>NC_137074.1:55327979-56536729 GCF_951640355.1 Cnephaeus nilssonii
GCACCTTTGGAAACCAAAACACTTTCAGCAGAAGAAGAGCAGAAATGTGATCTTCCCAGCACAAAGCCACAGAATCACTTAGCCTAAGAGATGGATGGGGCCTTAGCAGCAATCTAACCAGATATCTCTCATCCTTAGCAGGGGTGCCCTCTACACTAGCACTGTCCAATAGAATTTTCTGTGGTGGTAGAAATGCACATGTCTGCTCTGTCCAATACATCTCTATTTATTTAAGAAGAATGCAAATGTATAATGCATGTCAGCCTAATTTTTGTTGGTGTTATTTAGAGATCTTTGGTCACTCTGTTAAGGAGAAACATCTGTGACACATAACCATTAATTCATCAAACATTTATTGAACACCTTCTTTCCAGTCACAATGCTAGGCAGAGCATTATCTCACAGGGGAGACAACATTCACCCCTTCAATATGTATTGAGTCCCTACGAGGCAGGGAAAGTGCCTATCTTTATAGAACTTACATGCCAGTAACAGGAAGCTTTCAATAATTGTGTGTGCAAAGTAAAAATATCATTTCAGAGAGTGCAAGCCTAAAAGAACATACAAGCAGTAGGATAGAGAATGTCAGGTGGGGTGGGGGATGTGCCACTTTGGATAGGCCACTTTAAAGAAATGACATTTGGGCTAAGGTCTGCATGTTGGGAAGGAAGCAATGAGAGGATGAGAGAAGATGCTGCAGGTGGAGGGAACAACATGTGCAAAGGCCCTGGAGATGAGAACAAGCTTGGCATGTTTTAGGAACAGAAGGCTGGTTAGGCTGGAGTGAAGTGAAAAAGTAAGAAGTGAGTGGTAGGAGAAGAGGTCTCAGAAAAAGGCAGGTTCAGATTATGTACAACTTTAGGGCTAAGGTAGGAGGTGTGCAGGGTATTCCTGGTACAATGAGAAAGCACAAGGAGTTTTAAGCAAGAGAGATATGATCAGATATACGAATATAAATACATGCAATTATGGATAGGATATTTACAATACAGGAAGATGACTACAAAGCAGGATTACAAAGTATTATAAGAACTATGCTAATAAAGAAACCTGCACTGTAGTAAGGGGGCAAAAAGTCTAGGCCTCTTGGGGCGATGGCATTCGGCCATAACCGCAGATGCAAAGGTGTGGATATGTGAAATGACACACGTGAAACGTGATGGCA
Organism: Cnephaeus nilssonii; assembly: GCF_951640355.1. Lineage (NCBI taxonomy): Eukaryota > Metazoa > Chordata > Mammalia > Chiroptera > Vespertilionidae > Cnephaeus > Cnephaeus nilssonii. The sequence continues at coordinate 55,329,145 of NC_137074.1, forward strand.
CCCTGGAAGGGACCACAGGTGGTCAGCATGGAGATCACTGAGGTTCCAACCATGCATAGGAGGGCCTTCCTTATATACCAGCCTCAGGAATTGAATTTATTTTGCAGACTACTGGTTCTTAACTTGGCTCTTAAAAATACTGGAATCCAGACCTATGCCAGACGAATTAGGTTAGAACTTCTGAGGGGCAGGGCAGGCAGCAGTATATTTAAAATGAATGACCAGAGTTAAGAACCTCCACTGTAGATGACGATTGAGGGGCACCAAAGGATCTGAGACAAGAAGTAACAATTATTTATTTTCCAAAACAAATTTGTTTTCCTAAAGGTATTTTAGAATACAGTATTTTTAAAGTATAATATATTCAGGCAATGATAACAAATCAATTACGTACATTTGCACTTAAAAGTTCTGCACACTGTTGCAAATAGAGTCACAAGTCTCCATTCCTCCTGACCTCTGGCTCTTATGACAGTTTATAAGAAATCTGGAAACTTCAAAGAGAAGAAACTATCAGCAATACAGAATTGATGGATTTTAGAGCCAGAAGGTACTCCAGAGAGCCCCCCTTATTTTGCAAATATTTTTAAAGAGAGGCCCAGAGAGATGCCTTTGCAAGGCCAAGGTTACTGGAGTTAGCAGCAAAGACAGACTGGAACCCACAAGCTCCTCCCACCGTACTGTGCTGCTACTTGTTTATTACTCAAATAAGAATCCTAATTCCTGGACTTGGCACTTTTCACAATATTAAGTAGATTGCAAAAGAGCAATGAATTTTAGAAGAGAAATGTAAAAGAGGAAAAGGATAAGAAATAAGAGTCCAAACTAATCAAAGACAGTTTTTGACAAATAGAACTTTATTTTTCAGGTTTTCCCCTTAGTTAATGACCTCCAATGTGACTGTTTCTTCTGATGCTTTATTTTGATATTTCCATAAGCATCTGTAAACTGAGACTTTGTTCACAGTAAGACAAGTTTTCTACAGGTTAGTAATTCTTGTTCAAGGCACATATTTCAAGATGTAGACCCACATCCCTCTCTGGTCTCCTGAAGGTAGAAGAGTTTGAAGCAAGAGTCACAGAAGATGGGTCCTCTCCCCATGCTGCAGGCCCGTGTGCAAGACAGGACCCCTGGCTCTATGCTAGAATCGAGCACCTGAGGATCCTTTGAGTCTATATTTGGAAATACCATTCCAATACTGAAGGCTTAAATATGCTGCATAGTGTACAGGTGTGCCAGGCAGCTGTAGAAGCAGTGCCATCTGCATTTGTACTACCACCTTGGAGCTTGAGAGCCAAGATTCAATCAGCAGCACTAGCCAACCATGTGTTTCTTCGGCATGTCTTGAAGTATTCCACTGTACTTTTCCTCTGGACAAATTGGGCAGAGTGCACTGAGATTTTAAATGCCAGCTGAGTTTATCTGAAACAGAAGGGATGTCTCAGCCAGGGTCACTGTCCAATCTGGATGCAGCAATAGATACAGAAATCGTACATTTAAGTTCTGCAGTGAATCCAGAAGACGGTGCTTCCTGCTGCTCAGAACAACCACAGAAGAGACTGGATTCAAGCCGGACTGTGTGTCAGCTATGAAAGCTACGACCATCCCCAGCAGGGGCAGATGTTGAGACTAAGTCTTCAGAAATAGGAGCTTGGCCAAGACTTGGTCATGCAGTGATGGAAACAAATCCTCAGGCATTCAAACATCAGTCAGGTGGCCCAGGAACAAGACCGTGTACAGGGAAGCTTAGAAGGAGGAGCCCAGAGCTTAGAAGTTGGCTGAGAGCCAGCCTATAGGTAAAAAATATGAGGCCCATGGTCAAGGGCAACCCAGCCCACAGGTGATCACTTCTGACTTAAAGGGACCAAGCTCATCAAGACAGTCATTGGTATGTTTTCTATAGCCAAAATCCTCTGGAATTGTCTTGGGATATTCTCAAATAGATCCAGAACTCTACCAATGTCTGGAATAGAGATAAGGGCTCCCAGAACTGAGTTATCTTTCTAAGCTGTGAAACTACACTTTACACTCCTTTGAGATCCTCAATAATTACTCTCTTGAATAAGTTCTTTATTTTGTTTTAAACTCCCACAAGGACATCACTACTCTACCTTTAGACTTATCCAATTCTTTCAATCCCTTAGTAAAGGTCCTAACATAGTTCAGTGTCCTTTTGTAGTATTTATACATTCCTCCTATCTTTATATAATTTCTTTTTACTTCCTATGCTGCTCTAATTCTAGAATCTTGTGTTTTAGATCCTATTTTGCTTAGCTATTTCCTGGAGTGCATCCAACTTATAAAAATCTATTAAAAATATTTTTATGACATCAACAAATTTAGGCTACAGGATGCATGCCCTCCTGCAGCATTAGATGAGGATATTTTTCTCCAAGTTGCTTTCACATCACTTGCAAGGTAACTTGTCAAAACAAATACTTGACCACACCTCCTTTCTGTAAGACATCCTATATGCCATACATGGTGGTTCTATTTTCAATGCTCTAGAAATACAAAAGGTGGCTGAAGAGTCATTGTCATGGAGTCCATGGTTCCTTCCCTCTGTGTGAGTGATCAACCACCCATCAGCAAGTCCTGCAAAAGATCCTCGCTCTTCCTGGATGCTTCCATTGCCCAGGCACACCCTCACCCTAAAGAGGTTTTCCACATGCCTCCTGGACCCAGCTGATGTGCACATGGAACCTGACCAACGTCCACTCTCGGGCACTCGTCCCAGCGTGCCAGGAGAATGGTGCTCTTTTTTTTTAACCCTTCTCATCTTCAAGTGTCGTCTTCTCTATGAAGTGTTTTGAATACATCTAAGAGGACTGTGGTCAGTTTGCATTCGTTGCTGGTGTGGTCTGATGAGGATGCTGTGGTTTCAGACACAGGAGCAGCGGGAATTAGGGAATTGGAGTGCTAGAAAGGGGTGCTGGTGCTTCTCCCATCATGAAGAATTATTTAGTGCAGCACACACGTCCATGCATGCACAAGCGCTCAGCCGTCCTCGTCTCCTTTAAACAGGCCTGTTTCCTCCGGTGGCGCTTGGAAGTCATGTTTCTTCTCCTTTGGAATAACCTGCAGTGGGGAAGGGCTTTGTGTGCAGAAAGGAGGCTCCATTTTGCTAAGAAGAAAAAGGACAAAAGTATGGTTAGTACCTGTCTAGTTTCTGGAGTTTCTCCCCCATGGCATGTAACTCTGATAACAGCCCCTCCACTTTTTCAATAATGTCCCAGCACTGAAGGCCCCACCTCAGGAGTAAAACTGGGTGTTCGACTTTGCCTCAGAGCACGGATTCACAATAATTCACACATAATTTACATCCATTACGGAACTATGCCGCTAGAGCTAAACGATGCTATTAACATTCAGATTTTAGATAAATGTAAACTCTTACCTTTCAGCGAGGAGACATCTCTTTTTCCTTTGGTGAATGTAAAGGGAAGGGCCATGAGGAGCTGATTCCCAACTTCCTTCCAACTCCCAGGCCTTCACGCCTGCTCTTACTCCTGCCTCTCCGGACCACGCAAGGCAGTGAGCTCCTTGTTTTACAAACTCCACAGGTTCCAGTGAGCATCCACTCCACCCAGCTTTTAAGGCCTAGTTAGGAGGATTGGAACTTATCCTCCAACCTGTGGAGCAAAATTCAACAAGAAGAAGCCCACAGGAACACACTGATTTTCCCATCCCAGCCCCCTCTCAGTGACTGGCCACCTGCCCTGAAGGCACAAACGCAGGCAGCCAGTACATCTGAGAGAGGGGCCTGGCTCTGTGCACGACTCCAAGCCACCCAGTACCACAGGCCGTCCTACAGTAAGTAGGGTTCTACATTATTTTCAGATATGATTTAGAGGAGGCACAATACAGCTTCCAATATTTGGACAAGAAACCTTAAACAGCTTATTTCATGCTTAAATGAAACAGTTTCTCGATCCAAAAGATGTCCATCTTTCAACCCCTTTTGGTCATTTTCTGGGCCTCCAGCCTCTGGGGACTCGTCAGAAATGGAAAGGTCATCTGGCAGCACGGATGCCTGTGGTTACGACCTTCAGAAGCAGTTCACAGCTGGGGAAAGGGGAGAACTGGGTGACGCTATAAGAGAGGGGAAGCTGTCAGGCTTTGATGTTGATGCCCACAGTCCTGGACAATGAAATGCTCTGGGAGGTGTGCAAACAGCTCTCACTTCTGGGAGCCAAGTCTGGGCCAGAGGGTATCATCGATGTTGTTGGTAAAGTGCGTGAGGCCACCTGAGACTCAGCACGTGTTTCTGTGTTATAGATGCAAATCTGTTTCTACCCTGACCTGGGATAAAGCGCAAATTGGGAGCCAAAGGGAAGGAAGAAAGAAGAAAGAGCAGTGCTGAGGAGGGAGCATCATCCTGGGGGCAGAGGAAGAGCTGGCAAGGTGGTCTCAGATCACGTGTTATTAAGTACAATTTACAGTTTATTGGAATTCCAATTATTACGATCTATTTCCCTCCCAAAGGAATTTCTAGAGCCTTCCAAAAGTAATAACAATAATATATGGTGTTTGTTGAGTCCTAGTAAACGGGTCTAATTCCTCACAATGATTGTAAATATGAGCATTCACCACAAGTGCAATAACCACCCTGTAACACCCGAAGGTCAAATTTACTTGAAGTCCAGCTTTGTCCAGTATTTGCTACTTTGTTTGTTGTGGGGAGGTGCTTATGATTCTTTTTGTGGTAAAATACACACAACATAAAATTTAGCATTTTAACCCATTTTAAGTGAACACTTCAGAGCCATTAAGTACATTCACATAGTTGTGCATCCTTCCATCCTCAGGACTTTTTCATCTTCCCAAACTGAAACCTGCATTTCTTTTCACAGTCTGTGAGCCACCCCAAAGAATGAAGACTCCACCTATCTCCTGGGAAAGACTCTAAAATATAATAGTATATAGCATCCTAAGATTTACAAAATGTTCTTCCTCAATGTTCACATAAACCTCAGATGCCTTCTGTAAAGGGAGACCTGCCCTGGCCGGTGTGGGTCATTGGTTAGAGCACCGGCCAACGCACTGAAGGGTTGAGGGTTCGATTCCCAGTCAAGGGCATGTACCTGGGGTGGGGTTCACTCTCTGACCCCGGTTGGGACACATGCAGGAGGTAACTAGTCAATGTGTCTCACATCAATCAATCACTATCTCTCTCTCTCCCTCTCCCTCTCCCTCTCCCTCTCTCTCTCTCCTCCCTCCCTTCCACTCTCTCTGAAAAGCAATGAAAAAATATCCTCATGTGAGGATTACCAAAAAAAATAAAAAAGAGGGGGGAGAAGATCAAAGCTCAGAAATGGGATAGACCTGCTCAAACAGAACAGTGGCCACGGGTGTGACGGGGGGAGGCCTGCAGTGTGCACCCCTTTGCACCTCACCACCTCGGCACTGAGAAGGAGGAAGAACGTCCTCCAAGGGCAGAGCTGCCTCTTGTCCACCCTCTGCTTTGTGGTATTCTCACTGCTTTGGAGATAAACAGCCAGAACTGCCCAGTGGCCCAGAAAAAGGAAGGCAGTTCTTACACAGCAGTCACTGCAAAAGCCAGTGTGGGTAGTTCAGCACCATCTCCCCTCTCCACCTTCACTTGTATCAAGGCGAACCAATGTCCCCAAGTTCGCCATAACACATTCCCCATCCCCCTCTCCCTGCCCTCTTCCCAAGCACACCGTCCTCTATTCCTGATGATCACTTTAGCCATATTTCTTCTGCACAAAAATGGGAACAACCTGGAGATCCTCCTGGTGTGATTTCTCCTTCCTGAGCCTCGTAGGATGACTCTGCCCACAATTTCCCATCCTGCCCCACATGCTTCATGGGCCAGCCACCTCCATCCAGATGACCAGGAGCTTCCAAGAGTCAATTTGCCCTTGGGTAGTTCTTGGCAAAACTGCATCACAAATGACAAGTGCAAACTTCTTATCACAATTAGAACCACAGTGGGGTTGCAGTACTGAAAACACAGAGAGATATAGTCACCCAAGCATTAGATCCCCTGAATTTCTGATGTATATATATGCCCTAAATACGCTGTATTCATTCATCCACAAGTGGATGGCTTAAAACAATAGAAACCTATTTTCTCACAGTTCAGGCTCGAAGTCCCAAATCAAGGTGTCAGCACCTACAGCTCTAGGGAAGATCGCTTCCTCGCCTCATCCCAGCTTCTGGTGGCTCCTGGAAATCCTTGGCATTCCTGGGCTCCTTGCAACATCTCTAAGTGTCCTCTGCTCTTCTCATAAGGACACCACTCATTGGATTTAGAGCCCATCCTAATTCACTATGACCTCACCTCAACGTTAACTAATTATATCTACAAAGACACTATTTCCAAATAAGGTCACAGTCTGTGGTTTCAGATACACATGAACTTTCAGAGGACACTTAACCCATACACTCACCTTCCATCTCCAAGGTGTGTTATATCCAACTTCTTGTTTTCCTTGTTTGTTTGTTTTGTTTTTGCCTCTAGCATCTGTTTCATTTCAATCCTACTCTTGACTACTGCCTTGTTGGAAATCTTTCTGCAGCATCTGCCTTCATCCTCCCCTATCCCATTAAACATCTCCAGACTACACGATAAAATGAGTGCATGAACACCAGGCCAAGAAAGAAGTAATACTAAGTTGTCCAGAGAGGGCTCATTATTTCAAGTGCCCATCGCTGCCCATTCACCCAAGAAGCAGTGTGTGCCCCTCACATTCTGCCTTGCACTGGAGTCTACAGGAATTCCCGTCTCCAGGGGCTTGGTGGACATTAGATAAATGGGCTACTGCATGGCTAGATGAGTAGAGAAGGCAGAGCCAGGTACTGAAAGAGGGACTGGATTTGAGCAGGTGGCAGAGCAGAACAGAACAGAGGAACAACCTGGGAAGAGGCATGGAGGTTCAGATAAGCCTGGAATCCTCAGGGGACTGTGAGCAGACTTCATCTGACCAGACAGCGGGCTCTGCTGCGGAGGGTATGATCAGTGAGGGTTGTAAAAGCAACTGTCTGTGGATGTGAATCTGACCCTGCAGGGCCTTGAGTCCAGGCCAAAAGGATCCATTAAGGGTTTCTAAGCAATTGTGAAGTTTGACTAAGTGGTGTTCAGGGAAGCCAGATCTAGTTGGGTGTGCATGATGGACTGGGGGGGAGTAGGGAACTGGCAAGGAAGCCCTGGCTAGCAGCCCAGTTAAAAAGACAGGCTCCATGGCCAGAGCTTTATTCCTCCACTATCAGTGAATCCCCATCCATTGCCATAACCTTCCTCCAGACACTGCAATCAATACAGCCATCCCGACACAGTGGGGCCTCCAGCCCTCCCTTCCCATTAGCGTGATGAGTTGCAGAGGGCATGTCAGGGAGAGCTTTCAGTGAATTCCAGGAATGGAGATCCCCTTCAGACAAAAATCCCCAAAGAGGAGCTCGGGAGTGCTTTGCAAATCAACACATGAGTGCGTGCTTCTTATGGGCAAGGGCCTGTCCAAAGAGGACAGAACCAACACCTTAGCTCAGATCCAGCTTCATCCCACTGCATGGTCCCCTAGGAGTGGCACTGGCATCCAGGAGGCAGCAAAGAGGCCCCAGCTCAGGCACTGCTTTGCACTGGAGGCCACCAGTCAGGTGAGTAGCATCTCCCCATTACTGGAGCTTCCTGGGAAGGGCGGGTGCTCTCTCCCATAAGGCTCTGCCTGGGTCCTGGGTCCTTCCAGTCATCAGACACAAGCTCAGGTGAAACAGAGCACTTTCTCCATCTTCCTCATTCACCCACAACCTCCTTTGCTTGGGAACTTAAGGAGCAGAGGGAAGGGTGGGATAATACACTGGGGACAGGACAAGTCGGGAGTGCGGTGGGAAAAAATAATTTCTGAAATCCACAAGGCACATCTTTGAGCCTCTTTTCTTGTATTAGGCCTTCCTAGACAACATGAGCAGAAGAAGGGGAGTTCCAAGGAGCAGGAGGACAGCTGACCCCTTTGTTTTCTCTTCTCCTTAAGGAAAGATTTGTACACCATCACAGGAAGCTCCGACTAGCTCCACAACCATAGCCACCCTTGCCTAGCTGTGGCCCAGCCCAGAGCAACAGGGCTCAGGAAAGAGCCTGAGGCAGGGGCACCCTCAGGGTTAAGGACCTGCATGGAATTTACTGAATGCAGCTAAGGCAAAGGGGAGAAAAGGCACACTTTTCACTTCCTCCTCTATTGGACTGAAAGGCCAAGCTTCGTTAGAAATAGATGGTACACAGGACAGCAGTCCACAAGGAAAATGACGGTCCTTCAGATGTTTCCCCATTTTTATTTTTATTTATTTGAGAGAGAGAGAAAGGGGAAAAAAAACATCAATTTCCGTTGTCCCACTTACTAGTATTTATGCATCCATTGGTTGACTCTTGCATGTGCTCTGATCTGGGATCAAACCTGCAACCTTGGCAAATCAGGGTGATGCTCTCATCAGCTGAGCTACCAGGCCAGGTCCTATTTTCCCATTTTTAGCAGTCTATCTAATTTGAAAGACGTAACAACTTCCACCCCTTTTTTTCTGAAGGGCGATGTGAACGGCCGATCTGTTTGAACTAAAATTAAACTCCCTCTGTGTTTAACTTCTTGGTGGGATTCGTATATTGAATGTGACTCACATTTTTTATGTGGAAAGGTTTTATTAACATAACTACTTCTCCCAGCCCACCCCCATTGGGATTCATGGCACTTGCCCAAGGTACATTTGGGCTATTTCTATGTTACCTTAAATGCTGGCATGGATTAATGTTGCATGACAAGCACATTCAGGGATTCTATGAGAAGTTCCTGGCTGTCTTTGGGTAACAATTATGAAGCAAAATTGGCAGTGAAAAGCAGCCTTGTTTAGACAAGCAAAGGCCTCCCTCCCCCGCCCCCCTCCCCCCGCCAGCGTGGGGGATCTGGACAACCAGGATCTTATCACACCACTATCTGTGTGATCAAGTCACTTGCTTCTTCAGGGTCTTGCATCTCTCATCTGTAAAATGAGATTGATAGCCTCACACAGTTCTCAATTCTCTTTCAGCTCTGACTTCCTGTGATTGTGAAAGACATTTAAAAATATCTCCAGGGAGAGAAATCACACAATATTATTTAGTCATGAGAAGACTGGACTAATGATATCTAATATCTCTGAGTTCTGAAAGTCTGTTATTCTATTATATATACAATGGTTTTGTAATGTGCAAAGATTGATTTAAAAATTTTTAAACAAACAAAACAGAGGAATCTTTTTTAAATGCCAATTTTAAAAGAACAGATGTTTAAAAAGCTAAAAAAAAAAATCTCTAGCCATCCTGTGTGCACACAGAAAAAAAAAAACGGGTGGGTGAGATCCAAGCTATACAACATCTGGGGAAGCACAGACTTGTGGTGACCAGGACTCTTTGCTGATTGAAATAAGACATGACAATTATGGGGACATACCATAATCTTAACTCTACATAACTGTTACACACCATTTGCCATTAGGCACAGAGTTACCCCAAGATCCAAATATGTGGATGGCATTAAGTGAAAAGGATTAATTATCTCTTGAAAAGGAAACCACTCTGTCCCCAGTTCAATGACAGACCCTGGGGCAGCAGAACAGCATCTCCAGATACTTAAGAACTTAGGAAAGGCAATCGGAGTTTCAGCAGCTGCCCAGATTGGATGTTACTATGCAAAACCTTCCATCACATAGATTAGCTCAAATCACAATGGAGGTACAAAGGAGGGTACAATAAAGGGACAGGCAGGTGAGATTTATCACCAAATGCTCAGCTAGACCTAGCCATGGCAGGGAACAGGGAGGGGCCAGAGCTGAGGTCCCCTGATCAAGCATCAATAAGATTTTTGTCAGGCCTCAAGTTCAAGTTGAGATAATCATTGTACACAATCAGAAGTAAACTAAGCCCCTTAAGGGCTAGGAATAGATTTTGAATGCTGATATACAGCAGGTGCTCAATTGTATTTGTTGACCACATGGAAACAGAAAGAAGCTATTGCTTAATTGTTTGTTGAACACTGTCTTCCATTCATAGCAGCTCAGACTTCTAGGTCAGCCCTAAGAGAGGGGTACAGGGGTGAGGGGTGACTCTCCAAGCTTAAAGATGCTGGTACCAGGTCCATGTCCCCTAGAAGGGGGGATTCCATTTCACTGACCACCTGGGTATCACTGATGGAAAGGAGCTTCCCAGAATGGGCAGGGCATCTACCAGAGAGCCTATGGCCTCCATAGTTGATGTTGGGTGGGGCCCTTAGAAAAGGGATGCTCATCCATCTGAGGAACCACCCCTTAGCAGCACCTTAGCTGCCTCAGGATCTAGAAAGCCTGAAAGATTTCAGGGTGCTGGAAGTAGATGGACACAAACGAAGGGGCCTTCACAGAGTAATTAAAATAAGCAAGCAATTAAAGGCTCCGGGTGTCTAATTCCTGAGCACGCAGATCAGGCAGATGTAATGGACCCAAAGAATAGGCACTAGTTGAGCCTGTTTTCAGAGAGAGAGAGAGCAATCCCTTATTATGAGGAGAACTGGTATCAGATAAAGTAACAACCATTTTCAGTTGACTCTTGTGAGAAATTGTATTTAATTTGAAACTAGGTATTGCATTCCTTTAAATCTCATTTCTTATGGTATACTAGAGGCCCGATGCACAAAATTCGTGCAAGAGTAGGCCTTCCTTCCCCCGGCTGCCTGCACTGGCTTTCCTCCGGAAGGTTGTCTGGAAGGACTTCTGGTCTTGTTAGCATATTACGCTTTTATTGTTATAGATAATTGTTTATGTTATCTTCTACCAGAGAGGACAGTTAACCAATACATACTATTATTCTACTAATGTTATTTTATTTGGAGAAGCATATCTAAATACCGTCTTTGAGCCAATGGGTTTTCTATCTGGAAACTTTTCTGGACCACTGATCTTGCCCTGGCTTCCCTTACTCATCCATACGTATGCCAAGAGTCTAGCTATCCACTTATTCAATACAATCAAACTCAAAGTAGTACTAATTACTTGGTGGCACCTCCAAATTTCAATGCTTAGAAACAGACCCACACATATATGGTCACTTGATTTATGACAAAGGTGAAAGCACTGTGCTGTGCAGAAAGGATGGTCTTTTCAACAAATAATTCTACATCAATTAGATGACAAAACAGAAAGGATAAAGAAGAATCTTTCCCTTGCCATACACAAAAAGCACTTCTAACTGGATTGCTTACCTACATGTGAAAAGTAAAACAAGAAAGCTTTCAGTAAAACAAATTAGAGTAGACAAATTTTTCTACTGGACACAAAAAGTACTAATTGTAAAAGAAAAAAACTTGATAGATTGGACTACATTAAAATTAATAACATCAATATGCATCAGAAAGAGCATGAAGAGCCAAGCCATAGACTGAAGGATATTCACAATACATATATTCAACAAAGGACCTATATCCAGAATATATAAAGAACTCCTACAATTCAAAAGGTAAAGGCAGATGATTCAATAGCAAAACAGCCGAAGATTCACTTTACAAAACAGATTATCCAGATGGCCAATAAACATACGAAAGTGTTCTTGACTCCATAATCAGGAAAATGTAAAAACAAACAAACAAACAAAACAAAACAAACAAAAAAAAAAACACACACACACACAAAATGTGGCACTATCACGTACCTACCACAGAAGCTAACATGGAAAAGACAAATAATACCAAGTATTGCCAAAGATGTGGAGCAACTGGAAATCTCCTACCTGCTGGTGGAAACGTAAATTGTTACAACCACTTTGGAAAACCATTTGGCAGCATTTATTAAAGTTAAACATGCTCGTGCTCTATAGCTTAGTAAATTACTCTCTTAGGTATATACACCACAAGACTGGATATATACACTCATCAACAGACTTATACAAAAGAGTTCATTGTAGCTTTATCACAATAGCTCCAAACTGGAAACAACTCACATTCCTTATACAGTAAAATGGATAAACAAATTGTGATAGAAACAGTGGACTCTTGAACAACATGGGTTTGAACTGCACAAGTCCACTTACATGTGAATTTTTTTAAGTAAACACATGGAAAAGATTTTCTTAAGAACATTTTCTTTTCTCTACCTTTATTGTAAAAATATATTGTATAATAAATAGAATATACACAATATGTGTTAATTGTTTATGTTATCAGTAAGGCTGCCAATCAACAGTGGGCTATTAGAAGTTAAGCTTTTTGGGGAATCAAAAGTTACATGCAAATTTTCAACTGCAGGAAAAGGTCAGCACCCCTAACCTCATTGTTATTCAAGGGTCAACCGTATATACAATAGAATATTACATAACAATGAAAGTGACATATAATTGCTAACACAACATGGAATAATCTATCACATATAATGTTGAACAAGAGGTACAGATACAAAATCTATGACTTTAAGATTCCATTTATATAAAGCTTCAAAACAGACAATCTAATATCATGGTGCTAGAAGTCACCCCAGAGATTACCCTGAGTGGAGAGACTACTTAGTGGAAGGGGACACTGGGGGACAAGTGGTTTGGGGTGTTGGTAATGTTGTTTCTTGATCTGTATGCTGGTTCACTAGGTAAAAACTCATTTGTATACTTAAGATTTGTATACTTTTCTGTATGTATGTGAATTTTCAGTAGAAAGTTTATAATAAGAAAATATAAACACAAAATAAATTTAAGGCATAAAGTCTATGTGAGGAAAAATAAATCCATGAAAACTGCCTTGCAAATCCAAACCTATTAAATGACAGCAACATTTATAGTCTCTACTTGTTCAGATTAGGAAACTTGCTTTTTTCATTTAGATATATGCCCCACTTTCAAAAAGAATGGGAAGCCACCGTCTTATTTATTGAACAAATACACACTAGAGGCTTTTTAGTGTTCATTGGAACCTTTTAGGACATTAAAATTGTTAAATTTTATTTGGTTTATTTTTATTTTCTTTCCCATGTTAATATATGGGCTTTTAAAAACTACAATTTTTCTTGGCTAACACCCTCTAATGAAGATTAACAACCCTAATATTTACATAACCAGCAAGCAAATATGCTGAGCAGAACATGGTCTACCCAATCAGAATCACTGGAAGGCTTTCAGCCAGTGGCTATCGCTCAGGTCTAATAGCCTCATACTCATTGGAAGGGAAGATTGGGAGCAATTATCTCAACAATCCAAGCCAAAAAACACAGCTATGCTATTCAAGAAAAGAGGGGGCCACAGAGACAAACCTGCCCTCGTGAAACAGCCTGGCTGCCAGAAGGAGCTCATGTTTTCCTACCCTGATGTGAGTGCTGGCTTCTGGCCCTTCCAGAGGAGAGCTTTTCCAGGGCATGGGATCATTCTCTTTCATGCACCAGACTTACATTTGTACAATGCCTATGCTTTACAATGTTTCCTAGATTCTGATATCATCTGAGTCTCACGCTCACCCTAAAAAAAAGGGGGGGGAAGAAGAAGAGGTTATTACTATCTCCTTTTAGCTGGTGAGAAAAACTGAGGCTCAGCCAGCTAAGGGACTCAGTAAAGCCATAGGACTGGAAAACTGCACAGCAAGGACGAAGCACCCTTAGGCACAGTGCTGTCTCCTGCACGGTGAGGTCTCCCAGTTTCTCTCCAGGTCTGCTTATGTGAATGAGAACATAAACCCTAGACTTGAAAAAACGTAGGCTAGGATTATTAGACATTGGACAGCAGGCAAGCTGGAAACTGTGCCCTTAGCACAAGGACTGTGTTCACACCTTCAGGATCATGCATACTAGCACTCGGAGGAGGGTGGGGGCAGTGAGCCAGCTGTGGGGTATACAATGGTCAAATGGCTCAGTCTGACTACTACAGAAAGGTCAGCACTGGTGGGAATATGCTCTCTGGGAAGGCTTTCCTGCAGACAGGGAACTGACACCTATGGGTTTGAAAATAAGATATAGTTCTGAAATATATTGACAAACACGGTATGTTTGGATTCTGCTAGAGTTTGCATATCACCAATACTACACAGTATAAAGAACACTGGCTTTGGAGTCCAACATATCTATCTGTCTTTGAATCCCAGCTCTATTTTTACTAGATGTGTGTCCCAGAACAAGTTACTTATCTCCTCTGAGTTTCAGTTTCCTTGGCCATAAAATAGCGATGATAATACGGACCCATCAGAATCATTGTGAAAATTAATAACATATTATATGTAAAAGTTCCCGACATATAGTAGGCAATAAATATTAGTTCCTTTCCTTACTCCCTACCTAAAAAAAAAAAGTTTTCTTTTTGTGAGTTTTTAAAAACAAATGACATATATAGTTTGTGCTTTCCTTGGCAGCTAAAATGAAATTAAAACATAAATCATCTAAATTAAAACCTTACAGGATAATCATATATGAATATATAATAACCTTCTCAGATGGCCTAATTTAAGAACCTTGACTTTTTTTCTTTTTCACCTGGAAGTTATCTGATTAATTCAGTGTCTACTTCATTTCCTGGAATAGAAATTGCAATAATCTTCCTCTTGAGCTCAATAAGTGATTAACATGACAAAAACAGGTCAGCTGTAGTCAGAACCCAGCTCCCACAATTATCTCTAGGACTGATGTTGCCAAATGCTGCCTGACAGGATGAGTGTCTGATTACCAGGCTAACTCCAGATGTTGCCTGGGGTAAATTCCACAGGTTACACAGAGAAGCTGTGATAGAGGGTTTTATATATGGTTTCCTATGACTTTTCCTTTTAAAAAACAAATACAATCTTTACAAAATCTACAGACATTCTTCCATGAACATGTATTGCTGTCATCTCAAACTCCATGAATACACTCTACCCTTAAACACTGGTCCCGCTTCAATTGCCTTATTTCTGTCCTTGCCTGCATGTTCTTAGAATCTCAGAAACAAGAAATTGGAAAGACTTTCATTAAGCCATTTGGCCCAATATCAATAAAATGCAGGAATAATTTCCACTGCATCCCTGATGGTCTGCTACTGACTAAATACTTCCAGAACAGGGGAGCTGACTAATTCCCTGCAGCATTATTCCCACTCTCAGTCAAGTTCTCCCATAAATCTAGCTGGGTGTTTCTCCATATGTATTTTCCCCATTACCTAATCCTAGCTCTGCCCTCAAGAGCAACAGGGAGCATAAATCGCACCCTGCCTCCACAGTGGAGGCCCAGCAATATGGAAGGCAGCCAGTATGCTTACACATACATTTTTTGCTCTGAATCAAACATTCAATTTAAAAACACACACAGACACAGACACAGACACAGACACACACACACACACACACACACACACATTTGTTGAGGTGCCTCACACTGCTCTAGGCGCTAAGACAGGAGAGCTAAACAACTCAAGACATCCACAAACAAGAAGTTCTCACTAGTCTCTGAGTATATTTGGCTTCCAGACCACCCATCCTCTACCTCCTCCAGATATACTATGACTTGATGCATCTCTTAAAGCATGATACCCAGAATATGGAAGAAAAAAAATGGATGTTGCATTATGCTTCTTGGTATTTACCCAAAGGAGTTGAAAACTTATGGCCACACAAGAACCTGCACACAGATATTTATAGTAACTTTATTCATAACTGCCAAATCTTGGAAGCAACCAAGATATCTTTCAGTAGATGAGTGGATAAATAAACTGTAGCACATTCAGACAATGGAATATTATTCAGTGCTAAAAAGAAATGAACTGTCAAGCCATGAAAAAAAAAAAAACTTAAATGGATATTACTAAGTGAAAGAAGCCAATCTGTAAAGGCTACACACTACAGGATTCCAACTATATGACATTCTGGAAAAAGTAAAACTATGAAACAGTAAAAAGATCAGTGGCTGCCAAGAGTTAGCAAGGAGGGAAGGATGAACAGGAGAAGCACAGAGGATTTTTAGGGCAATGAAACTGCATGATGCCGTAATGGTGAATACCTATCATTATACTTTTGTCAAAACACATGAAATGTACAACACCAAGAGTGAACCCTAATGTAAACTATGAATTTGAGGGATTATGATGTGTCGATGTAGGTTCATCGTCACAGATGTACTAGTAACACTCTGGTGGGGGATGCTGATAATGAGAGAAGCTGTGCATGTGTAAACGGGAAACCTCTGTACCTTCCTCTCAATGTTTCTATAAATCTAAAACTGCTCTAGTTCTAGCCCTGGCTGGTGTTTCTCAGTGGTTAGAGCGTTGGCCCACACACTGGAGGGTCGTGGGTTCAATTCCCGGGCAAGTGCGAGTACCTGGGTTGCAGGTCTGATCCCCTGGGAGAGGTAAGTGTGGGAGGCAACCAGTCTATGTGTCTCTCTTACATCGATGCTTCCTTCTCTCTTTCTCTCTCCCCTTCTACCCTCTCTTAAAATCAATCGAAAAAATATCCACAGGTATTAAGTACCATATTTTCCGGCGTATAAGACGACTGAGCGTATAGAAGATTTTCCTGGGTTAAAAGTCATCTTACACGCCGGAAAATACGGTACGTAAGTAAGAATAATTACTTACGTACTTAATTAATACCTGTTTTTTTTTTTTTAAAAAAAAAGTCTTCTTAAAATTTAATAGGAAAAAATTAGATGGGCCAAAACCGGTTTGGCTCAGTGGATAGAGCGTCGGTCTGCGGACTGAAGGGTCCCAGGTTCGATTCCGGTCAAGGGCATGTACCTTGGTTGCGGGCACATCCCTGGTAGGGGGTGTGCAGGAGGCAGCTGATCGATGTTTCTCTCTCATCGATGTTTCTAGCTCTCTATCCCTCTCCCTTCCTCTCTGTAAAAAATCAATAAAATATATTTTTTTAAAAAATTAGATGGGTGAGTCTGTGGGTTATACCAATGCTGATTTCCTGGTTTTGATACTGTACTGTAGTTGTACAAAATGTTAACAGTGGGCATGCTGGATGAAGGGTGCACAGAACCTCCCTGCATGTTTCTCAGCAACTTCCTGTTTATTTCAAAATTGAAACTTTAAAAATAAATGGTTGGATGAGATAGTACTGGCAAAAGATACTGACAGGATCGTGTAGAGGCTCATCTACTGAAATATCTCTGGAAATAAGCATCCAGGAGAAGAGAGGGCAGAACAGCCAGATAAAGGTCCATACCTTACCCCTCCCTAGGAGTTAGGCTACCTTTCCGAAAGCTAAATCTGTAGGACCTTCTCCTCATTCCTATTCTGGAATGTCTGGAATGTCAAGGAAATGGAGTGTGTATATTAAGTTATTTCCAGGGGATACTGTTACCTTTGCCTCTGTGGCCATGCTTCTTGTCACCTGGAGTGACAAGTGGGGTGGAGGTGAGGGGCTGAGAACCATCAGGCTCTGGAGTCCAACACACCTGGCTTTAAAATACAGGCCTGCCACTCACCAGCTGTGGTAACCTGGGCATTATTTGCCCTCTCCAGGCCTCCACAAAACAGAGATGGTAACAAGCACTATTATCACATAGGGTTGTGACAGGAGTCAATGACATAATTAATACCGGTCATATAAAAAGCATGGATAAAGTTCCAACATCCATCAAAAAAAAAATCCATAAATACACGTGGTCTTAGAGCCTCCATGAGTAAGATCTAGGTCTTCATAGGGACACACTCTTACTCTTACAATATCAGCTAGAACATCTGTCCTTTCCCCCCTGCTGGCACTTCTCCAGCATTCCAGGACATCTCAGATTTCCAGCTACTCCAGACCAGGGCTTCTCACACCATCTATGGCAAAGGACCCATTTGTTTTTGTATTTCATGTTTTTTATTTCAACCTGTCAAAGACTAGTCCTTTTCTAAAATGTAATAAAAAATTAATTTCTAGAGAAATGCAATTTTGAAAACAAAATATAAGGCCTATTTTTTAATTTTTATTTTCAAACAACAAAATTACTCTGGCAAATTGCTATAAAAGTTTCTAAATGCTTCCTTTCCATTTCCGTACTTGTCATTACTGACTGATAACAAACATTTGCTGGTACTGTGCCATGGACCATTCCTTAGGTAGTATCTCTCCCTACCTTCTCTCTCCAAACTCCTAATAACTGTATAGTCATATAACACGACTGAGTACTTAAAATCTCTATTTCTTTATATGAACCTTAATTCCCCAGCCACATTTCCTGTTCTTTGAGTGTCAGGGGCCTGCCCACTGTACCCAGCATCGGACAGCTATCTCAGAAGGGCTCAAATCCTTGCTGGTAACCCAAATAGCAAATAGGCAAATTACTTACTTTTACCTTTTCACCATTTAGACAATTTGTTAGTGCATTTGTGAAAACCTGCCTGATGAACACATTTTGTCCCCTTAGCATCACATCCTATTTGCCTGTGTTCCACCAACTTCTGTGTCTTTTTCACAGTCTGTTTCATCTCCATGTAACGGAAACGCACCATATATAGTCACTGTTTCTCTTCCACTGAGGGACAAGATCAGACAAATCACAGAAAAATCCCATTCATTAGAAAAGTTGGCTTTGCATCAGCAGATAAAACATTCAAGGAAATGAAATACATATATTTAGTTACTTTCAGGGGATAATGTTATCCTCACCTCTTTTTCTCTCTATTGCTAGGCCCCATAATAGCTGCTCAATAAACATTTATATGAACTGGCTATATATAAAGTGTCGGCTATATTTCAGTGACCTCAAGTCACATCTTCAGTCATGTCACTCAGAAGGCAAGAACGGCCATAACCAAAAAGGGACAATAAGTGGCGGTGTTATAGGAAGGAGCCTTGGGGTCATTTGGCCAGTGGTTTTCTATCCTGGCTCCTGGACCTAGATATTTTTTAATGTAATTATTCTAGGATGTAACTGGAGCATCAGTATTTTTTAGGTTCCACAGGTAATTCCAATGTGTAGCTAGGATAAAAAACCACTGATTTGGAATATCCTCCCCTCCACACTGGTATTAGCAGATGTTCCTGAAATTTTTGTTGAGTGGATAAATGGCTCAATCAATGGTTCAATTCACTGATCAATCAATTAATCAATACATGAGAATGTGTCTGCGGCAGTTGTGGATATGGTCTTGCCTCCCATCTCCTCAAATGCTCTAGTATGCATCTTCTCCCAAGATCCAGTCTTAAGCTCCAGCCAGAAAGCATCCCTCTTCCAGCCCCCTGCTGGCAGGAGGAGGGCTTGTTGCTCCGCTGGAGCGCTGGCCCCAGGAAAGCACTAACTTAGCTAACTCATCCTCACCATTTTTAAGCAGGAAACTCCTGGGCTTCCTCGAATGCACACCAGAAGGTTTCATGAATACCACAGGCCTCAACTCATACAGGATGGGAACATGTGATCTTATCTATTTTGTGTTTATTATTTAATGGTTGTTCTTTGATTGTTTTTCTGGCAGTCCATGGGTCCAGGATGCTATCTCAGACTACAGACTTCCAGAGGACAGAGGCCCAAGAACACTTAGTACAAAGTGACTGGTTTGTAAAACATCTAATGTATGATGCTCTTGTGTGGCTGAAGAAGGGCAAGATGGCAGGTAGGATGGCAGTGTGTGAGGACAGGAGGAAGAGGAAGAGGAGGAAGAAGAGGAGGGTAGGATGATGGAAGGAGAGGAGGAGGAGGAGGAGGAGGAGGAGGAGGAGGAGGAGGAGGAGGAGGAGGAGGAGGAGGAGGAGAAGGAGAAGAAGGAGAAGAAGGAGGAGGGAGGAGGAGGAAGGAGGAGGGAGGAAGAGGAGGGAGGAGAGGGGGTAGAAGCAGGAGAAGGAGAAGTGGGAGGAGCCAAGTGATATGCAAGCCTGGAAGCATGAATGAGATGCTGGCTGCCCACCATGGATAGGAACAGGACACACAGGATTAGGCAGCATCCACTGCATCCCAAAGGGCAGGGAACAGCTTAGCTGAGCTCCAAGTTGCCTTCTGAGAATGTGTGCCTGGGGCTGCCCCAGCTTCTGACCTCTGGCTGCTCCCTTAGCTGCTGCTTCCGCTGCTATTTTTAGCTGAACAGAGGCCCCTCCCCAGCCTCCTCTTCAAAACTTATTTCCATAACCTGGGAGGAGCTGAACTTTCATTCTCCCTCTGGACACTGAACCTCCCACTCCTCCTTGAGGTTTACACTGAGTCCATTAGGATGCTTGGAAGGAGATGAACACAGGGTATCTGGGAAGTAAGTTGTGAAATCCAATACTTATTATTTAAGCCAGGAAAATAAATACACTGGGTCCAGGAAGAGCAGCACTCCCTCTGTCCCCAAAAAGCAGATACTCCCTGGGTCTCCCCTTCCCTGCCCACCTGCATGTGAATAGCATCGCATCACTAGCATTAACGAGCATTTTCTGGTATGTTTCTGTCTCCCCCAGTAAAAGAAGAAAAGGAAACGGGCACTATTCGAGCACCCCTGATTCCTGGCACTCTGCTAGTCTATTTGGGAATTTTCTCACACAAACATTACAGTCCAAGAGCTCCATTAACCCCGCCCCCCCCCCCCCCCCCCCTCGTCACACAGCTTAGAATTAGCAAGCTAGGATTCAAACCTAGTACTTTGTGACTTCAAAGCTCACAGAGGACCATTTCTTCTAAAAGCAAGCCTCATGCTCCTGTCACCAAAAAAGAGTAATCTACCCCGTCCTTTATACTATGAGCTTCCCAAGGCGGGAATCATGAAGCCCCATTAGATTAGTACCTCCCACTGGGCTCAGTAAACCATGAGGGTCTGAACCACCAGCTTTCAGAAAAGAGAAGAAAACATATTTGTCATCCTGATGCCAGTGAAATATGAAGAAAAATGTGCCCTCTCTTGCTCTATCAGCTTCTTAAGTGGTTGGGGAAAGGGAAGAGGGAGGGGTCCAGCAAGAGAGGTGAATTATAAACCATCTCAGAGTCCATAATATTTCCTATTCCCAGAAGCACCTCTCAATTATAGGGAATCTGAGAAAATGACTCATTCATTCATCATCCAGGAGATGTTTATTGAGCACCTACTATGTGCCAAGAACTGTAGTAGGGACAAGGGATAGAAAAGTAAACAAAGCAGTCAGTTTCTGCCCTCTAAAGCTAGCAGCTGGATGGGAACAATGCTGGGGTTCAAAGGCATTGGTGGGGTAATGGTATCTTCTGACACACTACCTTAAATTTAGTGCTGAGGGACTTTTGTGGGAAGAGGATGAGAAGGAGGAGTAAAGGAAACCAAACTCGTTGCTATGCAACCATGATGATTTATTCTTAGCCAGAGCCAGCAGAGCAGCAGCACTGAGCAGGGAGTGGGTGGGGGGAGGAGACGGGCGTATGGGGAAGCAAAGTGGTGCACACAGAGCACCATGGCTACATGCATGGACTACACACATAGGCCTCCCCCGGGAGCTGCTCACAGACGGGCACTACACAGAATCATGCTCACCAGAGGTAGTCAGAGCGTGGAATAGCCCAGGAGCCACAGAGAGAACAGACTGCCTGGATGCAAAAACCCTTGTTCTAGGGCCTGACATTAACCTTCAGTTATTGCAATTCAGGTATGTACTGAATGCCAAAAAAAAGACAAATAACAGCATAAAGGCTGGCATGTTCCCACCTGGGGGAACATACAGTCTACCCAGGCAGTAAGATACAATCATAGAAGCAGTCCGTCAACAAGTATTTATTAAGCACATCCTCCACACTCAATCTGCACAGTGCAGGATGTTGTGGGGGCAGAGACAGCCTGGGGCTGAGGGAGGGCATGTGCTGTGTGCTGACAGATACCTGCTGGGACTCAGGTCTGAGTGCTAGACCTGGCTGGCCCCCACCCCCACCCCCACCCCCCATGGGCTCTGGGCAAGTCTGCAGCAAGTCACTGGAGGGCTCTGGGCCTCAGTCTCCTGATCTTTAAAATGAGAGACTTAAACTGAGCAATCCTTCCAGGTCTGACATGCCTGAGTCCTTGACATTAGAAATGCTACCGGATGTCAGTGAGAGCAGAGTTGAGTGCCATAAGGAATACTCAGGAGGGGCTGCATGGAAGAGGGAGGAATGAGGATGGAGTTGGGGAGGGAGGCTAATGTTTATTGAGGGCCTATTACCTAACGGTAAAGAATTTTCAGAATTGGAAAAGCCAGTGCTCAGGGAGGTTGAGTAACTTGCTAGTAAGGAGCAGATCTAAGACTCAAACCCAGATCTACCGGGCTCCACACCTGTGTACTGTCTATCCACTGGGTCCCACTACTTCTCTAAGATGGTAAGACTTGGATAGGCACGGGGGTCTGAGCAGGCCTGGGGAAGCAGCCTGGGCAGACACCAACAGCCTGAAAAACCACCAGGATTCTCAAGGGAAGATTCCTGGGGGCGTGGACGGGGCTGTGAGAGAGCGGAGGGTGCGGTGAGGAGAGGAAAAAAGGAGCACCAGGCAGTCCTCTAACCAACACTCTGCCCTGTGCTAAGTGCTGTGAGAACGAAACCGTATATAATACAGAACCTGCCCTGAATTAATTTGCAAACAGGGAGATAAAATGTGAAAATTAACAATTAATGAAATGCTGTAAAAAGTGCCAAAGAAGGCATACAAAAATAAATCATAGTACAGTTTAAGTGGGGAAACTGTTGCTTCCAATTGTGGTGGCCACAGGAGATTCTGAGGAGGGAGGGGAGAGGAGGTGGGCCTTAAAGGACTAGGGGCACACAGATGGGGGAAGGGGAAAAGAGGTAAGGACATCTGGGACAGGAAAAACCTCATCCATGGGAGAAAAGGTGGGTGTTATGCCCTCTGTGTTAGAAGAGAGAGCCGGTGGGAAACAGCATGGACCAGTTGGATTGGGCAGGACTGGAGAGCCTGGGCTGATAAACTGAAGGGGCCGGTCCTTAATCCGAAGACTCTGAGAAACCACTGACTGTGCGTGAGCAGGACAAAGACATGGCTAAAAGGGGCTTTAAGTAAAGGAAGCCAGCAGTGCTCAGAGGGCCGGGGAAGGGACCGAAAGGCCTGAGACGGGAGGGTCAGAATGAGGGAATGGCCCTGAGACGGCAAGGAAGGACGAGTTTCCTGGGTATTTCAGGAAGAACAGAAAAGTCCTACGGACTGGGGAGCACCAGAAGGGGGGAATCAACGTTAACCCAAACTTCACACCCAGAGAACGACAGTGCCATATTCAGAACGAGAGAAACCCAGCAAAAAATAAACTTAGGGGGAGGGTGGTGACAGGTTGATCATTTCCATTTTAGACATTCCGTAAGGTTCCTCCAGGATATCCAAATGCAAATATCAGGAACCACAAACTCAGGAAAAGGAAACCTGAGGTTGGGGGGAGAGGTGGGTTCACCCATCACCCAGGATGAGATGAGTCCCCTCCCCGACTCCTTACGCCCCCCAGGGAAGGCAGGACAGCTGCTCTGTGACTTAGGAACTGTATGTCCTGATGAGAGAAGTTACAAGGAGAATGGAAACGAAATCCCTGAGCCAACTCTTAATTATTCCCATAAATAGAGCCAGTGAGGCTCTCAAACAGGGTCAAGCCTGGAAGAATGGAGTTCACTTCCCTCTCCAAACAGGAATCCTACTGTGCTCCAGTCAGGGATCATCAGCCTTCGCCAGGGACAGGGACTCACAGGGGACCTTGCCCAGCATCTTCGTATAGAGGCAAGGGATACAATTTTGGAGTCAGAGAGACCTGGGTAAGAATCCCAGTGTCCCACCTGAATGGGCATGGGCAAGTTACTCAACCTCTCTGAAGAGTAAATAAGACAAGTGTCTGGCTTAGTGCAGGCATACAGACAGCATCAGGAAATGTTAGTTCCTTCCACCCCCACCCCAGAGCAGGCCTTTCCATTATGTTCAGTTCCCAAAGATGCAAGTTTTCTCATTAATATCTACTCCAAAAGCCTAGTTATACCCTCTGGGATAGCACAAATAATAAGTCAGTGTCTCCTTCTGCCTGCCAAATGTTGATCGGTTTCCCCTGAAGCTGGATGGGGGCACCTTGAACCGATTCTATCCTCACGATAATGTCGGACAGATATATTGAAGAGAGGGGCTATAGCTGCTCTTCTATAAATGTACCCCAGGGCCCCAAAATATCACCTCCACCTGACTTTCAGTGGCATTAAAAATTCTACCATTAGAGACTTATTTCTTTAGCTTAAAAACTTCTTTTAAATAACAAATATCCCAAGAGGAATAACTCATTGAACTGTTTGTTACCAATCATACGTAGTAAAATGTGCATTAATTTATGAGTCGTCTTGGGGAGCAAGAGTTTTAATGTGTTGGAGAGGAGGAGGGGAGCATTTTTGAGTTAAGATCACTGGTCCTATTTGGTGATTTAGAAACCAGAGAGCAAAGGACCTAGAAGAATGCGTTTCACAGCTTTACCGGGGGATCAGCCTGATCACTGAATGGAGAAAGGGTGGTGGGGGGGTGGGGGGGAGGGCGGTTCCATAAAAGAGGTAAGCCTGCTGGCTGGAATTACCATGTGATAATGTGGGGTCTCGGGGATACAATGTGTACTTCTTCAAAGGGCATCACAAAATACCACAGAAAAGCCTTCTCTATTTCCCATGGGAGCAAAATAAAAGGGATCAAGGTGCATCAGGAAAGACTGAGGTCAGAGCCAGGAAGCACTTCCAGATGATGCAGGAATTTCCCCTTGTTGCCCAGCAATGTGTTCCCTGTGTTCCCACCGCTCTCCTGAAACTGGTCCTTCAAAGACAACCAGAGATCTCCTAACCTCCAACCCCAGGTTCTACCTCACTCCTCGGTAGCTTGAAGGCCAATACCTACACCTCTCTTGAAGCCCCTGTGTGACAGAACCCCAGGAGCCCTGGTAAGACCATTCCCACGTTCCTTCCCTCTGTCCCCCGAAACTCTGTCTTTCTCCTCTCTGCACTCACCCTAACAAGACAGAGGGACCACTGTCCCACCTTCTCAGCAAGCCGAAAGGAGTGATTCTGAAGAGCCTCAATTACACAGGCGAGCACATAGCCAGTGCGTAACAAACTGCAGGCAAAATAAAGGAAGCTAATGCATTAAAATGCTGGCCAAGTGCGGCTAAAGAGGGTCACATCACGGGAAGCTTCAGAAGGCACAGCACTCCGCTGTGTTTCTGAGGAAGCGTTTACTCGACATACACGCCCTGACTTTGACACACAAGCACTGGTTCAGCATGTTTTCTCCAGAGAACAATTTGGAGAGCGTGCCATCAACCTCAGGGCCCTTTGCCTCCTCATCGCTCTGTCCCCCGTATCCACGGAGATGTTCTCACAGAGGACCACATCGCATAGGAAACAGTTCCATGGCTGGGAACCCTGAGAGGAGAGCGCTTCTCTGCCTCACGGGGAATTTTCTCCTCTGGGCCGGCTTCCCCAGCCCCGCCCACTGCAGGCTCTCCGGCATCCTCCCTGACCCACCTTTGCCAATCTGCACCCATTTTCTTTGCAATGCAGTCTTCCCATCACCTCTCATCTGTATTCTATGTACCATCACGGACAAAGAGATGAACAGCATCAGAGAACACCACACCCCCAACCTTTGGGCTCCCTCACACCAACGTCCTTCCTTTCCTCCCAGCAGAAGTGCCATGGAGGTGGTGACGCCCTCGCTCTCCCCCAACAAGCAGGAGTCTCTGAAGACCAAAGCCATGATGAAGAGTCCCTCATTGGTCCTTCACTCTTCCCCTTGTACCCACCACTTCCCTTTAGCACCCAGCAGAACACTGCCCATAGGGGCACCCCAATCACACTGAGTGATATACTAAGATAACCAAGAGGCCCCAGGAACTTCACAGAAGGGGGAGACAGGAATACAGAAGGAAAGGTGGAAGGAGAGGAAAAGAACTGAGGTGAATCCTTTGTGACCTCAGCAATTTCTTATATATTATCCTGGTCACCCTCTTAATATTTGGTCCCGGCCCTGATCATTGATATTTACTCTGTGACCTGCTACTCCACCTCTGCCCATTGAGCATGAAACATGGAGATCTGTCAGATATCCTGAGTGCCAGAACCCATGAAAAGAAGTTGCCAAGGCAACAGAACACTCCTCTTTGGTATAAATAATTGTGGGTGATGCCAGAGCACAGACACCCATCCCTTCCTCTCCTTCCGCTCCTTCAGTTACATTGGGCTGATTCAAAGTTGGAGGAGCCATAAATGCTCCGACAGGGGGCGTGGGAAAGAGTGGGTCCCTCTAAAGACCAGCTAAGTCACGGGTCTAATAGGCAATCTGGCAGGGAGAGAGGAATTTGCAGGTTTGATTAAATGTCCTGATCCCACTGGGCTGAGGTGGGGATGGAGGAGGTTGAGGGGGCGGGGGGGGGGGGGAGCAGAAAGAAGGTAGTCAGGGGAGGAAGTGCCATGAATTGTGGGAGGGGACTCCAGAAACCACAGTACAAAGACACCGCACCCAGGACAGGCTTTGTGGACCTTGAGATACCAGCCTTCTGGGGCCACTGGGAGATGCCTGAGGCCTTATGCTCTGACTAGGGCTGTTTTGACCTTCCTTCTTCTCCTTAATTCCTACCCAGACCCACAAAGACACCAACTGTACAGAAAACCCTAGGCTGAAGCCCATGTCCCAGTCACAGTCAGGGAAGACTGTGTCTTTCACCCCCACCCACAGCAGACACCACTCCATTCAGATAGCCACCTCGGCCATCCCCTGCACCCAACCCACACCCAGAGCATCATGGTTAGCCCTTTCCCTTCCCTTGACCTCAGTCTTCCCATCTCTAAAAGGGAAGAGTTTTCTTCTCCGCCTCCAATCTCCAATACTTCTGGAAAAGGTTAGAATACAATGAAATTTTGCCTGTGATGACTCCTTAAAGACACTCTTTAAGAAGTAATCAGTACCAACTGTCAGGAGGTGGGGGGCCTTGGGGAGGTCCCCAACAATCTCAGCTCTCATGCTTTGAGGGAGAAATAGGACAACAGTCTACAAGGTTTCTTACATTCACTTCCCCTTCCACCCACATCCTTACTGTTGCTTCCCTTAAACATCCATTGTACCTAGACTGAGCTATTCACACATCAGGAGCCGCACCTTGGCTCACTCCATTTTCACTGTACATCTCACGCTCCTTCTGCCAGGACCAGCGAACTCACCCTCCCCGAAGCCTTCCTCAACCACACAGCCAATAGGACTCTTCCCCCAAAATTAAAGGCCTGCCATCTGCACCAACCATTTAACACATCATATGGCATTTTATCATTAAACTAGAGGCCTGGTGCATGATAATTCATGCACTGGAGGGGTGGTCCCTCAGCCCGGCCTGCCCCCTCTCACAGTCGGGGGGCCCTCAGGGGCAGGAGGTGACCTGGCGATCAGGGGAAGGCGACGCCTCCATCACACCTCTGCTGCTGCCACTGCTGGCAACGCAAGCCTTGGCCGGCCCTGGTTACCTGAGCCTCCGGTGGCCCTGGGTGGCTGGGCAGCCACCATCTGAGGATTGCCTGTGCCTCGGCCGGCCCTGGGCGGCTGGGGGGCTGAGGGTGGGTCCCGCCGCACTGCATACTTGCCACCCACCCCCGGCTGGGCTGAAAGGACTGGGGGACTCCGGCAGGGCTGAGGGGACTGGGAGCTGCCATCTTGTGGCTATGGGCACTGCCATCTATGTGATGCTGTGATGGTCAATTTGCATATCTCTCTTTATTAGATAGGATTTTTTTATGCCCCACACATCTAGAACGGTGTTGTGCACACAGTAGGCACTTATGTGAAGATTTGTTTTAAGCTGATTTTTTAAAAAATTATTCATTGTACAGCAAAACCAGGTGACTCGAGTCGCCAGGTGCACAGCCCCCCCAGAAGAATGGAACCTCCTTGCATCCGCTGCTATATTCATCATCACATCTCTCTCCCACCCTGTTCCTGCTCTGGCCTGAAACAACCTTTCCGGCTACCCAAACTCTCACAGCTGCTCCACCACACAAACCCTTTCCCCTACCCTGCCGGGGATGGCTCAGGACTCTCCTTCCCTGCGCTGACATCCCTAAGCCATGATCCCATCATTAGAGTCTTCTGACTTTCCTGTGGAGCACAGACGAGGTGTCACTTTAGAACTGTCACCTATTTATAACAAACACTCTGGGGTGTGCACATCTGTGACCACCTTCCCCAGGTCACACCCTGCACCAGGAGTCTGTGTCCTGGGTTACATACAACTCCAGGACCTCTGAGCTGCCTTGAACCCCCACCCCGAATCCTGTGCTCCAACAGCCATTAGGCTTCTAGACAGTAAACTAGTATTCTCTCTCCTGTGAGGAGACCGCAAAGACCAATGAACTCTACCCTCCTCCCTGAAGTTAAATAGATATCAGGCCCACCCCGCTTGTCTTCCCAGACTCCCAGAGCATCAGCCTCGTGTCATGGGGAAAGGGTGGGCTTTATACCAGGCAGACTAGGGTTCATACCCTTGGGAAATTTGATGTGCCCAATTCAATCAGCATTTACTGAGGGCCTTCTCTTGTTTTAAAGGATCAGGGGCTCTCCAAGTGTGGCCCTCATGCCAGCAGCCTCAGCACAAGCAAACTTGTTAGAAACACAAATTCTTAAGCAAACCCTAAACCTGCTGAATCAGAAACTCTGTTCCTGCCCCCTCTCAAGCTTTTTCTGATTCAGCAACGTGTGTTTTGACACACTCTCCAAGTGATTCTGATGCACACTCAAATTTGAGGACCACTGATCTGGGCCCTGAGGAAACACAAAAACGAAAAACCTACAATCTAGACCAGCAGTTCTCAGTGTTGGCTGCACATTAAAATCACCTGGGGAGCTTTTAAAATAACACCAAAACCTGGCCCCATCCCAGACCAATTCCATTAAAATCTCTAGGAGTGAGCAAATACTCGTAATGCAATGTGCTGAGTGCAAAGACGGCACGAGTGTGCTGGCAACTGAAAAGGCAGAAGGCAGTGAGATCAGGGGAGTGGCTTCCCTATCTGTGCCTCCACTTCCTCATCTGTAAAATGGGGATTGTAATGTCCACCTTCCATGAGATGACATGCTGCACGCAAACGCCTGCTACACAATATGTGCTCGCTCTGCATCAGCTTCCTCCCTCCCCCAAACGAGGCCCCTTGCTGACTCTGAGCCCAGCAGCTGGACTAATGTTTAGAATGCCCCTGCATCCTTCAACACCAAGGACCGCACCCCTCCCAGGAAAAAACCTGCTGGCTGTTCACAGCTTGGGGCAAGGGTTCTCTTCAGCAGCTATCTCGATATTCCCAGTGTCTGCAGTCACTGTCCTGAAAGACAGCCTGGGTCCTTGGGAACCAAGCTGTCCCCAGAGGGCCACTCACAGCTGAGACCTCAGCTCTAACACCCCCAATTCTTTCAAAAAACAGCTCTTTAAAAACAACTTGATAAGGACCACTTGAATTACACTAGGAACACACTGTTCTGTTCCTGCCCCCTCTCAAACTTTTTCCTGTGCGTCCAAGCAGGTCCACTGGCTCGGGGTGAGTGACCTCTCTCAGCATCACGCAGTCCTCCCTAGTACAGAAGCTTTCATTATTCAATCTCCCTCCCCAGCAACATCTGAATACAGGTCTATAGGGCTCTTGGCAATAGCTCCAAATCTGCCTAACCCTCCCTCCCTACAAGGTATAAGAGAGGATCTGCGGTCCCAGAGAGTCCCCCGTGTCCCCCACAATGCCGCAGACCCACAAGCAACCCCCAGGACCTCCCCCACTGAACAGAGAAATGGGAACTGTCCTTATGCTTGGGCTCTATGCTTAGCCCAGCAGATGCTGAAAGCATTTTTTTCTCCTCTTGGGAACAGCCATCACTGTCATTTTAAAATTAAAACAAGCAAATTATGTCATTACTTTATGGGCAAACCTTGCCTTTTTTAAAAAAAAAATACTAAAAACACCATCACTCAGTTTGCCCAGATTTGGTTCCCTCTTCTCTAGATTTCCCCAAACGTAGTTGGGCTGTTTCCACAAATCAAATTATCATTCAAAGGACAAAGTTCTGTCACCATTAAGGATAGTCAAGGGAAAGCAAAGCAAAACAACCTGCACCACCAGATTGGAAAATTGCTCCCAGAACACGGATCCCACCAGGTTGGCACGTGGTGGCATCCCTGGCATTGGCTCCCCTCGGGGGTCCTGCTTTGAAAGGAGCACCACCTCAGTTGGTCAGGAGTCAGTCAAGCCATCCTATCTAATAATAGAGTAACATGTAAATTACCATCACTCCGCTATGCCCACGATTGGGTGGTGGGAGGCTGGGGGGCGGCCTATCCGGCCATTGAGAGGCATGGATCCGCTGCCACTGAGGGGGGCTACCCTGCTGTTGAGAGGCGCAGGGGGCAGGACTCCCGCCCCCTGTGCCTCTCAACGGCCAGATCCGGCCAGATCCGCGGCTGCTGAGGGGGCCTGCCGTGGACACCCAGCTGCGCCTCTCAACAGCAGAGTAGCCAGGTGTCCAGCAGAGTAGCCAGGTGTCCGCGGCAGCCCCCCTCAGCGGCCGTTGAGAGGTGCAGGGGGCGCCCTGCGCCTCTCAACAGCAGGGTAGCCCCCCTCAGCGGCCGCGGACCATCAAAAGCGTGGGAGCTGGGTGCCTGTCTGCTCCAGCACCAGGCCTTTCAGAAGCCTCCACCGAGCCGGAGGCTTCTGAAAGGCCTGGTGCACCAGCGGAAAAGGCATCCAGCTCCACCGTGAAAAGCCAAAGCGTGTAGGGGACCCTACACGTGCATGATTCAATCATGCACTGGGCCTCTAGTCATCTATAAGGGGCTTCAGAAACCAAGCTCCCACATCAAATAAGGGTGTTGGGGAGGCGCAGAGAGAAGGGAATTGACTTCAGAGAAAAGGGTTTAGACACTCCCGAAGCAGGAACCAGGACTACTCTCTAAAGAGGTGGGGTTGCCAGGGGAGAAAGAGTGTCCTCAGAGGCCAACACCAGGCCTAGTGTCCTGCCCACAATCCACAGAACCCCCACAGAAGAATGTGGAACATGAGACAGGGACAAAACTCCCTGCAGAAACAGTCGTTAGTGGAACAGCAAAGATAAAAGTGCCACGCAGCTTTTCCCCAACTCCCTGTACAGGAGTACTAGGGCCTGATTCCTTTCCAGACACACAGAGTCACCCTCGCCTGGCCCCATCAGCCCTCCTCTTCCTTCCCAAAGTCCTGCCACGTGCAAAATAAGACCTCTGCCCAGGCTGGCCAGAGGAGAATGAGATACTTTCTCCTTGGCAATGCATTTTCATTCAGCCTTAAAATGCTCAGGCCGGGCAAGAAGCCCACAGTGTGTCGTGCTGCGCCCGGTGCTCACCTCCTCGGTGCTGGTGGCTCTCTCTTCACTGTATTCCTGCTCCTCGCACCAGCGTTCTCACTGGCTCGGGTGCCAGACCCTGGACTCTGGAAACACTGCTCGAGCTGGCCTCACAACCCCTAGGAAAACATGGCCTAAAACAGAACATTACCCATGCTCAGCTTTGCTCAGCAAGGTATGCTGAGCTGGGGCTCCAATGGGCAGAGGGAGGCTGGAGGACAGTGAAATGGTTGTGTCATTGGGCGATGCTCAGTCATCTGCATTAATGGTGAAAACGATGGACAATCAATAATCCAGAAATTATACAGTTTGTTAGGAGACAACGTGATTTTTCACAGAGGAGTTGCAAAAGATCTATTTGTTCAAAAATGAATTTGCATTTCCTGTATACAAAGACCAGGAAGGATAGAAAACAGCCACAAAAAAAGAGGAAGCCAATTCAGGATTTAAAATTGACCACGTATTACACATACAGAAATAACGGAGAATTGGCTGTACGGGGAAGATGCATAGGAAATTAGAGCTGAGAGGGACCTAAGACATCATCTAGGCTCCCATTTTACAGACAAGAACACTAAGGCCCAGGGAAATAAAGTGATTGTTCATATCGCACAGCCATTTGGCAGAAGAGCAGAAGTAGGCCTGTATTGTCTAAGCAGAGCACTGTTCACTCGGCCACATAAGTCCATGGACTTCACCTTGGAAAAAACCATCATCCTGACCCCCTGATGCTGACCAGTGTATGGCCTGGACCCTGCAGGCCTCCTGCAGTGGCTGCTTCTGTAATCACTGTATTTCCTACACACGAGTCACCCATGTGCTACTGACTGCCCCAGGCCAAGTAGCAAAATGATTCATAAATCACTGCCCAATTGTTTGAAATTACAGTATAGTTTTTGCTAGCAGCACCTTATATGTTTTAAATCAGTAGCTGCTATCAATTTCATCTAGTTCAAGTATAATAATATTCCTGGTATGTGGGTGGCCCTTTAGATTTTTTCCAAAACTCTTTGACATGTTGTACCTAATGTGATGTTCAGCAAACCCCATGGATTAGAGGTGGAGGAGGGATTGAGATGCCTATTTCATAGACCTCCATCATGAACTTACCCATAAGTAAACCGCTGGCAAGGGGGGCTGAAGACTATGGCAGAGGACTCCTGACTCCCAGACCCATGCTCTTCCCAGAGCAAGCTGGGAGCAGGAGACAGAAGCTAAAATTCACAAAAAGCTTCAGCAGAGCAAGAGCCATAAGAACACTGTCTGTTAATCTGCAGACAAATAGAAGTTATCGGAGTCTGGGACAAACTACTCAGCTTCATACTTCATTAATACCTCCTATTTCTTTATTTTAATTTTTTTTTGCTATTTTAAAAAGAATAATTTGCACACAATAAAGTACACAACTCTTAAGGGAAAAGCTGGGTAAATTTTTGTATGTGTATATACTGATGTAACTAACCCTCATCTAGACCACACTTAGAACATTTACAGCTATCCAAAAGGTTCCCTCATCCACCTTTCAGTCAAGAATAACCATTATCTGACCTCTACCCCACACAATAGGTATTGCTTGTTCTTGAGCTTCATATAAATGAGAGAATATGTATTCTTTTATATCTGAACTTCTTATGCTCAACATACTGCTTGTAAGATTCCTCTAGGCTGCTAGAGTGCCAAGAGTGTGCTTTTTGTCATTGCTGTATAACATTCTGGTGCATCAATATACAACAATATATTTATCCATTCTACTGATGATAGAAACATTTTGGTTGTTTCCAGTTTGGAGCTGATTATGAACATTCTTGTACATGTTTTGATGAAGATAAACCCTCATATCTGTTGGATATATCCAGGTGCAGAATCGCAGGGCCATGGAGTACACATAAGAGATGCCACCAAAACTTTTTCAAAGTGATTGTACCATCTACAGAGCCACCAGCAAAGAGAGTTCCAGGAGCTCCACATCCTCATCAACACTTGGCATTATTGGTACAGACTCCTTTTTAAGGTTTCACTGGGAAACAAGGTGCCCAGGTAGGTTTCCACATAACTTACTTTAGTCTTTAAGTAGCTTTTAAAAAACAAAACAAAACAAAAAACTTCTAACAGTTTTACTTCTTAAACAGAGTTAACTACTTCACCCCTGAAGACCATACTAAAATATGCAGAGATTTGGCTGCTTCTATATTAAATGTCGAGGAATTTCACTGTCTCCTCCATCAAGGGTAGACATCACTCACGTATCCAGCAGCCATAGCATGTGCCCCTAATCATGGTTCTAGGAAAAGATAGTTCAATCAGGAACATTATGCACAATCATAGATCAAGAAGTTCTGGTCTCATTCATTGTACATGGGCTTCTTTGCTGCTGTAAGGCTATTTCTATGTTCTGAATGGTAAAGGTTGCCCCATAAATAGATAAGTGAGTTATTACTCATTTCATTTGTTTTAATGTGGCTTGGCAAATGTTACTAAGTTATCAAACAATCAACACACATTTATAAAACACATATTTTATGTTACTGAGCTAGGCATTCTGGAAGTCACAAAGAAAATCAACAAGGCACTAGGGTAAATCACATGGAATCTTGCCATCTGCCTTCCTTTGCTCACTTAACCCACCCAACCTCTTTTGTAGATTAAATGATGTTTTAAAAAAATCAATAATGGTCATGGCCTGGGAGGGAAAAGGAAAAGGGGTGAAGACCCCTGCCCATGGTGCCATGGTGATAGATTGAATGGATGGTAGAAGGTGATAGTGTGATCTATAGTCTTCCCTTAGGGCAAGGTCAAGTTCCACCTTATCCCTTCTTCCCCTGACCTCCACCCACCACCACCTTCCTTTTCCCTAGCTATAATATAATCTCTTGGTGCCATTTTCCAAGTTACTGAAGCAGAGTGTGCCACCCATCCCACATCTCACCACCAAGTACAGTGCCCAAGCAAGGTAAGACATGTTCCCTGACCTTACAGAACCTACCAACCTTCAAGAACATACCTACGATGATCACCAAAGGCAGGGTTGAGTCTAAAGAGGAGTCATTGCAGACTGGCATGTGCAGGCAAAGAGTGGATGGGTCTTGAGCTGGTCCTAAAAGCAGGTAAGACCTCAGAACGAGCAGTGGAGCCGTGGTGGAGAGTGCTCTGCCCTCTAGTAGAATAGAAGACAGGAGTGGGAAGAAACAGGGGACCCTTCGAGTCTGTGAATGGACAGGATAAACTTTCCACACCACTATGATGCTGGGATATGATTCAGCCTGACTTCCTCACTCAAACAAAAGCTGCCTAAGCACAGTGACTGAGAATTTTATAGACTTAGAAATAACCTCACATAAGCAAGCAGGTATGGCTATGCACAAATTTGCTCACCAGCATTCTACAGCCTCAATTTCTCAATTCAGAGTTTCTGGCTTGGTTCCCTAGATGTTAAATGCAAATGACTGAGAACAATGTCATGCCTTTTCTGGCCTGGAAATCTGCTTCTGTCCCTGTGCAGAGGTGTAACCAAGGAGGGTCAGATCCATGAGGTGATTAGATCCCAGAACCCTTCAGAACTGGTTGAAGAGGGCAGAGGCAGCTCCTGAGCAGGGACATGTGAGAATGCCGCAGCACCATACAGAGCCATCCATATGAAGACAATTCTTGAAGCACAAAGCTCCTTTCCATCAAGTTCCCTTCAATATCTTTGAGGGGGGGGGGGTGTCTACATCAAATTATTTTTTTTCAGGAATCTATAGTTTCATTTCACCATGAGGGACCATCTACTTCTTGACGCTTGTTTTAAATTTTCATTTGGTTTTTCTGCTTCCCCATATTGTCAGCTCAGAGGAAACACCTCCCCTCTGGATGGGGCAGAAGCAAAACTATCACTTTTGAATCAGTATAGCGGGAGTGGGCTGAGACTTCCATTCTCAATCCAAAAATTTATTTCATCTCGGGCTTCTGTCCTCATTAGTGATTGTTATCTAAATAACCTCTGTAGGAAACACGTCTTTTTTAAGGACAAATGCCTTTTAGTACACAGGAGGGAACAAATGGAGAGAGGGGCGAGGAGCAGCCATCGGTTAAACAAACAGAACAGCAGTTGAAAGCATCTGTATCTCAGCATTCCAACCCTCTGGTTTTCTCTGTTCATTGGCTGATCTTACTCCATTGATACTTTGGACTATAGGCATATGAACGACTTGGGGAAAGTCAGAGGGTGACACATCGGTAAGTGCTTCCTGAGGGCGGGGAATTAATTGGTCTTATTCACTGCTGTCTTTCTAGCACTTACCATAGACCTGCATGCACACAAAAACACTTAATAAATATTAATTGAGGGAGAATAAGAAAAAATAATTGAGTGATTTAAAACATATTGTACACATCAAATGCATAAATTCTTAAGGGACACAAAATCACAGAGAGGATTAGCCTACAAAAAAAAAAAACTGGAATAAGAGTCAAGCAAATGGAGCATGCGAGAAAGAAAAAATTAAGGAGACACAAGGATCACCCAAAAAGTATAAGTATTGCCAAACAGACAATATCTATACTAATAAAAGGGTAATATGCTAATTAGACCAGGAGACCTTCCAGACGTCTTTCCGGACAAAAGGTGGGGTAATATGCTAATTAGACCAGGAGACCTTCCAGATGTCTTTCCGAACAAATGGTGCCATGGTGATAGAGTGAATGGATGGTAGAAGGTGATAGTGTGATCGATAGTCTTCCCTTAGGGCAAGGTCAAGTTCTACCTTATCCCTTCTTCCCCTGACCTCCACCCACCACCACCTTCCTTTTCCCCAGCTATAATATAATCTCTTTGTGCCATTTTCCAAGTTACTGAAGCAGAGTGTGCCACCCATCCCACATCTCACCACCAAAAACAGTGCCCAAGCAAGGTAAGACATGTTCCCTGACCTCGGCGGGGCCGAGGCAGAGGTGGTTAGGGGCAATCAGGCCAGTGGGGGGAGGGCAGTTGGGGGCAAGAAGGCCGACAGGCAGGTGAGTGGTTAGGAGCTAGCAGTCCCGGATTGTGAGAGGGATGTCCAACTGTCGGTTTAGGCCTGTGGGATCAGGCCTAAATTGGCAGTTGGACAACCCCCGAGGGGTCCCAGATAGGAGAGGGTGCAGGCCGGGCTGAAGGACACCCCCCCATGCACGAATTTTGTGCACCAGGCCACTAGTGGTAATAATAATTGCTGTCCTCAATTATCTGAAGGATTTCAAGTAAAAATAAAATTATACAGCTCTACATTACTCTAGAGGGCTGAACTAAGATCAACGTGTCTAAAATAGATAAAGTCAGGTTTCAAATACATAAAACAATTTACTAACAGTTGACTCTGTCCAGCAATAAAATGAATTGTCTTGTGGAGTCATGAGCCTTATCACTAAAGATATAGATCACCACCAATCAGAGAGCACCAGAGGCAATTTCTGCCTCAAGTGGAAGTTAGACTCAGTGGACTCCAAGATTTCATCCATAACTAGGATTCTACTAATTTATAGTTCTGTGGTCAAAAATGGATGGAGTAGCCCTGCTAGTGTGGCTCAGTGGTTGAACATCAACCTATGTATGAATCAGGAGGTCATGATTCAATCCCTGGTCAGGCACATGCAGGGATTGGGGGCTCGATCCCCAGTGTGGGGCATGCAGGAAGCAGCTGATCAATGATTCTGTCTCATCATTGATATTTCTATCTGTCTCTCCCTCTCCCTTCCTCTCTGAAATCAATATATGTGTGGGTGTGTGTATGTGTGTGTGTGTGTGTGTGTGTGTGTGTGTGTGTGTCCTATCTAATAAAAGAGTAATATGCAATTTGACCATACCTCCGCTATACCCACAGGCCACACCCACAGGCCAATCAGGAGTGAGTATGCAAATTAACCCAACCAAGATGGCTGCAGCCACGGAGCGAGCAGGAGGCTTGGGTTTCCCCAGCAATAGAAGAAGCCAAGCTTCCTGCACAACCTGGCCAGCCCTGGACTCCACTCAAGGCTACAAAGTTTCAATTATAGAAGATAAATAAATCCCAGATACCAGGGCCTCCACTTGGGTCGCTGGGGGGTGTGGCTGGCCTGCAAACCACCACAGGCCCCTTGCCCAGGCTGTCCCACGCCCCAAGGGATACCCCACGCTGATCCAGGACACCCTTCAGGGCAAACCAGCTGGCCCCCACCCGTGCACCAGGCCTCTATCCTATCTAATAAAAGAGTAATATGCAAATTGACCATCACTCCAACACACAAGATGGCTTCCCCCATGTGGTCAAAGATGGCTGCCCCCATGTGGACACAAGATGGCCACCACAAGATGGCCAGCAGGGGAGGGCAATTAGGAGGGGTCAGGCCTGCAGGGGAGGGCAGTTGGGGGCAATCAAGCCTGCAGAGAGGGCAGTTAGGGGTGAACAGGCCGGCAGAGGAGGGAAGTTGGGGGCGACCGGGCCTGCAGGGAAGGGCAGTTGGGGGGGACCCAGGCCTGCAGGTGAGAGCAGTTGGGGGGGACCAGGCCAGCAGGGGAGGGCAGTTAGGGATGACCATGCCTGCAGGGGAGGGCAGTTAGGGGTGACCAGGCCAGCAAGGGAGGGCAGTTAGGGGAAATCAGGCTGGCAGGGGAGCAGTTAGGCATCAATCAGGCTGGCAGGGTAGTGGTTAGGGGGTGATCAGGCTGGCAGGCAGAAGCGGTTGGGGGCAATCAGGAAGGCAGGCAGGCAAGCAGTTGGGAGCCAGCAGTCCTGGATAGTGAGAGGGATGTCCGGCTACCTGTTTAGGCCCGATCCTACAGGGATCGGGCCTAAACGGGCAGTCAGACATGGATCGGGCCTAAACGGGCAGTCGGACATCCCTCAAGGGGTCCCAGTTTGGAGAGGGTGCTGGCTGGGCTGAGGGACACACACCCCCATGCACGAATTTTGTGCACCAGGCCTCTAGTGTGTGTGTGTGTGTGTGTGTGTGTGTGTGTGTGTGTGTGTGTGTTTAAAAGTGGTTAGAGTCAACCAAAGCCGACTTCCTGGAGGGGGAGAATTTGAAGTCACATTGGGAAAAAGGTGACATGGAATGGCAAGTTAATCTAGTTACTACAATGAGTATGGGTGTAGGCACCCAGAAACTCACTAAGTGTAAGGGGGAGGTTAGAAAAATCACCTTGTATAATTGTGTCAGAGATACTCTAGGATTCACATGTGGCATTCTCAGAGCCATCTACTTAGAGTAAATTGAGACCTTCCTAAATTGGCAGGTAATCCTAATCTGGATCAAATTGAAATGGGAAAAAATTTTATCAGACATTTAGTGAGTTGATCTAATATGGAGAAGTCATTGGGTTGGAAATGAAAAAAAAAAACAACAACAACAACAAAAACAAGGTAAGTCTAGCCCACAAATCTGTAACCAATTTGAAACTTGTGAATGGTGGTCTCTGAGCTGCCGCCATAAAAGTGCCCATCCTGGCAATCTTGGAGTCTTGTCATTACCAAACTAGGGGTCATTAATTTATGAATCCCATAATGTAGCTGAGCCAGACGGACAAACAGTACCTTCTTTCATTCTCCTTGAATAATGGCCAAATACAAGGCACTTTACTATGACTTAAAGAGTATGTGCCCATCTGTTCACAATCGATGGGAGTAATTGAGGGGTGGAACGTGCCAGGCACTCTTGGACAATCCTGCGGAAGTGGGTCGGGGCTTTCTTGGCCATTTGCCATGTGACAACACTTCCTTCATCTGTGAACATATGGATCTGATGAAACTGTCACTTGGAGGGCATGGTACAGCAGGGCTCAGGCCATTTCATTTCCACATGAAAATTTACCTAAATTACAGCAAGGAAACAGCCTTTACATTCTATTTTACTAGTACATTATGAGAAATTCCTGCAAGCATGCAACTTTGTGTTATCTCTCTTAGAAGAATCTGGCAGTGTGTCCTCAAATTAGAAAGGAAAAGTTGTGATTGCATGGCATCCCCATGCACCATTTTGAGGTTAAAACAGCGAGGTAAATCACCTCAAAGGAGAGGAGTGGCCAGGTGATATCCAGCGACCACGGACAAACCTCCGTCGTCCACTGATGGAGCGGTGCTGGGGAGCAGGAAGGGGTCTCAAATATTTGCTCAGACTTTGAAATGGTTTGATGGTTGAAGGAGACATACCTCACCAACAGTAACTAAGTTTCGGTAACATTGGATTATTTTTAAACATAATTTTGAGTAAAATATAAAGGGACTGCTGGGAAATCCTCCTGATGTCCTTCCAAGTTTGGACATTTGTACTTATAACTTAATTTTTAAAAAGAGGGGGAAAGAAGAGAACCATTAATTTTAAGTCCTGGCAAAAGCAAGGAAACCTCTTTTACTTCTTAGCCAGGAATTCCCCAAACCATGATCTTATATTCAACATTTCTTCGGTGAACACCAAGGTAAAACATGGAGGCAGAAGAGATGCTAAAGGGCACCCCAGAGTGGGGAATATTAGTAGGTGAGCTGTTGAGTTTTTTTGGGTACAAGCTGGTAGAGGCAGCTCCTCTTCCTCAACACCTGCCTCCAGAGTCAGGATCCAAACCAAGATGAGTGCTTTAACTCTGGAGCCACCATTGCTCACAGTGGAAACATCTGGTCAGTAAGGCCCAGTCCTAATCAACCAGAGGGGCTGATGGCCTAATTGTGGGAAATCCAGATTCTTGACATCTCCTCTTCTCTCCTAAGTATTGCCCTGCTCGCAGGTGAATCGAGAACAACAGTGGAAGAAATTAATTCCTAGGCATCTTGCTGTTTGTGGGCCATGTGTGGAAAACATTTCTAGGAAAGAAGGATTATGCTGTAAGTTAAAAAGAGATTTTTGTGTTTCTTCTGATTTCAATTATTTGGGCCCTCAGTATCCTTGACTCCCCTCCCCCGCCCCCCTCCCCCCCAGCCTCCGCTGCATGCCCAGGAGTAATGAAGAGTGGGCCTGAATAATGATGTCTGCCAGCATTTCCAGGAGCACCACATGCAACCCTCTGCCCACCAAAAATCACAGCTTCCTCTCCTCTGAATGATAGCTCAAGGTCACCTGCTCCTAGAACCCTTTCTTACTCACTATACCATCTCGAACCTTGTGTCTCCCTCTTTACAATATTAGTTTCTTAGAGTCATATCATGTGTATAGTTGTCTGTCCTCACGATTAGGATTTGATGACACGAAATAACAGAACAAAGCAAGAGGCACACAATCTGAGGTGTTGGATTCAAGGCTTGGCTTCTCCTTGCTAGCTGGGCAATTTGGGCAAATCTTTTCACCTGTTTGAGCTTCAGTTTCCTTGGTTGGAAAAGGATGATCATAATCCTTGCCCTACCTATCTTAGAAGGCTGTTGTATATTTCAAGTGAAATAGACCATGTGAAAGATTTTTGGAAATTGTATAGCAACCCGTTTCTAATGTTGGTGGTGCAGAGACCATGTCTCTTTCTTATACTCCAGCATCTGAACTAGG
This sequence comes from Cnephaeus nilssonii, assembly GCF_951640355.1. Taxonomy (NCBI): domain Eukaryota; kingdom Metazoa; phylum Chordata; class Mammalia; order Chiroptera; family Vespertilionidae; genus Cnephaeus; species Cnephaeus nilssonii. Next base: position 55,369,808 of record NC_137074.1, read on the forward strand.
GCTGTGCCCCCTCTGTGAGCTCAGTGCAGATTCGGTTTAACTGTGATGAAATGGCCCTCTTGTCCCTATAGTGCTAAACAAAGACCCTCTCCCAGCTTCACCATGTTCGCTGAGAAGTCCAGCTTCCATGCGCTTCTCGTTGTAAAGATACCCTGCAGCCTGGCTTCATGTGCTCCCAGACAGGAGACAAGAGAGCAGGTCCAGCCCCCAGAGCCTGCTGAAGGACAAAGCAGCAGCAGCAGCGGAAGTGGCACCTCTTCCAGCACCGCAGGCCACACATCCAGCCACTGCCCAGAAGGCAAACTATCCTCACGATACCCACAGATTTTTTTTCTCCTTCTCTTTAGCACCATGACCTACAGAACGTCCATCACAACCACTGCAGCCAAACTCCCTGGCACCACTTACCTCATCCTATTGGCAAGCTAATAGCCCAGAATTCTCTCCCTGGGACTTGTTTTTAGAATCATAACTTAAATCTCTGATTGCCCAACAGAAAGCACCCAGGAGAGCAAAGGGATAAGGATGCTTTGTGACATCTGAAGCCACTAATTGCCCAACTTCCCTGCAGGAGTGCGCTGACAGTACCCTGTCTTCTTCGCTGAGTGGCTGCTCACAGGTCTGCCTGTGATTAGGAGCACTTACGGTGATTCTAACTCTGCATCTTCAACAGCTGACACCTAGGAGCAGCTCCTTTGTTTTACAACAAAGCAAATTCAATAATTAATGGCCTTATGGAGAACTCCAATCCACGGCCTCTTTCAACAGGGCTCCGCAGGCATCCCCAAACTATAAAAATGCTTCAAGTAGAAGCAAATCACTATTTCTTGCACTTTATCATACAACCAGGTACCACAGGAACCAGAGTCAGCCCTTCCGTGATAGTCTGAGAAAGGAGGCTAAGAAATGGCTGAGTGCTCATGAGTGACTTGTGCAGTATTTTATAAGCATGAAAGGGAAATCAGTATCAGAGTGCTGTGGAGGTGGCAGTGAGTTCCCCTGAACAACCTGAAATGCCCTCCTCAATGTTACCCAAATTCAATCATGTTTTAAATCTCTAACTCAAGCTGGACTCCTTCCATGAGGCTTTCTCTCACCACGTGAGCCTCACAAAAGTCATTCATTCATTTATTCAACATTTATTTATTGAGTATCTACATGTCCCCGGCACTGTGCTAGGTTCTGCGGGTAGAACAATATAAACAGTCGAAATCTCTGTCTGGTGCCTCCATCCTCTGGTCTATTAACAGAAGTGGTGTATATATCCCTGCATCAAGTACAGTCTTTCATAGAGAGCATTTTTCCTGGAACTCATATTACTCTCCACTTTACAACGTAATTATGAACATACCTTTTTAAGTAGCTTGAGGGTAAAAGCATTTCTTATTTCTTTTGTGGTCCGCTAAGAGAAGGTACTGAGTAAATATATGCTGAATGAATAGTTAGCTAATTACATGAAATATATAAATGTATATATTTATATAAGCATATATACTTAATTTTTCTGTCTAGCTTATAAGTTTCTTCAAAGACAAGAATTTTTCTGTTAACACTTCTGCATCTTGTAGAGCACCCAAACCAGTGCTGGATACCTGGCTCATTCTCAGACAGATATTTCTTGATTTATGATGGGGTTACATCTTGATAAACGCACGAGTTGAAAATATCATAAATCAAAAATGCATTCAAGCCCTAGCTTGTTTGGCTCAGTGGATAGAGCATAGGCCTGTGGACTGAAGGGTCCTGGGTTCAATTCCAGTCAAGGGCACATGCCCAGGGTGCGGGCTCGATCCCAGTACGGGGCGTGCAGGAGGCAGCCAATCAATGATTCTCTTTCATCATTGATGTTTCTATCTCTCTCTCCCTTTCCCTTCCTCTCTCAAACCAATAAAAATATTTTTAAATTATTTTTAAAATGCATTCAATACACCTAACTTACTGAATGAATGTCATAACTTAGCCTACCTTATAGTTGGGCAATTACCTTGAGTTTCATCTAAGAGTAATGCCTTCCTCTTCTTCTCACTAGAAGCAGGAGACACACATAGGCATTTTGTATACATGATGGGATACAAAAATACTAAAGATAATATTTTTAAAATGCTGACCAGCCCTGACCAGTTTGGCTCAGTGGATAGAGAATTGGCCTCCAGACTGAAGGGTCATGGGTTCAATTCCAGTTAAGGGCACATACCTACATTGCAGGCTCAATCCCTGGCCCTGGTCAAGGCATGTGTGGGAGGCAACCAATTGAAGTGTATCTCACACATCGATGTTTCTCTCTCTCTCTGTCTCTCCCCCTCCCTTCCACTCTCTCTAAAAATCAATGGAAAAATGCCTTCGGGTGAGGATTTAACAACAACAATATGCTGGCCGTTTAATGCACTGTGGAGTATGATAACATGGCTGACTGGAAGCTGCAGCTTGCTCCCACTACTCTGCCTCATGAGAGAGTATTGTACCACATATGCCTAGCCCAGAAAAAGATCAAAATTCAAAATCTGAAGTATAGTTTCTACTAAATTCATATTACTTTCTCACCATCGTCAAGTTTTGTACGATGAACAATGATTAAGTTGGGCATCGTCGGTACGTACTTAGTTGAACTCAGTAATTCTGCTAGCAGTGAGGGTTCCTATTCCATGCCAATCGTGTAAATCACACCCTAGATTTAGATAACGGGAAGCCTAAGGCCAAGGAAAACAATATAGTTGGTCTTAAGTAACCTACAACCCCCCACATACAGGCTAAGCTTTCTCCTGGACCAGAGAACTCTGTTTGTGCGGGAGGAAAACAGTTATCGTCCATCCATGAAGACTGGCATAAGCCACCTGTGCAGTGCAAGAAGAAAACCAACATGAAATTGGAGCACCAAGCCTAACTTTGGACAGCAAAACCACCCGTGGAAAAATTCACCATATGATCCACACAGGATCTGCCTGCTGAAAGATCATGAACCCATGAGTCAGGGCCACCCACCCTGTCAGGGGTACAGCTGCAGCCAAAACCAGTCCAGGGAGCACAGGGACCCCGAGTGTCCTTGTTGCCCCAAGTACCTATACTTATTATCTCTTGAAATCCATTCCTGGATTAGCCTGCTCTGCTCTGATTACTCTTAGGGGATACTACAGCTAAGGAATCAGTGTCTGGAGCTAACCTCTGTGAGGGAGATGGACCAATATCCTTTACTACCCTAGGTGAGATCAGGTGACCCGACGGAGCTCTCCCAATCCCCAGAGGCATCTGTGAGCCCTACCACCTGTACCACCGATGGGCACATCATTAGCAAGGGCCGAGGACACCAGCCAGGAGACTGGGAATGGCATCAGGATGTCTGTGTGTCACCTATAAGGGCTTAACCCACATCAGAGAGTTACAGTCTGGACATCCTCAAGTGATATCGCAGGATTTACTATCTGAAAATTAAAGGCACTTACCCTGAAGCCCAGTCTCTCTATTTCCCAAATTAGAAAGTACCCCAGGACCTTCAAAATCAACACTAAATGACCAAAAATTAAATTCCCTCTTCTATTCCAGACACAACGCTAAACTCTGCCTCAGTCTTCTTACCAGATCTGAGCAGTCTGCCCCCTGTCACGCTGGGTCAGCCCAGAAGTGTTCCTGCCCCCTCCCCACCCTGTGATCCACATGGGTCCTGAAGAAGCTGCTCTTAGAAGCCAGCAATGGCATTTAGTCATGCAAAGCAGTGAGCTGACTTCATTTTCCTCAATGAATATTTCATTGCGATTCAGAGAAATAAGAGAAACCTTTTTCATGAGATATATGTTTGTCTTAATGATTCCCAGCATAATTTGTCCTAATTAAACACTTATTTGAATATCTTCTTGGGTCTGAAAATGTCTGCCCATTCATCAGTGCGCCTTCATATCATCAGTCCCCTCCCGGATGTGAATAGCCTTGTTCTCCCTGAATGTAGGAGTTTTTCCTTTCCAGCTCCCTCTTCATGGGGAGCCTGTGCCAGGCTTACACTGTCTCTGACACATCCCCCAGGGCCCTGCCAGTCAGTCTCCAAATCCTAGTCCCTCTCACCTTGCATCTCTCAACCCTATACACACTCTTACCCTGCTCAGAGGCCTCTCCCAGACACAGAATCCCAAGAAACTCTCCATAGAATAGAAGGGAGGGATGGGGGGGAGATGAGAGAAAGTGCTGGACACTGGCATATGATGAAAGGAGACTGGAATTGGCATAAAGAGCTGAGTTCAAGTTCCAATACCACTACTTCTGGAAATATAATGAGGAAATATATATGTAGTTGGAAGAATCAAATGAGATGATGGAGGTACTTCGTAAACTCTAAAGATTTATAGCTACCTCCTAGTGTTGTTGTGACAATTAAATGAAAAGATATATCTCCAGTGGTTAGGACAAACCTGGTATATAATAAATGCTCAAATAAGACATAGTTATTATAAAAATACAAAAAATGAAATGTGTTTACTTTTATTGGCGCTCATGACTACTCAGGCCCCGCTGCCTAACTTTTTCCCACGTTACCTAAGTGAATGTTGCTGTTACCCCCCACATGTAAATGCACAGAATTTAGTCACATCCAGGACCTCTGTCGGGGCAAAGGCTTTCTGTATGTGTCTGTGTGCTGACTTTTAAACTGTTCACATTTACACACACCTTCATCGTCTCCTCTTCTCCCACGCAGAGTTGGTGTAATCCTCACTCAGGTGCTAAAGCGTCCCTGGGTCCTAAGAAAAGCATTCCAGTTTCCTTTTCAGGGATCAGTCTAAGCCACTCCCACGCCTTGGACCCCAAGAAGAGCTCCCACCAAGTGGTACCCAGAGCCGGTTGCCATGTGTGGTCCCTCTGTCCAGACCCCGGCTGAGCGCTCACCGCTCAGCATCCCTGAAATCTGGCTCCTAGCACAGGGAAGCATCCTCTGCATCCCCACATTAGGCTCCTTGGGCCTGGGAAGTGCAGCAGCCACCTGGGGGAAGGCACTCTCCTCCCTCCCCCCGCCCAGGCCTGCCCACCCTCAGGGAGGCTTCCTGGGAGATGCTGAGAGGAGGCAGGAAGGGCCTGGTGGGGGAGAATGCCTAGATGCCCAAGGTGGCTGGATACCCAAAGGAATTTTACCTTTTGCATTAATTACATGTTATTTAAAAAACTTCCTAAATCAGTGGCACTCTACTAGTAAGAAAGATTTACTAGGCCGAAGCAAAAGGAGCTCTCGTAAAGTAATTATAAGTGAATAATGGCTTCGTACCTTGTACTACTAGAGCTAATTCTATTATCTGAGAAACTAAAAACTGATGTTCAGTAACTTGGTGAATGCCTCATAATGCCTCAATCTGCAGCTCTTCAAAAAAACAAACCTCCTTGCCTTCATACCTGTTCAATACTTCTCTCCTCCAGGAAGCATTCCCAGAATATCTCTCACCATGTCTGAGTCACTCCATTCATTCTAGGCACCACCAACCCACCACACACACACACACACACACACACACACACACACACACACAGCCTTCATGTTCCGCTACTTCTTCTGGAGCCAAGGAATCTTAAATTAACACCAGAGTGTTCTACCTTCACATTCATGGAAGAATTAGCTGAGTGATATTGGCCCCAAAGAATAAGTGACTCCATCTGGGGCACCAAGGCAGGCCAGGGTCAGATCGGTTCTGGGCAGGGAGCACTTTTCTAGCACCAATTCTGCCTTACCCAGAGATGAGTCTTAATAAATGTTTTAGTTATTTAAATATCAAATCATTTGCTGATCTTTTCCCCCCACATCCTCAAGGAAAAATCACCACTGTTTTTCTTTTTCATAAAAGACATTCCCAGTATAGACTCCCAGCTCAGGGCAGTGGTCCACAGAATCTAATTGTCCACGCTGACCAGTGCCCCCTCCCCTCTCTCTGAGTTATTGCAGATCAGAATGAAGCCTTCAATGTCTGAAATCTAATCTTCCATCTGTCACTTGATCGTCCATCTGTCACCCCCAATTCGGCAGGGGGCCGGAGGCTGGAAGATAGAGCAAGTGAGGTCTCCAGGGGTCCACCTGGCAATGAGCAGATGTTAACTTCAACACCAAATGGGACAGAGCTAACTGCTTCAAATAAAGAAGAGGCCTAAAGTCATAGCCAAATAAACCTTGTGGCCAGGGGATACCCCAAGTTGTCATTGAATGGTCCAACATCTGACTCTATCTCCAGGCGACTAGGGTATACATATTCTCACCACAGTTTCCAGATGGAGGAGTGGAAAGAACATGAAGTTTTAAACAAGAAAAACCTAGGTGAGAATCCTAACTCACCATTATACAACCTGAATGACTTGGGCACGACACATAACTTCTTTGAGCCTCAGTGTCCTCATCCGTCAAACAGGGACAACACTATTGTGACTTTTGAGATAAACACCTGGACAGTTCCTGGCACACAGGAAGTACTTAATGTGCAAAATCATGAAATTACAGCACAACCATTATCAACAGGCTATAGTCTCTGGCTTCTTTTTCCAATAGAAGGACTAGATTTTTGTTTTTTGTCTGTACAGTTTTTGCTGGTTCTTGCATGACTAATAAAAAGCTACTTATGGCCCTAACTGGTTTGGCTCAGTGGGTAGAGCGTCGGCCTGCGGACTGAAGGGTCCCAGGTTCGATTCCAGTCAAGGGCATGTACCTTGGTTGCGGGCACATCCCCAATACGGGGTGTGCAGGAGGCAGCTATCGGTGTGTCTCTCTCATTGATGTTTCTAACTCTCTATCCTTCTACCTTCCTCTGTGTAAAAAATCAATAAAATGTATTTTTAAAAAGCTGCTTAGGAATATAGTGTCCAGGCCAAATGAGCTAACAGCACCATAACGGACATTTTAAAACATTACTGCCATTGGAAGATAAATCTGCACCATACCCTTCTTTGGAATACAGGCAAAAAGTTTTAACCAAATTTGTTTCTTTGTAGACTGTGTCCTGGTAGATATATCTTCCCTGTAAAAATGCACCCCCCTTTGTTGACAAGCCTGTCTTCTTCAACAAGAAGTGTTCCTGGAAGCAGGGTCTGTTTCTGGAAACCAATTTAAATTTATGAAGCTGCTTATATTTATGATCAAATGGAAGTAAACCTGGCTGTAGCAAGGACCTACATCCCCGAGATAATGGATCATTCATTTATTAGTTGCTGCCCCTCACCTAGCACCCAAACCGCAAGCTGCCCTTGTTCCACCTCCTTGAAGGAACCCTGGGTCATTCAAAAGCACCAGGAAGGAACTGAGAAAGTAGGGAAAGCAAACAGCCGTAAATCAAGGGCCACGCCCTCTGCAGCCGAGGTCAACACCCAGGAGGGGCAGCAGGGCTGGGACAGAGGCGGAAGGACTCCACCCTCACAGCACTTTGAACAGAAGCTCTCCTCCAACTGGAGGCACAGAGCTGCTAATCTGACGCACACCCAGAACAGAGATGTGGGTAAAAATAAAACTAAGACTGCTCCCATGAGAAAGCCAGGAAGAGAACATATTGAAACAATCAGGGCCTGAAGCCGTGCCTAACACCAATGCTACGAAGTGACCTCAGCTAGAGACAGGAAAGGATTGATCAAGTTACTCTCCTTGCTCAGAATCTCCCAATTGATGCCCATAAACTACTAAATAAAATCCTAAGTCTCTAGTGTAGAACATAAAGCCAACTTAGCCAGCCTTCCCCTCTCTCTCTCTCTCTCTCTCTCTCTCTCTCTCTCTCTCTCTCTCATTATCCCAAATCCCATGCACACACACTTGCAATGAGCATGCACACACGGCCTCCACACGAAAACTACTTCCCAAACTCTTCAAACTGTCCCACTCTGCCCCTTCCTCTGCTGCCCTCCTTCACCTCCACAAGTCCAGCTTCCACCCATCCCTCAAGACCTTTCAAGGTCAAATCCATAGCTGGAATCCTTCACTTTCTCTTCTGTGCTCCCATGGCACTTTCCAACTCAGAAATCCTTTCCCTTCACTGCCATTTCCATGAAGACAGAGACTGCTTGTCTTGCTCACTCTCATAAGAGTACCTTTTCTGAGTAGGTATGCAATAAATATTTCTCAATTTAAGGAGTACCTCAATGCCAAGGTGTTTCTTCTATAACTTGAATTTTGTAGTCCTCACCAGACAAGAAGCCCCCATTAACAGAGGCCATTCAAATTTCACTAGCTTTGGCCTAATTTTCTTTCTCATTTGGTATCTTAAGCTCTAAAAAGTCTCATCCCATTATGTCCAGGAGCCCCAGTCACATATCCCTTAGGCTCCCCTGAGCTCACCAAACAGTCCATCAACCACATGTGCCATGCCCTTCCTCTCCTGCTGTGTCTGCCCAATGCAGCTGGAGGTGGCCTCTCTGAGGACACCAGTCTCTGACCCAGAGTGCTTGGCTCCAGGCTCTCAAATCCCCAACACTCCCAAGTGCCAAGCAGCCTGAGTTCCATGGAGTTCTCACTACCCCCAGATCAAGCCCTGATGGGAGACTAGTCCCTCTTCCCCACTCTCTGTTCAGAAGATCTGCATCATCTGTTCCCATGTCACACAGAGTCCTCGTGAGAATAGCTCCTCTAACTTGTGCATGGCGCTCCTCTCCTCGGGGCTCAGACACAAGCCCACGGGGCTGACTGCAGACACACATCGGAGAAAGAGCATGTGACCTCTCCAAAACCCTTTTTCCCCTTCCTCCCACTCAAACTCATCACACAGACAGGGACCAACGAGCTGCTGGCCTCTCTGATAAAATGGCCAGGACACATCCAAATGCCCACAGTGGCCACTGAAGCTACTACACTCCTTTTGCCTCTGACATAACCTCTCTTCCAATCTGCTGTTACAGCCTCATCACTCATCCTTCTACTTGAGGTGACAAAAGAACTGACTACAACCACCTTTCCTATTTAAAAAGGAAAACCCTTTCTCTGCTTCCCTCCTCCTTTTTTTTTGTTCCTTTTTTTTCTTTCCCTTCCTTCTTTTAATGATTCTGCCCAGGGAGGACCCACTGCCTCAGCCCATCCCCTTTCCTCAGCCAGACATTCACCATTGCCCTTGGATCCTTCTCTCCCCAAGTAGTCGATAAGAATGGATTTCAGCAGATACTGCCCAGAGCCTGAAATTTATCAATGCTGAAGCCTTCTGATGCTTGCCAATTAGTGTATCCATTATTCTGGACCTAGACATCCAAGCCCTTAATCTACTTAATGGAGAGGAACTCCAGGGGAGGCAGGGAGCACCCTTGACCTAGTGGGCTGAACCAGCAGGAGACAGCAGGGGAACTGCTCCCTCAGAGGCAGTCCAGCTCAGCCCCCTGGCAGGTAGTCTCAAGGTGAGGAGGCAGGGCCTCAGAATCAGGAGCAACTGATGGATGATTCTACTCCAATAGGAAACAGAGAGGTGCACAAAGAGGTGCACTGGGCAGCCTGGGGTTGAAGTTTTCTTCCAGGGTCTTGGGCCAAACTTCAAGGCAAGTGCAGGTTGGTCTTTGATTCCCTCCCACACACCCCGTTCTGGATTGCCCTCTCTCAGAGGCCCAATACACGGCACATTCTATCTCGCCTACTCCTTCAAAACCTGCCTAAGCTTCCAAGCCCCTGATCACCTCTTGACCACTCTCTTCTCATCCAAAAGTTAGATTTTTACGCAATATGGATTAAGAATTAATAGCTGACATTTATTAAGCTTTTAACATGTTCCGTTACTTAATCCATACAATAACCCTATGAGGTAAATAGTGATATCGTCAGCATCTTAAATGAGAAAACTGAGGTCTAGAGAGGCTGTGACATGTCAATATTTGGCAGTAGTGAATGGTGGAGTTGCAAGCTAAATTAGGCCATTTTGATTTCAAAGTCTTGTCACACTAAAACATTTTTTAGCATACGGCCTATAAAGCAATCCAATCAGTAAAATAAGCCTGGCCACTGGACTTGATACTTCCAAACTTTATTCAGTTTTAGGTTTTTCTTTGGATTTTAAAGTGGCCTGGTCATGCAAATCAATAGCTTGAACTGGTGGAGTTAAAGGATAAAATTATATTGGTGGTGATAAAAGGGGACAGAACCTATATGTAGGGATACTTGCAACTCACTTTCACCCCACTTGAAACCACCTTCCCTTTCCCCAAAAAACCCAGCTATATTCATGCACCCCATGGCCCAAAGTATCACCCCATGCACACTTTCAACCTGCTTGGCATGCCTTCAGGTATCTCCTTCAAGGGACTTTCTAGCAACCTGTGGCAAGTGATGGACTGACAAGGGAAACTCTTAAGATAAAGTCAAGCCATAGACATGGTATATGGAAAAGAAAGGGAGGGAAGTGGATCCTGAACCCATGGAAGACACTGATTCAGGAACTGGATCTCCTCTCCTCAGACAGAAACTATAGAAGGACCAGTCAGGGACAGGGATAAATACTCCTCCCCCTGAGGCCTCTTGTCCCAAAGACAAGATGTGGAATCCATCCCGTTTCTCTAAGGCAAGGAGCAAGCTAGCCTTCAAGAAAGGCGGTCTTGGATACCCTCATACCTCACCTCTGTGCCCTCCAACCCTGCTCCCAAGTAATAAGGGTAGGTATATTTGAGCAAGGATAGCCTTCCAGCCCTACCAGGGAAGTGATGGTCTGTGAGGATTCTTAAACCTTAATAAAATCCTTCTTCTGCGAGCTCCAGCCCACCTCTGCCAGGGACACCTGGAAGGGCCCAACTAACGAGTGAAGCCATATGACTCCATCAGATGCATTAGTTTTTTGGGGTTGTTTCTGTTGTTGTTGTTGTTGTTGTTTGCAATATTCATTTATAGAATTTGTAGTATAATTACATTTGTGAATAAATTTCCAGTAAGGGAGAACCAAGATGGCGGCATAGGTAAACACCTATACTTGCTGCCTCTTACAACCACATCAAAACTACAACTAAACGGCAGAACAACTACCACCCAGAACCACGGGAAAGCTGGTCGAGTGGAAGTTCCACAACTAGAGAGGTGAAGAAAGCGCATTGAGACTGGAAAGAGGTGTGGAGGCGCGGAAAGTGCTGGCACTTGGATGTGCTACTCTTTTAATTGGGAGGGAGATACAAGCTCCCGCTTGCTCTGAACTCCAGTTCCAGGTGAGACTCTGGGGGATCCAGATACATACGGGGAGAAACTGGACTCTCTGGCATCAGGACAGGAATGCGAGGGCGGCTTTCCATCAGAGGTGCTGGCAGTGATCACTGTTCCTGCACGGGGGCGCGGGACATGGAGACCCCGGGACCTCTCCTGTACAGAGCTGACTGACAGCCATTGCTGTTTGCTCCGCCCTGGTGATTCCTGGAGACCCCGCCCCACCCAATTTACAACCCCACCCAAGCTGTGCTCAGCGGCTTTTGCATATGAATGGCTGGTCCTTTTCCCACCTAAAACCTGTCAAACTGCAGCAGGGTCCGAGAGCCCCAGAGCTTCCAAAAGAAGGCCCAAGGCCTGGCAAGAGCAGCGGCCTTGCTTCACAGCTGGGCCTCGTCTGGGCACTTCCAAACCCCATACAAAGAGGAGGAACCTGCAGAAGTCTCTGTAGCTCTTGCTGGGCGACCCCAGACAGTGGCTGACCTTGCACCTCCTTGGAGATCCAAGAGCCAGTGTACCCAGTGGTCAGTGTGAGACCATACCGGATTACAACTCTTCACATCCATAAGAGACACACTCAAGGGGCAGACTCAGTGAGCACCAAAGCCCCACTGAAGCAAGTCCTACCCCATAAGGGTGTCTCCTGCACAACAGATCTTCCAGTGTAGACACAGCTGGTCATCACAGCCAATTGGCCTGGAGGTCAATTCCTCCCAGTGATACCAACAGCAATCAAGTGTTAACTACAACAAGACTATGCAAACAGCCCACAGACGGGTGCACCAAGAGTGTCCACCTCAGGTGACTGGGGAGGCTGAGCCACTGAGCCCTATAGGACACCTACCACACAAGGCCACTCTATCAACTCAAGGAGACTTAGCAGCTACCCAGTACACAGAAACAAACACATGGAAGCAGCCAAAATGTGGAGACAAAGAAACAAGTCACAAATGAAAGAAATGGATGAAAGCAAAATACTGGATCTAGAGTTCAAAACCAGGGTTATAAGGTTACTCAAGAATCTTCTAGAAACCTCCAAGAAATTTAGTAAGACCATCAAGGATATGAAAAAGGACCAATCAGAAATTAAGCATACACTGACTGAAATAAAGAATAATATACAGAGATCCAACAGCGGACTAGAGAATCGCAAGAATCAGGTCAAAGATTTGAAATACGAAGAAGCAAAAAACACCCAACTGGAAAAGCAAAAAGAAAAAAGAATCCAAAAATATGAAGATAGTGTAAGAAGCCTCTGGCACAACTTCAAGCGTACCAACATCTGAATTATGGGGGTGCCAGAAGAAGAGAGAGAGCAAGATATTGAAAACATATTTGAATAAATAATGACAGAAAACTTCCCCTACTTGGTGAAAGAAATAGACTTACAAGTCCAGGAAGCGCAGAGAACCCCAAACAAGAGGAATCCAAAGAGGACCACACCAAGACACATCATAATTAAAATGCCAAGGGCAAAAGACAAAGAGAGAATATTAAAAGCAGCAAGAGAAAAACAGTTAGTTACCTACAAGGAAGTACACATATGACTGTCAGCTGATTTCTCAACAGAAACTATGCAGGCCAGAAGGGAGTGACAAGAAATCTACAAAGTGATGAATAGCAAGAACCTACAACCAAGATTACTCTACCCAGCACAGCTATCATTTAGAACTGAAGATCAGATAAAGAGCTTCACAGACAAGAAAAAACTAAAGGAGTTCATCACCACCAAACCAGTATTATATGAAATGCTGAAAGGTATTCTTTAAGAAGAGGAAGAAGAAGAAAAAGGTAAAGATAAAAAGTTATGAACAACCACGTGACAACAAATACATATCTATCAACAAGTGAACCTAAAAATCAAATGAATAAAAAACCTGATGAATAGAACAGACTGGTGAATGTTATAGAATCAGGGGCATGGAAAGGGAGCTGACTGACAATTCTCGGGGGGAAGGGGTTGTGGGGGGTGCTGGAAGAGTTTGGACAAAGAGCTTACACCTATGGACGAGGTCAGTGCAGCGGGGGCAGGGGGGAAGGCCTGGAGTGGGGTGGGAACTGGGTAGAGGGGAGCTATGGGGGGGGCGGGGAAAGGGGAACATCTGTAATAATCTGAACAATAAAGATTTTTCTTTTAATTTAAAAAAATAAATTTCCAATAAGGCCATTCTTTCTACTATATAATTTTATTTTTGAATAGTTTTAATTAAATAAATTCATTACATTTTTATCACAGGCCATCTCAAATTTTTACAGTTTTAAGTTACAAAGTGTGCTTTTAAGGAGCATGGCCCTGATACTTCTGAATCCTTTCTATTTGGGTTTGGCTCTACATTTTTATACATCATTCAGAGCACATTTGTCCCAAGTAGGACAAGAAACATGCCTTCTTAATCCCTAGCTCTAGCTGAGCACAGAGTATGATAGATACAGTTGGTTGCCTGCCCAGGAGGCATTTTTCCCCTTCTTCCTTGCTTATAGAACCTAGATTTTGTCCAGAAATCAAGCATTTGTGTGCTTCAGTGGAGGTGGAGAACCTTCCAGCCCTACAGGGTAAGTGCTAATTCAATCAGAAAAATTGAATCCCATTTCTGGTGACTTGTTTAAAAATTGATGGTGAAAATGTACCCTTTGAGACATGAGGGAAAGTCTCCCAAGGGACACTAGGAAAGGTTTTCTTGCTCTTATAAAGACCTACATGAATACATGCATGAAAAACAGACTCTTTCCGTTGTCGGTTCTCCAGGTGACACGGAGTTGTGGCAGCCATCTTTTGACTGTAAGGAATGAAAGATGCGGAGAATTAGGGTCCGTGATCTCTGTTTCTTGTAACGGCAGTCTGGGCAATTAGGACCAACATTCTCACTAAAGTCAATTTTTTAAATCTTGTTAAAAGCAAAATAACCAAAAAAATAACAAAGAGTTATTAGGCCAAATCCTAGGAGAAGGTGAGAATCCAGAGAGGTTGGCCCAAAACATAAAGCAGCTTCTGGCCTGAGAGCATTTGCCAGTTGCAAGAAACAGTGACAAAACTGAACCGTGTAAGGGAGGCAGGAATCAAAGTTTGGGGCAGGCCCCAGGGAAAGAGTCTGATAAATAACACCCCATTCTAAGCTGGGCTTCCTCATACAGGGAGTGCATCAGCCTCAAGGTAAAGGTAACCTAGAAACAAACCAGCTCTCATGGAAACTTGAAACACAGCTACCTGTAATCTGGGTCCAAAGAACCTCAAGCATTCAACTTTGGTTAAAGTGGAACCAGATGGTAGTATCCCTAGGACTCTGACAAAAAAAAAAAAAAAAATCATTATTCTCATAAAGTCTTTTTCAAAAATAATGACCAGGATGCAATCAAAGATAGCACAAGCGGGAAAACACCATGAGCAAGCACCATCAGAAAGAGCAGACTACAGACACACACCCACAAAGACTTCAGATACTGGTATTATCAGAGACTATAACACAATCCTATCTAATAAAAGAGTAATATGCAAATTGACCATCACTCCAAGACACAAGATGGCTGCCCCCATGTGGTCAAAGATGGCTGCCCCCAGGTGGACACAAGATGGCCACCACAAGATGGCCTGCAGGGGAGGCAGTTGTGGGCAGTTAGGAGTGACCAGGCCAGCAGAGGAGGGCAGTTGGGGGTGACCAGGCCAGCAGAGGAGAGCAGTTGGGGGTGACCAGGCCAGCAGAGGAGGGCAGTTGGGGGAGACCAGGTCAGCAGGAGAGGGCAGTTGGGGGCGACCAGGCTGGCAGGGGAGGGCAGTTAAGGAGACCAGGCTGGCAAGGGAGAGTAGTTAGGGGTGACCAGGCCAGCAGGGGAGGGCAGTTAGGGGAAATCAGGCCAGCCAGGGAGCAGTTAAGCGTCGATCAGGCTGGCAGGGGAGTGCTTAGGGGGTGATCAGGCTGGCAGGCAGAAGCGGTTAGGGGCAATCAGGCAGAGGCAGGTGAGTGGTTGGGAGCCATCAGCCCTGGATTGTGAGAGGGATGCTCAACTGTCCTATTAGGCCCGATGTGGGATCAGGCCTAAACGGGTGGTCGGACATCCCTCAAGAGGTCCCAGATTGGAGAGGGTGCAGGCTGGGCTGAGGGACACACCCATCCCCGTGTACGAATTTCGTGCACCAGGCCTCTATTAAAGAAATAAAAGACAAGCTTACATTTTTAAAGTAAACTTCTTTTAAAAGTGATGAAAAAGAATTAAACAGAGATTCCAGCACTGAAAAATACTTGAAATTAAGAAGTCAATGAACCATTTAATTGCAGATTAAATAGTGCTGAATAGAGAAATAATAAACTAGAAGATAAATCAGAAGAAACAATCTAGGATGCATCATGGAGAGATAAAGTTATGAAAAATGTAAACGTAATGATAAGAAAAATAGACATACAGTGATAAATTTTAATTTCAAACAATTTGAAAATTGATTCAAATTCAAGAAACTTTCATTTCAGTCAATTGGTATTTCAAAGAAAAGAAGAAAAAGAACAGAGATAATGGCTGAGAATTTTCCAAAACCAATGAAATGCAACAATCTATAGATGTAAGAAATCTAATGTACCCAACCAGACTAAATAAGAGAGAACTTGGTGATAATATTGAGTCTCCAACTGAATGACTCAACTTCTGAACTTTTTGTTAAGAGAAGCAGAAGCAGAAAGAGAGAAGTATTTATTGTTTAAGCCACTTTGAGTTCGGGTTCAGTTACCTGCAACCAAAAGCATCCCAAATGATATTCATAGCAAAAATAAACTATCTGCCATCTATTCAACGTCTACTATTTGGCAGGTACTGCATAAAGACTTTAATTTTGTGTAATGCTTCACAAAGCCTTGTAAAGTAATATATCAATCAATATAGGCTTGATTGACTATGACTACCAAAAAAAACTCAAAATGTCAATAGCTTAACAGAAAAGATGAATATTTCTTGTTCATTCAACATAGCTCAGCAGAGGGCTAAGCTCATAGTCACTCAGGGGCTCAGGCTGATGGAGGCTTTATTCCAACACAACTTCCACAATCCATGCAACAGTGGGACAATGAATTACATAGTATACCATCTTTTAAAGCTTCCATTTAAAAATGAAACACCTAACTCTGTTCACATTTCATTAGGCAAAGCAAGTCACATGGTCAAATGGGTAGGGAAGTACAATCTTACCATGTAAGGTGGAAAGCTGGAAATATTTTTTTTTAAAGGAGAGGATTGCTCTTCTTTTCTTTTCTTTTCTTTTTTTAAAATATATTTGTTGATTTTTTTACAGAGAGGAATAGCGAGGGATAGAGAGTTAGAAACATCGATGATAGAGAAACATCGATCAGCTGCTTCCTGCACAACCCCTACTGGGGATGTGCCCGCAACCAAGGTACATGCCCTTGACCGGAATCAAACCTGGGACCTTTCAGTCCGCAGGCCGATGCTCTATCCACTGAGCCAAACCAGTTTCGGCAGCTAGAAATATTTAATGGCTCCTATAACTATTACAGATAGATATTACCCTAATCCTTCAAATGAGGATGGTGAGACTCAGAGAGGTATTTCATACTTGATAGATGAATCGAAAATGTATTCATCAATACATCTTCCTGAAGGTGACATTATGACCATGACTCTCTTTGGTGATGGGGGTAGTGAGAAGAGAAATGAAGCAGTGATATGATCTCTAAGAAGCCAAGCGGAGAGCCTCGCTGTGTCTCATCCTGTTCTATCCAAGAATCACTACCATCAGGGGCAGAGTATAGGACCAAGCCAGTCAAGGGCAAATATCCTAGTCCAGTGGTCAGCAAACCATGGCTCGCGAGCCACATGCAGCTCTTTGGCCCCTTGAGTGTTCTAACGACACTTCTTCAAAATAGACTCGCCCAGGCCGAAAACCGACTTCTGCGCATGGGCCACGAAGTTTCAATCGCACTGTACGTGCGCGTCCGCACGTGGTATTTTGTGGAAGAGCCACACTCAAGGGGCCAAAGAGCCGCATGTGGCTCACGAGGCGCGGTTTGCCGACCACTGTCCTAGTCCTTCTGTTGTTCCTTGTGCTGACTAGAACCTTCCCTACATGGATCAGACTGGACTGAAACTGGCCAGAGAGTAAGTTTGTATACATGCACTAAGGGTTCCCACTATCTTATATCTTCCAGGTGTTCAAGATGTGGTTAACATGGGGGGAAAATAAGCTCACGTCATCCAGTTGGCTGTGCCAAGTTTCTTAACTTTGATCTTTGCGTGTTCAGAAAGCTTGTCAAGGCAAAGGAGACACAAACTGAGAGAGCTCTCAGCCCATGATGTCCAAACACAAGAAAAGGGGCCATCTTGTTCTCTTAGGTCCTCAAGACATTCCTATGAGGTAGATTTTCCAGTCTTTAATGTGCGGAATATTCCCTGCCTCCTCCCATACCTACTTGATGACACATGCACCTCCCCGTTCCCGTATCCCACATCTATCGTCAGGCTCCCTTCGCTGCCCTTCATGCTACACGTGTCCTGCCTCTGCCAGCTCTGTCCCGCCCTCTGCAGGCACAGCAGATCTGACTGAGATTCGCTCCCTGTGGCACGGAAGGAGTCAATACCAGGGCTCTTTATTTACGTGTTTTTATTTCTTCCCAAGAATGGGGCAGTGGTTAAGGAGAAGGGGAGGGGAAGGCCCAGAAAAGAAGCTGCAGTGGGCCAGAGACTGTGGAAGAAATGTCTCCATAACTTCAACTGCTTTCCAACCATATTGTTTCTAGTTGAGGCCCCCTGGGGTGAAAGGTCTAGGTTTTACTGGGGATGGGAGTTTATAACCTTAATTATGCCTCAAACCATTTGATTGTGTTCATCCTGAAACCTCCAGCAGGGGGGAAAAATGTGGTTTTCATTACAGTGTCACTGAGGGACTTGTACTGGGGTTGGGATCATTAAAATGAAAACACTGTTGAGTAAGCCATGGCATTTTGTCTCCAAGACTTACGTCCTTCCTCCACCCCTAACCCTGTACTTTATTTTGAGACAGGCTTAAAATAGTCTATAAAATATGGAGCTCATTATCCCATCTAACAGATTTCATTTCGTCTGAACATAGATTAAAAGCCCCATGCCAGTTCTTCCTCCTCGGCTGGGTTTAGAAGGCAGTCACTCCTCTGCCTTTGCCCTGGGCTGGGTTCTTGAGACTGGGAGAGCCAGGAGGTGCCACTTCCAACTCTCCTCCGTTTATTTTTCATGATAATAACAAGGGAGGATGGAGAAAGAAATACAATCCTGCTTTTGGGCTTCTTAGAAATTTTGCCTGGAGCCTTCAAACGCCAAATCTAAACTAGACACCCTTCAAACCCATAAATTCTCCAGTCTGCCTATTCTTCCACATGCAATCATGCATCAGGGCTGCTGAGCACGTAAAAGGGGCAGGCCTGAGATGAAACCACAGGGGAATGTAATGGATAGAAGCCTCAACTAGGAGTTTTTGTGCCCTGGCTTCATATGTAGGCTCGGCCAACAACTAGCTGCATGACTTTAGAAAGTGAAATCATCTCTTTGAGCTCAGTTTCCTCACCTCTTAAATGCGAGAGATCTCTTCCAGCTGTGTGTTTTTCTTCTTTTGCTGGGGGTAAAGTTATGGAGGCAAATAAAATGTTAAATAAAAACCTCTTCTAACCACTGATCTTTTTTGACCCAATGCCATCTCTCCAACCAGTAAATTCATTTTTATCTGATAAAGGCCAGCCTTCTCTGATTACACCTACACTCTGAATCACTACCGTGTTTGCACTGCATCTTCTCTCACCCTGAATGCCCTTTCCCTTGCTCTATTTAAATCCTTTAAAATCCAAATACTCACAAGGACAGTATGCTTGAGAGAAAATACGTGCTGATGGCTTGATTTATCAGTTTTTAACGCAGTCCAGGCTCAGATGTCATCTCCTCTCCAAGGGTTTCCCTCGGGGCCCAGCATAGGGTTTTGTATGAGTGAGGAGGAGGAACTGATCTCTTGATTACACCAACAGGCTCCTGGTTCCTCACTCATTAACAGTCCCCTCTGAGCAGCTGAATGGCAGAATATCCAGATGACAGACCTCCCCCTTGCCCCTAGTATGGGTCTATGGGGGTCCTGTCTGAGTCTCCTCCATTATCTCACCTATTTAATGAGAATAACACCTTCTACATCACAAGGCTGTTGGAGGCCTGAATGAAGCAAGTAAGGACCTATCCAAAGTCTTGATCTATCTATCCCACCTCTCAGGTCTTAGCCCAGGACACTGCCTAGTCCTTTGCTTAAGAATATGAAAGCTATCTGAATTACATTTCCTCTCTTTTTTTCTGCCTTTTTTCTACTTAAAAATAGCTCTCTAAGCACCCCTTCCTTCCTTCCTTCCAACAGAGGAAGCACTCTCCCTCCTCTAGTCTACCACTTCCATCTGCACTCTTTATTCAACCCATCCCTCCATCCTCCAGGTCACTGTGACACTTTACAGCACTTATCACAAGCTCTTATTATATGACATGTGCATTGTCGGCCTCACTCACTAGAATGTAAACTTCATGAAGATTTTATGCCTTATTCATGCTGTAACACTACCAAATAGCACTGGAAGACACTGTTGGTGCTCAATGTGTATTTATTGAATGAATTAATAAAACAATTTCTGTTCATCACTTTCAAAGTTCTGTCATTGGCCTCCTCCCCTAGCCTCAAACACATTCAGTTCCCCTTGTTTCTTTAAAAATATGTATTTTTTAAAATTGATTTTAGAGAAAAAAAGGGAGAGGGAGAGATAAAAACATCAATGAGAGAAAAACATCTATCGGCTGCCTCCTGCACGTTCCATACTGGGGATCAAGCCTGCAACTGATAATCGAACCATGACCTTTCTAGTTCAAGGGCTCACGCTCAACCACTGAGCCACACCAACCAGGCCTCCCTTCTTTAATAAAATGTCCCACCAACCACCATTCTATTTTACCATGCATTTTCTGACATATTTCTCAAACAAATAATATGTGCTTAATGTTTCCTCACCCTCACCACCTCCTACCATCGCAATCTGGTTTTTCCTCTATGAGGATGCTGAAACAATGCTGTGAGTAGTCATCAACGCCTTCTGTCACCAAACCCATCAACCTTGCCCCATGTCTCTACAGATGGGGATCCCTAACTGTTCCTTCTCCTCTACTTTCATGAATTTATAGTAGC
Organism: Cnephaeus nilssonii; assembly: GCF_951640355.1. Lineage (NCBI taxonomy): Eukaryota > Metazoa > Chordata > Mammalia > Chiroptera > Vespertilionidae > Cnephaeus > Cnephaeus nilssonii. The sequence continues at coordinate 55,390,072 of NC_137074.1, forward strand.
CCACTCTCCTCCTACCCTTAGGAATACACTTCCCATTCCTTTGATTCTGTCCCCCAGTGTCCACACTTTCTAAGATCAGTCTACACTAGTCACATTTCCCCCCGTAGTGTCTTCCTCAGCTATTATCTCCTACCCTAACTGCTCTCTAGAAACAGACCCACTTCAATTGCACGAAGGAATTGGGCATTTGGTTCTGCCGTTACAACACATTATGCTTCTTTGTAGTCCCAGCACCTTCTCTACAGCCTGATATGTGGAAACTGCTCAATACATTTTTATAAGTGAAGGCTGCTATCCTGCCATCATTTGCCTTTAACCTGACGTGCAAGCAAGACTCTTCATAACATGGCCTCAACCTGTCCTCCCAAACTTAACTCTGACCACATAGGCGCTCTAGACAGTTTATACTCCACAACTTCCCTCCTCATCATTAAGGACTACTAAAGCTTAATTTAGTTCTCCCCTCTTTATTCTACCTGCCGTTGCATTATTTACTGTGTTATTTGTCCTCGTCTGTTTCCCCCACTAGACTTTAAAGCTTCATGAAGACTGTCTTCTTCAGAACTGTATTCCCAGAGCCTTGAACAAGGCATAGCATATAGGAGATACTTAGAAGGTATTTGTTGAATGAGTGGGCATTCCTACTTTCATTGAAACCCAAATATTTATCCCTCTTGTGAATTCATAGCAATCATTTAGCAATTTAACATGAAATAATATCTTGTGGGGTCACATAGATATACTGTAGGTGTTGTAGGTATATTATTTTGCAGGTATTGTCCACATAGATCCATGGAACTAGAAGGAATCCTTATAAGTAATCCATCATTTGATAGAGGGGCCAACAGAGACTCAGAGAAGTTACTGCTAGTTGTTGATCTTTTAGGAGTTTGAATTGTGAGCTCACTGAAGGCAGGAATCCTACTCCTTAAACACTCCCTGGTATGCCTGGGCCCTTAGTGGATACTATTACTACTGCCACTAATAATGACACTATTTATTGCCTTGACAATTTCTTTGATAACAAGCCACCTCCATCCATAAGGTGAAGAGCAAACCCACCCTTTACACTGGAATCCGGTTGGCTTCCTGACCGCCCAGGGACACAGCTGCCCAACTGCCCCGCAGCCCCACTGCCCCGTGGCTCTAAGCAATTGCTGAATATGCTACAACAGAAGGCCAGGCCCTGGGAGGCCACGCCACACCCAATGAAGTACTGCTTTACTGTTCTCACATCACAGTAACCTCCAGCCCCCTGGATGGAAACACCACACCAGGAACTCACAGAGCAGCGATCGGTGTCCTTCCCCCAGGACGTGGCCTCGATATATCTTGTCTAGTGATCTCACACCACAGACAAGACATCCCACTGATACGCTCTCCTCTCTGATGACAGGGAAATGGGCAGACACCCCAGTTTAACATGCATGCTGGAGAGAGAGAAGGATGGGGATCGCCCCACCTGGATGACAGCAGCTATCCGAGAGAACTCATCCCAGATGGAGTCAGGGGTCCTGGACTGACTCTTCTCCTAGCAGCTCTGTGACTCTGGTACAGTATTTAACCTCTACAAACCTGTTTTCTATCTGTGAAATGGGAGCTAACGTAACCAATCTCAAAGAGACATAATGTGGGCCAAAAGGGATAAGACATTGAAATTATCATATCATTACAGTTGTCTTTTTTTCCCCCTCCTTAACAAGTCAATGATAATGAGTACCTCTTCTTCATTCACTGGAGTTCAGACCCTCTATTAGCCAAGTTATGTATTGATTTTCCTATTAGATTACAAACTCCATGTCTAGGTGAGACTACAAAGGGATGGTGGTACAAGAATGTGCCCTCATGGAAGCTGTACTTTCAGTGGAGGGAAAGGACCCCCTAGAAGCAAATAAGCTCCTAAAAGCAGCAGATGTCTGGGAGGATGGCACACACTTACGGAGCACGTTTCAGTTCCAGGCACTGACCACACATATTAACTCTTTCAATGCCCACAACAACCCCCACGAGATGTGTCCTATTACTACCCACAGTAGCACACTGAGAATCATGGAACACCGGCCTTGCACCAAAGTGCCCGCAGGTCTCTGAAGAGAACCAGGTACAGTTACCAAGTGAACTCTTTCCAGAGGACATGGGGGTTTTGAAGTTTGGAAGGGGAAGGATGTGGATTAACCGTAAAAGGGGAGACTTCGAGCACTTCAAGTGGAAGCACAGAAAATATGAAGGCTGCTGGGGAGGCACTAATGTGGAGCAACAGGGGATTATTCTGGGATAGTGTTTCAAGCTGTGTTCAACCTGTTTATTGGACAAGAGGCCTGGTTCCTTTAGGAAAGTACTCATGCCAAAAGTCAATTAAGTAACTGTAAGAGATATCTATTTGTGACTTAAAAAGCTAAATTAAACTAACTTCTTTATTTATTATATGGATATTCAGCTCAAATGGGAAGGTGATTACAACCTAACTTCGTCTAGTTAGGAGATTCCCAGCACAGGAGAGCCATCCGATGCACTTTTCATACACATGCTGCACACTCTTCTTTCCTTTCTCCTACTGACCACAGGAGGGGAGGAACAAGCCAGGACAGCTGGTTCAAAGAAGCCACGCATCATGCAGGCGCATATATGCAACAGCTAACAAGAGCAGGACGAGCTAAACTAAGATGGGTATCCAGCCTGGTAGTCCCCGGCAGGCTAGGAAATGGACTAAGCAGAGATACCAAGTCTGACCCAGTCAGGGCCAGATCTGAGCAGCAAGCAAGCCAAAGGCAGGACCTCTGTCAGTGACAGGAAACCAGGAACCAGGAAAAAGGCCGCAGGCATGGGAAGGAAGAGACCAAAGATCATGGTGCTCTGAGAGCTACGGCATGAGGGCCAGTTGCCTCCTGACCCTGCACTGCCCCTGGGCAGTCAATCCTTGGATTACAACCTTTGGAAGATTTGAAGGCTGAGGCACAGAGAATGGCCACGCAGGGAGAGGCGAACGTCAGTGAGAAACAGAGGTGGGTTCCTGGCTGAAGAAGAGCCCAACACCATGAAGGCTTGAGGTGAGTTACTGTCCTCACCGCCCATCTACCCAGAAGGGAAATGGGATTTTTCTTTCTCTAGTTGGAGCTGAACACGGACAGTGCCCACCTATGGGAGTTACACTAAGCAGGTAAGGGAAGCTGTTTTGTTGTTGTTGTTGTTGTTGTTGTTTGACATCTGCAGTGACAAACTGCCGTCTCACTCTCCAGAGCCCTAGGCAGCCTGAACAGAGAGCAACAAGCCCAAGGCAAGCTGGGGCCAGGCAACATCCTGGGACACAGGTAAATTTTTCTCTGAAAATATAAAGTTGGGTAGTGATAGAAAATGGTTGAAATTTTTTCTGAAGACAGTTACATAAATTATAGACACAGGATTGTGTTCTTTTACATTTTGTTTCTTAGTACAGTCCTATATTTATGCCTGTGTTTATTATTCTCCTACAGTGACTGATCTCTCGTTTATTTTTTTACTTTGCTGAAGAGTCATTTTTGCCTCTACTCTCTGACATCCAGGGTAAAGGATGGCAAGGAGCACTTCTCAGCCCTCGCTGTCATTAGGATCACCCTCAGAGCTCTTTAAACACACCAATCTCCAGCCTCCTTTCCAGCAACTCTAATGTAATTGGCTGGGAGATGTCAGGAGGGAGGAACAGGACATTGTGCTAAGAGCTCCCAGATGAATCTAATATACATCCAGAGATGAGAACCAGTTGGTTTCTGACCCAGAATCCAAAGCACTTTGTGGTAGCTACAGGAATGTAGACGAAGGACCAAGAAGAAATTAGCAGCCTTAAGTCTATGTTGTAAATTCAACGTATCACTTAAGTTTTCCACAGTCATTTTTATACTTCTGTCCCCATTTCACCTTATTCACAGACCTCCTACAGTCATTTCCTTTATAATGTTTTAATTCAACTCCATTTTTTACTTAAATGTATTTTTAAAATAAACTAGTGGAGTGGGGATGACAGGCAGGAGCAAAAGAAGAGACGGACTGGCTCCTGGGAAGAAAAAGCACTCAGAGTTAGAAGTCGGGGAAGTCAGGCAGGGGCAGGCCCAGGGCGGGAAACCCAGGACCGACACGGCAAAGTTGGCCCACACATAGGGGTGGAAGCGATGGAGGCTTGGCAATGGGTTAGAGAATGAGAGAGGAATGCCAGGGAATGGGTCACAGGCAGCATGGAGCTGTGCCTTTAAAGGAGCCCTCGGGGCAGAAGGAGAGAAAGGACTGAAGGAGCAGTGAGGCTGGAGGAGGCGGCCATCTGGGGACCAGAGATGAAGGCAGAGCAGAGTGAGGCCCAAGTAGGGCTGGTGGGAAAAGAGAGGCAAAGAGGTGGGAATGAGGGGAGATCTGAGGGAAGGGTAGGCCTGCACTGGTTGGGATGGGATGGGATGGGATGGGATGGGATGGGATGGGATGGGATGGGATAGGATGGGATGGGGGCAGGGGGGTGGATGGCTCAGCAGGCAGGTCAGATTGTCCTTCCGACAGTGCCAGGCAGTGACCTGCAGGAGAACCCCCAGCAACCCCTGCAAACTGCCTGAACACACCTCATGCACTACGAGGGGCGGAGGTTCCCACACCTGGGAAACACTGCCGGGCGCTTTATGAATAAAGAACATCAGTATTTTCACTTTTCCCCTTTCACTACCATAAAAACAGGTAAACAAAGAAATATAAGCCTCCACCTCACTTGTCAGGTTCCCATGGATACCCCAAAACTCAACAACAAAAGGCAATGTTACTTGTCTTCTCTCCTACACAACTCATATGGCATATCTATATGAGCTCCTTTCTTCTGATGGGCAATCCCACCGTAGGAACCATCTCCATAGTCACTAACGAACGCCCAGCAGAGTGACAAACGCCCAGCAACAAACACTGTAAAAACAGCATCTGCTCTTAATGAAATAAGTCATGTTTCTGAGCAAGCTGGCAGTTCATTATCATATAAAACCTTACATATAGTTAACTACAGTCCTAGACAACAATCCCTTTGATTTGGGGGGAAGACAAAAGATTGGTCTGCAATCACCAAGCATACACTGTCATCTTTTCATAAAGTTTATTTCTGCTCTATGATGTATTCTAATGCATCCTCCCTTTTCCTAGGTGTGTCAAACCACAGATCCATTTATCCCCCAGTCGTAGCCAAGGGAATGACTCAGGCTGGCACACAGCTTGTCGATTATTTCAGCTTCCTGGGCTAAACTCATCATTTCCCACTTCTACTCATTTCTTATTCCCTCCTCACTTTCTTGAGGCTGTTACTTTCAAGATGACATGAGGCATGACAATGTCTGGGTGAAATAACATAAAATCCTAAAACAGGTGAAGGGAGCTAAATTCTGTTACTCTAAAGAGAGATCTAAGAGAATTTTGCTCACTGCCCAGAAGGACCGGTTCATCACTTATCCATTCATTCAACAAATATTTATGAGCATCTCTTATGAGCTAGCTCAGTCTAGCATGCCATGTTAAAGCATGCCCTTGTCTATACAATGTTAGCTGACATTAGTTACTAGAGGGAAGGTGCTATATCCAAAAATGCTGCTTGAACATGGATGTGGGTGTGCACACATGTACATGTGTAATACTGTGATACCCATTCATCAGACTGGGCAATATAATCAATCCCCCAGAAATAAGTTGCCCTACACAGTCAGAAACTGCTAGTCTAAAGCTTCACATTAAAGAAAACCTTAGAGACATTGTTTATGGAAGACCATCAGCTTTCCAGTTACAGCCACACATGATGACAAAGCATGCATGGAAGAACACACAATTCTGGCCACCAACTTCTGCTTAATCAAGGAGACAGCTTAATCCTTCAACCCATCAATTCATTAACCTGACATTTCTAAGAATGCCTGACACTTTTACAAACACTAACACAATTTCCCAAAAATTCTATAATATAGATATTGTCATTAATATTCCCATTTTTCAGTTTAACAAACTGAGGGTCAGTTTGAGGGTAAATCATTTTTTCAAGGGTACTTAGAAAGTAATAGAGCCAAAGCTTAAACCTTGGTTTGTAAGTCATGGATTCAAGCATTTTCTAAAAAATAAAACTTAATTACTGGTAATATAGCTTATACATTAACACCTAGTTTCTTCTTATAGTTAGCATCATATGTCAGTTGGAATCTTGTTTTAATTCATGTAAGTATAAATTATCTCTAAGCCTCTAACAATTCTTAATTGGACTTTTCTCAGCTCCTGGTGATTACATACCACCTGTTCCTCTCTTTCCTAAAATGTTTGTGGGAGAATAAAAATTAGCTGTCTTGGTAATGAAAACTAAGATTTAAGGGGCACTTTCTTCATGCCAGGCTCTAGGATAAGTATTTCACTGAACCCCTATAGCAACTTCCTGAGTTGGTGCTACTGTTATCACCACCATCCCCTTTTATAATGGAAGAAAGGAGGCACAGAGAGGTTAAGAATTTGCCTGAGGTCACACAGACCAGGGGGATTCACACCTGTGGTCTCCTTTCCCCTGCCCCGGGGCTATGATTTCCACCAGTTGGAAGTTCCGGCTCTCCTCCTAACATTCTCATCTCATCTCAAGTCGGGGCTCCCACTGGCCTGTTTCTCAGTGCTAGGGAGAGACTGCTTTTCACATGTGCTGGTTTGGTTTCCTCCATCTTTGATTTCTCCTCGATAAGAGCCCTGCTCTGTGCAGCTCTCTGCTTCCAGCTGGGACTGACCTCCTGGAACACCTGAGACCGTTCCCGACGGAGATGAACGCACACTGGGGTATGCAGCAGGGCTTCCCCAGCCCCATCTTCTCCCTTAGGGGTTTGATCTCATTCTCATCAAAACCTCTTAAAGGAGCCAGAGCTTTTAAAAAATAACACCAAACATTTTGTTAAACCAATACTTCTCCTTACAATGCAATGTCTGGATTTGTGTCACATGACCAGGAAATTTAAGTTGCATTAATATCTTATGGGGGGCTGTCTTAAGGTCAAGTTAATCTGAGGAATAAAACGGAACTTTCCCTTCCCTTTCCATTGACTGCAAATGCTGTACCGGCTCTCCCCACAGACAACCCACAAAGGGAGCTGTCCTCAGGACAGGTGCTGTAGCTCCAGGATGCTGAGAGGCATAGGAGGAGGAAAGAACACTTACAGAGCACCTACTGTGCACCAGTCATTATGCCGTGTGTTTCACAGGTATGAAATAAGTAATAAGTCCACAACAACCCTAGCAGATAGGTCTTCCCATGCCCATTTACAGCTGGAGAAACAAGCTCAGAAAGGCCACCTCAATCGGGGGGGTCACAGGGTGGGGAGCAGCAGAACTGAGAGGTGAGCCTGTGTCGGTTTGCCCCAGCTGCTTGCTGCAGGGACCATTCTCCTTGCTGCACTGCTTCTCAGTGTTCTGTCGACAGCCCTGCGAGACAGGGCTTACCTTGTCTCCCACTGCAGTCCTGAGCAAGAAATGAGATCCTGATACACAGATGTGCCCCGCATGGCCCCGTGCTCCTGACTCCCAGCTGGGTCACAAACGTCCCCAGAAAAGCAGCCTTTTCTTACTCTCATGGGTTGGCGACTGGCCTCGGTGTCATTCCCTCTCCTCTCCCTTCTTGCTCTCTGCGCACCTTGCTGTTGTGTCTTTCTGTTTCTATCTCTGTCTGTGTCTATGTGTGTATAGCTTCCTTCCTCTGTCTCTCTTAAACACACACACACACACACACACACACACACACACACACACACACTCAGGAGTACCTCGATCCAGCAGCCGGAGCAAGCGGAGATACCAGAGATACCACTGGTCCCAGAAGCGGTCCGTCATCCCACCCTGAACTCATCCTTCACAACCAGTCCCCTCAGCAGAGCCTCGTTCCACTAACGCTGACTGAGGAGGCCGGAATTTCTTGACGTGGGGCTCGCACGCAGCCTGTTCTAAGCAAATGCCTGCCTGCGAAGACAACCACCAATCCACCCACACAGAGGCTGACTGTGCCGGGAGCCTGTTTCACAGCAACAAGGAACAAGAGCAGAATGCCGCCGCCTGTGCAGATGAGCCTGCATGGGCCCAAGGAGAGGTCAGCGGTGGGGAGGGGAGGCAGGGAGGGCTTTCACAAAGAGGTTAGGCTAGAGGTGGTCTTAGGAAGGAATCCACCTTAGGAAGGAATCCAGTCAAGGTCAAGTCTTGAATTTCATTCCAGGATCTCCTGCTGTCCTGCCTTCCCCTGCCTCCCACGCCAGGGGCCAGTGACTCCCCTAATAGGATGAGGGAGGGGGAAGGAGCCAGGAGCTCAGCCATCCTGGACTCCGAAGCCAGCCCAGAAGACCCAGAGCCTCTCTGCCTTGCTCTGCGGAAACCACAGGCACTCCCTGCCCAAGGCTGCTAGACCCACGTGACCAGAAAAAGGCCACAGACCCTTTCTCCCCATGTCCCTTCATGGATCGATCCTCTGTTCCAGTGGAGACAGCATAGGCCCTGGAGTCACACAGTCACGGCTCATATCCTGCTACCACTAGTTGCCGGGCTTCGATCGAGTTACTTCAACCCCCTAAGCCCCAGCTTCCTCCTCTCTGGACTGGGAGAACAGCCCTGGCCTCACAGAGCTCTGGTGAGGCTCCAAGGTAAGGAAGAATTGAGCCTTTCTGGAAGCGCTCTCGGTAGATAGGAGCACTCAAGTGTCCGTTCCCCCTTCCCCTCCAACCCCTCTTCCCTCTTGCCAGATTCTGGTTCTCACGCATCCATACATCCCATGGTTTCCTACCTCCATGCCTTTGCTCCTGCTCTTCCTCCCAGTGGCATATCCTCCCCCACCCTCACTTCACCGTGGTCAAATCCTCTGAATTTGCTAATGTCTAACTCAAATGCCACAGAATCCAGAAGCCTTCCCTGGTCTCCCCGCCTTTATGCTGCATTTTACTTCCTCCTTTATATGGGACTCTGCTCCCTTACTTGAAGACAGGGTCCACTGGGTACTCATCCCTGTATCCCCCAAAGTGCCTCACACAGTGCCTTGGACTTTGCAAGTGCTCAAGTACTGACTAACAGAACGACCAGCCAGGCAAATGAGTCTGGGTGCCCATAAAAACAGGATTTTGTTTTTGTCAGGGAAAAGGATGGGCTGTGGGGACCTCAGGCCCTGGGCACTGCCTAAGGCCTCGAGGAGGATGGACAGGGCGTCATGCCCTGCTGGGGACCCATTTCACAGTGGACTGCCCACCCACATGGTGAGGCTGTGCCCTCGTGGCTGGGAGAACTGCTCACAGAAGTGGAACCCCAGGGGACCCCAGGCCTGGGACAACCTTGTACCCCAAGCCTAACAACTACCCAGCAGCCATGCACACATTCATCGCAGCTTTTGTTTCAGCCTAGACCATGCCAGCAGTATCGCCTCACTGTCCTAATGGAAACGTTGGTTTCCCAGGCCTCCTGGTCTCCTCCAGGCAGTGGATAGAAGCAGACCTCTCCCAGCCTCAGCTCTGCCTGGGGCCTACACCTCCAAGATGAGACAGACGGCAGACTCCAGACTGGGGAGGAGGCAGGTTAGGGGCAGGAGCTGGAAGGCAGAGGGAGAGAGTGAGCAGAGCCAGTCTCCACTGGCCTGCCCTGCCCCGCACCACCACTGACTGTATCACTGCTCCTTCTTAAAGGGCAGCATTGGGACTGAGCAGACACCACTGCCCAAAAGCTACCTCTCAGGCTTTGTGAGTATTATTTTGTTACTAGAGGCCTGATGCATGAAGTTCATGCACTCGGCGAAGTCCCTTAGCCTGGCCTGTGCCCTCTCACAGTCCTGGAGCCCTTGGGAGGAGTGGGCCTAAGCCTGCAGTCAGACATCCTTAGTGCTGCCGCAGAGGCGGGGAGGCTCCCGCCACCGCCACTGCGCTCGCCAGACGTGAGCCCGGCTTCTGGCTGAGTGGCACTCCCCCTGTAGGAGCTCAGTGACCACCAGGGGGCAGTTCCTGCGTTGAGCGTCTGCCCCCTAGTGGTCAGTGTGCATCATAGCGACCAGTCATTCCACTGTTTGGTCGATTTGCATATTAGCCTCTATTGTATAGGACCAGGGATCTGGTGCACGAAATTCGTGCACAGGGGGGCGGGCTGTGTATGTGTCCCTCAGCCCAGCTTGCACCCTCTCCAATCTGGGACCCCTCGAGGGATGTCCGACTGCCCGTTTAGGCTCAATCCATCTCACAATCCAGGACTGCTGGCTCCCAACCGCTCGCCTGCCTGATTGCCCCTAACTGCTTCTGCCTGCCAGCTTGATCACCGCCTAACCACTCCCCTGCCAGCCTGACAAATGCCTAACTGCTCCCCTGCTGGCCCGATTGACCCTAATTGCCCTCCCCTGCAGACCTGGTCACCCCTAACTGCCCTCCCCTGCAGGCCTGGTCACCCCTAACTGCCCTCCCCTGCCGGCCTGGTCACCTCTAACTGCCCTCCCCTGCCAGCCTGGTCCCCGCAATTGCCCTCCCCTGCAGGCCTGGTTGCCCCCAACTGCCCTCCCCTGCAGGCCTGATCACCCCTAACTGCCCTCTCCTGCTGGCCTGGTCACCCCTAACTGCCCTCCCCTGCCAGCCTGGTCCCCCCCAACTGCCCTCCCCTGCAGGCCTGGTTGCCCCCAACTGCCTTCCCCTGTAAGCCTGGTTGCCCCCAACTGCCCTCCTCTGCCAACCTGGTCACTTCTAACTGCCCTCCCCTGCAGGCCTGGGTCCCTACCAACTGCCCTCCCCTGCAGGCCTGGTCCCTACCAACTGCCCTCCCCTGCTGGCCATCTTGTGTCCACATGGGGGTAGCCATCTTTGACCACATGGGGGCGGCCATCTTGTGTGTTGGAGTGTTGGTCAATTTGCATATTACTCTTTTATTAGATAGGATAGCCTTAACTGGACAAGCATCCACAGTTTAGTTAATACAAACTCCTCTCTCTCCAGACAGAAGTGCAGGACCCATCACCTCCCCTTTCTTTCTTAAATAACCAAATCATGCAGGTATAAACAGGACTTTTTCACTCACAAAGTACTTTCACAGCCCTCTACTTGGGGCCTCTTCAAGGCCTGTTGGATGGAAATCACTTTTCCCAGGTGACAGAAGAGAAAACCCATGTTCCAAGAGATTAAATAACTTGCTTATGGTCAAATGCCTGGTAGGTGGCTGGGCTGAGAAAGAAGTATGTGCCATCTGTCTCCTCCCAAAGAGAGTTCCTGGGGCCCCGAGTTGTCCTCTGAGGAACTGAGACATCTTTCACAGAGTGACAGAAGCCCTCACCACGGGGCAGGGTCTCCGGGGCAGTGCAGACATGCCATGGGCACAGGCTGAGGACGGAGCCTGCATGTGGTCACTTACTAACATCCTGTCATGTTTTCCTCTGGCCCTGACTTGTGGCTACCCCGGGGGAGAGCATCTCTAAATAAGAATGCCTTTTCTAACACAACTCGGGGGAAACCTGACATGGGAGGGGCATGGATCCCACCAGGCAGGAGACAAAGACAGGAGAGCCTGTGGGAAGGGTGCCTGACTGTGGGACAGAAAGCCCCAGTGGCTGTGGACACTGTGAACTACAGTACTCTGACCGTGCTCAGACTACTATCCCACAGCCCATTCTTGGGCGCTGGAAAGAGAAGCTGTTCCCTTCCTTCTGGTAATCAAGGGCAAAATATCCCCCACAGCCTCACTGTCAAAGACAGGAAGAGAATGAAGATGTTAAAGAGCAGTATTGGTACAAGCACTTCCCTCACAAACTATGAACCTAAGAACTTAAGCATACCCATTGGGTCAGGCCCAGGATGAACCAAGGAATTTTACTGAAGATTGGCTTCAACCCACCAAGCTGGGCTCCTTGGAGCTCCCCAGCCCACCACTGCTCTCCCCACCTCCCACAGAGCCTCATAAGCCTTACTTTAAATTCAGCCCCTCTAGAAGTTGAATAAAATGTCCCAAGAGACTGTCAGAGTTGCAATTTAGTTGCAGTACAATTAGAAAGGGTGGGATATTGGCCAGGAAAGAGCTTTATTGATTGTTGTTGTTTGTCTTAAACAAGGCTTCTGCAGTGGTTCCTTCCTTCATAGCAAGGCCACCGGCATGGTTCCTCCTGCCCACCCAGCTGGCTACAGGGACATGTTCTCCAGGGACAAGCAGCGTCTCCAGGCCAGCGGCAGCCCGTCCATTCCATCCATCAGGCCCATCTGGATGATCACCGGTTACTCCACGTCACAACATAGATGTGCTCCCTTTCCTTGGCTGTTCCTTCTTCTTGGCACTGTTCTTCCTCCCTCTCTCTACCCGCCCCAACGTGAAAACACTGTGTTCCTGATCAGATAAAGCCAGCACTCGTGTATGGAGCAGAAGGCAGGCAGCATGGAGGAAGGAGAGAACTAATCACATTCCAGATCTTTCCCTCTCATCTCCTCGGACAACAATGACCACTACTCCTGCAGCAGCGCTGGCCGGCTCCTCCGACACAGGGAGCTACCTAACGAGGAAAGGCCACACAGAAGGCAGCACAGTTGCTAGCGACTGCATGCCAGATAAAGACTGCCTGCCGAGATGATGTCCCCCACAGCCCCACCCAAGGAAGTGGGATCCACAGGCTGCCATTTTGCCCTGCAAGCTGTGCTTCAGTTGCAACATGAAACAAACACTCCAGCAGACACCATCCTCAGCCACCTCCCACACCCACTTCTGTCCCCTTGGCGATTAGCGCCCAAGTGGCAAAGTGAAGACTGTGGCAACACATTCAGAGCCACACCATCCATGGGATGGCATGGGATGGGCACCTGCCAGCCTCTCCTGTGAAAGCCTAGTGTCCCCAGGTAAACAGGCTCCCTCGGTCCACACCTGAGGACAGCACCGAAGGCAAGTATCACCTAACACACTGAAATTCAAGCCCACCTCTCCCAAGAGGCCTCTTCCAAGCTAACCTCATTCATTCTCTATCTCAGAGGTTCTCAAAGTTTAATGGACAGCAGAATCACCTTAGAGGGTCGGTTACCCACGCAGATCACTATGCCCCACTCCCAGGCCTGCATTTTTAACAAACTCCCCAGATGATTCTGAAACGGTGATCTCTATCTACCTGCTTCTGTCCCTGCTCGCTTCTGTTAAACACAGCACTCACTTACATCATTTAGCTATTCTGGTTGAGTTCTAGAGTGTACCCCATTTCACCCACACACCCTCAGAGTCCAGGAGGGAGGAGGATTCTGGGTCCTGAATCAGACTAGAGTCTCCTAAATAGTAAAGGGAGGTCCTGCCTCCCCTTTAGGCCCAGTAGAGGGCCCCTCATGGGGGGGGGGGGATGCTGAGAAGCTGCCAGCCTCATCTCTCCACAGGCTCCAGAAAGTGTTCATTCCACTGTGGCCTCACCGCACATCTGTACAATGGCTTTAAATGTCACCTCAAATATCAGGTCAGGCAGCAGGAGGGAAAGGTGGAAGCTAATTAGCTTGCCTTGCCCTGGCTTTTGTGTCAACCTCATCCATGCTCACCTCCAACCTCTGCTGAGATCTTTAACTCTCCATTGGCCGAGGGAGCCCCAGCCCATGAAGACTTCACACAACCATGCCCTGCCCTGGGCTCTAAACCAAGTTGTTAAATGGGGAAACATTATCCCTCTCTGGCCCCTCCCCAAAGCATTTATAGTCCCCCCACCAGTCAACTTTATAGACCCCCATGTTGCTCTGGATCTCCAAACACAGCATGCCACCCCAACACCCCTCCCCAGGTCCCAAGAGTCAGACTCTTCCCATATTTCTCTGCTTTTTTTTGTGGAGATTTTTTCTGTTAATCCTCACCCGGGGATACTTTTTATTCCATTGATTTTTTAGAGAGAGTGGAAGGGAGAGGGAAAGACAGAGAGAGGAACATCAGTGTGTCTCATCACAATTGGTTGCCTCCCACACGACCAGGGGCTGGGATCCAGCCTGCAATCAAGGTACATGCCCTTGACCAGAATCGAACCCAAAACCCTTCAGTCTGTGGGCTGAAGCTCTAAATACTGAGCAACAAGCTAGGGCTTTTCTCTGCCTTTTCAAAGCTTACCCAACCTGGACCCGTGAGATTATTACAATAATCTCACCCCCTCTAAGGTTTTCATGATGAGAGCTTAACATTTAGGCCCTCAGGGAACATTTACATTTTGGCAAAAGACATTGCCTTAGGTCCGTGGTCAGCAAACTGCGGCTCGCGAGCCACATGCGGCTCTTTGGCCCCTTGAGTTTTGAGCAAAGGCCAGCTTAGGAGTACCCTAATTAAGTTAATAACAATGTACCTAGCTATATAGTTTAAGTTTAAAAAATTTGGCTCTCAAAAGAAATTTCAATCGTTGTACTGTTGATATTTGGCTCTGTTGACTAATGAGTTTGCCGACCACTGCCTTAGGTCAAAGGAAGGAGTGTGGGTGTCGAGGCCTTGGAGACAATCAGTGGTGGGGAGGATACTGGGGGCTGAAAAGAGGGTCCATGACTCCCTTCCCTAAGCCTTCAGACGCATTTGCCTGTCAGGCCATCCTAATGAAGGCAGCTCACACCTTTACTGACTCACCCCCGTGACCACCCATTTCCTACTTAGTACATGACCACCGGCAGGCTGCCTTCTCCGAAGGACCTAAATTACAAAGTAGTGCTTGAAGGAAAAAAGCTAATAAGTCGTTGGAGAGGATACCTCTGAACCTGACCCAAGAGGCCTAGGTCATCCAGAGAATTCATTATTGCCTCCTGGGTTTTCCTCACAGCCAGGAAGATGGTGCCTCCATCCTACCTCCACCGTGAGTAGTACCTCCAGCCATCAGGGGAGCGGGTGTGACTCGAGGACACAAGGACCCCTCAAGCCTCAGGGCTTCACCCCCCTGAGGTGTGGTTTCTCTTAACTGTTTCTCCCCTCTCTCAATTCCCACAATTCATCAACAGAGAATCAGGAAAACTTAAGGTGTCAGTCAGCACAGATGAAACCTCCTACCTCACTGAGCACATGGGATCCCTGCTGTAGAGAATTCTCTCCCTTCCCCTCTCTTCTTTCCATGCCCTTTCCATTTCCTCCAAAAACATTTCCAAATAATCCCCCTCAGCACATCTGCCCTGTAAAACCAGGTTCCATAATGATGACCAGGGTTGGTAATAATGACTGGGAAGTTTAACAAGATCAAAAAGAGCCCACTGGCCCTGGCTGGGTGCTCAGTTGGTTAGACATCGTCCAGATACGCCAAGGTTGCAGGTTCAATCGCTGGTCAGTGCACATACAAAAATCAACCAATTGGCCCAGCCTGCATGACTCAGTGGTTGAGCAAACCTATGAACCAGGAGGCCATGGTTTGATTCCCGGTCAGGGCACGTGCCTGGGTTGTGGGCTCAATCCCCAGTGTGGGGCATGTTGGACGCAACTGATCAATGATTCTCTCTCATCATTGATGTTTCTATCTCTCTCTCCCTCTCCCTTACTCTCTGAAATCAATAAAAATATATTTTAAAAATAATGATCAACCAATGAATGCATGAATAGGTGGAACAACAAATTGATGTTTCTCTCTCTTAAACACACACACACACACACACACACATATTAAATAAAAAATTTCTTAAAAGAGCCCACTGTACCATCAAATAAATACTATATTTTGGTTAGCATATATTTAGAACTAAACATTTTTTCTATGTTCTGTTGGGGTTCCTTCCATCTTTGGAAAATGTCTAATTTGTGTGTGTTACATAGGGCAACCCATTATGACTCACCTGAGTGTCCTGACCCCCCTCACCCACACATACACAACAGGCTGTACATAGCCAATCTAAATTCTCTCTTCCTTGGCTCTTATTTTCAAAAAGTGAAGAATCAGCCACCATGATCACTTTACTTGGCAACAAATAAATTCTGCTTATGGTTCTTAAAAACAACTGACTCCAATAAATTCTATAAATAATCCTAATATATAAAAACCCTGGGTCATAACGACCAGTAACCACCGAGGAACTAGAAGTCAGTCCTGCAGGCAGCGCTGTGTTGCCATGGCAACCCAGTGCTGACTGCTTCCACTACAGGGTGGTGCCCCAGCACTCACTGCTGAGGAGGCTGCGAATCAGGGCCAGAGAGAGGCCTGAAGAAAGAAGGAGGGACTGATCCATTGCCTCTGAGGCAGCTTTTGATCAGCACTTGCCTCTCTCTCTGTCTCCCATTCTCACCAGCAGCCACGCCTCCATTTCTCTCCAGGCCTCCACCAGGGCTGCTGATCAGCCCCACCTTTCTGATCAGGCCCCGTTGATAGACACAGAGATGCTGATTGGCATAGGAACCGACCAATCAGAACCAAATGTGGTACTGTGAAGAACCAATGGCTGCCTAGGAGGCGGAGCTTCTGGCGCTGACTGGCATAGACACCGACCAATCAGAACCAAATCTGGGTGCTGTGGGGAGCAAATGGCTGCCTAGGAGGTGGAGCTTTTGATGCTGACTGGCATAGAAACCGACCAATCAGAACCAAATTGGCCAGCAGAGGAGGACAGTTGGGGATGAGATCAGGCTGGCAAGGGAGGGCTATTGGGGGCAAGATCAGGCCGGCAGGGGAGGGCCGTTGGGGGCAAGATCAGGCTCACAGGGGAGGGCAGTTGGGAGCAACCAGGCCGGGAGGGGAGGGCAGTTGGGGGCGAGATCAGGCCAGCAGGGGAAGGCCATTGGGGGCAAGATCAGGCCGGCATGGGAGGGCAGTTGGGGGCAACCAGGCTGGCGGGGAGGGCAGTTAGGGGTGAACAGGCAGGCAGGCAGAGGCAGTTAGGGGCAACCAGGCTGGCAGGGGAGGGCAGTTAGAGGTGATCAGGCTGGCAGGCAGAGGCAGTCAGGGACAATCAGGCAGGCAGGCAGGTGAGCAGCTAGGAGCCAGTGGTCCCAGATTGCGAGAGGGATGTCCGACTGCCGGTTTAGGCCCGATCCCACAGGATCGGGCCTAAACCGGCAGTCGGACATCCCCCAAGGGGTCCCCAATTGGAGAGGGTGCAGGCTAGGCTGAGGGAACCACCCCTCCGTGCATGAATTTCATGCACCGGGCCTCTAGTCTCTTTATAATTTCTTTATACTGTTAAGTTGAAGCCTTCTAGCTATTGGGAAAGGGTTTGAGCTTTGGAATCAGGCCAACTGGGTTCAAATCCCAAATCTTTTCCTAGCTAACTGAATAACTTTAGACAAACCACTTAACTTCCCTACATCTCAGTTTCTTCATCTTTTGGGTAAAGATAAAGCTGACCTTAAACCTGAACAACGCTCATAAGGAAAAAAGAAAATAACATATATAAAATACTAAGCACTGTACCTAATTCGTAACAGTTGCTTAATAAAATTAGTGCATTCTCTCACAATAGAAAACAAGCTCATATCAGGTTGAAATTCTCAATTCATTGGACCTAGGTATACAGTCAAACCAATAAAACACAGCATCAGCTCTGCCACTGAGAGCAGCTCTAAGCCAAGTGGCCATTAGGAACAAATTGTGGCTACAACTCCCCCAGCTTCTCTCCAACTTCAGCCTGGGGCAGAGTCCTAGATCTTACTTGCTCTACTACCCAAGTCATCTGGCTCCCTCCCTCTGCCCTCACACAGGCTGGAAAGTTCTAAGAGAGATTCAGTTAGGAGAAATCCTTTGACTCTGTGCACATGAACCATGTAGATGACCCTTAGCACTGAGGAGATGAGAAACTCCAATGATTTGGCTGCCCTAAAAGTCCATCAATTCTGGCCTCACAGCATATACACAGGAAAGCTTAAAGATATCCATGTAAAACAATGAACTATAAAACTTCAAAAAGAAAAACTTCTTTAGTCTTAGGGTGGGAAGGTTTTCTTAAGCAAGACACAAAGTTTGACATATTGGCTTGTATATGCATCTTTTTCCCCTCTGGAAGGATATACAAATCATCTACAGAGAACAGATGCTGGACAACAGCAGTGAAAGTAATACATTTCACAGTATATCTTTTTACAGCTTTTGAATTTTGACCTTTGGACTATATTACCTAACTTTTTATTTATTTTTATTTTTTCCTTATTTTTTTATTGTTGACAGACAGCATTATAAATGTCCCCCATTTTCTCCTCTTTGCCCCCCTCCACCCAGCCCCTGCCCCATGCCAGGCCTTGGCTATCAAATCTAATAAAGAGGGAATATGCAAATTGACCGTCACACTGCAACAAAGATGGTGGCACCCACAGCGGAGGGGGGGTCCATAACACAAGATGGCTGCACCCACAGCGGAGGTGGAGTTTCTGTAACACAAGATAGTTGCACCCACAGCGAAGGCTGAGTTCCCGTACCGAGCCTCAATGAGCAATCAGCAGGGACCTGAGGCTGCGCCCCCCACCCAGTGGGGCTTGACAGGGGATCTCAGGCCGCACCCTCTGCCCCAGTGCCGGGCCGGGGGACCTGAGGCCGCACCCCCAGCCCAGCGGGGCTTGGCAGGGCCCACCTGGGGTGCAAGATGGCAAACAGGGAACCAGGGGTGGGTGGCGGCGGGGGGCGGGGCCGGCTGCCAGCAGCCAGGGAAGATGGCCCTGATCTTAGGCCAGGCCTAGGGACCGTACCCGTGCACGAATTTTGTGCACCAGGCCTCTAGTGCGTGCATACATACACACACACACACACACACACACACACTCACTCACTCTTTGGTTAATCTCTTCCAGCCCCTCCCGTCCCCACTCCTCTATGATCTGTCCATCTGTTCTATGCATCCATGTCTCTGGACCAATTTTGTTTGTCAGTTTATTTTGCTCATTAGATTTCACATATAAGTGAGATCATGTGATATTTATCTTTCTCTGACTGGCTTATTTCACTTAGCATAATAATCTCCAGGTCCATCCATGCTGTCACAAAGGGTAAGAGTTCCTTCTTTTTTATGGCTGCAGCGTATTCCACTGTGTAAATGTCCCACAGCTTTTTTTATCCACTCATCTGCTGATAGGCACTTGGATTGTTTCCAGATCTTGGCTATTGTAAATAATGCTGCTATGAACATAGGGGTGCATATATTCTTTCTGATTGGTGTTTTGGGATTCTTAGGATATACTCCTAGAAGTGGGATTGCTGGGTCAAAGGGAAGTTCCATTTTTTATTTTTTTTAGAAAGCTCCATACTCTTTTCTATAGTGGCTGCACCAATCTGCATTCCTACCAGCAGTGAACTATGGTTCCCTTTTCTCCACCTCATCACCAGCACTTGTTTGTTGATTTATTGATGGTAGTCATTCTGATAGGTGTAAGGTGATACATCATTGTAGTTTTAATTTGCATCTCTCTGATGACTAGTGACATTGAGCATTTTTTCATTTCTATTGGCCATCGGTATGGCCTCCTTGGAGAAGTGTCTATTCAAGTCCTTTGCCAGTTCTTTTATTGGACTGTTTGTCTTCCTTTTGTTGAGTTGTACAAGTTCTTTATATATTTTGGAGATTGATTAACTCCTTATCAGATATATCATTGGTTAATATGTTCTCCCATACAGTGGATTCCCTTTTCATTTTGATGATGGTTTCTTTGGCTGTGCAGAAGTTTTTTAGTTTGATGTAGTCCCATTTGTTTATTTTTTCCTTTGTTTCTCTTGCCCTAGGAGATGTATCGGCCTGCTACATGAGATGTCTGAGATTTTACTGCCTATGTTTTCTTCTAGGATTTTTATGGTTTCACGACTTATATTTAAGTCTTTTACCCATTTGTATTTATTCTTGTGTATGGTGTAACTTAATAGTCAGACTTTCTCTAACAGGAAGTAAATATGTGTGATCTGACTGCTGGCTTTGACAAGAGCTATCTTTTCCAATTCATTGAATGTACAACTCCAGCCCTAGCCAGTTTGACTGAGTGGATAGAGCATCAAGGGCACTTCCCCATGTTGCAGGCTCGATCCCCAGTAGTAGGTATGCAGGAGGCAGCCGGTCAATGATTCTCTCTCATCATTGATGTTTCTATCTCTCTCTCCCTCTTTCTCTCTGAAATCAATTGTGTGTGTGTGTGTGTGTGTGTGTGTGTGTGTGTGTGTGTGTGTGTATTTAAATGTACAGCTCCAAGATTTTGAAGAAAATATTATTTAAAGCCTGTATACAATATATGCTAGAAAATATATTACTTGCAACCATTTAAACTTACAGTAAAAGAAATGTTAAATTTCAACATAAATGTGTGAGGGGGTATATAGTTTTCAATATTGTTTTAGGGCATATATAAGCAAAAAATTCTGAATCCCACTGAACTATGTATGGTATACCCAAAATGATGGAATACTCTGCAGCTGTTAAAAAAGAATAAGGCAGCTTTCTGTAAATTGATTTGATAAAAAAATATTCAAGATATATTGTTGGGCTGAAAATGCAAGACCCGGAGCTGCTTTTGATAAGAAAGGGGTAAAATAAATATGGATTCAGATTTGCTTATATCTGCAAAAACAAACACTGGAAAGATTCACAATAAACTAACCCTGATGTTACCTGAGGGGCAGGGGCCTGGATAGACAGAATTTCTAACTGTCTTATAAAGCACTTTTTATATTGTATTAATTTCTGAGAAAATGTGAATGCATATAATTGTGGGGTTTTTAAGTCTTTGCAGAAAAAATAGATAAAGTTGCAAAACCATGAACAATATCAAAGATAATCTAGCAGACAAATACTTGCCAGGTAGCAACAATACATCACACAAATGTTTAGTATCTCTAATTTACAAAAACTTCTAAAAAATTTTAAGATAAAGTTAAGTAACCCTGTATAAAAAAGTCAAGAATGTGAATAGGCGATGCACAGGAGAGGACATACAAATGGCTGGTAAAAATAAAAAGATGCAAACCTCTACTAATTAACAAGGAAATGCAAATTAAAGCAATTACAGCACACCACATTTTACCTGTCAGATTGGGGGAGAAAAACATAGAATCTGGTAGGAGAGCAAACTAATACAACATTTTTAGAAATCAATTTGGCAGAATGTACCATTTCTAAGGGCATAGCTTCAACCCAGCAATTCTACTTCTAAGACTCTCACCTACTGCACTTATACACATATTTCAGTGTATTCTGTAATAGCAAAAACTGGAGACAATCTAAGTGTCCAGCAATGAGACTAGAAAGATAAATTATGAGAGTTATAATATAATGTATGTTATACTTTAAAACCACTTAAAAAGACCAGCAGTTTTATATGTAGTGACATGAAAGGATGTCCATGATACATTGTTAGGTAGGAGAAAATAATTTGTATTATCCCACTTTTTGTGTGAAAATACAAAGAGAGCCATACACATCATGTGTATGTATTTCAATGTGCATAGAAAAGGAATTCTGGCAGGATCTATACCAAACCGTTAACAGTGCGTTTCCCTGGAGGTCGGGGGAAGGTTATCAGAGAGTTGTAGTTTATAAAATTTTACGTTCTACTTCCTTTTACCAGGAGCAGTCATTGCTTTGGTAATCTTCAAAGCACTTACGTATTCAAGCTGACTGAAGTAGCAGCTCAGACCTTCTCTGAAAGATGGGTGCTCCCTCGGGGCTAGGACAGCAAGTTCCCCCTCCTCCTCCCACTCAGAGGATCTGGAATGTGAGATGGTCTCCGCGGGTCACAATAACCAACTCCCAGGTCTTAGGCACCTGTTCACTGGCCAGCAGTTGCAGCTCGTCCCCCCACTTTGCTCTATAGCAACAACAACCATCAAATGGGTGCTCCGTGAATTTAAAGGGCATTCAGTAGAACCCAATTCTTCTCAGACCATTCATTCCCTTATGGGCCATTAGACACCTGGGGGACTTTGGTTAGAGACAGCAACTATGTTCCATCTCAAATTCCAATTCTAGCCAAGGGGAAGTGATTGTCCAGAGCTTGGTGTTAAACAGTTACTATCTTTTCCTTTACATGAATACATATCTTAGAGATGAAGGGGGTGGGGGCAGATTTTGAGGCCACGGGCAGGACAGATGGGAAGAGAGTGGCATCGTCAATTAAAGTGCCTGCCAAGACACAGCAGGAAGCGCCGAGACACAGACTGTGAAGTCTGCCATCTCTGCCCTTGTACGGGGGGCTCTGACTCACTGACACTGAAACTTTCAAATCCACCCTCTCTCCCGACTATGTTGTACTTTGGTTAGAGGAAGCTGAAGGCGGTGAGAGGTGGCTGAGAGTGAAGGACGGTGACGGCTCCCTGTGACTGTGTCCTTATGAGCTATGTCTGTTAGAAGATAAGATGAAGATGTGGAGAGTCTGAGGAAGGGGAAGGAGCCCCCAACAGGTGGAGAGGGGGCCTCAAGCAGCTGCAGTGCAGGCCTGAGGTCAGCCCTGAGTCTGGCTTCCATCTGTCAGGTCTTACTGAGTTCCTTATCCCGAGGATTCAGCAATCATGCACATGTAAGAACATGCCTTTCACAATGTTGAAATGTCCAAGTGCCCTGTTAATTGGGAGTTCACTCATCTTCCCTATCCCCGCAACCAAAAACAGAAAGGGGGCGGGGGGGACACAAAAACCTTGAAGCTAAAAAAATCTCAGCACTTCACGTGTTGTAACTAAAAACACTCAATAAACAAAGCCAGTCCTTGGGCTCCCTTGGGGAGTAATTGTCTAAGAATGCTTCTTTCCTTTCAGCTGGTGGGAGAGAGACAGACTTGCTAAGGCTGTGCGGAGCTCATCTTGAAAGCATTAATTTTTCCAAACACCAGTTTGCAGTTCCTGTGCAGTGCCTGTGCTTTTTCTGAGCGGGTGACAGCAGGCAGTGAGGAGGCTGCTGACGACACCCCTCCATGCAGGGTCTGCCTGTTGGGGGCTTGGAGGAAGTGAGGGAACTGGGAAGACAGGGGACAAGGCCCAGAGACCATGACCAGTCCCTGGGAGGGACTACAGAAGCCTTTGAGGGGCATTGATGACGTGGGGTGGATGACTCCTTTCTAAACCTTTACCCCCTTTCAGGCTCATTCTCTAGGGAGCAATCCACCAAGATCTTCTGCCTCCCACACCGTTCACAACCTGTAGCCTGACAACCACACAGCAGCGTAGCAAAAGGACAGATTGCCCAGTGTTCCTCTTCTCCCCATTCAGGGATGAAAGTCCACAGTAGGAATACAATCTGGTCATCCATGGTTTAACTGTTCTTTGTTGCTCCAAGTCCATTCTCCTTAGGAGGCCAGGGGCTCTCCTCTGCACTCTATTCACAGAGGAACAGGACACAACAAAACCACCCTCTGAGGAAAGAAAAAGTCTCATTATCTGCCTGACCAAGGCAGACTCAACTATCAGGATGGACCAGAAGCCCCCTCGGTCTTTAGTAGGCAGTCTACTAGAGGGTTGCTAACACCAACCCACTGGAAATCAGGGCCCTCCACACGTAGTCTTACATGGTTTATCACCACCAAGACTTCTATGCCAATTCTACCGATTACTAGTGTGCTTTCATTTCTTATCTGTAATATTAGGATGATAATAATAATACTTAAATCCTCCTATCTAATAAAAGAGCAATATGCAAATTAACCATCACTCCGCTACACCCACAAACCAACCACGCCCACCAGCCAATCAGGAGCGAATATGCAAATAAACCCAACCAAGATGGCTATGGCCACAGAGAGCAGGAGGGAGGCTTGGGTTTCCCCGGCAATGGAGGAAGCCAAGCTTTCCGCCTGCCCTTGCCGGCCTAGGCCTCCACTCAAGGCTACAACGTTTCAATGACAGAAAATACATAAATCCAAACAGAAATGGCGGCAGCCACAGAGCTGGAAAGAGCAGGAGGCTAGGGTTGCCCCCAGCAATGGAGGAAGCCAAGCTTTTCGCACACCCTGGCTGGCCCAGGCCTCAGCTTAAGGCTACAAAGTTTCAATTAAGGAAGATACATAAATCTCAACAGAAATGGCTGCCGCCCTGGAGCAATCAGAAGGCTTGGCTCCGCTCCAGGCTACAAAGTTTCAATTGTAGAAGATAAATAAACCCCAGATACCAGGGCCTCTGCTTGGGTCGCCAGGGGGCGTGGCCAGCCTGCAAACCACCACAGGCCCCTCGCCCAGGCCGCCCCACGCCCCAAGGGAACCCCCACCCTGATCCAGGACACCCTTCAGGGCAAACCAGCTGGCCCCCAACCGTGCACCAGGCCTCTATCCTATCTAATAAAAGAGTAATGTGCAGATTGACCATCACTCCAACACACAAGATGGCTGCCCCCATGTGGTCAAAGATCCTGCCCCCATGTGGACACACGATGGCCACCACAAGATGGCCAGCCAGGGAGGGCAGTTGGGAGGGACCAGGCCTGCAAGGGAGGGCAGTTGGAGGCGATCAAGCCTGCAGGGGAGGGCAGTTAGGGGTGACCAAGCCAGCAGAGGAGGGAAGTTGGGGGCAATTGGGCCGGCAGGGGAGCAGTTAGGCATCAATCAGGCTGGCAGGGGAGTGGTTAGGGGGTGATCAGGCTGTCAGGCAGAAGCAGTTAGGGGCAATCAGGCAGGCAGGAAGGAGAGCGGTTGGTAGCCAGCAACCTGGATTGTGAGAGGGATGTCCCAGATTGGAGAGGGTGCAGGCTGGGCTGAGGGACACACACCCCTCCCACCCCCACCCCACCCCACCCCGTGCACGAATTTCGTGCACCGGGTCTCTAGTAAATTAATAAATGTGAAGGGCTTAGGACAGTGCCTGGCACACATTAAGTACTATCTATGTGTTTATGATTACCATTAATATTATAGATCCAGCCATCACTGTCCACCCTAAGCCAGCTCTTCCTTTTGGGCTACTGCATATGCTCTGCCTGTGCTTTGGAACATGGTTTCCCACCCTGCCTTCATCTGGCTATCTGTGCTAATTCTCCACGTCTTGAGGAAGCCTTCCCTGATGCACCCATCACAGCCTGTACTTCCTTGGGATCATATTCTATTCCAATTGTCTATATGTCTACCTCCTCAACCAGGTCCTGTTCCTTGCTGTATATATATCCTCAGGTGCCTGGCCCAGAGAAGGCACTTGGTAAATATGTGTTGAATGAATAAATGAGGAATAGACGAAGGGCAGCTTTCATTCATTCAGCAAGCATTTCCCAGGTGACTATTCTGTGGCATACACTGGACTATGCCTGGAAATACATGAAGGAGCAGAACACCCAGGCTGCTCTCCAACAACACAGTCTGAATAGCAAAATGTCTGCCTTGTAGCAGCAACTTGAAAAAGAAGATGGGGTGGCCCTGGCCAGTATGGCTCAACTGGTTGGAGTATCATCCTGTGCTCCGAAGGGCTGCAGGTGTGATTCCCAGGCAGGGCTTGGGTATTCACATACCCAAGTTGTAGGTTCAATCCCTGGTCAGGAAGCAACTGATTGATGTTTCTCTCTCGTATCAATGTCTCTCTCGCTCTCTCTCGCTCTTCCTCTCTCTCTGTTCCTCTCCCTTCCTCTCTCTCTAAAATCAATAAAAACATATTCTCAGGTGAGAACTAGAAAAAGTTTTAGTAAAATAAATAAATATAAAGAAGATGGGGTAGGTATAGTCCTGCCCAAGGTAAGAGGTCACCTGGTAGTACCAGAGGAAGGGGTGGCTTTCATAGAGGAATACAGGTTTGCCTAGAGTGGATCTATTTAATTAATTTATTTTTATTGATTTTAGAGAAAGAGAAATATTGATCAGCAGCTTCCCCCATTCACCCCAACCCCGGGGGACTGAACCTGCAACTTGGGCATGTGTCCCAACCAGGAATCAAACCGGTGAACTTTCGATGCCTGGGACGAAGCTCAACCAACTTAGCCACACTGGCTAAGGCAGGTCTGTTTAATTTAAATCAAACAACAAAAGCCTTTCATCTAAGACTCTGTTTATCATCCCTGCATGTGAAAACTAAATGTAGCTTTGCATAAGCTATGAAAAAGAAAAGGTGGACTCTTCTTTCTAAGGATGGTCTATCTAACACTTAAGAGAAACACTGGTCAGTTCTTTGCACCCATCCTGTCTGCAAATTGACTTCACCAGACTGTGAACTGTGGACAGAAATCATAGTTGGTGCATTTCCATATCCCACCCCACTCCACAGCACAGTGCCCAGAGTAAAGAAACACTGCAGGATGCAAATGGGAACAATTCACTCCGTTTGTATCATTTCTTCCCTTTCGCATTTCTCGCTATGTTTATGTTTGCTTTATTAGCTTAAGGGGAAAGAAGGGGAAAAAAGAAACATTAGGAGTTAAAGGAATATCCGCCATCCTTCCGCTTTTCTCTTCTGAAGCACAACCGGCACCCCCCCCCCCCCCACCTGCCCAATACAGACGGCTGTGGGATTTTAGAGACCTACTTGGCTGCAACTTTGCCAGAAGCTGTGGATAGCTCAGACTCACTGAAGGGAAAAAAGGAAACAGAATTTCTACTTATAGTAAGAGAAAGTTGAAGCAACTTTTCCCTTGGAGATTACATCATAGATACTTGAGGTCATGGTTTCCATCCTGGTTGCCCTAAAAATAAGGTAACATAGGATCTTTCCCTCAATGAAAAGTCTGAGCCTGGCCACCTCCAGAAGGGCAATGATGCTCCCAAAGGACCGGAGCACGCCAACCTCTGCTGCTGTGGCTGCACAGCCGTCCCAGGGGAGGATCTTCGAAGTCACACCTCCTCCCTCCTCCCTCACTCACCCTGGGACTCCGGTCCCATCATCACTACTGGTTTGAGGATCCTCTGTGGTATATCTTGTAACAAATTTCAAAGTCAGATAAAAGTGGGCTGGAAATTATCTGCCCCATCATTTCTATCCCTCTTGTGGAAAAAGCAGAGTAAACCAGTGAGGCCTGTAACCCGGAAAATGTCCTTTTATCCTGAGTGCAAGACAGAGAGAACCTGTGCGGAAAGCCATGTGTGGAGGTGTATACACATGCACGTAGGCCTGTGGGTGTGTCTATGTGAATATACCTCCGTTTCTATTGTACCAGCGGGGGATAAATTAGCCTGAATAACTGGAAGTATAATGCTTAGCACTGATCTTGTCATTGAGGCAGCTATGATTTTGCCATCTCAGACACAGATGACTTGGGAACCAACTGGCTTGGGAACATACAGGTAAGAAGGGTAATTTGGGAATAGTTTATTTTCCCCTGATATCTTTGAGATCGAATGCACTCTTACATGGAGGTACATAAAACATGGCTCACTGAAGCGCTGTTACAGGACCCATCTTAAATGACACCTGCCCTGAGGCATCGGGTGCCCTCCTCATTTCCCTCCCTGACAGGCTGGAGTGGGAGGTCCGGAGAATGTCGTCGAGTGCATGTCTGGATTTCTGCTAAACCTTTGACAAGTGTCCTCCACAACAGTCCTGCAGAGAAGATGGTGCAAATGAACAGGATAAGAGTATATTTGAGTGCAGGGCCCAAAGAGTGTTTATCAGGAGAATACAGTAAGCTTCAGGTGGAATGCATTCTCTGGTGGTGGCCACAAAGCTCTCCCCGTAACTGAGTTTTAAAATTATTTCCTGCCCTGGCCAGGTAGCTCAGTTGGTCAGAGTGTTGTCCAATGTGCCAAGGTTACGGGTTTGATCCCAGGTCAGGGCACATACAAGAAGCAATCAATGAATAAGTGGAACAACAAATCAATATTTCTCTCTCTCAAATCAATTAAAAGCAATAATAAAAAATAAATAATTTATTTCCTAAGAACAATATGAAAGACATGCTTATAGTATGGGAAGATGATACAAAACTAGTACAGTGGGCTTAATACTCTCATAGATGACCAAAATCAGTATGTGAATTTATCTCATCAGATTTCAGCACTAGGTCAAAATTAACTATTTTAACTCTGAAATCCACATTTTAAAATTAAAAATCTACAATCACTCCTGTAGCAATTGCACTCCTTGTTACCTATTTTAGAGAAATGCTTGTGCATGTGCATGCTTGTTCACAAATGTTCAGCGTAGCACTGTTTATAATGGTAAAAAATAAAAGTGAAAAACAGAAACAGCAATAGAAGAATTGCTAAGACAGGTATGGAATATCCACAATGAGAAATACTATCCAGAAGATTTTCAAGATGTGTCACTGTATGAATAAGAAGTTGCAAAATGACATAGAAAACAGGATATGTTAACCTAACTTATACACATATAAATTTACAAATTTCTACAGGTATATATCTATACATGTAAACCAATAGAATGGTCTGGAAGGGTCCCTAATATCTGATACAAGGATTTGCCTCCAGGGAGAAACTACATTGGTATAAAATCAAAAAGCCTTTACCTGTTACATATGAAATTCAGAATATGTTGTGCCAAGCTTGTGTAATTATGCTTTCTCTTTAAAGTCTTTCTTTTAGCTTTTACAAAAAGTTCAAAAATATAGGGAAAGGCACACATTCTTGGGCTTGCTGTTACCACAAACTTAAGAGAGGTCAACACTGTGGAAATACTATAAAAAGCTACTTCATACTACACAGAGTGCATTAAGTTTGATGTCCAGGTAGCCTGCAACTACCAGGATCATAATACTAAGCTGGTCGGTCATGTCTGCAACATTGTGTTGGATCCAATCCTGGCAGCACAATTAGGCAGGGACCTTGGCAAAGTAAAATACAACTGGAGGAAAGAAATGCCTGTGGGGGCCCAGCCGGGTGTAGCTCAGCGGTTGAGTGTTGACCCAGGAACCAAGAGGTCACCGGTTCGTATTCCCCAACAGGGCATATGCCCAGGTTACGGGCTCGGTCCCTAGTGGGGGGTGTGCAGGAGGCAGCCAATCAATGATTCTCTCTCATCATTGATGTTTCTCTCCCTCTCCCTTCCTCTCTGAAATCAATAAAAATATATTTTTTAAAAAAAGAAATGCCTGTGGGGGAATCTGAAAAGCATGGCCTGAGGAAGATGACTGGTGGAGCAGTAACTATTTAATCTCAAAACAAGAAGATTATGGGGAGACTGGCAGGGTTATTATGCAGATTCTACAATAAACTTATTTGGGGTTTTTTTTAGGAGTAACTACTAAGATTAGTAACTACCAGTGATTTTTAATTAAAAATAAATAAAAAGAAAAATATTCCAGCTAATAAAGAATGAATGATAACAGAACAGTATATCAGGCAAATCATGAGTTCCCTGTCACTGGAGGTATTCAAGTAAGAGATTCTATAAAAAAGTGCTGGATTTTATTAGAAGCAAGTTGTGTAAACTTTAAGATCTTTAACAACTCTGATGGTCTATGATTGCATATATTGGCTGTAGAATCAATGTTCAATCAAACCCCCACCAACTCCAAATCCCACAGGTGACATACTCTGCCACCAGGTGGCAGTAGATGCCTTGGACTCTGGGTCCTAAATGTTACATGTGGTAAAAAAAAAAAAAAAAGAAAAGAAATTTGTGGTTTTCCAATATTTTTTAAATTAAAAATAGATAACTAAAAGAACAGATGCGTGCACTGGGCCTAAAAATAACCCCTTTCAAAGCAACATAATACACTTCATAATTTTTCTGATTATTCCATCACAGTGATTCTTAATCACTTGCTTTCCTTTGTGCGTTCCTTTTGTACAGGGTCTACAAAGACACCCTTATCTTCTTCTGTGGCCTCCTCTCTCCTCTCTCTAGTGTCAAGTTTCCTGACTTACACACAGTTCCAGATCCCTGCGTCTCCTCTTAATGCAAAAACGCCCCCCTGCTTCCTCCGCAGCTGCAGACCCCGTCTTTCTCCCCACCCCAAGGAGAAGAACCAACAGGACAGTCAGAGAAACACCCCAGCCATTTCCTGCTCTTAGCTTTCCTGTCCCTTTATCCACACAGCTGAAGCCACAAAACAAGCACACAACAAACAAAAGCAGAATTGGCGGAGTAGTTGAGTCTCCACACCCTGACAGAGTGAAAGTATATGATTATCCTTTAGTAATTATAAGAGAATAATCTCCCACCCAGCTCTTAAAGAAAATAGAGACTTTGCTTCTCAAGCTACAGCTGTAGGGGGGAGGTGAAGGGAGGGAAGAGTGGGGAAATATTGCTTAAAATTTGAATACAATCAACAACCTTTGTCCCAGTCCCTAGCAACCTAAAACTGTTGGCATTGCCTTGGTTACAGATTACTTCAGAAAACCTGGTTCTCAGAAAGTAATTCTGTCAGAGCTTGTGAGCGAAGAAAAATGAAACAAGGTTTTCCTTAAAATGGAAGACTTAGAGCAGTTTCATCACAATAAACCATGGACCTGAGTCAAGGTCCTACTCATCTCTCTGGCTTCAAGTGAAACACTTCTTCCAGGAAGCCCTCAGAAGCCTAACACTACATTAGCTGCCCCAATATCACCCAGTACCTGCACAGTCACAGGCCTGCCACAGCCATGCACCTGCCTTGTCACAGCCCAGCACCTGCCCTACCATAGCCCTACACCTGCCTTGCCATAGCCCAGCACCTGCCTTGCCACAGCCATGCACCTGCCCAGCCACGTCCCACACCTGCCTTGCCATAGCCCTGCATCTGCCCAGCCACGTCCCACACCTGCCTTGCCATAGCCCTGCACTTACCCTACTACAGCCCTGCACCTGCCTTGCCACAGCCCTGCACCTGCCTTGTCGCAGCCCTGCATCTGCCCAGCCACAGCCCCACACCTGCCCTACCACCATCCTGCCCACATGTACTTCAATGGCCTCTGTACCAGCCCATTTCCCCATTTCTCTGCGGGATCCATGAAGGCTTGCACTGTATCTGTTTCTTTCACCACTAAATCCCCTCAAGACAGTAGGATTCAATAAATATTCATGAAACTATTATAAACCTACACCTTATCAATTGACTAATTACTGTGGAGTCCAAGTCCCGGCAGCTGTTCCACTGAGGATAATAGTCACCCATTCCACAAACATTTCCTGAGTGTCTCTTGTGCCAAAATGGTACAGGATGAGTCAAACCCAGGCCCTGCCATCAAAGAGCACGCATGGAGGAAGGAAGCCAAGCCGAGGACACAAACACCTACAGTACAAAGTAGAAACAACAACACCAAAAAGGATGGGTATTGGAGATGGGAGAACAGAGGCTAAGGCACAGGGATCACCAAGCAGTTCAAAGTGGCTAGAACGAAGGCTGTGGGACAGGTAATACTGCAACCAGAGCCTGAAGGTCCTTGAATAATACCTTTAATAGCATATGCCAGGCTAAATGCTTTCTATTCATGATTTCATTTATTTCTTGAAACAATTCTATGTAATAACCTTCTGTTACAGAGAAGGAAAGCCTGAGCCTTCAGAGAGGCCAAGAAAATTGCTCAAATTGGCACAGCCCGTAAGTGGTCAAGCTGGGATCCACACCCAGGCGAGCCTGGTGCCTGTAGCAGCAAGGCCATAATGTGCTAGAGCCTGAAACGCCAAGTTAAGGAGCTGCTCCTTTATCCAATGGGCAATGGGGAGCCACTCTGAGCAGGAGCATGCCAAGGTCAAAGCTTGTGCCTGGGAAGATTTATCAGGTAGTAATGGGGAGAATGGATTGGGAGCAGTCAGGCTTGAAGCCTGCTGCAATGATCCAATGTCGCATCATGAAACTCCTGAGCTGGAGAGTGCAGCCACACTGGAAAGGCAGTTCACACGTGGAGGAATTCCAAAGGAAGAATGGGGACAGTCGAGGATGATTCCAAGGTGAACACCTAGGTTATGGAAAGGATGCAGTGGCATATGCATGCTCATCCAGTGCCTCTGCACGTGTGCACATGTGTGCAGTGTCGTGGAAAAGGGAAGTCAGTGGGAATGAGTGCAGATATGGGTCTTGGGAGTATGGCAGCTTTAAGTCCTCAGGAGCTCCAAATCAGAGGCAGCCTAAATCCTCCCCAAAAACTCCTCTCTTACATCTCCCTATGCATTGCTGTTACCTGCAAAAGCCTCTTGAATTCCCCTAGCTGTCCCACCAACTTAGACACACACACACACCCCAAAAAACACAGGAACAATAATGTGGCACGAGGCAACACACAATCATGTCCACCCAGGTCTCCTCTCCTCTGGCAGGCCTGCCCCAGCACAGAAAATTCCTGGTCCCAAATCAGCACCAAGAAGCAGAGGGGTGCCAAACAGGAGTCACAGGCCCCAGGCAGTAACTCATTACTGCAACCTTGGACCAGAGGCTTAACTTCTCTGGACGTCCGTTTCCTCATCTGTAAGACAAGCAGTATGGGCCAGAATCAGAAGTTGTAAACTGGAGACCGACAGGCCAAACTCACCATGCAAATGGATTTCGCTTGACTAACACAATGTCCTTTAATTGAATTCATTTCAACACTTAAAAATCAGGCTATTTCACGAAGAAAATGTGTATTTGAATCCTCTCTGAAATAAGAAGATCTGGCAACAAGGAACTCGCATTCCCACATGGCATTGATCAGCTGGAGCTGGGAAGCTGCTGTCCTCCTTAGATGGGGTGCCACAGTCTCCAGTCTGCCACAGTCCCCACCACCCCTTACTGCTCCCCGAGAGTCCCCACTCATCATCTGCACCGGACCCATCTCTATCTTTCATGCTAATGGTCTGGCTTCTCTAGGCACCCGAGTTCACAGGAATTGGGGACAGTAAACAGAAGCACAGAGAAGCTGGCTGTGAACTCCCCACAATGGCAGATGCGGGCTCCTCAGAGGAGCAAGGGCTTGCTGCAGTTGATCAAGGTTCATTAACACGTGTGTCTGGCCTGCGCCTCATCCCCCACCCCCACCCCACCAAGGAGGAACAAGGCAGATGACATCAGCCTTGGACACAGTCAGAGAAACCCCATCATGAAGCAATTTGCTTCCCCAGCCACTCTAATTTAACAATTAGCTTAACAGCCCTGGTCAGGCACTTGCCGCTGGAGCAGAGAAGAGATCCTGAGCGGCAGCAGCTTCAACCTAGAAGCCTCAGGAAGTCCTCTCCCCCACCCCCCTCACCACAGCTCGGTGTGAGTCTCTCGCTCAGACAAATGGATGTTCTAAGTATCTCCAAAGAGGTTGCACCTTCTCCTTCCATCTCCCACTTGGGATCCTGGGAAATTCTCCTGCCTGTCCAAAATCAGTTTCTCCTGCTGTAACCCATTCTCGCTTCGTTCTATCCTGCAGAGATTCTGGCCTCATCCCAGGAAGCATGCCTGGACAGCACACATGTCAATCACTTCTCTGGCCCTTTGAGAACTGGGGTGTGGAAGGGAAGCCTGCATAGGCCACACTGCAGACAGGAAGGTAAGTCCACAAGGCTGGCAGCGTTGGGACAGCCTGGGCACAGATCCCAACTCAGAAAACAAGTGTCAGTAACTAAGCTTGCCCTAATCAGGACAGTATGCTCAGCTCCCCATCTGCATCACCTAGGGGCCTCTTGGTTGAATGCACAGTAATACTTCCCTCACCCAGCTTGTCCTGCTCCGGCCCCCAAGGCCTTTCTCGAGCTGCACCCTAAACCCCAAATGCCAAAATTCAGACACACACACACACACACACACACACACACACATTGGTAAAGGGAGACTAAAAAAGAGAGTTTATAAAGTTATAAGTTCACGGAAACCCGGAGGCTATTTTAAAATACAGTATTAGAATTTCCCGATAGATGGGGCGAGGCCCCAAATAGCAGACCTTCCACGAGGAAAGCATCCCCAAATGACCGGGTAGAAATGTCAGAGAGGCGACAGAGGAAGAAATGGCCCCTAAACACAGAACAGCAACCCAGGAACTTTAGCCAAAAATACAATTGAGGGATGCCAATACCAAGGTCAATCACAGAGGTGATTTTTTTCCACCAAAGGGAGACAATGAGACGAAAGGGGGGGGGGGGGGGGGCGGGGCGGGCGCCAGTTGGTAATGCCTTAGTCCAAGAGGTACCCTGAAGAATAAAAGTCCTTCCCAACTTGCCCTCCTCAATGGACAGGAGTGAGGTCAGGGTTGTAAGTGCTCAGAAACCTGACTGACAGATGAGGTATAAATAAATCACCAGGACCATATGGCATCCACCTGGGAATCCGAAAGGACTTCAAGGGTGAAATCATGGCACTGCTAGCCAAAATGTGTAACCTCTTATTACAAAGTCACTCATGCCCTAGAACTGCCAAGTACTCATGTAGCTTCCATTCATAAGAAAGGGTCCAGGGAGAATTCTCATTTTCATACCAGGAAAGGCGGCAGAATATATATGAAGAACAGGCGGCTGAGCGTGTAAGCAAGTGCGCGCAACCTATCGGAGGAAAAGGCAGGATGATTCTTATAAAAACAAAGTGTGTATATAAGAGCTTTTGAAAGACTAAACATGAATGTGAATTCAAGAGAATCTGTGAATGTAATTTACATACATTTCCAATAAACTGCAAGCAAGGCATTATAGTGAAAACTTTTTTTAACTGAACAATGATACAATAGGGAAAACACTTTTTCAGGAAACTGACTTGGACACCAGAAACAAAATGAAAGAAGAAACTGACACTTCCCCAAATTAAGAAGTTAAAAAATGGGTTTCTTAAGGCATGAACACTGCCTATATAAGAACTGGTCTTATATAACATTCTTATAAATGATCTGTCAGAGGGAATTAGAGAGATACTGTACAGGCTTACACTCTTCCAGGTGAGAAAAAGAGCTGCTGATCCAAAGAAATGATAGGAAGGTCTTTTCGGGTTCTGAGAGCTGATGAAAAGAGGCGGCTGAGTTTCAGTGTGATGGGATCTAGCTGCCCAGGACAGCTCCGCAGCCTCCTCTCTCCAGATAAGAGGCGTTCTGGGCTCCATTCCCTGGCTCTTATGATCGGGGGCTCCAGAACCTACATATGCCTGGCAAACCGGAACAAGTCCAGATTTAATTCACAGAAAACTTCTGGCTAGACCCGTGGTCGGCAAACTGCGGCTCGCGAGCCACGTGCGGCTCTTTGGCCCCTTGAGTGTGGCTCTTCCACAAAATACCACGGCCTGGGCGAGTCTATTTTGAAGAAGTGGCATTAGAAGAAGTTTAAGTTTAAAAAATTTGGCTCTCAAAAGAAATTTCAATCGTTGTACTGTTGATATTTGGCTCTGCTGACTAATGAGTTTGCCGACCACTGGGCTAGACTAACAGGGAAATTGCTGCATTTGGTTAAACCCTGACTCGTCAGGGCCAACCATGGGACACCCCTCTTCCCTCATCTGCAGTGCCCGTTCAGTACACAGAACTTGGGGTTTATACCCCAAAATAGGCATCCATAGAAAAGCCAATCTATGAGCCAAGAATTCTGAAACAAACAAGAGAGTAAGATTGGATTTAGCTCTTCCTCTGAATTAATTTTTGTTATTGCATCTCTATCTTAAGCATACAGCTGACCATGGAAATGAAAACCTGAATGAGCTCAGCATCCCTTAACAGGCCCCACTGTCCCCTGTGACCCATCCCATCTGCCTTTTCTGCTTCTCCTACTGCTACGAACATGAGGCACTGCCACACAGTAAGACTCTCTCAGCATTCATCCCTTCTTATCCACATTCATTCCTTCCTTCAAAACTAGAGGCAAAGCCACTTCTCCCCAGGCACCCCCCGCATCGTGGAACCTTGAAACCTACTCTATTGTTTTGGCTTTGAAGTCAATGCCTTGTTGGAGAGGCAGAAACCAAAGTGTTCCATGTTGTGTCACATGCTAAAGCTTGTTCTAACATAGCAGTCATGTGCCTAGGTTCAAATCCTGGCTCTCCTAATTACGAGTTGAACTTAGAGCTCAATACTCCCATTTTCAAGTGGGTATAGGAATGCTTACCTACCTCAAAGGGCAGTTCTGAAGATCAATTTGAGGTCATGCTTATAAACAGCTTGGGACTGTAGCTGGCACATAATAAGGACTCGATAAATGTTAGCTAGTCCTAACAATGCCTTCCTAAACAGATCTATTCCTTTCTTGATTTTCTCCTCAATCTAAAAGCTAAAAGGGCTGCTTTTTAAAAAGGTGATTAATGATAGCTCTCTTTGTTCTATAATCCCTCAGCTCTCAGTTGTCCCTTTATTATCTTCTTGTGCAGTATTTGCTTAGAACTATGTGCTGCTTTATAAATTGTGAAGTCTTCTCCATGTGCCAATAGCACTGCTGCCTCTTCTTGGGTTAAAGTTTGCATGGAAACAGCGCAGCAATCCTCGTTGGAACAGCAGTGAGCCATTAACTGTTTCCAAGAGGGTTCCCATATGACGCTGTCCTTGATGGATCTGACGAGTAGAGGAAGTGTACTCTGAAACTAGACTTTGTCAGCACTTTGAGAGCAGATGCACTGAGGGTGAGGACTCATTAACCAAGCTCACAAAGCTGATGTATAAGCCAGAAGCTCCGCTTACTGGGTGCCAAAAACAAAAACAAAACACAACTGTCACAGGGCCAGGAGTGCTCAGGTCAGCATGGTCAGCGTAGGTTGATGGACTGAGAAAACCAAGCCATCATCCAAAAGGTGCATAGTGAGCATGGAAGCAAGGTTAGGGGAGTCCACAGAACAATTCCTGGCTAAATGGCAGCAGGCAACTACAAGCTGATGTATCTACCCCAAGATCAGGGCTAGACCTGAGGAGAACCCAAAGTTCCCTTGTCTGTGGCCAAGCCTGAATGGGTACTGCCCGCTTCTGCCTCTTTAGCTTGCCTCTCAGAAGTGCTCCAGCTAACCAGCACCTTCCACACAGTCTTTCTCCAGACTGCACTCAATTCAATTAATTAGGTTTCAGATTACTAAATTACAGTCACATTTCATTCAGCCCAGCATCCCTGAGATTATTCCCAGGTCACACTGATGGGAGTCCTTTCTCTTCCTCTGCAAATTTGCAGAACATCTTCCCATCCACAGCTGCAGATGGTAGATCACATCCACGCAGGATATATGGATGGACCTCATTTAGCCCTCAGAGGCAGCTTCATATCATTATTTTCAGGTTCCTGGGAGACTTCAGTGTTACCACCATGAAACCTTATGGGCAAAACTCACCGAGGCCAACATCTTCATCTATTTCATGGTTCTTCAGCAAGTAGAACAGGAGCTCACTAAAGTGAAGCTGCAAACATTTGCTTTCATTAACAGGAAGAGACCACTTTTCAAATATTGGTTGGAGGGAGAGGGAGCAGGAGGGAGAAGAAAGAGGTAAGTAGGGAGGGAGGGAAGGAGGGAGGAAGAAGGAAGAAGGGAGAAGAGGAGCAGATCAGAAGAGAACAAGACCAGGAAGAAGGGAGCTCTGAGCTGCTGTCTCTGCTATCTTTACAAGGACTTGCAGAAGGAAGTGTAAAATGTCCCTGGGTTGTATTTAGAAAATTGATACCCAGTACTTGAAAAGAAACAGCTCCTCTTCTGCCACATTTATCCTGGCCAATATCCTTTTTCTCTTCCCTGGTGTCTTAACAGCCAGTGGAAGAACATTCAGTTTTAGTTCTTAGAAGAAAGACACTTGGAGCCTGGGACTTTCAAACCACAGACTCCTTAAGCTGGAAAAATCTTCAAGAGGTCTTTCCGGACTCCCTCTGGCTCAAGGACTGGTTTGCCTGAGGGAAACTGCAACAGAGGAGACACCTTGCCAGTGGGGGGATTCTGGCCTTCCTATGTGGCATGGATGTCTTCTGCTCTCTTCTGGGTTTGAGTTGTGAGGCAATGTGCATGGAGAGAGCCCAAGCTTCGAGCCAGACAGCCTGAGGTGAGATTCTGATTTTGACAATTTCTGGCAAAACATCTTTCTGAGCCTGTTCACTCAGATATAAATGAGAGTAACTACTACCTTTCAGAGTTGTTGGGATGACTAGAGATGACATCTGGAAAGTGCTTAATCAATGGTTGCTTTAATTATGGGAGATTTTTGGCTAAGTTGACACCTGCAAGGGACACTACCATTAGAGAAGTCACCACCAGGTTAATACCTGATTGGGCTCAAGCCACCAAGGATGCAACATAAATAGGCAGGAACACCATGCCCCCATGCCATCTAACCAGGCACGCGCTGCCTCTCTCTCCTCCCTGGTCATTCCTCACATGGGAATGCTACTTTCCTGAGTTCAGAGTTTTAAACCCTTCAGTGACAGACATCAGCACACATCGGGGGAAAGGTAGTACAGAGAGCACAGCAAGGCAGAAAAATAACACGAATTAAGGCAATTTGAATCACACAATTTCATATATAGAAGGGACCCTAGCAATCATTCAGTGCAACCCTCTCACTTTACAGGTGGGAAACCTGAGACTTAGAAAGGAGAAGAGACAGATCCAAGTCAACGATAAATCGATCCTAAAACCAAGACTGGGTCTAGGGCTTTATTCACTATCCCACACTGCGAAAACCCACTGAAACTGACACACAAGGCGAGGCAACTTACCCGCGAGAAAGGGGATGTCAAGTTCATATTTACTTAGATTCTACTGCATAAACACCATTGGGTAGTCACGAAGACTTACAAGAGCTCCCAGCTGTCCTCCAGAAACTTAACAGCTAGCTAGGGGGAAGTACCTGGAATGGGAAACGGGAATAATGAAAGGAGGTCTGTGGCGACAAGTCCTGGGATGTGTTCAAGGAGATCAGAGATAGGAACAGGGTGATATCACAGAAGACTTCTTCCCTATCTGAAGTGGGACAATGCTGGAGCCTCACAAAATACATGGTGAACCATGGCTAGGATGGAAAGGACCGTCAGCAAAGTTTCCAGCAGGAGCAGAGTTTAGGAGACAAGCCTGAGTAACTACATACCTGGCTGCTTTCTGGCCCTCGCACCATAGATCATGGAGGTTGGCACTCAGAGCAGAGACCTTGAGGATTTTTTAAAAGTGCCATAGTAGTAAGCTAGCACGCATTCATGTTCTCTCTCTCTCTCTCTCTCTCTCTCTCTCTCTCTCTCTCACACACACACACACACACACACACACACACACGGCCTAGTGATGGAGTCAGCTACCCATCACTGAAGCAGCCTTCATTCCTGGTCTCCACAAAGGCTCGTCCCCCTATTTTGGTGCTCACGGTCTCTATCTTTTACGGCAGCCTCTGTCCATAAGCTTTGGAGAGCACATCCCTAAAAAATAGGGATTAAATCTAGCTAACTGTGCTAACTTCAATGCTACTAGCTTCCTTTCAGGTTTCCTACCTTTATTTTTCTTCTGCCCTATTTCATCGCCTCATTTTATCTTGCTGTAGAGCGTATTTCCTATAAGCTGCTGTGATTCCTTTTTCAAGCAAGGTGGTATCTGAATACATGCCTGAGAGTCTAGCCCATTTGCACGGCAGGCTGGCATGTCTCTCCTCCAGAGATATCTTGGTCCCCCATCACAGACTCCCCAAATTCATCCTTCCAGGCCTATGCCAAATGTTACCTTCCTACAAACCATTCCCTAACTTCCCCAGGTAAAGCTCCCCTCCCTCCCCTCTGAGCTTCAACTGCATGCACTATCTATCCCTTTCATATCATTTACCCTATTCCTCTATCATCCACTCTAAATACTACTAAAACAATATTTTTTAAATGTTGTTAAAGCTAAGTGGCTCTATCATGCCATTTCCTCACTCAAAAACACTCAATGGCTCTCCACTGCACAATGAAGGAATCCCTCACTTTACTACCAGTTTACCTCTCACTTGATTCCCTATGCTCTTCCTACACACCTGCTAGTCCAAACTGCCTGCTTTTCCTCAAGCATACCCTTTTCTCTGCTACAAGTAAAAGTGGGGTCAGCAGATTCTTTGTGCTTCTCTCCTGCCCCTGGGCTGCACACTAGATGGAGAAACACACTCGTAGACTCAGCTCTGGGAGGTCCCCAGTCTCTCAAGACATTTAAATTTTGTTTCCTCAGTATTTCTTCCTCTTCCTCCTACTAGGTCTCATGAATACATTTTCCCCTGGGGTAGTGCAATAGAAATAATGGACTAAGGTAGTAGACTAGACATATAGACTATTTCTTGGTTCAAATCCTAGCTCTGACATTTAATATCTGTGTGATTTTAGGGAGCTTCCTACCCTCTCTGAGTGTCTACCATATTTCTTTACCTTAAAAATGGAAACCACAAAGATTAAAAAGATTAAATGAGATATCTATGGCAATGACCAGCCTTATCCCAAATATATGGAAGGTGCTTAATAAATACTAGGCATGATTACTGATGATTACTGAGCTTGTTATTATTCATGCTTCCGTGTCATGAAAGACAAAAGCAGCAAGTCAGACATTACAGCCTTAGTGTACAGTCTAACACAGGCACTGCTCAGGGCCTGGAGGCCCTTTCCACATCACAAATCATATTGGCCCTCAACACCAAGTGGAAAATGCCACTTTGTCGCTTCCCCAAAACGTCCGTGGGGGAGGGGAGCTTGCTTCACCCCTCCCCAATTCCTCCAAGCTCCAAGATTTTTTCCCTTTTGTATTACATGTCCCAAATGCTTCTGACAATAAACCTTATTCAACTGTTAGGGGAAAGGATCTAAATCAATAATTGCCTAAAATCCACCATCTTCTCTATCTCCAAACATAGCAGGGCAGAGGAAGGAGGGTCTTAATGTTCAAATGAAAAATGAACTATTAGTGTGTGATAGAGGGAAGCGAGTTTTATGCTAGTTGCCTCATATTTGTGTCTCAAATATAAACACAAATATTGAGTGTAATTGGTGGAAATAGGGATGGTTCTAGATGAAATCTAGAGATTAAACCTCTACAACACACTCAGAAAAGGAGTCTTCCAGTGACTCATAATGGAAGTATAATTTGGGTTATTATCGGTGTCACTGGGAAAACCAACCTTTTTGGTTTTAGTCCCAATTTCACAAAGTAAATTGAACACTTCAGTATTGCAACCAGGCACAATGTCAGAGGCTGCTACCTGTGGAAAGGTGGGTTACACCAGGTGGAGGCTAAACAAGGACCCATGCGAGGGCCCTTGAGCTCCACAGATGAAGATGGTGGTTTCCTTAATGAAAGAAGGTCATGCCCCTTCCGTGACTTCTAGTCAATCCCAGAACTGAGATCTGGTTGAGTTGAATTATCCAAACTTTATCATCCTATCTTCTTGATGAAAGATAGTCAGAATAGCTGCCCAGGGTTAAAGGAAGCACCACCTGTGGAGGGGAAGCCATGTTTTCCTCTGTGCAACACTAGCTGGGTACTATCCCATCAGACCTGTGGTCTGGCCTCCTCCAGGCCACTGCCAACCACTGGGCTAACAGCACGGGTCTGGAGAAGACACACCTGCAGGATATCAGGAGGCATGTGGGTAGTCAGCAGACCATGTAAGGAGCCTCTTGACTGTGTCTTCACATCTCATAGTTGGAGATATGTAATGATCCACTTCT
The DNA here is from genome assembly GCF_951640355.1 of Cnephaeus nilssonii. Lineage (NCBI taxonomy): Eukaryota > Metazoa > Chordata > Mammalia > Chiroptera > Vespertilionidae > Cnephaeus > Cnephaeus nilssonii. The sequence continues at coordinate 55,431,260 of NC_137074.1, forward strand.
GAAATCCATGAAGATGGGCAATGAGAGGTAATTTCAGTGAGGAAAAAGTCACTTAAGAGCGTTCTAGCTCTTTTTATCTTTGGAAATTAGAGAAATGCCTCAAAAGTTGTTTTAATCTCGAAAGTCTAAAAAGTAAGGTACAAAATGTAAACATTCAGCCTAACTACAGGGAGGTATAATGTGTATTTGCTCTCTAAGAATGTTCAATTCTTCTCTAGAAAACAAGAGACACAAACTAAGTGAAGACAGATAAACATGAGGACAGGCAATAAGTAAGCAAGTAGCTCATGAGACAAGTTATAAAGTGTTGAAGAGAAGCTAGGCCAGGAGGAAAAGAACAAAATAGACACCTAACATTCGTGCTGAACATCGACTGCTCATTGGTGACCCTCATTCAGGCTTCCTGAGTGCTCTGCCCAGTCAAGACCCACAGCTATTTACCAGGACCGCTCCAGCCAGGCTTACCTACCCCAGCATCTCTCCAAAACAAGTACGCATTGGCCACAGGCACCTTCTGCCTGCTGTGCCCTCTCATTCACCTCTCATTTCTGGTTTCCATAACCACTGCATTAGTGGGGAAGGCTGACATGACAGAGAGACAGACAGGACCTATGACCCAGTATAACAAAGGAGACAGGGATGTCTTTCCACCCACTTGTACCCTATCCTAAGTGCATAAACCTACCCCATATCTTTGGCTGTGAGCTTTTAGTTCTACAACCTCTGGACAGGGTGCTCACTATGTGTAAAGCACACTTAGAGGCCACCATTGCATCAAGGTATTTCAGATCACAATAGGGGTGGGTAGTGACCATGAAGAGTAAAAGGTCAGAGAATGTAGAAAGAGGGAAAAGGTACCAAGTTCATGTCTGAAGCTAGAGTAGAATCAGAGCTTCAAGGAAATATCATTTCTCTGAGAACCAGGATATAAGTGTCCTCTTTCTGGCTCTGCCACTGAGAAGCTGTGGACAAATCACTTTGCCTCTCGGTTTTCTCATCTGTAGGAATGAGGCAGTTAGGCTAAATTATCTCTAATACCCCTTTTTGATCTCCCATTTTCACCACAGCTAACTCTGCATCCTTAAAAAGTGGTATTTGCATAAAGCTACTGTAGAGTACAAAGATCACCTGGATCCTATATAGCCATACCTCTTTATTGTGCTTCACATATGATGTTTTTTACAAATTGAAGGCAAGACCATCCACCAGCAAAAAGATTATGACTCGCCTTATTGCAATACTTGCTTTATTGTGGTGATCTGGAATGGAACCTTTAATACCTACAAGGTATGCCAGCATTAGCAATGGGGCAGTAACTAAGAGTGAGGCTGGGGGGAAAAAAATATTTTTTCCTAAAAGCCTCATATTCTAATGGACTAGATATCTCCTCTTTGTCCCTTCAGATCCACCCTTCACCCTGTTCTAGCTACACCCTCCATCCTTCTGCAGCCTCTCTGGGCCCTGGAAGCTGACCCATTTAGATTGTATCAAGGCTCCCTTGCCCTCTGGCACTCTGCTGAGTTCAGCCATTGGAAAGCTCTAGCAAGAGTCAGGAGAAGCCAGGGCAGTGAGACTGGGATATGCCCTACCTCCCCACAACCTCCCTGTGGGGTCCTGATGGGCTGGCTGTGTTCCCCGACTTAAAGTCACACCTCCTTTTGAGGTAGACCTCAACACAGACTCTCTGTCTCCAAGTTCTACCAACTACTGTTTCCTCGTTCCATTAGATCTAGGGAAACAAACCTCCCATTACTAGCCCACACCTATGGAAAAGCCCCTTCATTAAACCTCCCTCAGATGACCCCACAAGGCCGATTCATCTGTTTCCTGCTGGAGCCCTGGCTGGTATACCTAATGAACCCATGTTCTCCTGAGGCCCATCTTTGAATGACTGTGCAACTCATACTCCAGACTTTCTCTGGTGCAGCTGAATTTCCAGACAGAAGCTGAACTGTCTCTTTCCTCACTAGCCCTCTTCATGCCTACCTGCAAACCTCCCCACCCCCCTTCCACTTAGGAAAAAAAAAAGCATCACAATGACTTAAAAAATTCAGTTCTGTGGGTGGATAAGCAGCACAACACTCACGCCATTGTTGAATATGCTCTTCCACCCAACTTGGTGACTCAACATCTCTCCTTAGAGATGACCTCACAGCAATGTCTTCCTACTCACCAGTCTCTCCCTGACAACACTCAGCCCACCCTTCCAAGGAAAAGATTGTTATCAGGAATCCTGGATCCCCATTCAGCTCAGCTTCACCTCTGCTCCCCGGATTCACCACAGACTGACCCAAGTTGGATGCTTTTGTCTGTCCTCTGGAGAGATTTTCTTTATATATAGTTCAGCTTTATTGAGATATAATTGATTGACATAAAATTGTTAAGATATTTAAAGTGTACATCAGGGTGGTTTTCTATTCATACACATTGTAAAAGCATTCCCCCATGTAGATAATGCAGCCATCATATTACATATATTTCATTTTGGGGAGGGAGTAGGTGAGAGCATTTAGGTTCTACTCTTTTAGCATATTTCAACCATACAAAACAGTGTTATCAACTATAGTCACCAAGCTATACATCAGATCCTCAGACTTTATTCATCTTATCACTAAAAGTTTGTACCCTTTTACCAACCTCTACCTATTTCCCCAACGCTTCGTCCCCTGGCAACCACTTTTCTACTCTATGCTTCTATGAGTTTGACTTTTCTTTTAGATTCCACATGTAAGTGATAACATGCAGTATTTATCTTTGTCTGGCTTATTTCACTTAGTATAATGCCCTCAAAATCCATGTTATCACAAATGGCAGGAATTCCTTTGGTCTCTGGAGAAATTATGTTCTCTCTCAGCCCCACTCGAAGCTTAACACCTCAACTTCTTGAGCTGGTTTCTTTTTAATAATAATAATTTAGAAGTTATTTAGTATTGATGTATCAGACACCAGTCTAACCATCTGATGTGTTATACAACTCAATCTTCACACAACCCTATGCAGTAGGTACCTTTATCATAGCATCACATTTTAAAGAAGAGAATGTGGCATAAAGAGGTCAAGCCACATGCTAGGATTCGGGCCCAGGATGCCTGACCCCAAAGCCTGCATTTTTTTAGTGTTTTATTATTAAATGTTTTAACCATAAATTAGAAAGAATAGTATGATTAGTCTCCATATACTCACAACCTAAACTTAATAATTATGAAGTTACTCCCATATTTGTCTTACAATTTTAACAGAACTACTTTAAAGTGAATTACAGATAATCATTATATTTCACCCATAAATATTATAATATGCAACTCTTAAATATGAGGGCTTTTTCTTATCCACAAAACCATTATCACACCTAATAAAATTAATAATAATTCCTTAATATTTATTGTCTAATAACCAGTCATATTCAAATTTCCCCAACTGTCGCCGAAAAACTCTTCATGTGATTGCATGTACTCCTCGCACATGGCTGGTCTCATCATGCCTGAATTGTTCCACTTTTAGTTCACATGCTATACCCACCCCATCACCACTATGCTATCTGCTCTTTGCTGTGTTTTTTCTTCTTAAAAATGAAAAAACTTCCCTCTTTTCCAGTTCCCCTTCCATTCAGTTCTTGTGTAAATGTAGTGCAAACCAGTTCTTTTTTGATAGAAAAGAACAACCTTCCCAATTTAGCTACTGCCCCACTGCAACCGTCACCATGTAAGAGACACAGTAGACAGCACGCACAACAAAGCGTACTTCTGCTGTGTCCTCTGTGAGCCGCTAAGAGGGAAAAGTGGGGAGGGGCCTCCTGAGCAGAGGAATGGAGGTCTCTCTGGAGTGCGCAGTGTCCACCAGAGGGAGGAAATTGTCGCATTTTCTCTATGTCTTTGCTTTGGGGACACTTGTTCTGAAAACAAGGTGGTATAGCTCAAGTGATGTCAGATGGGAAGGAAATGCAAGGCTGGGTCATTTCCAGTCACAGAGTCACCTTTGGGATTCTGGACCCCAAATCAAAAGCAGGGTTAAATATACACACCACGTTCTTTTCCTGAGTGCCCAGCTAATCAGCTCATACACCGGTCAGATGTTCTTCGGGCTCCCACTCACAAAGCTTTAGATTTTCTCCCATCCCCTGGGTGGACAGTATGTGTGCTAGGGGGTTGACAAGAAGAGGGACCATCGTTACTGTCGATTTGTCTCCTGCTTCAAACCTCTTTGATGAAAGAGAAAGATGATGAAGGGAGAAATGGAGGAAGAAGGCATCATCCAAGTCCCTAACATACCTCTGAATACCAAAACCATATGTCCTGCCTCTAAAGGGCTGCCAGAGGAATCTCATCATTTCATTCACTGATTTTTTTTTTTTTGTCTTTCCATCTCTCAGCAGTTTAAACTCCTACTTGTTCTTTAAGACTTAATTAAAATCCCCTCCTGCCTTTGGTGCCTTCGTCTATGTTGTCTTAGCATCCAGTGAGGACCCGACTGCGGGGTGTGTCTGCATGAGCTATAATCACCTGTTTCTTTGCTTGTCTCCCCCACTGCACTCTAAGCTCCTGGGGCCAAAGCCATGTCTTATTTACCTCTGTACCCTCAACACTTAGCACCGGGTCCGTCAAATATCAGTCAGTTAACAAGAATTGGTCAACAGGTGCTGAATTCTGGTACTTCTCCCAAAACCACCTTCCGTGTCTTGCTAACAGCACTAGAATGTGTTTCTTTGTTTTTTTCTTTACTTAAAAAATAAAAGATCCCCAACTGCTTCTCAAGTAGCTCGCCTGATAATCAAAGCAAACTGGAAAACACCACACTTCAGAAAACCTGTGTCTACGTATATGGAGAAATGTAAGTCTGCCTCTTATTACTTTTGTACATCCACCTTTTTATACCATGACTCCTAAAGGATCGGCCCAGCCTTCTTCCATCCTCACTACCTCAAAGTCAGAACTTCACATATGGCACACCCTCGAGAAATGCTTGTTGAACTGACCTGATGGTGTCCATGATCTGAGTTCCCTAGAGAAATTGACCATCTGCCAAATATAGCTACAGTGTGTTTGAATTATGTTAAGTAGCTGACAGAGTTCAGGCAAGGAAGAAAATTACCAATCCATCCTGGAAGTGAGCAGAGAGAAGGGCTTTCTTGCTTCCAAAATGTCCAAACATCTTGTTCTAAATACTGACATCTGTTTGCCTCCAGCTTGCCGCTCCCGATGTTTGCCAACTGGCCGAGAATATTTGTGTCTTTACCAACCATCTTCCCCCTTCGCACCCACATCCCTTCCTTCCTGAACTGGCAACTTCAGACACTACCATATAAGCACTATGCCTGCACCAAGGGCAAATATACCCACCCGGTCCTGAGGAGGCCAGACCACCGCCTCTGCACCCTGGACAAGTCCACCATCAAAATGTCTTAGTGGCTCCCTTCCCCTACAAAAAAGCCAGCAATGCCATCACCCAGTCACTGACCCCATTGTCTCCACTTCTCTGCTTCTCTTCTCACTGCCCTCTTAAATCACATAAAATCTGGCTACCAAAGACACTGAGCCCTCGTAGCAAATGCATGAGTCTTTCTGGGGACAGACCGACTGACCTCCAGTGTTTGGCTGGTAACCACTTCCACGCTCTTCTCTCCTGGTGTCCTCACCTTGGGCTGTCCTGGTTCTCCTTCTGCCTCGCCAACTCTGCTTGGATGTCTCATGAACTCCTCCTTCCCTCCCACCCTCTAACTCGGAGCTTTCCTCAAAGTTGAACCCTAAAGTCACCTGTGAGCTCTCTACCCACATTCTTTATACGCTCCCACTCTTGGGAGACTCCGCTGCCTTCTGCAAAAACACCTTCTTGCACTTAAATGTGCGGCATTCTTTTTCCTTTACATTTCTCAATGCCCAAAAGTCACTGGTTGCCAAACCTACATCAGGCACTCCCCAATCCAAAGCTCAGTCCTTTTCTCTCCTATGTACTTAAGCCCCACAGCTGCAAATGTTTTCTAGGCAATTGCATTTTAATCACCTGCTGTCACTACACATTCAATGTCATCCGTCTCCAAATTAGCTCTTTCCCCTCATCCTCCTTTCTTCCATTGTCCTAAGGCACCAAGGAAGTGTGTGTAAAATTTAAAAAAGAAAGAAAGAAAATAATTAGAGAAGAGAACCAGTAGATACTTCTGTACCTGGAAAGTAGCAGGAAAGTGTTAACACCTACATTGGCACCAGATGTTAAAGATGTGGATTTCTAGGACCCACCACCCCCAGAGACTCTAATTCAGGAAATCTAAGCTAGGGCCAAGGAATCTGCATTTTAATAATGTCCAGTGACTCTGATACAAATAGTGATAAGTCACATTCTAGGAAAGATTGGGTTTTAGCAGTTGAGTACAGGATAAAGCAGACAGGGCTAAAAATGTGTAAATGCCCAAAGGTGGCTTTAAATAGAAGCAATAAACTGTTACAAAGCTCTGTTGCACAGGGATTTCTACTAAAACCATAGAACCAGGATAGACCACAGAGATTACATGGTCTCACTTATTCATCTGACAAAGAAAAACTGAAGCTCAGAGGAGATGTACCCAAGACCACACAAGTAACATAAAGTGACAAAGGATATCTTTTTCCCATAGAAGTAAATGGAATACGCACACACACTAACTCAAAGTGGTACTTCCCAAATCTTCATGTGCAAATAAATTAACTGAGGCTCTTTTTTACTCTGCAGAATGTGATTCAGCAAGTCTGGGGGGGGGGGGGCGGTGGCCTGAGACCCTGTATTTCTAAAAAGCTGCAGGTGATGCTAATGCTGCAGGTTCATGACCCTCCCTCTGAGTAGCAAGGCTTTCGAAAGTAAAATAGCTGCTCTCCTGTTGTTCGAAATAAACGCTCCGTTTCTTAACAATGAGCACTTGTGCTGCAGAGAGCAGTGTAGCCTGGTTCCCTTGGCCGCTCTGTGTGGAGTGAGTGGACTTACTGCATTGCTGACTCAGATTTGGGCCACTCATCACCTGTTGACAGCCAGCAGGGGTGGAGCCCAGAACAAAGGACTTCCACACCTCCAGCTTCAGCTCTGTCACTGAAACACCCATGCTGAAAAGTATGATGGGATGATGAAAATTGGGGATTAAAGAAGATATTGCCACGTACTTTCCTTGAAGACATATTTAGAAAATTAGGACACCGCTGCATGTTGAAGAAACTTTCAAATTAAAAATAAATGTCCTTGACAGGAAATACATGTAGAATCAAACAAAAGGTTTTGTTTGGAATTAGGAAATAAAGACGTACTTAAGCACCATTATTATGAACAAAAGCTGGATCACACCCAGAAAGAGAATTACATCCTGGCTCGGCTCAGAGGTGGACTCTGGAAACATACTTCCTTGGCTTCAAAACTTGGCTCCTTCACTTACATACCATGGAATTTGGAGCAAGTCATTTAACCTCAGTTTCCTCATCAGTGAAATGGGGTGATTATGAAAATGAAATGAGTTACTACAGGTAAAGCATTTAGCATGATGCATGAAGCATGGGCATTCAATACAAATCGGCTGTATATATTTCCAGAGATGTGAACACAGTCAATGAACCACAATTTAGTGAATTCCTCAACCACTAAGGAATTCAGCTTGATCAGTCACAGGGTAGAATTGTCTACTGTGCCTGCCTCCCGAGGCTTATAGGCCGCCTCCGGAGAAAAGAGGCATGCACAAAGGTTACTACCTCAGTCTTTTCCATTCATCTTGGGGCATCTTGAGTGCAGGCAACATGACCTGTGACAGGGCAAGTGTGGTCGGTCAGCCATGTCCTGGTACTTGTTACCCACCCTTAGCCACCCCAATATCAGTAGGCCCAGCTTCATGGTCGCATAGTCACACAGAGCCCGAACCTGAGAAGGCCCTGTGCTTGGAACTTAATGCTCTGTAGTCACTCTCTGAAAATTCTTCATTTAATCTTTGAAGTGAAATCTGATGGGAAAATAGAGCATGTGCCAGAGGCTTGGGCTTATGCACAGTCCACCTCCAGCCTCTTATTCTCCCACCACGTGGGAATCGGGCCTTGCCCAGTTCTCCTGTCCCCATATTTGGACACTAATATGGCTGGAGGTGGGGTGGTCAAGGTCAGGCACACACACATCACAACAGCTCAAAACGGGATGATGGCCCCCCCCCTCCCCTCCCCTAGGCTGGTGACACCACAGCATGCTCAATGGGCAACTTAGCAAGAGCAAGCCTCCTGCCTGCAGTCCAGATAGCCAGGATGTCCCTTTGCTTGCAATATCCTTAGGGGTTGCCTATCTACTCTGGGTTGAGGCAGTGAGCCCATGAGAAGAGTAGACACCTGGCTCAACTTATCTGCCCCTGCCAGGGGTCAGTCCTGCAGCTGGCAAAAGGGGATACCGGCAGTCCACAAGTCATGTGCACCAAGTCACAAGAGGGGGGCCAGGTACCTGTGAGGATGTGCACTGCCCCCCCCCAGGTATCCTTTGCTAAGGGAATACATCATTAAATAGCAAATTAGAAACACCACGACAAGTCAAGAGATCCTGAGAGAGAGAAAAAAAAGCTTTATATTTTAACACCATTTTCCTGTTTTTGAGCAAAAGGCTTGTGTGTTCATTTAACGCTGGGCCCTGTAAATTATGGAGCTGGTCCTTACCCCACCCCGCTGCCCTACCTCAAATCCTCTGCTTGGTGCCACTTTCACCTCTCCCTCATCTCATGTTGAGAGAGTTAGATCTATCCCTTTCTCGTGAAAGGAACCCCTGATGCAGGCTCTAATAAGTATCAGTCGGCTTCAATGGAGAGTGGAAAGAAGAGTCCCTTGAGAATCAAGGCCACCTGGAAGCCAGGGAATTCTCAGGAGATGTCTGGCAACCTAGAGAATGGCAACCTGCCTAAGGAGATAAAAAGCAGTAAAATCACCCCCAGAAAAGATTTCCCAACAGTTATGCCACTATCCCCCTGTTCCCAAACTCTGTACCTAAGGTACCCTCAGGCACCACAGCAAATTTGTAGACAATCCACAGGATGTTTAAATTTTTGAGGGAAGTAAATTATAATGCTTGACCTCTGTCAGACACCACATGGCCTACTAGCACTAGATAGTTCTCAGTTTCAGCATGAAATCACACTTCATCCCTTTCAATGACATCATGTCTTTGCAAAACGGGATTTGGGGCAGTTGCTATGATAAAAAGAAAGCATAGTACACAAAAATCAATATAGAACAGGGATCAATATCCAATCCAAGGTCTGAGAAGTTGTACATTGCCCAACAGTCACATACATCTCAGTAGTAAGTCACCATGGTTATTTAAGAATGAAACAAATATACTTTTCTTTCAATTTATGTGTATTATTTTTTTCAAATGGCTACTACATTATTAGGACTAATTACTTATTACGTTTTTTGGAACTATCAACTTAATGAGCAGATCTATTACATGTTTTGTGTGGCCTAAGGGCACCATTGAAAAAATTAGTGAGACATTAGGGTACTGTGAGCCAAGAAAGTTTGGGAACCTCTGCACTACACAGTCCTTGTATTTTATATAAGGGAGAGAAGAACAAGGATTGTGAGGAGCATATACCCAGTGGAACCGGAGCTTCATTCAGTCATAATAATAAAAGGCTAATATGCAAATGGTCGTCATGCCATGACATGTAACGACTTATCAGCAGGGACCTGAGGCTGCGTGGTGCCTGGCCGGGCCGGGGGACCTCAGGCCGCGCCCCCCACCTGGTGGGGCTTGACGGGGGAAACTCAGACCATGCCCCCACCCTGGCACCGGGCCAGGGGACCTGAGGCTGCGCCCCCTCCCCGCCCCCACCGCCCGGCAGGACTTGACAAGGGACCTGAGGCTGCACCCCCTACTCAGCAGGGCTTGACGGGGGACCTGAGGCTGCGCTCCCCCCCGCCCGACAGGGCTTGACAGGGGTGGGGCTGGCTGGGTCTGGGTCTCGCCCAATGGGGTTGGGCCGGCTGAGTCTGGGTCTCCTGCGATTTTGAAGCACATGCGGGTGGGCGGGGACTTGACTCTGGGTCCCACTGTGCGCCCCAGACTCTGACAGGAGGGAGATTTTCATATACATTTTACTAATTTTCTTTCATCTCTGACACTTCTATTATAGAGAAAGGGCAAATAGCAATATTAAAATATTTCCTCTAATTAATTATCTTTTAATGTGCATGAATTTCATGCACCGGGCCACTGGTCAAGTATAAACCAACAACTGACACAGAGTGACGTTTCTCACATTACATTTAAAGAAGCCACTTCCAAATATCAAACATTACCATGGATGTTAAAAACACACACACACATAATAAATGTAGACCCTTTCATCTTCAGCCTGGAGGATGAATGGTCCAATTTGCAGACAGTTGAAGAAAATGTTAACTCAATGGGTGAAGGATGCAAAGACAGAGACAAGAGGGAAACTCAATGATTTAATTGGGCCGGTTTAATTCCAGTAAGAAATCACAGAAAAATCCAATTGCAGGTCAAGGCCATGACGCCTGCAGTGCTAAGGCAGACCACAGATAAGCCTGATGCTCTTTGGCACCATAGGGAGATGTGTAACTTCAAAACTTTCAAGCTTGAGATGGAAGGAAAAAATAACTGAGAGGAGAGTTTGGTTCAAAAGACAGTAAGGTTGTTAGGTTGCAACCTGTTTTACTTATGGCCAGAAAGAGCATCCGGCCCACCTACTAAAATTAGCTAGCCCTACCCATGAACTTGGGAACACAAACATGTGGAAAGAGACAGGGAAAGAAAGGTCACTCTGTCTGAAGGTGCAAATTACACATCTGAAGACCCTCTAGGGGAAATTTAGAGGCCCAGCGTCTCACTTTCTTAATAGTCAGATAGTCTGAACCTTCAAATTGTAACCCCCAGGCTTAGGGAACAAGCCTGGACACTTGGCAGGCTTATTTAATGAGGGAAGACAGAGGGCTCATGAGCAGCAGAAATGACAGAGCCTCGTGAGATGACTTGATCCAGAGAGAGGTATGGGGATAGCAACTGGTGACATCAAGATCGGGCTCCTCCTGCTTGGGGGTTGGTGCCTGCACATGCAGGGGATAAGGCCAATCAATAAGGACTGCTGTAGGACTTACACCTAGTCCCTCTCTCCTGCTGCCCCTTATTTAGTTTCTGCAGATACCCTGGGTGTTGAATGGACCTTTTATTGCTTTCCTTGGCTGACCTTTTCCCACTTTACCTTCTTGGCCTTTATCTACCTCACTTGTCCCTGGCCCCTTGCTGTCCAAAATCTGGCTTTGGGGTGCACTCTTGACCTGGCTTCCCTTTCTTGTTTTCACTCTTGGTCATTCTATAAACTTTAAGAGCTCCCTGGCCTTTAAACCTTGCTTGTGTTTCCTTAATCCCGGTTTCTCATCCCCTGCCCAGCTTCCAAAAGAATACTCATATCTAAAGACAGAGTGGCAAAAGAGGGAGTGCGGTGGGGGAGGGTCTAAGAAACAGAACAGGATATAGTCCTGGGGGCTTAGTCTCCACAGGAAGAAGCACTCGGAGGGTCACCCTCCCTGCCAAGCTCTTCACCAAGCCAAATGTGGTAAAGGAGAAATCAATGAAAGTTAAAACTCCCTCTAATCGGGAAAGAAAAGATCTGGCAGGGCTAACCAAGACGAATATCTCTGGGGGAAAAGATGTGCCAAATATCCAATTTAAAGAAGTTGGAGGCTCTGAGAAAATTCAAACAAAACTTTTCTCCTTTCAAAAATCTTCTTTACAGACCAGGAGAGAAAACAAATCGTGTTTAAGAGTAGTTGTTATATATAGATTATGGCTACCCCAAAATTGTTGACTGCACTTTCTTGGGAAGCTCATAAATATTTGGCCGGTCCTATAAAAGTAAGAACTAAGGATACAGTAACTTGCTCAGAATTTATCCTGTGCAGCTAACCCAGAGACCGGCAGGACTAGGGGTTTGTCATTGCTGGATTTCTGAAGGCTAGCAACAGATGTCAATCCGTGGCAATTTCCTATCCTGTGTGAGAAAGGGGACACACCCCCACCCTAAGGCATTTTCTCCCAGTGAGTGGAGATATGCAGAGGAGGACCTTCTCCTAAGTACATTCTCAAGGAGACCCCATAGACTTCCAAAATGACTTGGAGATTGAAGGAACTTCAGCAATCATCCACTTCAGCACCTTTGCTTTACAGTGAAGGAACTCAGGCCCAGAGAGGTGTGGTGGCCTGCCCAAGATCACAGAAGCCAGCACAGAGCTGAGCACAGGACACAAGGCTCCCAGCTCCGGACTGGGGATGTGCCCCTTTGTACCACACTGCAGCCATGGCTGAGCCACAGACAGCCCAACAGACTTGAGAAGGTTTCTACTGACATCCAAAGCAGGGCAGACTTCCACTGATCATATATATTATTGGGGAGTCCTCCCCCCACTAAAAAAAAAAAAGACAATCATATACAAGTTTCCTTTTAAGGGCTGAGCAAGTGCCTGGAAAATCCAGCCCCAACTACAGCACACACATAACAGACAAGGCAAGGGGCTGCAGAAGTCAACCCCGAAGGAGAGGATGACAAACGCAGGGTTAAAAGTCCTGACACCTGGAGAGATAAATTGCCTCCTTTGTTTTTAACCTCCACAAAGGCTGTCCAGGAATTAGCGAGGCTCAGGCTATTGAAGCTACTATATGGGGAGATCAAACTGAATCCAACAGCCCAGAAATGGAAAAGTCCCAGCCAACAAAGCCTCAGGAGTGCCCATAGTGAGGGTCCTGGAAGGAATGAGTAAAACATGTACCTCGATGCAGAGCCATTTAAATGTATAAGAACTGAAGAAACGTCTTAGCATGGGAAAAAATGGCACCACCTCTCTCTCCCCCTGGAGTGCTTGACAGAGTCCTAAAGGGATTGCCCTTCTGCTCTGCTCTAAAGAGATTCAGGGTTGGATTTCTTGCCACCTCTGTCATCAGGTTCTGGCAAATCTAGGGTTCTATGGGCCTAGGACCTCTGGGAAACCTAAGGTAGCACATTATGACACATTTCAGCCACAGGTCTGTCAGAGAGGACCTCATCTGGGGAGCTAGCTGCCTTGGTCTTTCTCACAGGGAAAACTAAACCCTAAGGGGGAAATCACAAATATGCTTATTTAACACCTAGCATAATGCTACCTGCAATAATTGGGGGGCGGGGGGAAGCTGAAAAAAAGTTTCAGAGAATTACCCCTATGCCTAACAAATCAAATAAATACTTCAAAACAAACTAGGTAGAACAGAGTGAATGGCTGTCAGAGCTTAGAAACTGGGCCAGGGTAGAGAGAAGAAATTAGATGACCTGCTTTTGGATTTAAGAGACATGGGTGACATCAGGAACAGGGAACAAGAAACATTCTGGCTAACAACAGTTAGCAGACTTCTGTGAACCCCGCACCCCTCCAGCAGTCCACTTATCCTGGTTCAATAACCAGATATTACAATCAGATTCTGTGAGAACTGCAAAGAAGTCAATTACATAACCAAGTGTGCCCTCTGCTAGAAGTGATGCCTTGCGGACTCTGTTGGGAAATGCTAAATATCACTTCTATTATCGACTTATATTAAAGTTTTTGGCCAATGGAATTCAAATACTCCCACCCCAAAAGTAATTGTTACACCAGATAACGTGAAAGTTTTCCATTTTACCCTTCGGGGTGAGGAATTCACCAATCTTCTTCTTAAAGTTCCAACGGTCCTGAAGGCTGGATGAGCTAAGATATTTGCCATAACCCCACTAATTAAAGAGCTAAATTCAACTAGACCAGTGGTCGGCAAACTCATTAGTCAACAGAGCCAAATATCAACAGTACAACGATTGAAATTTCTTTTGAGAGCCAAATTTTTTTAACTTAAACTTCTTCTAACGCCACTTCTTCAAAATAGACTCATCCAGGCCGTGGTATTTTGTGGAAGAGCCACACTCAAGGGGCCAAAGAGCCGCAGTTTGCCGACCATGAAACTAGACTACAGACAGTAAGCTCCTAGAGAAACCTTGGTTGGAACTACTGATGATCATAACCCACGAAGTTGAACTTAAAGTTAGTAAATGCTAATCAGGACTTCCAGAACTCCCGGTTAGAGGGAAAGAATACATAACCATTCTCAGGAAGACTACCACACAGCTCACACAGCTTCTACTGCCAAGATACAAATTAGTTCATCGGTGGACTATAGAGCCTAGACCACCCTGCTGTACACAGGTCAGCGGACCAATGATTCCAACTGTAAGAAATACCGTCTGAGTGTTCCTGGTCTGGAGTCAGGCACAATGTGGTAAGGCTGACTGTCTGGGCAGCATGAAGCTAGGGGCTACTTGCTAGGGAAAGGCCTGAAGGTCCATTCTGAGAGCCCACCAGAGCCTGCAGGGAAGCATCAGCAATCTGGAGCTAAAAGGAAAAGAAGCCAGTGCTTCCTGAAGCTTTCAGAGCAGGCAGGTGGAGAAGGATAGTCAGCATGCTCTCCATTTGCTTCCAGAGGCTTCTGCAACCTTGTAAATAAGCAGCAACAGGAAGATGGGACATAGAAGTGGAAGTGGTAAAACAGCCGATGCTGAAAAGACGCAAGTCTTAAATGCAGCCATCTCTATCCAGCCTCAAGTTTTCCTGTTACCTAGGAACAGTCACAAGGCATGCTGGGAAGAGTAGCCAAAGTATCCAGGTGCACGCTCTGTGGGTTATCTAGGCCAATTCTTGACCCAAGCCTGACATTACTCGTCTATCTGAGATTGCATTTGGCTAGAGGCCCAGGGATTTCCCTGTTTCCTACATGGCAGACATTCTCCCTGGGAAGGGGGAAAATTAATTTGACATAAGCAATCAATCCCACTGGAATGTTTGTGAACACCGAGCCAAGCAGAAATGGATCCTAAAGGGAGTGCTTCTGGGAGGTGATGGGAATTTTAATGCTGAAAAATGATACTGTGTCAAGAACCCAGTATGATGGACGAAGCACACATGTTTGCATCTAAAGCATAAGCAACATTACACACATGCACACAAGCACATATATGCACGCACAGGCATGCACACTTGCCATCCTCATGGGAAAAGAGGTTTGGGTATATAATTGTCCATCCTTTAGTCACTCTGTCTATATTTTATATTCAAAATGTTTAAAGAGGTTGAAGAATAGAGCAGAGCTAAACCCTTTACAGTAGAAAGCTAAAGTAGCTTGTGAAATGTTTCTGACTCCAGTGCGATTCTTATGGTGCCAGTCTTGGCAAAAGCACCCTTTACCCACAACCCTAGTAAAAAAAAACTGGAGATTACCTGAGACATCACCTCTCCTTCAACCCCCACTAATGACTAGATGTGAAATCCTGTAGACTCCACTGCCATCACATTTGTTGTTATCAACTGTCTTTCAGCAGTTTTCCAAGTCGAATTCTTATCTCCAATTTTACCCCTTCCAACACCACATTGTCCTTTCTAGATTACTAGTATAATTTTCATTCCATCACTTCAATTCTTTAAAACTCCCCACTACTTACAGAATAAAATCCAAATCCTGGGTTTTGAAAATCTGAGATCTCACAATCATCTCCTGTCTCTCTCACCCTACAATCTCTAATTTGCTATGATCGCCCACAACTCTCTGCCTTTGCCCGCCCTCCTCTCTCTGCCAGCAATGCCCCTCCCTGCCTATAACCCCGGATAATGAACTCACCTTCCAAAAGCCATTCAAGTATCTCCTACTCTATGACTACCAACACATTTGCCAAACTGGGCTTCCCTACTCCCTCATGTATGTCTCTGCATTCCACTACTGGAGTTATTTCATATACCTGGAATGCTTTCATGTACTTTAAAAAAATATAATTGTTTCCCTCTATCAAAAGGTGAGTTCTCTGAAGGTCTAAAAAATGTGAGGGAAAGGAGATGGGGTTCTGGGTAGAAGGAAATGTAGAAGTCAGCCAAGATAGCTGCTTAATTACCCATGTCTCCTTTGGAGATGATGTGCAGGCTGGGTTTTCACATGCCCTAGGACATTGAAGATTTTTGGATTGCTTTCACCATCTTCTCTATCTGACTCAAAATAAGAAACATTCAAGGACATGAACTGGCAGGAAGATCAATAAGTGAGTCCTCCCTGTGCTTTGGGAGAGCTGGCAGAGCAGCTCCGATGGAGCCCCAATGAAGGCATTATCTGGGGTGTTCAGGCACATCCCTAATTACTGACTTGGGATGCAAAGGAACAGGCAAGGAAGTGTAGTCCTTTCAACACAGGCCCAGAAACCGCAGAAACTTGGCCCTTCTTCCAAAATAGTCTAAGGGCCAAAACAGTTTGAAGCCACTGCTGACCATCAAGATGATTCTTCTAAAGGGAATCAGAGCCTGTCTTCACCAAGCAAGGATGCGGGGTCACTCTACGAGCTCTGGCATCAGGGGGTCTAACCAATCAGTGTCATACTGCAAAGACAGAAGGCCTCAAAATGATGGAAAGTCTGTGCAGCCCACTGACCACCTGGTTTCTAGCCCTGCTTTACTCTTGTCCAGTTACCTCAGAATGTTCTAGGTAGAAAATGCACTCAAGACCACCTAGCTCAAGTCTCTCGTTGGCCTCAGAGAGGGATTTGACCAAGCTTATCAATAACAATGCTGTTCTCCCTACGCCCAGCCCACTGCTCTTTCCACTTGAACCCAACCATCTGGCACCATCATTTACCTGCTTCTTGATTTCTGCTTTGTACTTTCCTGACTTGTCTGGTTTGCCTTTCTCCCAGTTTCCACCGCCTTCATAGGGAATAGTGTTCCCCTTTTACCTGGTCTAGTTAGAAATACTGCTCACAGCTACTGAGGCTATTTGAGCCCCAGAGCCCTGGTGTGAGATAGTGTGTAAAATACAGAATTTTTTCCTGTGTAAAAAGAGGTGAAAGAATTTAGGTTAAACACAACAGCAGCCCGGCTGGTGTGGCTCACTGGTTGAACATGGACCTGTGAATCAGGAGGTCATGGTCGATTCCTGGTTGGGGCACATGACCAGGTTTCAGGCTCAATCCCCAGTGTGGGGTGTGCAGAAGGCAGCCAATCTATGATTCTCTCTCATCACTGATGTTTCTATCTCTCTCCTCTCCCTTCTTCTCTGAAATCAATAAAAATATATTTTTAAACAACAGCAAACAGAACTCCACCACAGAAAAAGCAGAGCAATTGCCCTAAGCTGGACTTCATTTATCTATTTACTTTTTATTGATTTAAATTTATCTTATTTGCCCTAACTGGTTTGGCTCAGTGGATAGAGCATCGGCCTGCGGACTGAAAGGTCCCAGGTTTGATTCCGGTCAAAGGCACGTACCTTGGTTGCGGGCACATCCCCAGTAGGAGGTGTGCAAGAGGCAGCTGATTGATGTTTCTCTCCCATCAATGTTTCTAACTCTCTATCCCTCTCCCTTCCTCTCTGTAAAAACTCAATAAAATATATATTTTTTTAATTTATCTTATTTACCATGACCTTTCTATCGAATATATAGAAATATTCCTGAAAACCTAGACTGATGTTAAAGGAATTAGCTTTATTTGGAAAAAGGAAAACTTGCTGGAACTGCTCATTTTAGGAAGCTAAGGAGAGACTTGGGAAGCAGTTCTTAGCAGGATAAGGGGGAAACCAGGTCCATTCAAGGCCTCTAACTCAAACGTCAGTCACATTTGCCAGACCTAAACGACGACCTCTCTGAAAGCAGGATTCAGCAGTTCAGCTCTGTGTGACATTCATTACCACCCCATGGCTCTCCTAAGACTAGGAGCTCCTTGAAGACAGGGACTGTGCCATACTCCCCTCTGTACCACAGTGCATGGGATATAAGAAGTGCTCTCTGGAAGATCAACAATGCCCCATTTGCATGTTTATATGCACATAAACATACATGTATATAAATGGAATTCCAATGAAGGCAATCTTAGAAACCCCATTTCTAAACCTTTGTCCCCCAAAATTATTGTTTTAACTAAGGTACTACTTTTTAAAACACAATGTACTTTTCTCTTTTGCATGTCCTTACATATATTTAACCTCTCTCATCTATTTGCCTCAGAGACGTTTAGGATAGTTATGGTAGCAGGTAAAGAGAAAGTGTCAATGCTCAGCTGTCGACACTCAAGATATTTTTAGTATGCAGCTTGAATTCTCAAGCTCCCATTAACATATTAAGATCCAGACTGGGTGAACTTGACCACTGAGAGTATTCAGTATGCGACAAAAGGGAGATTCTTGCCATGAGTGAAGAAGGGAAAGCCCTGTCCTTACAGCATCAGGGGAACTTGGGAAATTTTCAGTCTAGGAGATCAGATACCAGGGTCTCATGCTCCTCCTATATACCCACCTCAAGGCCCAACCAGGGTTTGATGAATGGGGAGGGCAGCTTTAAGATATAATATCCCAATAGGTGTGATGGCACCTGAGAACCCTGAGGCCACTCCTGAGGAGGTTGTGGGCCTCTAAGAACATGCCTATCATCCAATCATGTCCCACGATCCACATGGTGCAAAGGTTAGGAAATGAAAACACAGCACTGGCCAAAGTGGGCATCTAGCTGGGTGGGCCAAATGCATAGTTTCTTCCTTCTCACAATTGGTACTGAGTGAGCTGATGATAGTACTCAGAGATGCTCAGAGAGTCGGTGGCCAGTCAAAGGCCTAGGGGTCAGGACTAAGAGGCTGCAATGTGCAGGGACTTTGACTCATAGGCAAATAGTCAGGACATGAGTATTAGTACTGGGGATCAGCACACTATTCTCCAAAATCAAGACAGGTCTAGCTACACCTTTGCAAACAGCAGTACAAGAATCAGACCAGCCCCCATGAAGTAAAGGGAAATCCAGCCATCATACCACAGCTCTAAGCCCCTCACCCCACCACTACCACCACAAGTTCATGTGTGACCTCTATGCAGACCCCATTCTGAAGAGAAGTGGGAGACACGAGAAAATCTGAGTGACTGAGAAATTTACCTGAAAGATACAGTCATCCAAAAAGACTGATCCAGAAAAAAAAAAAAAAACCTGATATACTATACACTAGCCAAGTTGGGGTGAGGGTTTTTGAGAAAGATGAGTTTCACATTAGTAAATTATAAAAGCAACATTTCCTTTGCATGTCTGCGTAGTAAGAAGTAAGTGGGCAACTGAGCTCCACTGTCACCCATCAGAGAAAATCCTCAGCCTTTCTGGGAAGTTAGAAGAGCCACTCTTTCACTCTCGTACACACAACTCTTTCCCAAAAGCAAATGGAAGTTATCATGAAATGCTTCACTCCATCCCTAGTGCTGCCAATTTCCTACCAGACATGAAAAAATGTACAGCCCTCAAACACAGCTCAGGCGGTCACTTCCATCTGAGTCCCCTAAGCTCAGCTTTCAACCACAACTCAAAACCAAGGGAGACCCCAGAGAAAGGCAGCGACAAAAACTCTTTTCATTTCGTCAGCAATTGTTTGTCCAAAGCATTTTCCTTCCATTACCACACTTTATCTCATACTCTTCTTATGAGGTATGGCAGGGCAAGGATGTTTACCTCGTTCTTCAGATGAGGAAAAAGAGAGGTCCCATCTGTAAAAGCAGACATGTTAACTGGCTCGGCCAAGTCACAGAGCTAATTAGTGGTGGGTAGAATTGGAAACCAAGGTGTCCTGAATCACATCCTTGGATTATTCTAGCCAAATACAGACTTATGGCTTTTGCACACTCAACCTAAAGCGCTTCCATACCTGTGGTATTGGAATTAACTTTCACTTAAGCCCACAGAACACATGTGGCTTTTTTTTGGCTAATTGTGACTGCAAATCTGGCTCCTTAGGTCACTTAAAGACACACAGCAAAAGAAGCCTAGAATGGCCTCTATCATTTATTTAAACATCACTAACAAAAGCATCCTTAAACATTACACAAAAAGTTATCCTCCAAAGAACAGGAACTGGCTGTACTCCCTCTCTCCTAAGGATAAAAGCAGAGGAAACATCCTGAACCTACAGTGTCCCACATCACCTTTGAAAAGGATCAAATAATAGGTGGCCCTTCTTGCTACTCTTTGGACCAAATAATGTCCCAGAACAAACACTAGTGCACAGAAAAGCTGGGTTATAAATATCCATCATTAGGAGAATGGTTAAATAAAATATAGCACATCCCCACAACAGAATGTAACACAACTCAAATCAAAGGAGGTACTGACATGGAAAAATGCCCGTGATTATAAATTGATAAAAGCAAGTTGCAGAAAAATGGGTATAGCATCATTTCTTTTTGTTAAATAAGAAAGAAAGCCACACATTTGGATAAACATGTACATGCAACAGGTACATATATCTGTTGACTTTTTCTTAACATCAGGAAGGGGGGAGAAAGAGCATTCACTTTGGACCACAGATCCTGCACTTACGTTTTGTGTAAATATTTTGTTTAACAATAAGTACCAATGGCTTTACCCCTCCTCTGCCTTCCTACATTATTCCCATATAAAGATCACTTGGCTGCCGAAACCGGTTTGGCTCAGTGGATAGAGTGTCAGCCTGTGGACTGAAGGGTCCCAGGTTCGATTCCGGTCAGGGGCATGTGCCTTAGTTGCGGGCACATCCCCAGTGGCGGGTGTGCAGAAGGCAGCTGATTGATGTTTCTCTCTCATCAATGTTTCTAACTCTCTATCTCTCTCCCTTCCTCTCTGTGGAAAATCAATAAAATATATATTTTTTAAAAAAGATCACTTGGCTTATGAATGTCTTAGTTTGCTCAATAGAAATGTGTATACTGGTGTATCATACATTTAAATTAATTGGGAAAAGTGGCTTCAATTTAGAAAATGTCAATACTCCTCCCCCAATTTGTCTTTCAACTCAACTCAATGGTCAAAATACAAACTATGGACCAAGGGAGCTTGTACACATAGAAAATAAGACCAGAAGGAAATATCTCAAACACACAAGGGTTCTCTCTGGGTGATGGAATCACAGTGGCTTTTCTATCCTTTATATTTGGTCATATTTTCCAAATGCTCTACAGTGAGCCAGCATTAATTTTATAATTAAAAACTTCAGGATTAAAAATGAATGTTCTATGAAAGTATACTGAGAATTGAATCTAAGTGAAACCTGTTGACCACTTACTTAAATTAAATTATCTTTTAGCTTATAGACAACAAATACACATTAAATAAATGAATGAATGAGTAAACCTCCCTTTCTGATTGATCTCCCATTAACCAATTTATATAAGTTCCCCCTTCCCAATGCAACAAGACCATAAACTCTTCAGAAGCAAGAAGCATTTGTTACCCATCTTTAGCAGCCCCCTCAGTATCTGGCATAATACTAGGCACATGGCAGACACTCACTCAATATTGATTAGTTGGTCCATTTGTATATTTGAACCTTCCTGTATGGGTTTTTCTGAAATAAGAGTACATCTTTACTTTTCCAGTGCCTATGAAATATATGAGTATTTGTAAGCAAATGATAAAAGGGGTCCCCCTCTAATTTACCAGAATCAACAAGAGTTGTGCACTATATTTCACAGTCAGTATTGATTTCAAAGGTCTTTTTGTTTAAGGTAGAATTGCCTGTCCACAACAACAACAACAACAAAAAAACATTTCCTTAGCACAATGTTTCATTATAAAACTCCCAAATGGCTTACACACGAATAAATGGCTCTTTAAAAAAATCAAGCCAACAAATACTAATCAAGCAAGTATTTTCTTCAAGGCACTGACCTGGCTATCAAGAAGAATACAGACAAGTCCAAACCAAAAGTGCGTGCAGCCTACTTGGGGAAACCAGACGTGACCATTTTCCAAAGTAGGGCCTCCAATAGGCCTTTGATCCATCAATGTTCAGTAAGGTTTTAGGAAGAGGCTGGCATCCAAACAACTCTAGCGCACATCTCATCTCCCCCATGGAAATCTTGGCAGAGTTAACACCCTAGCACTCAAGAGTCTACTGTTTCTACCTCCTCTCCAGAGCCTCCACGGCTGAGCAAGATTCAGAAGCCTGCATACCTGGCCCAATCTGAACTCAACCAGACAGATCATTCTTTTATGCATTCCTCACTCATTCTCCAGAGAATGGATCCAGTCTGTCTCCTCTCTTTTCAGATTCTCAGCATCCCTCAGTCCATCATATGACCTTGGCTCCCATTCACAGAGAAGACTAAAATCAGCTCAATAAAAGTTCTAGCATCAGACCTGAACACTACCTGATCTTTTCCTGCAGCCACAGAGAAAGAACTGTCCCTCCATCCCAGAGATAACCTCTGTGTCTGGGAATCCCATCCTTTTCTGACTTTGAGGAAGCTAGAGCTCACCGTTACCCTGCCCACACACATACCACCTTCTAACACCTTCAGTCTCTACACCACTGCCTCCTCCAATGACTTTTTCACACATTCAAATATTTTTCTCTCTCTGGAAAATAAAAAAAAATTCACTGGACCTGATGACTTTTTAAAAATTATTATTAAAGTATAATTTGTGTACACAAAATTGCACATATTAGTCTACAGCTCACTGACACTTCACAAACAGAACACACTTCTGGTCAACAAACAGGACATTGCCAGTACTCTCAAAATTTCCTTTCAATCACCACTTTATATTTCTCCTTATTTTTATTGCCAAGCTTCTTGAACCGTGGTCTGTCTTCAATTTCACCACCTCCTCATCTATTTCAGCCTAAGTAACTCCTCTTGAGTGAATTCTCCCCACACCCATCCAGATGAGGTTGTCGATCCTTGATCCTCTTATGGCACTTAATATATTACATTGCAATCATTTGCTTTATGTGTCAGGCAATCCAACTAGACTGTTTTGTGGAAAATATTATTTTTAACTTGTTTGTGTACCCCCCAGTGCCTGGCACTTAGTATGTGCACAGCTTGTGTTTGACACTTGAATGAATGAGTGCAGGAATAAATAAAGAGATCCACTCACTGAAATCTAGCACTCTGCTGAATTTGATCAGTTCTTTGTCCAGTTTTCATCAAAAGTAATAATGATATTTAGCTATCAAAACTCAGTGGTTGGGATCAGAAAGAATGACTAGAAAGTTGTACTGTTCCAATGTTTGGTTAAGCACTCTCTTTACATCCAAGTATCTGAGCCTGTTATGTGCCAGTGCACTGGGGTACAGAGAAGGGACTTAATATCTTGCACCTACCCTCGAAATTAAAGCTGTGACATCACTCCCAATGGTGTTCTGTCCTTCCACGGCCACACACCAACGTGGAGTCCTGCCAATCTTTTTCTTAACTGTTCCTGAAGCTACTCCTCCCTCTCCCCACAGTCTCCTTTCCAGGACAGTAAAAAGTCTCAGTCAGGAATCCCCCAGGAGCCCCAGACCCCACCTCCTAGCCCCCTTTTGTCATATCCAATTAACCATCTGCCAGTCTCCGGGGTCTCCTTCTAGGCCTACAGTCCAGCTGCCAACTCAGTACTGTTTCCCCACCCCACCCCACCCCCACCCATAGATGCTCATTGTTCCTGGGCTGCAGGGTAAGAGTGTAAAAGATGGAGAATTTTAGCCATATTCCCAGTCCCTGCCTGCCATGGCCTGGAATAGCTATAACTACAAGCTTAAAATCATACCCATACCTATCTCTATGCTGTTACAGATGGAAGGAAGAACTGGAGGGAGGGAGGGAGGGAGGATAGGTAGGTTGGGGAGAGAAGGGGGAAACATGCTATTGAAACATCATAATTTTCATGATTTGGAAAACAGACTCATCTATCTAGTAATATGGTTATATTACATATGTTACAAATATATTACATATATTACAAAATAATCATTACTAGTAATAAAATTGCATTTCTATTACTATTTACAATATGAACATAACTATAACAATATACAATATATCTACAAACATCCAGCGATCCTGAGAGGTAAGGATTTTTTTTTTACCCATTTTACAAATGAGAAAATTGAAGGTCAGAGAGGTTGTAACTTGCACAAGGTCATACAGCTAGTAAGTTCCTACTCTGTTTTAACACTGATTCTGGGGCTGAGCTACATCTAAGGAAACTCCCACCTCCTTCTACTCTAAGAAACAGAAGCCCAGTCCCCCACAGCCCACCTTTCAATAATAGCAGCCCTCAGATTCCTACTCCCCACCCCTCTGGAGGGCTGCATCAGGTCTCTGAGAAGCCTTTAATGAAATGGGGCTTTTAACTTAATGAAAGTTCTTGGGTTTGTCCCTCAAAGGAGAGTGGAGAGTCCAGTCAGAGGGAGTGCTTTAGGGCCAACAGAATCGGAGTGCTCTTGTGTGAGGTGTTCGTCTTCATGAAGAAGCACGGGTAAGAGGCTCTTCCATAATCTCTATGCTTCCTCTTTCTTCTAGGACTTCTAGAGGCATTGAGAAAACTCTGGAAATTCAAGAGCAGGTCCCATCCCAGGGAGATCCAGTACCTGACAGCCAGGCATGGACCTTTCCCCAAGAAGCAGCCCCCAATATCTTTGTGCCTGAGTCCCCCCGCCCCCTCTCTCCTTCCCCACTCACCATCCACCCCACTAACTTGCCTTTGGGACTCACACTCTGTTCAGGTGATTCTGCAGGTGGGACTATATAGCCTACAGCAGATCCTACCTTGACCTACAAAAGAAAAACACCAGCATTTCTAAAAGGATTGCTAATTTGGGATCTCCTAGACTTCTTCCCATCTTTTCTGTTCACTGGCCTTCTAGGATGGCAAGCCAACCCCGCTCACCCATTTTACATCTGCCCTCAGCTCACACCACCCTCCTTAAGCACGGCACCACTAGCCTCTGAATCTCCAAACCAGCTGATACGCTCTCTGCTGGGACCTTTGATCAGGCACATTGTGCCCTCAGCTGAGGCCCTTGACAGCCAGCTACTTTACTAAGGTCCACCTTCTCCCAGTCTCCTTCTCTAGCCCAAAGCTCACCCTGCAGCTGACATTGAAATCCACTCCTCCAGGCTCAGTGAGGACTTTCCTCCATCAATTCCTCCTCTCTTTCCTGAATATTCATTCTTTCCCTCATGCCTGCCTTCTCCTTCCTCCCCACCCCTAGGTATTCACATATCTTCCCCACCTAAAAAAAGCCTTCCCTCAATTCTGCTACCCATCTCCAACTACCTTACTATTTTTAACCTTCCCTTCACAGCCAAACCTTTCCAAAGAGTCATCTATATGCACTCCCACCACTTCCTCCCCATCCTCTCCTTTCCCATTCCCCTCGCAATTTGGATTCCAACTCCCATACATAATTTCAAAGGTTACCAATCTCCCATCGTCCAGAACCAAGGAGGTTTGCTCAGTCCCGAGCTCCCTCCACCTCTCTGCAGCTTTAGGCCCTGTTGAAAACCTGTTTTTCTGCAAGCACTGCTCTCTCCTGGTTTTCCTCCAGCCTTTTACTTGAGTCTATAGCTCTGTCCTTGGCCCTCAGCCCTTAAGTCTATATATGCTTTTCATGTATTATCTCATCTATTCGGATAATCTAGCCACAACTTCTTAAGGATATCTCTCAAATCTACTTTCCCGGCTCTGGCCTCCCTCCAAAGCTCCCAACTCTCTCCGTTATCCACCTACGGAATCAACACCTCCCTTAGCTATTTCACTGACACCTGAAATGCAACATGTCCCAAAGTAAATTCCCAAATCCTTTCTCTCCTCCTGCCTCCCCACAGCTGCTTGTCCTCTTCCTAACTCCTTGTTTTCATTTAGGGTATCTACATTCCTTCCCTCCCCGCCCACCCCCCACCCCCCCGCCAGTCATCCAGGCTCTAAGCTTTGGAGTAATCTTTGATTCCTGCCTTTTCCTTGACATGTCTACATCCAAGTTGCCAAGTCCTATAAACTCTACCTCCACAAGGTCCCTCATATCCATCCCCTCCTCTCCATTTCCACTGTGGCATCTCAAGTTCAGACCCTCCTTACCTATCACAGTGGTCTCCCAATCCAGCCCTGGCCAGCAGCACCTCTCCCATTCTAATCAATAGAACTGCCAGATTTATCTTCCTGACCATGTCATCACCCATTCAGAAACTTTTAGTGTCTCCCAAAAGCAAACTGCAGAAAAGACCAAACTCCTTGGCCTGTGACTCAAAGCCCTTTATAATCTAGGAGCCCAGTAAATGTTTGATAAATGAAGCAATCAGTCAACCTGATCCTCACTCCCTTATGAATTTTATCTCCCTTTAATCCTCCACCTGTATTCTGAGTCACATAAACTGGACCTCTTACTACCCCAAATATGCCATGAGAGTCCGCACCTCCTTCTAACATGGGTCGAACCTGGAAACACAATACTTTCTGTCTTTCCCATCCAAATCCTACCCCTCCTTCAAGTCTCAGCTTAAGAAGTAACCACTTCCTCAAGAACGCAGCTCAACTACAACTTTTCACTCCTACTTGTGTATCCCTCATGTCCATATTTTCTAGCTAATGTCCAGCTCCCTTCTAATAATGCCATGGGACAGAAGGGGAGGAGACAAAGCTAATTCAACAGTTTTCTTCTTTACTTCTCTGAATTAATTCCTCTGTCCTACCAGCTGATTCTTTCTGTTCCCTCACTCCTCAGCAGACACGATTTCAAGCAGCTCTACTGATCCAACAGCTCTGTGGCTGTCAATCATTTCCTAGGTATTTTGCTGCCATTCACACACAAAAGAGTGGCAGGAGAAGTCTGAACTGCATGCCGACAGAGAAGGAGCAGGAAGGGCTGATTCACTGCACCCACCTGAGGCTTGGCAGAAGACATAACTCCGTTCTTGCTGGGCACCTCCAGATGGCATGGGGCCATGTGCCAGAGCCTGGGGGCTGGCTTTTTTATACTGTTGCAGAGGAGAGGAGAGGAGTGCCCGGAAACAAAACTGAGAAGGATTGCTCTCTTCCTGGGCTGGAAAGGTCCCATGGAAGTCAGATTAAATAAGATAATACTTGTCAGAAGAGGCACTTAGAGTAATAGAACATTCAATTTGGAAGGAACTATCCACATATATTTGGATAGAACTGTACAACGTATAAAGACCGTTCACACACACTATCTTATTTGAGTCTCTCAATAGTCCTGTTGGGAGTATGGGGGTATTGTCCTCATCTTACAAAGATGTTAAAGTCACTTGCCCAAGTCATTCAGATAAGTAGAGAGCAAAGGGGAGTGTTCATCTCCTGCTCTCTTGCCTAACCTTCTAAGCTTACTTCATGGGCTTCTTTTTTCTCTTTTTCCTATTCCTTAAATCCAAGTGCTCCCTGAGGGGATACATTTATATCCATTTCCCTTCCTGCTCTATATTTTTTCTTTTAATGATTTTATACACTCCCATAGCATAGTACACGGCTGCAGTAGGCACTCGATAAATATTTGTCAAACAAATCATTAAACGATTGAATGAAAGAACTGAGGCCCAAACCCTAGCCTTCTGATTCCACAGACAAGCTCCTTGTACTCCATCAGCTTGCCTCTCTGGCATCCTCTCCCACCCCATGTCAAAAGCCCTGCACAGCACCCCTTCCAGAGATACCCCAGCCTTGGTGCTATCACATTCACTCAATAACTAAAACAGCAGGAACAACAAAGACTAGGATTGCAAGTGTGTCAGAAACCGCTAGATGCTTTTTACACATTGTTTTCCCTCTTAATCCTCTCAATTATTATCAAATTGTTATCAAAACAAAACTGAGACGGATTGCTCTCTTCCTGTAAAATTATTATTAGTCCAGTTTTTCAGAAGACTGAGGTTGTGAGGGATTAAATAATTTACCCAGGATTCCATCCTTAGTTAGTGCTGAGTCTATCTTACACAACAAAGCCCGTGATCTCTGGTATACAGGGTTTCTCAGCCTCAGCACTATTAACATTTTGGGGCTAGATAATTCTTTATTGTCCTGTGCACTATAAGATGATTAGCAATACCCTAGACCTCTACCCACTAGATGTCAGTAGCAACCCCCCTCCCTGAATTATAACATCGGAAAAAAAAATGTCTCCAGACATTTACAATGGTTCCCTGGGGGATAAAATTGTCCCCAGTTGAGAATCACTGGACTATACCCTACTGACTATTTCCACAAGTAAACAATCTGCCAAGTTCCAGAACCAGAAAGAACACTGAAAAGTAAAAATGTTCATTCTCCAACATCTAAAAAGGACCTCTACTTCACCTGTTCTAATGTTTTGTTTTGATATTTACAGTCAGTAGACTTTTCTTACTTCTAACTTAATTTCTTTCTGTAGTTTCAGTTTATTCCAAGACCTATTTCATCCCACAAAAGTTGACTGAATACAACTAGACAGAATGTACCAATAATAAAGTTATTGATGTTTGGTAGCATAAGGAAGAAGCAAAGCCCCCCAAATCTTATGGAGATGTGCCTGGGTGTCACTGATACGTTCTAACATAGAAATAACCGATGTGAATGCAACATTAGAAATATTAACAACTTTCCCTCTCCAGAACAACAAAGTCCTCTCGCTACTCCCCACATGTTCCTGGAAAATTGTGTGACTAAAAGCCCAATTCATGATGAGTAGAAGTAGAAGAGAATCAAGAAGGAACAATAAACACTTAATTACGCATCATGTTTACATTCTGGATCACCCAGCACAATGTCAAAAAAAGGTGTTTTCTATTGCTGCAGAAGAGCACTCAGGATGTAAGAGACCCCTCCCCTTTAGGTGCCTGGCAATGCACAGCCAGGGTGGTCATATTTAGTCGAAGAATTGCACACAAACATAGGTTGTTATTCCCAAACCTCCCTTCTCTATGATCTGAACATGATGATGTCCAGTTCCTCCGTCTAAATAGGATGGGGCTATCATCTGAGAGAAAAGTTTAAAGAATCGTACAGTGAATACCAATATACCATCACCTAGATTCAACAACTGTTCATATATTGCCATGTTTGCTTTATCTATATTGGGGGAGGAGATATATCAATCACAAGCTTTTTAAAGGTTCTTTTTCCTTACCTCCAAAGAACAAAGAATTTCAATAGTAGAAATCAACCCTACATGTATGAAAGGGCAAAAAAACAACAATATACCACCACTGATGAAATGAGAAAATGAGTATAGACAAGTCAGTGTTTCAGGAACTTGGAGGCGAGGATTGCTCTTCTGAGTGGCAAAAGCTCCCAGAAGAAGGTGGGGCTCAAGTTTTAAAGAATGAGTTGGATTTTTGTTGTTGTTAATCCTCACCTAAGGATATTTTTCCATTGGTTTTTAGAGAGAATGGAAGGGAGAGGGAAATACAGAGAGAAACATCAATGTAATTGGTTGCCTCCCGCACGCACCCCAACCAGGGCCAGGGATGTATGTGCCCTTGACCAGGATCAAACCCAGGAGCCTTCAGTCCACAGGCCAACGCTCCACTGAGCCAAACTGGCTAGGGCAGGATTTGGAGAATGGGGGTGCCAGGGTGGATGATTCAAGGAGAACATGAATCAAGATGCCCTTGGATAGTGAGAAAAGCAGTCAGGCTGGAGCTGAGCTGTAAGAACTTGACCCTAAAGGCACTGGGGAGTTATTGTAGGTCCAGAGACCAAGCAGTAATGTGATGCAAGTAGTGTAATCTACTTTGTGAAGTACAATCTGCCTGCAGGTTGGCAATTTGAAGGGGGGCGGGGGCGATCAGTTTCCAAGGGACAAGAATGAAGGCCACTACATGAGTCCATGATTGGCATGATGGGTCCTGGCCTAGGGAAGAGGCCCTGCAGATGGACAACTGGGCTAACTATGAAAGACAATTCAATCGGGCTTGTCAGAGGAGAGATTCCTCACAGACTATAAGTAACAAGGAAAGAAGCAAAGCCTCCAAAATCTTACGGAGATGCGCCTGGATGTCATCGATACGTTCTAAAATACACTAATATAGAAACAGCTGATGTAAATGCAATATTAGAAATATTAACAACTTTCCCTCTCCAGAACAACAAAGTCCTCTTGCTACTCCCCACAAGTTTCTGGGAGCTAGTCTGGGGAGTTATCAAGACATACACAGCTGATTTTGAGGCTGGCCGAAGTCCAAGTGACAGCAAACACTCCAGCTAAAAATGTCTGGATTCACAGGACAAAGCTCAACAGAAAGACAGAGGTGGAAGATATTTCCACATCATTCTGTTTTCATTTATCTTCTTGTTTTACCCTTGAATCTTAAAGAAATAGTTTTCTCCTATGTCACCAAAGCTAAGTTCTTACATTTGTTAGAAAACCCACTCTTACTTCACCTCTTCAGGTATCTAACTCAACAATCAATCTCACATCTTCAGTTTGTCCTATCCACAAGCTTGCTCCCTTCCACCTCCAAACCTGTTCTGACTCTGAAACACACACACACACACACACACACACACACACACACACACACACACTGCTCTTCTTGATACTAACATCCCTTATGATGAGCATACAATCTCTTTTTCCTTTCACGGATAAACTCTGCAAGTAACTGCTTTCTACCCACCATCCCAAGTCCCTATTCTAAATTCCTCTTTTAATACTATACTCCCAAGAGCTCCCAGTGGCCTTCTTTTTATCACATCCAGTGACATCCAGTTGCTCCTGCGTTCCTCCTACTCAATATGTCTGTAGCCTGTCATCACATCAAAACCCATGCTGACTTTCTGGGGTCCCCAGGATCAAGTCTCCTTTGCTGTCACTTCCTAAATAAGGGTTTCTCCCCAATTTCTTGACGCAGAAAGTTTCCACACCTACATTGCCAACTCTAACCTCTGCCTATGCTCCTGTCTTGAGGCCACATTTCCCAAAAACAACTCCACTTGGATGTCCCTCAATCACCTCCAATTATCCACATGTGAAGCTAACATCACTACCTGCAAAACCAGCTCCTGTCTTCAACCAGACCACGTCAGTAGGGACACTGTCAGTCCTCTGCAATGCCAGCCCAGCTACTTCTGCTTCTTCATGGGCTTAATTTTCTTTTCCCCCTATAGCTAGTTTGTCAACAAATCCCCACATTTCCACCTTTGAAAATGTCTCTGTGTTGTTCCTGATTCCCCATCCTTTTGCCACCAAGCCTCCGGCGCCGCCCACCCCACCCCCGGGTCTGGATCACTTTTGCATCTCCCTGGATTCTCTCTCTCTTCTCCACTTCATCAGTAATATTACCTCCAGGTTAAACTTTCCAAATATCACTTTCTTCAGGATATGCCCTT
The DNA here is from genome assembly GCF_951640355.1 of Cnephaeus nilssonii. Lineage (NCBI taxonomy): Eukaryota > Metazoa > Chordata > Mammalia > Chiroptera > Vespertilionidae > Cnephaeus > Cnephaeus nilssonii. Next base: position 55,462,374 of record NC_137074.1, read on the forward strand.
GCTCAAGAACCTAAATGACTCCCTACTGACCCTGAATCAAATCCAGACACTTCTCTTGGGCTCCCAAGGCTCTTCCTATCTGGCCTTGCCCTACTTACCAATCCTGTTTCCTCTTCCTCCCCAAACTACACCTTCCGTTCGGCCAGCCAGAAATCCTCAGTGTCAATGCCCCAACCTCCCTGTGCCCACGCTGCTCTTCCCACTCCCCATCCACAGCCCTCCCCAAGGGTAATCCTCAGTTCCACTCCTCTGCGGTTCTGTCAACTTTTTATCTTATAGCACCATAATGTTTAGCAATTAATTATTCTCTGAGAAGTAACTGTCAAACACCTTTTTTAAAGTTCTTCAAGGGCAGAAAGCACTTTGAATATTTTGTTAGTATTCCACAGCATCCTGGACAGCAAAAGGCTTCTAGGAGTTGAAAAATCCTCGTTGGCTGTCTATTCCATTTCGTTCCTATTCCCAGTTCTGAGTTTCCATATTTCCCCTTCTCTGCCTCATAACCATGATCAATAAAATTAATGAGACACACTTTCCCAGGTTGGAACAGAGAATTCCCAGGTAGTTGATAAGGAGTCCACCAGTCTGTAAGAATAGTGTGCTGGGGTGGTGTCTGTGTGTCTCCACATGCATGCAGGGAAGTAAGATTTAAGAATTCTAGCTTAATCAGTTGGTCGAGAGAACTGAAATACCAAAATAATTGGAAGATGACAAGTAAGGGACCAAAATGATAGAATACTTTGAAACATGCCTGATTAGAGGCACAGTATGCCATAGTTTTGACAAAGCAATTGCCAGTCTGGTCTTAGTGCATGCAAAATTTTCCACCAAAAAGAAGGAGGTAATCCTGGCACTGGGGCCTTTGGAGAATTTGTTTGAAGGTTTTCCCAGTTGTTCAGTTGAATAAATTCATAATGTCCTGATTACCAGGTGTAGTGCTATGTCCCATAGACAGGGGAATCAGAAGGAAAAAGGTTAAGAAATATGGCCTTTTCCAGGCTCAAGAATCCCCAGCAAAAGCCCAGGCTAAAGATTGGGAAGGGTAAGATCAAGAAGCCAGCACAGAGGGCCAGCCTGCACTCCCTTTTGGAACTTGTTACAGGTAACCAGTCATTTCCAGCCATAGGCATTAAGGTTTTCACATTTCTCTGATTCTAAGAGCACATCAGACCTAGCCCCCCTTCAACAAGGCCGCACAAGGAGGAAAGAATATCCCTAACAGGAGTCCCCAGGAGTCTGCTATTCACTCTGTGATTTGAGCCTGGGATAGACAATGTAAGCTCCGTGTTGTGTTTTGAAAGGCCCTGGGAAAAGTAACACATTGGACCATTAGAGGCCATTAACACCATTAACACTGTGTGAATTCATTTGTCAGAAATTAGCAAGCCTCCAGAAACTAAGCTCCGCTCCAAGGGCCTGGGACAGAGAATAGACAGGAACCAGTGTTTAGGTGGTTGGAAAGGGAAAGGAGGAGTGAACGCCAAAAAATAAAAAGAAAAAGTGGGAAGGCTCCCACTTCAAGAGTTTTCCTCAAGCTAAGAAAAGTCAGACTTTTGCCCCAGATGGGAGGCAAGAGGGTTCAGGAAGACCCCCTGGTGAATGTTTTCTGGTATCATTTAGCTCACAGAAATCGGACCCTAGATGGCAGGCTACAAACTCAAGTCAAGTCTGAGATGATGGCTCCCTACATGCACTTTAGAATCCATGCTTTGGTTCCCAGGGGGAGAGGGGAGAGAGGGAGAGAGGGAGGGAGGGAGGGAGGGAGGGAGGGAGGGAGAGAGAGAGAGAGAGAGAGAGAGAGAGAGAGAGAGAGAGAGAGAGAATATGAATGAATATGAATGTGTGTGTAGAATCCACCTCTGGGGGAAAGGAAGGAGGGAGAGAGGCAAGGCTGATCCCTAGGAAGCAGGATAGGGTAACAGGGGCTCCCTCTGCTTTCCCCCGTCCTGGCATCTGCTCCTGTACTCCAGCATTTTCCTTTCCAGACCCACTAGAAAATGAACATATGGGCCAATCAAGTCTTGACTTCTAAAGCCACAAGCCTCCCCAACAAAGCACTCCTAGAGATGACCTCCAGGGCCAGGCAGTGAGGTTAGGAAACAGATGGATGTGCAGAGAGCTTCAGAGCTATCCTGATCCCTGACCTCTAATCCAACTTACTGAAGGAGAGGGCAGAAGCGCCAGTCCCCATAACTTACTGGACTCCGTGGGACAAAGATTCCAGACAAAATGGTTCCAGACATGGGAGATGGGGAGCTCTATCTCCCGAGTTGGTGGAAGCCACAGGTAAAAGGGACTTGGGGAATCCCTAGCCATCAGAAAAACAGGGCCACAGGTGGTGGGGAAATGAGGGCGGTAGGTGTCTGTTCTGGGAAGGGACTCTGTAGCCAAGGAACAGGAGAAGCTATAGGCCTGGGGGATGGGAGATGGCGAGGCTGCAAACGCTGGGAAGACGAATCTGGGGGCTTTACAACCCACGGGCAAGCAAAGATCCAGTGGGTGTGTATGAGGACGACGCTAACTCACACTTCCAGGAATGAGTGGTTCTTATGAAAAGCTTATCTCTTTCCAGAACTGGAAGAGAGGAGGACAAGGAGGAGGTCCGAGGCGCCCACCGCCCTCCCAACACGATCTGCCTCTCAAGTCTAAGACGCTGGCTCCCCGCACACACCCGGCTTGACCGTCCTGGGTCCGCCCCGCTCCTGCCTGTCAGTCTGCAGCCTTCGTGACTCCGGGTCCCCACGGCCCTCTTTGCCCATCGGGACCCCGGGCCCCTGGACGGGAAGGGGTGCCAGCCCAGGGCGGCCGGAGCCGGGCTGACAGGCGCTGGGAGAAGGGGGACCGACCGAGGGAGGGGCCGGGGACGCCGGGAGCCCGAGCGGCGCGCTGCAAAGTGATCCCCCATCGCCCCATCCCCGCGCTCCGGGGAAGGCAGCCGAGGGCACCGCCTCCCGCTTCCCCACCACAGACTCCCGCAAGTGGGGTGGACACCGAGGGGCGCCGCGCTCCCAGCCCCCACTCACCCCCCGAAACGCTACCAGCATTGCCATCACAACAGGAATCTCGGCAACTCCAGCCCGGACGACGAGGGGGGCTGCTCCCCGACATGCACACCGCAGCAACAGCCCTGCTTCCCCAAACTTGTCCGAGACGCGGCGTCCGAGGCAGCGGCCCTGCCCCCGGCCGCCCGCGCCCTGCCCAGCCTACCTGTCCGGAAAAAGGCGTCCACGTCCGAGTCGGCTGCTCCTCCTTCCTCCGCCGCCCCCTCCGGGGGGTTCATGACTGGGGGAGGGCGTCCGCGAGCAGCCGGGGGCCGGCGAAGCCCGGGGCCGAGGGCTGCCCGGAGCCGGGTGGGCGGAGGGCGCGGGGCGCAGCGGCTGCGGCCGCAGACCCGTTGGGCTCCGGGCTCCGGGGGCTGGAGGCTGGGCGGCGGGGCTGGGGCAGGGAGCGCCGAGCCTCCCTCAAGCGGAGGCGCGCGGCGGGCTGGGGGCGCCTGCCGCCGGCTCCCCCATGGTCCCCCTCCCCGGGGGCGCTGGCCGCCTGCTGTCTGCCGGGGCCGGGCCCGGGCCGGGGTCCGGGCTGCCTGGGCGCCCGCTCCTGCTCGGCGGCGGCAGCTGGCTCTCCTCCTCGCCCGTCTGCCTGTCTCTATTGTTCAGCCCTGCTCGGCTCTCCTCTTTATTTTTCCTCCTCCCTCCCGCCCTCCCTGTCTCTCTACCTCCTCCCTCCCGCGCTCGCTCGCCCGCTCTCTGGCTCCCCCTCTGGCTCCCGCCGCCGCCGCCGCCTGCCAGCTCCTCCCCCGGCTCCCGCTCCCCAGTCCCGGCCAACAATGACCGGGCAGCGCCGAGCTCCGCTGAGGCTCCGGCCCGGGCCGGGGCTGGCCGCGGACCCCCGGCGGCGCGGTCGCCTCCTCGCCCCGCGGCCCGGCGCCGGCCTCTCGGGGGGCCGAGAGCCGCCCCGAGCTATTGTTCCCGCGGCGCTAGGCCGGCTTCCTGAGCCCCCGCAGGAAAGCCCCGCGCGGGGGGCGGCCGGAGGGGCGGGGCCGCCCGGCGCACGCGGGCTCGCCCTGGGCTCCGCGCCGCGCCCCGCTTCCAGGTGTGCGAGGGGGAACCCCAAGCTGCTAGTCCGCCTCCTCTGCAGACCGCTCCCCGGGCTGGACTGACCTGTCCCTAGGGGCTGGACTTTTCCTCCCGCCTTCCCGATAAGCTCTCTCCTGTCTTACTCCCCTCCGGAACCTCTTGCGTTTTCCTCCCGACCTCCCCAGAGTTCTTTTCTAGCTTTTTCTTCCTTTTCCCCCTTTTCAGCGCCCCTTTACACATCTCTGCCTGGCTCCGTGACTCTTTGTCCAGTTCGTTCCTCTTGCGACGTCCCCCTGCCTATCCCTCCCTCCCTCCGTCACTCTTCTGTCTCCCATTCGTCTCTGTCCTGCCTCGGTGCTCGGCCCGTAGCTCAGCGCTTCTCTTGGACAGCTGTCAAAACTCCCTGATCCCTGGGGCTCTGTTTTGTTCTTCTTCCTCGTTTGAATGGAGAGATCCAGTTGGCCAGGAGAAGGGAGGTGTTACAGCAAGCTGAATTTCAATTAAAGTGGGGAGAAAGGCTGGAGAGGAATGGGGATGACAGCAAAGAAAGAAAGCAGATGCTGTATGGGGTAATTAATGCAGTGATTGTATTGTGCCAATTGGTTTTTAAGCAATAATTAAACAATAATTAGCCAGTATTCTGTTTATAGTTCTAGTGACTGCAGAGACTATAAAATAGAGGCTCTTTAACCTGAGTACTTAATGTGGTGTGTTGGGGGCTGTTGCTGCTGCCTTGTCCAGGCAAATGGAGAGGCTGTGGCCTGACCTAATGTGTTAAACACACATAATAGGAAAACCAGGTCCTAGTCTAAAGTTGATGGCCTGCTACCCACCAGCCAGAACCTTCTGGGTCTGTTTGTCTCGGACAGCCTACCTAGTTCTTTCTACCACTCTCTGGGTCACAGCACCTGGGACCTTTCCAAATCTACCAACTGGCTAACTCTACCAGCAAATAGAATGAATTAAGTAAGTTTTTAGTGAACCCTTTCTGGCTCCGTGGACTCATCACTTCCTTTACTGAGTGTCACAATTTTTGTTTGTTGGTTGGTTGGTTGGTTTGTTGTACAGTTACCTGTCTCCAATCTTGGGTATATCTATCAGACCCCATTTCTTAAAAAATTTTAATAGTGACTCCGATCACAAGTTAACTGCCATGAGATCTAATTCATCTGGCCCTGATATCTTGAACTGCCTTAAAGCAGTCAAGTGCCCCCTACTTACCACCTCCTCTAACAATGAAAGTACTTCTCATTTGTCTTTTCTAAAATTTGCCTCCCTAAATTAACCCCATGACAAAACCCTGGCCTGTACTCCCCCTCCCCACGGCTGCCACCCCCACACACAGGATGACAGAGCTGCTATTAACTGCCACTAATCTGCAGATAGAGAACCAGAGTCATGGCAAGAATACTATCTCATCCCAAACTGAGAAGGAACATTACATGTTTAGAGCGAGGTTCATATTAAAATCTCAATAAATATGGACCAGAATGGGGGATAACCTTACATAATGACATTGATTTTTGAGAGGAAATTTGGTGATTTCTATTAAAAATTTGAATGTTCTTAGCTATATTAATCAGACATATATTTCAGAGCAAATATTACCAGGGACATTTCAATTTATTAACTGGACATACAAAATCCTAACAGTTTTTGCATTTAATAAAAGTTTCAAAAATATGAAGCAAAACTGATGGACTACTAGGAGAAATAGACAAATTTATAACTATAGTAGAGATTTTAATATCTGTCTCATTTAATAATTGGTAGAATAAGAAGAGAGATAATTAGAAAGATATTAACAATGATATCAACCAACTTAACCTAACTGACATTTATAGAATACTCCACTCAACAGTGGCAGGTACACATTTTTTTCAAGTGCACAGGTAACATTTTTCAAGATAAACCATATGCTAAGACATAAAATAAGTCTCAGTAAATTTAAAAGGATTCACCATGCACAGTATTATGCAAATTATACCTCAGTTGTTTTTTAAAAAAATCATATAAAGTATGTTCTTGAGCACAACACAATTAAATTACAAATCAACAACAAATATCTGGAAAATCCCTCCAAATATTTGCAAACTAAATAACACACTTCTAAATAATCCATGGTTAACGAAGAACTCAAAGGGGATATTAGAATTTAAAGTGAATAAAAATGAAAACACATCATATGAATAGCTGTGAGATATAGCTAAAGCAGCAGTTAGAAGGAAATTTTGATTCCTAAATATTTTGAAAAGAAAGGTCTCAAATCAATTATTTCCTGTTCTATCTTAAGAGTAAATTAAGCCCAAAGCAGAAAAACAAACATGTTTAAGGAGCAGAGCCAAAGCAATGAAATAACAGAAAAACAAAAGAGAAAAATCAATGAATCCAAAACTGAGCTCTTTGAGATCCATAAAATTTATAAATCTCTAGTTAGACTGGAATAAGGCAACAAGAAAGAAGAATCAAATTATAATTAGCAGGAATGAGAGAGGTGGCATCACTATAGATTATAGAGATGTAAAAAAATAATAAGGGGATATTATAATAAATTTGACAATTTCCATAAAATGGACAAGTTCCTTGAGAGACAAACTACTAAAGCTTACTCAAGAAGAAATAGATAATTCAAATAGCCATACATTTATTAAAGAAATAAAAAATTTAGCTTAAAAGCGTCCTATTAAAAAGACTCTCATAACCCATATGGCTTCATTGGTAAATCCTGTGAAACATTTAAGGCAATAATAATAAATAATAGCAATCCACACTCACTATTCCAGAAAAATAAAGAAGAGGGAATTATTGCCCAATTATTTCTATAAGGCCAGCATTACTCTGATGCTAGAACTAAACAAAGGCCAACTAAGAGAAAAGAAACTACAGACCACTATCTTTCATAAACATATATGCAAAATTCTTAATAAAATTTTAGCAAAGCAAACCCAATCTACACTAAGAAAAGAGAAAGATGCAAATTGACCATACCTTTGAGATGCCCACCAGCCAATCAGGAGTGAGTATTCAAATTAACCCAACAAAGATGGCGGGTTAGTTTGCATATGCAGGCGCTGAGCAGCCGGGGGCAGGGCAAGCATTCCGCACCGCCCCAGCAGCTCCGGGCCTCTGGGCAGCATAGGAAGGTAGAAAGGCGGCTCCGGGCCAGAGCAAAGGCGGTGCCAACAGCCAGGGGAAGGAAGAGCCATTCTTGCACGAATCTTCATACATCAGGCCTCTAGTACTATATAAAAAGGATAATACCTCATGGCCAAGTTGCTTATCCCAAGGATGCAGGATTGGTTTGACATTTGAAAATATATCAGTGTAATGTACAATATGTTATGAGCTGAATTTTGTCCCCCAAAAAGATGCATTGAAGTCCTAAAATGCAGTACCTGTGAATGTGATCTTATTTGGAAATAAGGTCTTTAGAGATGTAATTAATTTTGAATGAGGACATTAGGGTGGGCTCTAATCCAATATAACTTGTGTCCTAATAAGGGAAAAGCTCCATGTTAAGACAGAGAGAAAACACAATGTGACAACAGAGGCAGAAATTGGAGTGATACTACTGCAAGCGAAAGAACACCCAGGATTAACAGCAACCACCAGAAGCTAGGGAGAAGCAAGAAAGGATTCAAGCCATAGACGTAGAGGGAGAATGGCCCTGCTGACACTTTGATCTGGACCTCCAGCTCCCAGAACAGTGACAGAATAAATATATTTTAAGCTACCAGTTTGTGGTACTTTGTTACAGCAGTCCTAGAAAGTAAATATACATACCATACTAAAAAGAAAAACCATATGGTCATCTTAGTAGATGCAAGATAAGCACTTGACAAAATGCAGCATCCACTTTTGATCAAAATTCTCAGAAAGCTAGAAATAGAAGGAACTTCCTCAACTTAATAAAGGGCATCTAACCAAAAAACCTATAGCTAATATCATACTTAATGATGAAAGACAATTCTTCTCCCCCAAAATAAGAACAAAGCAGGGATGTTCACTCTCACTCCTATTCAACATTATACTGGATGTTTTAACAATAAGAGAAGAAAAAGAAATTAAAGGTATACAAATTAGAGAAGAAGAGGTAAAACTGCTTTATTCACAGATAACATACTTGTCCTTTTAGAAATTCTACCAAAATGCCACAAAAACTAAGATCATGTTTAGCAAGATTTCAAAATATAAAACAAATATAAAAAATAAATTTTATTTTTATACACTAGCAATGAAGATTTGGAAATGGAAATTTAAAAAATCACTATTTACATAAGCTTAAAACATGAAATATGAAGGCTAAATCTGCTTAAACATATACAAGGCCTATACATTGTAAACTACAATACATTGATGAAAGAAATTAAAGAAGACAAGTAAATAGAGAGATATACTGGGTCATTGATCAGAAGATATCAATTTTAAGGCATCAATTTTCCCCAAATTGACCTGTGGATTCAATAAAATTCCAGTGAAGGTCCCCGAAGGTTTTCTGTAGATATTGGCAAGCTGATTCAATGCAAAGAAACTAGAAAAGCCAATAACTAAGATAAGAAGCAAGTTGGAGGACTTATGCAACTCAATTTCAATACTTATTATAAATTACAGTAATCAAGATAATGTGATGTTGGTTTAAAGATGGACAAATGGATCAATGGAATAGAATGGAGTCCCAAAACAGACTCACACATTTATGGTCAATTGATTTTCAACCAAGATCAAAGGGGTTTCAGTGTAAAAAGGATAGTCTCTATGTGGTATTTGAATAACTAAAATATCTGTATTAGTTTTCTATGGCAGGTATAACAAATTACCACAAACTTAGTATTAATGACTTAAAAATAACAAAATTTTTATTATCTTGCAATTCTGGAAGTCAAAATGGGTCTTACTGAGCTAAAATCAAAGTGCTAGCAGAGATATACATTCTTTTCAGAGACTCTAAAGAATAATCTGTTTCTTTGCTTTTTCTATCTTCTAGCAACCACCTGCACTTGTTTTTGGCTTCTGTCCCCCTTCCTCCATCTTCAAACCCAGCAATATTCATACTGCCATCTCTCTGGATCTCTCTTCAGTTCCCCTCTCCCACCTCTAGGAACCCTTGTGATGACAATGGGCCCACTCAGATAAAACTAGGATAATCTCCCTATTTTTAAAGTCATTTGATTAGCAACCTTAATTCCATCTGAAACATCAATTCCCATTTGCCATGTAACCTAACATAGCCATAGGTTCTGGGGATCAGGACATAACCATCTTTGGAGAAGAGCATAATTCTGTCTATCATAATATCCATATGCAAACAGAAAATGAGTTTAGATCAATATCTCACACCATATACAAACATTAACCCAAAAAGACAATAGACCTAAATGTAAAACCTAAAACCATAAAATTTATAGAAGACATTGAAAAAAAATATTTGTGACCTTAGGGAGACAAAGATTTCTTAGATATGGCACCTAAAGCATAAATTTAAAAAAAAAAGGACAAACTTGACTTCAAAATTAAAATTCTGCTATTCAAAAGACATTGTTAAGATAATGAAAAGATATGCCATTGGGGGAAAAAATATTGGAGATACACATATATGATGAGGGACTATACTCTGAATATATAAAGAACTCTCAAACTTTTAAAATAGGAAAATAGTCTGATTTTTACAAATTGGTCAAAAGATTTAAATAGACACCTTAGCATATATATAGTTGGCAAATAAACACTTGAGAAGATGCTCAACATCAATAGTCATTAGGGAAATACAAACTAAAACCACAGTGAGATACCACAATCTATGTCTATAATTCAAAAGACTTGTTCAGAGAAGACCGAAAAAATGGCGGTGGAATAGACAGACATGTCCCGAGCCTTGTCCCCGAGCAGAAAGAAAAAGACTTGTTCAGCCCGGCTAGTGGGTTAGAGCATTGTCTCGTGCACTGGAAGGTTGCAGGTTCAATTCCCAGTCAGGGCATGTACTAGCCATTCTTGAGAAATAAAAGCATATTTTCTTGCAGTGACATGTACACACATTGTCATAACAGCTTTATTTATAACTAGAGCGCCTGTGCACAAATTCGTGCATGGGTAGGGTTCCTCGGCCTGGCCAGTGATCGGGGCCCATCAGGGCTGGCCAACTTGGGGGAGGTTGGCTGTGGGAGCACACTGACCACCAGGGGGCAGCTTCTGTGTTGAGCGTCTTCCTCCTGGTGGTCAGTGCGTGTCATAGCGACTGGTCGTTCAGTCGTTCTGTTGTTCAGTCGCTTAGGCTTTTAGATAGATAGAGAGAGAGATAGCCAAAACCTGGAAGCAATCCAAAACCCATCAACAAGTGATAGGATAAACAGATTGTGATATATACGTATGATGGAATACTATTCAGTAGTAAAAAAGAGTGAATTATTGATATACCAACAATACATGAGTGCATCTTAAAATAATTATGCTGAATGAAATGTCAGACCAAAAAAAGAATACATACTAAATCACTCCATTTATATAAAATTCTAGGAAATGCAAAGCAATCTATACTGACAGAAAGCAGATCAGCAGTTGTCTAGAGATGACCAGAGGCCCTAGAACCCATGACTCTTAAGCCAGTTTTTCATACTACTTCCCTGTAACACATTTACCCTTACCTGAGGAGTCTGAAGTGATGATGGGCATTCAGGTGGTAATGTCCAATCAGCAATCAGAACTGTCATCGCAGAGCCTGGGAGAGCTTGGAAGCTGGAAATATTGATTAAGGAGCTAGGAGCAGCTGAAGCAGCAAGAGCAAATGAGATAAAAGGTTTTCTATTCATTTCCATTAACTTTCCTCTCTAGATATATTATCCACTTGTATGCCCTGCTTTCTACTCAAATAAAATTGCCTTAGAACCAGCACCTCTTGCTGAATTTCCTGACTTCATTAATCCAGTTTCGTACACTAGAACCCTGGGAGAGTTGCTTGGCTCATCAGCCTCCTCTACTTCCTGCATTCATATTTCCATGTTGCCAAAGTTTTCCTTTGAAATGACATCCATTGTCCCTTTCCCTCTGACGCCATCCTAGTGGAGCCTTCAGCGCTGTAATCTTGAACTTCTAGAACAGCTTGCCAACTGGCTTCTCCAGGCAAGATGAGGACATTAAGCCAATGCCTGGGGAAAATAAGATAGGCCAGGGAGACAGACCGGTCACAGGAACATATTGGCCATGGAGACAAGAGACAAGAGGATATCCAGAGGCAGTTAGGAGTCCATAGGATGCCACAGAGACGTGAGGGGCAACACGGACTGGGACATGGAGACAGGTAGGTTACAAGGGACCTGAGAGAGAAAGAGGAAGGTGGACCCCAATTGTAGGAGAGAGCATGTGGGTGAGGGAGTGAAGTGAAGGGTGGAACCTGACTGGAAACAGTACAGGAGCCTGTGGTGAGAGAATGGAAGCAGTGGCACTGAATCATCTGTTCACCAATTTTTGGCAGTGAAGAAGAAAAGACAGTGGCTAGACAGGATGGTCAAGTTTCCAAATGTTTATTTCATTTTGTGTTGTGTTTTTTGTTTTTTTAATGGAGCTAGCTATGCAGAGTTGAAAGACAAGCTGAGAGGAAAAGCAAGGGATAGAAAATTCTGAAGCTGGGAAACTATGAGCATCCCTCAGAAACTGGAAGGGTGGATGGCCTTCCCTGTTGCCCTGATCAGTTGGCATCCTGAGGGTTGGTCTGCATAGAGGAAGTTGCTGGTAGATATTCCGGCCTCAAATCTCAATTCCCAGTCCTCAGCTCGTACTGCACAGGAAATTTCTAACACAAAGCTGTTTCCTTTGTCACACTATTTTCTGTTTAGAGTGAGCATAGGAAGTAATCTGTCCTGTTCTTTTAACAATTCCAAGGGAATGCCAAAACATCCCCTGGTCTTGGCCTTGCTTGATATATAGTTGTCACAGAACCAAAGTTCTTCCTGACCTCTGCCCTTAATCTTTCCTGCTGCAGTTGAAGCCCATTCCCTCTCATCCTGTCTTTGGGAATAGCATGTGGTAGCAAAAAAAAAAAAAAAAAAACCTGCTTGGATAAGGCAGTCTGCAGCAGGTAAAGTAATATGGATTTCCTCCAGATCCTAAGGAAGTTGTCCTCCTAGATTCTACGTTCGTGTTTCCCCCTTAGCCTTGCCTCTCATGAAGATAGGGAGGCACTCAAAAATACTTAAGACCTTCCAATTATAACTCATTTCCACTAATATTGTGACAGAACTATCCCTTTGGTCATCTCAGGGATTCAGATCTGAGGAAGCCAGAAAGAATTCCACAGCTAGGAAACGAAAGTATATCTTAAGCTACCCAAGAAGAGTTACATGTGCTTAAGAAGTAACCAGACACACAATCCAGTCAGCCTCAGAGCCTCTCTGTGTCACCAAGTAGACTCAAGGAAGAGTTAAGTTTCCTCTCAAATGCCATCTCAAGAGTCTAGGAGGATCTGCCAAGCATCCCTCAGGGATGTGTCTTGCAGCAAGTGACAAAAGGGGAATAAAAATGTGGGGGGAAAGGTGAGAAACAGAGAGTTTAAAATGAGATAAGGATAAAGACAAAAGTGGAAGAAAGATGGTGATAAGGAGAGGGAGGGAGGGGGAGAGAAAGAGAGAGATGTAGAGAAAGAGAAAGAACCTCTTTCTGTTGTTCACTTAGATTGTAAGTAAAGTTTTATTGGAACACAGCCATGCCCCTTCATTTACTTAGTGTCTATGGCTGCTTTTGTGTTACAATGGCAGAGATGACTAGTTGTGACAGAGACCATATGACCTGCAAAGTTAAAGATATTTACTATCTGACCCTTTACAAAAAAGAGGTTTGCTGACTTAAAATAATAACATTATAACTTTCTCTAATACTAGTAAGCTTTTTGTACTTCTTCAGTTATTTGTTATGTTTAGTTATCTACAGAAACTATTATTTTGAAAGAAACCAAGGCTAAAGCCAAACAATGGGAAAATTGGTCAGAGCTGCAGCTTAGGGAGTGACCAAAGCAAAATTGCATCAAGATACAAAAGAAATCACAAAGCTGAAGAACAAATGTGACTCTCTGGGGGGAGATAGGAAAGGGTAAAGGATGGATAAATGGTGATGGAAAATATTGGACTTAGGGTAGTTAGCACATAGTACAATATACAGATGATGTATTATAGAATTGTACCCCTAAAACATACAATTTTATTAACCAATGTCACCCCAATAAATTCAATTAAAAAAACACAAATCAGACTCACAAAAAGTTGCCTACAGATGAAAAATATATGTGTGTGTATATATATTTGTGTATGTGTATAAAATACAGAAATATGTATGTGTGTATATTCTTATAAGAATTACTAGAGGCCTGATGCATGAAATTCATGCAAGAATAGGCCTTCCTTCCCCCGGCTGCCAGCACCAGCTTCCCTCCTCCGGCCACTGGCAGGCACCCGGGACCTGGGCTGCTTACTTCTGGCCACCTGCAGGCACTCGGGACCTGGGCCGCCCTCAGGCACCCAGGACCCAGGCTGGCTTCCTTCCAGAAGACGTCCAGTCTAATTAGCATATTACCCTTTTATTATTATAGATTATTATGATCTCTGAACTCATAATAATCTGGCCACTCAGTATATATTAGAGGTCCAGTGCATGAATTCGTGCATGGGTGGGGTCTGGCCAGCCTGGCCAGGGGGAGGGGACATGGGCAGTTGGCCGGCCTGCCAGCTGGTCGAACTCCTGATCGAGGGGACAATTTGCATATTAGCCTTTTATTATACAGGATATACACTGAGTGGCCAGATTATTATGCGTTCAGAGATCATAATAATCTGGCCACTCAGTGTAGATGTTCCTGTATTTGCATTTTTCTGATTAGTATTTAGCAATACTAAAATTACAATCGTTTCATAATAAAAGGTTGATATGTATAATTCCCAAGGGAATTAATGAAGTTTATATATATATATATATATATATATATATATATATATATATATGTACTAGAGGCCCAGTGCATGATTGAATCATGCACGTGTAGGGTCCCCTACATGCTTTCGCTTTTCGCGGTGGAGCTGGGTGCCTTTTCCACTGGTGCACCAGGCCTTTCAGAAGCCTCCGGCTCGGCGGAGGCTTCTGAAAGGCCTGGTGCTGGAGCAGACAGGCACCCAGCTCCCCCACGCCGCTGAGGGGGGCTGCCGTGGACACCTGGCTACTCTGCCGGACACCTGGCTACTCTGCCGTTGAGAGGCGCAGCTGGGTGTCCGCGGCAGGCCCCCTCAGCGGCTGCGGATCTGGCTGTTAAGAGGCGCAGGGGGCGGGAGTCCCGCCCCCTGCGCCTCTCAACAGCAGGGTAGCCGCCCTCAGTGGCAGCAGATCTGTGCCTCTCAATGGCCGGATAGGCCACCCCGAGTCCCGCCCCCCAGCCTCCCACCGCCCAATCGTGGGCATAGCGGAGTGATGGTAATTTACATGTTACTCTATTATTAGATAGGATAACAATAAAATTTTGAAATATGAACAACAGGTGAATTTAGGGAAATAAAACGAATTAAGTATTTCCATCATCTTCTTCTGATCTTGACATGAGGGTACAGGTTCAAAAGTGGTGTTTTTTATATCCCTATCCAAAGTGCTGAATAACATGAGACTGAGGAGGGAAAATGCTGGGAGTAAAGGATGAATGCCACCCCGTGAAACATGAAAAAGTCATCTAGGCTATTCTTGAGCTTTTTCAGAGAAATTAAAGAGCCAGGTGAAAGCCACATGACTCTAGCATTTGGCTCACCTTTTTCCAATCTTATCTTCGTCATCTTATTCCTCTCCATACTCCATAAAGCCATTTCATTCTATCATGTCCTGCCTACACACACACACACACACACACACACACACACACACACACACACACACACATTTCATTCCACGCACAAGATTTTGCTCTTCATTCTCATTTATCCAGCAATTCCTGCCCTGTTCCCATCCCTAAGCTAGTGCTCAAAGGCACAGACACTGGTGATTACCTACCCAAAATACATTCTCCCATGCCTCCTTACTAAAATAACTGCAATATTATTCAGGAGGGCAATGTGTCCAGATAAAATGCTCACATTCCCTGATGCCCTTGCAGCTAGGGTGGCCGTGTAACTTGCTTGTTGTCGTGATATATGACTCAGAGAAAGTGTGGTAAGGAGTTGGGGAAAGTGTTTGTCCTCCTCATATATATCCTGTCTTTCCCTTTCACATACCTTTCTTTTTTCTCTGTTCTTCTTTCTTTCCTTCCTCCCTTTCTTTCTTCTTTTTCCCCACCTGCTTCACAAACAGAACACTTGAGTGGGGCAGCCATCTTGAAAGCATGAGGCAACAAATCCATAAGCTAAGAACTGAGGTACAGAAAGAGGAAAGAAGCCTGGAACATTGGTGACACCTTGAAGCTGCTGCATCAGGCTCAGACTGCTTGTTATGTGAGAATAATATGACTACATTTAGTTGAGCCCTTATAGTCAGGTGTTTGTAATGAGTAGCCTAATCCAACTAATTGTCATGCCCATACTCTTTCTTCAACCTGGTAAGTCACCTCTCCCATAGCCAGTTTTTGAAGTCCTATGCTCTCTTCAAAGCCCACCTTAAATCCCACCTCTTTCAATAAGGCATTCCATAACATCTCAAAATTAATCTCCCTCTCTCCCATAGGGCACAATTAAAATCATTAAACTAGCATGCATGTAGCAAGCCCACTTCATGTCATAAATAATTATGTATGTTTAATCACACCTACCCCCACTAGATTGATCAGTGCTAAGGGCAAAGATGCTATTTCACTCACTTTGAATGCCCTGCAGTACTGCCCAGAGCAGTCACTCAATAAAAGATTATTGAATTACTTTGAGTAGAGAAATGTTCTTCCCTTCCTAAGTGTATATAACCCAAAGCTTCTATGTAGAAAGGGTAGGAAATTTACCAAGCAAAAAAAGAGACCTTAGAAATCCTAATCATGGCCCAGCTGGTGTGGCATGGTTCAATGTAGGCTCAATCCCCAGTGGAGGGTGTGTGGGAGGCAGCCGATCAACAAATCTCTCTCATCATTGATATTTCTATCTCTCTCCCTTCCTCTCTCTGAAATAAATTTTAAAAAATTGAAAAAAAGAAAAGTAATACTAGTCATGTTTGGACCATGCTTTGACAATTTTGAAACTGTACAGCTTGTTCTGACTAATGGCCAAGAAATATAAATTAAGGTCAGAAGAAGGGACAGAAATGAGATGGTATTTAAAACCCAAGACTGGTCCTACATACCATCAAACTCATGTGCTGGTTTCACCAAGCTCAACCTGAAATCAGTATCTGCTGGAGGTATACCCCTATCCACAGCAGTTAATCCAACTTGTTGCATTATAATTCCAGTTACACTTCTACTGCTTATTTATTTATTTTGTTTGACAAAAATTTACTGAGCACTTAATATGTTCCAGGCCTAGGGTGACCAACCATTCCAGTTTGCCAGTGACTGGGGAGTTCCCAGAGACACAGGACTTTTAGTGCCAAAACCAGGGGAATCCTGGGAAAACCAAAAAGTTTGGTTACCCAAGAAGCTCTGTGCTTGATACTGGATATAAATCAGTAAAAAGACAGATATGGACTCTGCCCATGTGGAGCTTACAATAAATTGTGGACTTTATGTGGAGCTCTTCATTACAAGTAGGTTTGCATCCTTTAATCATATTTTCAAGTCATTCATATTAGATTTTATTGCACAGTATTCAAGTCCACCCAACACGTCCAGGTGCTGACACCACAAATCTCTCAGCACAGCTGGCTGTCCATGAGGAGGAAAGATGAAGGACATTGGAATAGGAGAGTAAGCAGAAGTTCAATTCATGAGTGTGGTCATTGTTCTACTGGTTGTGAATTCCAACCAGCTTTAATCACAGCCTGAGCCAGTTGTCTGTTGTTCTTGGAACAGCAGGCAAACTCTATCTTCAAGTTCTCATCTCTCTTTGTGATATTGATTAAGACCTGTTGTGTGGAACAGTGTCAACTTTGAAAAGGGCCAGGAGATGTCAATGTTTCCCTAGGGTAATGTAGAGGTAATCTGACTGTGGCATCTGCTGATGTAGCCATCAGAGCCAGACGGGACATGACTTCTTCTCAATCATTGTTCCAGATGAATTCTTCCTAGAGCTGAATGTTGGGTTATAAAGAAAACTCTCTCATGCTTGGGTCAAGGGCATGTATATAGTTTATTTTCCCCTTTAAAATTCCAACCCTTCTCCCAAATAGATATACTATATTCCTGAACTTTATAATCTAAAGATGCTATCCCCCAACAGTAGCCATTCACTCAGCAAAGGCTGAAGTTCCAGGTTCCTCTATTCCAAGAATCAAAGGAATACTTTTTACTCTGTGGTGGACTTTTTCTCTGCAAACCCCAGACTTAATTTCTGCTAGGCTTTGATAACAACCACCAATTAGTTGGTTTTCTATGATTGGCTAGACACCATGCTATACATTTTGTTGTTGTTGTTAATCCTCACCCAAGGATATTTTTCCATTGATTTTTAGAGAGAGTAGAAGGGAGAGGGAGAGACAGAGAGAAACATGGATGTGAGAGACACATCAATTGGTTACCTCCTGCACGCACCCCGACCAGGGCTGGGGAACCTGCAACCAAGGTACATGTCCTTGACCAGAATCAAACCCGGGACCCTTCAGTCCACGGGCCAATGCTCTATCCACTGAGCCAAACCAGCACGAGCTCATGATATGTATTTTTATATTTATTATCTTATTTAAATTACACAAAAACTTAAAGTAGATATTTTCATTTTCACTTCTAGATGAAGAAACTGATCCACATCATTTTTCCTGGATCACATGTTATAAATGGGCAGAGTAGAATTTGAATCCAACTCTATCAGACCTTTCTGGGAGTTGCTTTGATAATCCAAAAGGCAGAAGATCTTGTATGCTTACAGATAAGTGTAAGAAGGACTTCAAAAAGAGAAGTAATTTTGCGTCTATTGACGTCTAGATTTTGCTTAAAGACGGGGTGGGTGGGGCTGGGAACACTGCAAATTAAGGAGAAATGCTGGACAAAAGCCTTGGTCTGCCGCCCTGCACTAGACCCAATTCTAATTTATAACGGTATGTGAGTTTGTGCTTTGAAGCAACCAGGAATCAATTTTCAAACTGCCTTAGAAGTTTTTTTACGGGCATTTTTCTACAAACAAAACTAAAATGCCTAATTTCATTTTCATGAAAATTTTTATGACAAAGATGCTTTTTTTTTAGAGTTAAAAGTGAAAGAGAGCTTATTAGTGAAGCAGTGGAACAGAAAGAAGGCTACTCCACAGACAGAGCAGCTGCAAAGATATTTTATGTGGCCTAAAATTACTTTTTGGAAAAATAAAGAGCAAAGAGGTTACGGAGTCATATCTTTGTTATACCACCTAGGTAGCTTTATCATTGAAGATCTCAGAGCTTGAGCATTGAGGATCTCAGAGCCTGACCACCTCACTACCCATGCTATCTATCAGCACAGTGGTAGGGTGGTGCAGGGATCCAAGAATCAGCATTTACAAATGAGGAAAGCAAAGCCCAGAGTCATACCCCCAGTGTCTTGAAAACTGCCTGATCTGTAGCAAGTACTTGGTAATTTCATTGAATAAATGAATAAGTAAACAAATAAATAAACAAACTAAGTGATTTTTCAGAAGGTCACACAACAGGGGGGAAATATCCAATTTCCTAAATCTAAGCTCCAGCCTTGATCTATTTACATCATCCTCTGGGTAGCCTGGCCAACTTTAAAATGAATATTTGGATGTCAGAATGAATAGGGCACTGTACCTGACTTAAGCAAGATCAAAAATTTAATTAGAGACTTGGAAAAGATGGCGTTTGTGAAAACCCCCTGTTATCCAGATGCCAGGATCATTCTGTGTGGTTGGTTTAATTTCTAATGAGCATCTGCCGCACATCACCAATCACTTTACACTTTGATATGATGCACAGTTCACACAAAGTCAACTGTTCTTTATCATCTGTGTGGTCATTCACCTTTTTGTTGCCTGATAAGTGTTTAATCTGGCTTCCTTTCCATATTTATTGACTGTCTCTGTCAGTCAGGTGGTACCCAGGGAATGAAAAGGCACAGGAGGCATTCCAAAGTCAGTTACAACTAATTAGGTATTTTATCCACTGCTTGGATGATCCCCATGCCCTGTAGGGATACATAGTATAGGCTAGAATCTAGCCGCTAGATGAACACCACTCACAGATTGAGGTGCATTCTGAGGTTTATACTCAGCTCTCCATTGTCCATGCTAATAGAGGGGATGAGGAGTATAGATGCCCAGCAGATGTATTTTTAAAATCAATGTATAAATACACCATTGTAATTGTACATTTTATTGAGTTTTTACCATTTTATATACTTATGCAATCATCACCATAATCAAGACAAAGCCCATTTCCAGCATCCCACAAAGTTCTCTTGTGCCCCATCGCAGTCAATCTTCCCCTACCGTGGCTCCCAGTCTGCTTTCTGTCACTCTAGATTAGATTTGTCTTTTCTAGGGTTTCATATAAGTAGAATCATAGGGTATGTACTCACCAAAATTATTTTTATTAGCTTCTCTGATTTCTTTCCCAGTGATGTCTGGTTCAGGCTGATATTAAAATGAATTCATGTTCCCCACACCCACACTGATTTGACAGGGTGGGCAGAGCTAGGACTTGGAAGAAACCTGAGAGGCGACATACAGAGGCAGATGAGAATACTTCTTGGCATTGAGAAGAATGTTGGTTTTTCCAAACATTGGTAGAATATGGCAATGAGTGTGTGCCCACGTTGTGCCTTGAACCTATTTTTCAATGTCGCTCAGTACAGCTTCTCCTAAACCTAACTGCCTAGGAATTTTGTGTGCTTTGTCTTGAATGGGCTCTTGGAAACTCCTGACTCCAACCATCCCCTCTCAGCACGGAGTCATTGCACCCTCTGGTGTAAACATGGGGATCTGTCACCCTTGTGGCATGAGGCATTCCCACCCAAGCAGCTATCATCTACCACAGCCTTCCCCTGCCAGCAGGATCCCTCGGCTCCCCTCACCAAGAAGCCAAGGGCAAGTAAATGTCAGGCTCCCTCCAGCTGCTGTTAGGAACACGGGTCAGAGGCTGAGCTTGTAAATACATGAACATAAGAGAAACACTAAGAGATCAACCACTTGAGAGAGGACAGGAACAGAGAAGGGAAACCTCAGAGAAGACAGAGCAAGCTAAGCATGAAAGATGAGGTAAAGAGCAGAGGCATAGGCCAGAAAACAAAGCAGAAGCAATAGAGGGATAGAGCTTTTTTCCATCTAAGAAAAATCCTAAAAATTCACTCCTCTGCCCAAAATAAATAGATTCTGACCCAGGCTATGAGAATCCTTGAAAATATTTTAACATGGAAATGCTGATTTTAAAAAACACACAACACCTATATATTTCTAGATGCTGCCGAACCTGTTTAATCCCTTTAAACCTTTCATAACTTCAACTATGGTGTTTAAATTCTCATAAATCTGCACTAGCTTAAAATTGAGAAACATCAATCATGTTCAGGAGCTTATGGGTAGGGACAGAAGATGGGCATCCCAATGCCATTTAAAACCACAGCACAGACTTTCATCAAATTATTCCAAGAAAAGCTGAAATGGAAAACGTTCAAGTTTCTGAGTTGTGCTTCCATACATTCTCAATTTGTGTGTGTGTGTGTGTGTTTTTTCTTTTCAATAGGGTAGGGAGGAGTGTGAGGGAGTGCTAATGTGCTATTTAGCTGGAGAGAAAAAAAAATGGCAAAGATCTATCTTATTTAGTTCTATTTTTACATAAAATAAAACCAAAAACAAACAAGAATTTTTAAAACTACTGCCAGAAGTCATTAGAAAACAGCACTGTTTGTAGTAAGGCACCAACAAAGTGATGTCTGGTTTTTGTTAAAGGATTAATTCATGCCAAAGAGTAAAAGTTATGTATACTATTCTACTAACAATAACTACCTTTTCTTTTTCATTCCTACTATAATCCAGGCATCTCCTGTGTAAAGAGGTTTAGTTATATGATCTAATTTCATCCTCACAATAACCCCATGAGAAATAATATTCTCTCTGCTTTACAGATGAGGAGGAAACTAAGGTTCAGACTGTTTAAGTAACTTACCCCAAATCACACAACTGGTAAGTTATGGAGCAAAAATTCAAACCCAGAGTTTGCTTTGGAAGACCCAGTGTTATCCAGGATACCTTCTGTGATGTAGTAAAGCCAGCCCACAGATCACCTGGACAAATTTAGTGTATCACACTCTGATAATTGATGTGTTTTCATCTTCCTCTTTCTTGACCTGGTCCAATCTTTTCAAACCCCAAAGTCTTAAAAAAAAAAAAAAAGGTGGCTATATTAACTGAATCTTTACTCCAAGTTCAGTTTACATAGAGAAAAGAAGAGTCCCCTGATTGTGTTGCTTGCTTCAGAACACAATTTTCCTGCACTAATGTACTACCAAGTGATCCTGGGAAAATCTCTGAACTTTAGACTCCTCACCTATTAAACAAGGATCTGTATGATCTAACTTAAGGGCTATTATGAGGACTAATGTGTTGGAATATAGTCTGGAGACTGCAAAGACAAGGCGATGGTTTATAATTATTATGGTACCTTCAATATAATTAGGAGTAGTAGCCCCAGTAAAGTCCAGCTTCATAGAAGAGAGAAGGAAGAAGACATTTCAACCACTGGGATGAACAACAAAACTCATTTCAAAACACTCATGATTGAAAGATATGCATTTGGGAGAATGAAAATATATGTCTCTCAAATGCAAATCACAACCTCACTCCTTTCAGAATGGTTATCATCAATAAATCAACAAAAAAGTGTGGTGAGGATGTGGAGAAAAGGGAACCCTAGTGCATTGTTAGTGGGAATACAGATTGGTGCAGCCACTGTGGAAATTCCTCAAAAAATTAAAAATGGAATTGCCTTATGAGCCAGAAATTCCACTTCTGAGAATATAGCCAAAGGAACCCAAAACACTAATCCAAAAGAAAATATGATGTACCCCCATATTTATTGCATCATTCTTTACAATAGCCAAGATATGGAAGCAGCCCAAGTGCCCATCAATAGACAAGTGAATAAAAAAGTTGTGGTACATATACACAATGGAATACTACTTGGCCATAATGAAATCTTACCTTTTGCAACAGCATGGATGAACCTAGAGAGTATTATACTAAGTGAAATAAGTCAGACAGAGAAAGACAAAAACCATATGATTTCACTTACATGTGGAAACCAAAGAAAAAATAAAGTAGAAACATACTCACAGATACAGAGAACAAACTGATGGTTGACAGAGGGGAGACGGGTTGGGGAACTGGGTGATAAAGGTGAAGGGATTACAAAGTACAAATTGAGAGTTACAGAATAGTCACAGAGAAGTAAATTACAGCATGCGGAATATAGTCAATAATATCAGAATAACTAGTATGTAGGGGGCCAGGTGGGTACTTGAAATATCAGGGGACCACTCTGTAAAGTACATAACTGTCTAACCAATGCGCTGTACACCTAAAACTAACACAGAATACTATTGAATATAAACTGTAATTGAAAAATAAAGATAATTTAAAATTTTTAGTTTTTTTAAAAAAAGAAGTAAAAATTAGTAATTACAAAATAGTCACAGGGGTGTAAAGTACAGTACAGGGAATAATGTTGCAATAACTATGTATGGTACTAGGTGTGTATTAGACTTATATGTGGGAAGAATCACTTAGCAAATTATATACTAGTAAATGTCTAACCAGCATGCTGTATACCTGAACTACTAGAACAATGAATGTCAACTGTAATTGAAAAACAAAAACAAAAAAATATTTTTTAGACAAGATCTATGTACAGACGTCAGTCGTTTTATTAAGTTCACTTTATTGTGCTCTGAAGATGTCTTTTTTACCAATTAAAGGCAAGACTCTCCACCAGCAAACAATTACGACTGGCTTGACTGTGGTACTGGCTTTGTTGCACTGGTGTGGAACCAAACCCACATCTGAGAGGTATGACTGCATAGACAGGGTTGGTGGATACCATAGGAAAGCATAAAGTTTTAAAAATGTATCATGTCATACACTTAAGATTGCTATTTTCACTATATTTTAATGTATACTGATACAAAAACATACATATAGAGGTGAAGGAGAATGATCATTCGGTAGTCATGGAGATGAGGACAGTTTACATACAAAACTCCCCCTACCCCAACGATATCACTGAAGACCAATGAGGGTAGCATTTACCGGCCGGGTTCTGGGTGGAATGTCGGATGTCACCGGTCTGCTATGGCCGGAGGCTCCCTGACGACAGGCAGTCCCTGTGCGGATGGTCCATGGAGGGCTGCGGTCCTCTGCGGAGCTGGGCTTTGGGCCCATCCTTGGGAAGCTGGCGAGAGGTGGCGGTGGAACGGCTTCCCGACGGCCTTAGTCCACGCCTCCCTGCCCACATCCTCCAGTGGGAGACACTGGCGTGTCCACCTGTCCTCGGCTTCTTGGTGGGTCTCGTATTTATAGTCAGACTTGTTTGTTGGATGCAGAGTCGACGTCATGTAAGACGTGAAGTGCCGCTCGCAAAAACACTGGCCACACAGATGGAGGCGAAATGTCACGTCATTGACAAGTACAGCGCAGCTGGAGAGGAGTGCACGGGGATCGAGTCATCCTGAGATGATGCCAGGCGTGAGAGAGCGTCATTCAAGATACCCTGCCTTAGCGACACCTACAGAAAGGTGACTAGGACCTACTGGACGCTGAAACCGGAAGTTACCTCCCTGGCTCACGAACTGAAGGAAGAGAGGTCCAAACGCTCAGGGCTAGAGGAGGAGATGGATGGAGGTGATGCTCAAGACACTCAAGTCCCCGGAAGAGGTCGTGAAAATCTCTACTTCACAAGCTGCTTTTCCAAAGCTTCCAGAAGGCCAAGAGCTAAGCCCTCGTGGTTCCCTCCTCAGGAGTGGACCTGGGTCTTAAAGAAGCAATGTTCCCTCCCTCCTCTCCACTTGGGCCTCTCCAGCTGCCAGCTGTGCCGCCTACCCGCACCTCCACAGTACAATCCTTGAGGCCAGTGGATGCAGGAGGGCCCTCTCCCCCGGCTGGGGTTCCTGGGGTTCCTCCTCCTCATAAACCAAAGACAGCAGTTAAATTCTGCACGGCACAATCCCCGCAAGTATAAAGAACAAGAGACTTCCCACAACATACCAAGAAAGAGGGGCTTCTTTATAATCACAGAATGTTTGGATTCTCTCTTGACAGCAATGAAAGAAATGCTGTAATTAAGAGATGCATTTGTTTTTTTGAAACAGCCTAAGTGCCCATCAGCCGAGGAGTGGATTAAAAAACTGTGGTACATCTACACAATGGAATACTACACTGCAGTAAAAAAGAAGGAGTTCTTACCATTTGCAACAGCATGGATGGAACTGGAGAGCATTATGCTAAGTGAAATAAGCCAGTCAGAGAAAGACAAATACCACATGATCTCACTCATTTGTGGAATATAAACAACATAAACTGATGAACAGGGACAGATCCAGAGGCAGAGAAGCATCGATCAGACTGCCAGACCTCAGAGGGAAGGTAGAGAAGGGTGGAGGAAAGGAGGAGAGATTAACCAAAGGACTTGTATGCATGAATATAAGCCTAACCAATGGACATGAACACCAGAGGGGTGAGGGCATGAATGGGGAGAGGGGGTTGAGGGGTTAAAGGAGGGATGAGGACACATATGTAATACCTTAATCAATAAAGAAATTTTAAAAAAATTAAAAATAAAGACCACAAAAAAAAAAAAAAAGAGATGCACCTTTTACTCAAATTGAATCTTCATCAAACTACGTTTCTTGGTGTTTTGTGAGCATCCTATCTAATAAAACAGTAATATGCAAATTGACCGCACCTTCGCTACACCCATAAGCCACGCCCACCGGCCACGCCCACCGGCCAACCAGGAGCAAATATACACGTTAAACCAGCAAAGATGGCGGGGGGGAAAGGGCAGCACCCATGTCAGTGAGATCCAAGCCATGATGGTGGACCTGGGCAGGCGGCGTGGGTTAAGGCCGGCAGGCGGCTGCCCAGGTCCGCCATCCCCGATCGTGGACCTGGGCAGGCGGCGTGGGTTCAAGCCCGCTGCCGCCTGCCCAGGTCCGCCATCCCCGATCGCGGACCTGGGCAGGCGGCGTGGGTTCACGCCGGCAGCCGCCTGCCCAGGTCCGCCATCCCCGATCGCGGACCAGGGCAGGCAGCGTGGGTTCACGCCCGCTGCCGCCTGCCCAGGTCCGCCATCCCCGATCGCGGACCAGGGCAGGCGGCGTGGGTTCACGCCCGCTGCCGCCTGCCCAGGTCCGCCATCCCCGATCGCGGACCTGGGCAGGCGGCGTGGGTTAAGGCCGGCAGCCGCCTGCCCAGGTCCGCCATCCCCGATCGCGGACCAGGGCAGGCGGCGTGGGTTCACGCCCGCTGCCGCCTGCCCAGGTCCGCCATCCCCGATCGTGGACCTGGGCAGGCGGCGTGGGTTCACGCCCGCTGCCGCCTGCCCAGGTCCGCCATCCCCGATCGTGGACCTGGGCAGGCGGCGTGGGTTCACGCCCGCTGCCGCCTGCCCAGGTCCGCCATCCCCGATCGTGGACCTGGGCAGGCGGCGTGGGTTAAGGCCGGCAGCCGCCTGCCCAGGTCCGCCATCCCCGATCGCGGACCAGGGCAGGCGGCGTGGGTTCACGCCCGCTGCCGCCTGCCCAGGTCCGCCATCCCCGATCGCGGACCTGGGCAGGCGGCGTGGGTTCACGCAGGCAGCCGCCTGCCCAGGTCCGCCATCCCCGATCGCGGACCTGGGCAGGCGGCGTGGGTTAAGGCCGGCAGCCGGCTGCCCAGGTCCACGATCACAGATCACGGACCAGGACAGCTGCCTGCCCAGGTCCATCACTGATCTCAGAGCTGGGCAGGCAGCGTGGGTTAAGGCCTGCAGCCGCCTGCCCAGGTCCATGATGAGGGATCACGGACCAGGGAAGGCGGCGAGGGTTAGCGCCCGTAGCTGCCTGCCCAGGTCCGCCATCACCGATCTCGGATGAGGGCAGGCAGCTTGGGTTAGCGCCCACAGCCGCCTGACCAGGTCCTGGATAAGGGCTTCGAGTCAGCCATTGCCAGTGGCAGCTGACTTAAAGCCCCTATCAGGGATCATGGACCAGGTCAGGCAGCGTGGGTTAAAGCCCACAGCCGGCTGCCCAGGTCCGTGATCACCGATCTCAGAGCAGGGCAGGCAGCGTGGGTTAAAGCCTGCAGCAGGCTGCCCAGGTCCACGATCATGGATCACAGACCATAGCAGGCGTCATGGGTTAGCACCCGCAGAGGCCTGCCCAGGTACCGGATCACGGATCCAGGTGGCGTGGGTTAGCACCCACAGCCGCCTGACCAAGTCCCCGATAGGGACTTGGAGTCTAGCATAAGGAAAAGAATAGTCAGCAAAAGCAGGAGACAAGGTTTCATAAGTTCTCCCCCAGGTCACCACTGTTCTCTTATACATTTTAAGTATCCCAGACTTTGCATGATGGGATTTGATTTGAATTATGCCTGATAGAGATTTCATGACATGAATTGTAGGCTCATTCTTTCTTTTTGTGGTTGCCTGACTGAGAAAGGCCTTGGAATGAGAGAAGGCACTTTTATTTTCCTTTTTCATTCTTTAGAGGCTGAGGAATTACAGTTATATGAAGAAGTTAGTGAGAGAATGAAAGTCTCATGCTGTATTATTCTGTAAGTTTTATCATGTGGACTATCAAAAACTTGGTGGGATCCTTTTCAAGAGGTGTTACAAAAATTATGTTGAAATTAACATTCAAGAGTAAAAGGAGAGAAGTGAGTGGTGGGTAAAGGAAAGAACTTTGTCCTAGAAACCAAATAGAAGCCACATAAACCTTCAGATTCTTACTCATTGTGCTTTGGAGGTATCCTATCTAATGAAAGAGTAATATACAGATTGATCATCACTGCAACACACAATATAGCTGCCCCCATGTGGTCAAAGATCCTGCCCCCATGTGTACACAAGATGGCCACCACAAGATGGCCAGCAGGAGAGGGCAGTTGGGAGGCACCCAGCCTGCAAGGGAGGGCAGTTGAGAAGGACTAGGCCTGCAAGGGAGGGCAGTTGGAGGTGATCAACCCTGCAGGAGAGGGCAGTTAGGGGTGACCAGGCCGGCAGAGGAGGGAAGTTGGGGGCAAACAGGCTGGCAGCAGAGTGGTTAGGGGCAATCAGGAAGGCAGGCAGGCAAGCAGTTGGGAGCCAGCAGTACTGGATTGTGAGAGGGATGTTCGACTGCCCGTTTAGGCCCGATCCCATCGGGCCTAAACGGGCAGTCGGACATCCCTTGAGGGGTCCCATATTGGAGAGGGTACAGGCTGGGCTGAGGGACAACCCCCCTCCGTGCACGAATTTCGTGCACCGGGCCTCTAGTTATATATATTTACATATATATGTTAATCTTCCAAGTGAATATTTATATTTTATTCTCTCCTTAAATACTGTATTTTATTTTGAAAATATATGTAACTTTGCAATAAAGACTTTTAATTGTCAAAAAAGAAAATAGATGTCTCTCTACCATCACTTCCAAAACTGTTTTCAATAGGCTATTTATTAGTAGACTAGAGACCCGGTGCATGAAATTTGTGCATGGGGGGGTGTCCCTCAGCCCGGCCTGCACCCTCTCCAATCTGGGACCCCTTGGGGGATGTCCAACTGTTGGTTTAGGCCCAATCCCTGCGGCAGTTGGACATCCCTCTCACAATCCGGGACCACTGGCTCCTAACCACTAGCCTGCCTGCCTGCCTGCCTGCCCGATAGCCCCGAACCATATCTGCCTGCCTGCCTGATTGACCCTAACTGCCTCTGCCTGCCTGATCACCCCTAACTACCTCTGCCTGCCAGCCTGATCGCCCCCTAACTGCTCCCCTGCTGACCTGATCGCCCCCTAACTGCTTGCTCCCCTGCCAGCCTGATTGTCCCTAACCACCTCTGCCTCAGCCCCCGCCACCGTGGCTTTGTCTGGAAGGAAGTCAGACGTCCGGGAGATGTTCGGTCAACCCGGTCTAATTAGCATATTACCCTTTTATTAGTACAGATGTTTCCTCAAAAGGTCTATAGTCAGAGAGATTTGGAAAATACCATATATGTGAGAATCACAATGTACTTTGTCTTATTGAAGGTCCTGGGAAGTCTTACATTAAATAGTCTCTGCTCAATCCAGCAATTCCCAAACAGTTGACTACAGGAATTTGATTTTGGGGTTTCCATCTATTAAGAATCTTCCAGAAAACCAGGAAACATAGTTTAGGAAATGCTACTCTCAATAAAGATAGCTTCTTTTACCCACCATCAATACAGTATCTGATCCACTCTCCATTGTGACCAATGTTCTTTCATTTAATAATTCATATCAATGAGAATACTCCCCAAAGCCTGCGAACATGTTTTTATAATACCAGGCTCTTCACAGAGGAGAGTACACACCCCACAAATCTCTGGGTACAGGCCCTCCTACCTTGGATGAGAAGAATAAGAGGAGGAGGGTGTCTCATTTAGCAGCTCTCTAGCAATGCATGTTTAGCGAATCTAACTTATACTAGAGAATTGTCTTAGTCTTGGGGTCCTCCAGAAGCTGACCTTGAAACAAGAGTTTGAGAGCAAATAATTTATTTGGGAGTTAATCCAAGGAAATACCAGTAAGAGAATGAGGAAGTGAGTCAGGGAGGGGAAGACAGCCAGTAAAAGTGAATTATTAAGCCAACTACACAGTGGACAACTCTAGCTTAATACACTGTAAAACGCACAACTCAGAATTATTCTACCCAAGGGATGAGGTTGCTAAAATATTTATACATCATCTCCCATCATTCATTGGTTCAAGGTTGCTGAGAGGGCGCAGGGCCACTGATTTTCCAGAACTTCTGAATTTCCATTATCTTTGGCCTAGTGATCTTCCAGAGTTCCAGGTAAAGTCCTCCAGCATTAAGACACAGATACTGGCAGTTGGAAAATGTCTGGAACACACTGACATAGTAAATCCTGAAGGACATGGTTCTGCATCAGTGTCTCTCATACTGGCTCCATATTTCCAGATGGGAAAACTAAGTTTGAAGGAAGTTGTGTACCCCTGAGCTACTGTTCCAGGTATTTTTGAGGTGCAAGACTGTGCTGAACATGACCTTGAGTCCATAGTCCCATGCCAACAAGATAACTATCTGAGGATACAGGTGACCCCACCTCCTTCTTTTCCCCTGCTTGTGGTGGCTGTCAGGCTTTTTTCTGGCTCCATATCAGTAATATTTCTCAGCTGAAGGTGAGCGTAAGTCACATTCCCCCATTGGTGGTGCATGAAATCCAGAAATGACAAAGTCTGCTTTTAAAATATTTGCAACTGCCTGACTCCCTCACCATGATACTAGGTCATTGTGAGGAGTGGTAATAGCCACATAGGTTGGACTAATTCCTGTTCAGATGAAGTAAGTCAATGTGCCTCTGAAACAGCAACTATTTCAGCTGAAGGCATTGCCTTTTTTCCTAAACATGTAAGAAAAGATACAGTGAGGCATTGAAAGAAGTAGTTTTCACTTTGAAGCAAGGATGGTATGAATGTTTCAGGAAGTTGGCATAAGACCAGAGTTTGAGGGGAGGTGAAAGCAAAGTTACGGTTATTGAGCCACTTACAGTAGTTCAACTTGAGACCATCATTCAGCATCCAGTTCAGTTGGAAGTCAGAGTTCCCCTGTTCTACTTCAAGGTATTACTACTTTCTGTTCCCCTTTCCCCCAAAATTTCACCTGCTTCCCTTCCTCTTTCCATGAATTTATCCCTATTAATAAAACGTTTACAGATGAGGCTAAATTAGGAGTAAAATGTTAATAATTTATACCAAAGGGAACCCAGTTACGTTATCTCCTCAGTACTCCAGATTACAGGACCTGAATTATACCTATGGTCTGAACGTCTATTTGTCAAGTTATAGAAAATAACCCCAAGAGAAGGAAAGAGCATTTTAGAAAGGACCAGGAGTGATGATTCTTCCATCGTATGATTCTTTGGCCCCTAATAAAAGTCACTATTGATGCTTATAATTTTCTCTCCAAGCTCCTAAGCATTTTAACTCAAAAGTATCTTCGCTTCTGGTTGACATGTTTGTTGCAGGACACAGCGTTAGGGAAGGCAGCAACAATACTGCTTTGCCCAATTCTGACCTCTCCAGGTTTGAACTTCTCCTTTTCACAACTCCTCTATAGACAAATCCTATCTAATAAAAGAGTAATATGCAAATAGACCATCACAAGATGGCCGCCCCCATGTGGTCAAAGATGGCCACCCCCATGTGGACACAAGATGACCACCACAAGATGGCCGGCAGGGGAGCGCAGTTGTGGGCAATCAGGCATGCAGGGGAGGGCAGTTGGGGGTGATCAGGCCTGCAGGGGATGGCAGTTAGGGGTGACTGGGCCAGCAGAGTAGGGCAGTTGGGGGCGACCAGGCCTGTAGGGGAGGACAGTTGGGGGGGACCAGGCCTGCAGGGGAGGGCAGTTGTGGGCAATCAGGCCAGTAGGGGAGGGCAGTTGGGAGCAATCAGGCCTTCAGGGGAGGGCAGTTAGGGGTGACCAGCCGGCAGAGGAGGGCAGTTGGGGGCAACCAGGTTGGCAAGGGAGGGCAGTTAGGGTTGACCAGGCCAGCAGGGGAGGACAGTTCGGGGCAACCAGGACTGCAGGGGAGGACAGTTAGGGGTGACCAGGCTGGCAGGGGAGGGCAGTTAGGGGTGACCAGGCCAGCAGGGGAGGGCAGTTAGGCATCAATCAGGCTGGCAGGGGCGTGGTTAGGGAGTGATCAGGCTGGCAGGCAGAAGTGGTTAGGGGCAATCAGGCAGGCAGGCAGGCAGGCTAGCGGTTGGGAGCCAGCAGTCCTGGATTGTGAGAGGGATGTCCAACTGCCCACTGGGATCGGGCCTAAACAGGCAGTCGGACATCCCTCGAGGGGGTCTCAGATTGGAGAGGGTGCAGGCCGGGCTGAGGGACACCCCCCCTCCATGCACGAATTTTGTGCACCAGGCCTCTAGTAATATTTATAATGCTAAAGATATTTACAAGGGCAGAAGTCTGAACTTTAGATATTGACTATCTAAGAGCCTCCACCCACCCACCTTTGCCCCTGGGAAGAGAAAGAACTCAAGCCATCTTCACTT
Organism: Cnephaeus nilssonii; assembly: GCF_951640355.1. Lineage (NCBI taxonomy): Eukaryota > Metazoa > Chordata > Mammalia > Chiroptera > Vespertilionidae > Cnephaeus > Cnephaeus nilssonii. Next base: position 55,493,739 of record NC_137074.1, read on the forward strand.
CTCCCCAGACTCCTCACCTCTGTAGCTCAAGGAGAAATCATGTCAATATGATGGAGAGATCCTAGCATACTGTGTGGGCAATTGCTTAGTAAAGGATGGCATCCCTCTCTCCGCCACTTTCCTTTCTTTCTCTCCCATTTGTATTACTGAAGAGGGCATCTAGCTTACAGTCTTCTTCTCTGAGGCTTGCTTCTGTACACTCATCTTTTTGTGGTCTTGTTCCATGAAGAAGGTCCCCAAACTTGGGTTGATGCTTAGAGGAAGGAGAGGCATAGGTAAGCCTCTGGCCTAGGCCATGTGCTCTGGGCCATCTAACCAAGAAAGAGGCACCTAGCTTCCAAACACAAACTCAGAAGAGCTACTTTCCTTTGTCATTGCTCCCTTTACATATATCTTCCTTAGGAACTTTATGAGAAAGAGAGAGAAGATTATGTCCCTTATTTGAGGATGGGATTTGGGCATTTCTTGGGGTCTCCTGGTCACTTTCTCTCTCCTGCTCCCATGTTTACTATGAATATTTCAAACAAACAGGAAAATATAAGAATAAAGCAATGAATACCTATATATGTTCTTCCTAATTTACCAATTGTTATCATTTTGCCGTATTTACTTTATCTCTATGGGTAGTGTGTGTGCATGTGTATTTTGGTGTGTTTTTTTTAATTGTTTTGAGCCATTTGAAAATAAGTCATAGATATAATGACACTTTATCCCAATACTTCAGAATACATCTCCAAAGTATAAGAATGTTGGTCTTCTATAACCACAATACCATTATTTCACCTATAAAAATTAATAATTCCATAATATCAAATATCCCCAATTATGGCAAAAATACCATTTATAAATTTTTTTTATTGTGGTAAAATATACATAACTAGAGGCCCAGTGCATGACATTCATGCTCTGGGGGGGTGGGGAGGGGCAGTCCCCTCAGCCCGGCCTGCGCCCTTTAGCAGTCAGGGAGCCCTTGCAGTCGGACATCCTTAGTGCTGCTGCAGAGGTGGGAGAGACTCCCACCACCTCCACTGCTCACCAGCCGTCAGCCCAGCTTGTGGCTGAGCAGTGCTCCCCCTGTGGGAGCACACTGACCACCAGGGGGCTGCTCCTGCATTGAACGTCTGCCCCCTGGTGGTCAGTGTGCGTCATAGCGACCGGTCGCTCTGCTGTTTGGTCGATTTGCATATTACCCTTCTATTACACTGAGTGGCCAGATTATTATGATCTCTGAACACATAATAATCTGGCCACTCAGTGTATATCCTTTATAATAAAAGGCTAATATGCAAATTGTCCCCTCAACCAGGAGTTCAACCAGCAGGCAGGCCAGCCAACTGCCCATGTCCCCTCCCCCTGGCCAGGCTGGCCGGACCCTACCCATGCACGAATTCATGCACTGGGCCTCTAATATATATATATATATATATATATATATATATATATATATATATATATATATATATATATATACTGAGTGGCCAGATTATTATGCGTTCAGAGATCATAATAATCTGGCCACTCAGTGTATATAGGATGTAAAATCTACCATCTTAACCATTTTAAGTGTACAGTTCAGTGGCATTAAGTACATATATATTATTGTGTAACCATCACACCATCCATCTCCAGAACTTTTTCATCTTCCCCCACTGAAACACTATACCCATTAAACACTAACCTCACATTCCCTCCTCCCCCCAGTTCCTGGCAACTATCATTCTGCTTTTTGTCTCTATGAATTTGGCTATGCTAGGGACTGCATATAAGTGGAATCATACAATATTTTTCCTTTGATGTCTGGCTTATTTCACTTAGCATAATGTCTTCAAGGTTCACCCATTTTGTAGCATAAGTCAGAATTTCCTTCCTTTTAGGGTTGAATAATATTCTGTTATATGTATGCCACATTTTGTTTATCCATTCATCCACTTAACTGTTGGCTACTGTGATTAAGGTTGCTAATATCAACCAATGGTTGTTGGCACCAATTCAATGCCAACAGGAATCCACAATTTGGGGTGCAGTGAAGAAGGAAACTTTATTCAGTGCACAACAGCTCAATTGTGATACAGCACAGCCAGCATGATCAGCATGGCTGTGAGCCTGCCCTAGAGCCAGGCCTCTCTGGCTAGACAGCTGTGCTCTGCTCCTCATTGGTCTGGTCTGGTCTGCTCTGCTCTGCTCTGCTCTGGCCTGCATTGGCCTGCTCTTATCTGCTCCAGCAGACATCTTTGGTGTTTTAGCTCCAGCCAGGAAAATGCAGTATTTCGTGGAAAAGGAAAGTGCACTCCCAGAGTCAGAGGGCAGCTGACTTATACAGACAGATGATCTCATCCCTAGTCCCTGATTGGTCCATCCTCATCCAAATGAGAACTCCAAATTCTTGCAGTTTGATTTGTCCAAAAGATACCATCCTGATTGGTAGGAAAGAGGCTGCTATGATTGGCTGGCTGGTGAAGAAGTTGATGGGGATATAGCTGTGCAACTCCAATTGGATGGGGAAAACCTCAGTCCTACTGGTTGAAATAGGATTTCAGGAGCTCCTTTATAAGGGCTGGCTCAGCTGGCAGAAACACAGTGCAGGCAGGTAGTTCAGTGCAGGCTTCTCCCTGAGGTGCAGTTTGCATGAAAGGCCCCTGTGTACAAATGACTGTTAGGCTGTGTTTTGTTTTTAATTTGATCCCAGTTAGCCACTGGGAGCCCTTTTTAGTATGTACCTTTTTTCTTGAGATCCACACTATAAATATGTACACCTTAATATAAATGTATTACTTTGAACAGTTATACAAATATCTGTTTAAGTTCCTGTTTTCAATTCTTTTGGGTGTATACCCAGAAGTGGGACTAATGGATCATGTGATAATTCTATGTTTAATTTTTTGTGGAATTACCATACTGTTTTCCGCAGAGGCTGTACCATTTTACATTCCCATCAGCAATGGTTCTAATCCTCAACAACACTTGTTATTGTCCATCTTGTTGCTAATAGCCGTTCTAATGGGTATGATCTCATTGTGGTTTTGATTTGCATTTCCCTAATGGTTAATATTATTGGGCATCTTTTCATGTGCTTATTGACCATTTGAATATCTTCTTTGGTGATATGTCTATTCAAATCCTTTGCCCATTTTTTTTAATCTAGTATTTTTTCGTTGTTCATTTTGTCCTTTGATGCACAGAAATTTTTAATTTAGCTGTAGTCCAATTTAGCTATTATTTTCTTCTGTCGCCTGTGCTTTTGGTAGCTACTAGAAATTTTAAAATTACATGTGGCTCACATTATATTTCCGTTGGAGAGTGCTGGTCTGGAAGCTTGATTAAACTCACTTTTGGCAAGAATACCTCCTAGGCAATGCTGTGTACTACATAATGTATCCCAGCAGGTTTATAAAATCAGGCTGTCCTACTAGAAATGATGCTAAGTTTGATCATCTGGTTAAAGTAGTAACTTCCAGATATCTGGATTATAAAGTACATTTTTCCCTTCTAAATAATTTGTGAGATAATACTTTGAGAGCAGAATACCTTTTAAAATATCATCAGACGTTAATACCAGTTATTCCTCAGTGAAACCAATACTGACAGAGCAACACTAAGGCTATAACCAAGGAGTCGCATCCTAAATGCATGACCCTCTTAAGGAAGGCATTTCAGATAACTACCCTTGACTTTTTCATGGCTGCAATGGTCAGAGAACATGCTATGCCTGCCCTTTCCCCCATCACCCTTCCTAATGGCTGTAAGTAACAGTAACTGTACCTAAAGCTTACCCAGGTCTCCTTTCCAGTCTTATTACTGGCATTAACCCTCCACCCCTGCATTTTTTAAAAATTCTCACTCAAAGATATTTTTTCCCATTGATTTTTAGAGAGTGGAAGGGAGAGAAAGAGAGGAAGAGAGAGAAACATTGATATGAGGGAGAGACACATCAATTGGTTGCCTCTGGCATGCACCCCAACTGGGGCCAGGGATCGAACCTGCAACCAAGATACATGCCCTTGACCAGGAATCAAACCCACAACCCTTCAGTCCCAGGGCTGTTGCTCTAACCACTGAGAAACCCAGCAAGGGCCATTTCTGCATTTTTTAGAGTTTCCAAGGTATGTCTCTCATGTACTCAAGAACTTCTCTCCTGTTTTTCATCTCTGCCCCCACTTTTTTTTTTAAATCCTCACTCAAGGATATGTTCTCATTGATTGTAGAGAGAGAGGAGGGAGAAGGAAGGAGAGAGAGAAATTGATGTGGTAGAGAAACATTGAGCGGTTGCCTCTAGTACACACTTGATGGGCCATTGAACCCTCAACCTGGGCCTGTGCCCTGACTGGGGATCAAACCCGTGCACAAGATGATGCTGCAACCAACTGAGCCACACTTCTTTTGTTCTGTGACCATGCTAACATCTGTGCCAAGGTGGGTGGCCCATGGAGCTTCCAAAACTACAGATTCCCATAGTGCCCAAGAGGCCCTGTAATCCCCAGAGTCGTCCCTGGTTAAAGCCATGCTGAGTCGATGTGAAGTGGAGAAGAAGACCTCTGTAGGACACACTCTCCCAGATGCCAAAGTGACACCTCTGTTTGGGCTCCTCTGCATACAGCATCAGTGGCGAAATCATATCCTTCCATTTCTGTTTGAGTCACAGAACTTGGCTCATTATAAATACCCAGTAGACACCTTGCTCTCTCAAGATCCCTCTTTTCTCCCTAGGTGCCTGAGCAAAAACACCTTCCCACTTCCTTTAGCCAAATCAGCTCCTAGCACCCATGCCCACTTTCCTCCAGAGGGATATGAATCTCCTTTAAGCTCCAGATGGGACAACCAGTCATAGTCTACATTACAGTACCTAAGGGAGAAACACTCAGTAAAATTTCCAAATTTTCTTCTATGTGTCTGTATGGCTGTAAGCCCAAATGGCTATCATGTAATCAAAGGACTCCAGCTAGGTCTTAAGGTTTATTCCCATGATGGATAAAAAGAGACACTTATGTTATTATAATAAAATTGACTATATTTCACTATGGGCACTAGACTTACCAGGGTAATCACTTAGTAAAGTATATAAATGTCTAATCACCTGAAACTAACATAATATTTATGTGAACTGTAATTGAAAAATAAATTTCCTGCCCTAGCTGGTTTGGCTCAGTGGATAGAGCGTTGGCAGGTGGACTGAAGGGTCCTGGGTTCGATTCTGGTCAAGGGCACATGCCCAGGTTATGGGCTCGATCCCCAGTAGGGGGCATGCAGGAGGCAGCCAATTAATGATTCTTTCTCATCATTGATGTTTCTATCTCCCTCTCCCTTCCTCTCTAAAATCAATTAAAAATATTTTTAAAAATTTAAAAATTTGCCGAAACCGGTTTGGCTCAGTGGATAGAGCGTCGGCCTGCGGACTGAAAGGTTCCAGGTTCGATTCCGGTCAAGGGCATGTACATTGGTTGCGGGCACATCCCTGGTAGGGGGTGTGCAGGAGGCAGCTGATCGATGTTTCTCTCTCATCGATGTTTCTAGCTCTCTATCCCTCTCCCTTCCTCTCTGTAAAAAATCAATGAAATATATTTTTTTAAAAAAAGAAATAAAAGAAACAATATTTTAAAAAAAATTTAAAAATTTTTTTCTTAAAAAGAGAGATACTTTTGACCTTTCCAAGAAAAACCCCTGGATCTCAGAGATCAAAGGAGGAAGCTGATTATGCACAAGTGGTGTAAAATTTTAAACCATACAATTTTTAGAAGAAAACACTGGAGAAAACATGCAACCTTGAGTTAGGCAAATATACAAAATTTCTTAATATACAAAAAAAAAAAAATAATGATAAAAAACTTAATAAATTGGATCTAATCAAAATGTTAAAGGTTGCTCTTTGAAAAGACACCATTTAGCCCTAGCTGGTTTGGTTCAGTGGAGAGAGTATCGGCCTGCAGACTGAAGGGTCCTGGGTTCAATTCTAGTCAAGGGCATATGCGGGTTGCGGGCTCAATCCCTAGTAGGGGGCATGCAGGAGGCAGCCGATTAATGATTCTCTGTCATCATTGATGTTTCTATCTCTCTCTCCCTCTACCTTCCTCTCTGAAATCAATAAAAATATTATATATATATATATATGAAAAGACACCATTTAAAAAATGAAAAGTTATGCCACAGAATGGGAAAACATATTTTCAATACACATATCTGTCAAAGGACCTATATTCAGAATATATGAAGAACACTTACAGCTGAATAATAAAAATACAAACAATATAAATGTTAAATGGGCAAAAAATATTGAAGAAACATTTCACCAAAGAAGATATATGAATGGCCAATTAGCACATGAAAAATGCTCACCATGTTGAGCATTAGTCATTATGCTAATTAAAATCATAATGAAATGCCATTGCACACCCATTAGAATAGTAAAAAAAACTTAAAAGACTGACCGTATATCTGTTGTCAAGGATGTGAACCAACTGAAACTCTCCTGCAATGCTATTGGGAATGTAAAGTGGTACAGCCACTTGGGAAAAGAGTGTGACAGTTTTAAAAAATGTTAAATATACACCTGTAATTTGATCTAGTCATGGAATTCCTATTTACTGGAGAAAATTAAAGCAAATACAAAAGTTTGTTCATGAATATTCATATTCAGCTTTAATCAGAATAGCCCCAAACAGAAAACAACTCAAATGTCTCACAACAAGTAGATAAACAAAATGTGATAAAGTCATACAATGGAAATACTATTCAGCAATAAAAATGAATAAATTATTGATATTTCTATAAGATGAATGAATCTCAAAATAATTATGCTGAGTGAAAAAAGCCAGACACAAAAGAATCCTATATAATAAAAGCCTAATATACAAATTGTCCCCTCTACCAGGAGTTTGACAGGGGGCGGGACCAGCCAGCCAACCGCGGGAAGGGAGGCCCCGGCTGGCAGCAGGCAGTCGCTAGGCATCCTACCTGTGCACGAATTTCGTGCACTAGGCTTCCAGTATCCTATATAATAAAAGGCCAATATGCAAATAGACCGAATGGTGGAACAACTGAACAACCAAACAACTGTTCACTATGACGTGCGCTGACCACCAGGGGGCGCATGCGGAACATGGCAGGCATCAGTGGCAGGCTGCAGAGCGTGGAACATGGCAGGCATCAGCTGTGGTGGGATGGTAGAGCAGGTGAGCAGGGGTGCCAAACCAAGGTGGAGCGCCGGTCACTGTCATTGGGGCAAGCCTCTGGTGGTTACTGAAAATTCTTTGCTCCCACTCTCCGCAGTCCCTTCCGGCACTTGCACCTGCTGCCGGCGCCTGGCACCAGCCCCAATCGCTTGGTGCTGTCAGTGAGTGCAAGCAGTGGCTGCCGGCCCCGATCACCCCTCAGGGCTTCTCCACCTTCTCCTGCTCCTGTGGGGTGATCGGGCAGCAGCCCTCACTTGCACCTGCTGCTGGTGCTGGCCCCAATCACTCCGTGCTGTCAGTGGGTGCAAGGGGGCCAGCACCATCAGCATGTGGGAGCGGTGGTGGTGGGAGCGGGGCTGCCGGCAGACAGGGGACAGGAGGCCACAGCAGGATGGGCCAAGACCCACCCCTATGCCCACCACAGCCTTGCAGCCCACAGTTCCTTTCAAGGTGCATGAATTCGTGCACTGGGCCCCTAGTATACTATAAAATGTTACTTATGCAGAATTCTGGAAAAAAAATGAACTTCCTTATAGTTACAGAAAACTGACCAGTGGTCCATGGGGCAGAGGGCAAGATGGACAGCAAACATTTCCAAAACTTTAGGGGATGAAAGAAATGTTCTATGTGTTGATTACAGTGGTGAGTAGTCCTAGGGATATGCATCTGGTAACACTCATCAATTTTATAAATTGTATAAATGTACAAAGTGGCAAAGAGACTTAAAGAAGAGAGAGGGTTGGGAGCCAAGAGCCCCTCCGATCCCCAGGGAAATTCAGAAAAGACTTATTTCCTTGGGTGGGAAGGTGAGTGGGAGGCTGGAAGCAGACTGGACTGAGTGCCAGAGAGCTATTGTCAGAAATCTCCCCGTCCGTAAGGACCATTCAGTGGTGATTAGTCTGAGACCCTGCGAGCCCTGCACACATCCTGCCTAGAAAGCTTTCACCTTCCCAGCCCATCTGTCACTTCTTATAAGACTCACTTTCTCGAAGAATTATTTTCTAATTTCTCTCTGCCCACTCTGCATTCACAGCATGATTTCCACTAAGTCATCTTATACTTCCTTTCACAGCTAGTTGTTGCCAACAGCTATATGTGCTTTTTGGGTCAGATATTATTACCAAATGTTGGCAAGGAAGTGAGGAAATAGGACCCTCATCCACTGCTGGTGAAGCCATTCTGAAGGACAATCAAGTACTTAAAATCCAGCAAGTTGACCCCTGAGTGTACACCTGGGAAATTCTTTCTGGGAACACAAGGAGGTGGACATAGGGAAGTTTAGTGCCACACTGCTGAGGGTAACCTAAGTGTCCATCTCTAAGGAGTGTGCAAGTAAAACATGGGGCATGCATACGACAGGATAATAAACTAGATTTTTATATAAGCAACCTGAATTGATCTAAAAAACAGAGTTGAGAGAGAAAAGTAAAAAAAAGAATGAGATTTATAATGCAATGTATTACATAAAACAGCCTTGTATGCTTCTGTACAGGTGCCCATATATCTAAATAAGCATCTATCAGATGGATTGAAAGGACTATACTAAATATATTAGAGTGAATTCCTATGGGAGGAGGGCAATGGGATTGGGAGTGGTGGAGGAAACAGGGAAGGAAAGGGAAGAGAAAAAAAACAATAACATGAAATTTTTTTTCTGAAAAAGAGAGAGGGTTCTTTCATGTGTAGACGCTGATAGTCCATAAACTGAGAATGGGACTAACTGAAGCGTGGGCACCTGAATTCCAAAGGATATTTTAAAAATTAGAGAAAGTTTTTTATTTGTCTGTTTTTCATATTCAAAATGAATGAACTGTTTGCTAGTATCATGTATTAGTTTCCTATTGCTTCCATAACAATGTACCACAAACTTAATGGCTTAAAATAACATAAATTTACTGTCATACAGTCCTCTAAGTAAAAAGTCCAACCCAGATCTTACGGGGGTGGAGGGGGGAGTCCAAGGGTCAGCAGGACTGCATTCCTCTCTGGAGGCTCCAGGGCAGAATCCATTCCTGCCTTTTCCATCTCCACATTCCTTGACTAATGGCCCTCTTCCTCCATCTTCACAGCCAGCAAGGGCAGCTCTAGTTCTCACATTGGTTTCTCTGATTCTGACCTCTTTGGCCTCCTTCTTTCGCTTTCCAGAACCCTTGTGATTATATTGAGTTCACCTGGATAAACCAGGATACTCTCCCTGTGTTAAAATCAGCTGACTAATTCTCCTTTGCCAGGTAAGGTAACATATTCACAGGTTCCAGGGATTAGGACATGGATTTTAGGGCATGGCAGATAGTGAAAACCACATATTCTTTATTATTGTGAATCACTTGTTATTCAGCTAAATAATAACAACAAAATGTGTTGAGTCCTACTATATGCCAGATCCTTGTGGTAAGAGCTCAGGTTAAGTAGGGGTCAGGGATGGGGGGTTTGATGATTCCCCCTCCCCTTTCAAACAAGATGCCCATTCTGGCTCGTTTTAGCTAAGGGATAAATGAAAAATAGTCTGATTAAGCTGTAGTCATTACATTGTAAATGACTGGCCTATGGTAGCCTTCTGGAAGAGACATTTAGATTTTTCTTAAAAAGAGCACCAACCCAGTGCTTCTTAAACTTGAATGGGCATACAAGTCACCCTGGAACCTTGTCAATGCAGCTTTGACCCAGGAGGGCTGGTGTGGGCCTGAGACTCTGTAGTCCCGACAGGCTCCCAGGAGATGCTGATACTGCCTGTCTAGGGCAGCAGGTAGAGGAGCCAGGCCCTAATTCAAATAAAGCTCTAATCCTGAGCAATACTCAGTCTGACTTTGCCATCAACTTATCCATACAAAACGTTTGCCTCCTTCAAAGAAGTTATGGTAGTCAATCAGTTTGCCAAAACACCACATTTTGTCACTAACAAAACATTCATAGCAGAGGGAACAATCCGCCTCCTGGTAATGGTCTTGGTTTTCCATGAGGACAGTTTCTGACCAAGACCCACATTCATCCCCAGAGATATGGAGAATACTTTTTATAACCTTAGATATAATAATGAGTCTCCTGTCTACTGGACCAGGATTCCCAGCATCCAAGGCTTATACCCACCCAAACACTGAGTGACCCAGTGACCCAGTTCCTGGTTTTATACCTTTGTTGGAAATTTATAAGGTTTGAGCTATTTCAGACTTCCCCTAATGGACAAGGTAATAAAGGCTGATAACATTCAATTTATTTCTCTAATGGGGTGGGGTTCTGCATACTAATTTTTTCAGGGGTGGGGGTGGGGGGATGAGGAGGTGGGGAAGAGATGACCAGGAGGGCAGAGCAGAAGCAACAGAATCTCTACAGTAACTTAGATAATCTTTATAGGGACCTCTGGCCAAGACAACCTTAGTAATGCTCATGGGAGGACACATTGTTGCCTCAAGGTGAATTTGTCATGTAATTTTTAAGGAAGAAGAATGCAAATTCCTATATATATCACATGGCTGTTCCTAATTAATGAGTTTGGACAATATCATGTCATAGTACAGTTCTGACACTGATGTACTTTGGTGTCCCTATGACTTCCCCAAATTCATTTTCTTTTAATAAATATATTTTTTATTGATTTCAGAGATTAAGGGAGAGGGAGAGAGAGAGAGAAACATCAGTGATGAGAGAGGATCATCAACTGGCTGTCTCCTGCACGCCCCCCACTGGGGATGGAGCCCGCAACCAAGGCACATGCCCTGACCAGGAATTGAACCAGAAACCTTCATAGGTTGATGCTCAATAGCTGGGCCCCAAATTCTTATTTTAGCCTCAGAAAGACCTGTTACTTCAGGTAAGTGAAGCAGAACCATACCTACGGTTACATGCCTTCTACTTGGAAGATTAGGTACATCTCATCTCATCTCTGAAGAGCGCTGGTATACTGTTTCTCTCAAGACCTCCTTGAAGAACCTTCATTTTATGTCATCTATAGGCTTCCTTCCCACTTTATCTTGGGTGGGTAGTTGCTAAAAACGCTCTTGCGTGGCCTGACTCCTGGAGCTCCCTGACACAAGCAGCATAGATCCAAACTGCAATGCAGAGAAGTGGTCGAAGGCATGAATCTCTGCAGTACAGAAGGAGATGGACTCTGGCTAGCCCAGGATTTAAGGCCACCCATTCATCTGGCACAGAGGTGGGGAACCTTTTTTTCTGCCAAGGGCCATTTGGATATTTATAACATCATTCACTTACTATAATGTATTTCATATAAATTTATGTGGCTGTGAAAAAAGCTCCTAGATTTAGTGAATTTCAAGTCCTTCCTGCAGTTGATTCTGGGGCCTTATATGGCTCTCGGGCTAGACGTTCCCCACCCCGATCTAGCACCCATGGCTGGATGTTCTCCAGGAGAGCTGTTTCCTATTGCAGAACAAATTAAGTGGGAGGGAGGGGTGTCACTATTCTCTCCCATCCAAAGCATTCACCCAAGTATTAAAAAGTAGAATTTTCAAATATTGAATCATTATGTTGTACACCTGGAAATGATATAATGTTGTATGTCCATTATACTTCAAGGAAAAAAATGTAGAATTGTACAGCAGGCAGCAGCTTTTAAGACACAGAGCCTGATATCCATCACTGTTTGGAAAAGGAAAAGGAAGTCTAGAGAAGGAAAGTAAATAGATCAAGATCAACTAGGCAATTCGTGGTAGTCCCTGTTCAAACCCAGCTCACAGAGGTTAGTCTGGTGACTTGTGGAAGGTTACCTGTCTGCTTAATGGCGACACTGGGACTAAAACCCATCTTCAACAAGACTTTTTCCCTGCTATCGCCTCCCTCAGCCATAGTTAGAAGACCCTTTCCCACCCCTGAATAAGACACCTCATTATGGATTCACTAATGTCTTTGAAGATACTCACCTTGAGTGCTGAGGGTCGATGTCAGCTTTGGGGTAAATGGAGCTACCTGGGAATGCTACTGAGGAGGCCTGGCCTTTCATCTCATTCATATCAGCCTTCCACCTAATTCCATTTTTATGGCTTACACTTTTTAATTATTTTCCTCCCCAATTCCTCTTCTGGTCATGTGTGATTACCATCTTGTTATTTCAAGCATCTCTCCAGCCAGGTAAATCTTCATTCTTGGTTTTAGCACTGGCTTTTTCTCCTCGGTTTCATCTCATCTGCCATGGGGAGCCAGTCTACCTTCGCACCCCTCTGTTCATGTCTCATTCAGTTCTTTCCATCTCTCTACTTTCCACCATTTTCATACTTTCCACTTCCTCTCTCCCTGCCACGTCTCTCGGAATGATGACTCCTGAATTTCTTGTCCCCACCAAAAGGCGATGGCTTTCTCCCTCTGCTTAAGGAAGGAAGAGCCGAGAAAGCCCTAAATGCCATCTTTCATCTTATTTCCTATTTCCAGCACACATCCTATTTATAATTCTGCCTCCTCCTTAGCAGATTGACACAGCACTCTGCTTGCTTCCCAGAATAAAGGCAATTCAAGAATGAGAGGCAAATCCAGGCTCCCGGGATTCTTCTGCAGCCAGGCACTTGTTCGGCGTTTCTCTGCCAGCATTTGAGAAGTGTCCCTGCTGGCAGCTGTGCTTCTCTGAGCCCGTCTTCCTCTGTCCTGGGAAGTCCTTCCACATAGGATTTTCTTCATAGCAGATTTCCCTTCCTGGTGATGTGTGGACCACGTTTATATTAACAGGGGTTTTTATTCCTTTCGCATACATTGACTATACCATAAAAGATACTTAAGAAATATTTGTTGGGTAAATAAATGTTGGTATATTAATAATAGGTCATAAGTGAGTTTTTAGGAAGCCAATATGGAATTGTAGCTAATTCAAATAGTGAAAAATTATATATATATATATATATATATATATATATATTTATATACATATATATACATACATACATATATATGTGTATATATATATGTGTGTGTGTATGTGTATATATATATATATATATATATACATATATATATATATATACCATTTAAAAAATCAATTTCACATTATACCCAATATCTCTGATGTCCCCATCACCAAATCATTATAAAATCTGAATGAAGGAGCAGCATTTATAAAGTGACTTCCACTATTAGGAATTATGCTTTGCTTAAATTATTTCATTTATTCCAAAACCTCTGAAATGGGTTTTATTGTCCCCATTTTGTGGATAACAAAACTGAGACTCAGATAGGTGAGTAGCTTGCCCTAGGGAACATAAATAGTAATTAGATTCAACCCACGTCCATCTATCTGCCTGAAGCTCACAAAAAACGGAAAGCATATTTGGAGCCTTTGCATACAGTATTTGAGTCGCACATGACGACCTCTAGTTCAGCCTGTGCCTATTTCTTTCCTGCTTGGCATGTAGTAGGTGCCCAAATATTGGTTAAATTACATTATTGAATGTGCCATTTAGACTCAGTTTGTTAACCTGGTATTAGTCTAATATACAGGGCTTGACACAGACACCCAGCCAAACCCAGCATCGAGCCTCAGAAGGTTATCAGATGGGGACACAGGAGCCAATGTTCTCTGTCTTCACCAAGGAAAGCAGATATGGGAGGAAACCTTAGTAGGCAGGATTGAGGTTAGAACTAAGGAAAACATTGTAAGACACTGGGCCCGGCCACTGAGGAAGACAAAATATTTTGTCTGCAGATGATCCCTATCTCTCTGGGAGGAGCCAGACGCCTGCCTGCTGGGAAGGCTCTGCTTCTGAGGGTCTGCAGAGGCACCAGGAGCTGCTCTTCGGCATCTGTGGCCACAGTAAGGAGCGGCTGCTGCAGAAACTGCCTGTTCAATGGCATCCTCTTCACAGTCATGTGGAGTTGTTAGCTCCCTTGATTGTTCTCTGATTCGTAGTTTTAATTGTATCCTTGCTTTTAGGTAGAGAATGGAAGCGTGTTCCCAAGGGAATGGCTCCAAAAACCCACTGGCAGCCTCAAATACAAAAGGGAGCCTGCAGAAACTCTGCTTCCTGCTCACAGGGAAAAAGAGGTGAGGAAGGACAGCTACCTCCAAAGGTTCGGGTTTTGGCATGGAAGGATCACCATCCCCCTTGCCCTCTTCCAGGAGCATAAACAGCAGCAACATTATTCATAGGAAACAGCCTGGAAATTGCATAGGAAATTGCCTGCGGGCTGGGTTTATATGGTGCTGAAAAGCTACCATCCCCCCAAAAAAGCTGTCCCTCACCCACACAGGAGCTTCTTTGGACTAATACCACTGTTGACATAATTATCTATTACTTTCCTCAAATCTGTATGCATGTTTCTATACAATTAAGGTCATATTGTATGCAAATGTTGCAATCTGCCCTCTTCGGTTAACATTGTAGTTTATAAGCCTTGAGAAGGGGGGTGTAGTAAAATCCAGCCATTTTACAGTTGAGGGTGACATCAGGCAGAAATAGCAGCAGCAGCCAGTAGTCCTGGTTCGGCTCCCAGGGTGGTATGAGTCACCCGTTTACATACCTTCATGGGGCAGTGGACAGTGGTTGGTTGGCTCTAAGGTTTTAAAAGGTTGTTGGTTTTTTTTAAATCTTCCCTCAATTTCCTTTATGTTCACATTTTTATATAATGTTTCTGACTTTCATAGTCAGAACATTTTAAGTGTTTCTTCTTTCTGCTGCCAAGAAAGCAGGAAGGCATTAGAATCTGAATTCGCTGCAGCAGAGCAAGCCACCCAGGCTCCTCTCACAATGCCTGAGGCTCTCCGTCTGTGAAATGGGACGATCACCCTGGACCCTTCCGGAGTCGAGACCGTAACACCATCTGTATCACACAGAGAAGGTAAAGAGATAAGCAGCTCAGCCCTAGCCGGTTTGGCTCAGTGGATAGAGCATCGGTCTGTGGATTTAAGGGTCCCAGGTTCAATTCCGGTCAAAGGCTCGTGCCTGGATTGTGGGCTTGATTCCCAGTAGGGGGCATGCAGGAGGCAGCCAATCAGTGATTCTCATCATTGATGTTTCTATATCTCTCTCCCTCTCCCTTCCTCTCTGAAATCAATAAAGATATATCTAAAAATAAATAAATAAATAAATAAATAAATAAATAAATAAATAAATAAGCAGCCTTTATCTGGGAGGTGGTTGAGCTTCAGCTGGTCAATTCTCCACAATCCTCCCATCCCATTCATTCACCTTATTTATGATCATAACCTCCCCCAGCAGAGCCATCATTGAGAACAGATTGGAACCCAGGTATCTTTAAACCCTGAGAAAAGAAGTCAAGCGACTTTCTTTTTCCATTGTTCATTTACAGCTGACTTATACATTAAGCAGAGGAGAGACAGTGCCTAGGGATCAAAATATGTTTAGGGATCCACAAAAATGTTTTAATATGCAATATTAATGTATTTGCTACATGTCAACACAGTTATGAAATACTAGGGGCCCAGCACGTGAAATCTTGTGAGACCCAGACCCAGCGTGCTGCAGGACGAAGTGTCAAGTCCTGCTGGCTCCGCAGGACACAGCGTCATGGCATCTCCTGGTGACCAGTCATTGGTCGTTATGGCGTTACAACCACTGGGTTTTTATTATATAGATAAGTTTTCATATTTGCAGTGAAAGAAGTGGTCTACAAAAGCAAAAGTGCCTCAGATCCATGAAAGTCACACTGTGGCTCTACTCAGCCTATATCAGCTTCATTATCCCCAAGCCCTTCCATGAAACTATCAAGGTGATTGTGGACCAGAATGTCCACCACGCCTCTCTATTCATCTTCTTTATCCTTCTAATACAAAAGAAATGGAACTTTGGTCTGGATTTTTGGCATGAAAATACCCAGAACCATGAGGTCACACTGAGACCCTACAGCAGAACTAGGCAACTGGAGACATATTTAGCTGAGAGCAAAGAAATAGCTTTTTTAATTGCCCACACAAACAACCATTACAACACAGGAAGGATAAGAAGCAATAACTCTAGGAAATGACTTGGCATTTACTCCCCTTTTTAAATTTTTATTTATTGAGTTTTAAAGAGAGGGAGAGAGAGAGAGAGAGAGAGAGAGAGAGAGAGAGAGAGAGAGAGAGAGATTTGTTGTTCCACTTATTTGTGTATTCACTGGTTGCTTCTTGTATGTGTCCTAACCTCACTGGAGATGGAAACTGAAACCTTGGTTTATTGGGGCAATGCTCTGACTGAGCTACCCAGCCAGGGCATCAGCTCCCTCTTTCTTTTTAAGAATGATTACCCCTCACCCTAGCTGGTTTGGCTCAGTGGATAGAGTGTCGGCCTGCGGACTAAAGGGACCTGGGTTCGTTTCCAGTCAAGGGCACATGCCAAGGTTGTAGGCTCAATCCCCAGTAGGGGGCATGCAAGAGGCAGCCAACAGATGATTCTCATCATTGATGTTTCTCTCTCTCTCTCTCTCTCCCTCTCTCTCTCTCTCCCCCTTCCTCTCTGAAATCAATAAAAATATATTTTGGGGGAAAAAAGAATGATTACCCCCTCATTCCTTAGGATAATGTTTCTGTAAGATGTAAACATCCTCGCCCAGCCAGTGTGGCTCAATGGTTGAGCATTGACCTATGAACCAGGAGGTCACAGTTTCATTCCTGGTCAGCATGCAGGAGGCAGCTGATCAATGATTCTTTCTCATCATTGTTGTTTCTATCTCTCTCTCCCTCTTCCTTCCTTTCTCTGAAACAAAAACATATGTATTTTAAAAAAATATGTGAACATCCTCTTTAATAACTTGGGTTCTTTCTTTTCAAATCAGAGTCATAAATATATAAGTATAATTGCAAACCATTTGATTACATCCCTGTACTTTCCCAAGATTCCCTAAGGAGGCACAGTTTTTGCATCATTAAATATTTAAATAAAAACTCCAAATGAATTGCGGGACAAAAAGGCATTTACAAAGCACATATTTGGACACAATGCAGCACCAAGTTTTAGACTTAGGCAGCAATAGAACCTTCAGTCCCTGCAGACCAGAATTATAGTAATGATGCAGCAAAGAGTTTGAAGGAAGAGAATGATGGTTTCAAGGGAAGACCCCAAAACAGAAACCCCCAATTTTACTTCCAGTCCTTTGTCCAGCAGCCACAAATACACAGAATTCCATCAAGTACCAGGAAGCAAGCAAAACAATGCAGCTGCGTGGCCAACCTCAAGTCCCAAAGCCCATGCCTCAGTTAGTTTTATAACATCGTGGAAAAGTTATTGAGTGCAAGTCACCCCAAATACCTGTGGTACAAAATAAAACAAGCCATTTAAATTCAGAAAACTTTGTTTATAAAATCAGGTGATTGTTTTTTATAATTGTCATTGGCAAACATATATTGAGCATGCCACTATGCCAAGAGGGTATAAAGGATGCATTAAATAGTCCCAACCCACAGAAGTCTGCAATGTGTTTGGGAAACATGGGAAATATTAGATGAAAATGGATCACAGTGGTAGCGGGGCATACACATGACAAATGGCACAGGAGCGGTCCAGACTATAAGCTCTGTATGAGAGCCAAGAGAAAGGCGAATCCTCAAGTGACTGATGTATCACTGAGGATCCACAGGAAGCAGATGGCACACTCAAAGGATTTAACTAAAAGAGTTTAACTAAGAAAATACTGACTGAGCTCAGCCAACTAATTGTCAGTGGTGAATTTGGGTACTAGAAACACTGGGAAGCAGTTACCATGGTGAGGAAAATAAGACATTTTTGGGGGGAGACCAGCAGCCTGACTCTGTACCTAGTCTGTATCCCTAATGCACCTTCTTGTTGGCCTATAATCAAGTCACTGCCCCTTCCTTAATTATCTGGTCTTGCAAGACCTATTTACCTAAATACTCACATTTTACAGAGGCCATAAACCATGAACAATACACAACCCCTGGAGGGCGTTATCAGCGCTGGCGCCAGGCCAGGCCTTTAGGTGTGGTCTCACATCCCCCATCCCAACACAAGGGGCTTTTTGCAAAGCCCATGAAAGGTTCAGAAGTCTGATCCATATATGGGGTCAAAGAAACCAAAGGGTATAAAGAGAAAGTTCCTCCATATTGGTTTGCTCAGGATTTTGGAAACAGGCTCCCCTGAGTCACGGGACTAGTACATCTGGAAATAAATGGGGTTTTCCTGTATCTCCAAGTACTCCTGTGTATGTATTTTCCGGTCGCCTGGTAAATTCTGTAACAACCACACTACCACTCCAGGGCCTGACGAGGCAGGGCAAGGAATGACTTTACTGGAGCCCCACTGAGAGCCGGTGCCATGGAAGAGGGGATACTAGACAGGAGCTGAGGCTACAAAGGCAGAGCAGGATGCTTAGGATGAGAGTTGGGGGGTAAATACCCAACTTCTGTTCACTGGCTGATGCCTCCCACAGGCCAAACCCAACCAGAAACTGGAGGGCAAGGGAACCAGAAGATGCAGTTTGGGGGCACAGATCAGAAGAGAGAAGAGCGGGGAGTGGGCATAGGGGGACAAATGGAGACTAGCCTAGCACACAGGCTAGACACCTTCCTGTGGGTTTTAAGAGAAAGGGGAGCTTTCTTGGCATAGAAATGGAAGGGGGAGGACAGAGGAAGACGTGTTTGTATGGGAAATGGGCAATAACATTTTTCTGTCTAATAACTTATTGCTGTCTAAGTCTAAAATAACATTTTTCAGCCAGCTAATGTGTGCAGAGTACATTTTCCTAAGAAGAGGCAGACTATAATATTCAGGAAGCATGGAGGATTAGCCATAGAGGAGGGTTTCTTAGTCTCATATAAAAGAGTATCTATAAGCTCTGACCCATAATGGATACCCACAAAACCAGCATCCACACCAAGAACTAGATCACCACCAACCACATCTATCTCTATGCCCCTCCTTTTTCCACTCCCTTGCCTCTCAAAATTTTGTGATTATCATTTTCTTGTAAAGTTATCCTCTTCGTTGTATTCTGTTGCATTTATTGACTGGTAGATCAAGGATAACCTCACCTCTGTCCCTCAACTTGGCCTCCTGCAGACAGACATCAGACCACTTGGGTCAGACGGTATCATGAAATCCCTTTCTCACATTTAACCTGCCACACTAAGATTGTATTTTTCATCTTCCATCTCCAGCTGGCTATTAGTGTACCAGAAACACCCCTTCTTCTACGTGAAGATTATTATTCATTCATTCCTGCCTGCATCACTTACTCTACATGAAAGCAGGAAGAGACCAGAATACCTTCTTCCTTCATGCACACACAGAACAGACCCCACTGGCCTTTTTCTCCTGGAAGATACACCTGCAGCCCTCAAACCTCTAGCCTCCCTCTCTAGTCCTAAGGCACACCCTGCTGGATAGGTGCCTACACCACTTGGTGGCACCTCCACGGAAGGCGCTGGAAGGCAATTGGTGGCCAGGGGTTAGATTTCTTTCATCCCCAAATCGCCTGTGGGTTAGTGGTCATCCCCAGATCATCCAGAATTCTCCAGAGTTTGACCTGACAACAGGCTGGGCCCTTTACAAATGGATGACAGCAGGCTCTGAAAAGCCCTCTGCATACACAAACCCAAAACCCAGCTTCCCCCACCCTTGTTCACTGATGCTTGAAATTGCTTTAAGGAGAGACAACCGCTTTCATCTCACAACTAGAGAAACCTTTGATGACCCTGGATGAACTCATTGATTTAGAGTAGTGCACAGTACTGTATAAAGGGGTTGAAAGATTGGATGGGCCTGACAGCTTGTTTGGGAGCGAACCTCAGGTAGCATCCCCGAAGGGGAAGTGGAGGGAGGGGGCCGCGGCGATCTTTAAAAATGGGCGTAAAGTGACAAAGGGTGTACCAGAGAAAGGTGGGGCTTTTCTTGCCTCCTTGAGAACTTGAAAAAGAAAAAATCTTAAAAATCATTAGACCTGGAGTCCTATTTGGCTCTACTGCCAGCTGTTCCTCCACAGGCAAGTTACTCAAAGTTTTGAGCCTGTTTCTTATTTCTGCAACCTACCTAAATACCTGCCTCCAGAGTTACTGTGAGACTTTGATGCCATTCTGCACGGTGAATATTTTCCTTCTTTCTCGGTTGCTTCAGGCATCTCGAGCTCTATTCCTATCCACAGTAACTCTGTCCCCTTTCTTAGCATTATAGAGAATAAGAGTGAGGGCTCTAGAACCACCTGACGTGGGTTCAAATCCTAACTCTATCATTTGCTAACTGTAACCTTGGGCAAGTTACTTGACCGCTCGGCTGCTTCCTCAGCTGTCAATGAAGATGATACAACACGTAGTACTTGCCTCATGGGGTGGTCGTAAGGATTGAGTTAATATGTGTCAAGCACTTAGGAATCTTTTTGGCTCCCACACAAAACGCACTGCAGGAATGCTTGCTACAACTATTCCCCCGAGGGTTTCTCATCTGTCCACCTTCCACAAGCCAAAGGGTCATTTTAAGTTCCTCCACTTCCACTCTCTAATGTACAAAAGCCCGTTGTAAGTTCACATACATCCCCCCAGGTTCACATACATCCCGCCCTTAAACCGCCAGGACAGCTGGTCCTCCCACAGCAAGCAACCCCCCTCCCCCCCACCCCCCAAAGCTGTTTTCAGTCTCCCAGCCCCGTCCTGGCAGGACTTTGGGAACCCCGACTCTGCATTGCAGGCGGTTGGGCCCAGGGGGCGGAGCCAGATGGGTGGGCGGGGCGTGGGGTCTGTGACGTAGCGCCCCGCCCCTCCGCCGCGGTTGCCCAGGCAGCGTAACCGGCGTCAGGGTTGCCAGGCGAAGGCTGCGCGCTAACAAAGCCAGTCTTGCTCCACCTCTCCTATCTCTCCAAGCCAAGGCCCAGTACGGCCCTTCCCCACCCAAGTTCTGCTGCTTTCCCTCTCCAAGGGTGCCAGGCCCTGAATCTCTCCCCACACTCCCAGCCTGGTGCCTGACAGCTTGTCTGGGAGCGAACCTCAGGTAGCAACCCCGAAGGGGAAGTGGAGGGAGGGGGCTTCCCCGATGGCTGCGTGGGTCTGAGGGAAGAGTCCTGCCCATGGGCCCACCTGAATTCTGTCTACAGAGCAAGAGGAAGGGACTATGATCTTTAAGAGGATATGACCATGGGTGATTATTGCCCTCTGTCCATCCTATATCTATGTTTTTGTACCAAGAATTACTATTTTATGATTTCTTACACAGAGGATAGTGATTTGGGAACACAACATATTCTGAGACCAGAGCCCCCGACCCTACTGACTAACCAAACCTTTTATTTTTCTTCTGTGACATGGCTATAAGAATATCTAGGGAGGGGTTGTCATCAGGACCAATGAGCGTGACTAGTACTTTATAAACGGCTATCATCGATCCATTTTCCTAATATTTATTGAGCACTGACTATTCCAGTCACCAGGCTAGGTAGTGGGAATTCTATAGTGAACAGAAACTGATCGTTCCTGCCCTCAAGTTTACAGTCCATTTGGAGAGACAGGTGTTAATCAAATGATCATGCAAATAGTGTAAAATTAGAGCTAAGTGCTGGCAATGAGAGTTGGGTAAAGTGGTGCTCTGAGAAGATATAATGAAACTAACAGCTGAGGGAGAGCTGAGCTGAGATCTGAAGAACCGGTGGAAAGGTGGGGAGTACATTCCAAGCAAAGGTAACCATGTGTCCAAAACCCACCACCTCCCATTCCAAACTCAGACAAGTACAGGCAGTTGCCTGGTCTTGGGTTCCAAGAGCTGTTCATAGAAACTGCCTCTGGGGCTGTGGTGTCTGGATCCTCTCATTCATGTAACTGGAGACCTCATTTATATAACTGAAGCCCTGTTTAGTCCACACCAATAAAACAAAATGAGAGATTCCAGAACCATCTCTATTCCATATAGGATAAGACCTATTTTCTTCAGCACTGAGAATGTATGTGTTGGCCACAATTCCACATTGGGAAGGATATGAGTTTTTAAAAAGGGAAATCTGTTTAATTTTAAAGAGCTGAGGGTAAGGGGACTAGAATGGATCACTGAGGAGGGCCTACCATACTTTAAGAATGGAAAAGAACGTTACAAAAACATTGCAATCATGGAATGGTAAGGTGAAATGGGCCTTTCTCCACTTCTTTTATCTGATGTGAACAAATGATCCATATTACTCAAAGGCATAAAGGCTGGGCTTTGGGGCCTCTCCAACTTAAGGAGCCTATGATTCTAAGTCGAGTATATGGGAGCATGAAAGAATTTGACCTGCCCCTCCTTCTGTCCTCTCCATTTCTACTGTGATGCTACCATCTACCCAGTCACCCACGATTGAAAAGTGGGGAGTCACCCTAAATTATTCTCTCTCCTCATCCTCCTCCCTCAGTGGTCACCAAATCTGGTAGCTCCTGTCTCTCCTATCCCTTCCCATTGTAACTGCTTTTCAAGGCAATGATGCTCAAGAGTGCTTGCCAAAAGTGCTGCCATATTATCCTTCAGTCCACTCCCTTTAGCCCATCTACACAGCTGTCCATCAACGAATATTTCAGAGTCCAATGAAGAGAAAGAAATCATTGCCTGAAGCTTCAGTCCACTCCCTTTAGCCCATCTACACAGCTGTCAATCAACGAATATTTCAGAGTCCAATGAAGAGAAAGAAATCATATAACAAGTCTAACAAACAGAGGGCAATATGAAGAATTTTTAACTATAATGGGATTGGAGTAATGGAAGATTGGCAAGACATAAAGAGATCTAAAGCATACAGAGATATAAGAAGCAACCACAATCCTTGAGATGGATTACGCAGAGAAAGAGACAGCCTCCTCAGAGCTTGTTGCAGAGGGTGTGCCCACATCTCCCTGGATGGCAGAGAAATTGCTGAGATGCCAGGGAGGCAAAAATCTGTCTGGGATGCCAGAGAAGCCATTCATGAAAGGTGACAGACTCACTGGCTACACTCTGCTACGAAGCTTCCCCAGAGAGATGGATGCCAGGGGAAGCTAGGAACTGCAGTCAGACACTTAGGAGGTCACATACTGCAGCTGCTGGAGAAGCTGTGCACTGCCGGATCCCAGCACGGGAGAAACTGCACACTCCTGCACCTAGCAAAAAGATACATCTGTGGAACCCACAGAGAAACCCCTTCCTCCTCCAGGATCCCTCCAGCACCCTCTACTGAGGAAGCTGTACATTATGGCCACTGACAAAATGAGAAATATTTTAAGGGTCTAGTTCTGTTTTTGCTGAGGAGGCAATGCAGGGTGGATTTGGAGCATCAAGCTAACACCAAAATCTGATGTATGACTCTAGTGCTTAAATTCTACCCTATTGTATTTAATATAAAGTTCAAAAGCTTTACCAGGGCATACCAGGCCTATTTTATATTCTGATCTTGGGCTCTATATTCAGCCTTAGGCCCAACCACTCTCCCTTTGTCCCCTCTAGCCCATCACATTTACTCATAGTTCCCTGAATTCACCATGTTCTCTTCTACCTCCACACCTTTGTCTAAGTACTGTACTAGTAGTAGTCATAGCCACAAAGAACTCCCTTCTTGCTCTCATCAGTAGGCAGATGCTTATTAAGTAGCTTCTCTGTACCTGGCACAGTTCTGGGAGATGGGAATACAGCAATGGACAAACCAGGCTTCCTCAAGTCTCTGTTCAAATATCATAACCCTTTGGGAAGTATTTTTCAACTTCCTTCTCCTACCTTCAGAGGGGTTAAACTCCTCATCTAGAAGTTTCTAGTCACCAATATCTAGTGCAGACCTGTTGACATTTATCATACCCTGTTGTAATCATTGAGTTTCCTATTAGGCTCTTCCACTAGCCTATGAGCTCTCTGAGGGCAGTCGTGTGACTCGTGTGTTTCTATATCCCAGTATTCAGCACTATTCTTCACACTTGAGTTTTGTTAGATTAATATTTGCCCAGGATCATATAATGAGTCAAAGTCCTGCCTTATAGTCAAGAGAGCTTCTCAACTAGAGCCTAATCCACCCTATGGGGTCTATTGGAAAAAGACAAGTCAATGTTGAGCATCATCAGGAATGGTAACAGAAATAGGACAAAAACATAGCCCTGATCTTATATTGAAAACTATGGTGCATCCCCCCCCCCTCAGAGCCCTTTTATACTTCGAGTCCCTGGATCATAGACATGCTATAATGAAATCAGAAGTAGGAAGGACAAGTAAATGGGTGGAAATGATGTGGGAGTATTCTGACACTTCACTCTGAAAAATGAAGACTCTCATATACTTAGGAAAGACAAGGTTAAGGTGACCCCAGATTTGTATACCAGATTTCCAGATCAGAGGACATGCTACACAGCTATAGGGAACACAGTTAACATGGCAGACTGTAAATGGTAGCCTGGGACTTGTGGACCATGATGTGAACATGAGGAAATCATTGAAATACAAGCATGCCTAAGTTAAGATAAATCGAAAGAGGTTCACTTGTTAAATAATAAATGTGGACCTCATAACTTCCAATAACTTCCAAGAGATGGTACCAGCATGATATACAAGCAATTTTGGGAAATTTGCTAATAACAGAGCCAAAAGCTCTACTCAAAAAAAAAAAAAAAAAAAAAAAGGAACAAGGTCAGGTAGGACTGCTCTTAGCAATTTTGTTGTTGGCATCCAAATGCTGGGTTTGCTGGATCATAGATTGGCTGAGGATAGAAAAAGATCCAGACTTCTGTGAAATAAACTTGGAGAGGCAAGATAATATGAATAAGACAAATTATGGAGAGCTTGAAAGTCAGACCATCATGTTGATAAGAGAAGAAATGAAGATGTGTCATTGCTTTATTCAGAGAGGGGCAGTATGTCATAGTGTGGAAAGAGCAATGAGGTAGACCTGAGTTCTTGATTCAGCTCTAACAAAAGCTGTTAGCTTGTGCCAAACACCTCACTTATCTGTACATCAGTTCCCTCATTTGTAAATTGAAGATATTGAACTATATTTTAAGCCAAATTAAGTCCTTTCACATCGTTGTTTCTCTCTCTCTCCCTTCCTCTCTCTCTAAAATCAATAAAAATATATCCTCAGGTGAGGATTAAAAATAAAAATAAAATTGAAAGAAATAGAATTGTGTTGTTGGGGAATGGCAGAGATCACTACGAGAGTAGAGGTGATGTAAGGTTGGAGTTTGTTACACTGGGTGATACTGTAAATATTACTATTATGTTATTGTTTTACAAATTAAAAATAGAATGAGGCCTAAAGAATAACCTGAATCCAAATATGATTGCCATTTAAGTGAAGCCTCACTTGATATAAGCCTGCTTTTCTGATTCTTTCAAACTCACTCAGTTTATCTCAATCTTAGACTCATATGACCATCTTAAAATTTGTTTATGCTTTGGTGTTTTATAGGTATCAGAAATTTTAAAGACACCTTCCCCCACCCCATCTCTACCAACCCCAGCAAGCAACATCATTTCTCCTGAGGGAATCCCAGCTCCTATTTATAAACTAATACCGTTTCATTCCTTTATCATGTTGCCTCCAGTAAGAGAGTTAGTGGTTAGCTAACTGCTATTTCTTTCTTAGCTAGATGTTCCTACTTATTTCTCTTGGCTTCCATCTTCTTTAGAAAGTACCAGGTGCCTTTGGCCTGTGTGACATTCTATGAACTCTGCAATCACAATTTCTCTGTAATCAAAAAGAAGTTCATCTGCTTTGCTAATTTGTCTCAAACTTTCTTCCTGGCTTCTAATCAATATCTTAGTTGAGTAATTTAAATTAGAAGTTAATTGTTCACTTAACAACAAGTTTTTTTATAGTTCACTTTCTAATGAATATTCCTTTTAAATTATATGAATCTCAGATTTTACTGGAAATTGATTTCAATAACCACAAGAATCTCTTCTATAACACATAATCTTAAAAGGTTGAAGCAAAACTGTTTTTCAACAGAAGTACTTGGCACAGCAAAATGTCCCCCAACTTTTTCATGTCATGGCGCACAGAGAAAATATTTGTAAAGCACACCAGAGTAAACTATAGGGTATTAATGGTATATATGGTGCTTACAAAGAAAGTCAACATATATATTTATTATATAACTAGGGGCCCAGTGCACGAATTCGTGCACCTTGAAAGGAACTGTGGGCCGCAAGGCTGCAGTAAGCACGGGGGCAGGTCTCGGCCCATCCTTCGCACCCGCTCCCTGCCCCATCCACCGCAGCCCCCGGTCCCCTGTCTGCCAGCAGCCCAGCTCCCGCCATCGCCAAGTGATTGGGGCCGGCGCCAGCAGCGGGTGAGAGGTGGCTGCTGTCTGGATCGCCCCTCAGGAGCAGGGGGAGGTGGAGTGCCCTCAGGGACAATCAGGGCTGGCAGCCGCTGCTCACACCCACTGTTGGTGCCGAGCGATCGGGACCAGCACTGAACGCCAGCATTGGGTGAGAGCGGCGGCTCTGGCGCTGGCTGCGGGTGTGAGTGGGGCCAGTGCTGGCAGTGGGGGCGAGAGGCAGCTGCCGGCCCCGATCTCCCCTCAGGAGCAGGGGGCGGTGGAGAAGCCCTGAGGGGCGACTGGGGCCAGCAGCCACCGCTTGCACCCACTGATGGTACCAAGTGATCGGGGCCGGCGCCAGGCGCCAGCAGTGGGTACAAGCGGGGCTAGCACTGGCAACAGGTGCAAGCACCAGGTGGGACCGCGGTGCGTGGGAGCAAATAATTTTCAGTAACTACCAGAGGCTCGACCCATGGCAGCGTCCGGCACCCTGCCTTGGTCTGGCGCCCCTGCTCACCTGCTCCACCATCCCGCCACGGCCGACGCCTGCCATGTTCCACGCACACCCCTTGGTGGTCAGCGCACATCACAGTGACCAGTTGTTCAGTTGTTCGGTGGTTTGGTTGTTCTGGTTGTTCCGCCGTTCAGTCTATTTGCATATTAGCCTTTTGTTATATAGGATTATAATAAAAAGTAAAATATAGAGTAAGAGTGAAGATATTAAACATTAGGTTTAAATAAATCTCCCCCCACCCCCTCAAAATTTTTAAAGGAGAAATCAAGCTTGCTTTCTTATCCTGAGTTTGCTTTATACTGTTTTATGTTGAGATGACTATATGCAGTTCTTTCACGTAAAGCTGAAAAGCAAACATTGTAATGCTGTTCTCTTCTCTTCTTTTAGTCATCATCAGTGAGAAAGGTGGCCTCACAGATGGATCTTTGCAAACGATAAGAGGGTACTTACTGATTTTTCTCCAATTGGCAGAAACTCCGTTCTCACTATTAACCAGAATTTGGATAATGTGATTTCTTCTTTCACTGAAGTTCTTGTGATAATGTGAATGGATTTCCACTGTACTTAAACTTTTCCTATCATGTATTTCCAAATAATGTGACACTTAACAGATGTTTTGCTATTAGGCTTCTTTAGACTTGAAGTTAGAATATCAGTTAAACTCCCCAATGAAGTAATTCTAACCTCACATTCCTTTGAATTCATGAGCATTGTTGGTATACTTTATTATGTTTTCACACATTCCTTGCAATTTTGATTAAATTCAGTCCTGTGCTCAAAAATGTCAAGTGAGCCAATTTTCTGAAAACAATAAATTCTCCTCACCAACTCTGCAATAAGGATCACTGACTTTTTTTTTTTTTTTAACAATTCCTCTCTTAGCTCCTAACCTCCAGAAAACCTTTTATTTTGCTAATACCTTGGTAGGAAACATCAGACTGTTTCTCCACATAAAGCTGAAAACAGATTGACAGAACCATAGCAGCCTGGATTTTGTTAGTAACATCCTCTAATGTGGAACTTACATCTACAAGCAAACATAGAGACGAGAACTCTATGTGAGCCAAACGATGTCTTGGTTGCCTCCTAGGTGTGCAGAACATGGAGAACAGATAGCAAGTAAAACCTTCCCACCTCCCTGCCATCACAGCTTTCCCATCGGCACAGAAACCGTTGTATTCATCCAGAAAACTTTTTGTTTTAAAGTACATAAAGTATTCCAAATACTTCATCCTGAGTAGTTTATTTTGGTAATTTTTGGCAAAATAGTATTATTAGCAAAACTATTTTTGGCAAAACATATTCTTCCAAGCATTCCTTTCTAAGGATTCTAACTAGTGCTGTTAACCTGAACACTGTTACTGACATCTGCCGGTTCACTTCTCTGCAAGGAAATGCTGTGATTAATTAGTCGTGTAGAGAGTGTCATCAATGCATCTTCCAATAGTATATTCCAGAATGGCACTTATAATTCCTTCACTTCATGTAGTCCCAAACGTGCTAATTTCCCAGGCAGGTTGGTAAATGGTGATTCTGTAATTGTAAGAGTCATTTTGGCTGTAGTTCTTAATTATGTGACCTTTTAATTAGCTTCTTGAAGCCAGACCCAATCTGATGTAAACTCTTTTTGTAGTTGTATATACTGTTGTAAACAGTTTCATAAAACAGTGGTTTTCAAAGTGTAGTTTCAGGGACTTCTGAGGATCCTTGAGACTTTGGGTGGGTAGGAGTCTATGAAGTTAAAACTATTTTTGTAATAATGCTAAGGCATTATATGTCTTTCTCACTCTCTCTTTTCTTAAGAATGTACAATGGAGTTTGCCAAAAGCTACATGATATGTGATATCATATCAGATTGAATGCAAAGCAGATATAAGAATCTAGGTGCCTTCTATTAAGCCAGACATTAAAAGATTAGTGAAAATATAAAACAATGTCTCAGTAAGGAGTTTTGTTTCTGGACACTATTGCATTTTTCATAAAATTATATTACTTATGTAACAAGTAAAAGATTTCTTTATATTTTTAATAAATATTTTTAAATTTCTAAAAGGATAAATATTTTTAAAATATATTTTATTGATTTTTTACAGAGAGGAAGGGAGAGGGACAGAGAGTCAGAAACATCGATGAGAGAGAAACACTGATCAGCTGCCTCCTGCACACCCCCTACTGGGGATGTGCCTGCAACCAAGGTACATGCCCTCGACTGGAATCAAACCTGGGACCCTTGAGTCCGCAGGCCGACGCTCTATCCACTGAACCAAACCAGTCAGGGCTAAAAGGATAAATATTGATAGATATAACTCACATCAACAAAAGTTCTTTAGGGTCCTCAATAACTGAAGAATGTAAAAGGGTGCTGATGCCAAAACCTTTAAGAATTACTGTTTTAAGAGGCTCTGTAGAACACAGATATTTTCTATTAAGGCTCTGGCATAATTTACCTGGCACCATTTTTTTTTTTTTCATGTGATACCTTTTCAATGAAAATAAGATATTTAGGCAGACAAAAAAAATTATCAAGGCAAACAAATCCAAATTTGAAATAATCTTCACTATATTACCTAATAAGTGACTTTATTTTTTTAACTCCTGTATATGTCTTGTGAATCTCTAAAAGGTATTCAACAATAATTCAATATTTTAAAAATTATTAATATTTAGATTTAAATTATACTTTATGGTGGGAAAATGAATACCATATTAAAGTACTTAAGGAAACATAGGCCTTTTTGACTACAACAAATCAATATTCAAGGAAATAAGGTTCATTTCCTTAAGCTATTTTAAATCATTAAATTTTTGAAAAAGTAAGCATTTGATAAGGGGGAACTTTGGAAATATTATAATTGAATTTAATAATTGAAATGCTAGCTTTTCCACAAAATATAAATATTATTTATCTCAATATAGTTAAAAATTTTTGAAAAATGTTTTCCATATATATTAAAGGCCTAAGTCCCCTTTATTAAACCAATTAAATTATTTTCCATTATTTTTTTATTTTAGAAGAAAACATTATTTCTATAAGTAATATAATTATGAAATCCATTAAGAATCAGATTTTGGATATTTTACATCAAAAGCCAAGAATAAAAACAAATATAAATCAAGGCACAACTTTAAAAGTGAACAAAATCAATTATGTTTTATTAGCAGTGACGATGATGATGATAATGATGATAAGGATGATGAAGGCATATATACCTTCTTAGTTGGGAGAAAATAAGGTTTTCAAACAAATAATTTCTTGAACAGCCTTCAGGAATGAATTAAGTTTGAGAAGCGAGGTTCCACAGTATATGCAGACAATCAACTTGTATTAGTAACTTTTTAAATTATGAAATATTTCACAATACAAAATCCATAATGTAAATATAGGCATAAAAATAATGAAACAAACATCGAGGCAGCCACTATTGAGCTTAAAATATAGAACATTGCTAATAGTGTCAGGACCCCTATTTCATCTTCCTGATGACATCCCTCTCCTTCCCTGACACAGGATAACAGCCATTCTGAATCTGGGTTTATTACTTGTTGTTCTTTATTATAACACTAGAGGCCTGGCGCACAAAATTCATTTGCAGGTACGGTCCCTAGGCCTGGCCTGTGATTAGGGCCATCTTCCCCAGCTGCCAGCAGCTGGCCCGGCCCCCTGCTGCCACCCTCCCCCAGTTTCCCGTTCACCATGGGGGATCAGAGTCTGCTGACCTGGGGGGAGGGACCGGGAGGTGTTCAGTGTGCCTCATAGCGACTGGTCAAGTGGTCATTCTGGTTGTTCTGCCATTCAGTCGATTTGCATATTACTCTTTTATATATGTAGATGTGCCCCAATCCTTCCACTTCCAGGGAAAAGGGCAAAGGAGTGTAGTGAAAGTGATTAGGGTGGCAGAAGGGTGAACTTTTTGGGGGAGGGGGGGCGGGGAGAGTTTCCTCCTGATGAGGGGCTTCAAAGGACAGCAGCCTACTTCTGCTACCCTCTGTCTCCAGAGACACAATTTCTGATTGGCATCTGGCAGGACAGAACAGTTGCAGGTACAGAACTGGCAGCACCTTTCACATGCAGCTCATTGGAGAGTCTCTTACGGCCAAGGAAAGCTTTGTTCTAACCATTTGCCCCAGAGCCAGGGCTGCTGGGTGGTCTGAGGCAGGAGGGCAGAATGGAGGTGGGGAAGGGCAGGAAGAAGTATGGGGTAGCAGCCTGGGGGGTGGGAGAGGGAGAGGGTGAAATCTGTGTGTGTGTGTGGGGGGGGGGGGCGCTGGTGCAGAAGGAGAGTTGGGGTCGGCATAGGAAGGTTTGGAGGTACTGGGGGGGGGGTAAGGGGGACCAGCAGATGCCAGAACAGGGGAAAGGGTCTATGGAATCAGGCGGGGGTCCGCAAGGGTGAGTATAGACTAAGTCCCTTCCCCAGACCCTGCCATCCCAGGTGGCTAGTGGGAGGGGCCCATAGCGAGGTGCTGAGCCCCCTACACTTTGTGTCTGAGGCTCCAGAACATGTGGCCAGCACGCCCCGCCCCTGCCACCCCGCGGAAGTGCTGCCATTTGGAACGCATTTGCAGACACGTGGATTGTTTTTAAGTTAATGCTTTTCAGTTCACTCTGTTTCCCACTTGTCGTTTTTTATTGAAAAGGCAGATTCTGCTGGTGTGTGTTCCTTTGCGGGGGCACGGACAGAGATCCTATGAGAGACAGAGACAAAAGGCCCAGTGAGACATGGGGAATGAGGAAATAGGATCAGAGAGCAAGGAACAGGGAGAGAGAGGCACAGGGCGAGACAGACACTCGACACAGGGTGCTGTGGACGGGGATAGAGCTTCCTGGCCCGGTGAGAGGGCTCATTTGGTGGAGCAGTGGCTCCGTGGGCACCTTCACCCCTGGCGCAGCTCCCAGGCCTGGAGTCCTCCGTGAACTGAAAGCCCTGGATAATTAGAGCTAATTACATGTGTGCAAATAGCCACAGGAGGCCTCGGCCGGCCACCCCTCCCCCAGCCTGCCCCCTGCGATCCCACCCCAGCAAAGAAGCTTTGCTGGCCAGCTGGGGCTGAGCAGGCCCTGGTGGCATGGGCCCCAGCATTTGGGTCCTTAGGTTTCTGTTATCTTGGCTTCCTGAGCATTCCCATCTCTGTGAAGATTCGAGAAGGGGCTCTCCTTGTATCCTGCCCCGGGAGTGCCTGTCTGGAGCTGAGGCCGCTGGGTGAGGAAGGGACAGAGTCTGGTGCTTGGCTGTTGGTTATCAGTTTGTCTCTGCCTGGATGCACCACAGGACCCCAAAAGAGTGACTCTTCTGAGCTTTCATTTGCACATCCATACCGTGCAGGCCTCCTCTGAGACACAGAGTCCCAGGGGAAGGAGAGAGGTGCGAATTCCTCACGTGTGAATGAGGCTTTACACTTTGAACTGCTAGCCTGAATCAGTGATCTAATTGCATGGTTTCAGGAGCCTTGGGCAGGTTGGGTTGGA
This sequence comes from Cnephaeus nilssonii, assembly GCF_951640355.1. NCBI lineage: Eukaryota > Metazoa > Chordata > Mammalia > Chiroptera > Vespertilionidae > Cnephaeus > Cnephaeus nilssonii. The sequence goes on from NC_137074.1 coordinate 55,526,000, forward strand.
GTGGTGGTGGGGTAGGGTTTCATATTTCTATAGAGGCCCGGTGCACAGGTGGGGGCTGGCCGGTGCACAGGTGGGGGCTGGCCGGCCTGCCCTGATGGGGGCCCCGGATCAGGGTGGGGCTCCCCGTTGGGGGAGTGGGGTTGGCTGGGGCAAGGGGCCTAGGGTAGTTTGTCGGCCGGCCACACCCGGATCGGGGTGGGGGTCCCTGCTGGGAGCTGAGCTGCAGGCAGTTTGCATGCTGGCCATACCCACCCCCCATCAGGGTGGGGGTCCCTGCTGGGGGGTGGGGCCGGCTGGGGCGAGGGTCCGCGGTCGTTCTGGTCTCTGTTGTTCTGGTAGTTCTGCCATTTGGGTCGCTGGGCTTTTATTATATAGGATTATGACATCTGTATGTAACCCTAAACAATGTATCTCCTTTCCAGCCAGCATCGTGAGATTCACCCACGGTGACGTTTGCAGCATGTTCATGGAGATCTCTGCTATCTTTCCAATCAATGAAGCTTTCACCACTCTGCAGTGGCCCTCTTTATTCCTAATAATGCATTTTGCCTTAAAGTTTCTTTTGTCTGGTATTAACATGCCTACATCAACTTTCTTTTGGTTATTATTTGCCTATTTAATCATATATCCTTTTACCTTCAATCTTCCTGTGTCCTTATGTCATTTCATATGTGCCTATAGTTAAAGTTACTAAAAATCCACTCTGATAGCCCTAGCCGCTTTGGCTCAGTGGATAGAGCATCAGCCTGTGGACAGAAGAGTCCCAGTTTCGATTCTGGTCAAGGGCATGCACCGTGGTTGCAGGCTCCTCCCCTGGTCCGTGTGCATGCAGTAGGCGACCAATCAATGTGTTTCTCTCACATCGATATTTCTCTCTGTCTTTCCCTCTCTCTTCCACTCTCTCTGAAAATCAATGGGAAGGTATCTTCAGGTGAGGATTTTTTTAAAAATCCAGTCTGATAATTTTTATATTTTAACTGGGACATTTATCACTGTTTCTTTTTATCATAATTACTGATATACTATATGGATTCTTTTCTGTTGCATTATTTATCCATTTTTTTCTATGCTTTTCTCTCTCCTTCTTTTCTATTGATCAAGTTGTTTTGCTGTTGTTGTTTTTAATTCCTATCTCTTCTTTACTGGTTTGGTGGTGATATTACATTTTTAGTAATTACCCTTGAAATTTTACTGTGCATACTTGCATACTTGACTTTTTACAAAGTCTAAAATATCTTTATATTCCGCTTCCTACAAATAAAAGAACGTAAAGTAAAATAGAATGGAGTACCACCAACCTGAGACCACTTTAATTTTTTGTCTTGGGATTTTCCAACCAGGCTAGTGGATGGAATAAATTTAAAACTTAGACCTAGTTTGTGGCTACAAACTCATGGGAGACTATCTTGCCCTCAACAAGAAGCAACAATGGAAACATATTTCTATGTCACTTCCGCTGCCAGTAAGCAGACGTTTTCAATCCCACCCTTTCACACTGAGGGTGTGTGAACCTTGGAGGGTCTCAGGTTGGGGAGGGGATCAGTGATAAGAGAGTCCTTCAGTTCAGCTGTTTACATTATGTAGGCCCAAGACCTGGTCTATTTCCAACTTACTAGGCCATTTGTCTGAAAGCTTCAAGTTTCTGGCATCTACACTTGCCCCTCATTTTGTCATTTGTCATTCTGGTTTCTGCTTTATTCACTTGGCACTTAATTTCTCCTGCTTTCCTGCAACATAACAAGGTAATTTGAAAGGTACAGTTTGCCGGGATTTGCCTAACATCTAGGTGTTTTTTGAGGAGGGGCTTTTCAGAATACCTAGACTCTTTCTCTACTAAAAAGCAAACAAAATATTTTAAACTGTTGTTTGTGTATAGAGCTTTATACCATGTATGGATTTTCATATTTTGTTTCAATTTGTCTTGGAACTTTTTGAGTGAAATGTACATGTCTTCTTTTTTTTTTACAATATGAATAGATAAGTACATACAGATGTAAAGAGAGATGTTCATCAAATGCCTGCTTAATGATTATTTTTATTTGGAAATAACTTAATGTCAAATAACAGAGGAATTACACAGTAAGTTTTGCTACACTCTTACTTGGCCAATAAGAGTTGCATGATATGAAAGACGTTCATGAAATGCTGTGTAGTAAATAAGTTGTTTTGCATGACCCCATTTTTATTTATACAAATATATACTATTTACATTGAAAAAATTCTGAAAGGAGATATCCAATATTTTGGGGTGACATCATTTTGTTTACTCCTTGTTGATCTCTACTTTTTAAATGACTAAGTATTCTGTGCGTGTTTTTATGTTAAAGGACAGAATTATTTACAACAACAAATAGAAGGGTTAGTAAACCACGTTTCAGTCTCAGTTGTGTCACTATAGAATGTATGTCTTGTGGGTGGTGAACTCCCCAGTATTGAGAGTGTCCAATAGGCTGGGTGCCCTCCTGTCCAGGATTCCTGTCATTTTGTGACTCAGAGATTACCATTTTATTTATTTATTTTTGTCTGCCAATAGGTCAACCAATCAATGCCTCAGACCGATAAGCAAATATGCATTCCCCCGGAGCTGCCGGAATTGCTGAAGCAATTTACCAAAGCCGCGATTCGGACCCAGCCACCGGATCTCATCCAATGGGCGGCGGAGTACGTGCTCCTTTCTCACCTTCGGCCACCCATTCCCGTTGGAGGTGGAGATGGGGGGTGGAGGAGGGAGGGACTTGGAAAACTGTGAGGAGGTTGTCATGGCTGCAGCCTGGGAGTTGGTTAGCATAATCTGTTTGATGTTCAGCTCTCACATTGCTTTGGTGCTTTAAACTCCACACATAAATCCATCAAACTGGGTCTGAAGATGAAATGCCCTTAAGCGAACCAGACTGAACAATAGGAAGTTAGGACAATAGGCAAAGTTTCCTGGGGCAATTAACATGTTAGATTATCACATCACATCAGCATACGCACACTCTACCCGGACTCTGCACCCCAACCCCTCTGCCAGGGAAAAGAAAAATTCAACATCTGGGAGCTTGGCCGGCCTAACCAGGTGTAAACCAGGGCCTCGTTCCCCGGCCTCACCACTAGGTGGCAGCAGTGCACCGAGGGTAGGGCTGCCATCAGCCCACGCGGTGGGTAGCGTGGGACTAGTCCAAGCTGGTCCACTCCTTTCATGAGACAGCTTCCTCGCCCCAACCAGTGACCTTTTGCATTTTGTCACTGGGGAAAATGTTATTCTCTTTCGTGTTTCTTTGAACTGACTTATCCATACAGTACACATTACATTCTGGAGAAATTAGGTAAAACAGTGATAAGGGCTGGAGAGCACCTGGCCTGGCTGAAAACGTGCCTCAGACGCAGGTGCCTTCTGTCAGGCAGGTGCCCCCGAGGCTGCTCAATGGAAGGAGCTTACACAGAGGCTGCTGGCCCGGACTGAAACAGCTTAACACAGAAAGCCTCTCAGCTTTGAAATTGCTTTTTAGACCAAATGCCTCCTTGAAACTGGGGAACTGGCACTTGAGGCAGGAGTTGGGAGCTAACCAGACCTCCCAGACCATTTTCCGGCTGTGCCAGGGCCTCCTAGTAGCTAGCCAGTAGCTGTGGAGTGGAGCTGGTGGGTTGGGGGAGGGAGGTGAGGTTGAGCAGGTGAATTGAGCAGGTGGCGGGAAAGAGGTGTGGACACCTTGAGAAGGCACACAAATAGAATCTAAGAGGAGCCTTCCAGAGGCGCTGAGCCAGTGCACTCGTGCCCTTGGGCTAGGCCACCATGACGCTTTTACAAATGGGAGGAGAAGGAGCCAGTGGTGCTCATAAAAAGAGACAGAAAGGCGGCTGCTTTGCTAGAAATGAGGCCCGTTTGGTTCTCCATTCTACGTGTTATGTATGACCTCTAAGCGTCAGAAAACTAATTTCTCTTAGGCATCACAGGCAGGCTTTGTTTCATACTATACAACGGTTTAGAATCTCATTTTATTATTCTTGTGCCGCTGTTTTATAGCAAGAAAAATGACATTCCTTGGTATTGTCCCTGACATTTATGTAAGAAAACACTCCGCTGCTATAGCCTGCTTGCTCCCGTACTGTATTGTGTGCTATAAACTTTTTAGCGATCCACGAAGCGTCCGTTTGTAGTTCCCTGCAGTGAGAAAGGAGAGCGTGACCTACGAGCACTCGCTGTTCAGACACTGGAAAGCTCTTGGCACATGGTTTCATGTGACTTACAAATCTGCAGCATTTTAGAGCGTAGAACTCCACAAAATACACGTCTAATTCATCACAAGCAAGAGTTTCCTGCATATGTGCCGTCAATGAAAACACATTTTTCTTGTAGTTATTTTGGGGCTATGTGCCGCGGAGAGATTCCTTCAGTGAGAGAGCGGGCTGAGCCAGTCCCTTCGTCTAACTGGGCAGAGCTTACACCTGAGCTGTTGAAGATCCTGCATGCAAGGGTAAGGGTCACGCTGCAGCACCCAGCGGAAGTGTGGGGACAATGTCGAGGCTGGGCGGGTTCGGATAGAAGCCCACTGTCCCCCTGGCAAGTCAGCTGGCCACTCAGCAGCACCCTAAAGCTCACTAAACCGTGCACTGAAAGCAACTCTTCCCCGGGGGAAATAGGAATGATGTTGAAATGGGCAGTAAGCTGAGTTGTCAGTGGGGTCATCCCAGATTTCCCTGAAGCTGGTGGGCCGTCCAGGGGCTCCATGCAGTGCTAATCCCTTCTCTCCAGAAAGTGCAGGTCCCCCCCCCCCCCCCCCCCCCCCCCCCGTGACAGCGTCTCCCTTACTGATCAGGATCACAAGATGAGGACCATCGCAGGTTGGGGTGGGGGAGGGGGGCATACTGTAGTTCCCAGATATCTCAGGTGTGGCCATAGACTAACTTTCAGGACAGCCCTGGCTCTCCTCTCTGCCGCGTTACCCTGGGAGCTGTCCGGTGAACGGATGAGGCAGTATGGTTTAGCACCCTAGACCCTGCTTTAGGATCCGGGACAGAGCAGTTCGGGGTGACTCAGGACTGACGTAGCTTAGCATTTCACTAGAATCAGAGGGCCTGCGAAGGCATAGTGACACTTCACTGGGGCGTCTGTACCCTTATCGCACTGTTGGCCAACACTGGCCATTTGTTCCTTTTTCCTCTTAACCACCCAGTGCCTTGTGCAGTGGGCATGGCAGAGATCTGGGGGAACTGGGGCCAAGCAACACGAAGCATCTAGACACCACCCCGATGTTATTCCTAGGAAAGGTGAGGGGTGCACGTGAAGTCTAGTGCAGAGAACTGAATGAAGTCTAGCAGCAAGAGACTTACCACCTAGTCCTAGTTTCACCACGAATCTGGGTCTCAAACAGTCTTCTGCCCCTTGGTTTCATTTCAGGCTGCCCTATCTGCCTTCTAGGGACAACCTAGGAGTGAAATAGCAGATAATAAAAGCATCGGAAAAAAATTAAAATATAATGTAAATGTACATTTTTCTCACAATTCTGACATCTGAAGTTAAAATGATTAAATTTACCGTAGCATGCTCTTCATTGGCTGAATATTTCTCTACCCTTGCAAGGATAACTGCCAATCAGAGTCCCTTTTATGCCCTGACACCCCCTGTCTTTTACTAGGATGCTGGGAGGACACAGAGCCTTTGCTGGTTAGGTATTTCTCAGGGCATGCTCTGACCCTGTCCCTCATTCTCTGTCTTCAACCATCAGGTTGGTGGCAGACTGATTGTCCATGTCGAAGAGCTGGCCCAAATGTGGAAGGTGCTGAGTCTCCCAACAGAGCTGTTTAATAGTGTGATGAATGTGGGCCGCTTCACGGAGGAGATTGAGTGGCTGAAGTTTTTAGCCCTTGCTTGCAGCTCTCTTGGTGTTGTAAGTTAGCTTTAATGCTTTTTTGTCCTTAAGGGAAAGCCTGTCTTTGGGCCTGAACGGGCAATACATCTGTACACACAGTCTGGTGATGAGCATGCCTCCTCTTGTCCACCCCCTCGCCTGTCCCAACTAGTCACTTCCTGGCTCATCAGCCAGAAGCAGGGCTTAGGAGGAAAAAGGGAGGAAAACTGTCGCCAGTCTCTTGGGAGAGGTTGACTAAAACGTGGCTTTTGGATTATTTATGAATGTCAATCCTTGCACTTGGATTTATTTCCATCACTACTTTACCCCCTCCATTCATATTCCTAGAGATAACCAAGACCCAGCTGTGGGTTCCAGTCACCTAGAAGATATACACGAGAGACTGTTAAAAAGAGGTGCAACTTTATATAAAACTATTTGATAAGCATTATTGGATAAAAAATCAGAGATAAGAGAGCAAGAAAGGAAAAATGAGGCTGTGTCTATACTTATAGTCATGATATCATCATGGATGCAATATGCTCATACAAATGTATGCCTTCTCCAAATTTAACTTGGTTTACAATTTGAAAAATCATTTTCCTGTTTTAAAGAAGAAGATACTGCAACCAGTTCACATATAGTGTGTATATATATATACTTAAAAGCTTTAGGTATCCTCTTATATGTGACTCACTCTTGTTAAACACTTCATTTAAGTTATAACTTAAATGAAGATTAATCAGAAACATGGTTTTTAAAAATCCCTGAAATACATACAAGTTTAAAAGTTAATGAGAAAAGTATTGCCTCTGCCAAAACCAAATGGTATGAAAAGGTAGTTTGAATCATTCAGTGTATCTAAGCACGATTTTACTCTTTCTTCTCCAATATGCTTGAAATGCATATTTGACGCTTTTGTTTCTGGGGAAAAGTACCAGAAATATTGTAGTCCACCTTTTCCTATGGATTTCCCCGCAACTTTCCTCCTAACCATTTCTTTGAGAGGAGGAGAGGAGAGGCCATTTGTGGTTTGTCTTCGTTGTTCTTTATGGCAACACTGTATAATGAATAAGTGTTCTCCTCCAGAGAGTGGAGGAAACGCAGCAGGGGCAGGTGAGCTGGGCAGGTGAGTTGCCATTCAGCACCATCACACTTCTGTGGAAACAGCCCCAAGGATTGGGGGAAATCACAGGGGGGAAATACAAAAGCTGACAGTTTTATCAAAGTCTCACAGGGTCACAAATTTATTCATAGCACATTCAGAGATGTTCAGGGGTGGGGAGAATTATTTTAGTTTATCTGTAGGCAATTCCAACTTTCCTGATCTACACCACCCACAAAGGGTGAAGTAAGAAAATAAGTAGATTCAATCCAATTCTGGAATTTTCGTCTGATGCAATAACTGAAACAGCTTTAAGGTAAATTGTCCAGTCCCTCGGGCTTCTCCTCACTGCTCCTCTCTTTAAGATGACAGTAAATTGGCAGTTACTAAATAGTCCCTGGGATGTAAATAAAGCACAGCTTAGGGAATATAGTCAATAATATTGTAATAACTATGTATGGTATCAGGGGGTACTAGACTTATCAGGGGGATCACTCCATAAGTTATATAAATGTCTAGCCATTATACTGTGCACCTGAATTAATATAATATGGAATGTCAACTGTAATTGAAAAAAAAAAGTATTAAATCAATTGACTATATAAAAAAAAGATAGCAGTTGAGGATATTAGGAAAGGGGTAACTCTAGGACTTTAGAACACCCAGCTGAAAGGCTTCCCACAACCCTTGATCCCCTCTGGCAAAACCATGAAAAGGTACTTTGAATCAGAGGATCTGCCTGGAACTAAATACTCATCTTTGTGGTCGCTAGCTGTCTGCAATGTAAATCTTTGGTCCCGCCTCTCTCACCGCACAGCAGTCCCCGCTGGCTCATCTACATTCTTGCTGGTGCTCAGGGCCTCCTGGAGTCTCTTCCGGATTGCCCTCACCTGCTCCCTGACTTTGCTGGTCTACTTCACAGCCCCTCACCACCTCGTGAGATGCCTGTGTCCTCTCCTCGTCCACATACCTCACAGTAACCAAGAAAGACTCTGGAAAGCCACATTCCAACCCTCCCTCGGCTCTGCTCACTGTGCAGCTACTAGGTTGACTTTAATATGGCTGCCTCCCAAATTGGGGAGGGGAAACCATGAAGTGAATTATATCTTTCTACCTCCCTGCCAAGTGATGACGTTAGATTAGATGTTCCATGAGATTCTTGCATCTCTATTCCCCCTTCCCTGCTTCCTCTGAGACACTCAGGCCTCACTCTGGAGAGCAATGGACCTCTCCAATTCTGGGAGGTCCTGAGGTAGATGACTTGCCCCCTCATCATTTCTACGTCAAAGGACATCCAGAAGTCAGCCTGAAGGTCTAGTCCATAAGTAAAGGGCACTGTGTGAATCCAGGAACCAATACTGTTATAGCCATTTGTTTCATGTTAGACTATTGCTAGGAACGTAAGTGTGGGAGTGGTCAGTGGCCAGCAAGAGGAGGGTTTGCATTCTAGTTAATCCATATATCCTTAGAGGCAAGCCCAGAAATCCCTCCTTTCTTTGCCAACTCACCAGCCAGCCATGATCTCTGTACCACCTAGAAAATCCAGTTTCCTCCTCATAGAAAAGTCTAATGGCAGAGATTTTAGGTAGCAGGAACTTCAGTCGTGAGCTCTCTGAGTCTACACACACGATTCAAAATGCTACATGAAGACATGTATTCCTCTTCCCTTTGAGCACCCCCTTCTTCTAGAATAGCCTACACCACCTCCTGTTCCACTGAGACCAATTATATAAAAGAAGAGGTTGTGAAATTGTGCTCCTGGAAGGAATGACATATTTTGTTAGCAAATAATTCACTTTCTCAGACTTTCACCTCTAAATTCGAAAACAAGGCTCATAAGATGCTGAAAGGCTATCTCTATGAAGTGGATCTCCATCTGACCAAAAAGATCTGTGCATCGGAATGCAGATTGCTGTTGACTTTAGATTTATTTAAGTTTACCAAAAAGCTCCAGTCCAGGGAGTTCTTTCTCTATTCATCCATATATTAAATATTTTAAAATCTTATGAGGGCAGTAGAATTTGAAGGTTCTTTGGGGTAGAAAACATCTATATTAGTTTGTTAAGGCTGCCATAACAAAGAACCATGGACTGGGTGGCTTAAACAACAGAAATTTATTTTCTCTCAGTTCTGGAGGCTGGAAATCTGAGATCAAGGTGTGTCTGAGGTCAGTCTCATTTGGCTTGTAAATGGCCAATGTCTCCCTCTTTCTGCATATGGTTGTTCCTGTGTACATGCACGTATCCTCTCTCTCTCTCTCTCTCTCTCTCTCTCTCTCTCTCTCTCTCTCCCTCCTTCCCTCCCTGCCTCCCTCCCTCCCTCCTCCTCTTATATGGACACCAGACATATGGAATTAGGGCCACTCTAATGATTTCATTTTAACTGAATTATCTCTTTAAAGGCCCTGTCTCCAAATATGAGTTGGGGCTTCAACATATGAACTTTGGGGAGACACAATTCATCTCATAACAACACCTCAATTTGGATGAGACTGTAGGAAGAGACCAACAGGACAAAGGCAGCACGGGAGTAGGGTGTTTTTTTGTTTGTTTTTTGTTTTTCCTTTTTTTTAAAAAAAAAAAAAAAGAGAAGCAGAGAGAATGAGCTATGGATGGAAATTATGAAGTTCAGTGCATATATGCCTGCAAATCTACCCAAAACCATTATCATGCTGACCTCACCTACATGCATGCTCTCCATTCTCACTGACAGCCTCTCACCCCACTTCCTTGCATGCATGGCCTCCCACCCTCCGTCGTGGTGATGCCTGGCTCACTCCGTGCTTCACAGCGATTTCTAGAAGAGGACTCCCAAGGGCAGGGAAGAATAAATGCAAGTGGCTTGCTGCAAACATAAAATTTCTTTTACATCATGCAGTGTATCATTTTAAAACTCATATAGGTTGAAGATTTTATTTCATAAAATAGCCATGTTTGTAAATGTAAAAAAATTTAATAATCAATTATAATTAATTAATGCAAATAATGTTGAAATTACCTGGCATCAGGTAAAACTGTCACTCCAGGAAGATGGGCCTAGTTTATTCAGCATCTTCACATACCTCCCGACATCCAGACTTACATCCCTGGGTAACACGCGCCACAGTTCAAGGAACACCATCTAGACATTCATAATAACTCAGGGAGGGGAAGGCAGCAGAACAGCGAACAGAAGCTGCAAGTGAAGAACAATGCTGGCCAGCCATTTGGAGAGTTATAGCAGCTGCGGCTTCCTTCACCCCGTTTCACCGCTTGGGACTAACTTTTCCCTGATCCGGGGAGAGTATGTCAGGAGAATCTACACATCATCTGTTTTAGTAAACCACCAAGATAAACATGCTGACCTGTCTTTGCTAACTCAGAGCTAAGCAATCCTTTCTTTGAATCATTTCTTTCCTTTATCCCATCATTTCACAACTCTCTTGCTTGTGAAACTTATTCAAAGGGTAGGTGTATTTAAAGACAAAGTAAGCCGTAGCTGGCATTCATCATCTACTAATTTTTCCCAGCAACTACCAGGTTAGTGTTATGTCATATAAAGTGCTGGGTGGTTCTGATTATACGGACTCACGTGTTTTAGTAGAAGAACTAGTTTTACTGTGATGGTCAGTGTCATTTTTCCTGATCGGGGACTCTGATCTCCCTGGGGCATTACTCTTCTACTCCGTTCTCCTCTCTTCCTGTGGCATTTGCTCAAAGTATCTCTCTGATAATGACCTCGTCCCCTTGGAGAGAAGATTGGAGAACAATAAGAATAATCATTTTAATTTTGTAAAATGCAAATCAAATTCTTGAATAAAGTTCTGATTAAAATAATAAATATTTTAAAGTATTATGATAATAAATATTTTTAAGTATTCATCAGTTTATAAACTTAATTCCTTGAGAATATCCCTCCAACAAAGAAAGAAAAGGAAAATAAAAAAAGATACCCAGGCCCAGCTGGCATGGCTCAGTGGTTGAGTGTCGACCTATGAGCCAGGAAGTCATGATTGATTCTTGGTCAGGGCACATGCCCGGGTGGCTTGATCCCCAGTGGGGGGCATGCAGGAGGCAGCCAATCAATAATTCTCTGTCATCATTGATGTTTCTATCTCTCTCTCTCTAAAAAAAAATAAATAAAGATACCCAGTAGACCAAGATTTTTTTATTGAATTAAATAGCATTTGGGTGTAAAAAATTCAAACTTGCCAGAATATTATATCATTCCCACTTCATTTTATAAGAGCAAAATTTTTGTTTTCTTTCTTGTATCTAAACTGATCTGAGGAATCTATTCTGGAACAGTGACTCTCTCCTTATTTAATCTTATGGCTTTATAGACCATTTCCAAAACTCTCCAGATAGCATGTGAAGTTTTATCAAGTGACCATGATACTGGACCTGCCCGGATCCCTTTCAGCACCTTCCAGTTTCTCTACACATATATTGCTGAAGTGGACGGAGAGATCTCTGCATCACACGTCAGCCGAATGCTGAACTACATTGAACAGGAAGTGTAAGTAAGCTTTTACCAACAGGAGGGGAAAGACTACCAGGAAAATACTGTAAATCTAGTAGGCCAAGGCATACTGATGTTACTGTATTATACTGATCTGGGAACAGAGATATATTGTGAAGAACAAGAGATAAGGATCTAAAAGAGAAGGGGCAAGGGAAAGGGAAGAATAGTATAGGACCATGGTCGGCAAACTGCGGCTCTCGAGCCACATGCGGCTCTTTGGCCCCTTGAGTGTGGCTCTTCCACAAAATACCACGGCCTGGGCGAGTCTATTTTGAAGAAGTGGCGTTAGAAGAAGTTTAAGTTTAAAAAGTTTGGCTCTCAAAAGAAATTTCAATAGTTGTACTGTTGATATTTGGCTCTGTTGACTAATGAGTTTGCCGACCACTGGTATAGGATAGTGACTGAGTGTTGCCAAGACCAGCAGCATAGCATCACCTGAGAACCTGTTAGAAATGCAGTTTCTCAGGCTATATCCTGAACCTCCCAATCAGTCATTCGGAGGCAGGGCCCAGGCATCCGTATCTTACAAGTCCTCCAAGTGATGCCAACTCCTGTTCAGGTGTCTCCAGTGGGTAGGAGTGGAGGAGGAGGGGCAGACAGTCAAGGGTTGAGAGAAAAAGGGGGTGATGAGGGTGGGAGCCGCAGCAGAATTCATTTGGAAAGTTTATGTAATCTTTCTTCAGATGAATTGTTAAATGGACTAATCTCAGATATATATATTTTTTCCAAACAGAATTGGTCCTGATGGTTTAATCAAGGTGATTGACTTTACTCAAAACCCAAGGGTTCGGCTGGAGTAAAAGCACAATTTTGGAGATGATTGTGCTTCGAATAGCTGAACCCCACACACCATCCGATTACCATTTTCTTGTACAACTGGTACACACTAATAAACAATTAGACCAACATGAAATCTGAAGTGTGTGGAATTAAGACATAAAATTATTGGGACAAAACACATTAACAGAAGATTAATATTCTTCCCACATGGATACTAAGTAACAGGGGTTGAGGAAGCATGGATAGGAAATGCATCTCAAATCAAAACCAGACTGTCAGACTTTCAAAATAGAATGTTAACCAGCCACAGTTTTGCTATTGTGAGATTGTTAGGCATAATTTAGATGAGTATCTTTTACATGGTCAATCCATGATTTTACCAGTTTAATTCCACATTTGTTGGTATGATTCATTCATTCACTCACTCACCAATATTTACTGAGGTGAGCTATATGCCAGGGATAGGATTGCCAGGTAAAATACAGGACACTGGTTAATTTTGAATTTTGGATAAACAAATAATATTTTTATTTCCCACCCCACCCCCTAAACTTGGCAACCCTAGGCAGGAGCTATGCTGGCTTCTGAGCATATAAAAATAAATCATATCTGGATTCTGCCCTCAAGGAGCTCACAGTTTAACACTAAGACAAGACATGAACTTCAATCACTTTAATGCAAATGGCCCAGAGATCAGTATTAGTCAATGTCAACAGATTTCTGACAACACATACAGATGAAATGGGACCCTCTTGGGAATACCTCCTGCCTGAGCTTAAGAGACTGGCTGACAAGGTCACAGAAAGGTTTTTCTTTTTCCCATGAAACAGATGAGATTAACAGGCCTTGTGGTTACTGTTCTCAAGCCCAGGTGTACCAAAGTACACCTGGGTCCCTTCTAACTGTAATACTATCCCTTCTTAAAAGTTATTTTTGAATAAAAAGCATGTTACTTACGTTTTAAAATACATATCTCTCTACTGAATTGGGGAGAAATTAGTGTCCAAATAAGTAAAAGAAGATTGTAATGGGGATATCACCATAGGCCCTTGATTCTGAGCTAGAGTAAAACAATAAAAAGAGCTGAAACATATTCCATAACCAAGGTCAACCCGATCCTCCTGCAAGGGCATGGCAACAACTCACCCTCTGTCTGCCATCTTAGCCAAAGTGGCCCGTCATTCCCACCTGGGCCTTCGGCTGTTTGAAAGGGCTGACTCACTGCAGATGACCTTGGCAGTGTAATTAATCGGGCTGAGAGAATGAATGAAACCCTTTAACCTGCCTCAGTTTCTCTTTCATTACGATCAAACATTTAAATATGGCCCAGCCAGCATGGCTCAGTGGTTGAGCATTGACCTACTAACCAGGAGGTCACAGTTCGATTACTGGTCAGGGCACATGCCTGGGTTGCAGGTTGTGAGATCAATCCCCAGTGGAGGCATGCAGTAGGCAGCTGATCAGTTATTCTCTCTCATCATTGATGTTTCTATCGCTCCCTCTCCATCTCTGAAATCAATAAAAATATATATTTTTTAAATTAAATATGATCTTGCTTGGGAGTGGGGAGTGAAAGGGAGCAAAGGGAACAATCCCAATTTGAAAGGCCCTTAGACAGCAAATTAAGTTCATAAACTTAATAATGTTTCTGGGGCAGTGTTTCCTCTAAGTCAGTGGTTCCCAATTGGGGCACATGCCGCACAGGGGGGCAATTTGATTTTTAAGGGGAGCAATTCGAGAATGAGTTATTAACAGTGAATTTTTTGCATTTCTTATGGTTCTAGGGGCCTCATATACAGTCTATAAATATAAACTGTGGCATATTTATGCATTTCAGTTCTCTATTATATGTTTTGAAACTTTATTTGCTATGTTTTATATCATTTCATATTATTATTATTTTTTAACAATTTCTTAGTGATTTCTTCCTCAGTACTTCAACTGTCCTTTTATTTTTCTCTTTCATGGATGCTATGTTCCTTGGAAGCTTGTTTAGACCAAGTTAATGGCTTTTAGGCTTCCTCCACGTGAATACCTTTTTTAAAAAAAATATATATATATATTTATTGATTTCAGAGAGGAAGGGAGAGGGATAGAGAGATAGAAACACCAATGATGAGAGAGAATCATTGATTGGCTGCCTCCTGCACGCCCCCTATTGGGGATCGAGCCCACAACCCGGGCATGTGCCCTTGGTCGGAATCAAACCGGGTACCCTACAGTCCGTAGGCCAACGCTCCATCCACTGAGCCAAACTGGCCAGGGCAGGAGTTCACCTTTTGAATAATAAGAATCCTACATAATAAAAGGGAAGTATGCAAATACATCACTCCGCTACGCCCACGATTGGGCCAGCAGGAGGCGCGGGGGCGGGACTTGGTGTGCCAATCGCGCTGGCAGGAGGAGCTGGGAGCGGAGACTCGCAAGTGATCCCTGGCAAGCCGAGCTGGCTTGGGCTGGGGGATCTCAGGCCGCCAGGCCTTGCCCCCAAGCCGAGCCAGCTTGGGCTGGGGGTGCCTCAGGCTGCCAGGGCCTGCCCCCAAGCGCGATGGCTCTCAAGCCAGGCCGGTTTGGGCTGGGGTCTCAGGCCGTTAGGCCACGCCCCCAAGCCGCGTGATGGCTGGCAAGCCACACCGGCTTGGTCTGGGGGAACTCAGGCCTCCAGGCCTTGCCCCCAAGCCGCGCGATGGCTCTCAAGCCCCGCCGGTTTGGGCTGGGGTCTCAGGCTGCCAGGGCCACGCCCCCAAGCCGCACAGGCTTGGGCTGGGGTCTCAGGGCGCCAGGCCTCGCCCCCAAGCCGAGCCAGCTTGGGCTGGGGGTGTCTCAGGCTGCCAGGGCCTGGCCCCCAAGCGCGATGGCTCTCAAGCCCTGCTGGTTTGGGCTGGGGTCTCAGGCTGCCAGGGCCACGCCCCCAAGCCGCGGGATGGCTGGCAAGCCACACAGGCTTGGGCTGGGGTAACTCAGGCCTCCAGGCCTCGCCCCCAAGCCGCTTGATGGCTCGCAAGCCCCGCCGGTTTGGGCTGGGGTCTCAGGGCGCCAGGCCTCGCCCCCAAGCCGAGCCAGCTTGGGCTGGGGGTGTCTCAGGCTGCCAGGGCATGGCCCCCAAGCGCGATGGCTCTCAAGCCCCGCCGGTTTGGGCTGGGGTCTCAGGCTGCTAGGGCCATGCCCCCAAGCCGCGGGATGGCTGGCAAGCCACACAGGCTTGGGCTGGGGTCTCAGGCCGCCAGGGCCACGCCCCCAAGCCGAGCTGCTTGGGCTGGGGTCTCAGACCGCCAGGGCCTGGCACCCAAGCCGCATGATCCCTGGCCGAGGCGGCTGCCTGGGCTGGGGTCTCATTCCTGCAGGGCCAGGCACCCAACTGCATGATCACCCAGCCAGCAGCAACGGCAGGGTGGTGCACCCCCACCAAGCTATCTTCAGGCCAGTGAAGGCAGCCTGGGCTGGAGACGCACACCCCCACCGGACTATCCACAGACAGGCTGAGATGGCAGCCTGGGCAGGGGTCTCAGCTTGGCTGGACTGAGGCAGCAGCCTGGGCTGGGGTCTCAGCCTGGCCAGGGCCCCATCCCCTGCCAGCGGTGGCAGCCTGGGGTCCCAACCATTGAGTCACATCAGCCAGGCAGATATGGAGGAACCTTAAATGTTTCTTTTTTTTATAATATATATTTTATTGATTTTTTACAGAGAGGAAGGGAAAGGGATAGAGAGCTAGAAACATCTATGAGAGAGAAACATTGATCAGCTGCCTCCTGCACACACCCCACTGGGTATGTGCCCCCAACCAAGGTACATGCCCTTGACCAGAATCGAACCTGGGACCCTTGATTCTGCAGGCCAATGCTTCATCCATCCGCTGAGCCAAAACAGGACTGTCCAATATGCTAAAGAAAAAACCCTATCTAATAAAGAGGGAATATGCAAGGGAGGGCATTTGGGGGTGACCGGGGTATCAGGGACTGGCAGGGAAGTGGTTAGGGGGTGATCAGGCTGTCAAGCATAGTGGTTAGGGGCAATCAGGAAGGCAGGCAGGCGAGTAGTTGGGAGCCAGCAGTCCTAGATTGTGAAAGGGATGTCCGACTGCCTGTTTAGGCCCGATCCTATGGATCGGGCCTAAACAGGCAGTCGGACATCCCCCAAGGAGTCCCAGATTGGAGAGGGTGCAGGTTGGGCTGAGACACACACACACACACACACACACACACACACACACACACAAACACACACACGTGCACGAATTTCGTGCACCGGGCCTCTAGTTATATGTATATGGCCGAAACCGGTTTGGCTCAGTGGATAGAGCGTCGGTCTGCGGACTGAAGGGTCCCAGGTTCGATTCCGGTCGGGGGCATGTACATTGGTTGCGGGCACATCCCCGGCAGGGTGTGTGCAAGAGGCAGCTGGTCAATGTTTCTCTCTCATCGATGTTTCTAGCTCTCTGTCCCTCTCCTTTCCTCTCTGTGAGGAGTCAATAAAATATATTAAAAAAAAAAAAAAGAATTACATGTATATGTCACAGTGGGGGAATCAGGATTCTAGAGCTGCTTAGGTGGTGCATGGCCAAAAAAAGGTTGGGAACCACTGCTCTAAGTCATTGATATTGCTAAGCCCCATATGCTCATTAGACACCCAGCCTCTACAGCACATCTTCCAAACCTCCTCCAGCAGTCATCCCAAGGTTGGAAAACAGTTTTGCCCTCAACCTGCACTATGCTGTATTAACAATAGTATAAATATACTAGAGGCCCAGTGCATGAATTTGTGCACAGGTGGGGTCCGGCCAGCTCAGCCCCAATTGGGGCAGATCCGGGTGGGGCCTGTTGGGAGGAGAATAAGGTGGGAGGTTGGCTGGCCGGCCTGCCCCAATCAGGGCCCAATCAGGGCCAGGCCAGCTTTGGGGAGGGGCCGTGGGTGATTAGCTGGCGGGCCTCGCCCCCAAATGGGGTGGGAGGCCGATTGGGTCAGCAGCCAGGGTAGGGGCCATGGGAGGTTGGCCGGCCAGCCCCAGCCCGATTGGTGTGTGTGTGGGGGGAGGCGATCAGGGGCAGAGCTGGCTGGGGGGAGGGGCTGCAGGCCGATCAGGGGGGTAGGGGCTAATCGGGGGTGGGGCCAGCCTTGGGGAGAGGCTGTTGGTGGTGGGCTGGCTGGCCCCAAATAGGGTAGGGAGGCCGATCAGGGGCCAGCAGCCTGGGGGAGGGGCCATAGGTGGTTGGCTGCCAGCCCTGCCCCTGATCGGAATGGGAGGGGCTGAACAGGGTTGAGATGGCTGGGGGGAGGGACCGCGGGCTGATTGGGGTGGTGGGGGCCCATTGGGGACAGGGTCAGCTTGGGGGAGGGGCCGAAGCCAGTTCTGCCCCTGATCAGGGTGGGGGGGCCAATCTGGGGTGGGGCCGGGCAGGGGGAGGAGCTGCAGGAAGTTGGCTGCTGGCCCCGCCCCCTTGATCAGGGGTGGGGCCAGTGGGGGAGGGGCTGCAGGCCGATCAGGATGGCAGGGCTGGCCAGGGGGAAGGGCTGCGGGAGGTTGGCCAGCTGGCCCCACCCCCAATTTGCTGGCCGCAGTGGGCGTCATAGCGACCAGTCATTCTGGTCTTTACAGCATTTCAGTTGCTGGCTTTTTATATATATAGATTATTGACAATAGTCAACATTTATTAAAGCACTTACTATGTACAAGCCATAGTGCACAATACTTCCCATACATTCTCAAATATTTTTTTATAACCTGACCTAATGAGGTCATTTATTATCCCCATTTTATAGATGAAACAGTCTTAAATAAATTAAATTGTTCATTGTCACTGGTGAGAAGGAATTTGAATTCAGTTTTGCTTTACTCCAAATTTGTGCTGCCTTGTATGCTCAATGCCTATCTTAATATGGAGTTTCCATACCCCAGAAACAGCCTCTGAAACAAATATTTAAGTGCAAGCAGTTTAGTATTTGGGAGGCAATCCCAGGAACAGTGGAAAGGGAGTAGGAAAAGTAAGTGATGGGAAGGAAGCTAATAGAGGGTGTGCTATCAAGCCTGGAACCCAAGTCTTCTGGAGGACTCAGGGAGACAGTGGAGAACACACCTCAGAATTATCCCAACCTGAGGGATGAGGGAGCTCTCCACCATCTGCTAAGGGCTGCGTTCTCACCAAATTTCCATCTGTCCTTGACTGAGGGCTGCATCCAGGGATATTACTTTCTGGCATTTCCAGCTTACCCAGCTCATGGCCTGAGCTTGCTTCCTTTGCTCCAGAAAAGAAAGTGCTCAGGTAGAAAGTCATAGGTGTTCACAATAAGCAAATGGATTGGGGCACCACTAACATCTGCTGCAATGCCTTACAGAGATTTTAATGAAACAAATTTTTAGCGTACTAATCACTACCACTTCTCAACTTGGGTCAGGGCAATAATTGACTGACACTGTACTGTATTAAAAGCACACTTGACCCTCAAACCTGGCACATTGCCTCAAACCAAGTCTTTCTTCCTTGTAATGAGATCATTCCAAAGGGGCTCTCTTAGTCATTGCTGCCAATAGACCCTTGTCATACCCGTTCCACTAGTCTTCCTGGCATGACCAGAAATATCTGAATCCCAGCATGACCTAAATTAAGCTGTCAAGCTGAGGCCCCTGTAACATATGGTTTGTATTTCTCCTTTAAAGGGAAAAACATTCAGGAAGCAATAAAATCAGGATTTTATAAAGAAAAAGAAGTGGGCTCTTTCTTTCCTAAATTAAGCTATTTTGACTAAAGTGAACACTGCAGATTCTTTTAAAGTTTCAGTGGGAAATGCTAAGATTGTGGCTCAATTCCATTTTCTCTGTGTTCCATGCTTTACTTTCCTTGATGCTGTTCAGCCAGGCACCTCACTATCCCTAGTTAACCAACAACTTCCAGGATCATCAGGGCCCTGCAACAGAAGGAGCTGGACACTCAAGTGTGGGAAGCTGGTTCTGAATTAGGTAAAAATAGGATTCTTAACCTGAAATCCTTGGAAAGGTTCTGGAATGCTTCTGATAAAATTATATATCCTATATAATAAAACCCTAATATGCAAATAGACCCAACGGCAGAACGACCGGTCGCTATGACGCGCACTGACCACTAGTGGGCAGATGCTCAACGCAGGAGCTGCCCCTTGTGGTCAGTGCACTCTCACAGGGGGAGAACCACTCAGCCAGAAGCTGGGCTCACAGCTGGTGAGCGCGGTGGTGGTGGTGGGAGCCTCTCCCACCTCCGCAGAAGTGCTTAGGACCCCTTGGGGTCCCAGACTGTGAGAGGGTGCAGGCCGGGCTGAGGGACTCCCCCAGTGTACGAATATCATGCACCAGGCCTCTAATATATATATATATATATATATATATATATATATATACACACACACACACACACACACACACACACACACACACATATGTATATGTATGCTATATTATAAAGAGGTAATATGCAAATTAGGCCGGGACTCTGTAACGGGTCACGACCAGACAGGAGGAGGTTGCATGCGCAGGTGAGGCCCAGAGCGGAGACGGAGACAGAGGCAGGGGGGTCTGCCCAAGCCGGCGCGGGGGCTCGGGCAGCCCCGGAGCAGACACAGGCAGGGGGGCCAGGGGACGCTGTGAGTCAGGCACGGGTCCCGGCCCCCACGGCACTGTCCGGCCTGACTCCCACGGCAGCCGGCGCTGTGCAAGTCAGGCGCGGGTCCTGGCCCCCTACAGCCCCGGAGCAGACATAGGCAGGGGCGCTGGAGACACTGCGAGTCAGGCACGGGTCCCGGCCTCCCACGGCACTGTCTGGCCTGACTCCCACAGCAGCCGGCGCTGTGCAAGTCAGGTGCGGGTCCCGGCCCCCCGCAGGGTGCCTCCTCACATGGCGGGAGGCGAGGTGCCTTCTCGCACGATTTCAATCGTGCACTGGGCCTCTAGAGTGTGTGTGTGTGTGTGTGTGTGTGTGTGTGTGTGTGTGTGTATGTATATGTATATATATATATATATTGCACATTAAAATTTTTCTGAGGGGAAAAAAAGCTTTTTAGCAAACTCTCAAAATTGCATATGATCTCCAAAGATGTAAGAATCATGGGATTAGAAATCATTCCAGAAGACACCAAATGACTTGAGGAAAAGCAACAGGGCAGTCTCAAATCTTTCCAGGCAGATCTTGAGCTCATGCTCCCAACATTTAATTTATATTCCAGTATACAGCTTCTAACTTTTGAATCTTGTATCCTGGCTATAAATCTTAACTGTGTTTTTAGTTTAACTATTGGTCTAATGCACTAAATTATAAAACACTGCCTCAACCAAGCAGAATCATTAACCATGATGCTAAAAGGACGTAAATGTCCTGGGTAAACCTGAGCCTCAGAGCATGTAAGTGGCTGTCAGCTCCAATGTACCAAAGCAGTCCAGACACTGGTTGGTTCGTTTATTTACCGGTATTCAATAATTTAAAAGGTTCTACTAGATACAAAGTATTGTGCTATATATTGGGATATTATACTAAGATAAGGTCCCTACTTTCATAGTGACTAAATTCTATTTGGGAAGACAGACATTAACAACTAATCACACAAGTGATAAGTGGTACAATAACATACTAGTACAGGGGCACATGACCTAGTTTACAGGAGTGGCATAGAGAAGTGGGAGGAAAGGCTTTCTTAAGGAAGCAAGCTGGAAACAAACTCAGAAGCCTTTGGCTTCTGTTCCCACAGATGACTCAGGAATGTGTATCTGTATCCCATACCTCCCCACCAATCTCAAAACTCAACTATCCAGTGGCCTTCTTGCTATCTCTAGGATGACTTCAAGGCATCCCTAATCAATATGCCCAAAAATGAGTTCTTAGTTTATATTTTTCATAATAAAACATTGGGGGAAATGAGTTCATAAACTTCCCTACAAAACCTAGAAACCAAGGCCAATGTAAATACCTCCCAAATCTTCACCAAGTCTTGTTCATTTTACCTCCGATACAGAAGAACATCTGTCCTCTTTATCTTCCCTCATCCCACACTTCACTCCCAGCTACCAACATATTTCCTCTGGACAATATGGTGACTTTCTATGAGTCTCAATATGGTAGAAAAAAGAAGACACCCTTAGCCAGTGGTTCAGTGATTGAGCGTTGTGGAAATCCTAATCAAAGTATGCCAGATGTTCATGGCCAACTGGAGTGTGGGGTCCCTGTCCAAAGTACGCCGTATGCTCAAGGCCAATTTGTCATACACAGGTGCAAAAGCAAGGACACAGTGATTGTACTGTATGCACTGCGCAAGCGTGCCTTTCTGTAGCACAAATATTGATGTCACAATTTGCAAGGAGCTTCTTTTGTCTAAGTTGGTGTAAAGATGTGTTACTGACCAGCTGGTGAGAAGCTGCTTTTATGTAGGGCACACCTGCTTGGTATGGCTCCTGTGTTTGCTACTGTATTAACAAGGGCTGCTTTGAAGAACTGCTTTGTCTAATGGCTCCTTAGTAGCAATGGCTACCTAGGCTACAATAAATGCTCTCTTATACACCTATGACTGCTCATACCTTCTCCGTCTAATACCCGGCATCCATGAAGGTACAGTTCTTAGTAGAGGAGGACCTGTGCACCCCATAGTTGGCAGAGTTGAGCAGGATGAAGGAGTAAGTACTCCCACAATTGGCACTGTCAGCAGGATCAAGGAAGAACTTACTCCAACAAACATCAACTTAGGAACCAGGAGGTCACAGTTAAATTACACATGCCCAGGTTGCGGGCTCCATCCCCAGTAAGGGGTGTGCAGGAGGCAGCCGATAAATGATTCTCTCTTATCATTTATGTTTCCAGAAAACAAGATTTCAACAGCAAAAACTGTTGAACTAATAAAGGAATTCAACAAAGTAGCAGGATACAAACTTAACACACAACTAACAACACTCTGGAAAGGAAATTAAGAAAGCAATTATATTTACAATGGCATCTAAAAGATGCCCTGTTGAGTCCTGTCGTCACTTCCCCCAGCTGATGCAGGGCGGCTATCCTCCACCAGAAGCCCTCACCGCAGGACCCTGAACTCAGGCCTTCCAGGTACTGTGGGGCCAGTGGTGCTCAGCTCAGAGCCTGGACTCTTCGCCCCGCCCCTCCTCACCCGGCCCCGCCCCTTCCCGCCCGGTCCCGCCCCTCCCTGGCCCCGCCCCGTTCACAAGGGTGTAGAGCCCGGAGCCGGGAGAGGTCTATTGCGCAAGCCCAGTGCCCCGGCTGCGAGAAGCTCTGAGGCCTCGGCGGCGCGCTGGACACCATGAGGCGGGGTATTCCGCGGGCTCCTTCCCGGAAGCGGAAGCCCGGGGGGCGGGCCAAGGGCGGTCGGGACTCTTCGGCGGTTAATTCCTTTTATCGTGTGGTTCTGCTTCCTTCGGTCTGGTCTTCTCTGAAGCTGCAAGAGATGGTTAGGTCCGGATCTCGGCCGGGCCAGGTGAGGGCTGTGGACCCTGAGGCGTTCACTGTGGGGCTGGAGAGGGACTGCGGGGGGTTCTCGAGCTGGGGGACGTGCAAAACTGTGAACAACAACAACAAAAAACAACCGCGCCGCATTAAAAATGCTGGGAAAGAGGCGTGGGGGAGACACCTAATCCTAACATCGTAACACAGCCGCTCTGTCCGTAGATGCACAGTGTGTTCTAATCGCAGCCCTCCGGAGCGCTGGCGGTGGTGAGGCCCGAGTTCGAGGCCAGCCTCGGCCGCTGGGTCGGGGGACTTAACCCCAGTGCTTTGTTGCAGCAAATCCAGGTTCTCGGCTCTTCCACCCACTGCCGCTCTCAGCTGATCTTTCGTCACAATTGCTGGTATTTTACTAGTAGTTTAAAAAGTCTCCTGGTTCGTGTCCCCGCCTTTAGCCTTACTCCTCTCAAATGCACATCCTCTTTGTCACTAAGTGACTCTCTTACCATCTGAGGCTGGAACACTTGTTTTTCAAGATAAAATCTCGGTTCTTCGGCCTGAGACTGCATTTCTTACCAGCCTCCGCCTCTATCCCAGCATTGCCCAGCACTGCCCACCTAGTCTGCAGTGTCCGGGACGCCCGGGTCCTCTCCTGCCCTCACGCCGGTGCTCTGTGTCCAGCCCAGAAGGCCTTTCTGTCTCCGGTATCTCCACTTCCCAACTCCCGACCCTCAGCTCAATGGCTACTTCCAGAAGCCTTGCCTCACACTCTTCCCATCCGCAGTGTTTGGGTGCCCCTTGGCTCCCCTTTTGTGCCCTGTTCTAACCTTTATCAGACCACTTTTCAGGCTAGGGAAGTCGCTGATCTGCCTGCCTCCTTACTACACAATTTATGTCTACATCCTCCAGGCCTAGGACAGCACCTGACATGGAGTAAGCTTTTCAGGGAATGAATCAACTCTTCCTCGTACAGACCCTCTAGTTCTCCTTAAATATATCCAGCCTTCCCCCTTCTTTTTGGTCTTCCATCATTTATTAACTCACCTATAATGCTGTTTTCCCCATTAATGTGAATCTTACCGTTTTTTTAAGACTTTCTCGTGAGTACTTCCAGACCAGCCTCACCTTCATAGATCGTTCTCTTATATTAATTCAGAATATACCCAGTCAGAAAGAGGTAATACCATGGTTTTGTCACAGATTTAAATTCCTATTCTGCCACTATTGTAGTGATAGTAAGCAAAGCACGTTTTACTTTTCTGAGCCTCCTCTGTAAAATAGGTATAAAATTATGCCTCAAAGAATTGGGAAGATTAAGTCAAAGAATCTGGTGAAACATCTATCTCAGACTTGGCATAAATGTAACAAAATTTAGTCCCCTTTAAAACTTAGTTTACTACCATCTTAATGATAACAATAGCAGCTAAATTTAGATAGCAATGTGACAGGTACTATTGCAAGTGCTTTTACATATAATTTCTCATTTAGTCTTCATAATAGCCTTGGGAGGTAGTTACTATTATCATCCCCATTTTATAGATGAGGAAATTGAGGGGTGGAGTAAATAATTTCCCTGCAGTTACACCCATGGTTAGCGGAAACAGGATTCAGACCCACAGAGCTGGGCCGAGTCCATTCTTTTAAACATTACACTTTACTGAGAAAGGTGTAAGGCGGAACAAGCCACCTTTCTGAAATTTAGGTTTCCACCTCTTACACATAATATCAGCTCACAGGGTGTGGAATAATTGGAAATGAAAGTCCCTAAGTCATTCCACAAATGTAAGTTTATCTTGCACTGGTTGGTAGAAAGTAGGACTTCTAAGAAATGCTTATATTCTTCTCAAATAGCAAAGTAAAAAGTGGAAGAAAATGTGAGATAAAACATATTCTCTTGCGCATTGTGATTTGGGGCGTTCAGTTTGGAGAGCGCTTTTACAATTTGTATTAAGGGCCATTGAGCAGCAAATAACCTTTCATCAAATAAGCTTTTAAAAAAAACTTCACCCGAGAATGGTTTTTGTTAATTTTAGAGAGGAAGGGAGAGAGGGAAACATCGATTGGCTGGCTTCCATAGGCACCCTGACCAGGGATCAAACCCTCAACCTAGGTATGTGCCCTGACCAGGAATCTAACCTGCAACCTTTTGGTGTAGGGGACGACGCTCCAAACCAACTCAGCCACCTGGCCAGGGCTAAGCTTTTGATCCTGAATATGAAAAGGCTGTTTTCAGTATATGGAAAGATTTATTTCAGGTTCATTTTTAAATTGGGAAAAACAAAAAGCAAGCCAAGGGCACATCATATTACTTGCACTCAAGGAAATACTATGTAACCATTAAAAAGTTTTGAAGACTATGTTCACCTTAATATGGAAAAGATTTAAAAATGAAAACACAAGATTCAAAATTACAACTATCAAGTCTTGATGGCTAAGTAAATAATCATATGAAAAAAGATTGGAAGCCCCAGTAGCAAAGAACACATCTAGTGCCTAAATCTTGGTTTCTAAATACTATTGTCCACTAAAAGGAACCACAGCTTCTTGGAGAAATGGTCAATTCCATTGGAGAAATGAAATGGTCAATACAAGAGCTGAGATAGGGAAATCATAAGATAAGCAGAGCAAAGGGAATAATTAACAGAGTGAAAGCACAACTTAAAGAATGGGGAAATATATTTGTAAGACTTATATCTGATAAAGGGTTAATATCCACAATATAAAGGCACTCCTGAAACTCAAAAATATAAAGAAAGACACAACCTAATTTTAAAAAGGGCAAAGAATTTGTAAATATTAATTATAGACATACAAATGGCCAACAGATATGAAAAGATGGTCATCACTAGTCATCAGGGAAATGCAAATCAGTATCACAGGATCTCTATTATATATATTAAAAAACAAACAAACAAACAAAAAAACCCAAACGGGAAATAAGTATTGGTGAGGATGTGGAGAAATTGGAACCCTTGTATGTTGTTGATGGAAATGTAAAGGGTACTGCTGCTGTGAAAAACTATATGAAGGTTTCTCAAAAAAATTAATCCCACTTTGGGTACCCAAAAGAAAAACAGTCTTGAAGTGGTATTTGCATTCCCATGTTCACTACAGCATTATTCATAATAGCTAAGGTGTGGTAACAACCTAAATGTCCATTGATATATGAATGGATAAAGAAATATTATTCAGCTTTTTAAAAATAGGAAATTCTGCCATATGCAACATAGATGAATCTTAATATTACGCAAAGTGAGAGAAGCCAATCACAGAAGGACAAATATCATATTCCACTTACATAAGGTATCTAAGATAGTCAAACTTATAGAAGTAGAACAGAATGGTACCATATTTTCCGGCGTATAAGACGACTGGGCGTATAAGATTTTCCTGGGTTAAAAAGTCGTCTTATACGTCGGAAAATACGGTAGTCCAATATGTCTAATCCATTATATCTAATTCCATCAATATAGTCCCAATATACCATATTTTCTGGCGTATAATGATTTTTTAACCCCGGAAAATCTTATATGCCCAGTTGTCTTATACGTCAGAAAGTACGGTAGTTGCTAGGGGCTGGAGTGAGGAGGAAGTGGGAGTATCTTTAGTAAGTAGAAAGTTTCAGTTATACAAGATGAATAAGTTCTAGAGATGTGCTATATAACATCTATATATATAAAAGCCTAATATGCAAATTGTCTCCTCAGGAGTTTGACCAGGAAACTGGAAGTTCGATCGCTTGCTATGACGTCTGTTGACCACCAGGGGGTGGTGTGGAATGAAGGAAGGCCCTGGCCCGCAGCCAGAAGGCCCTGATCGGCCCTGATCTCTGGCCAGGCCTAGGGACCCTACCCATGCACAAATTTCGTGTGCACCAGGCCTCTAGTCATTTCTGTAATTAACAATACTGTGTTGTGCATTTAAACACTTAAGAGGTTAGATAGATCTCATGCTATGTTCTTACCACAATTAAAAATAATGAACCTGGAGCCAGTTTGAAGAGACTCATACTAATAGAACCTGGGACAATTTGAGCATCAAAATAATAATAGTGGACATAACCCACTGAATAAAATAGGAATCAACTAGTCTATAATAACAAGTAAATGAAGAAGGAAAAGTGCTTCAGTGAAGTCAAATCCAATTAATGTAGAAGGAATGATGTAAGTTAGAAAAATCACTGTTTGGCAAGCAGTTGATTTAAGGCAAGATATCAATGGATACTAAAACTGCTGAGCAAGAGTTTGATGAAGGGGATGTCCGCATGATCTAAAGTATCTCCTCACAAGATGCTTAATATTTACAAAGGTAAAAAAGTAACCGTACAGTCCAGCCGTTGTGGCTCAGTGGTTGAGTGTGGACCTAGAGAACCAGGAGGTCACAGTTGATTCCCAGTCAGGGCACATGCCAGTGTTGCGGGCTTGGTGTTAGTGGCTCAGTCCCCAGTGCGGGGCATGCAGGAGGCAGCCAATCAAATGATTCTCTCATCATTGATGTTTTTCTCTCTCCCCATCCTCTCTGAAATAAATAAAAACATATATTTTTTTAAAGTAACCTTATAATGAAAACCCTAGCAAGCACCATCTTCAGTATTCAAGTTTATATCACCAGTAATGGGACAGACTGACATCATGTGCCTACTCAGGTTGTATAGAGAAGGACATGGCATCCTTTTTGTGGTATTACTGCCAAAACTGCACAACCTGATTCTAATAATGAGGAAACATCAGATATATCTAAATGTCCAGCGGGACACTACCAAAATAGCTGGTTTGTATTCTTTAAATATGCCAGGGCTGTAAAAGACAGTGACAATTTAAGAAGCTATTTCAGACTAAAGGAGACTAAAGACATATGACAACTTAATGCAACATATGATCCTGGATTGGACATGGACCAGATTTTTATAAAGGGCAGTATTGGGGTAATTAAATGTGAATAGTCTGTAGCTTAGATTATAATATGGTATCATTGTTAATTTCCTGATTTTGATAATTATATTTTAGTTATATGAGAGTGACTTTGTTCTTTGGAAATCTTTAGGATTAAATATTCAACTATAAAGGGGTATGATGTCTGAAACTTACTCTGAACTTAACTTCAGACAATTATATATGTACTAGTAGCCGTGCGCACGAATCCCTGTGCCAGTAGCTCTCTGCGGGGCCTGGCCACTCCACACCTGCTGCCCAGAGGCCCATCCGTGCCCCGGCCTGGTCAGAGGCCCTCTGCGGTCGGGGTGGAACGCTTGCCTCGTCACTGCAGTGACGAAGCAAGCATTCCGCCAGGCTGCTCACGCTGCCCGCTCTCAGCAGCCGCCCCCCTGGGACTGGGGGACTCGGGCGGGGCTGAGAGGACTGGGCGCCGCCATCTTTGTGATGGTTAATTTGCATATTACCCTTTTATTAGGATATATTCTGAGAGAGAACATGGCAGATGTAATAATATGTCAATAATTGGGGAATCTGGTTAAAGTATACAGCTTTTTGTACTATTTCAATTAGAAAATACAAAAAAAATTGACGGAAATATATCAATATGATAATTACTGTTGTAGGGTGTTTTAATCCTGGGTAATTTTCTTTGCTTGATTGTAATATAACCTCGTGTATATTTTTTGGAGAAGCACTATGTATAATCTTACAATTATACCATACATTTATCTTAATACTTTTGATTTTGAAAGATAATAATTGTGATACTTGTTTTGGACTTAGCATGCTTTGGATTTTTATTATGGTTCTGGCTTGGACACCAACATACATAGACTGAAGAGAAAAACCCTGAGGATCTGCAGAGACCATTGGTTCTCACCGCTGACTTTGTGACTCCATTGTATTCCGGCTTATCTCAAGTAGAAATATAACTCTGTCAATCCAACCTTTTCAGTGTATTTCCAATAGCAATCTTAGAAGGAAGGGGTACATATTCAAATAAATAAAAGAACATTATGTAAGTCCAGAAAGCTTAGTTACTGCTCAGAGCTATCTTGGAATGAAATATGTAAACATGTCCAGAAAAATCATAAATGTAACTGCCAACAGTGACTACACCTGATTGGTGATATGAGGGAGTAAGTAGGGAATTTAACCATGTCTTTTTAAAATTGCTTTTTATAGAGATAACATATTTATCTGATATAAAATAGTCAAGCTATGAAAGGAGATCCATGCAAAGTCTCCCTTCTTGCTCTGTCCCTCAGATTCTTAGTTTCCCTCTCCAGAGGCAACTACAATGAACTGTTTCATGTGTAACTCTCAAGATATTTGATGCATGTAAAAACAAACGCATATTTTTTCTTATACACAAAAGGTAGCCAACTTACATTTTAATTTAAAATTTTAATAAACACAGTATTGCTATATGACTTTTAAAAGAAAGATTGAGAGAATGAGATGTGGATAAAGAGGAATGGTAGAGTTTTTGTGTGCTGGTCTTGTCAGGCATTATAAAGAACTAGAGGCCCAGTGCCAAATTCGTGCCTGGGTGGGGTCTGGCCGGCCTGCCCCAAATAGGGTGTAGGGGGCTGATAGGGGGCCAGGCTGGCTAGGGGGAGGGGCAGTGGGCAGTTGGCAGGCTGGCGCCACCCCCTGGTCAAACTCCCGGTTGAGGGGACAATTTGCATATTAGGCTTTTATTATATAGGATGTGGAGAAATAGAGTTATGGACTCTGCCCTATACTTAAATTAAAGCAGTCTTCGGGTTACATTGGAGATCTGTTTTTATAGCGCGACGTAACTTGATTTTCGCTGTAAGTCCGAACCCACCTACATAAGCACCTACGTCACTCACATGAAGCATATACACAGCAGTAATGAAGTGAAACAGTAAAAAAAAAATGTATAAGAAAGATAACAATTCCTGACCTTTACTTATGGTAAATAAATAATAAAAAACATAAAGCACGTATGTACCTATGTTGACATGACAGAACTTTTTTTTAATAAGTACTGTAAATGGGAGATGGCGACGTAACCGTGAAATGACGTTAGTCAAGTCCGAC
Organism: Cnephaeus nilssonii; assembly: GCF_951640355.1. Lineage (NCBI taxonomy): Eukaryota > Metazoa > Chordata > Mammalia > Chiroptera > Vespertilionidae > Cnephaeus > Cnephaeus nilssonii. The sequence goes on from NC_137074.1 coordinate 55,555,623, forward strand.
ATAATCCGAGGACTTGCCTATATATGTTTTGAAGAATTTGGGAAATGTAGAACATGTTCAGGGATTGACTATAGTCCAACTTACTCTGATTGGTTGCAATCATATTTCTTCATTTCAACTCACATAGACTTAAGGAACTAGTCTATGTTACTTGCTTGACATTTTATATAGAACAAATTGTGAGTTCAGTTGTAATTATGAGTTTTTAGAATATATCACATTTATGAAAAATTAGTATCATGGTGCATTCATAAAATGGAATATTATTCCGCCTTAAAAAGGTAGGAAATTTTGATACATACTGCAACATGGATGAACCTTGAAGATGTATTAAGTGAAATAAGCCAGTCACAAAAGGACACAAATACTGTATGAGCTCTCTAGAGTAGTCAAATTCATAGAGACAGAGTATTTGCCAGGGCTTGAGGGGAGGAAGGGAAGGGAAGATAATGTTTAATGGGTACAGAATTCCAGTTTGGGAAGATGGAAAAAGTTCTAGAGTTGGATGATGGCAATGGTTGCACAACAGTATTAATGTACTTAATGCCACAGAACTATACACTTAGAAATGGCAAAAATGGTAAATTTTATGTTATGTTTTACCACAATAGAAAGGATACGAGCGATATTTCAGGTTTTGTCAAGACAGCATACTGAGAGTATGATAGAAAATTATTTGTGTAACTACTATAATATAATACATTATTTCATAGGTGTTATCTTCAGGAAAGCACACCGGACCTGCTAAATTAACAAATGGAAAGAAGCAGTAAGTACTTAAAGAAGCTTACAACTTCAGAAAATCTCGAGATTTTTCAGGTCTTTGGGCTGGACTAAATTTAGCCTACCCTAGAAAACTAGTGGGGTCTCTACCTTCACAAAACTCTAGGTAGGAACCTTCCATATCTACCCACGTTGATCATTTTAGTATTTTAACAGGCTTTACAATCTTCATAAAGTGCTATATAAATCCATCTTTTTACATGGTTGGACAAGTTCTCTTATCCAACCTTTGCTTGAAAGAAAATGATTACTTACAATATATTATGGGGAAAAATTGTGTATTATTTATAAAAATATTAAACTTGTTTTCTAGGATCCATTTAAGAAAGATATCACGTTGTAATGCAGATTCTGGCTATCCCATCCATTCTGACTCAGAAAGTCAGGTAAGATTAAACTGAATCGATACATTGCACACTATTTTAATTAGTCTTCAGGTAAAAGCTAACAAGTGGGGATAAAAATTCAAAGGTAAAGTATTCATTGCCCTAAGGAAATATGAATGCTTTTGCTTTAAAACATTTTCTACCAATACTAAATTATTCCTGAAAGAAATTTTAAAACTATGCAATGTTTTATTTTCCTGCATTAAAATTATATATAAGTGTTTCCAAATGACTTTCTCCTTACAGACTGAAGCCGTACAAGGGCTTGATGGCTGTGCTTCTTTGCTGCGGAACATTTTGAGAAATGAAGATTCAGGTTTTATTTATTAAATGCTTCTATTCTGATAACCTTTTCTCAATTAGTAGTTCCCTTAATGCTTATGAATTTTTGTTTTAATTAACAGGTTCAGAAATAGTATATTCAGAAAATAGATGTAATCCCAGACCTATAGAAGGCAAAAGGCATGGATCTAAAAAGAAAGGACATGAAAATCATACTGTTCCTTCATTAGTCCGGAAAGAAATTTGTAAGTCTTTTTTTTACTTTTTTATTTAAATATAATACTTAATTCTGAGAGTTTAATAAATTATCAGGATTATGCAGTTTGTCTTCCATTTTAATAATATGTTGGTTATTCAGGTGTGTGTATGCTTATGCCTCTCTCTCTTCAGCTTCTAATTGCTAAGTAGTTACTTTGTTTATCATCATGTTCCCAAGAAGTAAAATAGATAAGTGACTGAGTTTTGTAAGAAAAAAGATTAAAACTCGGAATGACATTTGGGGGTATGTAGAGTTATCTTTGTTCTCCTTGCCACTGTTTTCATAGATAATATTGGTTGGGTTACTATTTTTAAATTGTTGTATATGTATATATCCTAGTAGATTCACTCAACTTGTTGAGCTGCACTGTTAAAATACATGGTACATAAGAAGGTAAAATTCCAAATTGGGTAGGTATGTGAGGAGAGAGAGCCTGTCACTGATTGACAGTGAATGTAGGCAAGGATATTTTACACCCTCACAGTTAATTTGCTGACTTAATTAAGTGTAATGATTCAGCAAACAGCTTAGAATAAGCAAGTTTTGCTTATGTTGTCCCTTGGAGACATATAGAACAAGATAGCCCAAAATAGAGATGAAAATGTTCATAATGGGAATTCAGATGGACAAGAATGGGACTAGCTAGTTCCACAGCTCAGGTGGGCCAGCTCAGTGTTAGCACAGCAATGCATGCTGAGATTCAGCTCAGACAAGGGGTGAACTTTAGAAAATCATCTACAGCAATAGTCCTGGATATTAACAGATCAGGATCCAGGCAAAGAGGTGAGAAAATGAGGTGAGAGCATCCATAGGACTAGAGGTTGGTGTTCCATATGGCCCCTGAGTCAGAGAACTAAGGCAGAGGAAACAACCTACTAACCCATGTTGGAGGCCAGTCATGTTTAGCCTCACACTATCTTGACCTGCACTGATCAGGGTGGTAGTCACTAACCATTGAGTGTTTGAAGTATGGCTAGTACAACCAAGGAGTTGAATCATAAATGTTTTTTAATTTTAATTAAAAATGTTTTTTTAATTTCAATTAATTTAAACTTGGAAACTGTTATTTGATCCAGTTATTAGAAACATTTAAGTATGTTTGGAATAACATGGGTACATGAATCTACTTTTTCAACTGAAAATGTTATTAAATCAAAATACAGAGCAAGTTTTTTTGTTTTTTTAAAAATAGATTTTATTGATTTTTACAGAGAGGAAGGGAAAGGGCTAGAGAGTTAGAAACATCGATGAGAGAGAAACATCGATCAGCTGCCTCCTGCACACTCCCCACTGGGGATGTGCCCGCAACCAAGGTACATGCCCTTGACCGGAATCGAACCTGGGACCCTTCAGTCCGCAGGCCGACGCTCTATCCACTGAGCCAAACCGGTTAGGGCCAGAGCAAGCATTTTTGATGAAAATTTAGCATCCAGATTGATGTGTGCTTTGTATAAAATACACACCAGGTTTAGAAGATTTAACACAAAAAAATAAAATAATTTTTAAAATTAATTGCATATTGAAATGGTAATATTTTGGATATACTGATTTGAATAAAACATGAAAATTAATGTTACCTATTTTTGCTTTTTTAATATAACTACTGGAAAATTTTAAATTGCACATATGGTTTACATTATATTTTTATTGGTCAGTATTAGTCTAAACCAGGGGTGGGGAGCCTTTTTTAAAATATATATATTTTTTTGTTGATTTCAGAGAGAGAGCAATAGAAACATCAATGACAAGAAAGAATCATTGATTGGCTGCCTCCTGCACATCCCCTACTGGGGACCAAGCCCACAACCTGAGCACGTGGCCTCCTGGTTCATGGATGGGTGCTCAACCACTGAGCAACACCGGCCAGTGTGATGGGGAACCTGTTTTCTGCCAAGGTCCATTTGGATATTTATAACATCACACTTGGGCCATACAAAATTATCCACTTAAAAATTAGCCTGCTCTATTTGGTCAAAGATTTAATTAACTCACCCCTAATGCCTTGGCAGGGTCAGACCAAATGATTAGGCCCTCGGGCCAGATGTTCCCCATCCCTGCTCTAAACCAATACTGACCAATACTACAGCCAGTTTTATTTTATAAATAATGTTCAGTTATTTTATTTATTTTGTAAATAAAATTTTGTCAGAGCACAGCCATGCTAATTCATTTATGTATTTTCTCTGACTGCTTCTGTGCTGTAATGGCAGAGTTGTATTAAGACCCAATGGACAAAGAAAGGATTGTTAGTACCAGCTGCCTATTCCTCCAGTGTCCTACTTTTGTCTCAAGGCAGGTTATTTCTTGTCCAGGGCACCCTTCCTCCAGGAACTCCCATTTGGAATGTACATGGTTGGCAGTAGTGGTGCCATGGTAGCAACTTGGATCCCAGCTTAACGGCTTGTTATTCAGAGTCCCAACAGGAAACACATGGCAGCACTCGAATTAAGATAATTCAAGAAGGGTTTATTTAAAAAAAAACTCATTTCAAAGGTGTAAGTGGGGTATAGGGAATCCACAAAGGATTGTATCAGCCCAGTGCCAGCAGCAGCAGCAGAACTGTTATCATCCATGGGCCTTAAAGGATGAGGTGATGGAGAGGTTACTGGGACTCAGAAAGAGATACTGTTGCATAGGGTAGGCCATCTTGAGAAGAGCAGTGAGCTTCTTTAGGGAACAAAGCCAGCCCAAGATGACCTCATAGAGTTGGAATAAACATTCTGCTTTCTTTCTTTGATAATGTCAAGAATTCTGTTGGATCAAACCCAACTTGATTTTTATTCTTACAAGCTAATAAGTTAGCCTTACTATGTCACAGATACTGGCAGGAGACACAAGACTCCTGGATCAGAGACAAAGGAGTTTATTATTTATACCACAGCAAACAGCATGTATATCAGCATATTTGTTTGGTTCCCCTTTGCCATCACTTCCTAGGAAGGAAATGTGATGGACCCAGATGGATGTTGCACATGCTGAGGGTTTAAGTTTCAACTAAGGAACACTGAGTTGGTGATTCTATTGCTTTGGGTGGTAAGAAGTAAGCAAGCCTGTACTTGTCTCAGGGGAAAACACTACCTTATCCCTCAAGGTTGCTCAAGGTTTCAACCTTAGAAATGGCCAGGTAAAGAGCTTAGGTCAAGGCCTACTTTCTTGGTACACAGCAAGACATGTAGGAGCAGAAGAGACTCATGAAGGACTGTCTCTTAACAGTGTAATCCATATAGATCAGCAGCTTAAGGAGAGCAGGGTGGAGACAAGCAGAGGATGGATTTGGACGAGCAGATGAGAGATATCTCGTAATCTGGGTCCCAAGCATTAAATTCATATTTGGATTAGAGTCAAATGGGCAGTTCTGGCCTGTGATCAGGTTACAATATTTTTATTGTACTTTATCCTGTCCTTTCGTCATCAGAAGGTAGGACCTACTGCCAATAGGACAATAGGGCAATATTAGAAATTAGTTCTCACTGACTTATTTACTCCTAAGGTTGACTCATTAGAAGCAGAAACATTCTTTCCTTTAAGTCAATACTCCATCTTTTCTAGTTTACCAAACTGTAGCACTATCTAGAAAGGATAAATATTTTGTGTGTGTGTTCGCAGCTGTTAATACTCTGTTATCACAGTGCTCAACAATACACAAAAACCATGCTCTCAACAATACACAAAAACCATTGCTCTTTTCATCTCTCCACAAGCGAGGTAAATCATAAATAGAATTTTAAGGAATCCATTAGAGTATATTAACTAGTTTATATGTATAATTTTAATTTTAACCTGCATTATCTCAGTGGTATGGCCTCATATGTGTTTTCTGCCTGGGACCTGTTGGCTCATTTAGTGTCTATGGAGTCGAGCTTGCCTACCTTGATGTATACTAGGAGTAAAGAGGCATAGAGGCAGTTCCAGAAGTGCATCGAGCTTACTTTTAGAGTATTCCTGACAGTTAAAGAAAAAATATCTATATATATAAAAGGCTAAGTGTCCAACAGTCTGGGTAATGATGTCATGTAGCAACGCCTGGCTTTCTCTCCCTAGCAACTAGCCTCCTTGCAGTTTCTTCAGCCCAGGAACACGACTTGCTTGATAGCCAGGTGGAAACATTTTACACTGTAACTAAATGTCTGTGAAGCTTTTTCCCGTGCCTCATCTCATTTGATCCTCACAGAAGTCCTGGAGTAGGTAGATAGGAGACTCGGTGGAATCCTATTTTCTTTTCATTAGCTGGAAAACGGAGACTTAGAAAGCTTAGAAACTTGACCCAACTGAAAAGAAGTAAGAAATAGTGGACTTTGAAAATGACTTCAGGTTTTCTCACTGCGCAGAATATAGTCAAACACTGCTGCAGTTAAATATTTTACCCTTTGTTCTCCCTGTGTGATCTACAATAATATTCTGCTTCATATTGATATTTCCTGCTGTGTTGCTGACAATTACCTGAAAGAGAAGTTGGGGTGCTTCACTGGGATGGAAAGAGTTTAGCTAAATCAGATAGCAGGTCTAATTAAGCAAGTTTATTCTATATCTATAAAAGGCTAAGTGGACTCTTGCATGCGCTATACATATAAAGCTCTCGCTGGTGCCAATCGCACGTGTGTGTTTCAATCTGTCATTGTCAATCATGAATTTATATGACACTTCTATTATAGAGAAAGGGCGAATAGTGATATTAAAATATTTCTAATAATTAATTTCCTTTCAATGTGCACGAATTCGTGCACCGGGACACTAGTTTTTAATAAGCAATATTTTTACATTTGATAACTGTTGAATACTGTAGGCACATGACTCTGCTTTCAGTAACCTACATATATTGCTGCTCTCACCTTGGGGAAATAAACGACTACAGACAGAATACTTTCAGCATTGATTGTCTCCACCTAGGCTAGGTATTCTTTACATATTTCAGATTATAATAGGCATCCAGCAGTTCTTACCTACAGTAGATGTTTGTTCTGTATTTGGCTGGCAGGAATTATCTCACCTGTCAGACAGTGTACCCAAGGAGCAGTGCTGTACAGCAGATGGAATTCAAAGACTGAAAAAAATTTTGAGGACTGAATAAATAAATGTATCCCTGTCATGATTCTAGTTATCAACTGATACCAATTAGACATATTGCCATCCTAATCTATTAGGTAAAGTTTTCATGTAAGTGCTTTGGTGTGATGAACAAGTGCAAGAAAATATGCTTGTGAAGTAACAGGTGGTGGTTTTTTTGTTCATTTTAAAATTGTATTGTAGTATAAATGCAGTCTTTCTTATATCCATTTTTTGTTTTTAACTTGTTTTGGATAATTTGCTTTAAGATTTTTTTCTCAAATATAAATCTTCATTATCAGTAGAGTTTCATATGGACTGAGTTATTAAAGGAGCAAAGTAAGTCATTTTAATTCTAAGGCTTCCATTTTTAAGAAATGTTTGAAGCTCATTAATTTATGTTGGATGATGACATCTGCTGGCAGAAGCGTAATATTGTAGCTCAGCTTTATCACAAATTGTGAAAACCACCCCTTGAAAAGAAGGTGAGTCAGAGCCTGGACCTGTGAGTGTGAAATCTGAGAATTCCTCAAACCAGACAGTTCTTATCTTAAATGAGGCCAAAGGAAATCCAAGAGCAAAAGAGAGACCCATGAATTAAGACGAAAGAAAGAGCTATGTGCTGGATGGACTGACTATGATCTCACCCTCTATCATTTTAGATTTCAAAGTTAAAATATATTATAGGATACTGTTATGTTTCATTTATAATAAAATTATATTTTCAATAAGAAATATTTCTCACATGTTAATTAACCAATTTTGTTGTAGCTCATTTATTCAGATAATAAAGAATAACTATTATTGCTTAGAGTAGGCAGACATACTTAGAGGTTTATTATTGTTATCAGATGGGAAATTTGTGGAATATTTACTTGTTTGTATTAAGATTTTACACCCATTTGGTAATATAGGTAATATTGAGTTCTTAAAATGTGCTAGACATTGATACTTTACAAGTATTATCTCATTTACTTATTACCATAACCTTATAAAGTAGATGATACTTTTTAAAATCATTTTTCTGATGAGGAATAGGAGGTCAGGTTAAGTAATTTGCCATAAGTTACTCAGCTAATTCATGTTAGTGTATGTTCACAGGAATAGATCATCTCAAAAGGAGGCATATCCTAAGTCAAAATGGAACTATCTAATATCTCCAACCATTTTCATAGTCAAATTTTAACTTAGTAGTTTTTTCCTTTAACATTTTTTTCTATCTTCATTGGTTATAATATTTAATCTGCCTTTTTGCTTTTGCATGTAAGTTTTATGCTTTTAGAAATGTCAATAAACTATATACTATATATTTGTGTAATTCATACCAGAAATTTAACTGTTTCATTCTTTACACAATTAAGGGATAACTTTTATAAAGCATAAATCTCGATAAATTTTTGTATGTGTATACTCCCATATAGTCACCTCCATATCTTTTTGCTCTTCTGAGTGGGTGTTTCTTGCTTCCTCATATTCCAAATTGTTGATTTGATTCTCAGAATTCTCAACTGTACTGTTGAATCCCTGCAAATTATTCTTTATTTCAGTTAGTGTATGCTTAATTTCTGACTGTCTGAAATTCTTTTTCATGTCTTTGAAATTCTCATTAAGATCTTTGAAAGTCTCACTGAGTCTCTTGAAGTTTTCATTAAGATCTTTGAGCATCTTTAGAACCATTATTTTGTACTCTGTATCTAGTAGTTTGTTTGCTTCCATTTCATTTAGTGTTGTTTTGTTTTTGTTTTTTTCTGGGGTTTTCTTCTGTTCTTTCATTTGTGACATGTTGCTTTTTCTCTGTATTTTGGCTGCTTCTCTGTGTTTGTTTCTATGTATTAGATAGAGCTGCTATGTCTCCTGGAATTGGTAAGTGGCCTTGTGTAGTAGGTGTCCTGCAGGGCCCCATGGCTCAGCCTCCCCAATCACCTGATCAGGGCACTCTAGGTGCACCCCTGTATGGGCTGTGTGCACAGTCTTGTTGTAGTTGAGCCTTGATTGCTGTAGGTGTCACTGGGAGTAGTTGACCTCCAGGCCAATTGGCTGTCAGGACCAACTGTGACTACAGTAGAAGAGCTATTGTACAGGAGACACCCCTATGGAGCAGGACTTGCTTCAGTGGGACTTAGGTGTTCACTAAGTCTGCCCCTTGAAAGTATCACTCATGGATGTGTAGAGCTATAATCTGGTATGGTCTGAAGTTGTCCACTGGGTGCATTGGCTATGGGTCCTCCCAGGAGGTGTAAGGTCAGCCACTGTCTGGGACCACCTGGCAGGGGCTACAGAGCAATCTGCAGTTTGCTATTACTTGTGTTGGGCTTGGAAGTGCCCAAGCGAAGCCAAGCTGTGAAGCAAGGTAGGCTGCTGCTAGTATTGGGTCTTGCTGATGCCAGCTGCTGCTTGTCTGAGACATTTTAGGAAAATCTGAAGCCTGAGCCAGGACAGGCCATTCATATGGAAAAGCTGCTGCAAACCCCCCCTTGAGTGGGGCTGCAAATTGGATGGTACGGGGTCTGAGGGAATCACCAGGGTAGAGCGAACAGTGTGAGCCAGGCTGATGGAAACTCAGATATGGCTGCCAGTCAGCTCTGCTATGGGAGCGGTCTCAGTATAGGAACAATGACATCTGCCAGCACTTTTGTCTGAGAGAAAGCTTCCCTCTAGTTCTTGCCCCAGTGCCAGACAATCCAGTTCCTCCCTGTATGTCCCTGGATCCCCCCCAGAGCTGGAACTCAGAGAGAGTAGGACAGTATAAGTTTGTGTACCTGCCCTTTAAGAGAACTGCCTGGGTCTCCTGCAGACTCCGTGTCACTCAGCGATGATCCCTGCTGGGTTTTACAGCCCGAAGTTACAGGGGCTTCTCTTCTCAGCTCTGGAACCCTGGGCTAGGGGGCTGGTGTCGGGCTGGGACCCCTTGCTTCTCAAGGGAGGCCTCTGCAGCCCAGATATCCCTCCCAATTAAAAAAACACCACATGTGGGTGTTGGACCAGCCTGTTCTGCGCCTCCACCCCTCCTACCAGTCTCAGTGTGCTTTCTTCTTCTCTAGTTGTAGGACTTCCAGTCAGCCAGATTTCAGGTGGTTCTGAATGATGGTTGTTCTGTATTTTATTTGTAATTTTAATGTGGTTGTGGGAAGTAGCAAGTACCGGTGTTTACCTATGCTGCCATCTTGGTTCTCCTTCTCTGTTAATAGTCTTTAAAAAACATCTGGGAAGGAGAACTTAGTAAACAGGGATATAGAGTTTCATACTAATCTGTAGAGTACTGCTATGTGGAAAACTTGTTTTTTTTCTACAACAAACTAATACCAGGTTACTTCTTTGTACTACTTTGTACATAGACTAATAGGGGACTTTGGGAGAAAATAATGAAGTATAAAATACGTACAGTTCTGCCTTAAGAAGCTTAGTTTAGTCAGATAGACAAGAGAGTGAAAGATAAGCAATGTAGTATAATCTGCAAGTGATATATGATTTGTATAAACAATATGTGCTCTGGGATTTTGAAGAGCAGTCACTGGCCTGGAATGATTGGGAAAGGCTTCATGGAAAAGGAAGCCTTCAGATGAGCCTTGGTGAGTGGATAAAATTGCATTGGAAGAAATGGTTCATCATGAGTAATGTTATAGGAAGATGGAAAGGCTTTTTGGGAGTCTAAATGGGCCTGATGAGCGAAAAATTTAAATTGGGGGTGATGGGAAAATGTTTGAAAAATTAGTTTATGGTCAAGCTTTGGAGATTTTAAATGTCAGGTTAGGATTTTGTTTCATTGCCCAATATGTAGATTAAGTCCACTTTTGTTCTTATTCTCAAAACTCTGATTGATATTTTTACAGTCAAAGCATCAGAATTGTTACATAGTTTTTGCTTTTAAAATTTCATTCTTTCTTCCCTCCCCCTCCACCAAGGTCAAAGAGTTTTATTGGATTTTAGAAAGAAATAACACCCTAATGGGGGATTCTTGTAATTGAATGGGAGATTTGACAAATACCATTTAATAGAGATTTTAAAGAGTTAGTATAGATCATTTTTTACTGTGTAATTTAATTGATTACAAGAATCAATAAAAAAAAAGAATATGAGGTGATTTTCTTTAGAGATGATAGTGGTAAAACCCTTCTGTAAAGAATATAATGAGTTGAGCTACTTCTGAAAGTTTTTTTCCCCCCTAATGTCTTATGATAAAAGTTGCTGAAGAATATTATTTCCAGAATCTTTCCTTCTTCCACATTAGTATCTTCAGATTATAAGAAACAGATACCCAATGAAACTTCTGCTGGAAATGAAAGAAACTCATCAGCTATACCACAAAATTGGTCCTTCCAAGATCATTACAGAATGTATTCACCCATAATCTACCAAGCCCTCTGTGAGCATGTGCAGACTCAAATGTCACTGATGAATAACTTGGCTTCAAAGAAGAACCCTAATGGAATTCCTGCTGTACCTTGCCACACTGTTTCTGGTTCTGGTTAGTATGAATGATGTTTTTTAAAAGCATGAATATAAACTATAATTAAGTTGTTTGATGATTGTATAAGCAGTATGAGATGTGAATGATATTTCTTTCCTTATAGAATCTCAGACAACTCCACATTCTAGTTATGGCTTATCTACTTCCACTCCAGTCCAGTTACCTCAGCCGCCACCCTGCCCTCCAATGGTTCATTCTGTAGGTACAGTTTATATACTACACAAGTAATTTGCTTATAGAAATTGTTATCTTTAGAAAGAAAATTGAAGTTATTGATTGTATGTATCTTAATGCCCTAGGATGTATAAAGACCAATGATTTTTTTCCCAAGTTATTTTTTATTACCCAAGTTGTTTTACTTATTTCTTAACAACAATGGTGAGGGGAAAGTAGTAGAAAAGATCAACAGAAAAAAGAAATCACTCATACCCACCACCCAAATACAATTGCTGTTAACACATTGATATAGCACTTTCTAGTCATTTAATTCTCTGTGTAGATTTTGTTTTTTGGTTTTTATTTGTTAAGTTTGCTTTTTAAAAAAAATATAATTATAATTAAATGGATACACTTTTATGTTCTGCTTTTTTCACTTAACATTTTATTGTGAACACGTTTATTTATATACATCCTGTAAATTTTTAATAAGTTGATTATACTCTATTTAGTGAAAATACTATAGTCCGTGTAATTACTCCCCTATGGCAGACATTTAATCAACAGTTTTTTACTACCATAACATTTCTGTAAGTTTGTGCAAAAAGCTTTTCATATGTCTTAGATTATTTTTTTATAATTAAATTTCCCAAAGTAGAATTTTTTTTAGTCTCCAAGTAGACTAATTTTTTATGCCTTTACCAGTAAACCATGTGTGATATTTATAAACAGTCTATTTTAGTCATGACTTTATAATGTTCCCATATTGCAGAGTAAGCGAATTTACTTTTAAAAAACTATCATGTCAGTGTTCACATTTTTGAAACTTGTTTTTTTCTTTCTTTAGGAAGTTCAGACTGATGGTGACAACCAGTTTGTATCACAACATAACACAATTTCTGTGAACTGTACTGATATTCTAAGGAATTCCTTCAGTTCTAGTCTTGGAGTTCAATGTGGCCTGCCTCAAACTGACAAACCAGCTATTCCAGCTTTTGAGCAGCTGGATCTTGCTAATGAAATTCTGCCACAACAAGAAGTTCCTAAGGAATCAGACCTATTAAAGTGTTTCCAAACATATATGAATCTGTTGCATTCTCAACCAAACCGTCAGACAAACCGAAGCCCCACTCTATTACTGCCAACTTCCTTGCCCATTAATGAAGAAAATTGTGCCAAAGAACAAATAGGAGAGGTCACAACTGAGGGAAAGGATTCAAATATGCATGTGCAAGATTCAAGAATAAAGGGTGTCCAGAAAGCAAAAAATGGGAACGAGAGTGCTGAAAAAATTAGAACTATAATGTATTTGTTGGGAGAGCTGAAGGCCCTAGTAGCAGAACAAGGTAGATGAGTATCTATATGTATAAAATCCTAATATGTAAATTGTCCCCTTGGGAGTTCAGCTGGGAGCCTGGGAGTTCAATCCCTCACTATGACGTGTGCTGACCACCAGGGGTGGTGCAGAACAAAGGAAGGCCCTCGGTGGCAGCTGGCAGCCGGGAAAGGAGGCCCCGACCAGCAGCTGGAAGGCCCCGATCGGCCCTGATCGCCAGCCAGGCCTAGGGACCCTACCTGTGAACAAATTTCGTGCACTGGGCCTCTAGTTTCTTTAATAATAACCAACTGTTCTAATGCTTAACAAATCTCACTGTGAGAAGTAACCCAAACCTTTTTATGCCCTTTTCATTTAACTTTTGGGATTTTTTTATTAGATCAAGGAAAATGTCTTAGATGGAGTTATGAGATATTTGAGCCAGGTTGTATTCATTGGTTTGCATTATGTGTGTGTATTCTAAATAATGGCTTTTGCTTAGAGTGAGTTACAGAGTTGTCATCTTAGAAAGCATAGTAATTGATTATAGAAGCACTGATTGAATGCCTAATATTTGCAGACTGACAAAATATCAAAGCTTTAAAAAATATCTATAGGAATATAGCACTATTTTTCCAAAGGTTTGATACATTAATTTTCAGACCTGCAACTTGTCACTTAACCAAATCATAGTAACAATAATAATAGTAACAGTATTCACTATTACTTATTAAACATTCACCATATGCCTGACACTGTGCTAAGTGTTTTATGTGCATTATCTCATTTAATCCTAACAGCCACCCTATGAGGTGCTGTTATTTTACAAATGAGGAAACCTAGGCTTGGAGAACAGTATCTGATTTAATCCTCAGCAACCCTATGAGGTACTATTATCTCCCTTTAATCATGAAGGAATTTAGGCTGCAGGAATTAAGTAATTTGACTAAAGTTATTTTGCTAGAAAGTGGTAGAGCTCAGGTCACTGCCTCCAATATTTATGAGCAAAACCATGGTACAAATGATTGGTAGAGGACTGCTTAATAATTGGGCATAGTTGTTTACTGTGCACATAAACTTTGCATCAGGGTGTTAAAATATCTGTGAGTTATTTTTGTAACAATATATTTCCTATCTCTTTTAGGTATCAGATAGTTAATATAATTATTAGATGTTTTCAGTCAATAAAATATTTGAATAAAAATGAAGGGAGAAAAATAAAGGACAAAAAATCTAAATTCCACCTTCTACCTGTGTCTACCACCTCCAAAACCACCCAGTTTTCCCAATTAATAAAAAGAAGGGGTATTGCTATCAAATGAGGTGTGGCTAGTTGTGTTAAATCTCCTTTATAAAATTAAATAATAAAACCTCATCTTAGTATACCCTTTCTCAATATTTTGCCAAATGGAATTTCCTGAAGTGAATTATTTGCAATAGAATAAAAGACTGTGTTGTAAATATGAATACTGTATTAATTATAGGAAACCCGTTAGCAATTATTGGATTCTAGTAGTCCTTTGGCAGTGTGAACTAAGAGACAAATGTAAACTATCTTCCTATTAGACACTTCAACTGAGGAATATCACTAATATAACAATGCTGTGATTTAAGATTAATCTTTAGTGTCTGAATTTAATTTCTTTAGAATTTTTATGAATAGGCAAGTAGCAGGAAAGAGGAAAATAGGGTCTGTGTATTAAATTTAGAAATAATTGAATTTATTTATAACATATGTACATATCTGAAAATTTTTCTTATTTAGTAATACACATGAATAATCTTATTCAAAACCAACTTACAATATGTTTTTACTCATTTCTTCTGTCTTTTGTAGAGGATTCAGAAATTCAGAGACTGATTACAGAATTGGAGGCATGTGTATCTCTACTTCCAACAACAAGTGGAAACAAAAATAGTCAAGTTGAAATAGCACTGGCCATGCAACCACTAAGAAGTGAAAATGCTCAGTTACGCAGGTGAGAATTGCTCTGAATGTTTTTGTCTCTATTGCAGAGATGTTCTATGGCCAGAACAAAGGTGCCAAATGAAATCCGTAAGGCCCCATCAGAAAAGAAGATTTACTGTCTTACTGTGTTTCTGCTTTCCCCCTGCCCCCCGCTTTTTAAACATTCCTTAGCATTCTTTAACATTTCCATTACTTCTACCTACTGCTACATATTTACCCCCAACTCTTGCACCTCTGTTATCTCTTGGTTGATGGTGTATAGAGAGCAAAATGAGGGTATTTTTTAGGCTAGTCTAGGCCAGTGGTCGGCAAACTCATTAGTCAACAGAGCCAAATATCAACAGTACAACGATTGAAATTTCTTTTGAGAGCCAAATTTTTTAAACTTCTTCTAATGTCACTTCTTCAAAATAGACTCGCCCAGGCCGTGGTATTTTGTGGAAGAGCCACACTTAAGGGGCCAAAGAACCGCATGTGGCCTGCGAGCCGCAGTTTGCCAACCACGGGTCTAGGCTATGCAGCAGTAGCAAAATCCAAAATCTTAGTGGCATAACACAGCAAAAGTTTATTTCTCTGTCACAGCAAGACCACATGGGTCATCAGAGGCTGTCTTTCATCTTATGGCTCAGGATTTAGTTTCCCTTCATTATAAGGCCATTGTTTTCCAGGAAAAGGAGAATATGGATACGAACATGGCTCCACTCAGAAGTGACGATCTCACTTCTTATATTTTGTAGGCTGAAAAGAGGCATATGGCCCTGCCTTATCTAAACATCTGGGGCATAAATTTTCCCCATATTTCCCATTCAGGAAAGGAGAGCCTGATATGGGTGAGCACCAGTAGCCCCATCACACTCAGACAGAAAAACAACTCATTCCAATTGCTTTTTAAGATTTATTTAGAAAAGATGTAAACCAGGGATCTGATCTTGAAATCTAGAAATCACTTAACATATTATCCATAATATATTAAATTTGACTGTTTCAGTGGTAACCACCAAGGTCACCACCTCGGTGTCTGTTTATCAGTATAGTTTGCAGAGAACTGGAGCACTGCGGTGTGAGTGTGCCCTCAGAGGGCATTGCAGTTGCATGTGCTATAGATGTTGTATCAATAGGTAGGACCTGCCCAGAAACTGGAAAGCAATAGAGTAGGATTCTTAGTTGTAAAGTAGCTTAAGTTCCTGGATCTGGAGCCAGCAAAGATACCACACCCAGTGCGATTTACTTGCTTAGGATTATTTCTCTTATAATCATTAGTCTAGATACTATGATATATGATAGGGTTGTGGGGTTTAAATTCTTAATAATATTGTCTTCATTTCTGGTCTAAATGATCTATAATAATAGCATTAGTTTTTCAAAATCAAAACCAAGTGTAAATAACAATAATGTTAAAAGCCAATACTACATCTAACATTTATTTTTAAATCCTTACCCGAGGATATGGTTTTATTGATTTTAGAAAGAGAGGGAGTGAGAGGGGGAGAGAGAGAGACAAAGAGAAACATTGATGTGAGAGAGAAACATAGATGGGTTGCTTCCCGTACATGCCCCCACCAGGGATCTAGTCACAACTTGGATATGTGCCCTGACTGGGACGATGCTCCAACCAAGCCAGGGCTTAACAACTTTTATGTGTGTCATCTCTTTACATTCTTACAGCAACTCTGTAAGGTAGGTATTATGTTATTCTCATTTACAGATGAAACCAAGGCACAGAGGTTATGTAAATTGCCCAAGATCACATACCTAAAGAAGTAACAGAAATAAGACTCAAACCTGGGCAGTTTGATTTTTTAGAGCATAATCATCTTAATTTCTATACCTCTATATTGCCTCTGCTAGGAAATAGAGATTAACCTATTTATACTTCAATATTTAGGTATATTTTGTGAAACAAAAGAATATGCTATAAGCCATTTAAAATAAACAAGCATGTTTTTAAAAATACCACTATCAAATAATTGGTTAAGTAAATGAGCAGAACTTATTCTCAGATACTATTTTAACTTTCTGATCATAGGAAATATCAATAGTTATTAGCTATTTCTATTCCTTAGAACATTTTAGAGTTGTTTTAGGAGCTTATTTATAAACCCCTTAAGAAAATGATACTCACCACATTATTGGTCATTTGCTTTTAATTCTTTTAAAATGTATTATTTTGATATTTTGAACTAATTCTTCAGACTTGTCACCAGAGTTTTTGGCTCTGTGTCCTTAGAGGACTAAGATTATATAGTATAATATTGCCAACTGTTTACTTGACTTTCTAAAAATGAAGTTACTGAAAAAATGAAGAATTTGTCAGATATATGCTCTTTTTTAGCAGAATGAGGTTTCCAGCACAAGTGTAGGAATTTTTGTGCCTCTTTGGAAATCTTAATTTGGAAAGAATCATCCATAATCTCCATTTTACAATGAAAGTTGGAATGCATTGGCTCATTCAAAAATGTTTTTCAGCACTTTCTAATAAAAAAGTTTTCTTTCTGTTTGCACATTTAGCAATTACATGTTTCTTTTTAGCCAGAAAGTGATCTTTCAGGGTTTTCTTGGAGTTTATTGCCATCTTGTGGCTTTAAAAAATAGCTAGGTGCATTGTTTCTATGGCAACTGGGCAACTGGATCATTGGTAGCTGGACAGTTTTTATGTGGATTCCTGACACAGCTCAACATTTAGCCCTCCTGGTCCTTACCCACAAAGTGTCTGTAGTGCCCCATTCATGTGACCTTCAAAACCCTGGCACATTTCCAAATTTCCTGGATGTGGGTTGGAGGGTACTACTTCATTTAGGAACCATCAGCTAGAGAGTGCCTTAATATTTATAGGGCAAGTTAGAATTCATGACCACTTCCTGAGTTTAGATTGAAATACAAGACCATTATGTATTGTATTTCAGAACAAAAAGTGAAATGCAGTAGCATTCACACTTTTGATTTTATCATTTGACAGATGGTAACATAATTCTTCCAGGTGGAAGCTACTAGAGAAAGACTACATTATTTGTTTTTGATTTCACTTTATTTTTGAGTTCAAAGATGTAATGGGTAAGAGCCAGTGAGTTAAGATTTAGACATGCTGAATGTGTCATTTAGACCATCTGGACATGTGTATGGTACAAATGGAACACAGGAATATGATTCAGGATAGAAATGTAGACTTGGGAGTTATTCACTGAACACATGTTTATTGAGCTTTTACTATATATCTGGCATTGCATTTGACAATGGAGTCATGGTGATTAAAAGTAAGTGATTTATTTATAAATTCACCAGGAAGGTTTAAAGTGTGAACACAGCCAGGAGTGAATTGCTGGGGAATAACAGCTTTTTAACACAGGAAGAGGAACCTGTGAAAGAAATCTGAGATGGAACTAATAGCAAAGTAGCAGGAAAACTAGGAGAGAATGATGTTACAAAAGCTATGGGAAGAAAAAATTTATAGGAGAGATCACTGCATAAAAAGGGACAAGGTGGATCAAGAATAAACATCACAAGATGAATTGCCCAAAGAAAACTTGAAACAGTATTCCACAATCTCCAGAAAATTAATAGAACCGTTTTTAGAGGCAGAAAAAGATATTGAGAGAGAAGGAATTCTTAAAGAAGACCAGAGAGTAAGAGAGAGAAGGAATTCTTAAAGAAGACCAGACAGTAAAAGGAGAAGAAAAGTGAATTTGATGAGATCAAGGAAATAAAAGTAAGAAGCAAAAACATATTACAAAAATGAATGCCCCATTAGAAACAACAGCAAATTTAGCAAACATGAAATCAGGGATGTTATATTCTGTAATAATAAAAGGGTAATATGCTAATTAGACTGGATGTCTTCCGACGTCATTCCAGACATCCTTCCTGACTAAGCTGGGGCCGGAGGGGAGCCAGCCCGGGTCCCAGGTACCTGTGGGCAACCCGAGGGAAGCCAGCCCAAGTCCTGGGTGCCTGCCAGCGGCTGGAGGAGGGAAGCAGCCCAGGTCCTTGGTGCCTGCCGGCAGCCGGAAGAGAGAGGCCCAGGTCCCAGGTGCCAGAGAAAAGAAGCCGGTGCCGGCAGCCGGGGGAAGGAAGTCCTACTCTTGCACAAATTTTTGTGCATTGGGCCTCTAGTATTCCTTAAGAACCTAAGCAATATAAAGGCTGTTTGTTGTTGTTGTTTGGGTTTTGTTTTTCTCCCCCAAATAATCTTTCTACTTCAGTTCCTACTAAATTAATAGTGTCTCCTAATAGTCTTAGCTTGCTTCTCTTCTCAAACCCTTTTTAAAAATAATTTATTAATTTATTTTTATTGTGATAAAATATATAATATAATATTTCTTTTTAACCATTTGTAAGTATACATTTCAGTTGTATTAAATATACTCATAATGCTGTCTTTTCATAACACTATTTATATCCAAAGCTTTTTCATCTCCAATATAAACTCTGTACCTAATAAACAGTAATTCCCCTTCTCCCCCAGTAACCTTCTATGAATTTAAGAAGACTGAATTTTTCTCTTTTGTTGCTGTTTTTCCAGTGCTGAGAATTGTGCCTAACACCCACTCTAATAAATACTTGTTAAATGACTGAACACATAGGAAATAGGCTTGAAGAAATAAGATAAAACAAAATAAAAAAGAAATAATCCAAAAATTATTATAAAGAGGATACATATGGAAGAGAAGCAAAAGAATACAAAATTAGCGTAATTAGTGTTCCTGAAAAAGAGAACAGAACAAATGAATTAGACAATATTAAAATATACAGTAGGTCCTCGGGTTACGTCGGAGATCTGTTCCTACGGCGCGAGGTAACGCGATTTTCGCCCTAAGTCGGAACCCACCTATATAAGCACCTACGTCACTCACATGGAGCACATACACAGCAGTAATGAAGTGAAACAGTAAAAAAAAAATTTTTAAAGAAAGAACAGTTCCTGACCTTGTGGTAAATAAATAATAAAAAACAAAGCACATATGTACATCAAAATGATGGAACATTTTTTTTTTATAAATACTGTAAATGGGAGATGGTGACATAACCACAAAACGACGTATGTTGAGTCCAACGTAACCCGAGCACTGTCTGTACATAAAGGGAAATTTACTAATCTAAAGATGTGTCAGCAGATCAATAGAACATACAGGATCTCAGAAAAACTTATCAAAATGATCAACACCAAGACATGCTGATAGAGTTACTTCACCTTAGGAACAAAATAAAATTAACTTTTATAGACAATTCAGTTTTCACAGTACTGTTCATTGCCTGAAGATCATAGAACATCATTTACCAAGGGAGAGAAAGTATGCCCCAGGAATTTTATATGTGATCAGCTGCCCTTTTAGTGTAAAGGCAATAGTCATATTCTTAAGTATGCAAATATTTAGGAAATACAGCACTGTTGGACTAGAAAAAATAGTTCAATGGCTAAGTCCAGTTGACCAAGATACAAATTCACATAAAAGAAGGGATTAGAAATGAACATTACATCTAAGACAACTGTGAGAATTATGGTTACAGAATATAATGTTAGTAATCTTGACAATGTAGGTTTTACTTCTTTTAAGTTATTTAGGAATGTGAGCTTTTTGTTTTTCTTTTTAAGTAGAGAAATATTAGCCTAAAGTTCCTTAGTGAGTTCTAGTTTTATTCATTACTTTTCCTTCCATTAAAATCATATTTCCTAAATTCAATACATATCATATTTAAAGTGTGTTTGTAATAATATCCTATTATTTAAAAACTAGTGGCTCAGTGCACAAAATTTGTGCATTGGAGGCAAGGGGGGTGGTCCCTCAGCCCGGCCTGCACCCTCTCCAATCAAACCAGCAATTGGACATCCCACTCACAATCTGGGATCACTGGCTCCTAACCGCTTGCCTGCCTGCCTGCCTGCCTGATTGCTCCTAACCACTCTGCCTGCCGGCCTGCTCACCCCCAACTGCCCCCCACCCCCCGTTGGCCTTCTTGCCCCCAACTACCCCCCCACCGGCCTGCTCACTCCCAACTGCCCCCCCCCCAGCCAGCCTGCTCGCCCCCAATTGCTCCCCCCACCCCCGCTGGCCTGCTCGCCCCCAACTGCGCCCCCCACCGGCCTGATCACCCCCAACTGCTCTCCCCTCCTGGCCTATCGCTCCTAACCGCCTCTGCCTTGGCCCCACCACCATGGCTTTGTCCGGAAGGATGTCCAGAAGGTCTCCCGGAAGGTCTCCTGGTCTAATTAGCATATTACCCTTTTATTAGTATAGATTCTGTTTAGCTATTTTTTCTTTCTATACTAGAAACATGTCTAAATAATATCCAGCAAATAATGATTGATATTGTATTCAGCATTGTGCTAGAGAATCTAGCCAGTGCAATAAGACAAGAAAAGAAATAGGAGCTAGCCACATTGAAAAAAAAGGAAGTAAAACTGTCTTATTTACTGATGACATAGTGTTTGTAGGAAATCCTACAGAATCTACAAAAAAGCTACTAGAATTTTAAAAAATGAGCTTAGTAAAGTTGTAGGGTATGAGATCAGTATACAAAAGCCAGTTATAGTTGTATGAATTAGCAATGAACAATTTGAAATGCAACTTAAAATTATTACAATTTATAGTAGGATAAAAAATATGAACAATTTGGAATAAATTGGATAAAAGATGTGTGAGGACCTGTACAGTGAAAACTACAAAACATTGCTGAGAAAAATTAAAGAAGACCTATGTGAGACATAAACCCCATCCAGAGATTATAAAACTTATTAAGATACCAGTTTTCTCCAAATCAATGTATACATTCTTTGTAATTTCATTGAAAACCTGAGCAGATATTTTTGTAGAAAGGTTATTCTAAAACTTATATGGAAATTCAAAGAATCTAAAATAACCAAAACACTTTGGGAAAAGAACAAAATTGACACTCTCTTATTTCAAGACAAAGTTACAGTAATCAAGACAGTATGGTGTTGGTGTGAATGTAGACAAAATAGGTAATTGAAAAACTCACATATTGCTAACTGGCTTTTGAAAAATTGCCAAGGAAATTCAATGGGGAAAGAATACTCTTTCAATAAGTAGTGCTAGGACAATTGGAGAGCCTTATTATTATTTTATTTTTATTAAATTTATTGGGCTGACATTAGTTAATAAAATTTTATAAGTTTCGGGTGTAAAATTTTGTAATACATCACCTGTATACTGTATTGTGTGTGGCTTCTGTACATCCTTGGTTATCAGATGTCTCTTCAGCTCGTCTTCAGTTGGTTATTCATGTTGATTATTCTGCATTTTAGTTGTGATTCCAGATTGGTCCTGGGAGAAGGTGAGCGTGGCTTCCATCTACTTTGCCACAATCTTGGATCTCTGGGAGAGCCATATTATTTAAAAATAATAATAATAAACAACTTTCACCTCATATTGTATGCAAATATTAGCTTGAAATGAATCACAGATCCTAATATACAAGCTAAATCTAAAGAACTGATAGAAGAAAACAGGAGAAAATCTTAGTGCTTTTGGGTTGAGAAAGCCTTTTTAAATATAACAAAATATAAGTAGAACAAAAATTTATGTTGGAATTTATAAAAATTTCAGATGTCTGCTTTTCAAAGGAACTATTACTAAAAATGAAGAGGCAAACAGAATATTTGCAATGCATCCATCTGATGAAGGCCTTGTATCTAGAATATATAAAGAACTGTTACAGCTCAATAAAATGGGCAAACTATTTGAATAGACATAGTAAAGAAAATATATCGATATCAAATAAGCCTATGAAGATAAGCTCTTTGTCATTACTCATTAGGAAAATGCAAATTAAAACCACAGTGAGACACCACTGCATACCCACTAGAATAGCTAAAGTTTAAAAGAACTGGCAGCCACCATTTTGGCCCTCATGACTTTTAGCTCCCCTGGGGGCCGCCATTTTGAAATGGCAGAGGTCAACCCTTCTTTTAAATTAGCCCATCATGAAAGACTGTGAGCCTACGCTCCAATCAAGAGTGAAGGACAGGTCACATTTGTCTGGAATAAAAAGCCAAGCGGTACGTGTGCGTGCCCACCCTCCTGCAGGAGTAAAGATATTTGCCTTGCAAAAAAATAAAAAATACCAAATAAAACCATACCAAGTGTTAGTGGGGATGTGGAGGAACAGAAACTTTCATAATTTACTGGTGGGAATGAAAAATGGTATATGACTTTGGAAAAGTTTTTCAGGTTTTCTTAGAAATTAAAGATACCATATGATCCAGTCATTTCCTCCTAGGTTTTTACTCAGAATTGAAAGAGTATGTACTTGTTTTGAATGTTCATAGAAAACAATCTAAATGTAGATACCATACAATAGAATACCACACAGCAATAAAAAGAAAGGAACTATTGGTACATGCAACAGAATGGATGAATCAATATCATTATGCTGAGTGGAAGTAGCCAGGCTAAAAGTACATATTGTATGATTCCATACAACTGTATATTGTGTATATGTATAATATAAAATTCTAGAAAATGCAAACTGATCTATAAATCAGTGATTATCTGGGAAGGAAGTGTTATGAAATGGGGCATGAGGACATTTTAGGTGAGAAATACCTTAATTGTGGTGATGACTTCACCATATCATAGGTCAAAACTCATCAAATTATACGCCTTAAATATGTGTAGTTTTATTTATCTCAATAGAGCTATATTTAAAAAGAATGAATGAACTGCCCTGGCCAGTGTGGCTCAGGATTGGAGCGTCCTCCTGTGCACTGAAAGGTTGCAGGTTCAATTCCAGGTCAAGGCACATACCTAGATTGCAGGTTTGATCTCTAATTGGGGCACATACAGAAGGCAACAAATTGATGTTCTCTCTCACATCGATGGTTCTCCCTTCCCTCTCTCTAAAATAAATAAGCATATTCTCAGGTGGGGATTAAAAAAAGAATGAATGAACTAAAAAAGTAACATTTGCCTAAATGTCTACAGTTCTTTTGCTTTGTTAAAGTATACATAAATATATATTTTTAAAAGCATGCATAATTACACTTTTCTAAAAGAGTTTTGTTATTTACTTTTTTATCATATACTAGAAGCCCGTTGCACGAAGTTTCGTGCAATAGACTTTCACCTGGCTGCCGGCACCAGTTTTCCGCCAGCAGCAGTTTTCCTCTGGCCACCCGCCGATCGGAGCGCCTCCCGCCAGCTTGATCGGCCACCCCGAGAGGAACTCCGATCGGGAGGCGCTCCGATCGGCGGGTGGCCAGAGGAAAACTGCTGCTGGCAGAAAACTGGTGCCGGCAGCCATGCAATCGGCCACCCGTTTAGGCCGGTGGTAGGAGCGGAGGTCGGGGACTCGCAAGTCCCCGCCCCCCGCTCCTACCGCCAGCCAATTGGCCACCCTGAGTCCCGCCCCCC
This sequence comes from Cnephaeus nilssonii, assembly GCF_951640355.1. NCBI lineage: Eukaryota > Metazoa > Chordata > Mammalia > Chiroptera > Vespertilionidae > Cnephaeus > Cnephaeus nilssonii. Next base: position 55,579,649 of record NC_137074.1, read on the forward strand.
GCACCTCCAGCCGGCCCAATCGTGGGCGTAGCAGAGTGATGCAATTTGCATATTACCTTTTTATTATGTAGGATAATTTTCAAAAATACAACAATCATGTTTTAAAAGGCTGACTTTGAAAGCTGAGAATCAGAAGGAAGGAGAAGAGCTAAGGGTACAGTTAGGTTGGAGGGAATATTTTTTTAATTATGAGAGCCATTTACTATGCTCCTCAGCTCAGGCACATGAGCCAATAAAGAGGGAGAAGCTGCAGATGGAGAAAATAAATGGAGTAAGAGCAGAGAGAGACCTTAGGGCATAGGAGGAGATGGGATCCAGGGAGTTGATGAGACTAGAAGAAAAGTTATGATTAGTTTACATATGGGTAATCTTGTACACCCTGGGACAGAGGGATAACAGATTTTGTCCCCAAACCATGTTATTTTTTAGTGAAAATAAGAAAATATCCTGTTGAAAGGAAGTAGGAAGGTGAGGTTTGTAATGAGTGATAAGTTCAAATTGGCTATGTTGGCGAAAGAAGAATCTGGCCAAGGACATATAAAAAGATTGTCAAGCAAAGCTTCTATCACCTATTTGGTGTGTAAGAGGACCTTGGCACCTGCTGTTTATCTGGAAAATACCTAAAGAAGTGTTCCATTTGGTGTTATGGATGACCAGTTTGCTGCCTTTTCTAGATCTGCTCTCTGTTGCCAAGGGGAAACTTCAGAAAAGCAGTATTGTTTTTTAAAAGTGGAGTTATATTATGCTGTTGTTCTGTTATTTTTCACTTCATAATGTATCTTGAAGTTCTATCCATGGCAGTACATATGAATGTATTTTTTAAAAAAATATGTGTATGTGAGTATTAGTATGAATATACAATAATTTATGTACCATTTTCAGTTGTTTCCAACTTCTCAGTATTAAATATTGCTGTTGTGAACATCCTTATATGTATTTACAAGATTGTAGAAGTTTTGTACATGTACAGCTATTTCTGAGACTAGATAGTTTACTTAGAATTGTTTTGTTGAAGGTTATGAAACAGTTTACATTTTGTTGCCAAAATGGTTATTATACCAATAGACTCCCACCAATTGAGATAATTCATTTCCCTATACGTTTTCCTCACCAACAAATAATGTTATTTCCTTTTGTTTTGGCCAATCTTGTGACCATAAAATATCTCCTGGTTGTTTATTTTTTTTACTGTGTTTTTATTTATTTTAGAGAGAAGAAGGGAGAGAGAACTAAACATTGATCGGTTGCCTCCTGCACGCACCCTGACCTGGGATCATACCCGCAATCTGGGTTTGTGCCCTGACCAGAAATTGAACTGGCCATCTTTTGGTGCATGGGACAACACTCAAACCAATAGAGCCACACCAGCCAGGGCTATATCTTCTGTTTTAAACCTGCATTTCTTCATATTAGTGAGTCTGAGCATTTTTCACATGCTTATAGACCATTTCTGTAGAAATAGACCTATGTGAATTACCCATTCTTATCCTTGATCACTTTTTACTGCCTTTCTTACTGATTTGCAGGAGCTTGTTAAATGTATGGACCTCTTGTTTGTGATATATGTGGAAGGTATTTTTCACTTCATAATGTTTTCACATGCTTATAGACCATTTCTGTAGAAATAGACCTATGTGAATTACCCATTCTTATCCTTGATCACTTTTTACTGCCTTTCTTACTGATTTGCAGGAGCTTGTTAAATGTATGGACCTCTTGTTTGTGATATATGTGGAAGGTATTTTTCACTTCATAATGTATCTTGGAGATCTTTCCATGCCTGGGTTGCAGGCTTGATCCCCAGTAGGGGATGTGCAGAAGGCAGACAAGCAATGATTATCTCTCATCATTGCTGTTTCTATCTCTCTCCCTCTCCTTTCCTCTCTGAAATCAATAAAAAATATATATATTTTTAAAAGTTTCCAATTTTGACATAGTTAAATCTTTTATTCTTTCCCTTATATGGTTGCTAGATTTTGAGTCTTGCTTAGGAATGCCTTCCCCACTTCAAGATTTTATAGCTTTCTTCCTAAAACTTATATAGTTGGTTTTGTTTGTGTATATTTTATGTTTCGCTCTTTAATCTGTCTGGAATTAACACAAGTACATGATGTGATTCAGTAAAAGTAAATAATGCAGAATATTTTCAGGTAAGTAATTATGGGAAGATACTAGAGATAACCTTTAATGTTAACTTCTTATAAGTAAAACACTTGTAGTTCCCTCTGTATGTTCATATTTGTGAAGCAGCTATACATAGTGTGATGTTCATTTGTAGGGCAAAGTTGCTGCTTATTAGCATTCTCTTTGTTTAAACAGGCCATTAACTTCTCCATCCAACAAAGAAATTATTGAAAGTATAGATAAGTTTCCCAATTTTTTCAGTGTGTGACAAACTAAGCAGATAGATATCTGATAGCAGTCAGTCTTGTAGGTATTCTAGTACATAGTTATAACAGATATGTTAAAAACTAGATCATTGCTATAGTAGTGAAAATACAGAGAAGATAGAAGAAGAGATAGGAAACAAAAGAGGGAAAACAAGGAAATCATTGAAAAGATAAAAGAATTTAAAAAGTAAATAGGTAAAAATCAGAAGTTAACCTTTTAATCTCAGGCCTCCAAATAATGGTAATAGTGTGGTTTTGTTGTTTTGTTTATTTGTGTGTTTTTTCTTTTGGGGATGATACGGACTTATGCTCTCCTCTTGGGTACCACTGTTTGTATTATTGTTTTTAATAGGCTGTCAAGTGTATACTGTTAAATGAGCTTGGGATTCTTGCATTCATATTCATATCTCTTCATTATTTCCTTTAGGCAATTGAGAATTTTGAACCAGCAACTTAGAGAACAAGGAAAAACTAAAAAGACATATGGTTCTCAGGAATGCAACCTTGAATGTAGGTAAAAGAACTTTAAGAACTGCCCTTGCCGGTGTTGCTTAGTGGTTATAGAGTTGGCCTATATACCGACGGGTTGTGGGTTAGATTCCTAATCAAGAGCATGTACCTGGGTTACAGGTTCATGCCTGGACCGGGGCAGGGTGCATGCTGAGAGGCAACCAGTCAATGGGTTTTTCTCACATCTTTGTTTCTCTCTGTGTCCCTCCCTCCCTTCCACTCTTTCTGAAAAAGCAATGGAAAAAATATCCTCTGGTGAAGATTAAAAACAACAACAAAAATAACTTTAAGAACTCATGGTAAATTCCTTGTGGCTCTGGAAATATTGATAAAAATTGAGCTTTCTTAATTATTTTGTCATAAGTAGACTTATTATTTTTTAATCCTCACCCAAGTATATGTTTTTTTGTGTGTGTTTATTTAAATGTTTTTATTGATTTTAGAGAGAAGAAAGGAGAGGGAGAGAGATAGAAACATCAGTGATGAGAGAATCATTGACCTCCTGATTCATAGGTCAATGCTTAATCACTGAGCCACACCGGCCAGGCAAGGATATGTTTTTATTGATTTTTTTTTTTGTTATTGATAGTATTACAGATGTCTCCCAATTTCTCCCTTTTTGCCCCCCTCCACCCAACCCCCACCCACCCCAGGCCTTCCCCATACTAATGTTTGTGTCCATGGGTTATGCATTCATGCATATATGTTCTTTGGATAACCTCTTCCCGACCCTCCACTTCCCTCACCACTGAGATCTGTCATTCTGTTCCATGTATCCATGCCTCTGGACCTATTTAATTTGTCAGGTTTTTTTTTTGTTATTAGATTCCACACATAAGTGAGATCATGTGATATTTGTATTTCTCTAACTGGCTTATTTGCTTAGCATAAAAGTCTCTAGGTCCATCATGCTATCTCAAAGGGTACGAGCTGTGTGTGTGTGTGTGTGTGTGTGTGTGTGTGTGTGTGTGTGTGTGTGTGTTGATTTCAGAGAGAGGAAGGGAGATGTAGAGAGGAATAGAAACATCAATAAGAAAGAATCATTTATCGGCCAACTCCTGCATGACCCCCACTGGGGATTGAGCATGCAACCTGGGCATGTGCACTGAATAGGAATGGAATGGTGGGTCGATGTTCAGCTGCTGAGCCACACTGGCTGGGCTGAGCTCCTTTTTTTTACAGCTGTATAGTTTTCTATTGTGTAAATGTATCACAGCTTTTTTATCCATTCATTTACTGATGGGCACTTGGGCTGTTTGCAGATCTTAGCTATTGTAAATAAACAGTGCTATGAATATAGGGGTGTATATATTCTTTTTGATTTGTGTTTTGGGGTTCTTAGGATATATTATCAGAAGTAGGATTGCTGGGTCATACGGCAGTTCCATTTTTAATTTTTTGAGGAATAGTGGCTGTGCCGATCTGCATTCCTACTAGTAGTGTACTAGAGTTCCCTTTTCTCCACATCCTCACCAGTACTTGTTTTTTTTAATGATGGTAGCCATTCTGGCAGATATGTGGTGATACCTCACTGTAGTTTTAATTTGCATCTCTCTGATGATTAGTGACATTGAGCATTATTTCTTGTCTATTGGCCATCTGGATGTCCTCTTTGGAGAAGTGTCTATTCAGGTCCTTTTCCCATTTTTTTAATTAGATTGTCTTTCTGGTGTTGAGTTGTATGAGTTCTTTGTATATTTTGGAAATCAATCCCTTATCAGATATATCACTGGCGAATGTGTTCTCCCATATAGTGGGTTCCCTTTTCATTTTGTTGATGTTTCTCCTGCTGTGCAGAAGCTTTTTAGTTTAATGTAGTTCCATTTGTTTATTTTTTTCCTTTATTTCCCTTGCCTTAAGGGATGTATTGGTGAAAATACTACTATGTGAGATGTCTAAAATTTTACTGCCTATATTTTCTTCTAGGACTTTTATGGTTTAGTCAAAAAGACATATTTAAGTCTTTTATCCATTTTAGGTTTATTCTTGTGTATGGTGTAAGTTGGTAGTGTAGTTTCATTTTTTTTTTGCATGTACCTGTCCAATTTTTCCAACAGCATTTATTGAAGAGGCTATTTTTACTCCATTGTATGCTATTATTACCTCTTATCTCAAATATTAATTGAGCAGATTGCTGTGGGTCAATTTCTGGGGTCTCTGTTCTATTCCATTTGTCTTATATGACTGTTCTTTTGCCCGTACCAGACTGTTTTGATTACAGTGGGTTTGTAGCATAGTTTGATATCTGATATTGTGATCCCTCCAACTTTGTTCTTCTTTCTCAAGATGGCTGAGGCTATTCAAGGTCTTTTTTGGTTCCATATAAACTTTTGGAATATTTGTTTTAGATCTGTGAAATGTGCCTTTTTTAAAAACTTTTTTTAAAATTTCCCTTCAGAGAGGAAGGGAGAGAGAGAAACATTAATGATGAGAGAGAATCATTGACCAGCTGCCTCCTGCACACCCTACACTGGGGATCGAGCCCTCAACCCAGGCATATGCCCTGACCGGAATTGAATCGTGACCTTCTGGTTCATAGTTCAATGCTCAACCACTGAGCTACAGAGGCCAGGTGCCATTGGTGTTTTTATAGGGATTGCATTGAATCTGTAGATTGCTTTGGGTAATATGGACATTTTAATGATGTTAATTCTTCCAATCCATGAACATAGTGTATGCTGCCACTTGTTTATATCTTCCTCTATTTCCTTTTTTAATGTTGTATAATTTTCTGAGTACAGGTCTTTTACCTCCTTGGTTAACCCTTTGCACTCACTTGCTTTTTTCTCGATTCCTTTATTCTACTCTGGATTTAATTTTTTAAATACCCCATATTTTACAAAGCGTGGCAGTAGAATAAAAAACTGGAGTTTCTTTTCATACAAACTTATTTATTTGGATTTTTTTTATATTTCAAATTATTGATACATTCAAAGAGTAATTTGCACTCGACATCCGAGTGCAAAAGGTTAAGTTTATTCCAGGGTATCTGTTCTTTTGTTGTAATGACAAATGGGATTTTTTTCCCTACTATGTTTTTATTGATTTCAGAGAAGAAGGGAGAGGGAGAGAGAGATAGAAACATCAATGATGAGAAAGAATCATTGATCAGCTGCCTTCTGCATGACCCATACTGGGGATCAAGCCTGCAACCCAGGCATGTGCCCTTGACTGAAATTGAACCCAGGACCCTTTAGTCCGCAGGCTGACACTATCCACTGAGCAATCCAGCTAGGGTGGGATTGTTTTTTCAGTTCTCTTCCTGAGAATTCATTATCTCTATATATAAAAGCCTAAGTGACCAAATGACTGAACAACTAGTCAACGAGTCACTATGACATGCACTGACCACAAGGGGGCAGTGCGCTCAATGCAGGAGCTGTCCCCTGATGGTCACTGCGCTCCCACAGCCAACCTCCCATGGCCCCTCCCCCAAGCCGGCCAGCCAACCTCCCTCACCCTCTCCCCCTATCAGCCAATCTCCCACGGCTCCTCCCCTTGGCTGACCAACCTCCTGCAGCCCCTCCCCCTGGCTGGCCGGCCAACCTCCCCCAGACCAACCTCCCGCGGTCCCGTTCGGCCCTGATAGCCAGCCAGGCTGAGGGACCCCACCCATGCACAAATTCGTGCACCAGGCCTCTAGTTAGTGTGCAGAAATGCCATTGATTTCCCAGTGTAAATTTTGTATCTTTCTACTTGCCAAATTTATAAAATCTAGCTTTTTTGGTGAAATCTTTAGGGTGTTCTATGTACAATATCATGTCATCTGCAAATAGTGAACAGTTTTATTTCCTCCTTTCCAATTTGGATGCCTTTTATTTCTTCTTTTCTGATCACTGTGGCTAGGACTTCCAGTACTTTCCTATATAATAAAAGGTAATATGCAAATTGACCCTAATGGCGGAACAACTGGGAACAACCGGTAGCTATGATGCTCACTGACTACCAGGGGGCAGAGGCTCAATGCTGGAGCTGCCCCCTGGTGGTCAGCGCACTTCCACAGGGGGAGTGCTGCTCAGCCAAAAGCTGGCTCATGACTGGCCAGTGCAGTGGCAGTGGCGGGAACCTCTCCTGCCTCCGCGGCAGTGCTAAGGGTATCCGACTAATGGCTTAGGCCCACTCTCCGCGGGCTCCCAGGCTGGCAGAAGGATGTGTGACTGCCAGCTTAGGCCCAGTCCCCCAAGGGGTCCCAGAATGCGAGAGGGCGCAGGCTGGAGTGCAGGCACTCCCCCACCCCGAGTGCACGAATTTTTGTGCACTTGGCCTCTAGTGTTGAATAAGAGTGGTGAAAGTAGACATCCTTGTCTTATTTCTGATCTTAAGGGAAACGCTTTTAGTTTTGCTCATTAAGTATGATATTGGCTGTAGATTTGTCATATATGACCTTTATTAAGTTGAGATATGATCAACTATTCCCACTTTGCTTAGAGTTTTTATCAAATATGGGTGCTTGATATTGTCAAATGCTTTTCCTGCATCTATTGATATGATTCTACATTTTTTATCCTTCATTTTGTTTATGGGTATGTCACATTTATTGATTTTTGAATATTAAACCATCCTTGCATCCACGGAATAAATCCCACTTGGTCATGGTGTATGATCTTTTTAATGTATTGCTGGATCCGATTTGACAATATTTTGTTGAGGATTTTAGCATCTATGTTCATCAGGGATATTAGCCTATAATCTTCTTTCTTTGTAGTGTCTTTCTCTGGTTTTGGAATTAGGATAATGCTGGCCTCATAAAAAGAGCTTGTAAATGTTTCTTCCTCTTGGATTTTTTGGAATAGTTTGAGGAGGATAAGTATTAGTTCTTCTTTGAATGTTTGGTAAAACTAACCTGTGAAAACATCTAATCCAGGACTTTTGTTTGCCTGGGGTTTTTTTATTAGTGCTTCAATTTCATCAGTTGTTATCGGCCTATTCAGGTTTTCTGATACTTTCAGATTCAGTTTTGGAAGATTGTATGTTTCTAGGAATTTGTCTATTTTGTCCAGTTGTCCAGTTTGCTGGCATATAGTTGTTCATAGTATTTTCTTACAATCCTTTGAATTTCTATAGTATCAGTTGTTACTTCACCTTTTTCATTTCTGATTTTATTTATTTTGGTCCTGTCTCTTTGATGAGTCTGGCTAAAGGTTTATCAATCTTGTTTATCTTTTTAAAGAACCAGCTCTTGCTTTCATTGATCTTTTGTGTTATTTTCTTAATCTCTAAGTCATTTATTTCTGCTGTGATATTTATTATTTCCTTCCTTTTACTTACTCTGTGCTTTTTTTGTTGTTCTCTTTCTAATTCTTTTAGTTGTAGGGTTAGATTGTTTATTGAGCTTTTTCTTTTTTAAAAAAATATATTTTACTGATTTTTTACAGAGAGGTAGGGAGAGGAACAAAGAGTTAGAAACATCGATGAGAGAGAAACATCCATCAGCTGCCTCCTGCACACCTCCCACTGGGGATGTGCCTGCAACCAAGGTACATGCCCTTGACCGGAATCAAACCTCGGACCTTTCAGTCCACAGGTCAACGCTCTATCCACTGAGCCAAACAGGTTAGGGCTTCTTGTGTAATGATTCTTTCTTGAGGTAGGTCTGTAATACTATGAACTTCCCTCTCAGGACTGCTTTCTCTGTGTTCCATTGATTTTGAATTGTTGTGAGTTTATTCATTTGTTTCCAGGAAATTTTTTATTTCTTTGATGTCATTGGTATTCTATTCACGGTTTATCCATTCATTATTTAATAGCAAGGTATTTATTCTCTATGTGTTTGAATGTTTTTGAGGTTTTTTATTATAGTTGACTTCTAGTTTCATGCTATTGTGATCTGAGAAGATTCTTCATATGATTTCAATCTACTTTAATTTGTAAAGACATATTTTGTGTCCTAACATATGGTCTATCTGAGAATAATCCATGTACATTTAAGAAGAGTATGTATTCTGCTGCTTTGTAATATCAATATAATATCAATTATATCCTTCTGATCTAGTGTATCATTTGTTTTTATTGATTTGAGAGAGAGAAATAGTGATGTGAGAGAGAAACATTGATTGGTTGCCTCCTGTAGTACCCCAAATGGAACTTGCAACCTAGGTACGTACCCTGACTGGGAACTGAACCTGCAACGTTTTGGTGTATGGGATGATATTCCAACCAACTGAGCCACCCACCCTGGGCAGAATTTCTTTTTAATCAAAAATTTAAAAAATAGGAATAGTACTCCTTATTAACATTTAAAATAGTACAGAAACAGAAATATGAAAGATCCATGATATTGCTTCCCAATAATATATCCCTTTTCTTTTAAAAAGGCTATATTTCCAATTTCAAATATCCTCTGTTCATATATAATTAATTTATTTCACAAATAGCTACCGAGTATCTAAGATGTGATAGGCAATACCAGAACTACTTTTAGAAATGAGATTTGTACAATACACACTCTTCTATAGCTTGCATTATTTATTTAACATGTAATAGCATTTTTCGCTAGCAAAATACATAAATATGTTTCTGTTTATGAACTACTTGGGTTTTCGTTTATGTGGTTATATCATAATGTATTTAAAGTTGTCTGCTGATAGATATCTAGGTACTTCTCCCATTTTCCCAATGCAAACAGTGCTACAATAAAAATCTTGTACATATATCTTTGTGCACGTGTGAGCATTTTTACAGATTATAGCAGTAGAATTGATGAGTCAGTGGATATATATATATATATATATATATATATATATATATATATTTACAGTTGCAATTTTGACAGATACTGACATATTGTTCTTATGGATCACTAAGTTGGAAGTAAAAGAAAAGAAAAGAAAAGTCTAATAGTACTAGAGGAAAAGATGAGAACTTCTTTTTCCTATTTGGGGAATTTTTTCTAAGCATGACAAAAACTCAGATGTTGCAAAGGAAAAGATTGATAAAATATATCTCAGAAAATTTTTTTATTTATTTTCTGCACAGCAAAATTATAAATACATTCAAAATGTATCAACAAAATGGGAAACTTTTTTTATTACATTATATGACAAAGGCTTGATTTTTTAAATATTTGGAATAAGAAAAATACCAGCACACACCTTATAAATGTGTTCAACTTCACCAGTGTAATTTTAGAAAAGATCATTTGAATCCTACTCTGAATAAATGATGGGTTTAGGAAGGATGGTAGGGGGAAAGTGAATATATATAGTAAGTGGTTTCCATTCTAAGTAGCTTATCTCTTTTTATTCTCTATGCATTTACTTATTGTTTCCTTGAGAGCATTTTATGCTATTTATATTACCTGCTTTTTACCAGGTCCCTGAGAGCATGGACCTTGTCTCTTGTTCACCACTGTACGCCCAGATTCTACTACAGTGCCTCAAACAAAGTAAGCCTTCACTTAAGGCTGCATTTTTTTTTTTAAGTGAGTAGTGTCATATATTTTTATAGCCATTAAAAGGAATGTGATAGCCTGGCCTGTTTGGCTCAGTGGTCGAGCGTGAACATATCAACTAGGAAGTCATGGTTGGATTCCCGGTCAGGGCACATGCCCAGGCTGTGTGCTCAATCCCCAGTAGGAGCTGTGCAAGGTGGTAGCCAGTCAATGATTCTCCCTCATCATTAATGTTTCTATCTCTCTCTCTCTCTCCCTCTCCCTTTCTCTCTGAAATCAATAAAAATATATTTTAAAAGGAATGTGATAGCTCTATGATAATATATAAAATCTTATGGAGATTGGGGAGCAAGGTTAGAAACTATTGCTGTATTGTAATGTGATTCATTATGTTTAAATATAGATTGTCCCAAAAATAATATATACATACTTTGAACGATTATAAAGTCAGTGTTTATTAACATACAGTTTATTTTCAAAATTTAAAAGAATGTACAGAAATGAATAATTTTTTTATCAGTGCCTCTTTTCTAACTGGTGACCATTCTGGTCCATGCACTACTAATAATGTGAAGCAATGGAATTGCAAACATCAAGAATCATTTCTTTCAGTATTGTGCACTCTCAATTCATCAGCTGTTGCTGGTTTTGTACCATAAACTTTATCTTTTATGTATCCCCATTAAAAAGTCTAGTGGATAAATTTTCTTTGTTTAAAACTTAGTTTGGCTTCACCCATTATTTCAAATCAGTTAAACCTGAAAAGAAGTGAAAATTAAGTGAGTTATCAGCTGTTAAAGTGTGTATACATTTTTTGGGGACATAGGGTGTCCCCCAAAAAGTCAGTGTTTGTACTTCAATGCGTTTCAAATTTCCAGTAGCATTTTAGGATGAATTTCCTTTGTTCAAAGCTTATTCTGGCTGAGAAGAAACATCAATTGATTTATAAGCTGTTAAAGTGTGTATACATGTTTTTAGAACACGCTGTATTTATTTTATGCAAAAGCATTTTCTAGAAAGATACCAAAGTTAGTAGTGATTGCCTCTTCAGGGGAGTAAGGGTGGGCGGGAGGGAGCCTCTTCACTGAGAATCATGATTATCATTGGTAATATGTGGTGTGTGAATTTTTTTTAAATTTGTGTATGATTCTTTCATTAAGAAAGCTAATAAAAAGGGCCACCCAGAGTGGACAGTTGGTTGAGCATTGTCCCATGCACTGAAAGGTTGTTGGTTCAATTCCTGGTCAGGGCACATACCTGGGTTGCAGGTTTGATCCCCAGTTGGGGAGCATATGGGAGGCAGCCAGTCGATGTTTCTCTCTCAATCAATGTTTCTCTCTCTCCCCCTTTCTCTCTCTAAGCATGTCCTTGAGTGAGTGTTAAAAAAAAAATGTTTTAATGCCCAAAATATCTATTTGAAAGGAAAAGCATGACTTCTGCCAAACAACTTAAAAAAACAAAAACAAAATAATTTAGTATTAACACAGAACTGCTCAAGCGTGTAATTTTTAAGTAAAATCAATATATTCTAAGCCTTTTCTTTTTTAAATGTAACTCTTTTCCAGGTTTATACTTTTTATGTTTAAAAAAATATTTTTTTTTATTGATTTCAGAGAGGAAGGGAGAGGGAGAGAGAGAGAGAGAAATGTCAATGATGAGAGAGAATCATTGATCAGTTGCCTGCTGCATGCCCCCCACTGTGGATAGAGCCCGCAACGCTGGCATGTGCCCAGATGGGAAATCAAACTGTGACCACTTGGTTCAGAGGTCAATGCTCAACGACTGAATCAAGCCACACCCACCAGGCCAAGTTTGTGCTTTTTAAATTGGGGAAACAATTATTTGATCTGTTTTGTCTTACAGTGTTTTCCCTTCAATCATTGAATAAGTCACTTCAAAATCAATTACAGGAATCACTAAAGAGCCAGGAATTACTACAGAGTAAAAATGAAGAGCTTTTAAAAGTGATTGAAAATCAGAAAGATGAAAACAAAAGATTTGCTGGTATATTTAAAGAAAAAGATGAAACTATACTTGAAAATAAACAGCAATTTGACATTGAGACAACCAAAATAAAAATTGGTATGTATTTGAGCTGTAGTTATGGTCACATTTTAAAAAAGGAATAAGGAAACTGAAACTTATTTGTTGTTTTAGAATTGGAGGAAGCCTTAGTCGATGTGAAAAGCTGCCGATTTAAGTTAGAAGCTGCTGAAAAGGAAAATCAGATATTGGGAATAACATTACGTCAGCGTGATGCCGAGGTGACTCGACTGAGAGACTTAACCAGGTAATATTGAAATTTGAATAACTTATTCCTTTAAATAGATATATTTAAAAACTTTAAAATAATTTTAGACCTGTTCTCTTTCCCTTCTTTTGTTATTTTTTTGCTAACTTCTAATGTTTTTTCTCTGTTTCAAATAAATTAGTGTAGAATTTCAAACCTGGCAAATGTTTTTTTAAACCACCTGATTCCAGGAAAAGGGCTCGGATGAGGAGCTAAAGACTTATTTAGCAAAATGGTTAAGAGCGCTCTGACTCTAAAGCTAGAGAGACCTGAGTGGAACCCTAGCTATACCATGTTTTAGCTATATGACTTTGAGCAAGTTATTTATCTCTCTATACCTCAGCTGTAAAGTGGGAGGACATGAATAGAGTTGATGGGAGGACAAAGAAATAACTTGGGAGAAGCAGTTAGCACAGTAGCCTTCCTGCCATATGATGGTGGGTAAGTTATTAGCCTCTTTGAGCCCCATTCATCAGTAAAATGAAAGTTGGCACCTACCCTTAAGATTCCTATGTACCTGAACAGGTCTTTACTCAATAAAATCACCTCAATTTTTATATAATATACTAGAGGCCCTGCGCACGAAATTTGTGCGTGGGTACGGTCCCTAGGCCTGGCCTGAGATCAGGGCCATCTTCCCCAGCTGCCCGCAGTTGGCCCTGCCCCCACTGCCACCCACCCCCAGTTCCCCATTCGCCATCAGGCCATCAGGTGATTGGTGCCTGACAGCTGGGGGAAGGGACTGAGAGGTCAGCTTTTCCTGCCTGCTCGCCAGCCCCGCCTCCGCAGCAGGTGGCCATCAGGTGATTGGAGCCTGCCGGCCAGGGAAAGGGACCAAGAGGTGGTCAGTGCGCCTCATAGTGACTGGTCCAGCAGTTGTTCTGGTCGTTCTGCTATTAGGGTCAATTTGCATATTACCCTTTTATTATATAGGATAGAGGCCTGGTGCACAGGTGGAGGCCCCGATCAGGGTGGGGCCAGCCTAGGCGAGGGGCTGCTGGTGGTTTGCAGGCTGGCCATGCCCCCAATGGGGTGAGGGGTCCCCGATGGGGGATGGGGCCAGCCTGGGCAAGGGGTCATAGGCCTCCGATAGGGGTGGGGGTTCCCACTGGGGGTGGAGCCGGCCTGAGCGAGGGGCCATAGGGGGTTTTCAGGCTGGCCATGCAACCATCAGGGTGGGGGTCCCTGCTGAGGGGTAGGCTGGCCATGTCCCTGTCTTTTTCATGAAGGACATCCAGAAGACATCTAGTCTAATTAGATATAGATACTTACAAAATTTAGTTTTCTCTTTCAACATTTGGCTTTGGATTGGATTTTCAACTACTTTTTAAAATCCCAGAAGAGAAGTCAATTATTTTAGGCCTGAATATCCTTAGATCTGAACATCCCTTTGAATGATCCTGGAAGTTCATAGTTTCAAATATAAAACAATCCTGAATATAAAACAATCTCCTTTGTATTTCAAATGAAGGAACATTTTGATTATAAACTTTTAGGAAATTAGATGAAATAGTAATATATATATATATATATAGTATTTAACTTATTAATTTAGTTTTGTAAACATTTGAAATGACTTTTATAAGCTATGTTAGCATAGAAATACTGCCTTTTGTTCACATTTATATTTCAAAGAATACTTTGATTCAAACTTTATTGAACAGTGGGAAAAGCAAACAATATTTCTTGTATCCGTAGTGTTATAATTAATCAGGCTTTCTTCAGTGTTTCTAAAATGTTGGCCTATACCACTCTTGTTCAAAATAAAGTAATTGAGAGATTTTCTCTTCTTACGAAAGTCTTTATAAGGTTTCCAAAGAAATAACATCTCTTCGGAGGATACTTTTGGGGTGAAAACTCTGTTATAATCAAGTATTTATGGTAAAAAGAAGCTAGTCACAAAGGGCATCGTATCCTATGATTCCATTTATATGAAATGTGTAGAATAGACAAACTCATGGAAATAGTAGTCTAATGGTTGCTCAGAGCTGAGGAAAGAGGGGAAAAATAGAGAGTGACTGCTAGTGGGTATAGAATTCCTTTTTAAGGTGATAAAAATGTTCTGAAATTCAAAAGAAGTGATGATTGTACAACTCTTTAAAATACTAAAAACCACTAAGTTGTATACTTTTAGAAGACAGGACAGCAAGTGAGCATGGTCAGGGTCGATGAGTGGTTGCTTAGGTGTCACTGGGAGCGTCTCTGCTACTCTAAGGTGCTTGATCCTCAGCCCCAAACAGAAAATGAAGCAGAAGATCTGGTTCCCTGAGAGTTTTCTTTTCTTCTCACAATTTCTTTAAAATTTTTATTTACTGATTGATTTTAGAGAGGAAGGGGGAGAAAGAAAGAGAAATAGAGAAAAAACATTGATTTGTTGTTCCACTTATTTATGCATTCATTGGTTGATTCTTATATGTGTCCACACTGGGGATCGAACCCACAACCTTGACATATTGGGATGATGCTCCAGCCAACTGAGCTACCCGGCCAGGGCCTCACAATTTTTTCTTTATACCACAAAATCCAGCTCCTTTATGGGCATGAAATCAGAGGCTATTATCTTTTATTTATAAAGTACTTTGATTTCTTTTTAAGTTCTCTCTCTCCCATATTTATTGTTTTCTTTGTCCTCAACTCTGGAAGGAAGATTTTAATATCTGCATTTTCATAGATGGGGGAACTAGTACCATGCAAGTTAAATATCAATAGAAATTTAATGACAGAGCTGAGACTATCATTTCTTGATACCTAGCCATGTTTTCTTTATATATATATATATATATATATATATATTTCAGAAAAGAAGGAAGAGGGAGAGAGAGATAGAAACATCAATGATGAGAGAGAATCATTGATCAGCTGCCTCCTTCATGCCCCCTACTGGGGATTGAGCCTGTAACCCGGTCACGTGCCCTTGACCATAATTGAACTCGGGACCCTTCAGTCTGTAGGCCGACGCTCTATCCACT
The DNA here is from genome assembly GCF_951640355.1 of Cnephaeus nilssonii. Lineage (NCBI taxonomy): Eukaryota > Metazoa > Chordata > Mammalia > Chiroptera > Vespertilionidae > Cnephaeus > Cnephaeus nilssonii. The sequence continues at coordinate 55,595,198 of NC_137074.1, forward strand.
GAGCCAAACCAACTAGGGCTCTTTTTATTTTATTTTTAATAGTCCTCACTCGAGGATATGCCTTGATTGACATGCCTTTATATTTATATGCCCCAACCAGGGATTGAACCTGCAACCTGGGTATGTGCCCTGACCCGGAATCAATCCTGTAACATTTTGGTGCAGGGGACGAAGCTCCAACCAACTGAATCACCTGGCCAGGGCAAATTAAATCGCCATGTTTTCTTTCACTCTTGCATATATCATGGCGTTAGATAGAATAGTTTATTCCTCATAACAATTCCATCTCTAATGTAGTCTAAGTAAACCTTAGCATTTTTTAATCTGGGAGATAGATGGATGGATTCATTTGCTAATTCATTTATTCAGCAAACATTAATTATATATTATGTTTCAAATATATATGTGTGGAAAACACACAAAAACCTTTAATCACTTTAGTTGCTAAACATCCATATTATCAAGCAAAATGTTTATGCCAGTGCTTTGTCCTTTTTAAAGGATAAACTGGACTAAAAACTATTTAACATGCGTGTAGTAAATGATAGTATAATTATTCTAGAAATTAGCATAAATGGAAGCCCAAAGAAATGAAGGGACTTACCTGACTTTCACAGCTAGTTGGTGCCTAAGCTTGGACCTTAGCCAAGATTTTGGATTCCCTCTTCAGCCTTGCTTTCTGCTTTGAAAAGAGCAGCTTCTCTTAAAGAGAAAATGACTCATTATTGAGAGATTTTTCTACCTTTGAACCTATGTATTCTTTCAAAATAACACAGTCTGCCTTTTCTGGTGTTCATTAGGAATGAAAAAGGATTCGCTTGCAAATGGAGTCTTCTCTTAACATTTACCCTAACACAGAAGCATAGGAACTGAGAAAGCTTATTTTTATACCGTGTATTATCTGCTATTAGGAAAGGCTGTCTAAACTATTAGATACACAGTTGTTTTGTTCTCCTTTTCTTAAGACTCTCAAAAATTTTCCTGCCAGTTTTTTCCACTGTTTTCAAGGACTTTTTATTTTTATGCTGGCATGGATCCTGCCTGCTAGCTCATCTATTAGATTAACTTTAAGTGATTATAGAATCATTTGTGGGCTGGCTTAGCATAATGTCTTATAAAGATTAGTACTACTCGTACATTTTCTGAAGATTGAGTAACACCTTCAAAATTCAAGTACATATTACCCATTGATGGCAATGTATTTTGTCCTTTAAATTAAAAAGCAAAACAAAATTCAAAAATCGGTCTTGGAGCTTACTTGTGTCTAAATTTACCATGTTGGTTATTTATAATATGTTTGGTGACACCCTATGCAATTCAATTAATTAGGAACATCTCCAGTACTATACGAGGCTCCTGTGACTATTTTGTACTTCAATATTAAAAAGTAAACTAACAACATCTAGCAGTACAGATAGATAAATCTTCTCATTCATCTGCCTTGTTCCTTGTTTCTGCAATAATACACCTCAGTCAGATGGATGATATCTTTTTATGTGTGTTTTTAAGAATCTCTCAGAAGAGAGATTTCACAAAATTTCTGAATGCCTTTCTTAGACTATTAGGGAGGGATAATGGAACTAGAAGATACACATATAAGTTCTAAACAAATATCCCCTAAACCATCTCTCTCTTCTTTCTCCAACCTTTAATACATTAAAGGTTTTGAAATACATTTTTATCATTTTTTAAAAATATATTTTTACTGATTTCAGAGAGGAAGAAAGAGGGATAGAGAGATAGAAACATCAATGATGACAGAGAATCATTGATCGGCTGCCTCCTGCATGCCCCCCACTGGGGGCCAAGCTCTCAACTCGGTATGTACCCTGTCCGGGAATTGAATTCATGACCACCTGCTTCATAGGTCAATGCTCAACCACTAAGCCAGGCTGGCTGGGCCATTTTTATCAATTTTTTAGATTTTTCTACAACACATATAAAACCAATAAAATGTTGGGGAATATTAACATATTTTCAGTAACTAGTAAATCTTCTAATAACTCCTAAGGGGCAGACGCAACCAGAGAGGAGGGAGCCCAATTCCTCACGGGACGGGGCCGCACGATTCCACCTTCGCCCGTGGGTTATGTTGTTGCTGGGGCACTGTTGGCCCCAAATCTGGTTTACTGCACACTTCTGTTTGCGTAAAGCACACCCTGTACGACAGCAACTTTGCAAAGTGCCCTCTCACACTCTGGGACCCCTCGGGGATATCAGAGAGCCAGTTTCGGCCGATCCCTGCAGGCCAGGCCAAGGGACCCCACCTGCCGGAGGGACCCCACTCACTCAGAAAACACCTTTTGAGCCATGGTGCCACCCCAGGTGCAGCCCACCAGGGAGGGACTGCGGGAGGTTGGCTCCAAGGCATGTCTGGCCCATCTTGCCCAGTCCCACCCCGCCAGCCACCTTCTAATTAATTTCCTTTTAATGTGCATGAATCCATGCATCGGGTCACTAATCCTATATAATAAAAGACTAATATGCAAATTAACCAAATGGTGGAGCGACTAGTCACTGTGACGTGAGCTGCCCCCTGGAGGTCAGTGCACTCCCACAGGGGGAGCACTGCTCAGCAGAAGCTGGGCTCACGGCTGGCGAGCGCAGCAGCTGTGGCAGGAGCCTCTCCCGCCTCCACGGCAGCGCTAAAGATGTCCAACCGAGGGCTTAGGCCGTCCCATATGGAGCGGGCCTAAGCCATCAGTCAGACATCCCCCAAGGGGTCCTGGACTGGGAGAGGGTGCAGGCCAGGCTGAGGACCCCCCCCCCTGGAGTGCATGAATTTCGTGCACCAGGCCTCTAGTATTTTTATAACTAGTCAAGAAAGAACCTTGCATGTGTTATGAAATGTGCCCGTTGTGTGTTTTTTTATTATTAATCCTCACCCAAAGATATTTTTTCATTGATTTTTAGAGAGAATGGAAGGGAGGGGGAGAGACACAGAGAGAGAAACATGGATGTGAGAGAGGCACATTAATTGGTTGCCTCCCACAGGTGCTCCCACGAGGGCTGGGGATCTAGCGTGCAAACAAGGTATGTGCCCTTGAGAATTGAACCTGGGACCTTTCAGCCGCAGGCTGATGCTCTAGCCACTGAGCCAAACCGACTAGGACTGTGCCAGTTTTCTAAGTATTAAATATCACTGGTTTAGCTGTATTTCATGTAATACAAACACAAATATTTTCTCTTGGTAGCTATTTTAGATGCCTTAAAATTCCAATTTCTTTAATTACCGAGATTTTTCTTTTAATTTCAGAGACAGTGAAATTAAAAGAAAAAATAGAGTCGCATTTTGTTTATACATCAGAAGCTTAATGGTTGACATTAATTTCCATAGACTAAGCTGTTATTAATGTCATTGTCTCTTCTTTTTTGATCACTATTTTGTCCACAGCAAAGATAACATTTTTATTTAAGTCTGGAAAGAAACCTCATCATAACTATGTATTCCTTTTCCAAAAATAAATAGAAATTTCAGTATATAGTTCTGATTGAATTAATTAGGGGGTCATTATTCATTTTAGCATTCCTTTAAAGATATGTTCCTATAGCATTTTTTTTCTTTTAATAAAAGCTCATTAGATTCTTGGAAGTAATGTGAGGAAAAATGGCAGGAGCCACTGCCATCTGAAAAGCAATCAGAACTCAAAATAGAGCCTGACAGTGTAAGCCAAGTTGGAAAAATAATTTTTTTTCTTTTGTAGGGGAAAATATCATTCATTCTGTATCCAGAGATATAATCACTGCTGTTTAATATAGAGATTTCCTTTTAGTGTTTTATTTAGATGTGTGTGACTGTTTACAAAAATAGTATTATATGCATAATACTTATGGCCTGCTCTTTTTAATTTAACCTCATCAATATTCATTTCCCCATCAATATTCATTCTTTACAATATTACTGTAAATGGTTGTGATGCAGTTATACGATAATTTACTGTATTGAAGATAAAGATGTTCAATCCATCTGTTTTTTTAATTATAAATTATATCTTTGTAAACACATCTTTGGGTGCAGCCTCTTGTATATAGTTATATCAGTAGGACAAATTCCTAGAAGTGCAAATTGGTGGGTCAAAAGTGTGGGATATACAAATCTTCTGATGTATTGCCTGTGTGTTCTCCAGAAGAGTTATACCAGTATATACTCATAGTACCTGCTGCCCCAGGCTTCTCTAACAATGGTGTTTTTATTTTACTATGTTAATTTGGTAATCCAAAAAAAAAAGCACATTTAGAAAATTTTAATTTCTCTGAGTAAAAGTTGAACTCTTAAAACATGCTTATTGGCTGGTTGCAAGCTTTTAAAATTACCTATTGATGTCCTTTGTATCTTTTTAAAATTGGTGTGTTTCTTGTCAATATGGACAAATGTGATTGAATTCAAATAGACTAAGGCTTAGTACAAAATGGCTTTAATAGGACTAATAAAAGTTGCCATACATGAACACCTGTTTAGCCCGAAACTCTGCTAAACATACTATCCTTATATTTTATTATTTTATCTTATTTAATGTTCATTGTAATTCTGTAGTAGGCATTTTTATTTTGCAATTGAGGTACTTGAGCTTCAGAAAGGTTGAGTACCTTGCCCAAGATCTAGTGGTAGCGCTAGGATTTGATTCCATATCTGTCTGACTTCAAACCCTGTGTGGTTTTCCTTAAATCACATTTTTTCCTGGTACTTAGCTGTTGTTTATAACAATTTATGCTAGATAATCATCCTTTTTTACAAGTATTGCTCCAGTGTCCTTTAAATATATATTTGAAATGGAGAGAAATAACTTTATTACTAATAGAATCAACTACCAAATGAGTAGTATCCTCTCTAATAAAATGGTAATATGCAAATTAACCATCACTCCGCTACATAAGCCATGCCCACCAGCCAAGCCACACCCATCAGCCAATCAGGGCGAGTATGCAAATTAACCCCAATCCAAGATGGCTACAGCCACAAAGAGCAAGGTTTCCCAGGTAACAGAGCAAGCCAAGCTTTCCATAGCCGTTGCAGGCCTAAGCCTCCACTCAAGCTACAAAGTTTCAATTATAGAAGGTAAACAAATTCAAACAAATGGCGGCAGAATGGAGCTTGAGAGAGCAGGCCAGGGTTGCTGGCGGCAACAGGGGACGCAAAGCTTTCCGCACACCCTGGCCGGGCTCACCCGCTTAAGGCTACAAAGTTTCAATTGTAGAAGGTGAATTAACTGCCACAGAAATGGCTGCTGCCCCAGAAATGGCTGCTGCCCCAGGCTACAAAGTTTCGACTGTAGAAGGAAAATAAATTCCAGATACCAGGACCTCCCCTTGGGTTGCCAGGGGGCGTAGCCGGCCTGCAAACCACCACAGGCCCCTCGCTCAGGCCGTCCCACACCCCAAGGGAACCCCCACCCTTATCTGTGACATCCTTCAGGGCAAACCAGCTGGCCCCCACCCGTGCACCAGGCCTCTATCCTATCTAATAAAAGAGTAACATACAGATTGATCATCACTGCAACACACAATATAGCTGCCCCCATGTGGTCAAAGATCCTGCCCCCATGTGGACACAAGATGGCCACTACAAGATGGCCAGCAGGAGAGGACAGTTGGGAGGCACCCGGCATGCAAGGGAGGGCAGTTGTGAGGGACCAGGCCTGCAAGGGAGGGCAGTTGAGAGGGACCAGGCTTGCAAGGGAGGGCAGTTGGAGGTGATCAACCCTGCAGGAGAGGGCAGTTAGGGGTGACCAGGCTGGCAGAGGAGGGAAGTTTGGGGCAAACAGGCTGGCAGGGGAGCAGTTAAGCATCAACCAGGCTGGCAGCGGAGTGGTTAGGGGGTGATCAGGCTGGCAGGCAGAAGCGGTTAGGGGCAATCAGGAAGGCAGGCAGGCAAGCAGTTGGGAGCCAGTAGTCCTGGATTGTGAGAGGGATGTCCGACTGCCCGTTTAGGCCCGATTCTGGTGGGATCGGGCCTAAACGGGCAGTCGGCCATCCCTCCAGGAGTCCCAGATTGGAGAGGGTACAGGCTGGGCTGAGGGACAACCCCCCGCCGTGCACGAATTTCGTGCACCGGGCTTCTAGTAGTTAATATTTTGCAATGTTTCTCAAGAATAAAGCATCTCCATACCTTAAGAGAAAAAAATGCTGTCTTTATTTTTAGACATAATAATATTAAATTTTATGCACTCCAGAATCTCTTATCATTTGTTATTTTAATTAACTCTTTGGAAAGGAGCATATTCTATGATTTTGTGGGGTTTTGTTTGTTTGTTTTGTTTCTCCATATTAAGAACCAGGCCACTTGCCTCAAATACTTTCTTTTAAACATTATATATATAATCTTATATAAAATATATAAGAAATGGGTAAAACAATAATTAGTGTACTAAATTCTTCTTAACAGAACTTTACAGAGCAATATGGCAAAGCTTCTCTCAGATCTTAGTATGGACACTGCTCGCTGCAAGCCTGGGAATAATCTTACCAAGTCACTTCTGAACATTTATGAAAAACAACCTCAACATGACCCAATCCCTGCTCAAACTTCCATAATGAGCTACTTAAATAAGTTACAAACAGATCACACTTTTCCACGTTCAGAGCCACTTTCTGCAATTAACAATGAGGAAAACATAGTGCCAGATAGGCCCTATGAAAATGTTCTGCCTTCCAAAAGCCCTCAACACAGTAACACCAGGAAAATGGAGGAAGTATCAGCCCCTGGAATCATTTCTACCCTTTCAAAACAGGATTCTGATGAGGAGAGCGAAATTCCAACTCTGATAGAAGGTGAGTGTAATCTGGATAATACAATTTATATTCCCTTGGCTAGAAGTTCTTCTAAAAGGAAATCACCACTGTCCACGAGATTATCCCCCCAGCCTCACATCAGTGCGGCTCCACGACAGCTGCTCAGCAAAGGTGGACCTGTCTCAGAAAAAGAAAATAAACCATGTGCACCTGGAGTTTGTTCTTCCAAAAAGGAAGCAGACGGCGCACCTGAGAAACTTTCCAGAACAGCTGAAATGGAGGACAAGCAGCTCCTCAAGAAAATAAAGGAAGCCATCGGCAAGATCCCTGCTGCCACCGAGGAGCCACAGGAGCGGGCTGCGAGCCACGTTCACGTGAAAAGCAGTGCGGTCTCCGATGGTAGCTTTTTCAATTCTGACTTGACGTCTGACTGGAGCTTCTCTTCTTTCTCAACATTCACTTCTCATGATGAACAAGACTTCCGAAATGGCCTCGCAGCCCTGGATGCCAACATTGCTAGACTCCAGGAGTCCTTAAGGTCTGGTCTTCTAGAGAAATGAACTCGGAAGAAAACAGATCGAGTATCAGTGTAACTTGGTTACATTGAATGTATATTTTAAATTTCTTTATAGAGAAATGATGTTTTATATTAATTATGTGGGGAAAATAAATTGAATAATAAATTTATTATTGGAATATATTGATACTGTAGAGCTTATAAAAACAAGTCATCTTAAATTGTCAATTGCTAAGAGAAGAAAGGGAGTTGTAGATAACTAGAGAAATATTATAAATAATATTTTATTTTAGTACTTAGCAATTAGAGTTCTTTTATTACCCTGCTGGGCAGAGGTTTGCAGGTTGGAAGGATTCTCTAAAGGATAATTGGAAGGGAATCTCTGGGTACAATTTACTATATTCAAACTAGAGTTTCTCTTTTAGGAGCCCTTTTTTTTATGGCATTGTGTATTTTATATGTGATGCTCTTTGCTACAGGCTAGTGTTTTTGGTGAGCTATATAAACATTTAAGACAAAGTATTCCACTTCTTAAAAAAACATTAAGTGGTCCAGTAAAATATAGGTAGCATCCTAGGTGAGCATATGGTTTCTTAAAACTTTGGCACTTTTCTTTTTATCCTGATTGCATGTTTAAGATCTTTAAAAAATAAAGTCAGACTGATCAATGCTAGCAGATAAGTGTCAGTTTTGGCAAACTATGTTTTTTAATAAATGAGTATTTGTTTTTTGTCCTTATTATATTTGAACATGATGGCGTTTGTAAATCTGGCACTGGTTGTAACTGCCTTTCTGGACCAATTATCTTCAGTACTTGAGCTGATATGAACTAGGTTGGACTCTGCTTCTCTATACTAACACCCCAACCTACTCAGTATCTCTTCCCTCCATATAAGCAGCACATTTATTCTCTTAGGAAGATGGATGTTTTGCTATCACTAATACTCCATACAGGTCACCTGCGTGGTCTCATGTGTTTAGTGCTTGAATAGGCTTTAACATTACAGAGCGTTCTGGTCCCAGAAACTCTTTCTGCTGGTTTTTAAGTGTCGGTGCTACAACTTCTGAAGTACCCAGATATAGTCTGATTTTATAGATAGAAATATATTCAGATTTTATAGATAGAAATTTATTAAGTCTAAAAATATTAGATGAATTCTAGGCTATTTTCACAGAATTATCTGTTAATACTTTTAATTTTTCTTACTTCCAGTATTCATAAATAAATATGTTAGTGTATTTGGAGGTAACAGGTCACATAAGTTCTTTGAGTTCAGAAGTACAGTTCAGAAATACAAAATAATAAAGCAAGGAAGAAAATTGTGTCATCTGTCTACTCCAAAATATTCAGCTGTTATTCATATGCAGAAGTAATGTCTTAAGATTATTATATGATAACACAAAAAGATCATTCTGTTTAGCCCTTAATATAGGATGTGAGAAAATTTTTAAATGTTTATGAGTTAATTTAATTAGGGGGTTAATAACTTGATTGAAGAACAAATGAGATTGGAAAATCCTCGAGGGACTGTTTGATATAAGATGAGGGACTATTTATTTGATATGCACAGCATAAAATCATGAAGAGTTCAGTTAAATTTCAAGGTGGAATATGATCCTAACAAAATGGAGGAGATAGTGGGTTTCATAGAAGTTTAAAGAAGGGAGCTACAGAATGGTAGGGGGAAACCTAGAAGGGAAGAAATTTCATTTGGATCATTAAGAATGTATAGGATTTTAATAATTCTGTGAGTGTCCTGTATCAACCCCTGTAGAAATATCAACCCCTGTAGAAAGTCAGTATCACAAAACATAGGGGTTGGTTGAATAGTATATTAAGAGGATGGTGAGTACATCAACCTGACTAAAATGGAAGAGTCAAGGTTATATAAAGGTAACATTTAGAAGAGTTGGAGTCAAACTCTAGAATGTCTTAAGCTCCAGGCTGAGGAATAAGCATTAAACATGAAGTCATTGGGGTTTGGGTATCTTTGGTGGTGATACTTTTTTTTAAATGGAGGATCACCAAATGAAATTGGGTATTCCTAAAGTTGCATAGAGTGATGGTAAATAAGAAGGATTAGAGGCAATAAAAGTGAAAAGGAGAAATTGAATTTTTTTTTTCAGTAGGCTTGATGATTTACTAGAAAGTGAAAGGGAAGGGGAAATCAAAGATGACTCCGATGTTTTTAATTTGTTCACTTTGAGTCACCCTGAGCAACATCTAAAATGAAAAATCAAGTTCTTGATTAAGTTCCAAGTTAAAAAATTCCAAGTTTAGTCTTGATAACAGCACTATACCAGTAAATGGAGGCTGGGGTAAAAAGGAAAGATTGCCCATTCTCAGAAGTCCTCTTCAGATCTTCACATCAAGAGTCAGTATAACTATCTCATCATAGAAGGGTCATTCTGATTCCAAATCTCATAGAAGCTTTAGTGGAGTAGCCCCTAACCTCTGCCAGAGTGAATTCAGTATCTCCTGATAGATATTGAGTGTAGAATGGAAAAGAACATCCTCCAGCATTTTGTCACTATTCTGCTGTCTTTGGATCTGTGGAAACTAACAATGGATATAGTATTTGTGAATACCGCTGAAGATGAAAGAATCTGATTCTGTTTGACCAAGTGTAGAGGTCCTAGGGGCAGGGCTAAAGAAACCAAAGAAATTACTTGGTACACATTCTTCCTTTATTCCTACCACTCTTGGAGTTAGCAACTTTTCCAGCAATCCTTACTTTTCATGAATGATGGCATGTATGTCAAGTGCTTTAAAAAATTTTAAAGGCCCGTTTAAACTACATGGAAAGTAGAGCAGAATTGCAAGGCTATTCGATAGAAAAGGCATGCAGCCAAATCACATCTTACAAAGTATGTATCTAGTGTCAATGAATGAAATGAAAGCTCTAATATGCACCAGGTCCTAGTCTAAACTCAGAATACAACAAAGAACAAGACAGATATTCTTGGAGCTGACATTACAGTGGGACACAAGAAAAGGAACATATAAGTACTGTGAAGAAAAACAGTGTAAAGGAACAAAGAATGACAGAATGGACAAGTTTTGATTATCAGGGTGTAAGAGGCTCTTCCTCAAAAATTAAGTTTAGGGGCCTAGAATTTAAGCATATTACTAGATAAATTGGATATGATTTACCAGCTAATATTCATTTTTCAAATCTGTTAACTCTAACTTTCCTTCTGCTCAAAATTGCTTAAACAGATGAGCTCTATAACTATATTACACCTCAATGTTTTAGTATAACACTTGTAGAGAACAGGGCACTATTTTATTTAAAGCATTTTATTTTAAGTAGGACCTCCCAGAGATTTATTAGAAACTAGGGGCCCAGTGCACGAATTTGTGCACCTTGAAAGGAACTGTGGGCCGTGAGGCTGTGGTGGGCACAGGGGCAGGTCTTGGCCCATCCTCCACGCCCCCGCCCAGCCCCTCCTGCTGCGGCTCCCCAGTCCTCTGTCTGCCGGTAGCCCTGCTCCCATTGCCACTGCTCCCACGTGCTGATGGCATCGGCCCCGCTGATGGCATGAAGCAATTGGGGCCAGTGCCAGCAACGGGTGCGAGTGGCGGCTGCCGCTCCAATCGCCCCTCAGGAGTAGGGGGAGGTGGAGAAGCCCTGAGGGGCGCTCAGGGCCAGCAGCTGCTGCTCACACCCACTGATGGTGCTGAGCAATCGTGTCTGGCGCCAGGCACCGGCAGCTGGTACAAGCAGTGGCTCCAGCACCGGCAGTACGTGCAAGCAGGGCTGGTGCTGCAGCAGGTGCAAGCACTGGGCAGGACCATGGCGTGCGAGAGCAAAGAATTTACAGTAACCACCAGAGGCTTGCCCTGATGACAGGGACCTGCGACCTGCTTTATTCTGGTGCCCCTGCTCACCTGCTCCACCATCCCATCTCGGCTGAGGCCTGCCATGTTCCACGCGCACCCCCTGGTGGTCAGTGTACATCATAGCAACCGGTTCAGTCTATTTGCATGTTAGGGTTTTATATATATGGTAAGATCTTTGGTACTTCATAGCAACCGGTTCGGTCTATTTGCATGTTAGGGTTTTATATATATATGGTAATATCTTTGGTACTTCTGAAGGGCTGAGCTTATAAGTTGAGTTTTTGAAAGGACTTTAGAAGTCATGTATCTCACTTATACCCTTCCTACCCTAGATGCTTCTTAAGGGCAGGGACCAGGATTTAGTCATCTTTGACATCCCCTGTGACACTTGGTGTCTCATAGGCTGTTAATAACTATTGTTGGGCTTAATTAAATCCCTGACAAAGGTCATCTAGGCTTCACTTGATTTTCTCTTGGTGCTGGTAAATTCATGCAGCATCTTCTTGAGAGCTTGTTTGGAGGTTTTAGCAGGGGAGCGCAGCTACACATACACCCTTGACTGTAGACTGGTCCTCTCCTCTGGGGGAAGGTCGTCCTCTTCGACCATGTGTGCAGCTTCAGGAGGGACACACATGGACACATGGATCAGTGAGGGAGGAGGGGAACACCTGCCTAGCCAGCCAGATCAGCCGAATCAACCCTGGTGATCAATGGGGTGACAGATGTTGCAGCCAGATAGCCCTCACATCCCAACAGCTTCTTTATAGCTTTATTACACACATCTAAACTCATTGCATTAGCCTGCCTATAACTTTCATTCTTTATTGCTATAATTTACTTCTGAAAAAAATTCACTTTTGCTTAGCAAACACTTGTACACTATTGCTTGTTCTGAGGAGAAGTGACAGATAGTTAAATATTTAGGATGGGAGATAGGGCAAAACCATTTTTTAACTGTCACCAGTGTAAGGATAATCTATCCCGCCAGCCTACCTCACCGATTTGTAGGAGGGATAAATGTAGGCAAAGCACTTTGAAAACTGGGGGGCACTGAACAGTCTGTGACTTGTGACAACATTTAAAGAGCCCTCATCATCCTACTTGCCCTTGTTTGATGTCCTCCAGTTGTCAATGTCTTAAAATTTAAATCCAGCAATGAACTCCAGATGTGATGTGATCAAGCACAATACAGTTAGATTATCATTTCCTATAATTTTATATTATTTTAAAATGGACAAAGATTGAGTTGGCTATCTTCAGCCATCATATATTATTGCAAATCATATTCAGGCTCCTAGTTAGTTTCCAGATAGTAATATTCACATTGTCATTCTCAGTGTTGAGTGGCATCATGTTAGGGTAGCTTGAAGAGGGGAGGGAAGGGAGGGTCCTGTCCAACTAAAAATGAAGACTCAGGTTCTGACCAAACAAGTGGCCTCCAATACCCCTAAAGGAAGAGCTCACGTTTACTACAAACTGGAAGGGTTGTTCTTGAAGCCAAGTCTTAAACACTATAAAGAATAGTGAAAAGAACTAGACTGGAAATCAGGAGGCCTGGGTTCTTGCACAGGTTCTGCTGCTGCTTTCTGTACTTTGTTTTTCAATTATAAAATGTGAGGATTTGACTAAAACTTCTCTATAGTCACTCCATGATTCAACAATATTTAATTGTATATTTTAGCATTTTGACAGGACATATCTTTCAATTAGTCAACTGTGAGGGTTCTACTCCAGGTATTTAGAACTCTATGTGAAGTCGACATGCCATTCTTCCAATTAATAAGAGGATGGCCCTGCCAACTCCTAAGAAGATTTTATAGAAGATTCTATTTGTTACATATGATTCAAAAAAAGCTGTGACATTTCTCGTGTCTCTATTAAGAATTCTGTCTATCTTGGGACTAGTTTTTAAACATAATTTCTATTAGCATTCGCTACTTAGAAGCTTGAAATACTGGCATAAAAATAATTGTGGTTAACTTTTGCTTTATATTTTACAGACAGACTTTTATAGCTGAAAGGTACTGTATAATCACCTAGCTCAATCTTATTTTTAGAAATGGAAACAAACCAAAAAACATTAAAGACACTTGCTCAAGGCCACACAGATAACACCTTGAATCAGATATTGTTTCAGTCTACTTTTTTCCCTATATTGTCTTCCCACTATTACCTAAATCTTATAACTATTTGAACCCCTGGGATCTAAATCTGTTACCAGAATCTAGTTGTATGCCATTCTGTCTACTAGCATGGTCTCATAAGGAATTTCCTCTGGGATCTGTGAGGATTAAATAAGTGAAAATGCTTTGAGAACTACAAACACTAAATAGATTTAATGATCACTAATTATATATAGGCGGTCTACATGTATACATGTGCATGTATCATACTAGATACTTAAGGTTTTACTTTTGCTTTATGAAAGGTACACAGTGTTCTTAAAATCTGTTTAGCATGTGACATAATGCTAGCAAAACAATTTTTCCACCTGTCATTTGGCCAATTCCATTTAAGCCACTATTTATACTTATTTTTTAAGTAGATAGAGAAAGTTGCATGAGTTTTTCTCCCATTAACACTGGCATTTGCAGTGAGTTCTGACATTTCTGGGAACCCAGCACCATCTTCTGCTCAGCCTGGAGGGTAAGAGGGGTCATTTCTCCATGGAAGCGTCCAAGAGACACTGCAGAGGCATCACACACTATCCAGCAGGAAAAAAATGGTCCCCTTTGGAGCTGGAGACTTACACATTTGTTGGAATCTATAACAAGGAATGTTTCCTACTGCTCAGTGGGGAACACATAGCCAAGTTACGTATTTTCACCCCATCATCCTTTCCAGATTATTCTGTACTTGGCTGTGAGCTCTAGGCCCAGAATGGGGTAGGAGACTAGAATCAAATATTTTAAAAGTCAGCAGGTCCAAAACAAGCAGAACGAACCTCTTGGAGGGTAGTAGTTTGTGGTTTGGCAAGAAGAAATGAATAAAGGAAAAATAAAATTTGAAATCCAGAGCCTCAGTGGATGGAGAGAAAAATTAATCTTTTTTTTTATGTAATTCAGTACTATCAAATTTTTCTCTTAGGATATGGAGCTAGGTTGGTGGAAGATGAGATAAAAACTAGAAGTCAACAAATAAGTATTTGAGTAAATAGGTCTTCCCTATTTGAACCATGACCTGTATCCCACTACTCCAGTCTTTCCTCACCACAAAGCTAATGATCATTTTTTTTCACCAGAGACTCAGACCATTGTCATCACCTCTTCCCTCTCCTAGTCCAACCAGTCTAATAATTTGGTCAGATTGCTGGAATAATGGATGATTAACACATCAAGCAACTTTTCTGAACCCCTAACTTATCCAGAAAGAATGTGAAAATTTTAATTGTAGTTTTGTATCTTTGGCCAAAGTTTGAAAAAAAGTTATTGATAGATCATTGATGAATATGAGACACTTAAACAGGCAATGATATTTGAGTCTGTGGGAAAGTTCATTTTAATAATGATGCATTAGAAGCACAAGAACCCTGGATGGGGAGTCATGACCTAGTGACTCTGTCTTCATGTTCTATATGATCTTCATCTATATATATAAAAGCTCAATATGCAAAGTGTCCCCTCGGGAGTTCGACCAACCTGGAGTTCGATCGCTTGCTATGATGCGCACTGACAACCAGGAGGTGGCGCGGAATGAAGGAAGGCCCCGACTGGCAACTGGCAACCAGGGAAGAGAGGCCCCGGCTGGCAGCCACTAGGAACCCTACCCGTGCACGAATTTCGTGCACTGGGCCTCTAGTTTGTTTATAATTTATCAGCTCTCTACTGTGTGCTGCACACTGAGCATTTAAAGATCTCAAAGACCCTCTCCAGTTCAAAATGCTATCTTTTTCAAGGAGAAATCTCCCAACACCAAAGGAACTAGGCACATAGCTCTGAAATATAAACTCATACTATGTTGGGTGTCATATGAACTTTTAGCTATGGATTGCTGTTCTTTCTCTCTCTCCCTTTAATATTCTTATCTTAGTTGCCCTCCATATTTACTTGATGTCACATTCAAAGAGTATCTTTGTGTGGTAACTCTCCTAAGCCTAGAATTTTTTTATTTTACCCTCACATTAAAATGATAGTTTCCATTGTATTTCCATGTGAAGATCATCATGTAGAGTTGCCCCTTCCTTTGTAGACATCAAAACAAACGAGAAGAGTATAAACTCCATTTATGGTGGAAAATAGGAGAGAGCTCTAAAACCAAGCCACAAATTAGCTAGAAGGACTGCCAAAAGCAGTACTTACCAAGCAGGGTGCTGATGAGAGGAAACCGAGAGGGGATGCTGTGGCTCCAGATAGCAACTAGAGCTGGTAGAGTACTGTTCTCAGTGATGAGCAGTCTCACCCAGAGGGAAAAGTTTTAAATCCTTAGTTTATGACACTGGGAAGGAGATCCACAGGCTCTACATTAGGGGGACAACGTAGACGCCTATTGCCATGTGGAGATGTAAACACTAAGCAAATTAATGCCAAAACTAAATTTTAAAGAAAATTCCAGCCCTTCTTACAAGAATTCTGCCAATTGCTGATCCAGGAAAAAAATTCCTTATCCCCTTCAAAAAGGTGAGTCATCAAGAAGTAATATAGAACCCTAGCCAGTGAGGTTCAGTTGGTTGGAGCATCGTCCCCTACACCAGAAGGTGGTGGGTTTGGTTCCCCGTCAGAGCACATACCCAGGTTTTGGGTTCAATCCCTGGTCAGGGCAACCGATACATATTTCTCTCTCACATTGATGTTTCTCTCTCATCTTTCCCCTCTTTAAAAAAATCAATAAAAGACATTGAAGTACCATCAGAGGAGCTTCAGGGGGGAAAAAGAGGGAAGAAATAGAAAAATAAAACCATAAATGAAAAACGTTTATCAGAAAAATGTTGCCATAAAGTAGATAAAAGTTGTAACTAAATATTTGGCCATGATTTTTTAAAACTGAATTAAAAAGCTGCTTATTAAAATCAAGCACATTGAGCAGAGAAGCAAAAGCTTAGGTACAAGATGATGAAACAACAGAAGGAGATGAACCAGAAGCTGGCAGAGAGCTTAGGGAAGAAATAGAAAAAATTAAGCCATTTCAGAAATGAAGGAAAAGTTGAAAGGCAAGGGAAAATCAATAAATTTAAAACAAGAAGTTTTGGCATAAAATCCTAGGTTCACACTTATTTTCCTTCACCGCTTTGCATATTAGACCTTTCTCTTCTCACTCCCAGTGTGGCTATTCAGAAGCCTGTCCTGGAGCAGATCCTTGAAGTTTTGAAGGTGAGAAAAAATTTTTTCTCTGAAAACCTTTAGAATTTTCTCTGGTTTTGATCATCTTAAATTTCCCTCTAATAAGTATGACAGTATTGTGTTGTGTTTTTTAAATTTTTAATTATTGATTTATTTTATTTTTGAGTAAGAGAAAGAGAGACATCAATTTATTGTTCCACTTATTTAGGCATTCATTGGTTGATTCTTTTATGTGCCCTGACCAGGGATCATACGCACAATCTTAGTACATTGGGACAAGGCTACAACCAACTGAGCTACCTGGCCAGGATAGTATTTTTTAAAAAATATATTTTTATTTATTTCAAGAGGAAGGGAGAGGTAGAGAGAGATAGACACATCAATGTTAAAAGAGAATCATTGATCGGCTGCCTCCTGCACACCCCACACTGGGGATCGAGCCCCCAACCTGGGCATGTGCCCTGACGGGGAATTGAACCATGACCTCTTGGTTCATAGGTCAACACTCAACCACTGAGCCATGCTGGCCAGGGAGTATTGTGTTTTTTTTTTGTTTGTTTGTTTTTGTTTTTGTTTTTAAATATATTTTATTGCTTTTTTACAGAGAGGAAGGGAGAGGGATAAAGAGCTAGAAACATTGATGAGAGAGAAACACCGATCAGCTGCCTCCTGCACACCCCCTACTGGGGATGTGCCCAAAAACAAGGTACATGCCCTTGACCAGAATCGAACCTTGGGCCCTTCAGTCTGCAGGCCGATGCTCTATCCACTGAGCCAAACCAGTTAGGGCAGTATTGGTTTTTTAAATGTCTCCTGTTATTGCTCTATTCGCTCTTTAAATCAGTGATCTTATATATTTTTCTAATTCTGGAAATTTTTCAGTCAATATTTCTTCAAATATTTCTTATGATTTATTTTTCTCTCTCTGTAATTCCTATTAAGCTTCTACTTCAAACCTTTGTGTTTCTTAACTTTTCTCTTATTTTTACCATCTCTGTGTGTCTATGCTTAACGTTTCTGGAGAAAGTTTTCTGATCTGAGTTTTCATCTCTGATTTGTTCTTCAGCTATATCTATTTTGCTGATAAATTTATTTACTGATTCCTAATTCCAACTGTTATATTATTCACACAGTTTGTTCTTCTTTATAATTGCCTGTTCCAGCTTCATATATCCAATGTGCTCTCTTGTCTTATAAAACATATTTATTATGTGTATTTTAAAATCTCTATCTGGTCCATTGATTTTGTTTCCTTTAGCATGAGCACCTTGTTTGTATTTTTAAGCATGAACTGTTAAGCATGAGCACCTTGTTTGTATTATTCTTTCTCTGTACATTCATATTTCTTTGGGAATATTAGTTACCTAGATAGATAATGTATAATGTATACCTGGGAAAGGTAACGGAAATCCAGACTATAACTTCAACCTCTCATGATGACTCTATAGAATGTACATGATGTTGTGGAGTAGTGGTCACAGTAATAGAAATTTTTCCTTAAACTGATGACTTCTGTTATTTCAGTCTAGACTTTATCATTGCCTATTTATCAACCCATATGACTTGACTTTTCCTGTATATTTTCCCCTAGCTCTGCTCTTTTTCAAGAGTTTCTCCCTTAGGATTGGAATAGGATGTAGGACTGCACAGAGGTCAAGACCTTGATCTTCACCTGTTATTAGCTGTTCCCCACCAACCAGAGTTCAACTCTGCCATAACATTATTCATACATCCATTGGCACTGTGTTGGAATTACTCTTCTGCCCCACACAGGTGATAAGGTGAGCAGTGATTCACCCAGAAAAATGTGAAAGGGAAGAAAATACAATGAGATTGTTCTTTCACAATCCTTCATCTGCCTGGCCATCTTCTATCTAGGCTGCCATATCCCATATTCACACTGGAATACAACCACTTCAGGTCTTCTTAAAAATTTCTCAGTGTTTTTATATTATACTAGAAGCCCGGTGCACAAAGTTGTGCACTGGGGGAAGAGATAGTGGGGAGGTCCTTCAGCCCGGCCTGTGCCCTCTCACAGTCTGGAAGCCCTCGGTGGATGTCTGACTGACCTGCTTGCCACGGGCCTAATCCGTCAGTCGGACATCCTTAGCGCTCCCATGGAGGAGGGAAAGGTGCCCGCCACCACAGCTGCACTCACCAGCCATGAGCCCGACTTCTGGCTGAGCGGTGCTCCCCCCTGTGGGAGTGCACTAACCACCAGGGGGCATCTCATGCACTGAGCGTCTGCCCCTGGTGGTCAGTGCGCATCATAGTGATCTGCCATTCTCTCGTTTGGTCGATTTGCATATTGGCCTTTTATTATATAGGATTTTGTTATCTATTGACCTGTTTGTCATTTGTAGGGTCGGTTCTGAAAGGAAGACAGCAGCCCATGTTTGTTTGCCATCCTGTCTTCCACACTAATGCCTAATGTCACCTCTGTCACTTGCCAAATTCTGCAATATCTGTGGGTCTGTGTCTACTCTCTCTAGTCTGTTTCCCTTATCTATTTTCTACCTCTATGCAATACCACACTTCTAATTATTGCAAATTTATAATGTCTTGATATCTAAGAGTATTATCCTTTTTATTCACCTTCTAAATTGTCTTGGGTATCCGGGAGTCCTTTACTTCTCTCTGTGAATTGAGGGATTAGTTTGTCAAGTTCTGTGAAAAATCCTCTTAATATTTTATTGGAATTGCTTTTAATTAATAGGTTAATTTGGAAAATTGCCATCTTATTATATTAAGACCTTTAATCCACTAATGTATATTGCCCCATAAATATCTTGCTAAACTTTTGTGAGGTTTATTCCCAGTTACTTTGTAGCTGTTACTACTATTGCAAATCACTTTTTTGGGGCCTTTTTTTGCAATAAAATATCTTTTTTCTGATATATAAAAATAAATGCTCATTGTAAAAATTTGACCATTATATCATAATATATAAAAACCCAGGGTTCATAACATTCAAAATGACTGAAGGTTCAACCTACCGGAAGTCAGTCCTGCAATCAGTGCTGGGCCCAGCACTGACTGCAGAGGGGGCTGCAGATCAGGCCCAGAGAGAGGCCTGGAGAGAGAAGCAGGGTCTGATCCGTAGCCTCCACAGGGGCTGCTGATCAGCCCCGCCTCTCTGATCAGGCCCAGAGATAGGCCCAGAGACGCTGACTGGCATAGAAACCAACCAATCAGAACCAAATCTGGGTGAACTGCGAAGGAAGAACTTAAGGTGGGGGCTGAGGAGGGGTTTTAAGGGCAACAGCTGTTTGGTGTAAGGTGTAAGAAAGTGGTTCAATTTTTTAATGACCAGTTTGGCAGTATAGTGCATATGGCTGGCTATCAGTCCAGATATAGGGATTATGTATTTTTGTCTGCCAAGAGCATCTCCTCCTCCTGAAAAAGGCTTTCCCCCCAATTTAAGCAATCCTATCCTATATAATCTATACTAATAAAAGCATAATATGCTAATTACACCAGGTCAACCAGCCATCTTCTGGATGTCTGACTTCCTTTCGGACAAAGCCATGGTGGTGGGGGCCAAAGCAGAGGCAGTTAGGGGCGATCAGGCTGGCGGGGAGGGCAGTTGAGGGTGAGATCAGGCTGGCAGGAGAGGGCAGATGGGGGCGAGATGGCAGTTGGACATCACCCAAGGGGTCCCCAATTGGAGAGGATGCAGGCTGGGCTGAGGGAACAGCCCCCCCTCCCCCGTGCATTAATTTCATGCACTGGGCCACTAGTAAATATATAAAGAAGAAAGTAAAACCCACTTGAAAGCCACCATACTGAGATTAACCTGTTGATTATCCTTTCAAGCATTCTTTATACTTGCAATATTCATACACAAATAAATTTACATATTTTTAAATTAATACCTTTCCTCTCCACCTCCTTTTTCCATATCCCCTTTCTTATTCCCTAGCCACACGCTTATAACCTACATTCATAACCCAGTGTGTGACCTTCAATATTTTCTCCAGGCTCATAAAATCCTATATAGATCTTTGTATTTATATAAATTTCAGGGAGTTGATCATTGTTTTACAAAAGTGGATCATATTTTACTTTTCTGTCTCAATTTTCTCATGCTCAGAAGTTCCTATGAAAATCCCCCTAGATAACATCTATAAAATCATTTAGTGTGGATCTAATGCATTCTTTTCAATGGCTGTTTAATGTTCCATGATAGGGAGATATAATGCTCCAATTTATTTGGTAATTTGGTTCAGTTGTATATAATGAAAACTAGTTATTTTAAGTAGAAAGGGATTTAATGTAGGGAATTTGGAACTTACAAAATTATGAGAGGGACCAAGTAGCAGGCTTCAGGCTGGGCCTCCAGGATGACTCCTACACCACAGAACCTGCCCAGCAAGGGAGTTGCTACATCCATCACAGAAAGTTGCTGTCCCAGCTGCTGGTTCCAGAATCACATCACCTTAGTTGCAACGTGGGGATCTGGATGCTACCACCAGAACTTTTGATTCCAGACCTATATTGTGTCTGTCAGGTCTGCACTATACCTCTGATTGGTGAACTTAAATCACCATCTAGACCCCTAGCTTCAGGGAGTCTGGGAAATATATCTTTAGCTTTCAGGCCTCTGCAAAATGGAAAGACACACAAGAAAAGGGTTCACTGGAGGAAGAGTGGGCCAATCCACCAAATCTGCTGTGAGCATTAACTTCGTTTACAGTTTGGGGTCTCCTGTGAACAGTCTCACCCAATAAGCATACTTCTCATGTGGCCTCATGTGTTTCTACTTCTATCTCTAAGGAACAGTGGCTCAGGATTAGAATTTTGGGGTCAAAGGATATAAGTATTTTTAAAAACAGATCTTACCAAGTTGCCTTCTAAAAAGGTTACAATACTTAGCATTTCTGTTAGCAATGTGTGAGAATTGATACCAGCAATCAGCAATGGAAACTATGGCTTGGGGTGTGTGTGTGTGTGTTTACTTTTTATTATGGAGAATTTCAAATACACACAAAAGTGTTGTGTGTAAATAGTATAATGAATTCTCATGTTCCCCATCAGCCAGCCTCAAACACATTCAATCCATGGCCAAACTGTCCCATCTACTTCCCCATTTCATATGATTTTAAAGCAGATACCAGACACCATATCATTTCTTCCATAAATATAAATGTATTTTTAAAAGAGAAAATAAGCACAATATTATCATATCTAAAAAATTAACAAGTTATTTATTAAATATTCAGTGTTTTTATTTTGTGTGTGTAAGGATTCAAACAAGGTCCACAAATTGCAATGTCTTCTTTAATTTACATATTTCCCCCTTCATCTTTTAGTTCCTTACAATATACAGTATTTGTTGGAGGAACTGCAGGTTGCATCCCTATCTTGTAGTAGAATATTTTCCTCATCCTAGTTATTTAATGAGAACTGATAGTATACTACATAAGCTTGGTCAAATTTGGTTTGACCTTATTGGCAAGAATAATTCATAGATTGATGTCCATTCTTCTATCCGAAGTCACATAATGTCTGGTTGTGTCTCCCTTTATTATGTTAGCAAACCATGCTCAGTGTCATGATCCATTAGGGTTGCAAAATGGTCATAGTCCAATTGTATTCTTTTTCATTGTGACATAGAATACAACTATAAAGAAAAACTTCCTCACCTCTAATTTTCAGTTACCCAATAATGCAGTTCATATACATAGACAAGAAAAATCCTTGGTTCTTTCCAGTTATTTACCAGTTTTCAAAATAACGAATTGGTTCCCCAGCATCCTTGAATGGTGACTTGTTTTTTTAGTATCACTGTAAATTCATGAATTGAATTTATTTTATGTATTTCAATCCAGGGCAGGTATGATTCCTACTGATGTTTAAATTGCCACATGTTTGATCAGTGGGAGCTTTGCTATGGCTGTTTTTATGTTTGCCAGTGTCAAGTAATTTTATGTTACTTTCATTTTTATTTCCCTAGTTTCCAGTGAATTAGAGCATATTCATTTTTGCTGGGCCTCTGGGGTTTACTCACTAGTGAATTTTTCATTTGTGTCCTTTGCACAATTTTCTGTCCAGTTGTTGGTTTTGTCTCATCGACTTTCACAGGTGCTTTGCATAGAAAGCAATCCTTTTTGAGAATATAGTAACACACTTTTCCAGACATGCTTATTGATATTAACTTTGAGTACCTTTTGCCATACCAAAAGAGTTATTTGTATATGGTCAAATATACCTGTCTTTTATTTTATACACAGTTTCTTGGTTTTTAGTAAGGAAAATCTCCCCAAACCATAGATTGTATATGTAATCTACTAGATATTTTTCTTCAAATTTTAAAATTATTTTTCTTTTACATTTAAATCTTTAACCTATTTGCAATGTACTTTTGAATTTAGTATAATATGGCAGTCCAGTTTTATTTACCACTTTCCCTATTTAAAAAAAATCATCTTTTTCCCATTGGACTAATACTTTAGCATACAAACATTTCTAATAACCACTGTGATATAATTGTCAATTATTTATTTTTTTCAATAAATATATTTTGTTCCACAAATGCCATATTGACTTGAGTACATAAACTTCATAGTAGGACTGATATTTCACTAAGTCCCCCTACATACACACTCTGTTTTATTACATTTTTACATTGTTTTAGCTATTCATTGTCATTCTTTTCCATAATCATTCTAGCTAATTCCAACAAAAACTCTGTTGGAATTCTAATTGGAATTACATTAAATTTGTATATTAACATTTTTAGAATAAACATTTTTATATTGTCTTTCTTTCCGGGAACATGATGTGAATTTCAACTTATTCAAATCTTGTTTGGTGTCTTTTAATAGTTTTTGTCCCCCAGTGTTTTTCTTTGCAGTATTGATCCTGAGTCTATCTTGTTAAATTTATAAGTATTTAGAATTTTTGTCACTATCATAATTTGAATGGATTTTTATTAGTGGCATAAGAAAGAACTTTCTGGGTAACATGTCCAGTCACTGGAACTCATAACTGAAGGCTCCTTCCCATCACCAGGAAGGAAAGGTCAGTATGCATCTTTCTAAGACCATCTAGTTACAGTCTTGCTGAGCAGTAGGGGGAGGGACAAGATGAGACCCTGGAATACCTACTAGTACCAAGAAGAGAAATCTGAAACGTTGCTATTTTAGCCAACCTCCTGATTTCAAGCTTCTGTTCATGCGAGAGCTCTTGACTTAACTAGACAGTTTTTTCAATAGGTACAGGGATGTGTAGGAGACCATTTTAAAACATGCTGGGATAATCCAGGCAAAAATTTCCCAAAGAAGGATTTCTTCTGTTTGTTTTTTCCTCTTAGACATTCCATTTTGTTATTATGGTATAGATTGGTTGTGTGTGTCTTCAATGAGTATCTTTTTGTTGTTTTAGCTTATTTCCACAGATAACTAATACAACAAGTGTACTTTCATTAACTTTGTATTTTCACAAATAATGAAAAGAATTTTAGCCCACCGGAGGCCAGAGTATTGAATTTAACATGGCATGATTGAATAACTAATTGATACTCCACGGAATAATAGTTAACATTTGTGGGATAATTATTATGTGTCAAGCACTCTGTTCATATGCTTTGCAGTGCATCTTCTCATTCAACCTTCAAAACAACCCTATGAAATGAATAGGGCTTATTTCATTTGATCTTGTTTCTAATAATTAGGAAATTAAGGCCCAGAGAATTTAAATTACTTGTCCAAGGTCACACCATGCATTAATGGCAAAACTTCGATGCAAACCAAGTGGCTGACTCAGAAGATCTTACCATTATACTGTACTCCTTCCACACAAATAATTTGAGGTAGAAATGTATTCCTTACCCTCTAATCTCCATTTCCCCTTCCACAAAACAATGGATTTTTAAAAAATTGATGATATCATCTGGCTGTAGATTCTCATTGGGCAGAAAATTGAGATTATAGAATTTATAAATCAAGGGTCTTACATATAAAAGACCCCTAAATTTGCTTTATAAGATAAATGGATTTCTTATCCATGATCTTTATGTGCTCTTTTTGTCCTTAAATGTGGTCTTTGCTGTGCTGGGTTTTTATAGCGCCTCCTTCTGTGGTTCCTAAGATAAACTTCTACAACATGTTTGGAGGGTGAGGGAGCAAATAGAGAACCTATAGATTATTAGCAGTAGAATATGAGGAAGAATGATAAATAGAATGTGAAATAATGTGATCACTTGAGTTTATATGTCTGTTCATTTAAATTGTTGTTGCTATTCTTTCAGACTATATAAAAGAGTGGATTTAAATGTTCTGCAAGACTTTTTTGCAAAGTGTGACACGGGGAAAAAAGCAGAGCTGCTCTGGATAAGGAGTGGGTGGGGAGCTGGGATCCTGGCTCCAGCCCCCTTTCCATCCACCCCAATCACCTTCTTGGATTCTGGGTTTCTGCAGCTTGAAATCAGTGGTTTAGATTTTAAACTTGTTTCTAATATAATACTAACCATAGGAAATTTAAAATAACAGTTTAGATTACATTTTAGAATTATTATTATAATAAGTGATCCAATAAAACAGTCCTTTCCGGAAAGATGTCCAAGAAATTCTAGACAGAAGTTACTTGGGAGATTGTAGGGGGTGTCTGTGGGGGAGATAACAGTTACTTTTTATTTCCTACCTTCTGTTTTTTCTTTCCTTTTTAGCAATTAGAATGTGTGATTTTTATGGTTAAAATTTTAATTTAAAAATATTTCTGAATTATATTTTCATTAATGGCTTTGTAGTCAAATATTTTCCCCCAAAGATTAACTTTTTCAATTATATAATTACTAGAGGCCTGATGCATGAAATTCATGCAAGAGTAGACCTTCGCAGCCCCGGCTGCCTCGGCCCTCACAGCCCTGGCTTCATCCAGAAGGTCGTCTGGATGGTCCTTCTGCTGTTTGGCTGTTTGGTCAATTTGCATATTATGCTTTTATTATTATAGATTATTATAGATAATGCATAAAATAATAGGATTTAAAGTAAAGAAAATCAATTTATAGTAAATATTTACAGGAATAAACCACAAAAACATTCTATAGTTCAGTATGTCTATTTTCATATTTTAATGCATTTGATCAAAACATTGGTATTTAAACAAAGCCTTTGGAACTGAAGAGAAAACAGAAGCACATTTAATTTCCAAACTGCTCTTTCTGCTTTGAATTTTACCTAAGCTATAAGTAGTTGTGAACTCTGGTCACAACGGGGGAATTTTTTTTAAAAGTCATCCCTCAGGCCCACGCCAGACCAGCTGAGTCCATTTCTGGGGGTGGCACCCAGATATAAGAATTTTTTAAAAGCTCCACAGGTGAGTCCAACATGCAGCCAAACTTGCAAACCAGCAAGTCTTTAACCTTAATCTGCCAATGCTGAGCTAGGGGGATTTAATAAATTCATAAACTAAAGTGACGTCTTTATTATTTAAAATTTATGAGAGATTAATAAACTGTGACATTTTGCCCTCCCTTTCTTCTCCTTTGGGTTTCCTAACAAGTACTCAGAAGTAATGGGGGGACGGGGAGACAGGCCAGAGAAGGGATCCAGAGATAGGAAGTGCAGAGAATGTGCACAGACAGATGGAGGCCAGGGCTTGCAGATTACACTTCCTAGGAAGGCAGTAAAAATAAACAGGCACCCATTCTCACCAAGCAAAGGAATAGATTTTACAACTAGTGTCTTGCTTTGGGGCAATGGGACTAAATTGCATTATTTCAGAATGTCTAAGGGAAGAAACAGCCAGTTTCTCTCTGAGGTGGATTTATTTATCACAACAAACCAGACATCATGTGCTGGTTTTGTGTGTTTGGACTATGGTATTTTTTCAGGTTAATCTATGTATTTCCTAGAACTTTGTGCAAAATCTCCTGATCTTTCATCACTAGCCAGAGTTTAGAAAGACAGGAGTGGTCTAGCCCTCATTAACTCTTGAAACTGACCAGCCAGAGCTCTGTTCCAGGACAGGACTGCACACTAAGGAGGAATTTTGGAAGTGAAATAAAATTAACATAATAGAGAAGGATACAAAATGAATAAACAAATAAATCAGTGTTATTTCTATATGCCAGTACTATAATCTGAAAAGGAAACTAAGAAAACAATTTCATTTTTGGTAGCATCAAAATGAATAAAGTACTTAAATATAAAATTACCAAGGAGATGAAAGATTTCTACACTGAAAACTATAGAACTGCTAGAAGAAATTAAAGAAGACCTAAATAAATAGGAAGACATGCCATGTTTGTAGACTAGAAGACATTATTATTAAGATAACTAGAGGCCCGGTGCACGAAATTTGTGCATGGAGGGGGGTTGTCCCTCAGCCCAGCCTGTACCCTCTCCAATCTGGGACCCCTCGAGGGATGTCCGACTGCCCGACTAAACGGGCAGTCAGACATCCCTCTCACAATCCAGGACTACTGGCTCCCAACTGCTTGCCTGCCTGCCTTCCTGATTGCCCCTAACCGCTTCTGCCTGCCAGCCTGAGCACCCCCTAACCACTCCGCTGCCAGCCTGTTTGCCCCCAACTCCCCTCCTCTGCCGGCCTGGTCACCCCTAACTGCCCTCTCCTGCAGGGCTGATCACCTCCAACTGCCCTCCCTTGCAAGCCTGGTCCCTCTCAACTGCCCTCCCTTGCAGGCCTGGTCCTTCTCAACTGCCCTCCCTTGCAGGCCGGGTGCCTCCCAACTGCCCTCTCCTGCTGGCCATCTTGTGGTGGCCATCTTGTGTCCACATGGGGGCAGCTATATTGTGTGTTGCAGTGATGATCAATCTGCATATTACTCTTTTATTAGATAGGATAGAGGCCTGGTACAGGTGTGGGGGCCAGCTGGTTTGCCCTGAAGGGTGTCCCGGATCAGGTGGGGGTTCCCTTGGGGCGTGGGGCGGCCTGAGCGAGGGGCCTGTGTTGGTTTGCAGGCCGGCCACGCCCCCTGTCAACCCAAGCGGAGGCCCTGGTATCTGGAATTTATTTTCCTTCTACAATTGAAACTTTGTAGCCTGGAGCGGAGCCAAGCCTGGGGCTCCCTCCGTGGCTGGCAGCCATTTCTGTTGGGGTTATAATTGAAACTTTGTAGCTTAAGCGGGTGGGCCCAGCCAGAGTGTGCGGAAAGCTTTGCTTCCCCTGTTGCCACCAGCAACCCTGGCCTGCTCTCTCAAGCTCCGTTCTGCCGCCATTTCTGTTTGAATTTGTTTACCTTCTATAATTGAAACTTTGTAGCTTGAGTGGAGGCTTAGGCCTGGCAAGGGCAGGCGGAAAGCTTGGCTTCCTCTGTTACCTAGGAAACCTTGCTCTCTGTGGCTGCAGCCATCTTGGTTGGGTTAATTTGCATACTCGCTCTGATTGGATGATGGGCGTGGCTTGTGGGTGTGTCAGAGGTATGGTCAATTTGCATATTTGTCTATTATTAGGTAGGACAATACTACCAAAATCAATCTACAGGTTCACTGCAATTCCTATCAAAGTTCCAGTCTCAGTTTTTGTTGTTTTTTTTTTCAATTTTTTTATTAAGGTATTATATGTGTACATATCTTACCATTGCCCCCCCCACCCCACTCCCATATATGCCCTCACCCCCCAGACTTTTGTGTCCATTGGTTATGTTATATGCATGCATACAAGTCCTTTGGTTGATCTCTTATCTTCCCCACCTCTCCCTAACCTTCCTGCTGTAATTTGACAGACTGTTTGATGCTTTACTGCCTCTGTATCTATCTTTTTGTTCAAGTTTATAATGTTCTTTATTATCCATAAATGAGTGATATCATGTGGTATTTTTCTTTCATTGATTGGCTTATTTCACTCAGCATAATGTTCTCCAATTCTATCCCAGTTGCTGCAAATGGTAAGAATTCCTTCTTTTTTATGGCAGCATAATATTCCATTGTGTAGATGTACCATAGTTTTCTGATCCAGTCATCTGCTGATAATAAAAAAAAAATTCTAAAATTTATATGACATTTTAAGGGGACCACCCCCAAATAGCCAAAATAATCTCAGAAGAAAAAAAAGGAACAAAGTTGGAGATCTCAGGCTTCATGATTTTAAAACTTAATACAAAGCTACAGTAATCAAAACAGCATGATATTGGCATAAAGGCAGACATTAAGACCAAACAAATAGAATAGACAGTCCAGAAATTAATCTTTGCACATATGGTCAATTGATTTTTGACAAGTGTGCCAAGACCATTCAATGGGGGAAAAGACAGTCTTTAACAAATGGTGTTGAAAAATGAATATCCAGATGCAAAAGAATAAAGTTAGACTCTTACCTTACATATGCAAAAATTAACTCAAAATGGACTAAAGACCCAAAAGTAAGAGCTAAAACTATAAAACCCTTAGAATAATACATAGAAGAAAATCTTCATGACATTGGATTTGGCAATAGTTTAAGTATGGCACTAATAGCACTGGTAATAAAGAAAAAATAGATAAATTGAATCCCATCAAATTTTTAAAATTTTGTGCAGATAAAGATAATCAACAGAGTGAAAAGCAATCTGTGGAATGGAAGAAAATATTTGCTAACCATATATCTGAGGAAGGATTAATACTCAGAATATATAAAGAACCCCTACAACTCCATGACAAAAAAAAACCAATAATCCAATTAAAAAGTGGGCAGGCCCTGGCCAGGTAACTCCATTGGTTAGAGTGTCAGCCCTATATGCCAAGGTTGTGGGTTCAATCCCTGGTCAGAGTATATACAAGAAGCAACCAATGAATGCATAAGTAAGTGGAACAATAAGTTTCTCTCTCTCTCTCTCTCTCCAATTAATAAATAACATTTTTAAAAAAGTGAGCAAAAGAAATCAAAGACATTTCTCCAAAGAAGATATACAAATGGTCAATAAGCACATGAAAAGATTCTCAGCATTTTTAATCATCAGGGAAATGCAAATCAAAATCACAATGGGATATACTTCACTCTTGCTTAGATGGGTATTATCCAAAAAGTCAGAATATTTAAGATGTTGATGAGAAACATCCAGTTTTTGGTCTGGCATGTAAGAAGTTTGGAAATCACCATCCTAACAAGTAAAAAGCTGAACAAACAAAAATCCACAACCCTTCTTAGATCTGTAAGAAAAGTGATCTCCTAGGACAAACTGCTGACTTACATCTTGGAGAGACAGACAGGTGGATACAGAGAATTACAATTTACCAGAGTAGAAAACCACAAGCAGAAACTTCCACAAGAACTAGTACCCACAGGGAAAAAAAAAACCTGAATTGTAACTGACAAACTGATGATAGCTCAGTGTGGACAAGTCTGATAGTTAAAAATTTCAGGGGGACCCAGACATAGAAAGGGAGGGGCCCACACTTTTTTGAGTTTTACCTCCAGTAGCCCTACTGGGCTCTCACAGTGACTATCAGAGAAAAGAACCAGGGCACCAAATAGAAAATGGTAACAAATATGTTAGCTATTAATCCAACTATTTCAACAACCATTTTGAACATCAGTGGTATAAATGCACCAAATTAAAAGACAGAGATTGTCATAGTATATTAAAAAAGAAAGACCCAAATATATCTTGTCTACAAGAAACTCACTTTAGCCGAAACCGGTTTGGCTCAATGGATAGAGCGTTGGCCTGAGGACTCAAGGGTCCCAGGTTCGATTCCGGTCAAGGGCATGTACCTTGGTTGCGGGTACATCCCCAGTAGGGGATGTGCAAGAGGCAGCTGATCGATGTTTGTCTCTCATCGATGTTTCTAACTCTCTATCCCTCTCTCTTCCTCTCTGTAAAAAATCAATAAAATATATTTTTTTAAAAAAAGAAACTCACTTTAAATATAAAGACACATATTCAAAGTAAATGGTTGGAGAAAGATATACTATGTTAACACTAATCAAAAAAAGAGTAGTTACATTAAGTTTAGACAGAGCAGACTTCAGAGCAAAGAAAGTTGTCAGGTATAATGAGGGCATGCCATGATGATAAAGGGGTAAATTTTCCAAGAAGATACTAGTAAAACAATCCTTAACAGGCATATACTTAACAATAAAGCAACAAAATACATGAGGCAAAAACTGATAGAACAGCAAGGGGAAATAGATGAATCCACTGCTAAAGTAGGAGATTTCCTCACCCTTTTATCAGAATTGGACATATTAGCAGACAGAAAATCAGCAAGGATGGAGTTGAACTTAGATAACCAAAATGACTAGATTAGAGAGACATAAGAAACTAAGTGAGCATTGAGTATATATTAACCTATAGAGCTAAGATTAAGTGAGGGTTAAATTAGAAAGATAATCCTCTCTAATAAAATGGTGATATGCAAATTAACCATCACTCCGCTACATAAGCCACGCCCACCAGCCAATCAGTGCGAGTATGCAAATTAACCCCCATCCAAGATGGCTACAGCCACAGAGAGCAAGGTTTCCCAGGTAACAGAGCAAGCCAAGCTTTCCCATAGCGGTTGCAGGCCTAAGCCTCCACTCAAGCTACAAAGTTTCAATTATAGAAGGTAAACAAATTCAAACAAATGGCGGCAGAATGGAGCTTGAGAGAGCAGGCCAGGGTTGCTGGCGGCAACAGGGGAAGCAAAGCTTTCCGCACACCCTGGCCGGGTTCACCCGCTTAAGGCTACAAAGTTTCAATTGTAGAAGGTGAATTAACTGCCACAGAAATGGCTGTATCCACGGAGGGAGCCCCAGGTTTGGCTCCGCTCCAGGCTGATCCGGGACACCCTTCAGGGCAAACCAGCTGGCCCCCACCCGTGCACCAGGCCTCTATCCTATCTAATAAAAGAGTAATATACAGATTATCACTGCAACACACAATATAGCTGCCCCAAAGTGGTCAAAGATCCTGCCCCCATGTGGACACAAAATGGCCACTACAAGATGGCCAGCAGGAGAGGGCATTTGGGAGGCACCCGGCCTGCAAGGGAGGGCAGTTGAGAGGGACCAGGCCTGCAAGGGAGGGCAGTTGAGAGGGACCAGGCTTGCAAGGGAGGGCAGTTGGAGGTGATCAGCCCTGCAGGAGAGGGCAGTTAGGGGTGACCAGGCTGGCAGAGGAGGGAAGTTGGGGGCAAACAGGCTGGCAGGGGAGCAGTTAAGCATCAACCAGGCTGGCAGCAGAGTGGTTAGGGGGTGATCAGGCTGGCAGGCAGAAGTGGTTAGGGGCAATCAGGAAGGCAGGCAGGCAAGCAGTTGGGAGCCAGCAGTCCTGGATTGTGAGAGGAATGTCCGACTGGCCATTTAGGCCCGATCCCACCAGGATCGGGCCTAAACGGGCAGTCAGACATCCCTCCAGGAGTCCCAGATTGGAGAGGGTACAGGCTGGGCTGAGGGACAACCCCCCGCCGTGCACGAATTTCGTGCACCGGGCTTCTAGTGTTATATAATGTTATGTTATGTAATAGAAGCTGATAACTTGTAGAGTACAACTATAAAAAAAATAAAATGTATGCAAAACTGTTTTCAAGATTCATAGTTATTGTTGGTAGTTTTATATTGTTATTTTGAGATAATTGTATGTTTAATATGAAAAAAAAGCAAATTAGCAAATTGGGATATTCTAATTTCATCACCCCTTATATCCTTGAGAACCAGAATTTTCCATGTGGGATTTCTTCAGAGATTCTGAGTAATATAGAAGAGGTTAATTAAAAACCCTGTAATTCTGAAATTGAATGAGAAATATTATTATGAACTCATGAAGTATTCTCAGTCTATCTATTGAAAAGGACTAGAAACAGCTACCAACCTAGTAGCTATGAAAGCCCCTAGTGCCCATATTGCCATCTTGAAATCTCAATAAAAGAAAGTAGAACTTCTTGGAGAAATGGCCGATTCCAGTTCTGAAGCACCATATGTACAAGATGAGGCTGCATAATTTTGCCACATCAAGCAGCAAAGGAAGCTACGTATTGGCCAAAGATGGGACAATTTGAGCTTTAATGAAGATTAGAATTGCAGTAGATTAAACCCATCAAATATATTTAAATCCATCTATATATATAAAAGGCTAATTGACCAGCCAACTGGCCAACTGGCCAACTGGCCAGCAGGTATGAAGTGCACTGACCACCAGGGGGCAGACGCTCAACGCAGGAGCTGCTGAGCAACAGCAACTTTGCAGAGTGCCCTCTCACACTCAGGGACCCCTCAGAGGATGTCGGACTGCCAGTGTCAGCCCAATCCCCACAGGCCAGGCTGAGGGACCCCACCTACCGGAGGGACCCCTCTCACTCCGCAGATGCCCTTTGAGCCCTGGCACTGCCCCAGGTGCAGCCGGCTGGGGAGGGACCATGGGAGGTTGGCTTCAGGGCATGTCCAGCCCATCTCACACAGTCCCGCCCCACCAGCCACCTTCTAATTAATTTCCTTTCAAGTGTGCACGAATCCATGCACTGGGCCTCTAGTTAATTTACAATGACACTGAGAAACTGAATAAGTAACTTCTGAGTATGATAGATAACCAATTTATTATCTTGAAAACTGAGTAAATTAAAAGAAAGAAGCAAGTGTTTATCCAGACTTCCCTATATAAACTTATTCATGGTAACTAAATACTGGATGAGAGGAAGAGCTCCTTATAAACTTACTTAGCTAATAAAAACAAAATGATAGAATTAAAATATACACTGAGTGGCCAGATTATTATGATCTCTGAACGCATAATAATCTGGCCACTCAGTATATATATATATATATATTTGAGGCCTGGTGCATGAATTCGTGCATGGGTGGGATCCGGCCAGCCTGGCCAGGGGGAGGGGACATGGGTGGTTGGCCGGCCTGCCTGCTGGTTGAACTCCTGGTCGAGGGGACAATTTGCATATTAGCCTTTTATTATATAGGATATGCACTGAGTGGCCAGATTATTATGTGTTCAGAGATCATAATAATCTGGCCACTCAGTGTATTTTTCAATGCTCAATGAGTTTATGGATGCAGAAACCTCATAAGCATCAATAGCTGCTACCCTCAAAAAAGAGTAATAGCAGACATCATATGCCTTTTGATGACAGAGCACACCACCACCTCTGGTCTTGCAAAAGGGATCAAATCTCAGCCTGATGAAGCCTCTGGATCAGCTGCCAATGTGCAGGGAATGCAGAGGTGGAACTGACCTAAGAAAATGCGAGGCCCAGAGTGTGTGAAACTCCACAGATCAAAAGGCCCAAGTTCTTGAACAGACCATTGCAACAGAAGACTTACAAGGCACATCAAGTTTTTAAAAATGGACAAGATGCACAAGGGAGATAAACTGTAAAGAAACTAGCAAAAGTGATAATATAAAAGTCTATGGGGAAGATGAAAAATGGAGGCAGAATAGAGGATGTTGTACAGACATGCTCTCAGGAACAAGTTGGAATTACAACTGAAATACTGAAAGCCTTCCTGAATAATCAATGGAAAACTCACAGGAGAGAACCCTGATACCCAAGGACCAAAGGTGAAGACCGCATGCATGGAGACTGGTAGGAGGGGTGGTGGTGTGAAAGGGCTGGCCGGGCACTCACAGACGGCAACTGAAGTCCCGGAGAGATATCTCAGTTTTTTGCAGGGGGGAGGGGGGTGCCACTGATAACTCTGGGATCTAATCCTGAATCTGGGCTCCCCAGCGGAGAGCACCAAACTGAGGAGGATGCTCATATAACATCTAGCTGTGAAAAGCAGTGGGGTGCTGTCTGCCAGGGAGTGGCAGCTGAAAGTTCGGGCACCCTCTTAAAGGGCCAACGCACAAAAATTCCCTGTGGAGCCACCCATCTTGTGCTCTGGCAGAGGGAGGGTGAAGTGGACTGAAGCTGTGAGAGCAGAACCAAGGACTGGGGACTTGGGGGATAGAGCTCAGAAGGCAGACACCCCAAGTTTCCTGGGCTGAGTAATTTTCCTCACACAGCGGAGGACAGGTCTCCCAGTCTGGGACTTTTCTCACCACACCACAGAACTCAGGTCTCCCAGTCTGGGACTTTTCTCACCATAGACATCTGCCTTGGCTGGGGGGAAGACAGTTGAAACACCCTATTGGAAAACACCTTGCCCTGAGGCCATTAAGAGATTAAAAGTAACAATTAGCCTCCAGGCAGAAGAAACTGTCCCATCCTGTTGAAAACCTCTCGCTACACCTGAGGACAATTGCCTGGGGGTTAATTCAAGTCAGAATCCTATTAGTCTGTAGACAGAGGTGGTCTCTGGAGGCTTTGAGTCTTTGCCTGATCTAATTAGTTAGAAACAGCCTTTAACACTGCCCTGCACTAGAGACTGAGAGGTGTAGAGGATCTATCTAATATATAGTCACAAACCCAAACAGAAAGCCAAAATGAGAAAACAAAGAAACAACCTCGAAATGAAAGAACTAGAGCATTCTCCAGAAGAAGAGATAAATGAAGTAGAGATAAGAAATTTATCTGAAATAGAGTTCAGAGTAATGATGTTAAAAATGCTCAACAGTATGAAAAAAGATATAGGAACTATGAAAAAAGAACAGTCTGAAATAAAGAATGAAGAACACAAATAAAGAACACATTGGAAGGAATACACAGAAGATTAGGGGAAGCTGAGGATTGAATCAGTGAATTAGAAGACAGTTGAAAATATCACTCAATTAGAGAACCAAAAAGAAATAAACAATTAAAAAACAGGAGGACAGCTTAAGGGAGCTGTGGGACAATGTGAAACATAACAATATTAAAATAGTAGGTGTGCCAGAAGAGGCAGAAAGGGAGAAAGGAATAGAGAAGGTATTTGAAGTAATAATGGCAGAAAACTTCCCTAATCTGGTAAAGGAAAAAGTCACACAAGTTCAGGAGGCACAGAGAATCCCAAACAAGAAGAACCCAAACAGACCCACGCCCAAACACATCATAATTAAAATGTCAAAACTTAAAGACAAAGAGAGAATCTTAAAGGCAGCAAGAGAAAAGAAAACTGTTACCTACAAAGGAGTTCCCATAAGGCTGACCCCTGATTTCTCATCAGAAACTCTACAGGCCATAAGGGAATGGCATGAAGTACTCAAGGTAATGGAAAGCAAGGATCTGAGACCAAGATTACTATATCCAGCAAGGCTATCATTCAAAATAGACAGTCAAATAAAGAGCTTCCCAGATAAAAAAAAAAAAAGCTAAAGGAGTTCATCACTACCAAGCCAGCATTACAAGAAATGCTAAAGGGATAGCTGTAAGGGATTGCTGAGAAGAAGAAACAGAGAGAGAAACCTAGCCACAAAGAATTAAAATGGCTATAAATAAGTACCTCTCAATAATAACCTAAATGTAAATGGATTAAATGCTCCAATTAAAAGTTGTAGGGTAGCTAAATGGATACAAAAATGACCCAACTATATGCTGTCTACAAGAGACCCACCTCAAAACAAAAGACACACACAGGATGAAAGTGAAGGGATGGGAAAAAATTTTCCATGCAAATGGAAAAGAAAAAAAAGCTCGAGTAGCAATACTCACATCTGACAAAATAGACTTTAAAAGCATCATGCTAAGTGAAATAAGCAAGTTGGAGAAAGATAAATAGAATGAACAACATAAACAGATGAACAAAAATAGAGCCAGAGGGGGTAAATATTCTAGAATATAGTAGAAGTAATCCTGTTATTTGCAGATTTTTAATATTTCCTACAACTTTCATGAGATCATACTATGTTAGTACAGTTTTGATAATATTATTATACTTAAAATCATTTTATTCTTGAAATATTAATGTATATTGCATGTAATATTATATGTAAGATTATTTTTCTTGAGTAATTGGTGTTTATTGCATATAACATTATCATATTTAAAATAGTTTTTCTTGAGATATTAATGTTTATTGCATGTAACATTATATTTAAGATTGCTTTTCTTGAAATATTAAGGTTTATTGCTTGTAACATCATTATATTTAAAATTGTTTTTCTTGAAATAAAAAAAAACTAGAAAAAAGTCTATGGGGACATCTCTAATAGTGTCAATAATAAAATAAAGGTGTGTGGGGGGGAGACAGGCACCTGGTTACTTTTGGGCGGGTGATAGGGGGCTGTGATTGGGATTCAGGAACATTAAAAGACTTCTGGACTGGCTGGCAGAGTTCTAGTTGTTGACCTGGGTGGTGACTGCAAGGATGTTTGCCTCATAATAATTCACCAGTGTATATATTTATTTTGGGAGGTTTTCTGTAAGTGTGTTTTATTTTACAATAAAAAGTGCGACAAGTACTCCTTTATCTGGAACAGTTTTTCTTTTTTTTTGGGTTTTTTTTAAGAAAAGAAAGTCTAAGTGAAGAGATCAGGAAACCTATGAAAAATTTCATAGCAGGTACAAACTAAATATTAGGCAAGTCAGAAGAAGGAGGAGGAGGAGAAGGAGGAGGAGGAGAAGAAGGAGGAGGAAGAGGAGGAGGAGGAGGAGGAGGAGGAGGAGGAGGAGGAGGAGGAGGAGGAGGAGGAGGAATTTAAAAGGGCTTTGTAGGTACCCTCCAAAAGAATGAAAGGTTCATAACACAATACAGGGAAGATGTCAGAGGAACCCTGGGGTTTCAGAGCTAGAAATCCCTTAAAAAAAAAAAAAAGAAAGAAAGAAAAAAGAAAGAAAGAAAAAGAAAGAAAGAAAAAAATCTCATGACTTTCCTCATTTTACAGATTAGAAAACTGAGGTTCCAAGAGTGACTCCTGAAAGCCCCACAAGACTAGTCCAGAACCAGATCTAACACTCAGGTCTCCCGGTCTGGGACTTTTCTCACCACAGAACAGACTTCAGTTCCTTTACAATTTAATTCCTTCCTTCTTTCCTTTCTGTGGCCGAGTTGAACATTTTATATTTCTGCAGACCATTCCCAAGATAACGTTTCAAAATGCATCCAAGGTTGGATCTTCTGGAGAGAACGCTACAGAAATGCTTTCTCAGATCTGGGTCTGGTTAGCTTGACAGCAGAGTCGAGTGGAAGACCCTGGTCTGAACCTTCAGAGACTGTCTCCAATCTTAGGACGTTCTCTCTTTGCTTTCTGTAGCTTCTTCGGTTCTTCTCGCTCCCTGCCTCTGACCTCACCTAGATACGATTGCTTTCTGCTAAGTAGACTTGTATCATACTTGTATGATACATTTAAGCATTAATAGTAACTGTATGCTATGCACCGCCATATCTCACTAGCCTCACATCCCTGTAAGGCATTTAGATTTCCCCATTTTATAGATATTATAGATAAGAAAACTGAGTAACAGAGATCCTAAGTACCTAGCCCAAAGTTTTGCAGCTAGAAAGTAAGGAGTAGTGTATTCAACTTCAGAACCCGCATTTTAAGGGACTATATTATCCTGCTTATACCATTTTGTATTTCCTCATTTACTGAGCAAATTGCTCATTAACTTGTCTCTTAAAACATTATTTTTTCATTTTATTGATTGTTTGTGTCCTGACAGGGATGGAACCTGCAACCTTGGCGCATCAGGATAATGCGCCAACCAAGAGAACGAGTTATACTTTGTCCAAAAAACAAAATTGTATTCATTTCGGGGATCTACTTGGTTATTCGTTATTGTTTTTGATGGAAAAAGGAAATTAATTAAAAAGTCTACAGAGTTTTTCCAGTGTGTGGTTCTCTTTTGTCCTGGATCGAGCGGCCATCCGGGGAAAATACAAAAAACAGAAAGAGAGTGAGAGAAAGCACCCTTACGGCCACCAAAGCGGGGTGCGAGGAGTTGGGGCGGTGCGGTGGTGGTGGTGGTGGTGGGCGGGCGGGAAAGGCCGAGTTGGATCGGGCGCGGTGTCTGCTCGGGAGTCTCCGCAGCGCCCAGGACTCCGGGGAGGGGCGCGGGTGGGCGTGGCGGGGAGGGCCGCAGGTCCATTCCCCGAGCGCTATGCAAATGAGATGCAAATCAGCGCGTGCGAGCGGGCGCCCGCAGTGTGAGTCCGGACGCGGGGCGTCGCGCTCTCGGTCGCTCTCCTTCACGCGCGTCCGCTCCAGACTCGCCCCCTTGCTCCCTCTCTGGCCCGGCCGCTCGCCCCCGCCCCGCTCGGCTGGGTCCCGCCCGGACGCGCCTCACCGGCCGAGTCGGCAGCGGCGGCGGAGCGAGCGCTGGCCTCGGCTCCCGGACGCCGTCCCCGCGCGGGTGAGTGAGCCCGTCCCACGCTTTTGTCCCAGCGCGGCCCTGGGAGTGCCTCTCCGAGGGCGGGGGCCGGGGGCCGGGGGTGGGGACGCTCCCTCGGAAGCGTGCCCCGGACCCCTTGTTGGAGACAGGTTCCTGTGTGCGGCGAGGAGTTGGCGCGTAAAAGGGGCCAGCCCAGGGCTCCCGGCAGCCGGGTTTTCTTGGCGGAGGTGCGGGGCTCGGGACGCGATGCTGTGGTCTCTGTAGCGTTATCCGGAGGACGTGCCTTTGATAGGAGGGGTTCACCTCGCCGCTAGCCCCCCAGCTCCCCAACCCCTGGCAGGAGGGCTCCGTGACGGCAGCCGCGGGGCCGGGGTGACACAGCCCAAATGTGAGACCCAGAAAGTAGGGCAGTGAAGGCGGCCGCGGGGTCCCAGGCAAAACTGGGGCGCCGGGCGCTGCCGTCTTGCTCTCACTGCCTGCTCCTCACTTCAGCCCCGCGCCGGCTCTGCCTCCTTTGCTCCAACCGGGGTTCCATGGCTGAAGGACCCTTGTTTGCAGATCATTGCCGCCGGAAAGTTTTGGATGAAGCCAGTCCCAGATGTTAAGCTGTCCGCGGTTGAGGTAGAACTCCCTGGAACGTGTGCTACTGTCATCCTTCCGGAGCCGAAGGACTGAATTTAGGAGTGGTGTTGGGTGGGAAGATGGGCTGGCGGGGAGAGGTTTTCCAGGATGTTTTTTTGGTTGGAGGCGGGGGACACACCCTTGCGATGCCGAAGCTCTCCCCAAGTTCAAAGAGCAGAGTCTGTGCACCTCCCCAGCCTTAGGGACCGTGCCCTAGAGCTGCATCCCCCTTCCACGTGGGGCTCTCGGTTCTTTCCTGCCTTCGGGCAGTCCTTTTGGTTAAAAGGCACAACTGTCAGTAAATTATTTCCAATTGGGGGCCTAGAGAGGATCATTTGGGGAGTCCCTCACACTTCAAGGCATCAGCTCTCCACAATGCAAGTCTCTGGGGGAAGTGTAGGTGTTTCTGGAACACAAACTTATTGTGTTCCTAGAAAAGGAGTTTTTATTTCTCTCTCTCTCTCTCTCTTCCCGCCCCCCCTCACAAATTCTTTTCTCTTTAATGCTTGACCTCCTTTCCTTCTGTTTTCTGTGATCCTGCCCTAGCCTTCTTCCCTGCATTGCACACTGCCGGGACTGTGGAGGGTGACGCCGCTGGCCCCACAGCGTCCTAGGCCATCAGTGGAATGTTCTCTCCTGGTGCCCAGAGTGAGGTTGGCCCTTTGTGGACCAGGAGCCTTGAGCCAGAGCAGGTAGGGTAGGAGCCTGGGCAGTTTGCCTTGGTGGGAGTGGCTGGACCCGGGGTGCTGGATTGGGTAGTGGGGACTCTGGGGGCTTGCATAAGGGCCTTTCACCAGGATGTGCATGTCTGTCCCCTCATTCACTAAGGATACAAAAGGATGCTAGTCCTCACACAGCATTAGGCATGAGCTTAGAGAACCACCCACAGCAGTGAAGGATTACTGCCTTTGGTTTCTCATACACACAGGAACTGGCTAGCTGCGGCCTTGGAGTCATTTTTCTTTGTGTGTGTGAGGTTTACTGGCCTCCTATCAGGAGCCTGTTTCCCCAGGGGCCAGATCTTGGGGAACATGTCCAGAGAAGAGTAGGCCCTTGGGAGTTCCCGGTCTAATTGGTAGGTCAGGTGGAGGGATTTCAGATGCAGTCACTATAGGCCTGGGATCCCCGGCGGGCAGCTTCAGGGGAGTCTGCTGGGAAGGCTCATCAGGAAAGGATGCTGGCCCCAGGTGGTGCTGAAGGGAGAGGGGCCCATGCAGTGCCAGAGGTGAGGGAGGGGTCTTGATCCTGGCTGGGGAGGTCTTCTCCAGCCTCGGAGGAATAGATTGTGAGTGTTCTGGGGTCACCGTGGACTTGCTTTCCCCCTAAAATATGAGTCTAGAGTCTGAGAAACAGAAGTAGTTGATTTATTGGCTCTTTGCCTACTAAGAGGGTTAGGAGGTGGAAATTTGAGAATGCAGCCTGGTCTGTGGGTAGGGACCCCATAAACCTATGGAGTCTTATTTACTGTCTTTCTGAGACATTTCTTGGCATTCTGGAAATATACACCAAGGCCACTTGAAAACCTAACTGTCCTTCCCCCAATTCAAACCAACACACACTGGTTGGAAATTGTTCATTTTAAAGAAGTTTCTTACCCTATCCTTTCTGTAAACAGAGTGACATTTAGAAAACAACCCTTAGAAAATAACCGTTCCCAAAAGAAGACATTGTCCTCACCCAACTTGACTTAAATCATTTTCCTATGACCAACAGAAGGTACATCCAGAGGCCCTGAGGTAGGACCATGTGCATGGAAACTGTACAAGGGGACACTTGAGTGGCAGGTGGGTTCAGAATTAAGGACCCATCCATCCAGCAGTCCAGAGTGAGGACATCGCAGATGTCACTAGAATAGGCTCCATACCATGTGACTTCTTCCCACCCCATTACTCCTCTACCCTGCCACCCACAGCACAGAAAGGTGAGTGTGCTGGGCTGGGGTCTGCTGTGTGAGCCACTCACCCCTCCCACCTGTGCCATTCTGCAGATGAATTCTGTTTCTTTATTGAGTTTTGGATTGTTTGTTTTAAGCCGACATGTTGAGCACATAAATGAAGTTTTCCTTACAATCTCAAGGTGAGTGGATCTTGGTGTTTGACACTCTATGTCAACGAATGCATCCCTCCTGCCTTGTTTTATGCATTTGGTATGCCAGGGCTGCAGCCCTTGTTAAATGGGCAGTGACAGCCAGCCCAGTGGGGCTGGGCAGGAGGACGCCAGTAAGAACTGCTCCCTGTTTACAGTTGGTGGGGTGGGGATAAGGCTGGATTTCCAGATGCTCACACCACCTTCTTTTCATTGCCCTCCTGCTCACTGTCCCCTGGTGTCTGAAGGTGAATGCTCACAATGGGCTCCCTACTAGGGAGCTGTGGGAATTTTGGTGTAGTTCTGGCTTCTCGAATTTCCCATTGTCCCCATCCCACCACTGTTGGTACTTCTGTCCCCCTTTCTCTTTTCTCTGGGGTCCTGAGCGTAGTGCCCTTTGGAGACAAAAGAAATGGGATGAGGAGAGGATTTTCTTTTCTTTCAGATCTACTTGTTGATTCTCTTCTCTTCCCCCGCCACCTGGCCCCCAGATCTGATGCTAATTTGTTAATGTAGAACCCGAGTGATTTCTCATAATCTTTTGGGAACCAAACACCTACAGTTTTGAGCTTTCATGGTTGAGAATGCTGTTTATCTTTTTTGTTTTCAGAGACTGAGACTTCTAGTGAGAGTAGCTCTCCTTCAGATGTGTGGCAGGAGGAAGCAGCACAAGGGGAGAATGTGACCTTTGTTGTTAAACCTGGGTTCAGAGCCTTCCATTCACTGACTGGCTGGATGTTCATGGGCACTGTATTTAACCTCCGTGAATGACTTCAGTTTCCTCATCTGGCAATGAGGGTGGTTATAAAAATGAAATGAATATGTGAATATAAAGAGGCACAAAAGAAAGAATAGCTATTACCCGAGTAGTATTCTCTATGCCGATGGAATGACATCAGCCAACAAACATTAATTATGAACCTACTCTCCGTCTAGCCCTGTGAAGGGTTATGAAAGAAAGGCAGTATGCTCAAGAGACTTTGGGTCTGTATGGGGACACAGCTAACACATATGAGGTAATTAGGAGACAGGGACAATGTAGCAATAGTTTCTAACCTTGCTCCCCACCCCTGATAAAATTTTATATATTATCATAGAGCTATCACATTCATTTTTTTAAAATATATTTTTATTGATTTCAGAGAGGAAGGGAGAGGGAGAGAGAGATGGAAACATTAATGATGAGAATCATTGATCAGCTGCTTCCTGCACACCCCCTACTGGGGACCGAACCTGAGAACCTTCAGTCCATAGACTGATGCTCTAACCACTGAGTCAGACCGGCCAGGGCAATCTTGTTTATTGTTTTAAAGAACCAGCTTTTGGTTTCATTGATTTTTTTTTGTATTATTTTTTTTAGTTTCTATGGGATCTTTATAATTTCCTTTATTTTACTTATTCTGTGCTTTTCTTGTTGCTTTCTTTCTAATTCTTTTAGTTGTAAGGTTAGATTATTTGAGCTTTTTCTTGTTTCTTGAGATAGGCCTGTAATACTGTGAATTTCCCTCTCAGGACTACTTTCATTGTGTCCCATAGATTTGGTGTTGTTGTATGTTCATTTTTGTTTGTTTCCAGGAAGTTTTTTATTTCTTCCTTAATCTCATTGATAATGCATTCATTGTTTAATAACCTGCTATTTAGTCTCCATGTGTTTGAATGTTTTTGAGTTTTTTAATTGTAGTTGATTTCTAGTTTCATGCCATTGTGATCCAAGAAGATGCTGGGTATGATTTCAACCTTCTTAAATTTGTTAAAACTTATTTTGTGTCCTAACATGTGGTCTGTCTTTGAGAA
Organism: Cnephaeus nilssonii; assembly: GCF_951640355.1. NCBI lineage: Eukaryota > Metazoa > Chordata > Mammalia > Chiroptera > Vespertilionidae > Cnephaeus > Cnephaeus nilssonii. The sequence continues at coordinate 55,638,125 of NC_137074.1, forward strand.
TGTTCCACATGCACTTGAGAAGAATGTATATTCTGCCACTTTAGGATGAAATGTTCTGTAAATATAAATTAAATCCATCCGATCTAGGATGGGGTTCATGGTCACTGTTTCCTTGTTGACTTTTTGTTTGGAAGATCTATCCAGTGATGTCAGTGGGGTGTTTAGCTCCCCAACTGTACTGCTATTGATCTTATCCTGAAAGTCTTCCATGAGTTTTTTTCAATATATTTAGGTGCTCCTATGTTGGTTGCATATATGTTTACAAGGGTTACATTTCTTATTGGATTGATCCCATTAGTATTATGTAGTATCCTTTGTTTCTTGTTATGTCCTTTGTTTTGAAATCTATTTTGTCAGATCTGAGTATTGCTACCCCAGCTTTTTTGCCTTTTTTTTTTGTTTCCATTCGTATATATATATATATATATATATATATATATATACACATATATATACATATATATATATATATATTTTACATATTTTCACTTTCAGTCTGTGTGAATCTTTTGTTCTGAGGTGGGTCTCTTGTAGACAGCATATATATGGGTCATGTTTTCTTATCCATTCAGCTGCCCTATGTCATTTGATTGGAGCACTTAGTTCATTTATATTAAGTTTATTTTTGATAGATACTTATTTATTGCAATTCCCCCCCCTTTATACTTATAGTAGAGGCCTGGTGCATGGATTTGTGCACCAGTGGGGTTCCTCAGCCTGGCCTGTACCCTCTTGCAATCCAAGACCCCTTGGGGAATGTTGGAGAGCTGCTTTCTGTCTGATCCCTGCAAGCCAGGCCGAGGGACCCCACAGGTGCACGAATCCATGCACCGGGCCTCTAGTATGCATATAAGATCTTTGGTTAATCTCTTCTTGCCCTCCCCTCTTCTCCCTCCCCTCTGAGATTCATCAGTCTGTTCCATGTTTCCATGCCTGTGCACCGAGCGTCTGCCCCCGGTGGTCATTGCGTGTCATAGCTACTGGTCAGTCGGCCGATTGGCCAGTTGGCTGGTTGCTTAGGCTTTTATATATATATATAGATTCCTCTCTGTCTCTCGATTTCTTCTTCTCTTAAAGTAGTCCCTTTAACATTTCTTGCAATGCTGGTTTGGTGGTAATGTACTCCTTTAGCTGTTTCTTTTTGTTTTGTTTTTTTGTCTTGGAAGCTCTTTATTTTGCCTCCAATTTTAAATGATAGCCTTGCTGGATAGAGTGATCTTGGATTCAGGTCCTTGCTTTTAATTACTTTAAATACTTCACGCCAATCTCTTCTGGCCTGAAGTGTTACTGTTGAGAAATCAGCTGACAGTCTAATGGGAACTCCCTTGTAGGTAACTTTCTGTCTCTCTCTTACTGCCTTTAAGATTCTTTCTTTGCTTTTAATGTTTGTCATTTTAATTATGATGTGTCTTAGAGTGGGTCTCTCTGGGTTTATCTTGATTGGGACTTTCTGTGCTTCCTGAACTTGTGTAACTTTTTCCTTCACCATGTTAGGGAAGATTTTTGTCATTATTTCTTTAAACAGGTTCTATTCCTTGTTCACTTTCTTCTCCTTCTTGCATCCCTATGATGTGGTTGTTGTTACATTTCATGTTGTCCCAAAGTTCTCTTAAACTATCTTCCAGTTTTATAATTATTTTTTCTTTTTGCTACTCTAATTGAATGTTGTTTTTTACCTTGTCTTCCAAATCACTGATTCAATCTTCTGCTTGATTCAATTTATTTTTGATTCTTTCTAGTGTATTCTTGAAGTCACATATGGTTTTCTTCTTTTCTGACTGGTTCTTGTCCATGGTTTCTATTTTATTTTTCATGCTGTTATAGTTATCACTAAAATACTTGTAATTCTCACTAAGTTTCTTGAGCATCCTTATAACCATTACTTTGAACTCTATATCTGAGACATTGCTTGCCTCCATTTCATTTAGTTCTTTTTCTGGAGATTCCTCCTTTTCTTTCATTTGTGTGTTGTTTCTTGTGTCCCCATTTTTGCTGTCCCTTTGTATTTGTTTCTGTATATTAGATAGAACTGCTAGGCCTCAAAGTCTTTGTGGGGTAGCCTTATGTAGTAAGTGTCCTGTGGGACCCATTGATGCAATCTCTTTGGTCTTCTGAGCCAGATGCTCTAGGAATATCCCTTGTGGGGGCTGTTTTATCTCTCACTTTGTAACAGAGTCTTGATTGTTGTTGTCGTCCCATTGTGGGTGGGATCTGCCCTCAGGCTGGCTGACTGTGAGGCTCAACTCCAACCATGTTGTGTGAGCTGTTGTGCAGGTGCTGACAGAACAAAGCAAAACAATACAACAAAACAAGAAACAAAGCAAAAGCATACAAAAGACTCCTATAACAATAAAAACAACCACAAAAGAAAAAAGAATTAAGAAAGAGAAAAGAGAACAAGAATAAGAAAAGAAAAGAATAGGAAAAAAATAAAAGAAGAAAAAACATGGGGAAGAAAAAGGAATATGAAAGGAAAGAAGGGAGAGGAAAAATAAGAATAAAGAATAGGAAAAGGAAAACTGTATAAAAGAAAAGAGGGAGAAAAAAATTATGAAAAGAAAAAAGTAGCGAAAGAAGAAAGATAAAAAATAAGAAAAGGAAAAAAGAAGAGAAAGAAGAAAAATAGAGTAAGAAAAGGAAATAGAAAAATAAGAAATATGAATGAAAAAAGAGACAAAAATAATAAAGCAATAAAAAGGAAAAGTAATAAAAATAATGCAAAAAAAAAATAAAAGTGAAGGGTTCATCTTGGCATAATTTAGTGCTTCTTGCGAGTTCCCTTTGGATCCTGCTCTTACGTTGACTGAAGCCGACTGTTGCTTGCTGTCTCTGGGTCTCCTGGGAGGTTTTAGTGCTGGCCACCGTCAGAAGCTGTCCATATTTGGCTCTCGGTAACCTGTTGGAAGCTTCAAGCGATGCACAGTTTGTGGCTGCCTCCACAGGGCTTGACTCAGTGAGGGAGGGGCCAAGTTGCACTCTAGGGCCAGCTTGTTAGTAGCACTGGGGCCCAGGGATGGGTCAGAAAACATTCCAAGGGTCTTTGGGCTCTGCCTCCACCTGCTTCCGGCCAGCTGTCAAACTTAGTCACTGAAAAGGTTATTTCTGAAAGGGCCATTGGTGGAATCAGGTGTATGAGACTTCTGGGTCTTCTGTGAGGGGGAGATGCTGTTTAGAGCCATTTGTCTGAGACTGTCCTGGAATATTTCCCTGACCTCGGCAGGATAGAGCCCCTTGTATATACGTAGTCTACTAGGTTCTGCTGGAAGGCAAGAATTTTTATCAGGTCTCCCGGGAAGGGGAACACCAGTCAGGTTCCAAAGCCAGTCTTGACGCCCCTGAGTCTGTTCAAACCCTTAGGCTTAGACTCTGCTGCTGTCTCCTCAGCAGGGCTTGAGATGCAGAGTGGGGCAAGTGGGATTCCTGAGGGTAGGGCATTCCTGAAGGCAGAGTATTTGCCTTTTCCCAAGCTGTTACTGCTGGGAGGGACCTATGTCTCTCAGGGAAAAATGGCTGCTGCAGTCTGGGTGGACGACTGATCGCAGGTCTCTCAGCCGCTGCTTTTCCACATCTCCCTCCAATGCTTTCCATCCTAGACCCTCTTCAGGAAACTCCAGTCGATACCACCCTCCCTCCACCAAATCTTTGGGTGAGTGGCTGCAAATGAAAATCCTATACTCTGTCTCCCTCCCTCCCTTCCTTCCTTCCTTCCTTCCTTCCTTCCTTCCTTCCTTCCTTCCTTCCTTCCTTCCTTCCTTCCTTCCTTCCTTCCTTCCTTCCTCCCTCCCTCCCTCCCTCCCTCCCTTCCTCCCTTCCTCCCTTCCTCCCTCCCTCTCCCCCCCCCCATTTATTTATTTTAAGTGGCTTTATCTCCGACAGGCTCTAGCTCTCCCTGGTGGCCAGAAGCCCCACCACCTTTCACAGCTGGATGTTATATGGGCAACTGTTCTCGGCTCTGGTGCTCTGGGCCCAGGAGCACAGCCTGGAGTCTGGGCCTCATTCCTCTCAGAGAAAACCTCCCCGAAGCCAAGACATCCCTTCTTATTCTTGGCCTGCCACTCATGGAAGCTGGGCTAGCCCCTCTCTCGACCCTGCCCTTCCTACTAGTCTCCAGGTGGGTTCTGCTTTTCCTTGTTAATGTCTCCACTTCACCATGGCTGGTTTGGTTTGGTGGTTAGAGCATCAACTTGCTTACTGAAGAGTTTTGGGTTCGATTCCTGGTTGTAGGCTTGATCCCCAGCCCTGATCAGGGGGCAGTGTGGGAGGCAACCAATGGATGTGTCTCTCTCACATTGATGTTTCTCTCTCTATCTCTCCTCCTTCCTTCCACTCTCTCTAAAAAATTAATGGAAAAATATCTTCAGGTGAGGATTAACAAAACAAACAGATAGCCCTTGCTGGTGTGGCTCAGTTGGTTAGAGCGTCATCCTGTGCACTGAAGGGTCATGAGTTCGGTTCCCAGTCAGGGCACATACCCAGGTTGTGAGGAGGCAGCCAATCGATGTTGATGTTTCTCTCTCATTGATGTTTCTCTCTCATTGATGTTTCACTTTCTCTCTCTCCTTCTCCCTTCCTTTCTCTCTAAAATCAATAAACCTATATTTAAAATAAAATAAAAAACAAAAGCAAACAAAAAAGTCACCTCTTCAGCTAGTCCTCAGTTGGTAATTCTGGGTGAATGTTCCCCAATTTAGTTTTATTTTCAATCCAATTTATTTTATATTTCATGCCTTATTGTGTTGGTTAGGATCTCCAATATGATGTTAAGTAGGAGTGGTGAAAATAGACATCATTGCCTTATTTTTATTATTTATTAAAAATATTTTTATTGATTTCAGAGAGGGAGAGAGAGGTAGAAACATTAATGATGAGAGAATCATTGATGAGCTGCCTTCTGCACAACCCACACTGGGGATGGAGCCCGAAACCCAGGAATGTGCCCTGAATGGGAATGGAACCGTGACCTGGTTCATAGGTCGACACTCAACCACTGATCCACACTAGCAGGGCACATTGCCTTATTTTTAATCTTTAGGGACAAGTATTCAGTATCATACCATTATGATTTATGTTAGCTGTAAGGTTTTTGTAGCTGTTCCTTATCAATGTGAGGAAATTCCTTCTACCCCTGGTTTGCTGAAGCTTTTTTTTTTTTAAATCATGAATTATTTTTTCCAAGTTTTTTTTTTTTAATCTATTGATATGATCATTTTTCCCCCTTCTCTCTATAAGTTGGCAAACTTTTTCTTAAAGAGTAAGTTTCGTAGTCAGTTCAGGTAGCTATAGTAAAATACCATAGACTGGGTAGCTTATAAACAACAGCAATTGATTGCTCCAGCTCTGGAGCCTGGGAAGTCCAAAATCAAGGCACTAACAAGCTTGCAGTTTGATGAGAGCGCTCTTCCTGTTCACAGCCATCACCTTCTCACTGTGTCCTCACTTGGTGAAATGTGGTTAGGGATCTGTCTCTCTGGAGCTTCTGTTATAAGGCACTGATTTCATTCATGAGGGCTCCACCCTCATGTCTTAAGCACTAACTAATGCTCCTAACTCCTAACACCATCATCTTTGAGGATTAGGATTTCAACAGATGAATTTTGGGAGGACACAAACATTTAGAACATAGCATCCAGATAGTAAATATTTTAGTCTTTATGGCTTATAAGTCTCTCTTCACCTCTCTACTCAACTCTCATATGGTCTCTGCCCTGACTCAACTCTGCCCTTGTAGTACAAAAGCAACCATAGACAATACATAAATGAGTGGATGTTGCTGTATTCCAGTAAGTATTCTTTACAGAAACAGATTGCATAGTTTGCTGACCTCTGCTTTAGTCTGTTGATATGCTGAATTATATTAATTGATTTTCAAATGTTGAACCAGGCTTACATTTCAGGAATAAACTCCAAACGTGATATATTATTAATCTTTTTATATATTGTTGGATTCAATTTGCTAACATTTTTTTGTTTTTGTTTTTATGCTCATGAAGGATATTGGTCTCTTTCCCTGTAATGTCTATGTCTGATTTTGGTGTTAAGGTATAGGCTGCCTCATAAAATGAGTTGGGAAATGCTCCCTTCTATATTCTGGAAGAGTATGTGTAAGATTGTTATTTCTTCCTTAAAATTTTGGTAGAATTTTCCAGTGAAGTCATTTGAACATGGAGGTGTGTGTGTGTGTGTGTGTGTGTGTGTGTGTGTGTGTGTGTTTGGGGGGGTGTTGGGAATGGGTTTAACTAAAAATTAAATTCTTTAATAAATATAGGGTTAGTCAGGTTATCTATTTCTTCTTGATTTATTTTATTTTGTTATTATTATTTTTTAATATATTTTTATTGATTTCAGAGAGGAAGGGAGAGGGAGAGAGAGATAGAAACATCAATGATGAGAGAGAATCATTGATAGGCTGTCTCCTGCATGCCCCACACTGGAGATTGAGCCTGAAACCCAGGTATGTGCCCCAACCAGGAATCCAACCGGGGACCTCCTAGTTCATAGGTTGACGCTCAACCATTGAGCCATGCCAGCCAGGCTCTTCTTGATTTTTGATAGTTTGTGTTTTTTGGGTAATTTGTTTCTCCTAACATGGAGAATTAATGGACAAATATTGTTTACAATATTTATTAACCTCTAAATATCTTTAGGGATTATTGTGATATTACATCTTTTATTCCTGATATTTATAATTTACAACTTTTTTCCTTTCTGTCAGTCTGGCTAGAGGTGTGTCATTTTATTGATCTTTTCAAAGGACCAGATTTTGGTTTCATTGATTTTTTCTCTGTTATTGTTCTGTTTCCAATTTCATTGGTTTCTTAATTTTTCTTCGTTATTTTTCTTCCGCTTGCTTTGTTTAGGTGCTCTTCCTTTGCTTCGTTTGCTGACCTGGAAGCTTAGCTCATTGATTGGAGACCTCCTTTTCTGGGACAGTTGGGTTGGGAAGGGGAACTTAGAGGTTTAGAACCAGTGTTTCTACCTCCAAGCATTTATTCTGAAAACTCTAGTGAAAGCTTGTGCCAGATTCTTCCAGAGCTTCTTGAGGCTTCTACCTAGGAATGGGACCAGTAGGAGGGATGAGAAGAAGTCGTACCTTGGACTTCTTTTCTCATGGAGTAGCCTGGTCTTTCAGCTGTTCATCTGCCCCCGACTCTGTAGAATAGAGAGTAGAGGGAGTTGGAGTTGCTGCAGTTTTATGGGTGAAAAGGCTGTTTCCCAATAGTTTAGAGCAAGGGTGGGCAAATTTTTTTCTGAAAAGAGGAGTAGTAAATATTTTCAACTTTGCAGACTAGGCCATCTCTGTTAACAATATTCAACTCTGCCATTGTAGCAAGAAAGCAGCCATAGCTAATATGTAAAGGAATGGGATGGCTGTATTTCAATAAAATTTTATTTACAAAATAGATAATGGGCTGGATTTGACCATAGTTTGCCCACCCCTGTTTTAGTCTTTTAAGATAGTGAATTACATTGATTGGTTTTCTTTTTTTTTAAATATATTTTTATTGGTTTATTTTTTAAAATATATTTTTATTCTCCTAGAGGAAGAGAGATAGAAACATCAATGATGAGAGAGAATCATTGATCGGCTGCTTCCTGCATGCCCCCCCCCCTACTGGGGATCGACCCCGCAACCTGAGCATGTGTCCTTGACCAGAATCAAACCCAGGACCCTTCAGTCTGCAGGCTGACGCTCTATCCACGGAGCCAAACCGGCTAGGGCGACATTGATTGGTTTTCAGATATTGAACCAGCCTTGCAATCCCTATACAAACTCCACTCAGTCTTAGAGCATCTGGTTTGTACCCGTTCCTGTCTTTGCTTCTTAGCTTGTATTGTCACTAAGCTGTGAGTTTCTCAGGAGCAGGATCCCAATATTACCACCTCTTATCTCCCAGCAAGCATATAGTTGATGGCTAGGAAACATTTGTACTGGGTGGAAATCACTGTGCGTGTCCACAGTGCGTCTGCTGAGTTCCCGTTATGGCCCCCTTGGGCCCGGGAAGTGGGGGTTGTGTGGAGGAGTTGGGCCCGAGTGCTGTCACTGCAGGCGCAGGCTGATCTTTCGTTTTGGAGACTGTTTGGGAAACATGACTTAAGTTCAGTCTGTGGGGCGCTGCTCTTTAATTACTCCTTTTCCTGAGGGCTGTGGTTGGCACAATGGCTGCCAGGCCCAGGAACTCAGGCATCCAGATGCCAGCCCAGTGCTGGTGTTCTGAAAGGGCCGTGGTCTCCTTTTACACAGAGGGGTGTGCCTGTGTGTGGAGAGTGGAGAAGGAGCGGCCGGCCTGCTGTCTCCTGAATGTGCGCACCCTTGACCTTCATGTCTGTGGTCAGCTCTATGTTGACCACATAGTGCCATGGCGACATGATGCACCAGGCAGATTGCAGAGTCCACCTCAGCTACTTTTCCTCAGCGGTTGGGGCAGCTGCATGTGAAGTTGATGGGAAGGGTCTGGGCTTTGCAGCGGACAGATCTGGATTTGAATCCTGGCTCCACAACTGATTAGATGGGTGACCATGGGGAATTATTTTAACTAATCTGAACTCATTTCTAAAATGCAGATGTGTAAGGGTCCCAGCATGTGAGGGTTACATTAACTCCACACTCTCTCTGCTGATGTGGGGAGAGCATGGGGACTTTAAAGGATATAAAGCAGGGAGTGGTGGGCGAGTCTGGAGAGAAATGCAAAACAAATGGCAAACCCGGTGGAAAAAGCTGTTGGAAGACTAGGCTGTGGAGAGGCAGTATCAGTCACTTTCTCCCTCCTCAGATACTTCTGGACTGAAGGGTGGGCAGGGTGACTCAGGGGCTGAGTCTCTGATTTTGCTCTGGAGCAAGGAGGGGCTGACCGCCAGGTCTGGGTGATGCCTTGGATTGTTGGGGCCTTTTGTCTTTCGTTATTCAGTCTGGTTCACTGGGATTGGAACGGGGTGGTGGGCTGTGCCAGACCCTGGTTAGTGGAACCAGTTGCATAATTGCCTGGGATTTGATGGTGCCAGGTCCCTAAGACCTAGCGACAATAATAATCCTCCTTTGTACATGTATAGGCCCTCACTGCTGGCAGAACATGTTGACACAATCCTTACAACCATCCCATGAGGTGTGAGGAGAGTCCCTCCTCAATGCTGCCAAAATGCCCGCACCTCTGTGCACTCTAGGGTCTCTGCTTTCCTCTTGCTAGGGTTTGAGACCTCTGGGCACAGCTGATATTTGGAGAAAGTCAGTGAGTTAAGGAAAGTGCTGCTTCAAGGCCCACCCTGCCCACCCTCTGAAGAAATCAGACCAGGTTTATTTTTTCTGTTATGTCACTTCCTTAAATTTTATTGCAAGAACAGCATTACCAGGTTGGAAGATACGATCCAGCCCTAGCTGGTTTGGCTCAGTGGGTAGAGTGTAGACCTGCAGACTGAAAGGTCCCAGGTTCAATTCGGTCAAGGGCACATGCCTGGGTTGCAGGCTCCATCCCCAGTAGGGGGCATGCAGGAGGCGATCAGTGATTCTCTCTCATCATGGATGTTTCTTTCTCTCTCTTCCGCTCCCTTCCTCTCTGAAATCAATAAAAATATATTTAAAAAGTTATGATCCCTTTTTTTGCTTTTGTTTCATATTGCCAAGTAGCCTTTTAGCCTTTTAACAGGCCACTACTAGATCCATGAAAGTGATCCATCTCCTGTGGGTGGTACTTCCCTGTGACCTTTCAGTCCATCAGAGGGCCCATCAGTCATTCTTAATGAAGGTAAAATGACCCAACAGATTCCAGACTGCTTGGAGCCAAACCTTACAAAATCTGTTGGGCCTACAGCAAGACATAGGCCAGGCTGGACAGCAAACTGTTCTGACAACTCCAGGAATTGCTGGGTTCGCACCTGCTTTCTGCGGGGCTCTGTGGGAGGTCTTTGCATGTGCTGTAGGTAAGTATGAAGGAGAGTAATGCTGAGGGAGGCAGGAGATGCTTCTCAGCTTTGGGATTGCAGGGAGAAAGACTGTATAGGGATCCTGGGTGGCTCCAAACTTTATGAGGATGTTCTAGTTTCTTAGGGCATCTATAATAAAAATACCACAAACTGGGTGGCTTAAAACAAAATAAATTTATTCCTTCATACTAATAGTTCTGGAGATTCGAAGTCTGAAATCAAGGTGTAGACAGGGCCATGCTCCCTCTGAAGGCCCTAGGGAAGTCTCCTTTCTTGTCCCTTTTAGCTTCTGATGGTTTGCTGGCCATCCTTGGTGTTCCTCGGCTTGTCTATGCATCACTCCAGTCTCTGCCTCCATCTTTATATGGCCTTCTCTCTTCTGTGTCTGTCTGTTCACGTGGTATTCCCTCTGTGTATGGGTCCAAATTCCACTCCTCTTATGAGGACACTGGTCATTTGATTAGGACCCACCCTACTGCAGTATGAATCATCTTAATTCACAAAGACCCTATTTCCAAATAAGGTCATATTCACAGGTTAGGGATGTTAGGACTTCAATATCACTTTTTGGAGGACATAATTCCATCCACAACAGAGGGCTAAGAAGAGAAAATGGAAAATGTCTGTTTTCTGTCTCAGAGGCTGCATTGTGGTGGGGGTGTTGATGGAGACCTTAGGGCAGTAGTGGTGCCACTGGTGGGAAGGCTGGCATTGTTGTCTAGGGTGAGTGCTGCTTCTGTTCCTGGACTCCACCTTGCCTACCCTGGAGACTGGTCTCGGACTGCCTAGTGTGGAGCATGCCTCTGGCTGTAGTGATGCAGCCAAGAGAGAAAGAGCTTTGTTACCGAGGAGTCAGTGGAGAGTGGGAAAAGAGCACAGGACTGGGCAGATACACACATTTGATGTTAGGCCCTGGGCGAGCTAGAACACAGGGTTTCAGTTTCTGATGAGAGGGTGAGACTGGGCTCTTCCTGCTTTGACATCACATAATTCTTATTTGAGAGTTGGCGTTTTAGAGAAGCCAACCTTCTTTGAGCCTAAGGAATGTCATGAGTCTGTCTGGGTGAAAGTGTGTGAGCAGCTGACATGGGAAGGGTGCTTAGTTGGGAATGACCAGATGGGGCTTGGTACTTCCTATCCCAGGCCTTTCCAGCAGGACTATTCAAGTCACCATCTTTGTGCGGCCCTTCCTGGGCACCCTAGGTAAAATTTCAACTCCACCCCTGGCATTTCACATCACAGCTTTAGTGTTCTCCATATTCTTCACCCTGTCTTACAGGCTTTATATTTCACTCCCCTGTCTCACTTTTTGTCTGTGTTCTCCACTAGATGGTAACCTCCTGGAGGGCAGAGATTTTCCTCCAATACTTAAAGAGGGACTCAGTACATATCTGTTGAATAAGTGAAGGTATAGTAAACTTGACATATGGGGTGACATTTTTAAAGGGGTGTACCAGTTAATCTTTAAGGGGTATCACTCTTTATTGGAACCTGGTTCCCAGCCTAGCCTAGCCTACCCAGGGCCCTGAAGGGATTGTTTCAGTTACTCATTGCTGGTAACAAAATAACCCCAAATTTAGCAGCATAAAACTCAAAATATTATTATGCTCATGGTAGGGGGATGGTTTAGGAATACCTGAATGGCTCAGGTAACTCAAATGGCTAGAAGCAAGAAACATCTGGAAACTTCTTCTCTTACTATCTGGTTACTAGGCTGATATGTCTTGAAGGCTGGGCTCAGCTGGGACACATACTGTTAGTGTGCCCATATGTGGCCTCTCCCTGTGGCTTGGGTTACTTCATAGCATGATGGCTGGGTTCCAAGAGGGAGTGTCCCCGGAAGGAGAGTTTGGAGAATGAGCATTCCATTCGAGCCAGGTGGAACTGTCTGGTCTTTTAGTACCTGACCACAGAAGTCAAAGTGTCACTTTCATTGTGACAGGCAGTCAGAGAGACAGCCCAGATTCAAGGGGGAAGGATCATGGATTCCCCTCTCCTTTGAGCATCGAAGACTTCAGGGCCATGCTTTAAAACTGCTGCAGGGATCCTACTATGCCCTCACCAACCTCCATCTGGAGTGAAACTTGAGTGAAATTTCTAGTACTGCTACTTTCAGGTCAGCACTTACCATGCTATGACTATTATTCTGCCTGACTCTCTCAGTGACTGAGTTTCTTCAGGGCAGAGTCCTGTCATTTTACCTCTCTTGCAGCTCCTAGCAGATTATCTAATAACTAGAGGCCTGAAGCATGAAATTCGTGCAAGAGTAGGCCTTCCTTCCCCCAGCTGCCGGCACCAGCTTCCCTCTGGCACCCAGGACCTGTGCTTCCCTCCGGCCGCCGGCAGGCACCCAGGATCCAGGCTTCCCTCACAGTCTTGGCTTCGTCTGGAAGGTCGTCCGGAAGGATGTCTGGTCTAATTAGAATATTGTGTTTTTATTATTGTAGGTAAGTACTTAGCGAGTGAGCTAGAGAGTGAACAAATGAATGAATGAATAAATGAACAAAGGGGGTAGGTGCTTTCTGTGCTGGCATAGCACTGCTGAGTATCTATAGGAGGCCTTGAAGCATGTCTGTCAAGGCTGAAGTTTTCTGAACTACACCTCAATGAAAAGCACTGGTCATGTGCTGAACTGCTAAGACCTGTGGCTTAGCCTCTGGCCACTCAGGAGTAGACTCCTATGAAGGAGGCAGGGGTGTAGAGATGGGAGCTGTGTGGCGTGTTAGGGGATGAACATAATCTGGTTTGTTTGTAGCAAAGAATTTCTGTATTTCCATAGGGCAGTGGTAGAATAAGGCTAAAATGCAGTGACTTTATTGCATGCTGAAAGCTTTGAGGTTATTAGTTGATGGAGAGTTAGCCCATGTTGCTGAGATTCACAGTTCACATGGTAAAAGCTTTGGACTAGGAAGATTGACCTGTCAGTGACATTCAGATTACTGAATGTCACTGATTAGAATGAGGGAGGACGGTGATTCTGCAGCTCAGGTATGAGACCAGGGCCTGGACCTGCCTGGAGATTACAGAAAAGCCAGCAAGGGGAGGGATGTGAGTGATTGTGAAATTAGCAGGTGCTGGAGAATGTGAGTGGTGACAGAAAAGGGAGTAAGAGATACAACAATCTTATATTATAGGTACTATCCTAATATATAAAAAGCCAGGGGCTGTCATGACCGAAACAACCGGATGGACGACTGAACAGCAGGCTGTATGGGGCGACCAGGCCAGCAGGGGGGGCAGTGAGGGATGACCAAACGACTGAACAGCAGGCTGCGTGGGGCGACCAGGCTGGCAGGGGGTTTAGTGAGGGATGACCAAACAACTGAACAGCAGGCTGCGTGGGGTGACCAGGTCGGCGGGGGCGGGAGGGGGGGACAGTGAGGGCAACCAGGCCGGCAGTGGAGGGCAGTTAGGGGCAACCAGGCCAGCAGGGGGGGGGGGCAGTTGGGAGTGACCAGGCCAGAATGGAGGGGGCAGTAAGGGGCAACCAGGCCGGCGGGGGAGGGGGGGCAGTGAGGGGCGACCAGTCCAGCAGACAGGTGAGTGGTTAGGAGCCAGCGGTCCAGGATTGTGAGAGGGATGTCTGACTGCCGGTTTAGGCCCGATCCTGGGGTCCTATCCCCCGAGGGGTCCTGGATTGGAGAGGGTGCAAGGCTGGGCTGAGGGGACCACCCCCCCTTATGAATTTCCTGCACTGGGCCTCTAGTTTTCTATAATTTCATTATGAAAATTTGCAACTATGCAGTAAAGTTGAAACAAATGTAGTGAATACCTAGATATCCTCCACCCAGATTCTAAAATTAACATTTTGCTGTATTTGCTTTGTCAAATATCTATCCATCCCTCTAACATCCATCAGACCATCTTGTTTTTGTGAAGCATTTAAAAATAAATTGCCAACATTACTATGTTTCCCCCTCAATAGTTAAGCATGCATGCCATTAATTAGAGTTCAGCGATTGTTAAGATTGTTTTTCTTTTGAGGTAAATTTTACACACATTGAAGTGCACAAATCTTCTGTGTATCATTGTATGGCTTTTGACAAACACATGTGCCTGTGTAACCCCTTTCAAGATTTGGCTATTACCAGCACCCAGAATATTCCTTTATATTCCTTTCCAATCAGTCTCTGTCCCTACTCTCCAGCAGCAGCCAGTGTTCTGATTTTTAAATCACAGATTTGTTGTGCTTTTCCTAGAACTTCAGACAAATGGAATCCGACAGTGTGCACTCTGTACTTGACTTGGTATAATGTTTCTGAGATTCATCCGTGCTGTTGTGTGTATCAGTAGTTTGTTCCTTCTTACTTCTGAATAGTATTCCGTTGAATGGTTTGTACCACAGGCTGTTTCTCCATTCACCTGTTGATGGACACTGGGCTGTTTTCAGGTTTTTGCCATTTTGAATAAAGTTGGTATGAACATTCTTATACAGGTCTTTGTTTGGCAGACATATTTTTTTATTTCTCTTGGGTAGATACATAGGAGTGGGATATCGCTGGGTTATAGGATAGATCTAGGGTTAGTTTTATAAGAAATGGCCAAAGTGGTTGTACTGTTTTTATACTTCCACAAACAATGTGTCAGAGTCTGGTTATTCTGCATCCTCATCATCATTTGGCGGTGTTAGTCTTTTTAATTTTAGCCATTCTGAATACCCAAGGTGTCATGGGAGGCAGTATCCTCAAGATGGTTTCAATTTACATTTCCCTAATGATTAATGATTCCCCCCGCCCCCCCATGGATATCCGGTTGTTCCTGCCCCATTTGTTGCAAAAATACTTCCTTTTTTGTTAGGTTTTGTTTTTAATCCCCATTTTGCAGATGAAGAAACTGAGACAGAGCTGGATTAAATAACTGTTCATAGGTCCTACAGCTGGAAGAGACAGACCCAGGATTTGAACTCAGAGCCTGCATTTGTAACCATTGTGTTCGGTTTCCTGTTACACTGATAACCCCGAGGCTTTTGACCTGAGCGCCAGGCAGCTCAGTGTAAAGCACTGGCAGAGAAGTCAGGAAGGGGGGTGTTTATTTTGGAGTTGAGTTGGGGAGCCTTACCTGAGTGGGGGTAAGGAGTGGGGAGCTCAGCAAGGGAGGAGGGATGCAGGGGTGCTGAGAAAGTGACATAAGCCCAACCTGAACTCTACCTTTTCTGTTTAGTGCCCGGGGATTGGTCCCATATTATATCAACCCTGGTCAAGAAGAGCCTTTGGAATAGGCGAGATATAGTTAGTCTACTATTTAGAATCGAGGTGGGAAGGGTGACATGAGCAAGAGTCATAAAGCTAGAGAAGAGAAATAGATTACGTAGGGGCAGGAAGAATTAGCAACCATTCTGATTAGAGTAACTACTCTGTGCCAAGTAAACTTGATTTTAGGCCTTAATTCCAGCCTTACAGATCACTATGGAGCTCAAGCAAGTTCCTTCATTTCTGTGCCTCATTTTCATCATCTGTAAAATGAAGATAACACCAACCTCACTGAATTTAATTAGACAATGAATTTAAGTTAGTGTGGTAGCTGACACATACTAAAGACTCAGAAAATGGCAGGTTAGTCATTTTAGTAATAGTCAGTGTTTTAAGAATGTGGTTAGTAGCTGGAATAAAGTAGCCCTCAGGGAAGCTTACTGAATGAACAGATGGTCTCCGGAGACACAGAATTTTCCAACTTAAATTGCACAACTGGGCAGTTTTAGAGCACATGGCCACGAAGTCGGAGTAAGAAGCTAGGATCATGAACTGGAGCTGGTCTCTGAATACCCAAGGTGGTACGGGAGGCAGTCCAGATGGCTGGTGCTGAGCCAACTTGGCCTTGAAGACTTGCTTGGGAAGGACGCAGACTGCTGGCCCAGATTCTGTGTGGGGTCCCCACAGGCCTGGAGCTCTGGGTGGGCAGGGAGGATGCTCCTGCTGGGAGTGACAGAGCTCCCGGACAGTGAGGAGGAGAACACCCCTGCCTGTGGAAGAGATGGCACCTTCTAGTGTGTTTTTGCTCATATCTGTCTCTGGTTTTGATGAATTTGCCCTGCAATATCTAGCTGCACTTGTAGGAAAGCCCATTTAAATGGAATCTGTATTGTTAATATTTTGAGTCCTGTCCACTCCACATATGAACAACAAGCAGAGTCAGTCAAGTAAGTATTCCCTGAGTGTTTATTGGGGACCAGACTCTGTGCTAGATTAGGGTACTGCCTGCTCTCCGAGAGCTCACAGTCTAATGAGGGAGATGACACAGGCACCACGAGGTACACGATAAGTGCCAGATGTAGATGGCCAAACACATGAAATGACCTGGAGAGAGCTTGGGCAGAGCATATGAATATACATGCCTTCTACATGTGTTGTCAAACCAATAATAGACATTCAAGCCCTTTAGCATTCCTTCCAACCCCACCACCTCCTCCCTTCCCAGGGTGATAATTTGAGTGCTTACTGGGAGGGTGGCGGCACTTTAATTGGATTAACTCATTTGTCCCTTGCGATGACCCTATATGGTGAGCTTTGTTAGTATCCTTGTATTTCAGATGAGGAAACAGAGGGGCAGACTCCAGGAGACTTGTACCTATGGTCATGTAGCTGGAAGCGATGGTGCCAGGTGTAAACCAGCAGCCTTGCTCCAGAGCCTACCTTGTTAGGCCTGCAGGGCCCAGCTGGCTAGTATTTTATGGCTCTCCTCCAAATATAGAGCAGAAGGAGGATTATTGACATTTCTTTCATGAACTTAACATGTAATCACATAGAGTTCAACCAGTTCTTAACTAAATGCGGCCTCCTGTGCATTTTGCCCTGGCACTGGTTCAGCTAAAATATTCTTAATTTCAGAAGAGGAGGCAGCAAGACTGAACCACAGTGTTTATTGACCAATTTAGACTGTCTCGGGCACTGCTTTGAGGACCGGAGCACGCTGGGAGTGAATACTTTAACAATCCATGGCAAGATGACAGCATCTTGGGCTCAGACACAGAATTATTCTCAGACAGGGCTTTTTTTCAGTGCCATAAATTTAACCAGCTGGAATTCTTTTCCATCCCATCCAACCTCCCCAAGTCAAGCATTTTGCCTTTTATTGGGAAATCTGCATTTCATTGTATAGATAGAACATGATGTCCTTGGCTCAGTGAGTCTCCATGAGAAGCTGGGTCTCTATTTTATTGCAGACGCTGGGTGTCCTAAGGGCTCAAACACTAGCAAGTCTCTTTCAAGCATGAATGCTCTGATCAAAGAATGTGAGAGGCAAATTGTCCACCCCAGTGCAACCCAAGCCTTGTACATGGGTGTGTGGGGAAGAACCAGGGTCGAGAAGACAGCGGTGCTACTGCTCAGCGGCGTGGCTTCCACCAAGCCTCTGGTCAGGAGCCCTGTGCTGGGCCTGCCCGGGTAGGAGCTCTGCCACGCTGTCCAGGAGGGGACTGCAGAGTTGGAAGAACGGTATTTTAATCAACATACCAGATGTCATCGTCTATCTCACTGTTGCCCTTCAAAATAGTCCTCTTTGGAGAGTATGTATCTCTTATTCCCGTGATGCTGCCATTGCTCAAAACGTTTTTGGGATTTGTTTTACAATAGTGTTTACTTCTTGGTACAGTTCCTTCTTCCTTCCGGGGGAGAGTTTTCCTTTATATTTAGCTGCATCTGGAAACACAGATAATCCCATCACTTAAAAAGGTATTTAGGTATGTGAACTTTTTGTCTCTATTACCTACAGGAAATTATTGGTAACAATTTGATACCTACACCTTACCAAAACCAGATCATATCAGGTCATTTAAATTTTTGTCAATCTAATGGGTAATAAATAAATGTGAACTTGTAATTTAATGTGTACTTACCTCTATTAATATTGGGCATGTTCTGGCCAGTGTGACTCAGTGGTTGAGCATTGACCTATGAACTAGGAGGTTACAGTTCCATTACCAGTCAAGGCACATGCCCAGGTTGAGGGCTCAATCCCCAGTGGGGAAGTAGCCGAGCAATGATTCTCTCCATCATTGATGTTTCTATCTCCCTCTCCCTCTCCCTTCCTCTCTGAAATCAATTAAAAAAATAAAAAATTGGGCATATTTTCATGTGTTTTTTTTTGGCTATTTGTGAATTGTCTGTTCTAGTGTTTGGTTTAATTTTCTATGAAACTGTCTTTTTCTTCTTGAGTTATCGCTCTTTATATGATAGCGATATTTGGACAGTCTTTTTAATATCTTGTCTTGTAATACAGCTTCATTGTTTGAACATGGATTAGATTTTTGAAAATGGGTGACGTGGCATGATTGAGTCAGGCTGAATTATATGTGATGTTTGTCATATAATTTAGTAAATACAATTGGCGCTAATGGTTTTGGGCACAGGCCAGCTGACAGCTGATGTGGCGGGAGCAGAAGTGTGCAGATGGACTGGAGAACTTGAGAGCAACCTACGAGCCCTGAACATTCAGCATGATATGGCATCAGTCAGTATCTTGTATAGAGGGAATAGAAAGTGTTGGCTGAAAGGGTGATTCTGCTCAGTGGAGGTTACATAAATGACTTCTACTCTAGCTAACACTTACTGACTAACTGCTCTGAATAACACGTGCTGTGTGCCAAGGACCTTCTGTCCCCTCCACCTGAGCAGGCATCCTTTAGAAGACAGTGTGTGGAAAGGTCAAACAGCATAGTCCTTTCACTAGTCAAAATATGGGTTGTCATAACCCCAGGCCCCCAAATCCTTATAACTATGTACACATACAGACTTTATATCCATCTTTTCTGGTTTGTTCCGTGAGGCCGTTTCTATAGTGGTTTAGAGTATACAGCCTCTCTGTCAAACTGCTTAGTTTCAGATCCTACCTCTACCATCTATAAATCATGTGATTTTGTTAAGTTATAAAATTGCTCTTTCACTTGGTTTTCTCCTCTACAAAATGGAGATACTAGTTCCTACACCTCATAGGATGATATGATGATGAAACGAAACAGTGTACACCAAGCACTTAGCACATTTGGTTTCAGTATGGGGCAGGGAGGAGCATTTTGGTGACCTGATGCTTATGGTTATCTCAGGCTGTCCAGGGAACTAACCAAAGAGGTCAAAGGAGTGGATGACAGGTTAGAGCCTGTCCACATTCCTGGGAACCAGCTCCAACTTTTCTTTCCTTAGTACTTTGAGGCCTCTCCTACTCTGGGGACCTCTCAGTCCTTTCAAGTTCCACTCTGCATTTTTCTGCCTATTATACCATCTTCAGGGCCATGGCCAAGACCACAGGATCTGGGCACCCTCACAAGTGATAAAAATAAGCTTGACAAGCAGACAAATCCCCAGAGCTTCAGCAGCAGCAGCAGCAGCAGCAGCAAAAAGAAAACTACCAAACTTCAAGGCACTGAGAAGGGCCCAGAATCTAATACCAATAAGGACCCCAACATTCTATATTCTGCCTGTAGCTGACAGTTGTTAGGTCGTAGGCCCCAGAAGCACAAATGGCAGAACTGTGGTGGAAGGGAAAAATTAATACATACAGGCCAGGCGACAGCTCTAGCGTAGGCTGTTTTGTGCTGGACTTGCCTTAGTTTGAAAACTTAGGGCCATAGCCCATAATACACAATTTTTTAATACCAAAAAATAGGTGTCCTCAGATTGCAAAGCAAAAACAATGTGGGTTTTGGAGTCATATCTAAATTCAAGGTCCAGCACCAAACTTCTCTAAACCTGTTTCCTTTATTGAAAAATGAGGATAACATTGCCTATTCTGGATGACTAGCTGTTATGAAGAGTAAATGGGTATGTAAAATGTATCCTCATGCATATAGCCAGTCCCCATTAAAAAGGAGCTGTTATTGTCATTATTGATAGGTGCTCCACAAATCCTATATAATAAAGAGCTAATATGTAAATGGTCATCACGCCCTCATGCAATCACACCCTAACGGCTCAGATACTAAACACTGGGGAGAGTGGAATGGGGACCAGCCAGGCACAAATGAGCTTGCGAGAGAGGAATGGGTACCAGTCAGGCTGCAGTCCAGGAGAGGGACAAGCTGCCCGCTGCGCAGTCCCAGGCGCCAGCGCCTGTGGCTGCGGCCCCGACGAAGCCACCCACCCACGGTTCCCTGCTGCTGGCCAGAGGGAGGGAAGCCCGGGTCCCAGGTGCCTGTGACTGGCCAGAGGAGGGAATCCTGGGTCCCGGGTGCGGGGTGAGGCAGAGGCAGTTAGGAGTGATCAGGCCAGCAAGGGAGCAGTTAGGGGTGATCAGGCAGGCAGGCAGAGGGGTTAGGGATGATCAGGCAGGCAGGCAGGTTAGTGGTTAGGAGTCAGTGGTTCCGGAATGTGAGAGGCAGTCAGACATCCTCCGAAGGGTCCTGAATTGGAGAGGGTGCAGGCTGGGCTGAGGGGACACTCCCCCCTCCCCCCCCCCCCCCCCCCCCGTGCATGAATTTTGTGCTTCGGGCCTCTAGTATTTAAATGGGTGGTGTAGCTAAATGGAAAACTGACTCTGTTAGGATAGGCTTGGCAAAAGCAAAAACAAAAATACGCCCACATATAAAGTAACCTTCTGGTGGTTAGTGCCAAGATGGTTGTACCTTTTCTTGTCCCACCTGATGCTGAGACCAGTTCTGGGAAGATCTCTGTGGATACACAGATATGTTCACCCAGCAGGAGGCTTCGCTAGAATTAAATGACAAAGTTTTATTTGAGGATCTTAAGTGAGCAAATTGCAATTCTGGAAACACTACCCGGCAATACTCAGAGTGTTCCAAAGAAAAAGAAAAGTTGTAAGTTTTTATGGTAAAAAGCACATTCTTGAGAAGAATCAGTCCTGCATTCTTAGCTTCTGGATTGGTCCATGGTGGTGATCTTCCAGATGGTCAGTGGTTTGGACACGTGAACATTCTTTTCTAAGTTCTTCCGAGGGTTATCTATGGGGTGTGTATATCTCCAGGCATTGACACAACTGAAAAATCCAAAAGTTAAAGTTCCCAGGCTAGTTAAAGTAAAATAAAATTGCTTTTCTTGTGTTTAAGCCTATTCTGATTTTTGTTAGTGACTTTATTTTGTTTCTTACTCTTTTCTCAAATGACAGAGTTGTAGTGCCATATTACAGGGAAAAGCTAAATTGGATTGTTCCTGTTGAAAGCTAAATTTCTTCCTATGTGCTCAAAGGCAAAGAAGAGTCCTTTTCCCAGCCAAGGGAAAGGAAAGCTACTTCAGTGTTGTGGTTTTCCATTTATTGGTTCCAGACTAGATTATGTCCCTTTATTTGCCCAAGAACTGTGTAAGGCCATCATGAACACTGGAGACGCTATTGCCAATGCCCCAATATAGCCAGTTCTGTTTTGACATGAATGGGCTTGTATTTTTGAGATATGCCACATCAAAATATTAACTGTTCCCTTTTTCCGTCCCATTCTTTCTGAAGGTTTTAGCCTTGAATGAATGGGAAAGATTATGTTAGTCTTTTAAGTTCTTGCCCCAATCCTCTGTTCTACTTGACCAGTGAATAGCTTAGATATAAAAGGACAAGTTCCCAAATCTCCAGTGTGGGTGGTGGCAGAGAGAAGTGGGTCTATTTGCCTTCAGCACCTGCTTGCCTTTGACGGAGAGCCTTCAGTGAGGTGACAGAGCTTCTCTGGTTCCAGAGAGGAATATTGGCATTCACAAATGATTCCCTTCTTTAAAAAAATTATATTTTTATTGATTTCAGAAAGGAAGGGAGAGGGAGAGAGATAGAAACATCAATGATGAGAATCATTGATTGGCTGCCCCTTGCATGCCCCTACTGGGGATCGAGCCTGCAACCTGGGCATGTGCCCTTGACTGGAATCAAACCCGGAGCCCTTCAATCCTCAGGCGGACGCTCTATCCACTGAGCCAAACGAGCTAGGTCTCCCTTCCTTTTTTTTAAGTTTCACTTTGGAGGTGCCTGCAACTTTGGGAAGGAGGACCAGATTGTTAATTTACCTTTTGTTTACATTTTCAAAACTACCTTTGCTCCAAACTCATTTCTCCTGGATAAAAAGAAAGAGGAAACCAAAAAAAAATGGACATAAGCAGCCTCAGACATGAAGTAAGCATCTCTGTGGATGATCAAAGAAGAGAATTGCAAAAAGGTGATCAGGGACCGAAGCTTGTTGTTCTCTGCATGGAAGGAGGCAGTGACTGCAAAGAGTTTCACTCCTATGAAATAAAGGGACCAAAAATGCTCTGCAGAGGATGAGAAAGCAGAGCAAGGCTTGAAGCCAGGGCTGAAGGAGAGCTCACCAAGTCATGAGAGAAGTCCAGGTGCCAGAGGGAAGGACTGTCAGCCTGCTGATTGGGACAGAAGTTGTGGGCCGAGGAAAGCAAGGACAAGCACATAGCCTCATAGCCTCACTACCAGGGACAAAGCCCAGCTGCCTGGTGGTTCTGCCATGTTCTGTGCGGCTGTAACACCCAACCTGCTTCTGCATTGGAGGCTGGAGGGTCAAGGAGAAATGGAGTGAGGAGAGAGGAACAATATAAGAAAAGTGATAACAGACTCAAAAGAAGCTTGCAAATCTAAATTTACAAATAAATCATAAAATGTAGGTAAGCATCAACTGTAAGAATAAGTAATTATCCTCAGTGAAGTTTATTTTATAGGGTAGTCTAAAGAAAATATGTATAATAAGTAGGTTGTGCCCCTACCCTAAAAAAATAAAAAGAAGGCATAACTTTCATTTTAAAAATAAAGAATTATTTAAAAAATAAATTAAATAAAATTGCATATGTAGAGAGAGAAAATTAAAATGTGGAATGAAAAATGTAGCTGTTGAAATAAAGATACCATAGGTAGGCTAGATGCCTAGAACCACTGAAGCATGAGTTAACAAATTGGAAAGTAGTGCGGAGGAATTTATCCTGTCTATAGCACAGAAATAAAAAGATGTAAAAAAATACGAAAGAACAGTTTAGAAATATGAGAGGTGAATTGACAGGCTTCCACATTCTTTAATGAAAGTTACAGAGAGAACAGAGGGAATGAAAAAGAAGCAGTAGTTAAATAAATGGCAAATAATTTTCCAGAGTTGAATAACTATCTGAGTTTTTAGATCAAAAGTGCATTCTAATACTATGACAGTTAAGTAAAAGTTAACCCACATATTGTAGAAAACTTCAGAGTATCAATGGAGGATAAAAGACCAATGTATTGGTCTGCTTGGGCTGTCATAACAAAATACTATAGACTGGGTGGCTTAAACAAGATACATTTATTTCTCACAGTTTTGGAGGCTGGAACTCTTCAAGATAAAACATGATTCGGTTTCTGGTGAGAGCTCTCTTCCTGGCTTCTACATGGCTACCTCCTCACTGTGTCCTCAGATGGTGGGGAGAGAGAGAGTGCAAGCTCTCTCCTGTCTCTTCTTAGAAGAACATTAATCCTTTCTGATCAAAGCCCTGCTCCTATAACTTCATTGAGCCCTAATAACCTCCATAAAGTCCCAAACTCCAAATACTAGTACAGTCACATTGGGGGTTGAGGCTCCAACATATAAATTTTGGGGAAACACAAACATTCTGTCCATAACAACCAACTAAAAATAAGAGTTAAAAATATGTTATGTATAAATAAATGACAGGCAGGTGGTTCAGCAGCCACAGGAGGGGTGAGAAGACAGGAGTAACAACTTCTAGGTCTTGAACCTAGAATACTATACCTAGGAAACTATCCTATGAGAATGGCGGCAAAACAAAGACCAAGAATGTAAACTCACAGACTCTCACTAAAAGAACTATTAAAAGGTACACTTTAGAAAGAAAATGTTAAACTGAGAAAAGAGCCACAATATAAGAAACAATGGTGAACACAGAAATTGGTAAAATATATATTTATATTCATTTTATTATTAACTATGCAAAAAATATTAAGTGTGTGTGTGGTTTAAAAAACATGATTAAAATGAAAACAAGGCAATGATGGCAAGATTGGGGCAGGCTATTCAGGGAGGAAAATGTTAAAAGCATATTCAGGGTCAGGAAGATGATAATTATTGATTTTGCAAGGAAAAAAATTATAATTTTATCAGTTGAGTTTTGCATAACAAACCACTACAAAACTTAATGGCTTAAAACAAACATTTTATTTAGCTCTCAAATCTGGGTTGGCTGGGCAGTTTTTAAAATATATTTTTTTATTGATTTCAGAGAGGAAGGGAGAAGGAGAGAGAGATACAAACATCAGTGTTGAGAGGGGCCTCCTGCATGCCCCCTACTGGGGATTGAGCCTGAAACCCAGGCATGTGCCCTTGACTGGAATCAAACCCGGGACCCTTCAGTCCAAAGGCTGACACTCTATTCACTGAGCAAAACCAGCTAGGGCTGGGCAGTTTTTAAAATCTGGGCCAGCTCAGCTGATTTTAACTGGACTCTGTCATGCATCTGTGATTGGATGGTGGCTGGCCAGATGATCTAGGATAGTTCCACTCTTATATCTGGAAGTTGATTGCCTGCCTGCTGGGATGCTGTAGTTTTCCTCCAAATTGTCTGTCATCTTCCAAATTATCTGCTGGGGCTGTCCACATGGTAGTCCAGGTTTCCAAATGCAGCCAGAGAGCAAGCCTCACTGTGCAAATATTTTTCAAGCTTCTGCTTGTTTACATTTACTAATGTCCTGTTAACCAAAGCAAGTCACATGGCCAAGACCAGATGCAAGGAGTGGAGAAATAGACTCCACCCCTTGGTAGGAGGAAAGGAATGTGTGACTCTTTAGAATCTACCACAGTCTGCTTCTTGGCCACAAATTATTCACATTTCTCCCACATGCAAAATTTGCTAATTCTCATCCCAGGCTCTCAGTTTCATCCTACATATAGCATCAGGTTGGAAGCCTGGTGATTAAATGGTCAGGATGTGAGTGAAGCTCCTCAGATGTAGCTCCTTGGGTGAGGCTCCTCTTAATCAAGAGACCTGTGAATTAAAAATACCACCTGTTGCCCTGGCCAGTTTGGCTCAGTGGATAGAGTATCAGCCTTCGGACTGAAGGGTCCCAGTTTTGATTCCAGTCAAGGGCATGTACCTAGGTTGCAGGCTCAATTTCTGGCCCAGGTTGGGGCACATGCGGGAGGCAACCAATCAATGTGTCTGTCTCACATGATGTTTCTCTTTCTTGCTGCCTCTTCCCCTCCCTTCCACTCTATAGAAATCAATGGGAAAATATCCTCAGGTGAGGATTAAAAAAAAAAAATAATACCTGTTCCCTACACACCCAACATACAATGGTAAGACAGGGACAGTTTATATGAATAGACACTTCACTTCAAAAAGGAGGAGAACAAGAGATTCATAGCAATTACAGGTCTAAAATTCCCCCTGGGTAAATGTAGCCAGGTCACCCTACTCCAGAGAAAAGAATAGCCCTTTATTAGGGTTCAGTGCTGCTTCCTAGGAGTATCCTCTCAGACCATTGTCCTTCAAGGCTCTTTATTGCCTTCTCTAGTCTCTTGGTCCCCACCCTGGCCCCCAAGAAGTCTTTCCTTTATTTCCATAAGAAATGGCCCACATTAACAAGCTAGTAGCTTTCTCATCTGTCCCCCTGCCTGTTGATAGTTGAGAACTCAGAGGCCTTTCTGCAGTTTAGTCAATCTTCATGCCTCTAGCAGTGGTCGGCAAACTCATTAGTCAATAGAGCGGCAAACTGCGGCTCGCGAGCTGCATGTGGCTCGCGAGCCGCAGTTTGCCGACCACTGCTCTAGTCCAAGTTGATGGTGCTTTTGCTGGTATAGTTTCTTTAAAACATTTCATAATTTTACGCACAATTTTTTTCTCCAGATTTATTCACAGCCATTTGGGGTTAGGCTTCTGTCATGCTCTTAAGATTCTTTTTGTGTAGCGAAGAAGATATAGTAGGCACTTCCTTAAGCCTTCAGAGGTCTTAATAAATGGCCATACCCTTGATTTGCCCTTTGTCCGAAAGCCTCCTTTTAACTTTTACTCAAGAGACGCTTTTACTCAAAGATTATCAAATAGGGGGAGACTGGAAATGAGAGACAGATTTATTGTCCAGGTCTTCTGCATTTCATCTAAATTCTGGTTGCAAACTGAACATTTCCTTCTTTAGCTAATCGTTGTCTTGCCATACTTTATTTTATGCAGTTAAGAGCACCCAAGTAACACGCTCCGTATTTTGTCTGGAGAGCTACTTAGCTGTAACTGGAAGTTCATTAGGTTCTTTTTTTATTTTATCTCTCAAGTTACTTCAGGCTTCAGTTTTACCAATCATTCTATCCCTACATAACACGAGTCATCATTTTCCAAGCCTGCCATAGCAGTTTTCATTCCATTTTTTTCAGTCTTTCCAAGCTATTTCCTTAATGCTTTTTCTAGCCACTGTCCTAATCCAAAGCCAACACCACATATTTTAGGTTTTTGTTATGGCTGAATCCCACTTTTGAAACTGTTGGGGGCAGCAAGAATGGCACCAGGTTTTAGACTGGTGGGCTCAGACCAGACCTGGGTTCAGCCCTTGGAGCTTAGAAGTGAGGAAGGTAAAGGTAATGCACCTGGGGTCATGGGGCGAGGGAAGGGGTAGGGAAAGGCACAGAGCAAGTGTGCTGGGTCCTCTGTCCTAAGGGTTTTAAAGGCGGAGATTTTAGGGGAGATCCCAGGGAAAGATCTGAATAGACCAGTGATGGTGAACCTATGACACGCGTGTCAGCACTGACACGCGTAGCCATTTTTGATGACACGCGGCCGCATGCCGAGGATGAAACATTTGCTGCTCCTGAGGATGAAACATTTGCGACTAGAGTCTTGGAGTTAGTTTTTCCCTCAAAGTGACACACTACCCGAGTTATGCTCAGTTTTTTGGCGAAGTTTGACACACCAAGCTCAAAAGGTTGCCCATCACTGGAATAGACTATTCATCAGCTTTCTAGGTATGTCCTTTCAGGGTGTCCCAAGTAGATCCCGGGAAAGGATCTGGGGTGTTTATCTAAGGCATCCCTTGAGATAAACTTTAACCGTGCAGGTGTGTGACATTCAAGTAGTTGCTAGCGAAGAGGCTACTCTACGCAAGCAGGACCAAGGGCAAGCTTTAATTTAAATTTTAAGCGTACGAAAAATAATTCAATTAACTGCCGGAGGAATTACACCACATGAAACATATGCAGTTGCAAATCACACAGCACTTTATTACTCACACAATTCCTAGTGCTGCGGGTACAGGCTTAAATGGGATCCCAGTGGTGCTGTCCTCTGGGGTCCGGCAGCTGAGCTGGTCTGGTCTGGATACAGGGGCCAGTGTTCCTCACCTGCGAGCTCGGTCGCGTCTCAATCGAGAGTTACTAGCCATTCTTCTGTCGTCTGGCAGGAAGAGGAGCGTGGAGAGGTGTCGCTTGCCAGACTGACAAAAGGATGTGCCTTTGTGGCTGTCTTGACAGGCGAGCGCTGGGCTGGTCAGGATCCTCATTTTTAAAGCCTGCACCCCATTTGCAGCAGTCCAGGTGGCTATCAGTGAATTATGTCAATGCACACGTGTTTATCTCAAACAGGGCGAGGGGCTACATGGGGTATCTAGGGAGAGTACATCACTCACTCAAGTGGTTATCTTGACAAGTCACTCTGAGTTATTTACTGAAGTTCAAATCCTTATCTATGGGGCACACACGCTTCAGGGCAGTGGGGAATGTGTCCTTAATATCATATTTTAAGTTTCAAGGAAAGTTAATTTAAACATTTTAAAACCTTCTTAATATTTTTTAGGCATTTTAAAACATTTCTATATATTACTATGACACAGGGTCAGGGTCTCCACTGATTGATTAGTTCCCTCCAGTGCAGGGGGTCATTATGTTACCAGTGGCAAGATGATGAGACCTAGGTTCTAGTCTTCTGAGGGAAAGATTTCAATCAAGAGACAAAATGTAGGAAAGCAAGAATGTATTGACCTCAGCAAAAATAGACTTAGGACAGTGAAATAAGGAAGGGCATAGAAGGAGCAACAGGAGAGCCTAGGCTGGGCTGCTTTGGCTCACTGGGAAGTCAGAGGAAAGGGGGCCATGGAGACAGGTTCAGGGGATTATCCTGGGACAAACCGCCACTGCCCATTGCTCCCCTGGTTGCAAGTCTTATGGAGTCCCTTAGAGGTTAGGGCAGTGGTCGGCAAACCGCGGCTCTCGAGCCACATGCGGCTCGAGAGCCGCGGTTTGCAGTTCTGTTGACTAATGAGTTTGCCAACCACTGGGTTAGGGGATATGTGGCTGTGGGGGAAGGAAACGGGGAAGGGAATGGCATGGCTTACTCTCTAGAGGGAGAGTTCCCTGGGACCTTCGTTTTCAGGGGTTTTAAAGGCTGGGCCTTTAGGGGAGGTCTTAGGGGCGGATTGATAGAATATTCATCAGCTTTATGCTGATGTACCAAAGTGAGATTTATTCTCTTAATTTGGCTGTTCTTGGGTGTGGTTGGGAAATGGCACTTAATTGGATTTCTGTTATCTGTCTCTCTGAGTAGGGTGATTTAAGTTATGTACCCTCTAGTTGGGGAGAAGTGCAAACCATTTACTCTGAAGTATCCTTGGTTTAGGGAAGATAGGATTTACTAGTTGGCTGAAAACTGCTATTTAACTATCTGTCTTAGTTTCCCTATTCCACGTGTCCTGGAATTTTTCTAGCTTCTTACTATGCTATAACAATTATTCAGTGCAGCTGATCCTGAGGTTAGCTGTGGTGTTGCTTGTCTGGTTTTGCAGCTTTTCTGGGCCTAGAGCTAAAATACAACTGAGGCCTAGATGTTATCTCTAGGGAGGAAAGGTTAAGGGGGTCCAGGGACATGCTAGGCGAGGACAAGTCACTCTGGGGGCTAGGTCCCACCCTACAATTGTCCTTTGCTAGGAACCCAGGACTTTCTGCCCTGGTGACCTTCTCTACCTGGCTCATCATCCTTGCTCTGCTCATGTCTGTCTAACTACCTACAACAAAACCAATATTTATATTAGTTAGTTTTTGCTGCATAAAAAGCACCCCAAATTTAGAGACTTAAACCACAACCATTTTTATTTATATTGCAGCTCTTTGTTTGGGTTGACCAGGTGGTCTTTCTGGTCTGGACCAGCACAGTTGATCTCTTAGTAGAGTCAATAAAATTATTCTTCAAGGAAAATTTATGGCCTTAAATGCATTAATTAAAAGTTTAAAATATGAAAAAGTATGTTGAATATGGTATTATGTTAAATTGTATTTGGCTATGTATAAAAGAGAATCTAAAAGACCATGGCTTAAAATTAAATAAATAAATAAATAAATGAATGAATAAATAAATAAATAAATAAATAAATAAATAAATAGAAGACCATGGCTTAAATGAGCTAGAGGTTTAACATTTGTCACATAACCAGAAATTTTGAGGCAGATAGTCCAAGCCAGATGTGGAGACTCCATTTTGCCATCAAGATCCCAGGCTCTTCTAATTTTCTGTTCATCTACAATTAGCCATGTGTTTGCAGCTTCATGGTTGCAAGATGACTGCTTTATCTCCATTTTCCAAGCATGATGGAGAAAAGGACAGATTGTGAAAGAGGCAGGTACCAGCTGAGTCTACAACCTTTAAAGAATTTTCCCAGAAGCCCTACCATGTTAAGAAACTAGAAAAAGAACAAAATAAGCTTTTAGAGAAGTAGAAGGAAGGAAACAAAAATAGGAAGATAAATGAAATGAAATAGAAAATAATTTGGAAGCTTAAAAAATTAGAAGCCCCAGCTTGTTTGGCTCAGTGGATAGAGCATGGGCCTGTAGACCGAAGGGTCCCGAGTTCAGTTCCAGTCAAGTACCTTGGTTGCAAGCTCCTCCCCAGCTTGGTTGGAGCTCATGCAGGAGGCAACCAGTTGATGTGTTTCTCTCACATGGATATTTCTCTGTCTTTCCCTCTCTCTTCCACTCTCTCTAAAAATCAATGGAAAATGGACAACCTAGACAAAATGGACATATTCCCAGAAAAATACAATCTTCCAAAATTCAATCAGGAACATTAAAAAAACCTGAATAGGCTGATAACTACCAATGAAATTGAAGCAGTAATCAAAAAACTTCCAGCAAACAAAAGCCCTGATCTGGACAGCTTCACCAAATATTCAAAGAAGTTTTACCAAACATTCAAAGAAGAACTAAAACCTATCCCCCTCAGATTATTCCAAAAAATTCAAGAGGAAGGCACACTTCCAGACTCTTTCTATGAAGCCAGCATTACCTTAATCCCAAAACCAGATAAAGACAACACAATGAAAAAGAATTACAGGCCAATATCCCTGATGAACATAGATGCTAAAATCCTCAACAGAATTCTAGCAAATTGGACCTAGCATTACATGGGATTTATTCCTGGGATGCAAGGCTTGTACAATATCCACAAATCAATAAACATTATACATCACGTAAACAAATTGAAAGACAAAAATCACATAATCATATCAATTGTTGCAGAAAAAGCTTTTGATAAAACCCAACACCTTTTCTTGATAAAAACCCTCAGCAAAGTGGGAATAGAGGGATCATACCTCAACATAATAAAAGCCTTATATGACAAACCTACAGCTAACATCATACTCAATGGGCACAAACTAAAACCATTTCCCCTAAGAACAGAAACAAGACAGGGATGCCCACTTTCACCACTCCTGTTCGACATAGTACTGGAAGTACTAGCCATAGCGATGAGACAAGAAGAAAAAATAAAAGCATCCAAATTGGAAAAGAAGTAAAACTGTCTTTATTCGCAGATGACATGATATTGTACATAGAAAACCCTGAAGACTTCATAAAAATACTACTAGACTTAATAAATGAATTCAGCAATGTGGCAGGATACAAAATTAACCCCCAGAAATATATGGCCTTTTTATACACCAATGATGAATTCACAGAAAGAGAAACTAAAAAAAATAATACCATTTACCATTGCAACAAAACAATTAAGATACCTAGGAATAAACTGAACTAAAGAGGTAAAAGACCTGTACTCAGAAAACTATAGGACACTGAAAAAAGAGATAGAGGAAGACATAAACAAATGGAAGAATATACCATGTTCATGGATTGGTAGAATCAACATCATTAAAATGTCCATACTACCCAAAGCAATCTGTAGATTCAGTGCAATCCCCATTAAGATACCCATGATATATTTCACAGACCTAGAACAAATTTTAAATATTCATATGGAATAAAAAAAGACCCTGAATAGCTGCAGCAATCCTGAGAAAGAAGAACAAAGTAGGAGGGATCTCAATACCAGATATCAAGCTGTATTACAAAGCCACTGTTCTCCAAATTGCCTGGTACTGGCACAAGAACAGACATATAGACCAATGGAATAGAATAGAGAGCCCAGAAATTGACCCAAACCGCTATGCTCAATTAATATTTGACAAAGGAGGCATGAACATACAATGGAGTTAAGACAGTGTCTTCAATAAATGGTGTTGGAAAAATTGGACAGATACATGCAAAAAAAGAGAAACTAGACCACCAAATTATACCATACACAAAAAATAAACTCAAAATGTGTAAAGGACTTAAATGTAAGATGGGAAACCATAAAAATATTAGAGGAATCCACAGGCAGCAAAATCTCAGACATATGCCGAAAGAACTTCTTCACTGATACTGCTCCTAGGGCAATGGAAACTAAAGAGAAAATAAACAAACAAACAAAAAACACACAAATGCGACTACATAAAAATTAAAACCTTCTGTACAGAAAAAGAAACTATCAACACAACAACAAGAAAGCCCACTCATGGGAGAACATATTTGCCAGTGTTATCACCGATAAGGGTTTAATCTCCAACATTTATAGGGAACTCATACAACTTAACAAAAGGAAGATAAAGAACCCAATCAAAAAATGGGCAATGGAATCCTGAGAAAGAAGAACAAAGTAGGTGGGATCTCAATACCAGATATCAAGCTGTGTTACAAAGCCACTGTTCTCAAAACTGCCTGGTACTGGCACAAGAACAGACATATAGACCAATGGAATAGAACAGAGAACCCAGAAATCGACCCAAATCACTATGCTCAATTAATATTTGACAAAGGAGGCATGAACATACAATGGAGTCAAGACAGTCTCTTCAATAAATGGTGTTGGGAAAATTGGACAGATACATGCAAAAAAATGAAACTAGACCACCAACTTATACCACACACAAAAATAAACTCAAAATGGATCATGGACTTAAACATACGACGGGAAACCATAAAAATACTAGAGGAATCCACAGGCAGAAAAATCTCTGACATATGCTGAAGCAATTTCTTCACTGATACTGCTCCTAGGGCAATGGAAACTAAAGAGAAAATAAACAAATGGGACTACATCAACATAAAAAGCTTTTGCACAGCAAAGGAGACCATCAATAAAACAAGAAAGCCCACTGCATGGGAGAACATATTTGCCAATGATATCAATGATAAGGGTTTAATCTCCAACATTTACAGGGAACTCATGCAGCTTAACAAAAAGAAGATAACACAATAAAAAAATGGGCAACTGATCTAAATAGACACTTTTCAAAAGAAGACAGAAGGAAGGCCAAGAGACATACGAAACCTGCTCAAAGTCACTAATCATCAGAGATGCAAATCAAAACAACAATGCGGTACCATCTCCTACCTGTCAGACTGGCTATTGTCAACAAATCAACAAATGACAAGTGCTGGCGAGGATGCGGAGAAAAAGGAACCCTTGTGCACTGCTGGTGGGAATGCAGACTGGTGCAGCCACTGTGGAAAACAGTATGGAGTTTCCTCAAAAAACTAAAAATGGAACTCCCATTTGACCCAGTGATCCCACTTCTAGGAATATATCCCAAGAAACTAGAAACACCAATCAGAAAGGATATATGCACTCCTATGTTCATAGCAGCACAATTTACAACAGCTAAGATTTGGAAGCAGCCTAAGTGCCCATCAGCAAATGAGTGGATTAAAAAACTGTGGTACATCTACACAATGGAATACTATGCTGCGGTAAAAAAGAAGGAGTTCTTCCCATTTGCAACAACATGGATGGAGATGGAGAGCATTATGCTAAGTGAAATAAGCCAGGCAGAGAAAGATAAATATCACATGGTCTCACTCATTTGTGGAATATAATGAACAACATAAACTAATGAACAAAAATAGATCCAGAGACAGAGAAACATCAATCAGAATGTCAAACCTCAGGGAAGATAGGGGATGGTGGGGGTAAGGGGGAAAGATCAACCAAAGGACTTATATGCATGCATATAAGCCTAATCAATGGACACAGACAACAGGGGGGTGGGGGCATGAATGGAGGTGGGGGGTAATGGGGGAATAAGGACACATATGTAATATCTTAATCAATAAAGAAATTTAAAAAAAATGGGCAATGAACCTAAATAGATATTTTTCATAAAAGGATATAAGGAAGGCCAAGAGACATATGAAAACAGGCTCAAACTCTCTAATCATCTGAGAGATGCAAATCAAAACAACAATGCAGTACCATCTCATACCTGTCAGAATGGCTATCATCAACAAATCAACAAATGACAGGTGCTGGCGAGGATGTGGAGAAAAAGGTACCCTCGTGCATTGCTGGTGGGAATGCAGACTGGTGCAGCCACTGTGGAAAACAGTATGGAGTTTCCTCATGAAATTGAAAATGGAACTGCCATTTGATCCAGTAATCCCATTCTAGGATATCCCAAGAAATCAGAAACACCAATCAGAAAGGATATATGCACCCCTATGTTCATAGCAGCACAATTTACCATAGCTAAGATTTGGAAACAGCCTAAGTGCCCATTGGCAGATGAGTGGATTAAAAAACTGTGGTACATCTACACAATAGAATAATATGCTACAGTAAAAAAGAAGGAATTCTTCCATTTGCAGCTGCATGGATGGAACTGGAGAGCATTATGCTAAGCGAAATAAACCAGTAAGAGAAAGATAAATATCACATGATCTCACTCATTGTGGAATATAATGAACAACATAAACTGATAAACAAAAACAGATCCAGAGACAGAGAAGCATCGATCAGATCGTCAGACTTCAGAGGGAAGGCAGGGGAGGGTGGGGGAAAGAAAGAGAGATCAACCAAAGGATTTGTATGCATGCATATAAACCTAACCAATGGACACAGACACCAGGGGGGTGAGGGCATGATGGGAGATGTGTGTGTGTGTGGGGGGGTAATGGGGGAATAAGGACATTTTACATTTGTAATACCTTAATCAATTAAAAAAAAAGAAATGGGAAAAAAATCAGAAACACCAATCGGAACAGATATATGCATCCCCATATTCATAGCAGCACAATTTACAATAGCTAAGATTTGAAAATAGCCTAAGTGCCCATTAAAAAAGGGTGGAACATCTACACAATGGAATACTACACTGCTGTAAAAAATAAAGAACTGTTACCATTTTCAACAGCATGGAATGACCCGGAGAGCATTATGCTAAGCAAAATAAGCCAGTGGGAGAAAGATAAATATCACATGATCTCACTTATTGTGGAATATAATGAACAACATAAACTGATGAACAAAAATAGATCCAGAGACATAGAAGCATCGAACGGACTGTCCACCCTCAGAGGGAAGGTGGGGGGTGGGGGTGGGTAAGAGATCAATCAAAGGACTTGTATGCTTGCATATAAGCATAACCCATGGATACAGACAGGGGGTGAGGTCATGTGCTGGGCAGTGGGAATGACTGGGGAGAGGTCAATGGGGGAAAAAGGAGACATATGTAATACTTTAAACAATAAGGCATTTAAAAAAAATCAATGGAAAAATATCCTTGGGTAAGGATTAATATATATATATATATATATATATATATATATATATATATATATATATGTATATATGTACATATACATACATACACACACACACACACACACATATATATATATATATATATATATAAAATTAGAAAATAAATTCCTAGTAAGATCTTTCTCTCAAAAAGTAATTCTATATAATAAAGAGTGAATATGCAAATGGTTGTCATGCCCTCATGCCATCATGTGTGATGCCCTCATGCCGTCACAATCCATCACCAGGAGGCTGTGTGTGCAGCGGGTGCACACGGGTGGGCGGTGCTGCATGTGCGGCGAGGTGCGTGAGGTTGGGCGGGGACTTGATGCTGCGTGCGCAGCACAGCGACGTCAGGGGTCCTGCCAGGGGTCCTGGCAGCTCTGCGCGCTGAGGCCTGGGGGTTCCGCAGCTCCATGCGGCATGGAGGAGGTGGGGCCTGGTGGCTCTGCATGGCAAGGCCTGGGGATCCTGCAGCTCTGTGTGGCATGGAGGCCTGACCCCTAGCTCCGGCCTACCTCTTTGGAGTAATCCATTGATGAGCCCCGGATGGGTGGGCGGGGCCTACCTCTTTGGGGTGATCGATCCCTGAGAGGGCACAGGCCAGCCTGGGGAACGCCCCCCCCCCCCCGAGTGCACGAATTTTGTGCACTGGGCCTCTAGTAAATAATATTTTTTAAAGAAAGGGAAATACAACTAAACATATTAAATAGATAATAAAAATCATAAGACTAGAGTCTGAAAAAGTTTATGCCAAAATTTGGATTAGGAAAAGGCATGTAGTTTTCTGGGCAAATATAATTTGCCATAACTACTTCAAAATAAACAGAAAACTTCAATAAAACAACAATCATTTAAGAAATGAAACTGATAGCCAAAAGCCTTCCTCTCCCCAAAAAATATAAGGCTTAGATGATTTACACCTGTACTTTGTTCAACTTCTAAGAATTAGATAATATTGTATAAACTGTTTAAGAGAATAAAAAAGGAAAAGCTGTCTACTTTTACAATGATAATATAACCTGAATACCCCAACCAGATGAGAAAAATACAAGAAAGTAAAATTATAGACCAGTCTCATTTGTAAACATAGATGGTTATGAAATGTTTGCAAATCTATTTGCAATATTTACATCTGACTAAGTAGAGTTTATGCAAAGAATTAAGGATGATCCAACATCAGAAAATATAAAACCATATTAACAAATTAGTAATACCTATAGTCTATAAGATACAGAAAAGGCATTTGTCAGAATTTAGTATACTCATGATGGAAACAACCTCTCAGGAAACTAATAATAAATGGGAATTTCTTTAAGTTGATAAAGGGCATCTATCAAAATATTGCAGCAAACACTATTGTTGACCCTAAGATTCTAGGCTCCCTTTCAGTAGAGTCAAGAAAACGATAAGGATGTCCTTGCTCACCATTTACACTCAGCATTGAACAGGAGGTTCTAGACAACGCAAAAAGACCAAAAAAGAAGTGAATATTGGAAAGATGCAACTGCCCTTATTTGCATGCAATATGATTTTCTTGGAGTTTTTAAGTGGAGAATATAAAGTAAGAGCTTGTAAAGTTCCCTAGACACTAAGTCAGTATATCAAAATCCTGTTCTCTAATAATAACCAATTAGAAAAATTAATAGATAAAGGATCCATTTTAAATAGTAATAAAAGCCCAAGGTACTAGAAGTACTCACCACTAAAACATACATGTACAGGAATATTTTTGGAGAAAATTACAATTATTGAAAGAAAAACAAAACCCAAATAAATGGAGAAAAAGGCTGTGTTCACGAAATGAAAGACTCATTGTAAAGATGCCAATTCTCCCCAATTAACTTATAAAATAAATAGGGTTATAAATAAATAAATAGGATGAGGATGTGGAGCAACAGAATCATTTACTGCTGAGAGAAGTGTAAATCAGCACAACAGCTTTAGGAAACAATTTGGTTACACCTTCTAACTCAGAAATTCCAGTCCTAGATGGAGAATCTTTCATGTGTCCCTCAGCAGATATGCATTAATAGGTTTATTGCAGCAAAAAGTAGGAAATGGTCTAAATGTCCATCATTAGAAAAATGGACAATAGTGGTATACTCATGGAAATATTGTACATATTATGTATAGCATTAAAAAAGAACTATATTTCTTAACAGATCAATCTCAAAAACAATGTTGAATGAGAGAAGCAAGTTATGGAAGTATAGAAAAAGAATAGTATTTATATAAATTTTGAAGCCTGGAAAACAAAAGTACAGAATGGGGCAAAAACAGGTTCACAATTGTATGTGAAACAGAGTTTATTCTTGTACTATTATTTATTATTTTCCATATGAACAACTGTAAACCTACTTTTGCACTACTCTGTATATAGTGTTTATGCTTATATTGTCCTTTTTTCATGAAAAAATAGATTTTTTTAATTTCACAGATGGAGAGAGAGAGAGAGAGAGAGAGAGAGAGAGAGAGAGAGAGAGAGAGAGAGAAAGAGAAAGAGAGAGAGAGAGAGAAATGGTGAGAAAAAAATCATTGATTTGCTGCCTCCTGCACGCCTCCTACTGGGGATTGAGCCCATAACCTGGGCATGTACCACAACCAGGAATTGAACTGTGACCTCCTGGTTCATAGGTCGACACTCAACCACTTAGCATTGCTTACCAGGCTATATTTTCCTTTTATGAATTAATGCAAACATGCTTGGGAATGATAAACAATGAGATTGTGATGGTGGTTAACTCTAGGGAGGAAGGCAAGGGCCTAAAAATGGGAAGAGAGGGTTCACTAAGAGCCTCAATCATATCTGATATTTTTTTTTATTTTGTTCTGATATTCTTTTTAATGAAGATCTGTTTGTCTCTATTTTAGAAACTTTTCACAATTAAAAGATGTTTTATCCTAAATATAATGAGGTGTCCTGGATTGAATCCTAGAACAGAAAAAGGATATTAGTGGAAAAACTGGTGAAATCCAAATAAAGTCTGGAATTTAGTAAATAGAAATCTGCCGATGTTGGTTTCTTAGTTTTAACAAAAGTACCATGGTAATGTAAGATGTTAACATTAGGGGAAATTGGATAAATGAACTCTCTGTATCATCTTAGCAACTTTTGTAAAAATCTGGGGTTATTTTTAAAACACACACATTTACTTTAAAA
Source organism: Cnephaeus nilssonii (assembly GCF_951640355.1). Taxonomy (NCBI): domain Eukaryota; kingdom Metazoa; phylum Chordata; class Mammalia; order Chiroptera; family Vespertilionidae; genus Cnephaeus; species Cnephaeus nilssonii. The sequence goes on from NC_137074.1 coordinate 55,675,979, forward strand.
GGTGAGGGGTTAGCCCTGGCCTTGTGGCTCAGTTGGTTGGAGCATCGTCCTGTATAGCAAAAAGGTTGCAGGTTCTGTTCCTGGTCAGTACACAATTCTAGGTTTTATGTTCGCTTCTCGGTTGGGCGTATACGGGAGGTTACTGATTGATGTTTTTTTTTTCTTTCTCTCCCTTTCTTCCTCCTTCTCTTCCTCTCTCTCTAAAAATCAATAAACATATACTCAGGTGAGGATTAAAAATATTTTTTTAAATGGTTATTTCACCTGATTCCCACCCTCCCCACTGTCTATGCTGACCTTTGTCCCTGTGTGGATTTACTTTTTTTAAAAAATTCTTTATTGTTTAAAGTATTACATTTGTCTCCTTTTTCCCCCATTGACCTCTCCCCAGCCATACCTAGCCCCCAGCACATGCCCTCACCCCCCTACTGTCTATGTCCATGGGTTATGCTTATATGCAAGCATACAAGTCCTTTGATTGATCTCTTACCCCCCTCTCCCACTCCCCCACCCCCGCCTTCCCTCTGAAGTTGGACGGTCTGTTCAATGCTTCTATGTCTCTGGATCTATTTTTGTTCATCATTTTATGTTGTTCATTATATTTCACAATGAGTGAGATCATGTGATATTTATCTTTCTCCTACTGGCTTATTTCGCTTAGCATAATGCTCTCCAGGTCCATCCATGCTGCTGCAAATGGTAAGAGTTCCTTCTTTATTACAGCAGCATAGTATTCCATTGTGTAGATGCAGCACAGTTTTTTAATCAATTCATCTGCTGATGGGCACTTAGGCTGCTTCCAAATCTTAGCTATGGTAAATTGTGCTGCTATGAACATAGGGGTGCATATATCCTTTCTGATTGGTGTTTCTGATTTCTTGAGTGTTTCTGATTACTAGAAGTGGGATTACTGGGTCAAATGGGAGTTCCATTTTTAGTTTTTTGAGGAAATTCCATACTGTTTTCCACAGTGGCTGCACCAGTCTGCATTCCCCCCAGCAGTGTATGAGGGTTCCTTTTTCTCCACATCCTCGCCAGCACTTGTCATTTGTTGATTTGTTGATATAGCCATTCTGACAGGTGTGAGATGGTACCTCATTGTTGTTTTGATTTGCATCTCTCAAATGATTAGTGACTTTGAGCATCTATATATATAAAAGGCTAAGTGACCGACTGTCCCTTTGACCACCTGACCGACAGACCAACCAACCATCCTGTACATATGACACGCACTGGCAATCTGAAAATAAATGTTGACTCGCGCATGCTCTTGCACCAATCGCACGAGTGTGTTTCGATCTGTCATTGTTAATCATGAATTTGGTTGTTTCTGTTGACATTCTGAAGCTGAAAGAAAGCGGGATCAATGACTTAATATGTCTGAAGACCAACTAGTGGCACAACTGTACCTGTCTGACACTGGCCTCCCATTTAAATTAATTTGAAGACAGTTTACTATGATGCCAGCATTTGCGATGACTATGAATAAATCACAAGGACAAACTCTAGACAGAGTAGGAATATTCCTACCTAAACCCGTTTTCAGACATGTTGCCTTCTCTCAAGTTTGAAGAGCAAGTTATGTTAAAGTTAAAGTTGTGAATACTTCATCAAAGGGAAATTAGTCAAGCACTCTGAAAGTGTTTTTACTCTTAATGTGGTATACAGGGAGATATCAGAATCAGTTTAATTAATTTATCAGTCATTGTTTTTATCAATGTTTTTATATCATGTTTTTGTTGTTTTCATTGTTTTTATATCATGTCTTTGTTGTTATATCATGTTGTTATTGTTTATTTATTAATCAATTTATGTATTATTTTCATATACATTTTACTAATTTTCTTTCATCTCTGACACTTCTATTATAGAGAAAGGGTGAATAGTGATATTAAAATATTTCTTCTAATTAATTTCCTTTCAATGTGTATGAATCCCTGCACCGGGGCCACTAGTGTTTTCATATGTCTCTTGGCCTTCTGTATGTCCTCTTTCAAAAAGTGACGATTTAGGTCCTTTGCCCATTTTTTTTTATTGCATTGTTTATCTTCCTTTTGTTAAGTTGTATGAGTTCCCTATAAATTTTGGAGATTAAACCCTTGTCAGATATAACATTGGCAAATATGTTCTCCCATGCAGTGGGCTTTCTTGTTGGTTTGTTGATAGTTTCTTTTGCTGTGCAGAAGCTTTTTATTTTGATGTAGTCCCATTGTTTATTTTCTCCTTAGTTTCCATTGTCCTAGGAGCTGTATAGGTAAAGATATTGCTACGACATATGTCTGATATTTTGCTACCTATGGATTCTTCTAAGATATTTATGGTTTCTCATCTTCCATTTAAGTCCTTTATACATTTTGAGTTTATTTTTTGTGTATGGTGTAAGTTGGTGGTCTAGTTTCATTTTTTTGCATGTATCTGTCCTGTTTTCCAAACACGGTTTATTGAAGAGACTGTGTTGTTTCCATTGTATGCTCTTGCCTCCTTTGTCAAATATTAATTGAGCATAATGGCTTGGGTCAATTTCTGGGTTCTCTGTTCTGTCCCATTGGTCTATATGTCTGTTTTTGTGCCAATACCAGGCAATTTTGAGAACAGTGGCTTGGTAATATAGCTTGATATCTGGTGTTGTAATCCCCCCAGTTTTGTCCTTCTTTCTCAGGATTGCTGCGGCTGTTTGGGTTGTGGATTTACTTCTGACAGGTCCTTGTGGTCAGTCCTTCTTGGGTTTAATGCTTCTTATCTGGTTGTGTCCTACACATCTATCTGCCCTGCTTCATAACACTCCTAGAGGACAAGAGTAGAATCTGCAAAATCTGATTTATTCAAATTTCTTGGGTTGTTTTGTACTCAGAGTTTTTATTTTTATTTATTTATTTATTTATTTATTTATTTATTTATTTAAATATATTTTATTGATTTTTTTACAGAGAGGAAGAGAGAGGGATAGAGAGTTAGAAACATCGATCAGCTGCCTCCTGCACACCCCCGACTGGGGATGTGCCCGCACCCAAGGTACATGCCCTTGACCAGAATCGAACCTGGGACCCTTGAGTCCGCAGGCTGACGCTCTATCCACTGAGCCAAACCGGTTTCGGCTGTACTCAGAGTTTTTAGAGTGGGATAGGACTCTAACAGAGAACCCTATCCAACCCCTTTCCACGGGGAGGTAAGACACGGAAATTATTTCAAAAGAAACACCTGGAGTCCAGAGAGGCTGTGGGACTCAGTGAGCAGTGAGGACTGGAACCCAGAAGTTTTAAGTCCTAGGATGATCTTTGTTCTCACTTCATTGTCTCTCATAAAAAAGACAAGTGAGCCAAAACCGGTTTGGCTCAGTGGATAGAGCGTCGGCCTGCAGACTGAAAGGTCCCAGGTTCGATTCCAGTCAAGGGCATATACCTTGGTTGCGGGCACATCCCCAGTAGGGGTTGTGCAAGAGGCAGCTGATCGGTGTTTCTCTCTCATCGATGTTTCTAACTCTCTATCCCTCTCTCTTCCTCTCTGTAAAAAGTCAATAAAATATATATATATAAAAAAAAGACAAGTGAGTTTGAATAGCCTCCCTTATTTGTTTGTTTTGAAAACCAGAAAGTTATATATTACCCAGAAGTGGTTTAGGTGGCAGGGACACTGGAGCTGTAGAGGTCAAGGTGAGGTTGGTGCATCTTTTTGTCTCTTTGTTAGGAATCTTTTAGGATTAGACTGCCTACCACCGGGCGCAGAGTGGGCTGGGATCGGGAGAGAACCAGAGTTGTAGAATGCATCTTGTCTCTCAATTCTTATCACAACCCTCTGGATAGATGTAGTTGCTCCCATCTTACAGATGAGGTAACAGGCTTAGAAAGATTAAATGACTTCCACAAGGCCATAAAACTAATAAGAGGTAGGCCTATTGTGATATAATAAATTTGTCCATGGTTCCTGGCAGTAGACTTTAAATCCTTTGTAATTTCTAAGCAATAAAAGCTATAGGGCATTTTTCATTTTGAGCTCTAGAGCATAAAAATGGCTGTTTTTTTTTTCTCATTTATAACAAGCCTCTTTCAACCACACCTAAGTTTATAAGAAATAGGTGAATTTTGGAAAGTCCCTAGATAACCACAGGATGAGGGTTGGTTGCCAGGGGAACCAACCAGGTGATTAAGAGGTTGGAACTTTCAATATCACCTCTTTACCTCTTGGGAGGGGACAGGAGCTAGAGACGGACTTAATCACCAGTGGCCAATGATGTAATCAGTAACACCTATATATTGAAGCTTCCATAAACACCCAAAGGACAGAATTTCGAGAGCTTCTGGGCTGGTAAACAAAAATGCATCCATGTGCCTGGAGGGTGATGCACCCTAGGCTTCTGTGGTTGAGATATTCCTGGACCTCATCCTATGTCTCGTTTCCTTTGATGTTTATTTGTGTTCTTTAGCATCCTGTGTAAAAAACTGTTAATTTGGTAAATAAACTATTTTCCTGAGTTCTGTGAGATGTCCTAGCAAATAATTAAACCCAAGGAGGTCAGAAGCACAAGTGACAACCTGAACTTCTGATTGGCATCTGAAGTTGGGCAGTCTTGTGGGATCTGACACTCACTGTCTCCAAGTGGATAGTGTCAGAACTGAGTTGAATTGCAGACACCTAGCTGGTTTCTGAAAATTACTTGGTGTGAGGAAAACATACACACATTTGGTGACCAGAGTAGAGTGTTGTCATAGAGTAGAGAGGGAAGACCCTTCTGAAGGCAGGGAGGAGAAATTTCCCGGAGCTGACTGCTGCTCTCAGAATGGCAGGGGCTGGGAATGATGTAGAACATGAGCCAAGACAGAACAACAGCCTGGAACAGGCTGAGAAGAGCTTCAGTGGTGGGGGTGGGAGGCGGGTATCAGGCCTGCCAGGGCTATGAGCCATTGTGGATTCTTCACTCTGGAGAAGGAAAAAAGCACGTCAGTTGGCTCCCCACTCTTCCCGCCCTTGTTCCTCTGTCCCAGAGACAGCTATCTTTCCTGAGGATGCCTCCTTAAAACCAAGGTCTGTTTAGTTGGTGTGGAAGAGGCTCAAGTGACTGAAAAGGACTCCTCAGGGCTTGAGGTGATATGGGTAGAAGTAAACTGTAACTCACTATATAAATGTGATTGTTGGCTGAACAGAGTGTGAACCAGGGAGGTTTGTGGGCAAAGGGGGAAAGGGCATTTTGAGAGAGGTCTTCCAGGAGAATATGAGATTAGTTGAGGTTCAGTGAGTTCCTTTGTTGGTAACTCAAGAAGCATATTTGAAGGGATAAGCCCCCTCACTTAGAGCAGAGCATCCCAGACTTGTCACCATAGTGACTGTGCTCAAACAGAGGCTTAAAAACCAGAAAACACCAGGTCAGAGGGATTCCTTTGGAGCCATATTCTCCAGTAGAGGACTCAGCTATTGTGTGCTCTGGAGAAGAGGGGGCAGGGAGTTTGAATAGTTTCCCTTCCTTCCTGTCTCTCCATGTGGGCTTTTGTTTGGGTTTTTCTCTCTGGATTAATGTGGCTTTTGGAAAGGGGTGACTCCCTGTGGACGGAACTAGTCTTCATTAAAACCCGTGTCAGGAGTTGGAGGCACTAACAATGAACTATCTAAAAAATAAATTAAGGAAACAATTCCTTTTATAATAGCATAAAACAGAATAAAATACTTACAAATAAATGTAACCAAGGAATGAAAATCTTATATTGAAATCTGTAAGACATTGATAAAAGAAACTGAAGAAGACACACATAGATGGAAAGATATGGATTGGAAAAATGAGTGTTGTTTAAATGTTCATACTACTCAAAATGATTTACAGATTCAGTGCAATTCCAATGGCATTTTTCACAGAAATAGAAAAACAATTATAAAAGTTGTATGGAACCAAAGACCCAGAATAGCCAAAGCAATCATGATGAAGGCATTACAGTTCCTGATTTCAAACTATATTACAGAGCTATAGTAATCAAAACAATATGGCACTGGCATAAAGACAGACAGATACATGGAACAGAATAGAGAACCCAGAAATACACTCACACATATACAATCAAGTAATCTTTAGCCAGGGGAACAAGAATACACAATGAGGGAAAAGAGAGTCTTTTCAATAAATGGTGTTGGGAAAACTGGATATTCACATGCAAAAGAATGAATTTGGACCCTTATACCATACACAAAAATCAAATAAAAATGGATTAAAGGCTTAAAACATAAGACCTGAAACTATTAAACTACTACAAGAAAACAAAGAAATAAAAATTTCTTGATATAGGTCTTGGCAGTGACTTTTTGAATATGACACCAAAAACTCAGGCAACAAAAGCAAATATAAACACGTGGAACTACATTAAATTAAAAATGTTGCACAGCAAGGGAAGCCAGCAACAAAATGAAAAGGCAACCTACAGAATTACAGAATAGAAGAAAATTTTTCTAAACCAAATATCTAATAAGGGATTAATATCCAAGATATATAAGAAACTCATACAACTTAATAGTAACAAAACAAAAATAAAACAACAAAACAAAACAATCTGATTGAAAAATGAGCAAAGGGCTCTGCTGGAGTGGCTCAGTTGGTTGAGTGTCATCCTGTGCCCCAAAGGATTGCCAGTTCAATTCCTGGTCAGGGCACATACCTGGAATCCGGATTGGATCCCCAATTGGTGTGCGAATGGAAGGCGACCAATTGATGTTTCTCTCTCTCATCAATGTCTCTCTCTCTCTCTCTCTCTCTCTCTCTCTCTCTCTCATAAATGTCTCTCTCTCTCTCTCTCATCAATGTCTCTCTCTCTCTCTCTCTCTCTCTCTCTCTCTCTCTCTCTCTTCTCAGACTACGAGAGGGTGTAGGCCGGGCTGAGAGACCCCTCCCTGAGTGCACACATTTCGTGCACCAGGCTTCTAGTTGGTGTATAAAAACGCAACCGCTTTCAGGGTATTTATTCTGTATCCTTCTACTTTATTGAATTCATTTATAAGCTCTAGTCCTTTTTAAGTGGAATCCTTAGAGTTCTGTATATACAGTATCATGTCATCTGCAAATAATTTCAGTTTTACTTCTTCCTTTCAAATTTGGATGCTTTTTTTTTATTGTCACTTGAGGATATGTTTTCTATTTTTTTTTTTTTTTTGAGAGAGAGAGAGAGAGAGAGAGAGAGAGAGAGGGAGAGAGAGAGAGAGAGAGAGATATCAGTGTGAGAGAGAAACATCAATTGATTGACTCCAGTATGCTCCCCAACCAGGGATTGAACCCACAACCTAAGTATGTGCCTTAACTGGGAATTGAACCCTCAAACCTTTTGGTGTACAGGACGAACTGAACCATGCAGCCAGGGCTAGATGCCTTTTAATTCCTCTTCTTGTCTAATTGCTGTGGCTAGGACTTCTAGTACTACGTTGAATAAGAGTGGTGAAAGAAGACATCCCTGTCTCATTCCTGATCCTAAGGGAAATGCTTTTAATTTTTGTCCATTGGGTATGATGTTGGCTGTGAGTTTGCCATTTATGAACTTTATTATGTTGAGGTATGTTCCCTCTATTCACACTTTGCTGAGAGTTCTTATGATAAATTGGTGCTGGATTTTATCAAATGCTTTTTTTGCATATATTTATATGATCATGTGACTTTTATTTTTCATTTTGTTTATCTGATATATCACATTTATTGATTTGCAGATGTTGTACCAACCTTGCATTCCCGGAATAAATCTCATTTGATCATGGTGTATGATCTTTTTAATGTATTGCTGAATACAGTTTGCCAATATTTTATTGAGGATTTTAGTATCTGTGCTCATCAGGTATATTGGTCTATGTTTTCCTTTCTTTGTCATGTCTTTAGAATTAGGATAATACTGGCCTTGTAAAATGAGCTTGGGAGTCTTCCCCCTCTTGAATTTTTTTGAATACTTTGAGAACTATAGGTGTTAATTCTTCTTTGAATGTTTGGTAAAATTCACCTGTGAATTCACCAGGACTTTTGTTTGTTGGGAGTTTTTTTATGACTGCTTCAATTTCATTAGTTATAATTGGTCTATTCAGATTTTCTGATAATTCCTGAATCAGTTTTAGAAGATTGTATGTTTCTAGGAATTTATTCATTTCATCTAGATTGCTTAATTTGTTGGCATGTAGTTAGTTGTTCATAATACTTTCTTTTAATTCTTTATATTTCTGTGGTGTCAGATGTTACTTCTCCTCTTTCATTTTTGATTTTATTTATTTGGGTCCTCTTTTTTTCTTGAAGAATCTGGTTAAATAGGTTATCAATTTTGTTTATCTTTTTAAAGAACCAGCTTGTGGTTTCATTGATCTTTTCTGTTGTTTTTAGTTAGACTCTATATTATTTATTTCCACTCTGATTTTTATTATTTTATACCTTTTACTCACTTTGAGTTTTGTTTGTTATTTTTATAGTTCCTTTAGCTATAAGGTTATAGTTGTTTATTTGAGATTTCTTTTGTTTCTTGAGGTAGACCTGTATTGCTATGAATTTCCCTATCAGGACTGCTTTTGCCTATAGACTTAGTGTTGTTGTGTTTTCATTTTCATTTGTGTCAAGGTATCTTTTGATTTCTTTCTTGATTTCATTGTTAACCCATTCATTGTTGAGTAACATGTTATTTAGCCTCTTTGTGTTTGTGTTTTTCAGGTTCTTTTTCTTGTAATTAATTTCTAGTTTTATACAATTACTAGAGGTCTGGTACTCGAAAATTCATGCACTCGCGGGGGATCCCTCAGCCCGGCCTGTGCCCTCTCACAGTCCAGGACCCCTCGGGGGATGTGCACCTGCCAGCATAGGCCTGCTCCCCAGGGGATCAGGCCCAAGCTGGCAGTCAGACATCCTTCTGGCAGCCTGGGAACCCTTGGGGGGATGTCCACCTGCCAGCTTAGGCCCACTCCCAGCAGGGAGCAGGACTAAGCTGCAGTTGGACATCCTTAGCGCTGTTGAGGAGGTGGGAAAGGCTCCCACCACCACTGCTGTGTTCGCAGCCGTCAGCCCGGGTGGCTGAGAGGAGCTCCCCCTGTGGGAGTGTACTGACCACCAGGGAGCAGCTCCTGCATTGAGCGTCTGCCCCCTGGTGGTCAGTGCACATCATAGCGACCAGTTGTTCCTGGTCATTCTGCCGTTAGGGTCAATTTGCATATTACCCTTTTTTATATAGAATGGTTGGCAAAGATGCTTGATATGATTTTTCAATCTTCTTAAAATTTTGAGACTTCTTTTGTGTCCTAAGAGGTGATCTATCCTGGAAAATGTTCCATGTGTACCTGAAAGGAATGTATATTTTACTGCTTTGGGGTGAAATGCTCTGAAAATATTAATTCTATCCATCTGGGTTAGTGTGTCACTTAAGGCCATTCTTTCCTTGTTTATTTTCTGACTGGAAGATCTATCCATTGATCTCACTGGGGTGTTAAAATTTCTTTCTAAGACTATTACTGTTGCTCTCTCCCTTTATGTCCATCAATATTTCTTTTATATATTTAGTTGTTCCTATGTTCGGTGCATGAATGTTTACAAGGATTATATTTTATTTCTTTATCATTATGTAATGTTCTTCTTTGTCTTGTATGATAGCCTTTGTTTTAAAGTCTGCTTTGTCTAATTTAAGTATTGCTACCCCAGATTTTTAAAAAATTTCCATTTGCATGAAATATCTTATTCCATCTCTTTACTTTCAGTCTGTGTGTGTGTCTTTTGATCTGAAGTGGGCCCCTTGTAGACAGCATAAATATGGGTCTTACCTTCTTATTTATTCAGCTACACTATGTCTTGATTGGAGCATTTAAACCATTTACATTTAAAGTGATTATTGATAGGTACATATTTATTTCCATTTTATTCTTTATAATTATGTTCTTCCCTCTTCCTCCTCCTCCTCTTTCAATATGTTTTTTAAAAATATTTCTTGCTGTTCTGATTTAGTGGTAATGAACTCCTTTATATTTTCCTTGTCTGAGAAGCTCTTTATTTCTCCTTCAATTTTAAATGATACCCTTGCTAAGTAAAGTAGTCCTTGCTTTTCATCACTTTAAATATTTTGTGCCAATCTCTTCTGGTCTGAAATGTTTCTGTTTAGAAATCAGCCCAGCTGGTGTGGCTCAGTAATTGAGCCTCTACCTATGAACGAGGAGATCATAGTTCTATTCCTGGTCAGGGTACTTGCCTGGGTTGTGGGTTCAATCCCCAGTGTGGGGCATGCAGGAGACAGCCAATCAATGATTCTCTCTCATCATTGATGTTTCTGTTCCCCTCTCCCTCTCCCTTCCTCTCTGAAATCAATAATAAAAATATATTTATTTTTTTAAAAAAGAAAGAAATCAGCTGACTGTCTTATGGAAGCTCCCTTGTAGTTAACTCTTTCTCTTGCTGCTTTTAAGATTCTCTCTTTGTCTTTAATCTTTGCCATTTTAATTATGATCTGTCTTAGTGTAGGCTCCTTTAGGTTCATCTTGTTTGGGTTTCTCTGTGCTTTCTAGACTTGTGTCTTTTTCCTTCACCAGGTTAGGAAGTTTTCAGTCAGTATTTCTTCAAATAGATTTTCATTTTCTTGGTCTCTTGCTATTCTCCCTATGGTACCCCTATGATGCAAATGTTGTTGCACTTAATGTTGTCCCAGAGGTACCTTAAACTATCCTCATTTTTAAAATTCTTTTTCTTCTCTGATTGGGTATTTTCTTCTGCTTGTATTCCAAATCACTGATTCAATTCTCTGCTTCATCTCATCTGCTGTTTATTCCTTCTGGTGCATTTTTCATTTCAGATATTGTAGAGTCTTCATTTCTTACTTTTTAAATGTTTCCTATGTTCTTTTATATGCTTACTATCTCTTTGTTTAAGTTATCTATGAGTTTATCTATTCTTCCCCTATGTTTCTTGTGTATTTTTATAACCATGGCTTTGAACTCTGTGTCTTGTAGATTACTTGCCTTCATTTTATTTAGTTTTTTCTCTGGGAATTTCTTCTGTTCTTTCATTTGGGGTATGTTTCTTTGTCTCCCCATTTTGACTGCCTCTCTGTATTAGTTTCTGTGTATTAGGTAGATCTGCTATGTGTCCCAGTCTTGGTAGTGTCATAGGTGTCCTATGGGGCTGAATGGCACAGTTTCCCTGATCACCTGAGTTAAGTGCTCCAGCAATGTCCCTTATGTAGGTTATTTGAGCCCTTCTGTTATAGTTGAGTCTTGATTGCTATTAGCCCATACATGGGTGGGGTTGACTCTCACACTGGCTGACTATGAGGATTTGCCCTGACCACAGTGTACAAGCTGCTGTGCGAGGGCTGATCCCACAGAGTGGAATTCACCCCATCAGAGTCTTGTGCCTGTTGAGATCTCCTTTTGGCTGTGCCATTAGTGGAGCTAATTGGGTTGTGCTCTGATGTGGTCTGAAGGTGGCCACCAGGTATGTTGGTTCTGGGGCCTTTTGGAGGGGACTTTCATGTTAAGTCAATGTCAGATGCTGTCTGTGACCAGCACTGGGCTATCTGTTAGGAGCTACAAAGCAACCCACAGGGAGGAGGAGGAGGAAGAGGAGGAGGAGGAGGAGGAGGAGGAGGAGGAGGAGGAGGAGGAGGAGGAAGGGAGGGAGGGAGGGAGGGGGGAGAGAGAGAGAGAGAGAGAGAGAGAGAGAGAGAGAGAGAGAGAGAGGAGAGAGAGAGAGAAACATCAATATGAGAGAAAAACATCAATCTGTTGTTTCCTGTACATGCCTTGACTAGGGATCGAACCCGCAACCCAGGTATGTGGCCTGACCAGAAATGAAACCCACCACCTTTTTGGTGTATGGGATGACACTCCAACCAACTAAGACACCCAGCCAGGGCTTGGCCATTATTTCTTTTCCCCCAATATATATTTCTTCTTTTTCTAGGGTTCCAATTACATATATGTAGGCCATTTGATATTATTCCATAGTTCTTAGATTCTTTGTTCCTCTCACCTCCCACAATTCTGTTGACCTATTTTTAAGATCACTGATTTTGTTTCCTTAGTTGTGTTGAATTGCTGATGAGTCTGTTGAAGCATCCTTTATCCATAGAAACAGGAAGTAGATTGCTGGCTGGTGACATGGAAAATTATGGGCAGTGACTGCAAATGAGTACAGGATTTCTTTTTAGGGTGATGAAAATGTTCAAAATGCATTGTGGTGATAGTGGTACAACTCTGACTATACTTAAAAAACTGTACACTTTAAATGGGTGAATTATATGGTACATGAATTATATCTCGATAAAGCTGTTATTAAAAAGAAACCTTCATGCTTTAGGTACAAAGGTACATTGATAAAAATTTGTCAGGAATCAGGGAGGAACAAGACATCTTACTGATAGTGTTGAAGGACAGACAGAACAAAAAATAATTCTGAAGGAAATGCTACTATAACTGAAGCTGGTAGAAGGATAGACATTATATGTATTATTGTTTTCTGTGTTATATATGTGGTTCTAAGTGTTGAAAACTGACTTCTACTAAGTGGTCTTAACTAGTTCCTATCTTTATCCTTACATGTATTTTGTTCATTCCTATAGATCAAATGTGCTTTATGATTATTAGCCTTATAGATAAAAATATCCCATATCCCCTTATTGCATTGAATTCTCTTCAGTGTTCATGCCCCCCTCTAATGTGTAACTTCCCTGGACCGCCTGACTCATTAGGTGCTGGTGTTTTCTGATAGTATTACTCTTGGACTTTTATGACTTGAGAGTCTTTTTGTTATAAAACAATCTTTATTAAGGGCCTATGGAGAGTTCTCTAAAATGAGAATTTCAGGACTATTTTCCTGCAAGGAAATCTGCGCGAATCACATGATGGCCTAGGACAGTGGTCGGCAAACTCATTAGTCAACAGAGCCAAATATCAACAGTACAACGATTGAAATTTCTTTTGAGAGCCAAAATTTTTAAACTTAAACTTCTTCTAACACCACTTCTTCAAAATAGACTCACCCAGGCCGTGGTATTTTGTGGAAGAGCCACAGTCAAGGGGCCCAAGAGCCGCATGTGGCTCCCGAGCCGCAGTTTGCCAACCACTGGCCTAGGAGATGCTCCCCTCTGCAGGGAAGATGCACGTGCCCCTGGAGTGTTGAATGTTCTCAGACACTCAAAAGTCCTCGAGTGGGTTTTATTATTTCTGCTGTGGAAAAAAACAAGAAATACATTAAGTAGAAAGAGCAAAGTATGGGACATCATATATAATATGCTATCATTTGTATTTAAGATAAAGTTTCATCCCTTTTCATAAAGGGATGAAAACATACAGGAATGTTTATGACATGTTTCTAGAAGACACTGGTGATATCACTAGCTGCCTCTGAGAAAGGGAAGTTGGAGCTGGGTACCTGGAAGCAGGGCTGGTGAGAGACTTTCACTGCATATCCCTGTGTATCATTTGAATTTCGAACCATGTAGGTATATTGGCTATTCAAAGAGAAATGCAAGTTAAATTAAGAACAAAATTCTTATAGGATGGTTAATCAAACTGGAGACTTAGATTGGGCTCTGATAATTTACTCTTTGCCCCAATTTCTCCTCACCGAGGTCTTTCCTCTTTAGGCCCTTCACCTCTGATCATTTGCTGGCCACATCCCCCTCCTTCTCAGAGTCTAATAGAAACAGAGGTTGAGGCAGCATGTATAAAACACCTTATGACTGATTGCCATAGTTAGCCCCAACCCATCTACACCAGTGGTTCTCAAACTTGAACCAGCATCAGAATTACCTGGAGGCTTGTTACAACAGATCATAGGACCTCACTCTCAGAGTTTCTATTCCGCAGGTTTGGGGTAGTTCTAACATGTTCCAGGTGATGCTAGTGGGACCACACTTTGAGAACCACTGCTCTGCACAAAAATAGTTCCTCCTGTGATGTGTGAATGTGCAGTTCTGGTGTCCCAGCTGTGTGTCCTCATTTAGATTTGGGAAGAAATAAAAAACAGGAAAGGTCACTCCTTTCCACTGGCTTACCTATAGCTCACCAGTGTCCAGCTTTCTGTCTAGCCAACAATACCCGGTCAGGCTCCAACCCCTCATAGGTGATATGCATGCCACTACCAGCAGGATTGGCACATCAGAAGCTTGGCATTTCACTTCATCTGTACTTCCCAGAGCAGACATTCTTGTGGTCACTTCTGTCAACTTCCTGTGAAGACTTAATTGGTATTAAAGAACAGGCATTAGAAGAGCCATGCTAATTACTGATTCCTCTTCCAGTGTTTCTCAACAGGGCAATATTAGCATTTTAGACTAACAATCTATATGTACAAAAAGCCAGTGACTGTAACGCCGTAACGACCTGAACAACCGGCCGCTATGACACCCACTGCAGCCAGTGAACTGGCTCGTTCTGGCCCCTACCACTCTGATTGGCCTGCAGCCTCTCCCCCTGGCTGGCCCCACCCCTGATTGCCCCCCTTATCCCAATAGAGGGTGGGGCCGGCCAGCCAACCTCCTGCAGCCCCTCCCCCCAGCTGGCCCCACTCCCAATGAGCCCCCAACACCCTGATCAACCCAAGGCCCCTCCCCCCAGCCAGCTCCACCCCTGATAGGGTCCCCCACTCCAATCAGGGACAGGGCTAGCCGGCCAACCACCCATGTCCCCTCCCCCCCATGCTGCTGGCCCCCAATTGGCTCCCCTCACCCTATTTGGGGGTGGGGCTGGTCAGCCTACCACCCACAGCTTCTCCTCATGGCTGAACCTGCCCCCAATGGCCCTCCCACCCCAATTGGTGGCGGGGCCCACTGGCCAATCGCCTGCGGCCTCTCCCCTCAGCTGGCCCAGCCCTGATTGGGCCCTGATGGGGGCGGGCTGACCGGTCAACCTCCTGACATCTCTTCCTGCCCACAGGCCCGGCCCCGATCTGCCCCGATTGGGGCCAGGCTGGCCGGACCCCACCCTTGCATGAATTTGTGCACTGGGCCTCTAGTTCTTTATAATGAGCATCTGTTTAATGTAGGATATTCACCATTCTGTCCCTTTACCCTGTCCTCAGTCATTAGAGCAATCAATAATCCCACTGCCCCCCAGTACTGCTCCTTCTCCCACCTTTCCCTCTCCCACCTTCCCCACAGAATGGGGGACAGCACAGCTTTCCTCTGAGGACCACTGTGTCTTGTACTAAGCAACTAGACGTACACACCCTGCAACCACATTGCTTTAGCTCCCTACAAAAATTCCAAGTCTTATTTTAATATTTTCTTGCTTTCATTATATGTTGATATTAACAAGTGACCAAATGGCAAATAATTCTTTGTGAAAACTCTATGGGTGTGATTGCCCATCGTGATGTCCAGTCCTTTGTGGAGATTAGCACTGGTGGAGGGCCCTGTTTCCTGATGAAGTGGCTTTGCATCCTTGGAGATAGATGTAATGGTTGATAAGGTTGCAAAATTAGCTTAGAATACTATTTTGCATATATTACCAGCTTTTATACAGTTTTGGTTTTTAAATAATCAGTAGCTTACTTTTTTACATTTTCTTGTGAGTAACGCCAAGTCCTTAGAGAAGCATCTTTGGTACAGGTTGAGTTGTGAAAGGGTTATAGGAAGGAGTGGCCTAGTCAGCCAGGCAAAAAAACAGATGTGGTGGCGCAGCCAGGGCCTCTCGTGTGGGCACAGGACAGGTGCTGGGCCTGCGGCACAGGAGGAGCAGCAGGCAAGGAGGCTCTTTTTGCTGGCGGCGAGTGGAAGGGTGGCTTGTGAGGATGAGGTGCCAGGTGTGCTCAAGCTGGAGGTAGAGTCGAGAGATCAAGGAACTATGAGCCACTGACAGGCCTGAGCCCTCACCGGAGAGTTCCAGGCAGCAGATGGGCTGAGCTTGCTGGGCCAAGAGAAATTCTACTGGGACCGACTGGTTTAGCCCATGAGAAACGCAGAAACCATTACTTATAGAAACTCCATCCTGCTTTAGCTCCCACCTGGCCCTGTGACCACACAGATTCCCAGGAGCAGCTGGGTGCAGATGGGCTGGCACTCTTGGTATCAGCTTTCTGCTGAAGATCCCTGTCCCGGTGGAAAAGAACATCTCGCCGCGGGGCTGTAACAGCGTGGGGATTCCACCCTTCCTCTGATGGGCCGGTCACTTCCATTTCCTCCCAAAGCATGCCTCATGGTGTGGAGAGACCACCACCCTAGACCTAGGGTCTCCCCGTCAAGACCTCCTGTGCAGTTTAAGGGATGTATAAGGACCTTTTGTTGTGAATGTCTCTGCTGAAATTCCACCATGAGAGCTTGATTTCCTCCAGGTTTACAAACTAACCTTTGCAAATGAATAGCTCTCTGGAAGGGCTGCATGTAAAGGGCTCAGAGAACAGTCATTTGCACTTTTGAGAGAATTGATTTACTACTTACTGTAAGCATTTGTTTCCCTCTGAAGAAGTATGTAAAATCTGCTGTGGAGGGAAACAGGAGTTTCTGAAGGGAGAAGGGGTGGACTGCAGGAGCCTGGGCCAGGCTGAGGGCAGAGCCCTGTGGGCTACCTGGGTGGGGGCCCTGGGGGAGCAGGGGATGTGGGCTAGACCCTAGGGCAGTAGAGCGGATCACTCACTTCTGAGGACAGACCTCTGCCAGGTGTGTGTATTTTCTTCCTGTGCTTTCAGATCCTCCTTCCCTGGCCCTGTCACTGAGTGGGGCCCTGGATTGCCCAGGAGCCAGCTCCCTCCAGAGGCTCCAATGGGCCACCTAACCTGCTCATGACCTTCCTCCCTCACCCCTGCCAGAGCCTCTCCCCAGACTCTGCGACCTCACCCCAGCTCCACCCTCCTCAGTTCTCCACATCCACCTTCTGTGGAGGAAGAAAGCACCTCGTTCTGGTTCTCCTGTAACTGTTGTTCTAAACTCTAAACCCAGACCCCCCTACAGTCCACAATAGAAGCAACTGTTGTCTCTGGGACTTCTCCACGCAGCCTCTCTGAGAGATGTGCTCCTCCCAGCTGCTCCCACTCCCTTTTGCATGTCTGTCCCCGACTTGGCTTTCCTTTTCTCCTTCCCACCAGGAACCAGCCAGGTGGCTCCCAAATTGGCTGCCTCTGCTGCAGTTCAGAACAACTTTAGGCACTCCTAGGCCGAGGGCTTCCTGAACCTACAGGGAGGCAGACCTCTTTCCTTGTCCTCCCCGCCCAGTTGCCACAACAAACAGCTGAGGAGACGGTGAGTGAGCAAAGTTTAAACTATGCTGTTGACCATTCCTCCTCAGTCCAACCTGAGGAGGCTGCAGGGAGGAGACCTGTGTGTCTCCCTGGGCTGCCAGGAGAGACCCGTGCCCCAAGGTGAGCTGGCACCTGGTCAGGTGGCCCAGGCAGGTGGGGGTGAAGTCAGCACGCTTTAGCTCTGCTTGTTGACCTTGGCTTATTAGCTGGTCAGAATTCTAGAACTGGTGTGGGAATGGTCGTCGGAGCCAGCCAGGGAACCAGGTTGATTGAGTGCCTGCTGGGTGCCCTGGCGTCTGCTAGAAACTGTTCACACTGCCAAACTCTGCTTGGTACTCCCATCTTCCAAATTGGCAAAAACCGCCCTCCTTCTGATGCTCTAGGAGGCTGCCCTGATGAACACTATTTGGTTTTGATTTCCTTCTGGCTTTGTGGTTTTTTAGCAAGCAGACATTATCGGGCTTGGAGCACAGGTAGAAGTCTGTGTTAATAGTGGGACTGAGCTATTGCAGGGCCTGGCCAAGATTTCCCATGAGCCCTGCTTCCCAGACGTGGTCATCTTCACTTTGTTCAGTGAGAAGTTCCATATGGGCATAGTATTGAGAGAGTCTGTTTAACAAAGATGGTGCCTTTTTTGGGCTTCTATACAATGATAAGTATTCTCAATAATGTGAGTGATCTTTTGGGGCAGGGGTCCATTGCTTTCTGTAGCTTTGGCTCATGGGGAAGATGGTTTACCTCTGCTTCCTCATTGTCTCCTTAGGGTCTCACAGGTACAGCACTTCAGGGTCATCAGCCTGGGGGCACTCTGTTCATTCTTAGGGCAAAGGAGGCTGACCCAGTTCTAAATAAACAAAGAAAGTGAGGAAGAGGAGGAAAAAGAGTGACTAGAGAAAGGAAGCATGGCCTGCAGTTTTATAAAGCTGCTTTGATCTAGAGTCCCACCTCTGAAGTGAGAGAATAACTTCTTAAGACTACTTCAAAAAACAAAATAAGAATGTAGGTTGTGCTGTTTTGTTAAGAAAATAAATCCTGAAACTTTAAAGGAATTTTTAAAAAAGTGACTGTAAGGTTGGACTCTAAAGTGGCTGATAAAGGGAAAAAGCAGTGTCCTATTACCACTTGAAAGAAAACACAAACCCTATGGCTGAGATGGGAGGCATTACTTTAGGATTCAAGGGAGGCGGGATCAAAGTGTACACTATATATGTGAACATGGTTCCCTTGAAAGGCAAAGCCTGAAGGCACATTGTGAAGCAGCAGAGGCAGATCAGCGGATGGAAACATTAATACAAGCCCCTTTATTGTAGAGGTAGGTTTGCCTTGGCTAAGGTCCAGTGCTCCTTTTCCTGCTCAAAGAGGAAACAGGCCTCTTGAGCAAAGGCGTAGCAGCACACCTGTCAGTGTGGAGGTGGTTCTGAACAAGGTGCCCTTCTCTGGAGTCCCTTAAAGTCTGAGCTTATGGGCCACTCATAGATGAAGCAGGAACTTTTAGCAAGACACATTTCTTTTTTTTTTTTAATATATTTTATTGATTTTTTTACAGAGAGGAAGGGAGAGGGATAGAGAGTTAGAAACATCAATAAGAGAGAAACATCGATCAGCTGCCTCCTGCCCACCCCACACTGGGGATGTGCCTACAACCAAGGTACATGCCCTCAACCGGAATCGAACCCGGGACCTTTCAGTCCGCAGGCCAACGCTCTATCCACTGAGCCAAACCAGACATGGCAAGACACATTTCTTGATAGACTTCTCAACAGGGCAAGTATTTTTTAATCTCCTCCACACATTTTTTCAGAGATGCCTGTGGAAAATCCCTTATCTGAATTCCATAACCTTAATGAAGATGTTCATTCTGCTGTGTGTGAGTGTGTGTGTGTGTGTGTGTGTGTGTGTGTGTGTTTATTGATTTCAGAGAGTGGGAAGGAGAGGGAGAGATAGAAACATCAATGATGAGAGAGAATCATTGATTGGCTGCTTATTGCATGCCTCTACTGGGGATGGAGCCCAAAACCCAAGCATGTGCCCTGATCAAGAATCGAACCATGACCTCCTGGTTCATGGGTCATTATTTAACCACTGAACTGGGCCATTCTGCTTTTGATAAAGTAACTTTGAACAATAAAGTGTGATATTCTATCACATCAAATTATATTCACATAGGCTTCATTGTGATTCTTCTACTAAATGCAAGTGTGTCTTAGAGAACTTTATATTGCTTCATATATAACTTGTAACTAAGTATGGGGTTTAATGATACAGTAGTCCCACCTTATCCATAGTTTTGCTTCCTGCGGTTGCAGTTACCTGTGGTCAACTGTGGTCTGAAAATATTAAATGGGGAATTCCAAAAATAAACAATTTACAAGATTTAAATTGTGTGCCATTTTGATGAAATCGCAAGGCATCCAGCGCCATCCGGCCTGCAATATGAATCATCCCTTTGTCCAGTGTATCCACACTGTATACGTTCTCTGCCTGTTAGTCACATAGTACTGTCTAGGTTATCAAATTGGCTGTTGTGGCATCTCAGTGCGTAGTGCTTGTGTTCAAGTAGCCCTTATCCTATATAATAAAAGGGCAATATACAAATTGACCCTCACAGTGGAACCACCGGGAACAACCGGTTGCTATGACGCGCACTGACCACCAGGGGGCAGATGCTCAATGCAGGAGCTGCCCCCTAGTGGTCAGTGCGCTCCCACAGGGGGAGCTCCACTTAGCCCCAAGTCAGGCTGACAGCTGTGAGCGCAGCAGCGGTGGCGGGAGCCTCTCCTGCCTCCTTGGCAGCGCTAAGGATGTCCGACTGACGGCTTAGGCCCGCTTCCCGTGGGGAAAAGGCCTAAGCCATCAGTTGGACATCCCCCAAGGGCTCCCTGGCTGCCAGAGGGATGTCTGACTGCCAGCTTAGGCCTGATCAGACATCCCTATGGCAGCCCGGGAGCCCTCAGGGGATGTCCACCTGCTGGCTTAAAAGAAGCTGGCAGGTGGACATCCCCTGAGGGGTCCCAGACTGCTAGAGGGTGCAGGCCGGGCTGAGGGACCCCCCCCCCCCACCCTGAGTGCATGAATTTTCATGCACCGGGCCTTTAGTTTAACTTAATAATGGCCCAAAGAGCAAGAGTAGTGATGCTGGTGATTTGGATATGCTAATGAGAAGCCATCAAGTGCTTCCTTTAAGTGAAAAGGTATGTATGTATAGGAAAAAACACCATATAAATAGGGTTTAGTACTATCCGTGGTTCCAAACATCCACAGGGGGTGTTGAGACATATCCCCTTTGAATAAAAGGGCATTACTGTATTTCTTCAAAAATTGAGCGTTAGGGCCTTCATCAGTATTATATCCATCTCTTATATTATTGTTTCTATGAGAAATTCCGTCTCCTTTCCAAGAAAAGAATGTAATCCATGTCAACGTGGTTAACATTGATCTAATTAATGTTCATCATATACTCCTTGCTCTTGTGTAATTTCCATTCTCATGAGAAAGGAAGACAGTAATGTCTGGCATTGAATTTATTGTACAGTGAAGAAAAATAGAGCATGGTTAGGGGATGGAAGGATTGGGGTAGAGGGTTATTTTATATAGGATCTTCAGATAGTCAAGGGAGGTCTCTGTGGAGATGAGATGTGAGGAAGTGAGTCTTGAAATCTAGAGGAAGAACCCTATTCAAGGCAGAAGTACTGGCTACCGCAAACGTTCTAAGGCAGGAGTGCACATGGTGTGGTTGGAGGAACAGCAAGCACTGAAGTGGATGGTGTGGCACAACATGATAACAGGTGAGTTTGGAGCAATAGTTAGGGCTGGGTGAGGTGGCCTTATAGGCCATGGTAAGGAGTTTTGATTTTATTCCGTGTGTAATGGGCAGTCATTGGAGGGTGTTGAGTCAGGGAGCGTCATGATCTGACTGCTGTGTGGAGAATAGACTGTAGGGAAACAGGTGTGGAAATAGGGGAGCAGTTTGTAGTGCTTTAAGAGCATGATGCTGGTGGCTTGTATGGCTGGTGACATGAAGGTGGAAAGGAGTGATCAGATTGAAGGTAGAGCCAACGGGAGTTGCTGGTGGATTGGAGTGGAGTGAGAAAGTGAGGGAGGGAGCAAGCGGTGGCTCGTAAACTGACTATTTGGATGGATGATGGGGCCTTTGCCTGGGTGGGAAGTGCTGCGGGAGGAACACATTTGGCTGGGGAATATTCAGCGATCTTGTTTGATAAACCAGTGGAGATATGGAGTAGACGGATGGTTGGCAGAGAGGTTGAAAGGGGAAATGTGCTTGGGAGTCTTCGACTTCTAGGTGGTATATAAACCCATGGGACTGGATTTGATTCCCTCGGGAGTGAGCACACCCATCATTTAGAGACCAGGAAGGGGAAGTATGAAGAAAAATGAGAGGAGCGCAGCATCCTACAAACCAAGAGAAGAAAGTCTTTCCATTAGGAGGGGGTGGGCCTTTAAGTCAATTATCAAGCTGTGTCCTCTTGATAATTTCCTGGTTTCTCATGTACTCACGGGGCTTGTCCTCTCCCATTTGCCTGGGAGCTCACTGAAGCCAGGGATTATGTCAGGTTCTTCTGCTTGCGCTTGGAGCCACTCAAAGCTGTGACCTAATTGCCTACTGGCAAAGCTGTGCTATGTGCAGGTTGAGGTACAAGGGGACACTTCCTTGTAGGAGCTACTTTTGGAGTTGTCTATCATGGGGGCTGTGGGACAGTGTTGCTGAGGAAGGGGTAGGACCAGTCCCACTCTAGACAAGGAGGCTAATGATGTTCCAATTCTGAGTAGAAAAGATTGGGTGGCAGAGGAGAAGACAGATGGGAGGAGCAGGAAGCAAACACAGAAGTGTCAGACTCTGGATTTAGGGAACTATTAGCCTCTTAAATGTAGTCACTAATACAGCGCCAACCTCAGAAAGAACGGCACTGAAAGGTCAGTATGAGCTCTCTGAATGGTCATTGATTGAGCACTTGGATTCTGTACCTTCCACCTCTACAAAGTATATATGACACCTGCTGTGGCTGAAGAAGGGTGGAGGAGCCTCTCATGGCTTTCCTTAGAGGCACCTGATTCAGAACCACCAGGTCAGATCCTCACAAATAATAGAATCCCAATGGGACCTGTGTCTGGGGAGGAAGTCTCTGGGCAGTGTTTCAGGACAGTTGTGGCCTCTTCCCTTGACTGGGTTCCATTTGTCTGTGTCTAGGTGGGGATGGGACCTGGGCCTGAAGGTGTGGCTGTCCCTGACTAGGGGCATTATCTGTGATGGAACAGCCTAGAAGACCATTACGGGCTGGGCACATTGGGAGTTAATCTGAATAGGGAGAGAGATGAGTTTTCTGGCAATCGGGAGTCTACTACGTATAGGGTTTGGATCCTGTTCTGTCTCTTACACACACATGGTGAAACCAGAGGACCCGTAGGATTATAGGAAAGCATAGGAACAGTCTCTGGTTGGGGCACTGTGAGAACTTTGAAGAGATGGAAGGCCAGCCTGAGGAGGCAGGACCAGAACTTGAGAGTCCTCTACAGCACAAAGGAGATTCTGGTCCTGGGATGTGGGTGGATCCCTGGCCCTGCAGAGTTTAAACTAGTAATAAGCCTGCAAGCTGAGGGCCCATCCCCTGGAGTTATCCTGGGAACCTAATTACTAAACTTTTCCAGGCGATCCCTGATCATGGGGCCTGATAAAGTCCAAGCTTACTGCTAAAACTATGTTGAGATAAAA
Organism: Cnephaeus nilssonii; assembly: GCF_951640355.1. Classification (NCBI taxonomy): domain Eukaryota; kingdom Metazoa; phylum Chordata; class Mammalia; order Chiroptera; family Vespertilionidae; genus Cnephaeus; species Cnephaeus nilssonii. Next base: position 55,698,850 of record NC_137074.1, read on the forward strand.
GCTGTTTTTGTTCATTTTATACCCATTAACGCCATCACAGATTAATTATTTTTCAAAAGAAAGAAAACTGCCACAGTTCTGCAAGTAACTTATAAACAGATGTTGAGGTCTTGGGACATACTTAAAAATATTTTAAGAAATCTTTAGACAGTAGGATTTATTTTAAATAAATCTAAAAATAACCCCCCTCCCTAATTAGAAAGATGAATAAGAGAAAAGCATTGTAGTTAAAGAGATTTATTGGCTTATTTATTTTCATTTATTTTTGAAAAGAATCATGACTTATAACGTAATACCAGATGTTGAGACCTAGATTTACTCAGTTTTGTAGTGGAGAGGGAGGGTAATTATAAAATGCTTAGCTGAATAGTCAATGGGCATCAACAAAAAGCTAGAGTTTATCATGCACATGAATCCTTGAACTGAAAATGCATGACAGGGGTGGCAGGGACAGTGGTAAAGACCACATGGAAGATTTAGAATGACTGACAGCTTGCATACCTACCATCCTCCCACTAAACTGGCTGGGATGAGTTGAAATTATATTTTATAACATTGTCCCTAACTGTGTTCCTTTCTTTCTTAATGCCCGAGGTGAGTCTGGAGCACATACATGGCAGTATTTACACTTTTCTGTTCCATTCAGATCTTAGCTTGCTCAGGGTTATAGCTTTAGAGGTTCTAGGCCATATTTCCCAGAAGGACGTGGGTGTTCTTACCGCTTTTTTCTAACTACACCAGCTGGAGTCCTGCTGACCTTCACCTTTGTCATATCTACCAGGTCACACATCCCCACCTTTTTTTGGGGTGGGGAGGGAGAGTGGGAGTGGTTAGTAAGAAAAGCCCACTCAGTGCTCTCAGTGGAGGGTGAGGAGAGAATGAAGAGCATCCTAGGATGATGGTAGAACTTAAAATTCTTTTGCCACAAATCCAATAAAGGTAGAAGCTTGTGAGTTTCGTGGGCAAAGGAGGTTTACAGTTGTAATACAAATAACACAAGAGTTAATAAAAAATAATACAAGAATGAACTCTGTTTTGTGTACTTACAACTGTGAACCTACTTTTGTCCACCCCTGTACAAATCCAGTGTCTGATGCCATGGATGAAAATCTCGATTTAGACCGATGGTCTACCTGGTATGACAGGAGGAGTGAGTGGAATGAGAAGAGAGACTAGAGTCTGTGTGGCTCAGACAAGGGAGCTTGAAAGGGGAACTTCAAGTCTGAAAGATGTCTTACGCCAGAAAAAGTGTTAGAAGGACCACAAATGAGTGGAACTTTTGATTAAAATCAAGAAGATGAAAAATCAACATGAATAATAAGGGAATAAATAAGGAGAAAGCCTTCACTCAGAATTTTTAAAAAACCAGTTAACTATGGACAGAATGTAATGGGGTTGATGATAGTTTAAGATAAGGACTGCGGGGGTGGGGGGCTGGGGGAGGGGGCGTGGAGGAGTGTATTTTGCCACCATCTCTTTTCTAGGTTGTTGTTAATAACAATGGAAGGTCTAAGATTTCACCTACTTGAAAGCGAACAAGTTATCCTGCCACAGTTTCATGACTGCTCATGGAAGACTAGACCCAAGGGTTGGGGACAAAGGACGTTGATTCACAATAATAACCGGAACCAGGGCATCAGCATTTTCTTGCATTGGTTCTATGAGCTCCAATCTGCCGAGGGTGATACAGAAGGCCAGATGGCACCTGCACACACAGTGGCGAGAAATCCTGAGCTTAGGGAACAGGTTTTTTCTAATGAACAGTAAATGTGCCTGTGCTTTGCTCCAAAGGCAGGCACTCTCTCTTTCTTCCAAGGTTTATGATACAGCTATTCTTGAAAAGATAGTTTGGAACAAAGGCTGTCAGTGGTCTCTGACTGACCTGCAGAACAGTCAGAGACCAGGAAGGAGGGCTCCCAGCCACAGCATCAGTACAAAGGTAAAGGAAGCTGATGTTTATTGTCTCCTTGTTATGCACCAACCCCTGACCAGGAGGCTTCTCATTCCTTACCTCATCAAAGCTCAGAGGTTGTATTGTTATTTTATCAGTAAGGAAGCTGGTGAGTAATTTAATTGGAATATCCAGATGCAGGATTTGCATAGGTATTATATACTTCTGATATACTAAGCATTGTTCTAAAAAGAAATAGTTAAAACTTAATTAGAGCCCTGACCGGTTTGGTTCAGTGGATAGAGCATCGGCCTGCGGCCTGAAGGGTCCAGGTTCAATTCCAGTCAAGGGCATGTACCTTGGTTGCGGGCACATCCCCTGTAGGGGGTGTGCAGGAGGCAGCTGATCGATGTTTCTCTCTCATCGATGTTTCTAACTCTCTATCCCTCTTCCTTCCTCTCTGTAAAAAAAAAAAATCAATAAAGTATATTTAAAAAAAAACTTAATTAGATGTTTATCAGATGCCAGTTCTAAGAGTTCTCCATGAATCGATTGATGTAATTCTCATAGCTAAGATTATGAGGTGCTTAGGAGGAAACTGAGGCACAGTGAATGATGGGCCTGGGATCCAAACCTACGCATTGACCACTTTGCTCCTGTGTTCTTTCTTCAGTCCTCAGAGTCATACCCAGGGAGTCATGGTGAAACTAGTGTGTGCCAGAGGATGTGGAAGTGTTTGGAAACAATGCCGAGTAGGAACAGTGGAAGGGGCCAAGTGTGTTTTGTCTGCAGAAGGGTAAAGGATAAATGATGACTGTCTTCAAATATTTGCAGGCATGTCTTGTAGGAAAATAGAGTTTACTCTGTGTGACCCCAGGAACAAAATTGGGTCCAGGGAGCGGGAGGCATATCATGGCTCAGCTCAGGAGGGAATGAACTGCTTGTGAGGGTGGGAGCTTTCTTCTGCAGGGTTATCTGGGTGATCACCTTTTGGGATGCCCTGGCTGGGCTCTCTCTCGAGGGCCCCACAAAAAGCCCCTCTGTTTCTGCTCTCTACAGAAGCTGGGTGATGGAGGCGGATAGCCCTAATGAGGTGCTGTAGACTTCTCCTAAGAGAGCAAGCCCTGCTGAACACAGTGACCCGAACTCCCTCCCTGCCATTCCTTCCTGTCTCTTTTCTGAGAATTCTCTACTGTCAGACATGCCCAGAGAGAGTTCCTGCATGAGTGACGGGGGTGTCCTGACTCTGGGGCACCCTGACCTGACCTGCCCTAAGTGGGCTGGAAGAATTCATCTCAACTGCATCGCTAGGCCTGCAGTTCCTGGCACCCATAGGTCTGTCTGTCTCACAAGGGGCCCACCAAGATCCTGGCTAAGTCCTGCCTCTAACCCTGATGGCATCACCAGCCTCATGGCTTGCTAGGCTCTGGCAATTGTCTGCACACACACCAGGCTCTCTGTTGCCCAGTTTGGGACAGAACAGAATTCTTCTACTGCGGGGAACATTGAATTAGATTTCCATGGTCTCTTAAGTGTATCTGTAGTTCTGTGGTTCACTTTTTCTTTGTCAATAGCCCACACTTTAAAAAGCAAAGAGGAAACAGGTGTCTGGGTCCAGCACTACTCTATGAGGACCTGACTGTGGCCCCTAGTCTTGCTCCAGTCCTGAGCAGAGCAGGTCTGGCCCAGATGCAGGTGCAGGGAGGAACCCTGGGAAGGTGGGGAAAAGAATTGGGGAGATGGTAAGGAATAGGAGTGGTGGTAACTGGTTTAGTGGCATCTGTTCCACTTACCCAGAAACATCTTCTGTTGGAAGCTAAAGACTCCCTAAATGTGGTCTCAATTAGCCTGTGCATATCTATAAAATAATTATATTTTCTTCAAAGAGTTTTAGGGAGTGATGTAGCCCAAAGTAAAGGGTGTGATTAGGATCTGATCCTGAAATAATGTCTCTGCTATCCCAGATGTAGGGAGTACTAAAAATATACTTAAAACCATGAGAATTCTTGGTTTATTGGACCCATCTCCTTTTTCTCTCAACCTCCCTCCAGAAAGTGAGAGAGTGAAGAATTGAGCCAAAAATCTTTAATTATCCAGTCTGCTGACATTATTTATCTGCACCACTGATATTAAATCTGGACATCATTCCATTTCAATCACAGAGCTGAGAACAACCTCTACAAATTTGGCCTTTGTCCTTCTGCTGGTTGCTGTTTCCTACCCTGCCCCATCCTCCCTCAGACTTCTTCAATTCCAGAGCTCTCTGTGGCACCCAAAATTACCTGTCTCTGGAATGTGGATACTTCAGGAAAGTCCCTGAACTATGTGTGCTTATCCCCAGTTCTGTTCCCCTAAACTCATCTTGGCCATTTATGGTTGAGTTCTGGCATGTGCCCAGCTCTGGAGTATCCTGGGGTTGGCAGGAGCATTTTGCCATATTTCCATCATTGACATAAATGAAATCCTATTCGTTTCTATCATTGACATCAGTGGAGAAGAAAGAGAAAGTCTGGCTGGTTTGTTTTCTTCCTTCCCATACAGATTAATTTTCCTGTTATATCCTTAGCCTTTCTGGCCAGTCAAATGAATCTTTAATTTTAGCTGGGTTCTCTGGTCTGTGACCTTTCACCTGGTTTAATGTTGACACAGTTGCCACTTAGCTGGTTTATTTAGCACCCAATTGATGCTGTTGTCATTGCTACAACTGGGTTAATTTATTGGGGGTTTAATTAACTGGGTTAATTTATTGGGGGTTTCTGACATGTCAGGCACTGTACTGAGGCCTCCAATCTTCATAGCCCCTTGAGGCAAGTACTGTTAGCACCCTCCCCACTTGACAAGTGAGGATCAGGCTAAGAGAGATGAAAGAATTTGCTGAGGGTCCCTCCCTCAGCAGAGCCAGGATTGGAAGCCAGGCAGCATGGCACTGAATCTGGCTAACTTCAAGCCCTTCCACACTGTCCATTGGCCCCGGCTGTGCACACAAGAAGGGCCCCCACGAATGGTGTCTTTATGAAACCCTGTCTTCAGAAAACATGTAGCAAGGGCTGACTGAGCAGGACATTCCACCATGGAGATAGAAAAATGTACAAGCCTGAGCCCCCCTGGAGGGCACTACCACTGAGGAGACAAAGCCACCACCGTCAGAACTCATTCTCTGGGCACGGGCACTGTCTCCTGCTTGCCTCAGTCTATTGATAGTGACGCTATTGGCTAGAAATGTGTGGGGACACTCACCTGGGCCCCCCAGCACTCCCTGTGGGGAGCCCTCACAGACATTTCCCAGACTCGAGCCAATGTTGTGGCTGGACTGGCCCTTGTGGTTCTTATTAAGATTGCACCATCCATCAACAGCCATCCATCCAAGCAACCACCATCAGGGAACTTAGAAAACACAAGGTTTATTACTCACAGGTCCTGGAGGGTACATTACATGCCCCGGGCCACACAGCAAGAGGTCCTGGGTAGAGGGGGGAGGAGGAGGGAGAGAAGGAGTGGGAGGGAGAGAGGGAGAACAATTTCAAACATGGACCTGGAATTCTGCTTTTATTGGGATCCCGGGTTGGGTGCCTGGGGTTTCACGGGTTCACTCTTTCTTGGTGAATTTAAAACATAAGAGCAGGAATTAAAGTGCGGAGAGGGAAAGTAAGCTGTCAAGTGGTCAGTTATTTAAGCCAACCAAGCTCTCTAAAGACAAGGGATCGTTCTGGGTGAGATGGCCAGGGTCTCCATCTAGTCCCGAGGCTGGCAACGTGTTTATTCCAGATGGATGTCTTTGAAGTGGGCGCCTTGGCAATCAAAAGCTTCACATCAGGCACTTAAATTACAAACAAAGAAGCTCACTGTCAGGGTTCACACTACAGGTACCTTTGTCTATTGTGTTCACTGCTGTGTCTCCCAGGGTCTAGCATTGCACTTGGCAGGTAGTGAGCTCTCCAAAAAAAAAAAAAAAAAAAAAAAAAAAAGGAGGGGACACACACAAATTAACAAATTACTAATTAAATAAAATCGTGACATTTTTACAGTTACATGAAGGAATACATTAATTCCAAAAGCATATGAAGGACATAAACTGAGATTAAAGTGTGTATTGAGCTGTATGGGAAACTCCATGGGTCATCCTAATTTTTCTATCTTATCATGGGTTGGTGGGATAAGATACGAAAGTTGTCCTGGATGGGCTCTCATGAACCCATATCTTAGATCCTGCTGGGAAGGCCTTAAAGAAGAGGGGTCTTGAGGTTGGTTAGAGCAGGACTCTGCTGGGTGGTAAGGGCTACCCCACTGGCAGAGCTGCCCCACTGGCAGGATTACAGAGGAGAGGGCAGAGGCCTCATGTTTTGCTTGATAACAGCACTTGTTTTGAACTTCATGACTCCTTGGGGTTGGATGCTTTCCTGTCTCGCTCCATGCTTGCTTCACTTCCCAAACCTTGCCTAAGCTTGTTGATATTTAAGTGCACATCCCTTCAAACTATGCAGGAACGCCAAACCTGACCTTGCCTGAGACCAGGCAAGCAGATCAAGGAGTCTGAGCTTAAACTGGAGCTGAGGAAAGAGTAAAATATTTGGGGAGCTAGGAGTTGGCCTTAGGTAGTAGGTTGACAGAAATCAAGAGGACCCAGATTCAAGAGCCATAAAAATTTCATGCACGTTGATTCAGTAATTGAAATTCTTGAAATATATCTTGGGGAAATAATCAAAAAGGAAGGAAAGTTATGTTCATGAAATTGTAACTTCTGATGTTGTTTTAATGGAATTGGAAGCAACTTAAATGGTAAATAACAGGGCACAATTGAGTAGATTATGGTGCATCCATTTGATGGAGTATTATAGAATCATTAAAAATGAGATTATGTTCTCTCTCATCATTCATGTGTCTATCTCTCCCTCCCTCTCCCTTCCTCTCTGAAATCAATAAAAAATATTTTTAAAAAAATGAGATTATGAACAGTATGCCATTACCAGGATAAAGTTTGTGGTTTAGCTTGAAGAAAAGTATGAAATAAAGGCAATGATAATGTATATATCTAATTTTGTTTTAAAAAGTACATATTTAGGAAAAGATTAGAAATATATATATATATGTGTGTATATATATATATATATGTATATATGTAATAGTATTTACATTAGGAAAAAAGTCACAGTAATCCTATTCACAAACAGATTTTCAGCAAATATTGTTTATGAACAATGATAAAAGAGAATGGAACAAGGGAACTGGAGTGAATTTAAAGTTCATGCAACCAAGACTGTTTAGAAAAGGAGCAAGAACACATATGAGAACATGTCCAAATATAACCCAGTGTGTGAAATAACAGTTTCCTGGACTGAGGACATGGGAAGCATGAGCTTGGCCAGAATAGGGTGAACGTGCCCAGGAAGACATCTTTGAAGTCACATCTCACTTCTAGACTTAGGGAGGCTGTGGAAGTGGTTAGGGTGGCCATACATACATTCTGCTTTCCCTGGACAGTCCCAGCATAAATATTATGACTCTTTATTTTCAGAAGAGTCCTAAGAGTCATGTGGTCACTCTAGTTATTGAAAAGGAAGGAGAAGGACATTCTAGGCTGAAGACAATTGCTCTGCCAGTTGCCTGGTGAATGAAGATTCCCTGATGCTGAGGTAGGCCCAGCCGGGTGAAGAAGTGACCCAGGGGTAACACGTGACTATAGCTCTGCTTCCCCGTTAGTTGTAGGATAAGCAAAACACATATTTCCAAGTTACCCACCCAGCTTAGGGCCAGAGTTCATAGTTCACTCTGACCTAGGAGCTGCTCTTTCCCTTGCATCCTTCCTCACCTGTCCCACAAATCTAGTACATGACAGAACCCTTTTCGATGAGCAGAAGCAGTAAGAGCAGATAATTTGACAGCTGAGCCTTCCTCTTTATTTGTGTACGTGGAAGCATTGCTCCCTAGAGAAGTTCTTGACTTGTAATAGGAAAGCCCATGTACAGCTAGTGCAGAAATAAGTTCAAGTGCCAGAAGATGATTTAAGCAGATAGGGGCTTGGCCTGGTGGGCTATGTTTACTTCTTGAAGTCTGTCCTCTGTTTGGTCGGCTCTGTTGAGGCCGGCTTATTGGAAACCTGAGCAGAGCACCATGTTGATTATCTGCGCTTACAGGAAAAATAGGGTGGGATTATTGAGGAGGCCCTCTCCCTTGTGCTGCAGGGGGATTGGTCTGACCCTGAGCACTCCAAGATGCCTGCCTAGACATCACGGGGCTGGACTTTCCATAAACAGTGTCTCCTCTCAGCCTCAGCTCAGAGGGGGTCCCACCCAATGGAGAAGCCAGGCAGACACAGCTTGCTGCACTGACCAAACAGATAAATGGTGCATGGATTGCAGAAGTGAAGAGATAGCTAAACCTTTTTAGATGTGTTCCCCCTCCCACCCCTCCCGTTGTTTGGTTCAAGTATGCTGGTGGTAAGCGTGGGAGTAAGTTCTCTTTGGCTTTTCCTGGACTTAAGCAAGTAATTACCTCCTGGCCCCTGGAAACTATTTGAACCCTCTGGTTAAGACATAAGGGGGAAATCATTGCCTCACGTCAAAAAAAGAGAGAGCTCTGCTCTGGAGGTCTGGCTGTACTCGCCAGGAACCTTGTAACTGAGGGAGGACACCTGAGCAAGTTTGACTCATGCCTAATTGCTGCTTCCACAGTGGCCCGGTGGGGAAAGTTGACCTTTTCATGGGAGAGATAGTACCATTATGAAGGTTTAAACTGAAATTAAGCAAGCAAGGTCATTCTGGCCTTTACCTCATTTTATTGAACAGGCGTGGTCAGTAGTGAGGTCCAGATCTTACTTGGGCCCAGAAATCAAGAGGGACAATGCCATTAGGGAGACAGAACCTGGCCCTGACGAATAGGTTTGGGCAGAGCAGCTGATGAAAAGAGTTCTTCAGTCTAATGTCCTGAATCTCCCCCCATCAGACCCTGGACTCTGGGAAGTCCCTGGGGACTGCATTCTCTAAGAAAAGTCCTGTATTATGTCATGATTAAAAGAACAGAGAGAGCCTGGCTGGCATGGCTCCGTGGTAGAGCATCGACCTATGAACCAGGAGGTGACGGTTCAATTCCTGGTCAGAGCACATGTCCAGGTTACGGGCTTGATCCCCAGTGTGGAGCATGCAGGAGGCAGCCAATCAATGATTCTCATCATTGATTTTTCTATCCCTGTCTCCCTCTCCCTTCCTCTCTGAAATCAATGAAATTATATTGAAAAAAACAGATTCATGACCTTAAGTATTAATGATAAAAGCTCCAGATGAAAGCATTTTGTTAAATGTTATGTGACTGTGAGAAATGGAGGTTAGTAATTAGAAGTGCACTGTTAACTTAATAGGTGTATTGGGTATAGATGAGCACATTCAGTACTTCTTTTTGGTCTAATCAACCACACCTGGAGAGGCCTCGCTGGTTGGCTGCTGTGCCCACTGGATAGAAGAAAATTACCTAAATTGCCTAGAAGAAAATGTTCTGATGGCTAGAATGGTCATTTCAAAGCTGTGCAGTGATGGTAAACAATGTACTTCTATTCAGAGCTCTGTACCATCCTTTTACCGTGGGGTAGAGAGACCATTTAACACCCAATAAATGTTGGGACCACACGCCTGTCTCAGTTGAATGCAAGAGATGGGCTGCTGCTTTTGTGTTGACTGAATGTCCTGAGTAGGATGCGGAATTATGGGGTTCAGCAGTGGAAAAACATGAAGGCTTTAAGAGCCTGTGACTTAAACTAGCTGTTTTATTTCTATGTTTATTATTTTATCTCTACTCTCTTTGTAGCCTGGCCTCTCCCCGAATATTCTAAGTCCCTTGTTCTCTAGTTCTGTGCTCCCCTGGCCAGTTATGAGCCCAGCTAATACTGGGGGTGGCCCATTGATCTTCCTGCTGGCCTGCACCAGCCTGCACTTCCCTCTCTGGTGGCTGATGGGGTCTGTGGGAAAGGCTTTCCCCTCTGTGTAGTAACCCCCCGTTTCTGAGAGAGGGTTGGAAGGGACAGAGGCTGTCTCCTCCCCACAGGGAGCCAGTTGAACTGATACCGCTGAGCACAGGTCCTCTCTCCGGAGGGTCAGTCACATTTTGCTGTGTTCTGACTGCTGCACTTTCAGCCCAAGCCTGAAATTGGGGCTCAGAGAGGCCCAAACTCTACAAACACCATCTCCAGACCAAAGGACACCCCATCCACCTGTGGCAATCAGGGGCTGCACACTGACCTCTTCACCCAGAGAGTGGGTACAACAACTGGGAAGGAAAAGCGGGGGCAGGGGTGGGAGGGCAATCAGGGTGTGAGGGAGGGAGCTCATGGGAGCAAATGGAGACCACTGGCTGAGTGAGGTCCAGAAGTAAGGGGCGTGTCTGCACTCTCATGGGTGCGTTTGTTTCATCGTATTGGGAAGACGTGGTGTCCGTCACACTCTGTCTCACCTTATTTATGGTTGCAGTGGGTATTGTAGGTGCTCAATAAACACACAGTGATGGGTGTGTGGACAGACTGTGCATGCTGACACTCGGGTTGAAGTTTTTTATGCTCTGCTGGGAACACAATCTTGATAAACCTGGCTTGATTGGCCTAGACCAGTGGTCGGCAAACTCATTAGTCAACAGAGCCAAATATCAACAGTACAACGATTGAAATTTCTTTTGAGAGCCAAATTTTTTAAACTTAAACTTCTTCTAACACCACTTCTTCAAAATAGACTCGCCCAGGCCGTGGTATTTTGTGGAAGAGCCACACTCAAGGGGCCAAAGAGCTGCATGTGGCTCGCGAGCCGCAGTTTGCCGACCACTGGCCTAGGTGATCAATGTGGGAACCAAGGATAATATAAATATTCTAAGTTGTCAAGAGGGAGTTGCATCTTCTCAGCAGGCTTTTTGTCCAGCCATGGAGCAGGCTTTTTGGACATCAGTGGCCTAAGAAGTTGGGATCTGGAAGAAGATTCTTACAGATGTGAACCACTGGAATTTCCTTGCTAAGAGGGGTGTGCATGCTTGTGGCTGTGACTTTTGGCTACTATTGTATATGTTCTGCTTCCTGATGTGCAAGGCTAAGCTAATTGCTAGCAGACTGGCTAATCACTTCAGAATCAGCAGTGACTGACAATCATCAAATGAGTTTTCTTAGCACACCCCGGCCAGCTACCTGGCAGGAAAGTGAAGGTAGCTGTCTGAGCTGCTGTCTGCAGACCAAAATGTGTGAGGCTCACAGAGGCTGACTGATGTGCACATCAGATTACAAACTGGTACACCAACAAGGGCTGTTAGAGGTTTTCTAACCCCAGAGAGGTTAGGACACTTCCCCAGGACCCACTGTTAGCAGATTCTGTCCCTGAAATTCAGTGGCTCTGGCCTTAAGTGGGCGTTTCTCTCTGGGCCTCAGTTTTCTTATCTACAGGTTGAGATGGTGAGCTAAGGCCCCTCTGTGTGTAATCTAGTGGCAGAGCCAGGATAAGAGGCCAGGACCTTGGACTCTGGCCCACTCCCAGCTCTTCCCCGTGGCATCTCTAACAATGTGACTATGTTCCAAGGGTCTGAATGGTGTAGCCAGAGACCTGGGTTCAAATATTTTAGCTCTGTGACCTGGGATGTATTGCTCAACTTCTGAGTCTTCTCTTCATCTTTAAAATGAAGATAACGCTTATCTTACAGAGTTGCTTTGAAAAGGGAAGTTAACTTAGGTAAAACCGTCAGTACAGTACCTGGTCCCTTTTTAAGCATTTAATAAATGGGTTGTTTTTATTGCTAACAGTAGATATTGTGGTTCACACTCACTGCATTCACCTGGATCAGAAGTTTCCTTTCTGTGAAACAGGAGTGTTAGATGGGACCAGTGCTTCTCTCTTCGAGGAAGTGGGGAAAGCATTGCATTCCTTTGGCATCCTTAGTTGTTTGTAAAATCTACATATAGTTGTGATTTTCTACAATAATGTGAATGCATTGGTTTTATATAAAAATGCTTCCTCCAAATCTTTGAGTATAGTTGATGCTTCAGGATGAGGTGGCCTCAGCTATCCCCAAAGTGCACACACCTGCCCCCGCTCTGTGGATGAGGTGGGATCGCATCATTTCTAAGGTCCCTACCGACCTTAACATTCCAGGTTCCTAGGGTGAGTGAGTCTCCTCTTCAAAGGACCTAGGGTTGGTACCCAGGAATCCTGAAGGAACCTTGGAGAGGCAGGCTCCCATGTGCCCCTGCCCCTACTGAGACTAGAAAGGACTAAGTGGGGTGTATCCAGCAGAAGGGAGGGAGATGATACAGCCCCTTGGAGTAAAGAATGAAGAAGTCTGGAGGAGGAGCAGGGCTATGTCTGAGCCTGACTTTTGGCTGTTGGGCTGATAAACCTGGCTAGGTGGGTTGGCAGTTCTCCACCACCCCAGGTAAGTTCCAGAAAACACTAACCCATTGTTTCTCATCCACAGCTGGAGGCTGTCCTGGGAACGTGCCCTCATATCATGGGAGGCTGGGTAAGGGCAAGGGGTGAACTGCATGTGGAAACATAGGGCTTGTCACACGGCCAAGGCATCCCCCTGGCAGTTCTGATATAGTACCCAAGGCTGGGGACTGGGCTTGTGCTCAGCCAGTGGAAGCAGAGTTGATTGGAGCCTGAAGAAGAGCAGCAAGCTTTGAAGAAGAACACAGAGATTTCTGTCCCGGGAATGGGGAGAGAGAGCATCTCTGTATGTGGGTAGAGGAATATCTACTGACGGTGGAACATACATTTCCTACAGATTAGTCACTCTGCCTGGTCTCACCCTCAGGCCTGAGGGATTGAAATGAAGTCATCCATTTGTTTAGGACAGATATAAAGGACTTTCCCTGAGCTAAGGATTGACTACATTAGTCAAATTTGTTCCCATCAGATATCATTTCAATAATATCCAAGGGACTACCAACACAGTTGTTATGCTGGAAATTTCCTGTTGGGCATGGTATTTATTATAATAAGATTTAACATATCTTGCTTAATCTTCCCTGAGCATGTTACCAAATTGAGTCAGGACTTGGAGTAAGGACTAGATTCTAGCTCTGCTTTATTAGCTCTGTGACTTTAGGTAAGTCCCTTGGCCTTTGAACCTCAGATTTCTCATCAGTAAAATGGGGTTATAACATATCTCAATATGTAGTGCAGTTGAAGTGAGATCTTGATTGGGAAAGCATTTTGTAAACGTTGTCAGTAGCTCAATGTGAATTTTAAATAGAAACCCTTTGGACAGCATTATTTAAAGGCATTGCTATCCTCTAGGTCCTCCACAACCTAGTCTCAACCAATTTAATGACTGTATCTCTCAAAACTCCTCTTAGCCCAGCTCTTTCCCAAATGAGTTCCCTTGCTCTTAGACATGCAGCACCATCTGTCCCTTCTCTTCCCCCCAGCTCAGCTCTGCTTAGATGGTCCTGGCCCTTTCTCTGTGCCTAGCAAACTTTAGAGATCCCTGCTCCCATGCTTGAGGATACATAGGTCCACTCTGGGCCCGTTTCTTCAACTGTAAAATAAGGGTGTTGGGTTAGATGATTTGGGTCTCCTTCCAGCCCCCGCATTCTGTGATCCAGCCACATCCACTGTGCTAACAGTAAATCCCAATTTGGGAGGATGAGAACAATGCTTACTATTTAGCCATTGTCAAGTAACTGCTAAAAAGAAGTCAACATAAGAGTATGAGTTAGCAGTCTACTCTTCGTGATAGATAGGGCTATATCTGCAACAATATTTAAATGAACTAGAGCATCAAAGTGAAATTTGATACCACTGTTTCTTCATCATAATTGACTGTTATTGAAGAGTTACCATTTGTTGAGTGCTTGCTATGTGCCAGGCATTGTTAGAAATTGCATATTACAGTGTATTGGGCATTCTGAGTATCTACTTTGTGTTGGATGCTTAAAATTGCCTCTAATCTCCACAGAGCCCTACAAAGCAGATTTATAGATGGGAAAATTGAGGTTCAGAGAGATTAATAAATCACCCAAGGTCATCTGGCTACTAAGCGGCAGAAGCAACTTCACATCCAGGCATGTCTAACTACAAAGCCTGTGATGGGATCATTCACTGAAATCCACTGGCGGGCTGTTACCACCTAGCTTACTCGTAGATTGTCATTTTATTGTTACTAGTGTGCTAGGACTAGAGGTGACCAGCTGTGTTCTTGACACAAGTCTGGGCTTGATCCTAGAGTAGTGATTGGGTCTCTCTGTATGCCAGTCTGAAAACTGCATGGGAAAAAACCTACCTGGATTGAGCACCCTCCCTCCTCCAGCATGTGGGAGACTCCCAGTCTTTTTTTTTTTTTAATTTATTGATTTCAGAGAGGAAGAGCGCAGGAGAGAGAGATAGAAACATCAGTGATGAGAGAGAATCATCCATTGGCTTCCTCCTGCATGCTCCCTATTGGTGATTGAGCCCACAACCCACATACCAGGAATTGAACCATGACCTCCTGGTTCATAGGTCGACATTCAACCAAAGCAGAGACACCCAGTCTTGGCTGCCTCCCCATTCACCTTCTCTGTGCACCTGCCCTCTTGTCTCAGTGCTAACTAAGAGTGGAAGGAAAACTAGAAATGCATCACACCGTTTGCCAGGCCTTCAGCTTCAGCCAGAGGAGGCAGATTGTGTTGGTGGGAGTAATTAGGAAACAACTGCAGGCTCCACTTTCAAATCCGGGAGCGTGTGGGAGTTGGTAAGTCAGGCTGGCTGTGTGTTTTCTTTGCTGTGTCACAGCGGGGAAGTGTCGCCAGGCCTCTCAGGAAAGGAAGCTCCAGTGAGCCATGGACATGCCAGAGCCAGATGGGTACTGGCAACTGCCTGGGCCCCAGCAGGAGCGGTGGGCACTTGAGGCTGGAGACAGTCTTCAAATGCAGCCTTGGTTCTCATCAGCCGTGGTTCTTACCTTTGTTCCCCATCTCTGCAGCCCCTCCCGCCAGCAGTGCTTCCTGCCCCCCTCTCCTTGGAAGACACTGCTCCAGCCTGATGCCTGAGGCTCTCACGTGGGAAGGCAGAACTCCCACAGAAGTGTCCTCCTCATTCTCTCTCCTCCACTCAACCAGGCGTTAGTCCAGCCACAGAGCTAATGTTTTCCCAAGAGAAATAGGCCAGGGGAAGCTGGCACCCCCCCTAAAGTGCGTGGAGAGGAGCAGGGGCCACGTGAACTCTGCTCACAGTTCGCCTGCATCGTGTTCTCAGAGACTAAGGGCCCTTCTAGCACAGGATCCACTGGGCCTGTCCCTTCAGATCATCAACACAGGGCCAGTTTCCTCCCCAAAACGGAGGGCCAGTGTGCATGCACTTCAGGCAGCCCAGAAAGAAGGGTGCGGCATTCCAGCCTGGAGCTCGAGAAGCTGCTCAGAGCCCTTCAGGACGGGGTGTGGTCAGCAGAATCATGAGGCTCTTGCCCCTCCTAGGCCTTCTTCTCCAAAGCTTCCCTAGGCTTCTCTGAAGACCAGGAGAGGAGGGGCAGGGCAGACTCATGGCACAGACTGGTGACTCTTCACCCCCCTTCCCTCCTCTTTTTAGATCTCTCCTCCACCCTCTGACATGCCAACACCATCAGCACACCCATACCGCTGTGGGCTGCCCCAACCTCCCCACTAGCCCTCCCACCCCCTCTCCCCAGCCCCAGACCCATGTTTCTAAATAACTCAAATTACTAAATGTTGGCTGAATTGGGGGAGGGAGAGGAAGACTGAAGTTAGAAAGAAAGGGAATATATTTTATACTGAATGATACTCCCCATTAATTTCGCTATTAATATTTGCCACTCTGCTAAGGGATTAAATGAGGTAAGTCACCTTAAGTACTTACTCCCATGCCTGACACATAGTTAGTGCTCACTAAACAGTAGCTATGATTGGTTGTCTCTCTTTCTCCTTTTTTCCTGGGGTTTCCACTCAGCTCTTTCAGCCCCAGCCCCTCCGTGGACAGACCTGGGAGCAGCCTAGGCTGAGAAGCTGGAATAACGGTATAGGCACCTGTTACTAGCACTGGCCCCGTCTTCAGAGCTTTTGCGGCCTTTGCTGGTGTGTCCTGAGGATCAGGTGTGCCTGCCGGATTTGGCTGCTGCGACCATGGAGCCTGTGTGGTGGGCCCGGAACAGAATCCTCTGGTAGGGAGGCCTTCGCCTCCTCCCGGGAGCATCTTGTTCCTGCTCTGGGCTTGGCTTCCCCTGCTAGAACCTCTCCTACCTGTCCAGGTGTCCTGTAGAGAGCGGGTCCTAATCCTGGAGACAGGTGCACTAGGGCAGGAAGGGCTCATGTAGAGAAGACCAGGGAAGGAAGCTGACTTTCTTAAGGTCACACAGCTGGTTGGGGTATAGCCGTAGTAAGCACTAGAGTCACTGACTCGCTTCTGTGCTATTTTACCCTCTGGTGCTATCTTCTGTTTTCTCCTGTGCCGGCCCCCTTCTTGGCCAAGGCTGCTTCAATCCCCTGAGCTTTGACAGAAATCTGAAAACAACGACAACGTTAACAAGAGCAGCCACCAGGGACTGAGAACTTATTCTGTGCCAGTGACTGCTCTGGGAGTGCTTTTTTAAACACACTGCTAACCCTCACAGCAGGGGAGCCACACACCAAAGAACAGACACGCCTTACCGTGGGGGTGGATATTAGTAGTAGCCCCGCTTTATAGATGGGTAGAGTAAGACTTTCATATTGTCACTTGCCTCAGGCCACACAGTTTAGCATCAGAGACCACAGCCGAGCAGTGTGTTCCTGGCGATGGGGCATCGTGGGGATGGGAGCCGTAAGTACTGTTCCTGTTCCCCGAGTTGATTTCCCAGGCTCCCACGGACCTGAGTACTCACAGTGCTCATTTCATGGCGTTTTAAAAAACTGGGCACAATTGGCATGGCCCAGCAGACCGGAGGGAGGAGGCTTGGCGTTTGAGAAGGGGATGGTTGGATAAATACACTTGTGACCCCAAACTTCCCTCTGTTGGGATGATACCTGATAATGAAGTGAGCGGACTTGAGGATTGTTGCTAGATGATGATAGGAATGTGCATTTTGCTAATTTAGTTGTAATCAGGGTTTCTGGCTCTGCTTTCTTTTTGCATGTGACTTTTATTGCAGAAAGCTGCTCTCAGCCTGTTCTCATTAAATCCCAAATTAAGCAAGAAACCCCAGCGGGAAGAGAGCCGCTCCAGGGGACCAGGCCTTGCTCGTTCACACTGTGTGTGAGGTTGGGTGTATTTATTTTATTGGGTCTGTGTGTGTATGTGTGTGTGTGAGTCCCCTCTCGAGAAATCTTAAAAATAACTTTCTGCCAAAGATGTGGGCACTCAGGGTTGTGTTGCTGAGCAGACACCCCCCTCCCACCCGTGGTCTGCTGCTCTGCTGATATGGCCAGGCTGGCGTGGGCAGCTCATCTGCTTGTAGAAGCCCAGCCTCTCCTTTAATGTGCTTTCCAAGAGGAAAGGCCCAGGAAGCCGTTGGGAGGGAGAGGCTGCCTGGTGCTCGGGGAAAACTCAGCTGTGGGAGGCAGAGCCGGCTGGCTTTGCATGGTTTCACTTGGGAATCCAGGGATGTGGATCCGAGTTCCTCAGAGAAACCCAGAGAGTATCCCCCGAGCAGAGCACCAGTGTGCCCATTTCACGCTGAGAAGCAAACAAGTTACATAGATGCACAAGTTACATGCCGGGTTTAGAACTACACTGGTATGTGTATTGAACCAATTACCTGTGGGACCCAGCGGGGTCGATAGTTTATGGTGTGGCTTGTTCACCCACTGCACTGCTTTCTCTACGTCCTTTCTCTCACATTCACACCAGTCCCTATGCAATAAAATTAAATGGAGTCATAATTTGGAAATGATTTTTAAATGTGTTTTTTTAACCCAAAATTCTATTCATTCATGTATTCCACAATTATCTATTGAGAACTCATCAGTAATTTTGCTTATCGGCATTCTAGGCATTGGGGATACAGCGGTGAGGAAAACACACAGGACCTGTGACCTGGTGACGCTCATGTTCCGGGAGGGGAGACAGGTTAATCATATAACCATACAACTGCCTGGCTGCCAACTATGATGCTTGGAATCTGATGCGCTTTCCTAACGTTGGGACCTGACCTAACCTTGATGGGACCAGAGTCTGTGTTGTTTCCAATCAGCCGTTTTGTACTTGGCAGTTGTTAGGTTTTTGTTTTTGAGCCTACGTGTGGGAACTTAAAATTTGTTCTTTTAAACGTCCTCTCAAGCTCTGGTCCCTTTTGCTGATCTTTCAAGGTGTATTTAGCGTCCAATGTGGTAGCTATTCCTACTTGCTTAGTATAATCCACCGATTTGATAAATATACCTTCCATGATTTTGTCCAGATCAAATGAGTTTCCCATCCTGTGTCCACTACCAGAGACCTCCGTCTAAGGAGACTTAAATTGGGTTTACCCCCATTCCTCAGTGGTGAACAGCATTGTGGGTTTTGTTTTTTATTCTTTCCTCCTTTATTAGCCATAAAACATTCAAATATCTACTACGTTCAAAATCTTTCAGAATCTGGGTGTACCTTTAGTTCTTAGCCAAGAACTTAAATGGCTTAATGGTGTTCTCTTCATCAGTGTCTGTTTCAGGCCTCAAATCTCTCTGGTCCACATTTGTTCAACCGTTTTCTTTGGAAGAAAAGATGGGATCAGATTAGGTATTGATTCACCCTCTTCCCCATCCCCGTTCAAAGCTGCACATCACTGCCTTCATAAAACCACTTTCCCACTTGTGTGTTTAAGGAGGACAGAAGTGAGGGCCGTCGGTGACGTGGAGAGCAGGGGAAGAGACTAAAGCAGCAGTTCTCAAAGTGTGCCCTGGGGACCCTTCTCAGTCCTTGAGGCCATGAGTCCAAACCATTTTTGTAATAAAATGTTGTTTGCTTTTTTCACTCACCTTCTCTCCCAGTGTACAGCGGAGTTTTCTAGAAGCTACAGATACTAATACTGTGATGTCACAACAGATTAGATACAGAAACAGATATGAAAATTTAGGTGTCTTCCATTCAGTCAGACAGCAAAAACAAACAACTCTTCTTACTTTTTTTGTTTTGGAAAATATATTTTTCTTTTTAAAATGTTATGTTAACACATAATGGGATAAGTGATGCTTTTAAATGAACTAATATTTTTTAGTTTTAATTTCTAATACAGTAAATATTGATAGCAATAAATTACAAACAAAAATTCTTTGGGATCTCCAATAATTTTTCGGACCATGAAGGGGCCCTAGGATCAAGAAGTTTGAGAATGGATGAGCTAGAGGGTAAGGGGTCATTTAGGTGTTTGAGAATACCAGTTACTCAAGAATGAAAAGCTTAAATTCATGTCATTGCCAGTTCCGATGTTCTCAGTCTGTCCCAATGTGTGAGTTGCATAGAAGGTGAGATTCCTCTGGAATGATGGCAATCCTTCTGTCCCTTGAAGGAGGGGTACTGGGCTAGGCATCACCTTGCTGCCACGTTTTAGAGGTATGCTCCAGGGGCTGCTCCTGAGGCTCCCAGGGGGCAGGACCAGTGCCCCTGGGTCCTCTGCACTGTGTGAACACTGTCTATGGAGCCTGGTGGAGATCCCAGCCCAGACTCCCTAAGCCCGGAGTTCCCCCATCCATCTGCTCGCTGGGCTTGCCTCCCACTCAAGGGATCATAACCAGGGTTTCCTCAGTTTAAGGAGGAAGGAGCAGGATCTCAGGAGGCAAATGTCCCACGAGCCCTGGATGGTAATCCTAGGCCAGATGTGCCAAGGGGTGAGTGGTATTCCAGGCCAGATGTAGAGTTGGGGGTGTGCCCAGCCTCTCCAAGGGCTCAGCTCTCTGCTTGACAGCCTCCTCCCTTTGCTCCACACTCAGACTGGAATCTGCAGCTCTGTGAAAACCCATGAGCTTCCTTCCACCCCTGGTTTCCCCAGGACTCCATTGAGAGCCTCTGCAGCTGGCAGCCAGGGGTTTCAAAGGTCACCCCAGCTGGGCGGATTAGAACAACAGATCTCCCTGACCGGGTGAAGCTAGCTGCTCAGCGGAAGGCGAGTTGCAACATCTGCGAGCAAAGTCACCCCCCCCCCCCCCCGAACTTTTTCAGTCTGGTCTCCTGGGCTCTGCGGCGTGCCAGGCTCTCCTTCCCTCTCTTCCTTGGACAGACCGCGGACAGGAATCTCCGCAGTACAGTGGGAACGCGTGGCTGCCCACGCGCCCCGACTCATGTGAGAGCTGCCTGGGGAAGAGGCCACGGTAAGGCGTGTCTGTTCTTTGGTGTGTGGCTCCCCTGCTTGCTCCCATGGGTTACAGCAAGTCAGCCTGGCACAGCCCACAGCACTCGGGGATTAGGAGCAATCAGGGAATTTGTCAGGATTGGGGTTCTGCAGAGAGAAGATTGAGGTGGGGAGTGGAGCTGTCATTGCCTGGTGGTGTGCTGCCTCTGACGTGCGTGCTGTGGCCTGTAGGTGGGTTCACTGCTGACAGCCAGGCTGCCAGTGCAGAGCCTGCTGGCAGCCCTTTCTTGTAGGGAAGGTGTGGTGTTTCCAGGACTGACCCTGACCGGTGCTTAAGGGCAGTGATCACTTAATATGAATGCACTTTGGGCAGGAAAGGGGTCAGCTGGTTTCTCTGAACCCATTCTACCACTCAACTCGATCCCGGATCTTTACTTTTATTCTGAGTCTTTTTGCCTCAGAGTTGCACTCTGTTTTGGCCATAGTTAAAAGTGTTCCTTTCTGGGTTCAAGAGACAATTTATAGTGCTTTTGATCAAATTAAAGTCAAATTAACTTAGTGCTGCTTTAAAGGACTAATACATTATGTTACTTGTGGAAACCTTATTTGGGGTGAGCTTTGGCCCAAGAATTGTGTGGCGGGGGGCAGGGAGGGATGAGGGACTGCTTCTAGCTCTCACACCACTGCTCTTTTGGACCCCCTCCATTTTTTTCTCTTCTTACTTCTCTTTCCCCTGATCATTATTGAGTAAAACCTTCTAGTTGCTTTGTTTGATTCCAGCCACCGAGCACCGCTCTGCCGATAGAGAAGATATTGCAGGTGTTCTTGATGGGAGTGTGGTCACCAGGATGGACGAGGGGTTAGACGGAAACAAGGATGGTTTAGTTTGATATATATATTTTTTTGATAGAGCATTCTAAATATGTCAGTAGCCATTAATTGGCAGCAAGGAAGGAATCTTTTTGTGTGTTGATGGCAGGGGATGGGGCACTGGACTGAGCAGAGCTGTTTGGTGTATCTGGCCGGCCAGGGACTGGGCTCTGGTCCTGCTTGCTCGATAGTTAAGTAACCGCCCCCACCACCGCCTTGCAGGGGAATGGATGTCTTCTGGCTGCATTGACTTGCCTGTTCTGTTTCTAACCATGAAGCCACACCTCCCCTAAGGATGGATGAGTCCTGTCTTCTGTGTTCTTGAGCCTAAGCATGTTCCTTTTTAAAAGAAAATTTTTTTTATAATTGATTTCAGAGAGGAAGGTAGAGGGAGAGAGAGCTAGAAACATCAATGATGAGAGAGAGTCATTGATCAGCTGCCTTCTGCATGCACCCTATTGGGGATTGAGCCCACAACCCAGGCATGTGCCCTTGACCGGAATTGAACCAGGGACCCTTCAGTCCACAGGCTGATGCTCTATCCACTGAGCTAAACTGGCTAGGGCCCAAGCATGTTCTTTTTGATGATAGTATCCGGGGCCTTCGGGAAGTTTAGGTGGACCTCAGCAGGTCTTGGATCAAGAGGATTTGTAGAGGGTCCTGAGCCTGATGTCACCACTCCTAGTTTTCAGCTCCTCTTAAATCAGAGGCCAAAGAGCATGTGTCTTCCAAAGCCAGGCCTGAGAGCAAAGGGGAGGCACAACTCCCAGTATTCCTCTCTGCAAATGCCTCTGCCTATTGCATCTCTCTTTACTGGGAATAGCAGGAAATTCCTCATCTAGGTCATGGGCTTTGGCTTGGTTTCCACTTCTTAGCTTCTTGACCTTGGACAAGTGTGGTTGGCTTTCTGAGCCTCGGTGTCCTCATTGAAAAAGGAGCATAGTCAGAACTGCCTTGCAGGACTGTGGGGACTGAGTAAGACTGGTGCCCAGCCCGGTGTCAGCGGCACACACCCTGCCCATTAGACGGTGCTACTAGAACAGACATGACAGTCCTTCTTCCCCATCTTTTCAGAGTCCTGCCATCTGCCTCTACTACTGTTACACAGTAATCCCACCCAGCTACCTTATCCTGAAGAGATCGGGCTGGCCTGGGCATCCTGTGTCCTAGGCCAGTGGTCGGCAAACTCATTAGTCAACAGAGCGGCAAACCGCGGCTCGCGAACCGCAGTTTGCCGACCACTGTCCTAGGCGAACGAGTCTGTGTCCTGTAGGCGGAGAAACTGGTTTTCCTTCAGGAGCTGGATGATGATATTGACAGCCACCACTTATTGAATCCCCTTTATGCTGTACTATGTGTTTTATACGCACTCTATTCAAATCCTCCTTCAACTTTGTGAGACTGATATTATCATTCTCACTTTATGGAAAAGAAGACTCAGGCCAAGAGAATTGAAGTTCCTTGCCCAGCTCACAGTTAGAAAGTATAGTGCCCCTCGATTTATAGCAGGATCTGACCCTCATGATGCCTACCCCCACCTCCACCCCACTCCCCACCCTCCTGGTGCTGACAGCACAGAGTGTATCTGTCACCTCACCTCGGTGGCAGTGGAGGAGGGCAGAAGGAGCAGTGTCCCTTCTAGAGTATGGTCCTAGGCAGCCCTGCAGGATATAAGAGCCCCATCCCTTCCCTACTCATGTTACTACATTCACTGCACACACGTGACTATTCACTGCCATACCCTAGTACCTAGCTTGACATGTGGTAGATGTTCAATAAATAGGTTTTAAAATTTTTTAAGTTTTTTTCAATTATAGATGACATTCAATATTGTATTAGTTTCAGGTATTCAGTATAGTGGTTAGACATTTATAGAACTTACAAAGTGTCCTCCCATAAGTCTAGTACCCACCTGGCATCATATGTCATTGACTACTAGTATAGTCCCTGTGCTGTACTCTATTTACCATGACTACTTTGTAACTACTACTTAATCCCTTCACCTTTTTTACCCAATCCCCCAACCTTTCTCCCATCTGGCAACCATCAGTTTTGTTCTCTGTTTCTATGAGTTTGTTTCTGTTTTGTTTGTTTTGTTCTTTAGATCCCACATAGAAGTGAAATCATATGCTATTTGTCTCTGTCTGACTTATTTCACTTAGCATAATACCCTTTAAGTACATCCATGTTTTGCAAATGGTAAGATTTCAAATTTTTTTATGGCCGAGAAATATTCCATTGTATATATACCACATCTTCTTTATCCAACTGTCTATTGATGGACACTTAGGTTGCTTCCATGTCTTGGCTACTGTATATGAAATGTTCTTCTTTGTCTCTTGTTCTAGCCTTTGTTTTAAAGTCTATTTTGTCTGATATAAGTATTTCTACCTGACTTGTTTCCCTTCATTTCCATTTGTCTGAAATATTTTTTTCCATCCTTTACTTTCATTCTCTGTGTGTCTTTTGATCTGAGGTGAGTCTCTTGAGGGCAGCATATATGGATCTTGTTTTCATACCCATTCAGCCACTATATGTCTTTTTATTGGAATATTTAAAGTAATTATTGATAGGTATGCAATTTTTGCCATTTTATTATTCATAATTTTTATCTTTTTCTTCTTCTTCTTAAAGAAGTCCTTTAACATTTCTTGTAATACTGGTTTGGTGGTGATGGACTCAGTTAGCTTTTTCCTCGCCTGGGAATCAGTCAATATGTTTTAATTGAGTGAATGAATGTATCATGATTCATGCCATTAAAATTATATCACGGTTACTTTGAAATGGTTCTGCAAATACATACACAAACATAATGATATGACACAATGCTAATCATTGAATCTATGGGATGAGTAGTTGAGGTGCTCATTTTATCATTCTGCTTTTCTGTGTCTTTGAAATTTTCCATAATAAAATTTATTATTAGTTTAAAATTTCTATATTATTAAATTTCTATCATTTTTCTTGTAAGTATATACTCATATAACTGCCTGATATTCCACTTGTTTAACCCATCTTACTGTTAGATATTTAAGGTGTTTTGTTTTTTTCTATTTCTATTTACCTGGATTATTTTTCTGTTTCTTTTGCTATAAATAATGTGAAATAGCATTCTCACATACAAATTTTGGGCCACATCTCTGATTGTTTCCCAATCACACATTTCTAAATGTAGGATTACTAGGGGAAAGGGTGGACATTTGTTTAGAATCATTTTGCCAAATTGCTTTCCAGACAGATCACACCAATTTCTATTCCCCTGGTTGGGTACCAGCATGCCCACCTCACCACAATCTCACTGGCATTTTGTTATTGCTCCTTTTAAATATCGATTTGGTTAGTTCCTAAGATAATAGCTTGTTCTTAAGTTGTACTCTTGGGTTCTTATTGTGACTAGGCAGTGTCCATTTGTAGTGCTCATTTGTCTGTCTTTTATGAGCCATCTAAGGAATAGCCTTTTCCCATTTATCTGTCAGGCTGTTTTCTTACATGTAAAGTATCCTAGTCCTTCGTTTTTTATTGTAAACATTTTATCCCAGATTATCATCCATCTTTTAATGTTGTCCAGAGTATGCTTTGACATACAGAAAACCTTAATTTTTTATGTATGTGGGAGCAACTTTCAATTTTCTCCCTTGTTACCCCAACTTCAGGCCCCCTTCCCACCAGCCAACTCTGACTACTTACAAGAGGTCAGAGGGCCCAGTGGTTAAGACTAGGGGCTCTGGTGCCAGACACTTGGGTTCAAATGCCAGTCTTGCCCCCTATTAAATGCCAAGACCTTGGACAAATTTCTGAATCTCTCTGCACATAGGTTTCTAATCCATAAAGTGGGGGTGATGAGATTATTTATCTTACAGTGTTGTTGTGAGGAGCAAATAAGCTATTATTTATAAAGTGCTTAGAACAGCTCCTAGCGTACATAAAGTGCTACATAAGGTTTGCTTTCATTATTACCGACTGCAGCAAACCTTTTGGAAGGGATTTTGTTTGCAAAGCTAATATGGTATTAGTGAAAGAGAAAGCTGGATCTGTCCAGCAGGATGTGCCCTGTTAAACAAATCTAGGTGTTTGTTATTTTAACTTCAACTTCAAAATATTATCTCCATTTTATTTTTATTAGATGTTATTAAATTTAAACAAACTAATTACATGCTCACCCAACTCACAGTGTGGGATTTAAATGTGTGACTAAAGATCCCAAAAAAGTGAACAGAACATATAAACTAGACATATTGTTCCTCTTCCGTTTAGCGGATGTTTGTCGTATGCCTGCAGTAGGCCAGGAGCCGTGGATTCTGTAGAGAATAAGATGCGGTCCCAACCTGGAGCCTTCCCAGCCTGGTAAAGCTTCCACCTGGACTTCGAACCTGGAGCAGGGATACCTGGGATGTATTCTAGGTGGTGGTTGAGGATGTCCAGTGACCTTGGCTGGGATCTGACCACTCAGATTCTGTCACTGATGCCTGTGTTGCTAGCCTGGTTCTCCAGACTTTCCAATGGATTTAGGGAGCTGTCCCCTAACTCCATCTTCCTAACGGACCCCTTCTCTCTTTATGAGAGCCAGAGTCGGTTTCTTTAGTAACGGAGAACTTGGATTCCTGCCTGTTACTAATCCCTCTTCTGGAATCAGTCCTGTCTCCTTGGGCCAGCTGACTCTGCCAGTCCCCATCGATAGGCATCTTGTCTAGTCCCAGCGAGGCCCTGGACGGGGAGTCAGAACCCAAGGTGTTCTTTCCGGGATCTCTCTGGGCAAGTGACTTACCTTCTGGGCCTCCATTATAAATGAAGGAGTTCGCCTAGATAATCTTAAAACACTCTCTTCTCTGCTGTCCTGTGACACCTTGAGGCTTTTTCACAGTCTTTTCCCCAAGAGTAGGATGTCCTCCCTAGCCTTCCCTCCCTTCATTCAACCACACACACTCACCTCACCCAGAATCCTGTCATATTAATCCCAAACTACTTTCTTTCTTGGAGTCTGTATCCTGTTTTTCTTTAGCTTGTGAGTTCTCACGGTGCAAGCAAAAGCAGCTTTTCCTTTCTACCACAGATGCCTAGATGTTGATTCTGAAGGGTCAATGACTGATAAATACTGACTTTAGCTACGTATTGTAAGAACTCTGAGGGCTGTTTGGTTTCTCGGTTCTTACCACGCTGCCCCTTTCCTGGAAGTTCTCCCTGGGGTTTTGTGGAGGCCGGGGCATGGCCCTGGGAGCTGGCGCCTGGGACCAGCTGGGCCTCACCCGGGCAGCCTTGCGTGCGGAGAACACAGAGCCTCTGGTTCCCAGAGGAACTCCAGGTGGACCCTGACCTAACGGGGCACCGGCTCCCTGTGAAACTCACAATCCCGGGCCCAGCAAGCACACTGGGCCTGCTGCTGCCCGAGGAGAAACAGGACTGTACTTTGTCTCATCTGACCTGCCTTCCTTCCTGTTTGCAGACTATGGGGGATGTGAAGCTGGCTGCCTCGGCACACGTTTCTAAAACCTCCCTCAGTGTGGATCCCTCGAGAGTCGGCTCCATGCCCCTGACCGAGGCCCCTGCTTTCATTCTGCCCCCTCGGAACCTCTGCCTCAGAGAAGGAGCCACCGCCAAGTTTGAAGGGAGGGTAAGATGTGGGCTGGATGGGAGGCTTGGGGGAGGTGGAGGGGGTTAGACTCCTTCTGGAGCCTTTTCCTCATCGGGATGGATCTGGTAGAGGACCTGGTTTGTTTGGGACCCACATGTAAAGTGGATATATGCCATTTGCCCTATTTATTTTATTTATGGTTGACTTTGCTGTGTTGGAGGACTCAGGGAGGGGGTGTGGAGGGACACCAAAATGTTTTGCTGTTAATGTAGGTCATGTCTGGGTATGCAATATCTGATTATAGGAGAACACATATGCTGGTGGCAGGAAGCGCACAGATTGGGTTCAAATAAATGCCTTGGAATAAGGACAGTTAAAACTGACTATACTTTTTCTTTCCCTTTCTCCCTGGAAGGAGTGTTTAGTTAACTAGCCTTCTCCTGTATCCACTTGGTACATCCAGTGCAATGAGATGGGAGGTAGGACCCCTTCTTCTGCTAATGAATATTGGTCTCTTTCCTTTACTGGGTCCCCATTTCTTCTGCTACAAATGGGCATGGTAATCCCTTGTCCATCTTGGGATGGGAGAAGAGAGAAGGGAGAAGAAGGTGGGAGCATTGAAGAATAGCTGTCAGAATATCTGGTGTTACGCCCAATTGGAGAGACTTTCAGTGAGCTGCTGCCTCAGACCACCAGGAAGTCAAGTCATCCACTTGATGTGGAGATGCATGTGGAAGTCAGGGGGGTTCGCAAGTAATAGTTGTCCTGGATTCAACATGGAGGTCTACCCCAGGAAATGCTTTAGAAGCTAGAGGACTTTGATCAGAGCAAAAGACAGCTGAGGTGGTGGGAAATTCACAGGTTGCACTGTGAATCTACAGTTGACCCTTGAAAAATACTGCAAGGTCCATTTATACATGGATTTTTTTCAATAAATATACAGCCAGCCCTCTGTATCCCCAGGTTTCATATCTGTGGATTCAACCAACCATGGGTTAAAAACAGTATTTTTTATTTGCAGTTGGGAATCCACAGACACGGAGGGCTGAATTAAATGACATGTGGATTTTCAGCTGTCTGGGGTCAGTACCCCTAACCCGCATATTGTACAGGGTCAATAGTGCAATTCGGGAGCAGGCCCCTGAAAGCTTGTGGAAGGAAGGGATGAGCACCTCACTCTTCCCGGCTGACACTGGGCCCTGCCTTGTTCAGGTGCCAGGTTTGGCTGTGGTCCTCCGGAGAGAGTGCAGGGGTTGTGCTTTGAAAGTGGCCCCGGAGGCCCTGCACCAGGTGCTCGCACAGCCCTGTCTAGTGAAGGCTGCTGGCTGGTAGTTGTGACATAACAGTCCTTGTCGTGTCTGTTATCTGAGGAAGTTTGTGGAGAGTGGTGGCGATGCTGCTGAAGCGTCTGTTTCTTCTCTCTGGGCACCACCAGGATGAAGGCTCTTTTCTGTTGTCCTGGCTGCAATCCCCACATCCCCACAGCTGGCAGGGCAGACGCAACAGGAAGAATCCCTGGGGCATTAGAAAGGGCTTGGATAGCCATGAAAAGGAAGGAAGTGCTGATACATGCTTCAAAACGAATGAACACTGAAAGCATCATGCCAAGTGAAAGAAGCCAGACACAAAGGCCACATAGTGAATGATTCCATGTATATGAAATGTCCAGAACAGGCAAACCTATGGAGACAGAAGGTGGATTAGTGGTTGCCAGGGCCTGGGGAGGAGGAGTGAAGAGGGACTGCTAATGGGCCCATGGTTTCTTTTGGGGATGATGAAAATGTTCTGAAATCATACGGTAAGGATGGTTGCACAACTCTGTGAATACATTATAAAACACTAAATTTGCACTTACAAATAAAAAATGAAAAATTTAAAAATGGCTTTGCAAACTGATCTCATCTCTGTACCCACCCTCTTGTCCTCGGCCTCTGAGATGAACGCCTTCCTCAAATTCAGACAGACTGGAGGGGAAGAGATGACTTCGCTTCCTTAGAGTATGTTGGTGCCCTTGCTTCCTTCGTGACTTTGAGGTCATCATGCCTTTGAGTTATTTGATTTGGAACTGTCAAGGAATGGACACTGGCCCAGGAGCCAGTGCTCGAGTCCTTTATTACTGTCATTGTCTGGTTGGAGAGGTCACACCTTCTAAGGATCTATTTCCTTATCTATCTATATAAAACCCTAATATGCAAATAGACCGAACGGCAGAGTGACCTGCGGAATGACCAGTGGGCGGGAGTAGAGGGGGGGGCGGCGAGCCAGCCAAGGTGGTGCCAGCAGGCAGAGGGAGGCGACTGGTGGCAGTGGTGGTGGGGGGTGGGGCTGGCATGTGCGCAGCGCCAGGCCACCAGCCAAGGCAGTGCCAGCAGGGCCCCTCCCCCCCATCACCCTGCCAGTCGCCCCACAGATGGGCCCTGATCGCCGGCCAGGCTTAGGGACCCTGCTCGTGCACGAATTTCGTGCACTGGGCCTCTAGTCAGAGAATAAACAACTAGCTGTTTCTGCATTTCTAGCCTATAGGGATGTAAAAAGAAAATGAGCTGAAGAAGAAAATGGTAAAAGCACTTAATAAAGTTAAAAAGTATAGTAACAGTATTTTATGAGGTGAAATTCACATCATGTAAACGTAACCACCTTAAGCAAAACAATCCGGTGGCATTTAATGCATTCACAATTTTGATTGCAGACTTCTTAAAGTATAGCAGTCTCCATGTGAAAGTTTTGTTTATTTTGATGAAATAGTTGACATATGTCACATGTGGACTACATGTTAAAATGAATGTGCTGCTAAGAAGTCAGCCTGCAGAGCTGCTTTACCGCTTACCACCTGCCTGGGACTAACCCAGAACAGCACCATGGCAGCTGGTGAATGGTGGGCACACAGGGAAGATGGTCCCGGAGAGATGTTGGAGAGAGTGCCAGGCTCCATCTGCAGACTTACAGAGAACGCAGAGGGGAAGGCTGTCATAGGAAGTGCTCTGTAAACTAGCGTGTTGCGAGTGTGTGTTATCACTGCAGCAAGGACACAGAGGGACATTTTGCATTGGGGAAAGGCCACCTCAGATGATTCCAGAATGAGGAAGCTAGTTGTTTTGACACCAGAGATGAGGTTGTCAGGGGTATTCCTGACCTGGAGCCCTCAGCGAAAGGAAGGGTAAGGTAGTGTTAAGCTGAAGTGTCATGGGCGTTGAGCAGGAGTTGCTGGTTATGGAAGCCTGAGCTCCAAGGGGGTTACCCACTGAGCATGGTCCGTGTTTCTCTGGCTTCATTGCTGTGGCCGCTTGACCCTGCCTGCACCTGACTCCTCCCTCCAGGTCCTGTTCTAGATGCTCATTCTGCTCCAGACCAGTCCTGGGTCAGGATCACAATAACCTCAGGACCTCAACTCTTCAGTCACTGGGCCCTTAGAGAATCTCTTACAAGTGAGTGACTTTTAAAAATTAAGCCTTCAAGGCCACGTGCCCCTGAGTCCGGGGGAAGCTAGATCCCGGGTCCGGGCGAGGCCGTGTGCCCCTGGATCCGGGTTAGGCTGGGTCCCAGGCCCGGGAGAGGCCACGCGCCCCTGGGTCCAGGTGAAGCTGAATCCTGGGTCTGGGCGAGGCCGTGTGCCCCTGGATCCGGGTGAGCCTGGGTCCCGGGTCCGGGTGAGGCCATGGGCCCCTGGATCTGGGTGAGCCTGGGTCCCGGGTCCGGGTGAGGCTGTGGGCCCCTGGATCCGGGTGAGCCTGGCTCCGGGTTCGGGTGAGGCCATGGGCCCCTGGATCCGGGTGAGCCTGGGTCCCGGGTCTGGGCGAGGCCGTGGGCCCCTGGATCCGGGTGAGGCCACGCGACCCGGGGTCTGGGAGAGGCCACGCGCCCCTGGGTCCGGGTGAGGCCACGTGCCCCTGGGTCCGGGGGAAGCTAGATTCCGGGTCCGGGCGAGGCCGTGTGCCCCTGGATCCGGGTGAGGCTGGGACCCAGGCCCGGGAAAGGCCACGCGCCCCTGGGTCCGGGTGAGGCCATGCGCCCCTGGGTCCAGGTGAAGCTGAATCCTGGGTCTGGGCGAGGCCATGTGCCCCTGGATCCGGGTGAGCCTGGTCCCGGGTCCGGGTGAGGCCGTGGGCCCCTGGATCTGGGTGAGCCTGGGCCCCGGGTCCGGGTGAGGCCGGGGGCCCCTGGATCCAGGTGAGGCCACGCGACCCTGGATCTGGGAGAGGCCACGCGCCCCTGGGTCCGGGTGAGGCCACGTGCCCCTGGGTCCGGGGGAAGCTAGATTCCGGGTCCGGGCGAGGCCGTGTGCCCCTGGATCCGGGTGAGGCTGGGACCCAGGCCCGGGAGAGGCCACGCGCCCCTGGGTCCGGGTGAGGCCATGCGCCCCTGGGTCCAGGTGAAGCTGAATCCTGGGTCTGGGCGAGGCCGTGTGCCCCTGGATCCGGGTGAGCCTGGTCCCAGGTCCGGGTGAAGCCGTGGGCCCCTGGATCCGGGTGAGCCTGGGACCCGGGTCCGGGTGAGGCCGTGGGCCCCTGGATCTGGGTGAGCCTGGGCCCCGGGTCCGGGTGAGGCCGTGGGCCCCTGGATCCGGGTGAGGCCACGCGACCCTGGGTCTGGGAGAGGCCACGCGCCCCTGGGTCCGGGTGAGGCCAAGTGCCCCTGGGTCCGGATGAAGCTAGATCCTGGGTCCGGGCGAGGCCGTGTGCCCCTGGATCCGGGTGAGGCCGGATCCCGGGCCCGGGAGAGGCCATGCGCCCCTGGGTCCGGGTGAGGCCATGCACCCCTGGGTCCGGGTGAAGCTGAATCCTGGGTCTGGGCGAGGCCGTGGGCCCCTGGATCCAGGTGAAGCCGTGCCCCTGGGTCCGGCCGAGACCAAACCAGAGGGAGTCGGACCTGCATTACCACCATTTGTCCACCATCCAGAGCTGAGGGGTCAGTGCCGACATGTACTCATAAGGAACTGGTGGACATTGATATTGGGTCTCAAAAGAACTGTTGGTCCAGAAAGAAACTCACTACAGACTGATTCATTTGCCTGTCAGCATAACTATTATTGCTCGTCGCACATTCAATTCTTATAAGTATATCTCTAGTGACACATGATTTCGCTCATCTAGGGGAAATGATGAACAACATAGACTGATGAACAAGAACAGAACCAGAAACAAGGAGGCATCGATCGGACTATTGGGCCTCAGAGGGAGGATAGGGGAGGGTGG
The DNA here is from genome assembly GCF_951640355.1 of Cnephaeus nilssonii. Classification (NCBI taxonomy): domain Eukaryota; kingdom Metazoa; phylum Chordata; class Mammalia; order Chiroptera; family Vespertilionidae; genus Cnephaeus; species Cnephaeus nilssonii. Next base: position 55,730,561 of record NC_137074.1, read on the forward strand.
GGGGAGGGGGGAGAGATCAACCAAAGGTCTTGTGTGCATGCATATGAGCCTAACCAATGGTTAAGTTCAACAGGGGGTTGGGGCATCCATGGGGAGGGGTGTGGGATGGGAATGGGGGGATGAGGACAAATATGTGACACCTTAATCAATAAAGAAATTAAAAAAAAAATTAAGCCTTCAAGCTACTACTTGGGCCCAGGCTGGTGCCCACTGTAGCTGCCAGGAGTCCTTCTCTCCCATGTGGTGGCCCCTGGAAGCTCTGTCTGCTTTCCTCATCCCTCACCCTTCCCTCCTTAAAGTTGCCACCAACAGCTTGAGCCCTGGAGCCAGGGTATGAGGGTCCTAGGATGTGGGGGCAGGGGCCTCCGTGACTGTAGAAATACAGTGGACACCACCAATGTGAGAAAGTTGTAAAGGTTTGTTTCCTGCCACCTCCTGACGCTGGCAATTCGAAGTTGGTTCGAACTGCGCTTTCTGTTTTTATTCCTGAAAGAGGTAAAAACGACTGCCTGTCCTGCCCCCATTTCCTTTTTCAGGCCTATTTTTAAGCCAAGGACTTAAATGAACCCTTTTCCCCAATAAAGCTCCTCTTTCTAGCAAGAAGACTTGGTGACATTAAGGTGGGGCCACAGGTGCCCCTTGTGGTTCATGTCTTTTTCTGAGACGCCCTGAACTATGAGATGTTGGGCTCTGTGGGTCTCGGTCCCTCACATCTACTAGGGTTTTTCTAGTTTGTGGCAGATACATTGGCAGCCAACACATAACCCATTACCAGTCCCCTTTGCCCTTGTCCTTCTCCACTGTAGAGGCCACTGTAGGGCTTTCCTTTGCAGCTAAGTGTGGCAGTGACACGTTCTGGCTGAAGTCTGCTAGGGAGTTTCTGGGGAAGTTCTTGCTTTTCTGATTTTTTTTTTTTGTTTTTTTTTTAAGAAAAGGTCATTACTGCTGCTCTCATATTCCACCCCTCACCACCTTCCAGCCTTGAATACAGATATGATACCCGTTGCTCAGGCAACCACATTAAAACCACGAAGCAACAAGCCAGAATACTAAGGTTGGTTGGGGTGGGTGGGTGTGTGTTGGGGGGAAGGGGTCAGCAGTGGATAGAGCACAAAGACCAGTAGCTAAGAGGAAAAAATCCTAAGGCTTAAAGACTTTCTCAGATAGGATCTTTGGCTGTGATCATTCACACAGGAAATTTTACAAAAAGTATTCCTAACTGATAAACAATAAGATGCATGTGGAGGTACTGTCTCTTTAAATGATGGGGATAAATAGGGAAGCAGTCAAAGCACAGAGAAGCACTGAAGAACACTTTCAGACCCTTACCCAGTCTGCCAACAGTGAGGGGAGTGCCCTATTATGAGTTGAACATGGCCCTGCAGTCAAGCATTCTAGAAGGATCTGTTCCTCCTTGGCTGTGGCCGTCTGGCTTGAACCAACAGGGTTTAGGGTTTCTGTGTGGAAGTCAACCACGTGGAGTCAAGTGGTAAGTTAATGTCTCTGTAGAACAACCGCTATTTGATCAGAGTCTCCCGAACGGGCCAAAACTACATTTCTTTTCGGACTCTGCCAGCCTAGAGCTCAAGGAGGTTATCTTTTCAGGAACCCCTGAAAACGGTGGCTCTGTATCTCATGAGAGCCACCTTGAGACCCAGACAACCTGAGCTCATGTTCTCAAAACCCCTGTTCCTTCTTCCTGCTCTACCCTGGCCTCAGAGCAGGCGACCTGTCTACCCAAGGCATGTGCTCCTGGAGCTGGACCATCCCCCATGTTCTGGCCCCCAGGACCCCAGAATTCTTTACCAAATGGCCCTGAGCCCACTTCCAAGGCCTGTGTGGGCCTCCTCCCAGGAGAAGATGAGTGGGGCACCCATTTGCTTGTGGGGGATGAGAAGGTAGATACAACTTGGATGCGGGGTTCTGTTGTCCCCCCACATGCATAAGAGGACCCCTCAGTGCAGGATGCAGCTGGGATGGGAAGAGGGGTGCGCTGTCCTTTGCCACTGCCTGTGAGCACCGCTAGGCCCTGGGGCACGGGGACCTCGATGCACAGACAGCCAGGGCCAGGGGCTGAAGGAAACTCCTCCAGCTGTTCTGTGGGCCGTGCAGGCAGCTCAAGTGTCGGTGGGCTTCTCCCCACCACAGTTAAGTGCGAAAGGAGCGATGGTGGCAAAAATGCTGAAACTACTGGGGATTTCTTCCCCTCCGCCCTGGAATTCATTCTTATCAGAAAAAGCAAAGATAGTGTTAGGCCCTGGCTGTGCTGTGGGTCAAATGAACTGATGCTTTAGTGCCTCTTGAGAAGTGCAGCTGAACGAGGTTTCCGTCCAGGCTGGGGTTCTTGGTGTTTACTGACGTGGGCCTCTCTGTCAAGGGCTAGCCTGGCCTCATCGAGGCATGTTTATGTTTAAGTCGTGGAGGGTAGAGGAAGGGAACCAAGAAGACCTGCCCATGAAAGCCTGAGTCATTCCTCAGTTTCCACATCAGCCAGGAGTAATATCCTCCCTCCTCCCCATAACTTCTTCCCAGCTCGCTTCCCACTCAGAAGCACTCTACCACCCTGAGAAATTGGAAGGAAGTATCTGATCTGCTCTCTGTCCTCAGGAGTCTTAATGATGTGGTTCTGGAGAAAAGCATGTGCTTATAAAACAGTAGGATATGACAGTGAATAAATAGTTCAATAAATAGTTTGTATTAGAGGAGTTTAGAGGAGATTAAGATGAGGCTTGGAGTGGCTTGAAAGCTGGTTTCCTGCTTCCTGAATCCTGTCTTTCTAGTGTGTCCTTCCTACTGCTGCTTAAGCGATCCTCCTGAAGTGGCGTCTGCCTGTGTCACCCTCTGCTCAAGTCCTTGAACAATGGAGGGGGCTCTCTGGCACCGCCTGAGGACGGGGTTCTCTGGCACCGCCTGAGGACGGGGGCGGGGTTCTCCATCACTGCCTACAAGGCCATGTTCCATCACCCCTGACTGTCCGGCACTGTCTGCAGAGGCCCAGCCCCGCTCGCCCAGCCCGCTCACACACAGCAGGAACTTCGTTCTGGTATCACTTTTGTGGAGAAAAGGTAGCCAAGAAAATAGTTGGTCTCCCCTATCTATCGATTTGGGGTTAGGGATGGGGGCAGAGTATGATAGGACGGGAACTGGCATTTGTTGGTGCCCTGTTGGGGCTAGGCATGTAACCTCAGTCGTTTTGTCCTCATGGTAAAGCGGCTTTATCCACTCAGAGAAAAACAAGCATCACATGATCTCACTCATATGTGGAATCTAATGAACAAAATAAACTGATGAACGAAATAGATCCAGAGACACAGAAGCATGGAACACACTATGGAATCTCAGAGGGAAGGAGCAGGAGGGGGAGGGGGGGGAAGAGAGCAAAGAACTTGTATACATATATGCATAACCCATGGACACAGACAATAGGCTGGTGAAGGCCTGGGGTGGGGGGTAAGGGTAGGCTAGAAGGGGTCAATGAGGGGGAAAAGGGGGACATATGTAATACTTCCAACAATAAAGATTTTTAAGTGGCTTTATCCCCATTTTTATAGAGGAAGAGCCTGGGGGATCAGAATAATTACAAAACTTGCCAAGGCTACATCAGTAAGTGATAGAGGCAGTACTTTGCGATTCAGATTTTGTATTCCTCACATTATGTGATGCCATCCCTTTCACATGGTTCCTTGAACTTCTGACTTTTCTTATTTGTCACAATACCTGCCACATGATGGGCACTCAGTAAATATTTGGTTCCCCCAAGAACCAAGGTGGTCGGGTCTAAGACTCCAGACCTCTTGCCTTTAAGATAAAAAAAACTCATAGGGCTTTGGTCCCAGGCTTCTTATTGGGGCTTCTCCCTTCACCCCTCCTCACTCCCTGCCCTCACTGTTCCTCACCCGTATGCCTGCATCCCTGCTCCCCCTTTCTGGCTATGACTTAATTTAGAATGCCCTTCCTTCTCTCCATTCTATCTGGCCTCAAGGTCCAATTTACATTCTACCTCCTTCAGGCTGCTTTCTTTAAGTATGTTTTCTTTTTAAAGCCTTTTATTAGAGGACAGAAGAGCCATGGTAATAGGATGTGGAATATTCCCAATAATCACATAAGATCATTCATGAGTAATAACCATGGGAAAGAGTTGACTGCTTTGGCCTTTTAAAAATGTATTAGCCATTCATCATCACTGTGCCTGTAACTTCGTTATAAAGAAAAAAAATGATTTAAATCTTAAACTATTTTTAAAACAAAAATTCAAACAATGTAAAAATGTGACTTGCCTTGACCTTTACTTCTATTCTCTGTAGGTGGCCACCGTCAGCAATTTGGTTATCCTTCTAGAAATGTCCTATGAAAAATAAGCATGTATCTACACATGATCTATAACTATAAATATATGTACATATATATGAAAATATTTATAAGTGGACCCACTTACATATAAACATCTGCAGCTTGCTCTTTTTACTTAACATCTTTTGGCATTTTTGTTTTTTTATGTTAGCACATAGATCTACCTCATAGATCTAATCCTGAACTTTCTAACCTTCAATTCTCCCTCCTCTGAATTTCTATACGTACATATGTTACATTTTTACTTTTTGCCAATTTATAATTTTATCAGTTATTGTTTACTGTCTTTTGTTTCCTCAATGAGAATGAGTTGTTCAAGGATAGCTACAAGCCACATGTGGCTATTTAAATTTAGGTTAGGACTAATTAAGATTAAAAAATTCAGGCCCTGGCCAGTGTTTTTCAGTGGTTAGAGTGTTGGCCCTTGAACTGAAGGGTCACAGGTTCGATTCCTGATCAAAGGCATGTACCTGGGTTGCAGGTTCGATCCCTGGCCCCAGTCAGAGTGCATGCGGAGGCAACCAATTGATGCATCTCTCTCACATTAATGTTTCTCTCTTTCTCCCCCTCCCTCCCTTCCACTCTCTCTTAAAAAATCAATGGAAAAAATATCCTTGAGTGAGATTAACAACAACAAAAAATAATAATAAAATTAAATTGAATAAAAAATTTAGTTTCTCAGCCACACTAGCCACATTCTAAGGGCTCAACAGCAACAAGTACGATGTTGTGCTATTGGACAGGGCTGACCGAATTCAGGTCCCATACACCAGAGAGCCACAGCTAGACGGTATGTTAATCATTGTTCCATTCACAACAGAAATAAAACATTACGTTCTTGAGAATTTACTTAGGGCATAAGATTCATCCAAAGAAAAATGTAATCTCTTGATGAAAGGATTGTTGCTGCCCATTTTTGTTGAAGAATGGTAATCTTGGTATCCTGGCAAGTTGGAACGTGCTCCCAAAATTTCCCTCGCTGTCTGTTCCAGAGCTTCTCACGGCAGGGGGACTGGTGGGGGGCTGCTGTGTGTCACTGAGCTATTCAGAGCAAAGGCAACGCAATGGGAAATGACAGGCCAAGTGTTGTTGAAACTGCAGTTGTCAGCAGTTGGTGGCCACTTCTGGTTCAAAATGCCAGACAAAACAGACGTATTAACTCTTCCTCCCTGCAAATATGCCATCGAAATGAGCATAAAGGGTTATAATGAGAATGAACTCAGAGCTGCACTGAGAGCAGGAGAGGGGGCATCAGTGGGTGAGAATTTTCCTGGGACCACCTTGAAGGACATATCAGCACTGCCCCTAACATGCATGGTGTGAGGCTCCAGCAGAAGTGAGAGCCGCACATTTGAGATGAAAGGATTTGGAGATGAGGAGTGGTATAGGGCAGAAGTCATTAGAGGATGTTTACTTAATATCTATGTGGAGAAAACAGAAGCTCCTAGTGTGAAATTAATGGGTAGCTCAGAGGCCTGGGGCAAAATGTGCTGGGCGAGCTGTCTGTCCAGTTGCCCTCCGCTTACACACTCTCAGTGAACCTGCCCGTAGGTGTGTCCCACGCGGTCCATGGAGCTTGCAGTCAGGCCCTCAGTCAGGGAGGCAGGACTACACCCTGGGATGGAAACCCATCTGAGCCATCTGCATTTGGAAACAAGTTCTTCAGTCATACATTGTGAACAGTTAATTCATGGCCACCAGATAGTTGAAGAGAATATTTATACAATATGATATGGGTATCAATAAAATGTGTTTTTTTTTTAAAAAAATCAATCCATAGAACAAGCTCAAAAGTGTTATAGTCACAGAACAGAAGGTGAGCTCTATAAGCCTTGGCAAGCCAGAAGTAAAGGCATGGTGAGTGGGTGGTAAGGTGGAGGTGGGAAAATAAAGGAAGAGAAAGCTGTAAGGACACCGATGTCTTCATATTACAAGTGAGGAGATGCCATCTAAATCAGATGGATCACATAGCAGAGGTTTGGGTACACAACTTAAAACCATAATGGCAGAGGGCAAAAATGGTCAGCTCATTGGCCATATTTGACACAAAGACCTTTTGTGATTGGCCAGTGTTGTTCTCAAAAAATTCAGCTAAGATTTATAAATGAAAAGCTTATACATACAATTCATTTCTAAATGGCTTTTCTCAAAAAATAAGATCTGGCAACATCTCCTCATGGCAACAGTTGGCCAGTGGAACTAGCCCCTGCATCTAAGCATGTGTCTTCCAGGTTGCTATAGTCCCCCCATTCCTTGTCATTGCCTCACACATGGACACCCATCCATTGCCAGTGATGACTGCTTTCCCCCTCACCTTGCCCATATTAATAGTAGGAGAACAAAAAATGGGCAGAAAGGGCATTGTGATATTCCTTGTCCCTGCCCACTTTCTACACTTGTATATCATGCCCCAATGCTGTAGGCATTTGAGTTTGTGATCTTGTCATTAATGTCCAATAGAAGATCAAAAAGTCAAAACAGGACTGTTGAGAGGGAGGCGGTGTAAGTCAGCAAAATTCCTTGTAATTCATAGTGGGAATCCACTAAGTGTTGACTAAATTCTTAAGTAAAAAAACAGATACAGAGTATATTATTTAGAATTACAGATTTTAATGCTAAGAATGCAAAGATGAGTTCAATGGTTATATCTGGGAAGTGATACTATTGCAAGGAGGGGGAAGACTAAGAGGGAACAAAACCTTTTCCCATTTTATTATACCCTCAACGTTCCCCTCTTACTTTATGCACATTCTTATTGCTTGAATTTTTAATAGTAGATAGGAATTACTTCTGTAATTGAAATAAAGCACAATAAAATTGCCTCTAAAAAGGCTTGGCATATATAGCTGAGTTTAATGTCCAGATTCTATTTCATAAATGGTCAAAGATGAATACACAGTTTACGTTGAAAGAAATGAAGACAAGGTCTGGGTGTGGAAGAATATATAGTGCTGCATTAAATACATTACACAACACTGCCAGCAATTAAATATATAGAAGCTAAAATACCTTGAAAATAAATGGATCCAGAGACATAGAAGCAAGGAACAGACTGTCGAGTCTCAGAGGGAAGGCGGGGGTGGGCGGGTGTTTGGGAAGAGATCAACCAAAGAACTTATATGCATCTATGCATAACCCATGGACACAGACAATAAGGTGGTGGAAGGCCTGGGGTGGGGGGCAGGGGCGGGCTATAAGGGGTCCATGGGAGAAAAAAGGGGACATATGTAATACTTTCAACAATAAGGATTTTTTAAAAAAATACCTTGAAAGTACCTGAAAAACTAGCAACATAAAAGATGCCAAGAGCCCACTGTTGGGGCTGTGAGGAAACAGGTGAAGGTTTCCTTTGCTGGGAGCGCTGATTGTTGGTTCAGCCTTTATGGGGCTCAGACTGGCAGAACGTTACAGGGCCAGTAAAACCCTTGGTATGCTTTGCCAAGAATTCTGCCTTTGACACTATAACTTAACTCTTAAAGGAGAAGGACAAAGTAGTTAGTACAAAGATCTTCAGAGCACTATGTAAAATAACAAAAAAGGAACTAGGTTGTGCTCAAAAGGAGATCATTAGACACTTAAATATGGCAGATGTTACATAGTCACATACTTGTTATTTGGGGAGCTACATCCATAAATGGAAATGTGTGTGAATAATATCAAGTGGAAAGAGAAGCAAAGCAAGAGCACAGTGCATGGTGTGATCCCTGCCACATGCCAACGTGGATGTGTTACCTAAAATTAGAAGAGGATTCGGGACCGTGTAAATAGAATTTTTGTTATTGTTGTAAATTCTTTAAGTGTTTGTATTTAATCAATTTCACAATGATAGTTCACTCATGAGGGAAGAGAAGGTTGGTACTATCTAGATCAGCCGTCGCCAACCGGTGGTCTGCGGACCGCTGGTGGTCCGTGAGGTCCGAAAGGTTGGCAACCGCTGATCTAGATAGATCTGTCTCTCTACTAATAAGTGGTTTAGGCTCCTATTAATTTTAACATGTTTCAGATTATCTTGACTGTCTGCCTTGAAATGGAAACAAAATCGTGTGGCAGGATGAGCAATGAGAGATGGAGACGCTAGATTAGGCTTTCCTTATTCTAATGGCAGCTCCTGGGAGAAGGTCTGAGTGCCGGGTTTGGCATTCATAAATAGGCTTCTATATAGGCATGGAGATACCATTAAAGTCTGGCTTATTTTTTCACATAGGCACAATTTCTGCAGAACCTAAGATGTTCACGTTCCTTATAATATGCAACTTCCTTCCAACTTTAAATGAAGTTGATAACTAGAATTTCTTAAAACTTGACCAACATGAGTTGATTTTCTTCTGTGCTGTGGACACTGGGACAACAAATAAAAACAAAAGGGGATCCTCATGATCAGTGATCTTGCAACTCATGGGTTGTCATTTCTAGTAACAGAAAATTAAACTTTTCCTGCTCTCTGAAACCTATTCTAGCTCTTCCATCCGTAGTATTCTTTTCCCTTGCCACATTCTAGGAGGGTTCTATTCTGCACTGCACAGTTTAAAATTGATTAGATGATTAACATGACATGTGGAAAGAACACTGGGCTGGAGTTCTAGTTCCTACTAAGTTGCCTTAAAACTTTTGACAAACCTCTATACCTCCCTGAGTCTGATTCCTTCTTATTAAAATCATGATTAAATGACTCTGAAGGCCTTTGTGATCTGAGATTCAGTAGGTAGTTTATATATTGCAGTTTGTGTTCCTGATTTCACATGTCAAATTATACAAAACAAAACAAAACACCTCAGTCCCAGCTCTTACTAGGTTCCAGTTAGAGAGATTATTTATTCAATCTGTGAATTTTCTAAAATTTTAATCTCTTGCATCATTAAAAGTAAGGTTCTGCTTTTAAGGTTTGGATTTGATTCATTCAACCAAAGTGTATTGAACACTTTACCAAGATCCAGGTACTATCAATTTTTTAGGACTAGACTTGTTGAAGGAGCCTGGACCACCATTTGTGAAGACTTTAGTATTTGGTATCTATAAATCAGACTGGGAGTTGGACCAAATAATCTTGACAGTTGTTTCCAACTTTAACATTTTATTATTTTATTCGTTTCCAACATCTTGGTGTTGGAGTTTTCTTTGTATTTTGTTTTGATTGCATCTTATTTTAAACTAGGGGCTCGGTGCATGAAATTCATGCACTGGGCGGGGGTTTGGGGGTCCCTCAGCCCAGCCTGCACCCTCTCCAATCTGGGACCCCTTGCGAGATGTCCGACTGCCAGTTTAGGCCCGATCCCTAAACCTGCAGTTGGACATCCCTCTCACAATCTGGGACTGCTGGTTCCTAACTGCTCACCTGCCTGCCTGCCTGATTGCCCCTAACCACTTCTGCCTGCCAGCCTGATCACCCCCTAACTGCTCCCCTACTGGCCTGATTAACACCTAACTGTTCCCCTGCTGGCCTGATCACCCCCAACTGCTCTCCCCTGCTGGCCTGGTCACCCACAACTGCCCTCCCCTGCCCGCCTGATCTTGCCCCCAACTGCCCTCCCCTGCTGGCCTGGTCACCCCCAACTGCCCTCCCCTGCTGGCCCGGTCACCCCTAACTGCCCTCCCTTGCCACCCTTGTTGCCCCTAACTGCCCTCCCCTGCTGGCTTGGTTGCCCCCAACTGCCCTCCCTTGCTGGCCTGATCTTACCCCCAACTACCTTCCCCTGAAGGCCTTGTCACTCCCAACTGCCCTTCCCTGCAGGCCCGGTCACCCCTAACTGCCTTCCCCTGCTGGCCTGTTCACCCCCAACTGTCCTCCCCTGCTGGCCTGGTCACCCCCAACTGCCCTCCCCTGCTGGTCAAGTCACCCCTAACTTCCCTCCCTTGCCTAACTGCCCTCCCCTGTTGGCCTGGTCACCCCCAACTGCCTTCCCCTGCAGGACTGGTCGCCCCTAACTGTCCTTCCCTGCTGTCCTGGTCCCCCCCACTGCCCTCCCTTGCTGGTCCAGTCACCCCTAACTTCCCTCCCTTGCCAGCCTGGTCACCCCTAACTGCCCTCCCCTGTTGGGCTGGTCACCCCCAACTGCCTTCCTCTGCTGGTCTGTCCACCCCCAACTGTCCTCTCCTACAGGCCTGGTCACCCCTAACTGCCCTCCCCTGTCGGCCTGGTCACCCCCAACTGCCTTCCCCTGCTGGTCTGTTCACCCCCAACTGTCCTCCCCTACAGGCCTGGTCGCCCCTAACTGTCCTCCCCTGCTGGCCTGGTCCCCCCCCCCCCTCAACTGCCCTCCCCTGCTGGTCCAGTCACCCCTAACTTCCTTCCCTTGCCAGCCTGGTCGCCCCTAACTGCCCTCCCCTGCTGGCCTGGTCACCCCTAACTGCCCTCCCCTGCAGGCTTGATCGCTCCCAACTGTCCTCCCTTGCAGGCCTGGTCCCTCTCAACTGCCCTCCCCTGCCAGCTATCTTGTGGAGGCCATCTTGTGTCCACATAGAGGTGGCCATCTTTGACCACATGGGGGTGGCTGTGTGTTGGAGTGATGGTCAATTTGCATATTACCTCTTTATTATATAGGGTAATGTATCCTACATTTGCATAACATTTTATAGTGAACAAAGCTGTCTACATTTGTTAGAGGGCAGAAAGTGCTAATTTCCCTGCCCCCTATTTCTAAGCACTTGGGGAAAGATAGGCAGAATTCAATGGAATCAAATGTATGAATGGAGAGCCAGTGACTCAGAGCCCAGTGCTCTCAGGGATTAGACCTAAGAATGTGGCTGAGCTCCTAATCACCTTCCCTGAGGTAAATCTGCCCATCCACTAGTGGGCAGCGCTGCTGAAAAATGCCTGGCCTCGCTTGAGGGGTGAGATCCCACCCATGGGGCTGAGCTAACCTGTCAGGGCTCCCAGCAGCTCCTCCCTCAGCCCTTCCAGGCTGCATCGGCTGCCAGGTTCTTCTTTAAGCAGCTCTTCTCGGCCCAAAAGCCTTCCGTGGTTTTGAGTCCCAGTTCCTGCCTGTCACTTAGTGTTCTTCGTAGTTTGGGCCAGTCCCCTGGACGAGCTCTTCTCAACTGCGGGGCCTGGGCTTTGTCCCTCTGACTTCTGTCATCTTTCTACCTGGAGTCTGGACCATCCAGGCTCTTGCAGATGTCTCTTGCAGAGCGCCCCTCCTGCTTCTCCCTGCCAGTGAAGGTCTCTTCCCTCCCGGTCACCGGGGCTTTCTTGTCCTGTATTCTCTTTGGCTTTATGTGCTGGTTAGAATGAGCACCCCTTGAACAGAATTTCTTACTCATTCTTATGTTCCCCACAATATCTAGGATGGTGCCCTGCCCATGGTTGATGTTCAGTAAGGCCGGTTGGATTGCACCTGACAAGGATGGGTTTAAATACACTGCAGTCAGCCTGGTGAGGCTAAAGTGTTGTCCTTTGCAGATGGTTATTATGAGGATGTGGCTGCTCTCAGGACCAATGGTGTACACTGGAAGGAGGGCTGGGCTGGCCAGCCTGTGCCTGGGTCTGTGCCTCTAACTCTGACCTCTGGGCTTTAGTTTCCGCATCTATAAACTAGGAGTCCGGACTAGATGACAGATGCCCCTTCCTGCTCTAACATTCCACGATTCCATAAAAATAAAATTAAAACAAGACATGGGAGTAGAGATCGAGGGGGTTTATTAGGGTGCCTACTCGCTGACCCCAGAGCTACAGGAAGTTGTGACACTCAGGAAGGCTGGGTTGAGTGGGTGGTTTACAAGTTAATTCAGTTCAGCAAACATTAACTGGATGCAGGATGTTTGGCACACCTGGGGTAAAAAGGTCACCGAGGATCGAGAGAGTGTCCCCAGATTCAAGGGATGCGCATTCTCACACAGCTGCGGTTGTGAGTCTGCCCCTTCACACCCATTCCACACGCACACCAGCCTTGAGTGCTGGGATGATGTCTGGGGAGGCAAGATGCGAGTCCTGATGCCACATGTCAGACCTGCTGGCTCCTTTAGGTTCAGTCCTGTCCCGTCTCTGCTCAAGATCACTCTGAAATGGAAGTGGGTGAATGCGCAGAGATGGTGACTAGATAGATGCCCGCGTCCTGACAGAGCTGGCTGAGTTGCGGAGAGAATGAGAAATAGACCCACTCGTTTTTCTCTCATTTGCTGACATGCTGAGCAGCTCCTCTAAGAGATGCAGGTCCGGCCCCTCTCAGAAAACTCCAGCAGGATTTAGGGCAGTCAGGGCGGTGGGAGCAGGGTGGGGGCCTGTTCCGTGCTGGAGCTTAGGTGGTGGGCACAGGGCCTGGGAAGGAGGGTTGTCTGCAAAGTGTGGAGAACTTGGCTCACTTGGCCCCCAAGCCCTGGGAAGCTTGACAGGGGAGTAAAAAATGAGCCTGGAAGAGCTGGAGCCAGGAAGGCAAGGGAAAGCAAATCAAATCTGGATCCTGATTTAAAAGGCATTAGGCTGAGGGGAGCCAGGCACCTGAGCATACTTTCCACAGCCTGTCATGCAGGACTTGCATCACCCGTGAGCCGTGAGGGGACGCTGAGGCCGCTCGGGGGCAGACCCCGCCCCATTAAATGTCACACTGTGCTGGGCCAGAGAATGGGGAGACCTGCTGCAGTGAAGCCCAGAAAGAGGGAGACACTGTGTCTGGAAGCAGAAAACGTCATGACCCGGTGCTGCGCAGTCCCGCACCCAGATGATGAAACCGGTGCTTGATTAATGGCTTATCTGAGGGAAAGCGTCCTATCTAATAAAGAGGGAATATGCTAATTGACCTCCATGCCCTCACAAGGTGGTGCCCACAGCCAATAAAGAGGGAATCCGCTAATTGACTGCCATGCCCTCACAAGATGGCGATGCCCAGTCCCCTCAGCACCGCCTCATCCAACCTCAGTCCCCCAGTCTCCTCAGCTCCGCCTCATCCAACCTCAGTCCCCCAGTCTCCTCAGCTCCGCTTCATCCAGCCGGAATCCCCCAGTCCCGCCTCATCCAGTCTCAGTCCCCCAGTCCCCTCAGCCCTGCCTCATCCAGCCTCAGTCCCCCAATCCCCCAGTCCCCTCAGCCCTACCTCATCCAGCCTCAGTCCCCTAGTCCCCTCAGCCCTACCTCATCCAGCCTCAGTCCCCCAGTCCTCCAGTCCCCTCAGCCCCGCCTCATCCAGCCTCAGTCCCCCAGTCCCCTCAGCCCTGCTTCATCCAGACAGAGTCCCCAGTCCCTTCAGCCCCGCCTCACCCAGTCCCGGCAGCATCCAGCCTCATCCTGCCTCAGTCCCCCAGTCCCCTCAGCCTTGCCTTATCCAGCCAGAGTCCCCTCAGCCCCGCAGGAGAAGGCAGTTGGGGGCGATTGGGTCAGCAGGGGAGGGAAGTTGGGGACGATCATGTCAGCAGGAGAGCAGTTAGGCATCAATCAGGCCAGCAGGGGAGTGGTTAGGGGGCGATCAGGCAGGCAGGCAGGCGAATGGTAAGGAACCAGCAGTCCCAGATTGTGAGAGGGATGTCCCAGATTGGAGAGGGTGCAGGCTGGGCTGAGGGACACCCCCGCCCCTGTGCACTAATTTCATGCACTGAGCCTCTAGTTTTAAAATAAAATCAGATCAATCACTACTCCACCCTGGTGCCTGAGTCATTCATGGAGACACTGTGTCGTTATTCTCACAGTGGGGTCCACCAGAATCCACTGGGGTGCATGTAGGTTCTCCCCCAGACCCACTGAGGTGAGACCAAGGAATCTGCATTTGAACACACCATTCCTACACAGGTTATTGTCTAAGCCATGAGAGAGAGATTGTTGGTTTTGAGAGATGGAAGCAAATGTCATGGCTCCAGGTTTTGCTGCAGGTGGGAGCACGTAGGAATGGCTGAGGCAGTGGACGAGGAGGGGCTGGACTTCTGCGTCTTGTGTAATTTTACTTCTGGGGATGATGTGCCTGCAACCTCGTGTCGGGGGAAGGCATTCTCTTTGCTGATGGGCTGCTCAAGCACATGATTGACTCCCACTGACCAGCGGTTCTCAAAGATGCGCTTGGCATCTGTTTATGTACTCAATGTATAGTGATACATGTGCTTCATACAGAACAAGTAAGAGTTTCTTGCCTCTTCCCCCTGAACCAATTTTCACCCCCTTAGTAATGACATTGCCCTGTATCGGTTACCTTTTATAACACTTCAAATTCTCTACTGGGGTGGAGGTGAGGGATCAGAAAAGAGCAATAAGGGAGAAAATAATAGATGCAGGGTCAGAATAGCACATAGAAATGGGTGCTGCACAGTCTTTATAGCTGCTGGAGATGGGCTACAAATTTGACTATAACCTTCCAGAAAATCATGATCAGGTACAAGAACCAATTAGTCCTTAAAAAATAACGGTATTTGTTCAAGAGATACAGACATGGGCTCTGTACCTCGTGGGAGCTCTCCAGATGGTGTGTGCCTGTGGATGTGTGCATTTCCTGTGCTATCCAGATGTTAAAGGCAGCAAGAGATGGGTGCTAATTAAAGGAAAAGTGGAGGACCCTGCGAGTTCTTTGTCCTCGGCTCCATGGCCCTCTCCTTCGCAGAACTCAGATCTCCACTGTCATCTGCCCTTCCTTGTTCCTAAACTGGCTCAGGCTCCTGCCATTCTCCTCACCTCGTCTCCCTTGTAGCTCCGAGAGCTCTCTGTTCCACATTCGGTCATGCTTCCTGAATCTCTCAGTGCCCCCAGGCAGGTAAGAGGCATGATCATTCCAAAGTTTCAGGGATTGGGGGGCGGGGTGGGTAGGGAGATGGGATTCTAGCTGTGGCAGACGGTGAGTAAATACCTCTGGGAGGCCTAGTTCACCTTGACTTCTTCAGGGAGCAGAGGCCAGCCCTATGCTTATAAACCTGTGCTTGTCAGAGCTCAAAGGATCATAAAGTGTTAGGACAGGGAACCAAGGCCCTCCATGAAGTGGGGCAGTAGGAAGAGCCAAAAGAGTAGAGGCTTTGCAGCCAGGAAGGAGATCTGGGTTTGAATTTCTTTTACTTCGTTCCCCAAGCTGCATAGGTTAGCTGGGAATAATAATTCCTGCTCTGTAACCTTGTTGGGAGGAAAGGAAGATTGATACAATAGCAGAAGTCTGTAACACTTAGTAGTTGCTTACTAAAATGGTGGACATTCTATTAGTAATAAGGTCAGTATCACTGATCTACCCATAACACCACTCTAAAAATATTACTTTAAGAATGTTTTAAAGAAAAAATACAATATGCTATTTGAGAAAGCTTAGACAAGCAGAAGTAGAAAGAAAGAGTAAAACTACCCATGGTTCTACTTTGCTATATAATCACCATTATAATTTTGTTTGATAGTTCTGTCTTGTTTCTTTGCTAAGCTGGGGTTTCTTTGCTGTCAGTGTAGGGATAATTGTAGTATTTATAGGGGTAAGGTGGCTTGCTGGAGGATGGCAGGCTTGGAGTTTGGCTTGATTTGAATTCAGCCACATCCTTTACTAGCTGTGATCTTGAGTAATATACCAAGTAACTCTCTAAGTCACGTTGGCTCTTCCTCCTACCCCACTGTCTATAAAATGGATAGATTACTTGTATTATGGCATTATTTAAATTAATTGTCTCTGCTACATATGTAATATGCACTGAGTGGCCAGATTATTATGATCTCTGAATGCATAATAATCTGGCCACTCAGTATATATATATTAGAGGCCCGGTGCATGAATTTGTGCATGGGTGGGGTCTGGCCAGCCTGGCCAGGGGGAGAAGACATGGGCGGTTGGCCGGTCTGCCTGCTGGTTGAATTCCTGGTCAAGAGGACAATTTGCATATTAGCCTTTTATTATATAGGATATACATTGAGTGGCCAGATTGTTATGCGTTCAGAGATCATAATAATCTGGCCACTCAGTGTAGTAAGTGCTTAGTAACTTTTGGCCATAATTAAAATTGTTCATACTGTTTTGTGTCTTGTTTTTTTCCACCCAGCATCTTGTTTTTCCAATCACTGTCAGTCTAATATTGCATTAAATTTGATATGCTACCATTTACGGAATCATTCCTCCATTCATAGTTATTTAGATGGTTTCCAGTATTTCCTTTTATAACTAAGTTCTGATGAACATCTTTATAGGTAACTAGGATTGATTAGTTACCTCAGGATTATTAGGACAGTGGCTCTGGGCATTTTTAAACCCATCTTTTCTTCCACTCCCATCAGTAAGCCATGAGGCAGAGCACCACTTGTCATGGCCCATGTGCTCCCTGATCTGAGAGATGCATCTTGCACCCCCCCACCAGCTCTTCCTGCCTTGGCTTGCTTTTCATTCCGGTTCTTACCCGTATCTGTCTGTTTGCTCTCCAGCTTAATTTCCTGGTGCCAGCTTCCCTGTCCTGGTGTCAGACACCGAGTTTCAGGCTCAGCGGCTCCTCCAATCACACAGGGTCAAGCCTTGAACAACAATTTGTTGTTTTTATCTTCTACACACTTGGCCCGAATAATCATTGATTTTAATCTTTCCATTTGAATAATCCTTTTTCAGACTGTGTTTGTCAATTTGTCTTTGTTGGGTCCTAGATGAGGAGCCCTTGTGGGTGGATCCTATCTCCCCAATAGAGAGGGAGCTTCCGAAGAAGGTGGGGGCCAGCCCTGCTGCACTGACTAACATGGATGTGCGGCAGGTGTGGACGGGCTGGTCCTATGTAGAGCGTGGAACACTCGGTTTCCGTTCACTAAGCTCTGATGCAGCCTGATTGAAGCAATAAAATGTAAGCACACACTTTCACTTAACATATTCAGTTGATCAGATCTGTGTTAAAGCTGTCTTCTCCATATCCCCTCTAAGAATAGGTGCTCCCTGAGTGGAGATTAGTCCTTAATAATCGTTGTATCTCCTACAAATATCTAGCACAGTGCCTGGAAGGTGCTCTATAGGCCATGGTGGAGTGAGTGAAAGAACAAACACTGGTGAACAAAACCCTGTGCTCTATGATCAGAGGCTAAATACTATAAAGTGTGCAAGAAGCATTCAGAAGACCTCATGGAGAAGGTGGGATTCATCCCAGGGCATCTCCGGAGCCATTCATTTATTCAGTTACAAAATAAGGGTGTGGTTCTTAACTGTACCCTCGAGAATACTTCCTGGGGGTGCCCTGGTAAAATATCTTGCTGAAAGATGAGGTGGTCTTGGAATAGCTTTTTGATATCTGGAACTTTCTTGCCCATGATCCTAATTTGACTTCCTTGCAAGGCTGTAGGGGGAAAAACATGAATTCAGGGACCTTGTACAAATTACTTCTTTGAACTTTATTTTTCTTTCCTGTAAAATTAGCATGGTAATGCTGACCTTCTAAGATATTGGGAGGATTTAAATGAAATGAGGTACCTAATGTGGTGTGTATGTAGTGAGGCCACATGTCCAACCCCCCTGTCCTTGGGTAAGTGCCTCGAGGCCTGTGCTGTGGTCTCCACTGACCCTGCAGAAGTGTTGTAACCCCGGCCTGACCTGCTTGTAGGTTGCTCAGGAAGAGGAGCTGAGAAGTGACAGGAAAAAGGTTTCATGTGCAGTTCATGAGTTAAGAGAATATTACTTAAGTGTGGGTTTGATGGAAAACATTATGTGAAGTTGGTTCAGATCTTTCCAGAGGTCTGCCAGCAACCTCAGAAGTGGAGCCTTATTGAAAACAGCTGGGAGGCAGTTGGCGTCCAGCCCCTCCGCTTTTCCATGCCCCAGAGCTGTCTCACTCTGTGGATGGAGCCCAGCCCCAGGACCCTGCCAAGGCCCCGGCGGCCTCAGCTGCGGACTAGGGGTGACTCTGCCTCGTTCCAGACTCCAGCTCAAAGATGGAAACCAGTTAAACCTGAGAGAGGATTTGGCCAGGACTGCCGCTTGGTATTTCTTTCAGGGCTTGGAGTTAACCACTGCCTACAGTCCTTGCAGGATGAGTTAACCAATGCAAAGTTCTCTGGGCAAGGGTGTGGGCTGCCTGCTGGGCAAGTGATGATGGATGCCATTGTCCTTTGAAGTCCTCTCAGTAGTTCTGCTCCGCACCAGCTAGGAAATGAGGACGCTGTTCAAAGCACCCACTCAGAAACCTTACCACCCCTGCTGCAAAGGACCTTCCAGGAGCATGCTGCTAACTGCCAAGTGATCACAGGCCATGCCTATTTCAGCCCAAAATTTTTTTATTGTATTTATTGCTTTTAGAGAGAGAAAGTCGAGAGACAGAGAGAGAGAGAGAGAGAGAGAGAGAGAGAGAGAGAGAGAGAGAGAGAGATTGATTTGTTGTTACACTTATTTATGCATTCACTGGTTAATTCTTGTGTGTGCCCTGACCGGGGATTGAACCTGCAACCTTGGTGTATCAAGACGATGCTCTAACCAACTGAGCTACCCAGCCAGGGCACAGCCAACATTTCTAACAGACAAGTGTGGCGTGCCATTTCCTAAGTCTTCCTTTCTGGGGGCCTTTTACTCACAGCCATTCTCTTTTTTTATTTACTTGCATAAAAATGTGCTTGTAGCAAATTTACATCATTTGAACTTCAGTAAGTTTTTAAAAAGTGAAATATGTTCATTGTAAAAAAATAAATTGGAAATATAGAAAAGAAAATAATCCCAACATCCAGAGATAGTAGCTGTTTAATTTTATATAGGTTTCCTTTGAATTTTTTCTTTTATAACAGGGAGAATATATATGGTTATTAAATATCATGTTACACATATGAAATAACTATATTTTGTCAACTGCTGTTTTACTCAATAGTTAAATATTTTCTCATGCCTCAAGATTATAATTTTTAATAGTTGAATAGTATTTTATCTTATTGTTTTACCATCATTATTTTAAATGGACTATGTTTTGGACATTTGGATTTCTAATATTTGATCTTTTAAATAACTTAAACTTACATCCATCATCATGGGCATTTTTGATAATTCCAAAGGCAGATCTTAGACTTATTGAATCTTTTTAAGTCTTTTTATACCTATTTCTAAATCTTAAGATAGCCATTAAAATCAACATTACTATGCTATCTTCTTATAGGTAAGAAAGATGAAGGTTAAATTGTTGCATGAGCAGTGTTTAAGGATTTGTAGTCACTAGTAATCACTTTAGCTATTAAATTAACAAACTTTATTGAAAGATACCACATTTTATTTTACATTTGCTCGATTACTTTTAAATTAAACATTTTTGTATATTTATCTACCTCATGAGTTTCTTTTCATATCCTTTATGTCTTTCTTTATGTGTTCCTTTTACTTAGACATATAAATGTTTTATGTATTAAAATCTTTCACCTTTGTAGCTGTATATAATTTAACTATTTCTAGTTTGTTTATCTTTTCATTTTGGTCATAATTTTGCTTTTGTACAAAATGTAAAATTTAAGCAGCCACATCTTTATTGTTCCTGTCATTGGTGTCATGCTTGGAATCCTAAGATTATATCTACATTTCTTCTAGTGTTTTTCTTTTTTAACTTTTAACATTTTAATAAAAATGGATGTTTTGGTGTGTAGTTTGAGGTAGGAATTCTAAATATCATTTTTCCCCAAAATTATCTGTACTTGCTGAATAATCCATTCTTTTCCCATTTGTTTGAAGTCACTTTTATCATGTACTAACATCTTAAGTATAGGGCTTGTTTTAGGATTTTTTCTGGGCTGCTTTATTAATCAGTATATATATTCTTATATCAGGACCAAAATGGTTTGAATTATTGTAGCTTTTTACCATTGCCATATCTAATAGTATAATCCAATTGATTACTTTTAATCTAAGTACAGAGTATTTATTTTTATTTACTCAAGAACTCATGTTTTTCAGAACATTTTTATTATATGGGACCTTTGCACTTTTTAAATTTATTACTAAATGAATCATACGTGTGTGTTTGCTTTTTCTTTTCTTTTTTTTAAATTAATCTTTATTTTTCAGATTATTACAGTTGTTCCTCTTTTTTCCCCCCCATAGTTCCCCTCCACCCGGTTCCCACCCCACCCCATGCCCTTACCCTCCTAATTGTCCTCGTCCATAGGTATAAGATTTTTGTCCAATCTCTTCCCGCACCCCCCACACCCTCTTCCCCCCGAGAATTGTCAGTCCACTCCCTTTCTATGCCCCTGATTCTATTATATTCACCAGTTTATTCTGTTCCTCAGATTTTTTATTCACTTGATTTTTAGATTCACTTGTTGATAGATATGTATTTGTTGTCACTTTGTTGTTCATAATTTTTATCTTTACCTTTTTCTTCTTCTTCCTCTTCTTAAAGAATACCCTTCAGCATTTCATATAATACTGGTTTGGTGGTGATGAACTCCTTTAGCTTTTTCTTGTCTGTGAAGCTCTTTATCTGACCTTCAATTCTGAATGATAGCTTTGCTGGGTAGAGTAATCTTGGTTGTAGGTTCTTGCTATTCATCACTTTGTATATTTCTTGCCACTCCCTTCTGGCCTGCATAGTTTCTGTTGAGAAATCAGCTGACAATCGTATGGGTACTCCCTTGTAGGTAACTAACTGTTTTTCTTTTGCTGCTTTTAATATTCTCTCTTTGTCTTTTGCCCTTAGCATTTTAATTATGATGTGTCTTGGTGTGGTCCTCTTTGGATTCCTCTTGTTTGGGGTTCTCAGTGCTTCCTGGACTTGTAAGTCTACTTCTTTCACCAGGTAGGGGAAGTTTTCTGTCATTATTTCTTCAAATAGGTTTTCAATATCTTGCTCTCTCTCTTCTTCTGGCACCCCCATAATTCGGATGTTGGTACGCTTGAAGTTGTCTAAGAGGCTCCTTATACTATCTTCATATTTTTGGATTCTTTTTGCTTTTTGCTTTTCCGGTTGGGTGTTTTTTGCTTCTTCGTATTTCAAATCTTTGACTTGATTCTTGGGATCCTCTAGTCTGCTGTTGGATCTCTGTATATTATTCTTTATTTCAGTCAGTGTATGCTTAATTTCTGATTGGTCCTTTTTCATATCCTTGAGGCTCTCACTAAATTTCTGAGGTTTCTAGAAGATTCTTAAGTAACCTTATAACTGTGGTTTTGAACTCTATATCCAGTATTTTGCTTTCATCCATTTCTTTCATTTGTGACTTGTTTCTTTGTCTCCGCATTTTGGCTGCTTCCCTGTGTTTGTTTCTATGTTCTGGGTAGCTGCTAAGTCTCCTTGAGTTGATAGAGTGACCTTGTATAGTAGGTGTCCTATAGGGCTCAGTGGCTTAGCCTCCCCAATCACCTGAGGTGGACACTCTTGGTGCATCCCTTTGTGGGCTGTGTGCACAGTCTTGTTGTAGTTAACCCTTGATTGCTGTTGGTATCACTGGGAGGAATTGACCTCCAGGCCAATTGGCTGTGATGACCAGCTATATCTACACTGGAAGATCTGTTGCACAGGAGACACTCTTATGGGGCAGGACTTGCTTCAGTGGGGCTTTAGTGCTCATTGAGTCTGCCCCTTGAGTGTGTCTCTTATGGATGTGAGGAGTTGTAATTGGTATGGTCTCACTCTGACCACTGGGTACACTGGCTCTTGGATCTCCAAGGAGGGGCAAGGTCAGCCACTGTCTGGGGCCACCCAGTAGGAACTACAGAGACATCTGCAGATTCCTCCTCTTTGTATGGGGTTTGGAAGTGCCCAGATGCGGCCCAGCTATGAAGCAAGGCTGCTGCCAGTCAGTGGGCCTTCTTTTGGAATCTCTGGGGCTCTCTGACGCAGCTGCAGTTTGACAGGTTTTAGGCTAAAGGACAGGCCATTCATATGCAAAAGTCAATGCACACAGCTTGGGTGGGGTTGTAAATTGGGTGGGGCGGGGTCTCTGGGAATCACCAGGTTGGAGCAAACAGCAATGGCTGCCCTGAACTGGAGAAGTCCCAGGTTCTCTGCGTCCCACACTCCCGTACAGGAACAATGATCGCTGTGAGCACCTCTAAGAGTAAGCCGCCCTCGCGTTCCTGTCCTGATGCCAGACAGTCCAGTTTCTCCCCGTATGTGCCTAGGTCCCCCAGAGTCTCACCTGGAACTGGAGTTCAGAGCAAGCGGGAGCTTGTATCTCCCTCCCAATTAAAAGAGTAGCATATCCAAGTGCCAGCACTTTCCGCACCTCCGCACCTCTTACCAGTCTCACTGCGCTTTCTTCACCTCTCTAGTTGTGGAACTTCCACTCGACCAGCTTTCCTGTGGTTCTGAGTGGTAGTTGTTCTGCCGTTTAGTGGTAGTTTTGATGTGGTTGTGGGAGGCAGCAAGTATAGGTGATTACCTATGCCACCATCTTGGTTTCTCCAAAAAAATCTGTGTTTGCTTTTGCTAGATGGTAATAGCTACTAGATGTGAAAACAGTTTTTGAGTATTTAGTTTGTAAGTGGCTAAAGCCAATAACAGAGGATATGAATTGCCTTTCATGCAACAAAAAATACTAAAAATTAATGAACTAAGCATTCAACTCACAAAATTAGAGGGTAGAACAAATTAATGGAAAGTAGAAGCAAAATCTTTATATAAAGGCATAAATTAGTTCATTACAATATAGGAAAACAATACTAATGAATAAATTTAAGGACTAGTCTTGAAATAGGAAAATCCAACCAGGCCAATCAAAGAAAACAGAAAATATACTTAAAATTTATAAATGAGACTCTAACCACCGATATGGAGTTGACAAAAATTAGATTTTCATGTTCAACTCCGATAATACACTTGGAAATCTTGAAAGAAATAGATGTTGTATAAGAAAATAACAACTTTTAAAATTGACTAAAAAAGAAGTTGAAAACCCTAAAAAGTTTAGTGAAAGGAACCAGGAAGGTTGAGGAAATACCTGCTGAAAATGTGCTGGATCCAGATAGTTTTGTGGGTGAGTTCATTAATCCCTTCAAGGAACAGATCATTCCAAGCTCTTACTTATAGCACAAAGGTTACTTAAAGTATAAGTGAAATATTTCTTTCATGTTCTTTCTCACTTATGCTTTCAGTTCTAATAAATTCTTAGAAAACTAGGATTGGGTTAGAAGGTACCTTCGAGGGTCTGAAGTCTTGCCTTGACGACATCCAGCCTCACTGTGAA
Organism: Cnephaeus nilssonii; assembly: GCF_951640355.1. Classification (NCBI taxonomy): domain Eukaryota; kingdom Metazoa; phylum Chordata; class Mammalia; order Chiroptera; family Vespertilionidae; genus Cnephaeus; species Cnephaeus nilssonii. The sequence continues at coordinate 55,753,902 of NC_137074.1, forward strand.
CACTTCTGAAGGTGGGGATCTGCCGTGTTACACGTGGTCCCTTTGGCTATTCAGCATGGTTATTCTTCCTTGTACGAGCCTAAATCTGCCTCCTGAGATTTTGGACTCATTCATTCCTGTTCTGCCTTCTGGAGCTACACAACACATAGACTCTTTTATACAAGATTTCTTCATATACTTAAGACAGATATGTCCTTCTTTTATTGTGTTTTATTCCAGGCTAAATATACTCACTTCCATCCATTAGTCCTTCTGTGCTTCAGTAAACATGTTTTGAGCACCTGTAAAGTGCCCGTTGGGCAGTGGACATTGTCATCCCTCAGATTATGAGCCCCTTCACTGTCTCCCTGTTAACGTGTGGCATGTGTGCCTGGGAGTGTCCTGTCGGTGGTGGTTAGGCAGAATGGGACTGCCCTTTCCTTGTTCAGACATCATGCTCTGTTAAAACAGCTTAAGATTGAATAATGTTTCGGAAACTCTTACCCAGATCCTTTTACACATGAGCTGCCCCCTGCTTCGATTTTGTCTAAATGATTTAGAGCCTTCACAGGATTTGTTCCCTCCTAAGTTTCTTTTTATTTGGGCTTTTGTTCTTTTAGAATGTTGATTTGGTTATGATCTCAATATTGATGCCAACTTTAGTTTTCATGAGCAGCCTTGCAGTCTTCATTTAAGTAGTTAATAAAAATGTTAATGTAAAGGAGAAATATGGAGTCCTGGGACCTACCAGAGAGACCACATCATTAATTTAAAAATACTTATCAATCACCTACTATGTGCCAAGCAGTGTGCTAGGAGTTGGTGATTCACTGGTGAGCCAAACCATATCCATTCCTTCCACAGGCAGTTACAGTCCAGTGCTGTGAGACAGGCGAGAGTGACCATGCATACAGGTCAATTATACAGGTGATGAGACCCCCTGAAGGAAGAATGCAAGGCGCCCTGAGAGCATAGCAGCATGACCTAGTTTGGGAAATCAAGAGAGGTGTCTGTGAAAATACACTTGAGCTGGGACATAAAGATTAGAGAGGAGAGACATCAGCTAACCATCCGCTCCATAGTGGGGCTTTAGTAGCCATGCTGGGCATGGAGAGAACTTTAAAATAGGTGTAATGTATAGTTCCTCCTCTTGAGTAACTCAGTCTTGTAGGGAGTTGTGCCAATTGTGTCTGAAGTAAACAAAAGCATAACTGTGTTACTGGTATAGAAATTCTCATCTCAGATTATTGTGAGCCATTCTGATTTAGAATATTCTCATTTTTTCCAGTAAAGTCATCCAAATATCCTTGGAGTTCCAGTATTTTAATGTTGAGACTTATAACACCAACTCCTTCTTGCACCTGGAGGCTGCCCATAAATCCCTTGTTAGATAATGTGTCCTGATTTTTTTTTTTTTTTTTTTTATGGAACATATGGTCACTGGGCTTGCTGTAGGGCAGAAAGAATATGAAAGGTGATGTAATCGTGATTAGTTGCCTCGGGTTTTCTGGGACAGGCCTGATTTTAAAAGTTTACACTGTGATCAGATAAATGTCTACTGGTTTTAAAAATGTGGTCACTTTAGACAATAGTGTGAAGGTACAAGAGATCAGAGGGGGCTGAGTAATTGGGGAGGCTCGCTAGAGGGGGAGTGAGTAGCCCTGGAGGAGTGGGCAGAGAGGGGAAGGGTATAGCTTCTCAGAATGGCTCCTTGCTTGGTTCCACTAGCTGTGCATATTTCTAGGGTATCTGTCTTGTTCACCTAACACTGTATGGTGAGCATTTAAAAGAAGGGCAACATCAGGATAAGAATTCTGAGGTATGACACAGCCTATGGACAAACAGAAATAGAACTACAATGATCTTTTGCAGCAGGGAGATAAGTGAGAATTGGTTGTATTGGCATTTAGCCCTAGCTTTACGATTTTTTTTTTTTTTAGCTTTATTTATAAACTAGAGGCCCGATGCACGAAATTCATGCAAGAGAAGGCCTTCCTTCTCCCGGCTGCCAGTACCGGCTTCCCTCTGGCACCCAGGAACCGGGCTTCCCTTGCAGCCCCGCTTCATCTAGAACAGTGGTTCTCAACCTTTCTAATGCTGCGACCCTTTAATACAGTTCCTCATGTTGTGGTGACCCCCAACCATAAAATTATTTTCGTTGCTCCTTTATAACTGTAATTTTGCTACTGTTAATGAATCGTAATGTAAATATCTGTGTTTTCCGATGGTCTTAGGCTCAACAGCAGCGGTTCTCAACCTGTGGGTCGTGACCCACAGGTTGAGAACCGCTAGCAGGGTCACCTAGAAGGTTATCTGGAAGGACGTCCGGAAGGGCGCCGGGTCTAATTAGCATATTATGGTATTATTACTATAGATAGATAGATACTACCTACTTAGGGATGGAGCTCTCTCCCCGGGATCAGATCTGCAAGTCTGCTTAGAAACTAGGCCCTCCTGTAGCCAGGGGGGCAGGAGCAGCAGTGGCCTGAGCCCTGAGTGGTGGTAGGGGTCTTTATCAGAGAGAAGGCCCTGGTGAGTCATATGGGTCAGTGTTCCCCTTGTTCCATGGGTCTCCCCTCATATGACTCAGCTGGACAGCAAAATCAATTCAAAAGAAACGAAGGGCCACGCAGCTTTAGCTTTTCGCACTTTGAAGAACACCCACCTTGCTAATGGGACCCTGGTCCTGGACCCAGCTGTGAGGCTTCTAAGACAGAAAACGGCTTTGAAATAAAAACTGCTCTCACACTACTGCTGAGGATGAAGGGCTGTTGGGCCCCAGGCTTACCCATTCCTTCTGCACCGCACACTGGCCTGGCTCCCCTTGGCTTCTGGGACAGGAAGCCCCTGACCTTCTCAGGCTGTGGCGGCATCCTATCTCCTGCCAGTAAAGTGGCTACAGTGGGAAGTTGCTGAGCGGCTGGGAGTGTGAGCAGCATTCCCAGTCGATGGCTCCCGGAAAAGGTGAGTAGTGGTGGTAGATGTTAAGCTTTTCTAGGCTGACATGTTCCCTCTACGGTCATAGCAAATTTACAGATCCTTCTAGTCCCACTGAGTACAAACCAGGCCACTTCCCAGGAGCCACCAGGGCCTCTCCCAGTAGGCAGCCCACAGGCACCCTTCTTCACTAGGAATAGCTTCTCTCTGCCGCTTTCTGACACCCCCATGGGACTGACACCCACAGCTCTTACCTCTTCCCCACCCCTCAGGCCTGGAGGTGACTGTGGCTGGCTTAATTCAGTAAAGGCCCTCCATGGGGAGACCTGGCGCCGCCGGCCAGCACCTCCACTCATTGTTCAGCAGCTCAGGCTGCACCTGGAATTCTCTGAGCCGGTGGGCTGAGCAGTCACCACCCTGAGGCAGAGGCCAGCCCCGCCCACAGCTCCTCAGACCAGATCGGGAACCAGAGCTTCTGTCTAACAGGGGAGGGCACTTACTTCATTTCTTACAGTTTGGTGTGTCTAGAAAAGGAGTGCAGATGCCCAGGCTTTCTGCAGGCTGCCTGACTAGGAGGTGGGAGAAGGGCTGTCTGGGCTGCAAGGCTCTCAACACGAGAAACCCTCGAGCTTCTCTTGTAGCCATCTGGGAAACTGGCTGGTTTTGAATCCCCCCCTATCAGCCAGGGTTGGTCAGGCTGAAGCAGTCTCCAGTAAGCCTGCGTACACAGCTTTTGGGAGTGGGGGCACCCCAATCTTCTAGTCCGTGACTGTAGCTGCCATTTGTGGGTCCAGGCCCCCTGGGGCTGAAGATGCTCTGTGCCAGCCCAGCTGTGCCCCAGCCCCCGTGGGTCCCTGAGGATCACATAGTTGAAAGGGACATTGGCAGGAAGGGGAAAGGAAAGTTTGAGTTTTGTTTTTACTAAATAACTGGGCAGCTTTTCCCTCCATTTTTCCAGATGCTTCTTCAGAAAAGACATTTCAATGGCTTAGACTGGAATGTTTAAATCTGCTTTAAATGTGTGTTTTGCACTAGGACTCAAACCCCTTTGGCACGCCCCTTCCCTTAACATGCCACCAACAAACACCCAGAGTAGCACCAAGCAAAGGCTTGCTCACAATAGGACCTTATTCAAGGGTCATTGCCATTTACCCCTTTTGTCTTTCCTGTGTCGCCTGGAGCCCTGCCCTGAAATTCCCGAGCAATAGCTTGTGCCAGAACTGCACCACATGGAGTAAAACGGGCAGGAGCTGTAAACCAGGCAGAAGTGGCTGAAGAGACCGGCTCTGGTTAGCCTGGAGCCGCCTGTGGAGAAAGACTGGGAGGCGAGAGGGAGCCCCCGGGCGCCTCCTGGCTATGCTTACACTGCCCTGGCCTGGAACCCTTCTGGGCCCACCTCTCCGGGAGCCCGTCTCAGTGTGGGGCCCCTGAGCCACTGACATAAGGTCAGCAACCATCTCTTGTCCAGTCAAACTTGAATGGCTGGTTCCTGTGAACCCAGTGCTCTCGGTCAGGCCAACCCAGCTCCCTGGGGCAGAGCACTGTAGTGGAAGTGGCCTGGGATTCCTGCTCAGCTCTAAACTACAGCCCACCGAGCTGCTCCCCACCCTCCTCTGTGCTCCCGCAGCACTAACTGGACGTGCTCTGGTTGGTGGCATACCCCTCTCATCCACAGACTGGGAGCCACTCTGGGTGGAGGCCCTGCTGTCTTCATCCTGTCTCCTGGCCCAGAGAGGAGCACTGTGTGGCAGGAGTGCAGTGGGCAGGGACAGAGCGGGAGAGAAAGAGCAGGGCCAGGTTTCAGAGGGCCCTGTGAGCCATGCTAACTGGATTTTATTATTAGTGCATAAAATTGGAAATTTTTTATATTGAAGTGACTTTGATCTGATTTATATTTTTTCAGACTTCTTTTTCTTCATTTTAATACTTAACATAAAGCTATTGTATTAAAAGCAATGTAGTATTTGGCAAAGGGTAAACATACAGGTAATTGAGACAAAAACAGCATTCAAAAATAGAGCCACACACATATATGGTTCATTAATTATTTTATTATGTCGAATATATTCATAGCATAAAACTGACGATTTTAACAGTGTTTAAGTACGCAGTTCAGTGGTATTAAGTACATACATTGTTGTACAATTATCACCACCACCATCCATTTCTCAAGCTTTTGTCATCTTATAAAACTGAAACTCTGTACCCATTCTCCCCCTTTCACCCCTCCACCCAGCCCCTGGCAACCACCATTCTGTTTTTTGTCTCATGAATTTGACTACTCTAGGTAGCTCATGCAAGAGGAATCATACAGTATTTGTCCTTTTGTGATTGGCTTATTTCATTCATCATGATGTCTTCAAGGTTCATTTATGTTGTAGCATGTACCAGAATTTCCTTCTTTTTTAAGGTTGAATAATATTCTGTTGTATGCATATATCACATTTTGTTTACCGAGTCATTGTGGATGGAACTTGGGTCACTTCCCCCTTTTGGCTATTGTGACTAATGCTGCTATGGAGATTGATGTACAAATACCTCTTTGAGCCTCCGGTTTCAATTCTTTGGGATATTTACATAGAGGTAAAAATTGCTGGATCATATGGTGATTTGGAGGAAACATGATACTGTTTTCCATAGCAGCTGCACCATTTCACATTCTCACCAGCAATGCACAGAGATTCCAGTTTCTTCTTCCTTGCCAATATGTTATTATCTGAGTTTTTAAAAAATCATAAGCATCCTTAAAATGAGTTTTTATAAAAAAAAAAACCAACAAACTTTTAAACCCAAGGGACAGATAGAATGGGAGAGAGACAACAGCAGATAAGAGATGTCAACAGTTTGATGAATGATGGAAAGCTAATACATGATTGGCGGATTTGGGTTTCAGCTTTCTGGGTTATGCTATGCCTGTGGTTAGGGGAGTGGGCAACAAGAAAAAATAAGCCTGCTTGTGCCAGAAAATTCCTGAAAAGGCTGAGGAATTAGAGACATCAAGTACTTTCAAAGCCTGGGTTATGGAGTGAAGCTGAAAACTGGAGGATTGGTGAAAGTGTATGTCATAAGGAGCAGTTAGACCCAGTCCCCATCCACACTCCATGTGCCAAACCACACTGTTCCTCCCCCTGCTCAAAAGGATTGAAGCTTCTCTGTGAAGACACTGAACCTGACCATCTCTCAACTCCTGGACACAAGGCACAGCTGTAGGCAGGGGTGAGGTGTTCCACTCAAAATGGAGAAGGGCTAAGTGAAAGACAGCATTTTGAAATAAGACCCCTCATGGCCTTTCTCAGAGTCCTAAATGATGATAGACAGGCTTAATTACTGTGTCACCACCACCAGGACAGGAAACTGGGAGAGCACAATTTCTTCATGGAAACGGATCATCTCAAGGAAGGAGATCGACAGATATCAACAATGGAGGGTTTTTACCCCTTTATTCTACGGGAGGTCTGACAAGTTGGCAAGCCCCCACTTGTGTGCGTGGAATTTTTAATGTCTTTATTCATATTTATGAAAAATCAGTGAAGGATCATCAGATGTCTGAGGGAAGCCTTTGTTATGAAATAGACAGAAAGAACCAAAAAAGGAACTAAGCAGATCAGAAGAATACAGAAAATGGAAAAACTTCAAAGAAATTACCTCAGAGGTTAGATGTTGCTTACATTAAACAAAAAGAGGAGATTACTCAAAACAGTTTTGAAAAACTGAAAAAGTTATTATTTGAAGTTAATGATAGCCAAAATAATAACTTTAACTTCAAAAGACTGGTTGGAAGATAAAATCAAGGCAATCTCCCTGAAAGAACAAGAAGATGAAGGTGGAGAAGAAATGTAGAGGTCACTCAAGTGGGGCTAATATCCAACTCATAGGAGTTCTACAAAAGGAACGTAGTATAAAACAGTGGAGAAAAAATTGTCAAAACACAGAATCTCTTCAAATTGGAAATATGTGCAATGCCAATAATGAAAAGATCTACACTGAGTGGCCAGATTATTATGATCTCTGAACACATAATAATCTGGCCACTCAGTGTATATACGATATAATAAAAGGCTAATATTCAAATTTTCCCCTCAACCAGGAGTTCGACCAGCAGGCAGGCCGGCCAACTGCCCATGTCCCCTCCCCCTGGCCAGGTTGGCAGGACCCCACCCATGCACGAATTCATGCACCAGGCCTCTTATATATATACTAGAGGCCTGGTGCACAAAATTCGTGTGCTCAGGGTGGGGGGTTCCTCAGCCTGGCCTGCACCTCTTGCAGTCCGAAAGCCATCAGTCGGACATCCTTAGCGTTGCTGTGGAGGCAGGAGAGGCTCCTGCCACTGCCGCTGTGCTCGTTAGTGGTGAGCCCGGCTTCTGGCTGAGCGGTGCTCCCCGTAGGAGTGCACTGACCACCAGGGGGGAGGTCCTGTGCTGAGCGTCTGTCCCCTGGTGGTCAATGCGCGTCATAGCAACTGGTCGTTCTGCCATTTGGTCGATTTGCATATTACCCTTTTATTATATAGGATATATATACACTGAGTGGCCAGATTATTATGCGTTCAGAGATCATAATAATCTGGCCACTCAGTGTATTTCCAAGGGTCCAACACAATGAGTGAACACAGACCCACACCAAGGCAAATCATCATGAAATTTTAGATTGCCAGGAAAGAAGAGAAGATTCTAAAAGTTTGAAAGGAACACACACACACACAACAGGGCAGAGGGCAAGGATCAGCATGGCATTATACCTCTCAACAGCAACAGTGGATGTCAGAAGCAGGGCTTCAAATGTCATGAAGTAATGCCTTCAAAATTCTGAAGATACAAAGATTTTCCATCTATAATTCCGTTCTTAGACAAACTGTAAGTTGGGTATGCAGGTAGGATATTGACACTTTCAGAAAATCCAGATTTTAAATTTTTAGGCTTCTATTCAGTCATTCTTAAGAAACCACTGGAGGAGCTGTTCAACCAAAATGGTGGCACACGCCAAGAAATTCCCTAGAGGATGATGAAAGGAAGTTCCTGATCTAGCCCAGAAAGCAGAAAGCATCCAGTGTCAGTGGGTAAGGATATTAGATTGCTTCAGGGATACCTCCAGAGGGGAAAGATATAAAGCCACTGATGAATTCATTATCTGATGCATTTGACCATTTCTGAGAACTTGATAGTTCTCTTAAGAAGTTGGGGGTTCTTTAAGAAAACCAAAAGCATGACCATTATTAACTCCATGAATAATGAAAAGTTCAAGAAATTTAATTGTTATATACTATGCAGCTTGGCAGTGAGCAACGTTAAAATGAAGCAAACACTAACACACTGACATAAAAATTATGATGTAATTATTGAGGATAGCGGAAGGGTGTGTGTGGAGGGAGATTTGAGAGCTAAAATCTTATAATCTATGCAGAGTTAAGAAATAATGTCTAAAATTTTAAAGAATAAAACAGTAGTTGTGAAGGGCTCTTGTTTAGAAATATGGAAGAAAATACCAGATGAAATAGCTAAAAAACAAACAAACAAACAAACAAACAAAAAAACAGAGTTGAAGATGATTGCCTCAAGGAAGTTGAAGTTTGGGGGGGGGGGGGGCGGCGCGCGGATGAGTGGAACAGAGTCCTGCTTTTGTTGTTGTTGTATGACTTACAGTACCAGCTGATCATGTATATGTATTGTCTTGGTGAGAATAAAAACAATTTATGAAATCATGTGTATTGTGCTTTTCAGCCTGGCAGACAGTCAGACACAGACATTGCACAAACTTCTCACTCCTTGCCTGGTGTGATCCTCCATGCAGGTCAGGATGCCTTTGGGCACCTAGGCTCTGGGGAAATCATTCTGCCATAAAGCAGCAAACTCACCTGGCTGCTTTCTTCCCTTGTGCCAGAATCCCAGAGATGCTCAGGCAGCATGAAGGGTCCTACTTCCAAAGCCCCACCTGCTCACACCCCCTCCCTTGCAGCCGCCACCTGGGAGAATCCAAGCAGAATGCACATTTGTGTGGGGACGTGCATGTGGAGCAGGTGTTGGGTCAGAGGGCAGCTTGGAAAGACCAAAAATCAGAATTTAAGACAAGGGAACCAAGTCGAGATGTTCTTGGATTGTTGAGAACCTTGGGTTACTTTTGCCCACCTCTGCTTTTAAACAGAATTACTTTATATCCTCAGAGAGTCCTCATAGGACAGGACCTTCCCAGTACAACCTGTGACCAGTTTCAGTCTTTTTGCGTCTGGGCTCTGCTGTTTGAGGGGTGAGGAGGCATTGCCAAATGGTCTGTGTGTTGTTTGGGGAGGAGCCCTCTGCTCCATCCCTTCTGCTGGTGAGGTATGCCTCTCTCTCTCTCCAGGTCCAGCCATGACTGGCCAGGAACTCCAGATTTATTGCCCAGATTGATTTCCTTCCCAACACTCACTCATGCCCTTGAAATTCCATGGCTGCATTAGTCAGTGAGGCAGAAATCAAGGGGATGGTCTCTGACTCAAAGGTGCACATGATGTTACAGGACTGGAATGATGGGACAGTCAAAACTACAGCCTGGATATTTGTTTAAAGTGTGCTTTGGGATGTTACATAAAAACAACACTTACTTTCCTAACACTTTACTCTTTAAATAAAAAATAATAAGCCAGTTCAGCCAAAGCAGAAGTTGTTCTCAAAATGTTCAGTTTTTATGGAAGAGTGTGATGCCTTGAAGTTGTCTGTTTGAATGTGAGTTGTGTAAGGGGAGGCTCAGCAAGCCCAGAAGTTCACAAGTACTGATATTTCTTAGGGCACAGTTTCACGCTGTTAACAAAGCTGGATGCTGAGTGGATTCTGGGGCACCTGATTTTAAAGAGTTACTTATTCTGAAGAAAAGAGGAGCTGGATCTAACCTTTAGAATGTGTTAATGTGCTGTTGTACTTGTGCTATTTCATTTGATAATAAACTTTTCCATGGAAGTGAATACTGGTATCATCCCATCTTATAGGTGTGTAAACTGAGGGCCAGATTAGTTAACTTGCCCAAGATCAGGCAACAAGTGATCAGTGCAGCCAGGACCCACACACAAGTCTGATTCCAGATACCATATACCTTCCTGCATTAGTCAGGGCTCTTGTTTGCAAGTGAGAGAAGCCAACTTCATCTGGGCGAAGCAGTAGAGATGCATTGCCTCCTCTAACTGAGGGGACCTGGAGTCCACCACGGCTCTGTCGGGCAGTGCCTCCATCGCTTCTCTTCTTCACTGTGTATGCAACGTCTTACTTTGTAGATGGCTTCCTCTTCTCGGGCGAGAGCAAGAAAATGGGGGATGAGAGAATATGGCTGCAGACAGCTTCAGGCTTGTGTCTTTCCAGCTTGGGATCCCTTTGAAAATAGACAATTGATTCTAATTTAAAATTTCATGGAAGAGCTCTGATTGGCCGCCTTGAATCATATGCTCATTTTTGAAGCCCAAATACTTTGTCCAGAAGGTAGATGACCTAATCGCACCGCACCAGCCCCACCAGTGGTGTATAGGGGGAAGGAGCTGTTCCTCAAAGGAGGGGTGTGCCACTTACATGGGGAAAGGTGGGCAGGAGATTCTTAAGGAATTAAAAAAAAAAAGCACACAAGCCACAGCACTAATTTGTTAAGCCTCTTACAGTATTTTAATACATTTGAGAGAATATCTCACCTTGGTAGTAGAAACAGGAGAGCGGATCTGGGGCCAGCCTTACCAGCTGCAGATGCTGTGTCCTTAGAAGCCTTCACAAGAGGGAATAAAGCCAGACCCCAGGACTTTGTGTAGAGAGGTTCCTGGTGAGGCAGGAATCCCACAGCCTTCCCACAGGAACTGGGGGTTCACACAGAAGGACGCCAGTTCTTATAGGAAAACTACGAATTTAAGAAAATGTCAATGTGAGAGGTTCCCCATTACACGTAGAATTCTGTTACTTTGTCGAACTGCTTCAAAGGCTTTTAGGTGCTATATCATTAAAAAGCAATAAAAAGGTTGCATGCATTGATAAGCCTAATCTAGATAAAAGGAAATAGGTCTTTTTTGGTTTTTGGAAGATTCAAAGGAGCCTGAGGTATAACCCAAGGCCGCCCAGCTAGAACCTGCCATGTGCTCTCAGTGGGAGAAACCAGAAATTCCCAGACTTGCAGATGTCAGGGGTGTGGGGGTATCTGTGTCTTGGGCCATAGGAAAAGGAAACTTGCCCTAGAAAGTGAGTGGCCAATCACAGAGACTTTCAGCATCTGTCCCTGGGAAGACCCACGTGGCATTTGCTGGGCTAGTTTGAGGAATGGTTCTCGACATCCTGAATTTATTTTTTATGGAACCACTTTTGTCCTCACTGTTTCACAAGTTGGACTAGGGACAGGCAGCATCCAGCATTTTAAGCCTCTCACTAATTGCTGTTTTTAGCTGGTATGATCTCTTCCTGATGGATTCTGTGGGTTCAGTTAAGGCTTTTGACAGTTGGCAACGGGATTACTCAAAGCCTTAATTAAGTTGCTGCCTGTCCAATGGGCGGTGTGCCAGTTGCTGACACAGACACAGACCCTAAGCTTGGTCATGTCATGCCCATGGCTCACCCTTCACTCTTCACTCTCCTACTGTATCCATGATGTAAGTTTCATAGGCATTTTTTGTGATCTAATTTGTTGGGGGCTGTTAATGTTTTCATTCTTCTTTCTGTGCCTATTTATTATTCGGGTGAGATGGGGCTGAGGATTGTTTTTCAACTCATTCCTCAGCACGATTAGGTTTATTTCCTATTATTTTTCTATTTTAAATCACCGGCTCTGTTCTAGTCATTTATCATAGAGTTTATTTATTGTAGACGAAGCCGCCTTGAAACGGGGGAAGAAGCTCAGAGTAATGTGCTGTAGGCAGCTATAAGCATGTGGACAGTCACGTGGCAGCATCAGCTTTGTCTAGCTTGGGGACACATTTGTCCAGCGGGTTTCCTTAATGTCCCATCCTCCAGGCTCAGCCTTTCCCAGGATCGATTCAATTGCTCAACAAGATTCAAATAAATACTTACTGGTGCCCCTCCTCGAGTCTGTTCCTGGCCCTAAGGATTCCTCAGCTCACTGCTGACGTCGTCTTTGTGTAGCTCCCCAGCTCCCCAGTGTCCTGGTGGGCAGCCTCTCTCACCCCAGCCTCAGCTCAGCTCTGCTTTCTCTCCTTTGGTCTCCCTCCATCCCGACGTGGGCAGAGCCTCAGTTGCACCTCCTGCCCAGCTGTGCACTGCAGCTGTGCTGGCTTGCAGTGTGCGTACAGGGACAGGCCCACCCAGGAGCAAACGACATGGAGGAGATGATCAAAACCAGCAAAGTCACCCCCTTCTGCCCCTCATCCATCTTAGAGGACAGCAGGCATGTTGCTCTGGGTCTTGCAGGGGTTGTGGAGTCAGAGAACCCGCCACTGCTCTGGGCCCAGGCTCTGGTAGCCTGTCCTGGCAACTTGGAATTGACTGAAAGCCCTTGACGCATGTCAGAGGAATATCAAGAGGCTTAGTGCCCTTAAGAACGTTTCACTTTTCATCATTAAGTGAATCTCAAGACAGCACCAGGTTCTGAATCACTGTCCCTCAAGTACAACAGGTAGGTGTCAGGTAGCAGCAGCTGCCCGCCTGCCTCCCAGCTTTCTCCTCACCATCCAACACGCACAAAATGAGCCCCATTCCTTTTAAAGGCCTTCTGAGGCCATAAAGGTTTTTGAGGACATTTTATAGAGCTGGAGCACAGTTTTACTGTTTTAAATTATTATAGGGGTTATGGTTACAATATCTTTATTTTTATGACAAGTTGTTGGGATGCCCTTGATTTATTTGATCCTGGGCTTTTGTTCAAGAACACAACCTCCAATTAAATGTGGTTATTGTGGCAAGAACATGATTCTTCTTAAAATGACCCTCTTTGGGGCGGTTTCCAAAAACTCATTATGGTGAAAAGTCAGGGCTGCCTCTTCACGTTCCTGAGCATTTCTCCTTGCGGTCACTTGGTTTTCCCATCGGGAGGAGCAGAGGGGACTGAGGCTGTGGGCTGGACCCAGAGGAGACCGGAGGGAGAGGAAAGAATCCTCCAGTGGAAGCTAAGTGGGTCACTGTTTAGACCCACACTACTTCAGACATGGGAGGGACCTTAGCCTGAAGCAGGAGGAAGCCACGCTCAGCCCCAGGACTCAGGCCCGGCCCCTCTCTGTACCACACTGACTCCCTTAGGGGTGTCTTGGGCACACGCATAGCACCAACCCTGTCTATCTTAGACCCTGTGGGTATTTCTGCTGTACCAGAAATGCCATAGACTGGGTGGCTTAAACAACAGACATGTATTTCTCACAGTTCTGGAGGCTGGGAGGGCTAAGATCAGGACACCAGAAGATTCAGGGTCTGGTGAGGTCTCACTTCCTGGTTCATTGATGGTTGTCTCCTCACTGTGTCCTCACATGGTAGAAGGGGTAAGGGAGCTTTTTAGGATCCCTTTTGTAAGGGCACTAATCCCATTCACGAAGGCTCCACAAGTTCTTATCACCTCCTGGAAGTCTCATCCTAATACCTCCTAATACATTGGGGCTTAGGTTTCAACATATGAATTTTGGAGGAACCCAAACATTCAGTCTATAGCACCGTCTTGTTTCTATTAGCAAATAGCCCAAGACTTGCTTGTGGCATGGCCATATCTTTTGTGAACACTTTGCTTTTTCCCAAAGCGGGAGCAGATATTGCTTTAACCCAGAAGGGATTTAGGGTCTGTTAGAGACAGACACTTATCCATGCTTTGGATTCTACAATATTTGTCTCACGAAAAACATGAATTTTTCAATGAGGCACAGAGAGACAACCACTCAACTTGGAGACCAATATCATTGCCCCGATCTGCCACTTAATCTGCCCGGGTGAGATCACTGGCGAATCATCCACTTCTCCAGGCCTCTTTCCTCAGCTCTCCGGGCTAACTAATGTGAATGGCATTGTGTGCTGCCACAGGTGCTGTGGTGCTCCACCCAGACCCCTTCACCAGGCGGGTACACCCATTTCCAGCTGCTGTGATTGTTGGCTATGGGTTTGCAGTTAGGGTTCCCTCAATCCCTATTTCAGGTTCTGCTTTTGGGGAACCCAATCCAAGACACCTTCCACATGGTGTTCCAAGAATCAAATATGATCCTGTATGTGGAGGCCCTCTGAAAACTAAAGTATCAGTGGGGTTTTAGTGTGGTCTTGGGCCAGGCTGTAAAAATACCAGCTGCGGCTTCTTGGCCGAAGGCCTGTGATGAAGGCAGATAACGCGCCCAGGGAGGGCAGGGCTGTTGTCATGCACCCCAAGGATGTGAGCGCAGGCTTCTCTCCCTCCCCCACCTAGGAGCCCTGGAGAGTGGGCAGACAGTAAAAATGGGTTTCCTTAAAGCTTAATAATTTTTGCATCATGTTAAGCAGTGGTTGAACATGTTTTTCCCATATCGGGAGGGTAAGAACTGGAGCTGCAAATCATTCAGACCTTGGAATAGAGCAAGGTCACGGAAATTCCTGCCTTTGCTTTGGATGCAGAGTGAACAAAAGTCCCATTGCACACTACAGCTTTCTAAGAGGTGCCAGTTTCAGCATATTTAAAAATCCCCAAATATTTATTTTAACAGGACATTTCAGATGTAAGTGTGTGTGTGTGTGTGTGTGTGTGTGTGTGTGTGAGAGAGAGAGAGAGAGAGAGAGAGAGAGAGAGAGAGAGAGAGAGATTGAGAAACGAGAGGAAAATTGAAAGGGAAAGAAGGAGCTGTGGCCCTGAGGTCTGGAACACTCGCAGTGTCCCCAGTTAATCATTGATGCCGCAGGCACCGATGGGCCACCAGAGCTGGCACTGCTGCAGGGGGCCAGAGTACTTGCTAATGGAATGTAAGGACGCCTCTGGTGCAGTTAATGATTTATCTGTGCCCAGTGCAGTGCTCTCCTTTCTCTGAAGCTCACAGAAGGCTGGTGATCCTCTTCTGGATTAGGCTGGCCCTGCCTGTTGGGGTGGAGGAGAAGATAATGAGGATTTGCAAATTCACTACATGACCAGACTCTTCAAGGGCTTCCTTCCATAGGAAAGGGTTTGTTTTCCTTCATTGTTTCCTGAAAATATGCTGTTCTGTAACAGAATAATCGTTGCCTGATATTCCTTTGTATGAACCTTTGTGCCAAGTGAGTGCCACAAGATGACACCGTAGTATATAGGCACATGACATTTGTCATCTTCAAACATGCACAATGTTTATTTGAACAGTGTTTTGATTCCCATTGCTAGATTTAAGTACTTTGAGGGCCTCCACACATTACTGAATGTTTGTGCTATACAATCATTATGTAATCACACTAATATAAAAGGAACACATTTTCATTTAAATTATTATTTTTTTAACCTGCCAGCGACCCTTTTAACAGCGAGCAACATGGGGGAAATTATTTTTCTATTTTACAAAATTCAGGTGTGTTTGCAGAAATATCAGAGAATAATAGTTAACTAAAAGGAAAAGAGGAGAGACCCAGAGACAACTGCCGTTTGTTCTTTGTTTCATATTATAATAGACTGGTGGCTCGGTGCATGAAATTCATGCATGGGGGGGTGGGGGGGTGGGCGCGGTGTCCCTCAGCCCAGCCTGCACCCTATCCAATCGGACATCCCTCTCGCAATCTGGGACCGCTGGCTCCTAACTGCTCACCTGCCTGATCACCCCTTACTGCCTCTGCCTGCCTGCCTCATTGCCCCTAACCCCTCTGCCTGCCTGCTTGATCACCCCTAACCTCTCTGCCTGCCTGCCTGATCGCCCCTAACTGCCCTCCCCTGCCAGCCTGATCGCCCCTAATTGCCTCTGCCTGCCTGATCCCCCCTAACTACTCTCCCCTGCTGGCCTGATCTCGCCCCCAACTGCTCTGCCCTGCCGGCCTGATCTCGCCCCCAACTGCCTCTGCCTCCCTGATCACTCCTAACTGCCCTCCCCTGCCAGCCTGGTTGCTCCCAACTGCCCTCCCCTGCTGGCCTGATCTTGCCCCTAACTGCCCTCCCCTGCTGGCCTGATTGCCCCTAACTGCCCTCTCCTGCCAGCCTGATCTTGCCCCTAACTGCTCTCCCCTGCTGGCCTTATCTCACCCCTAACTGCTCTCTCCTGCTGGCCTGATCACCCCTAACTGTCTCTGCCTGCCTGATCCCCCTAAGTGCCCTCCCCTGCCAGCCTGATCTTGCCCCCAACTGCCCTCCCCTGCTGGCCTGGTATCGCCCCCAACTTCCCTCTCTGCCTCAGCCCCCACCACGATGGCTTTGTCCAGAAGAAGTTGGACGTCCGGAAGATGGCCAATTGACCTGGTCTAATTAGTATATTACCCTTTTATTAGTATAGATGAGAGAATTGATGCAGTCCCGTCAGGCTGAGATGGGACACAGTGCCTTGGTGAGGCTGCAGTGGCTTCCCACATCCCTGTCTGCTTCTGAGGGAAGGGACTTCAGAATAACCATTCCCTCACAGGAAGTCAGTCTCCATCATGAGTATTGTGTAGATTTTTAAAAATATCTATTTTTATTGATTTCAGGAAGGGAGAGGGAGAGAGATATAGAAACGTCAATGATGAGGAGAGAGAGTTATTGATCAGCTGCTTCCTACATGCCCCACACTGGGGATCAAACCCACAACCCCGGGAATATGCCTTGACCAGGAATCGAACTGTGACCTCCTGGTTCATAGGTCAATGCTCTATCACTGAGCTACGCCAGCCGGACTATAGTGTAGATTTTGATAGGAAAGAGATGTTTGTTTGTTTCCAAATATCATAAATAAGCTGGGTAATAATGATTTGGAGAGTTGTTTTTTTGTTTGTTTTTGTTTTGCTTTTTATTGAAGCCTGACTACAGATTAGTAAGGATGAGAGGCAGGCCTTGTGAGATTCATAAAATGGCACAGAAGGGTGATCATTTACTTTGGTGATCATTTACCTGTGATTTCAGGCTCCTTTCCTAAGAAGATAATCTGCATCCTGGTGACTGAGAAATGAGTCTCAGGATGAGTTGGGGGCTGGACACCTGGGAAGGGCAGCAAGCACAGCCCAAAGACGACTACTGCTGCTTTTCGCAGTCTTTCTTCCTGAGCTGCTTTGGGAATTAACTATGTTAGGATGCCCAGTGTGCATGCACACGCCACCTCTCCCCTTTCTCCCACTGCCTGCCTGATCGCCCCTAACTGCCCTCCCCTGCCAGCTGATAGAGCACCCCCTCTGACCTTATTGGGGGTTGGGGGAGGATTATTCTATAGGTCACTGAGGACTTTCATTGTGAATGCAATTTGGGGTCATCCAGTGAATTCTGGTTTTGCTTCACCCGCATTCATTCTCTCTTGTCTTGGCGTAGATCCATGAGTAAAAGCCATTGCTACCATGTTTTGTAATTCAAACATTGTCTTTCTCAAGAGGTTTCTGTGATGTCTTCTGTGCATTCCCAGTGCTAAAATACCCCAGTTCTGGGTCCCAGGCTGTGTATCCATGGGCCAGTTTGAGCCTTGCTCCTCCGAAGATTAGTCCATTCTGAAGGGCCTGCTGAGTTTCAAGGGTTTGAGGATCCTTGGGGAACTTTCTCTGAAACTCAAAGTGATTTCTTTCCTTGGAATTTATCTCTGTCTACATTTCCCTCTCTTTGGGGAAATATCCTCTGAACCAGCGGTCGCCAACCTTTTGGACCTCACGGACCACCGGTTGGCGACCGCTGCTCCAAAACCAGCGTTGGTTAAGCCAGCGTTGCCAACCTTCCTTAAACCAGCGTTGCCAACCTTTCAGACCTCATGGACTACCAGTGGTCCTCGGACCACCGGTTGGTGACTGCTGCTCTGAACAAGTCACTATGAGGCTCAGATGCATCAAGTACTTAGAGAAGTGCTTAAAATACTTAGCCCTCAACAGAGGTTAGGTGCTCACTGTTATTAGAGAAAGACTGAGCGGTCTAGAGCAGCACTGCCCAATAGAAACCCCATGCAATGCATTTATGTCATAGTAACTTTTCTAATAGCCACGCTAAAAAGTAAAGAGAAACAGGTGAAATTAAATTCTTTTAGAGATTTTTTTCATTGATTTTTAGAGAGAGGAAGGGAGAGTGAGAGAGAGAAAGAAACATTGATGTGAGAGGGAAACATTGATCAGCTGCCTCCTCCACACCCCCTCCCAGGGATGGAGCCTCCAACCCCGGCATATGCTCTGACGGGGAATCAAACCTGCAACCTTTAGGTGCATGGAACGATGCCTAATCAAATGAGCCACACTGGCTAGGGCAGGTGAAATTAATTTTAACAATATATTTTATTTATTCCAACTGTCAAAAATAGTTTCTTTTTTCAACATGTAATCAGTATTTTTAAATTATTGAGATATTTTACATTATTTTTTCATACTAAATCTACAAAACCCAGTGTTTAATTTATGCTCATGGTGCAACTCCTTTAGGAAGGGCCACATTTTAAGTGCTCCTTCACACAGGTGGCTAGTGGTGCCATTCTGGGCAGCTCAGGTCTAGAACCTTGCTCCTCAAGGTGAATTCTGGGGACCAGCAGCTTCGGCATCATCTGAGAGCTTGTCTGAACTGCAGAGTCTCGGGTCCCTCCCAAGACCTATAGAAGCAGAATCTACATTTCCCCAAGTGATTTATTTACATTTTAGAGTAGGAAGCACTCCCCACACTCACTCCCACCCCTTGGGATTCTGATTTAACTGGTCCAA
This sequence comes from Cnephaeus nilssonii, assembly GCF_951640355.1. Lineage (NCBI taxonomy): Eukaryota > Metazoa > Chordata > Mammalia > Chiroptera > Vespertilionidae > Cnephaeus > Cnephaeus nilssonii. Next base: position 55,772,507 of record NC_137074.1, read on the forward strand.
GGTAGGGCATGGGCATTTGTATTTTTCAAAGCTCCCTTGGGTGATTCTGATATGCTACCAGGCTCTTGTGTAGTGGCCCCTGGAGCCAGGATACCTGCCTCTGCTACTTTCTACCTTCAAGACCCCGGGAAATCTACCCAAACTCTCTGGGCCTCAATTTCCTCATCTCTAAAATGGAGATGAAAATGGTATCTGCTTCAAGGGTTGCTATGAGGATAGATGAGTTAACACATGTAAAAGACTCATAACAGTACCTGGCACACAGGAAGTACTCCTTAAATATAAGCTCTCACCCTTTCTTCTTTTTCTTGAAGGTCCGGGGTTACCCAGAGCCCCAGGTGACGTGGCACAGAAATGGGCAACCCATCACCAGTGGGGGCCGCTTCCTGCTGGACTGTGGCATCCGTGGAAGTTTCAGCCTTGTGATTCATGCTGTCCGGGAGGAGGACAAGGGAAAGTATACCTGTGAAGCCACCAATGGTAGCGGTGCCCGCCAGGTGACAGTGGAGTTGACGGTGGAAGGTGAGTCCCAGGAGGTGAGAGCCCTGGTCGGAGCCGTCTGGCTTCCCAAGGCCCATAGTTCCTGCGCCAGCTCTCTCTTAGGAAAGGAACCCACAAGAGAAAGTACATCCATCCCTGAACTCAGGACCTTTTATTTTATTTTGTTAATCCTCACAGGAGGATATTTTTTCCACTGATTTTTTTAGAGGAAAGGGAGGGAAGTGGGAGGCAGAGAAAGAGGGAAACATCAATGTGAGAGAGAGACATTGATTGGTTGACTCCTGCATGTGTCCCAAAGTGGGCCAAGAATGAACCTGCAACCCAGGTACATGCCCTTGACTAGGAATTGAACCCTTAACCCTTTGGTGCATGGGTTGACATTCTAACCACTGAGCAACACCGGCCAGGACAGGACCTTTTAGTCTAATGGGGATAATGTGGTTCCTGCAGAGGAGGGAGGCATCCCAGGAGACAGTGTTTGCCAAATGTGTCCCTGTCCTGCTCCATCTTCCCATTGACTTCTCCACACGGAGACAGAACCCAGACTCCTTCCAAAGCCCTGCCCAGTCGGCTCTGCCTGGCTCTCCAGACCATCTCCTACCACTCCTCGCCTGCCCATGCCACAGGGCCACGCTGGCCCTCTACTCTTCCTGGGGCCAGGCCTCAGGTCTGCCCCCTGCAGTTCTCATTTAAAGGAAGAGCTCTTCCCGTAGCCCTTCACCTGACTCGGCCCCTCACCTCCTTCAGGTCTCTGCTCAGATGTCCCCGTCTTAGAAAACCCTTTCTGACCACCCCACCCCAGGACTCTCCATTCCTCACTCCACCTGAATCTTTTCCTCTGGGACTTACATTGTATTATCCCCTCTGCTCCAGTTCTGGGGTCCTGGGGAGGCCGGAGGAGGGGGACTTGATCTTGTTTACTGCTGTATCTCCTGCATCTGGAAAACCTCCTGGCTCATGAGAGATGCTGAAATATATAGAGAATGAATGAACAGTATTTACTGTCATCACTATAAAGTAATACATGCTCATTTTAAAAAATTTTGTAAAACTCAAAAAAATATATAAGATAAGCACACCAATATGCTAACAGTGATTAGTTACTTTGTCTTTTTCTTTTCTTAATACTTAAAATTCCACTCAATTTAAAACTTCCAGGGAGAAAGCATTTGACCATAAGTAAAGCTGTTTCTTTTGCTGAAGCGCTTCCCGGGGGAGGACACGTCCAGTTCAGGCTGCGGGCTGATGCTCAAAGACCCGATGTCGGGCGGACATGGGGCTTGACAGGCCCTCAGATGATGACCAGGTTCCCTGGACCCTCCCGGGCCTTTTTAAGGGCTTATAACCTAGAGGGTCAGAGTCACTTTCTCCTCTCTCAGAAGACATTCCCCCCAACCTGGGTTTCAGAGAACACCGGATGTGAGGATTCGGTAGCCAGGGAAGGCTCCAGAAGGGGGCAAGGGGCACCTGGGCCAATGTTTTCCCTGCATCATAGGAGGACAGACTGTTTCTCAGAACAGAACATGCATAGTTTGGATAGTTTCCCCAAATTCTTTAACTGAGCGACTTGTTCCTTTTAATGACCTTCAAGTGCCTGTGGGCTAGGGCATTCCAGATGGAAAGTGGTCCCGGTCAGAGTCTCTGAGTGGCCCTCATCTCAGCCAATCTGGTGCTGTTCTTTCCCCTACATTGTGCATTTTTCAGTGCCCACACTTTGAGTGAAGGCGCACAAATAAAAATTATTTTAGGCGGACCCTTTCCCCCTCCCCATGTGGGAGTCCATTCTGTGGGACATTTTCCCTCTCCCCATGTGGGAGTCTGTACTTGTTTTTCAGTAAATCTCCACCTTTGCTATAAAAAAATTTTATTTTATCCTCTTGTATCAGTCAGCTTGGGCCACTGGAACAGACTGTGTGGCATAAATAATAGAAATTTATTTTTTCACAGATCTGGAGGCTGGAAGTCCAAGATCAAGGTCCAATAGGGTTTGGTTTCCGGTGAAGACTCTCTTCCTGGTTTGCAGATAGCCGCCTTTTTGCTGTGTCCTCACATGGCAGAGAGAGAGAGAGAGAGAGAGAGAGAGAGAGAGAGAGAGAGCTAGCTCTCCAGTGTCCCTTCCTCTTCTTATAAGGGCACCACCCTATTGGATTTGGGCCCTGACCTTATGACCTCATTGAACCTCAATCACCTCCTCACAGGCCCTGTCTCCAAATGCAGTCATAGTGGGGGTAGTAGGTTTAGGGCTTCAACATTATGCATTTGGGCGGGGACACAAAAATTCAGCTTATAACACCCCATTTCTGACATTCAGTTTGCAGTGGGGAAATGGGCAATTATGAACCAGGGATCTAAGCTTCTGTTCCTACCTTTTAGCAGTCAGATGTGTGACTTTAAACCTCTGGACCTCTGCTTCTGTAGAGTAAAGTGTTTGAATTCAGTGGTCTCTAAAACCTGGGCTAGCCTTGGTTTTCTAAGATCTATTTTAAAGGAGTGGAGTAGGTTAGGATCGCAGGGGCGGTATATCAAACCTTTTTTTCAATTCCCATTGTTGAGGAAGTTAGATCTGATGTCACAACTAGGCAAGAAAAATTTTAGTCGGCCGTGATACTTAGGACAGGGGGCAGAACAAGGCAGGAGAGGTATAGCAAAATGAGAGAAGGCTGAGGCTCCCAACCCCTTGGATTTTATTTTGGGGAGACTAAGGCCCAGACCATTTCAGATGTTGTATGTCCTGTAGGAGATTGAGATAATGGCCTAAAGGCTGCAGCCTCTTTAATTGTGAATGGCCCTCTACATATTCTGCTTCTACATCAGAGGCCAGTTTCAGCCAATATGTAGGTTGGGAGCACCCACAGACCACAGGCCTAGAAAGGCCCACTTGTTACTGTGCCACGCTAGCCCTAACTCTTACAGAGGGAAGCTAGCAGCCCACCTGCCTCCTTGCCAACTCTGCTGTGCTCTTGGAAAGAGCAGAGGTCCTGGAATTGAGTGTAATTCCTATGTGCAGCCTTTGACCCCCTAGTGGTCAACTGTAGAAAGCTGTGTTGTCAAATGGTCTTGGATTTGAGCTCCACAAAGTCCTAACCTTTAGGAGCCTTATTTCCTTTTCTGTAAGCTGGAGCAAATGGCTACCCTACAGGGTTGTGTAAGGATCAGTGCAGCACTGGCAAATGGCATCCTTGAATATTTGAACCTGGTATTAGCACCTTGAGAACTACTTCCAGGGGAAAATCCTTGCATGGAGAGTAGAGGAGGAAGCTTCCTCATCTGGTTTCCAATTTGGTAACCAGGTCCAAGAAACATGCGCTATCCTCCACGAGGACAAGCACCATTATGAGAAGGCCAGTGGGCTGCACCCTAGCCTATGCCCTGGAAGACTCTCTGAAGCACTCATTCACCTCCAGAAGACGGGTCCCAGAGGCTTGGTGCAGAGCAGGGGAGAGACATGGTACCTGCCCTTTTGGAGCTTTTTCCCTAGTGAAGGGGCCACAGGACTGTTCTCTAGCACAGCACTTGTCCATGGAAACAGGATGTGAGCCACATATGTAATCTTAAATTTTCTAGTAGTCACATTTTTTTAAAAAAACAAGTGAAAGCAATTTTAATAAATTTAGCCCAATTTACCCAAGATACTATCATTTCAACATATAATCAATATAAAATTTATTAATGAGATACTATACATTCTTCAACAGTTGGGTATATTTTATACTTAGTGCCTATGTTTTATTTTAGGGTTTTTATGGTTTTGTGATTTACATTTAAGTCTTTAATCCATTTTGAGTTTATTTTTGTGTGTGGTGTAAGTTGCTGGTCTAGTTTCCTTTTTTTGCATGTATCTGTCCAATTGTCCTAACACTATTTCTTGAAGAGACTGTCTTTATCCCATTGTATGTTCTTGCCTCTTCTGTCAAATATTAATTAACCATAAAGGCGTGGATTTATTTCTGGGCTCTAGTCTGTTCCATTGATCTATATGCCTGTTCTTGTGCCAATACCATGCTGCTTTGGTTACTATGGCCTTATAGTGTAGTTTGATATCAGGTAGTGATACCTCCAACTTTGTTCTTCTTTCTCAAGACTGTTGAGGCTATTCAGCGTCTTTTGTGGTTCCATATACATTTTTGTAATATTTGTTCTAGATCTGTGAGATATGCCATTGGTATTTTAATAAGAATTGCATTGAATCTGTAGATTACTTTGGGTAGCATGGACGTTTTAATGATGTTAATTTTTCCTGTCCATGAATATAGTATGTGCTTCCACTTATTGGTATCTTTCTCAATTTCTTTTTTTCAGTATCTTATAATTTTTTGAGTACAGGTCTTTTAGCACCTTAGTTAAATTTATCCCTAGTACCTTATTTTTTTGTTGCAATAGTAAATGGATTGTTTTTTATTTAATTTCTTGTTCTGGTAACTTATTATCGGTATACAAAAATGCCACCAAATTCTGAATATTAATTTTTTTATCCTGCTATTTTGCCAAATTCATTTATTAGATCTAGTCATTTTTTGGTGGAGTCTTTAGGGTTTTCTATATATAATATCATCATCTGCGGATAATGAGTTTTACTTCCTTCTTACCAACTTGGATGCCTGTTATTTGTTCTTTTTGTCTGATTGCTGTGGCTAGTACTTCTAGTACTAGATTGACTAAGAGTAGTAAAAGAAGACATCTCTGTCTTGTTCCAGATCTTAAGGGAAACATTTTTAGTTTTTGCATTGAGTATGATGTTGGCTATAGCATTGTCATATATGGCCTTTATTATGTTAGGTATGTTCCCTCTATTCCTACTTTGCTGAAAGTTTTTATCATAAGTGGGTGCTGGATTTTATCTAATGTTTTTTCTGTCTCTGTGGATATGATCATATGGTTTTTATCCTTCATTTTGTTTAAGTGATGTATCACGTGTATTGATTTGCTAATATTGTGTCAACCTTGCATCCCTGGAAAAATCCCACTTGGTCATGGTGTATTATCTTTTTAATGTATGGCTGGATCTGATTTGCTAATATTTTGTTGAGGATTTTAGCATCTATATCATTCAGGGATATTGGCCTATAATTTTATTTCTTTGTCATGTCTTTATCTGGATTTGGAATTAGAATAATGCTGGCCTCATAAATGAGTTTGGAAGTCTTCCCTCCTATTGAAAATTTTAGAATAGTTTAAAAAGGTATGTGTTAGTTCTTCTTTGAATGTTTGGTAAAATTTGCCTGTGAAACTATACAGTCTGAGACTTTTGTTTGTTGGTAATTTTTTATTACTGCTTCAATTTCATGAGTTGTAATTTGTCTATTCAGACTTTCTGATTCTTCCTGATTGAGTTTTGGAAGATTGTATGTTTCTTGGAAGTTATCCATTTTGCCCAGGTTGACCAATATGTTGGCATATAGTTGTTCATAGTATTTTCTTACAATCCTTTGTATTTCTGTGGTGTCAGTTGTTACTTCTCCTTATTCATTTCTGATTTTATTTATTTGGATCCTCTCTCTTTTTTTCTTGATGAGTCTGGTTGAAGGTTTGTTAATCTTGTTTATCTTTTCAAAGAACCAGCTCTTGGTTTCATTATGTTTTGCACTGTTTTTATAATTTCTATGTAATTTATTTCCACTCTTATTTTTTATTATTTCTTTCCTTTTATTACTTCTGGGCTTTGTTTGTTGTTCTTTTTCTAGGGTTAGACTGTTTACTTGAGATTTTTCTTGCTTCTCAAGGTAGGCCTGTAATACTGTGAACTTCCCTCTCAGGACTGCTTTCACTGTATCCTATGGATTTTGAATTGTTTTGTTCATTTTCATTTGTTCCTAGGTAACTTTTGATTTCTTCCTTGATCTTATGATTAACCCATTCATTGTTTAATAACATGTTATTTAGCCTCCATGTGTTTTAGTGTATTTCAGGTTTTTATTATTGTAATTGATTTCTAGTTTCATATTATTGTGGTCAGGAAAGATGCTTGATATGATTTCAATCTTCTTGAATTTATTAAGACATTCTGTGTTTCATAACATGCGGTCTGTCTTTGAGAATGTTCCATGTGCACTTGAGAAGAATGTATATTCTGCTGCTTTGGGATGAAATGTTGTGTAAATATTAAATCCATCCAGTCCAATGTGTCATTTAAGGTCACTGTTGCCTTGTTGATTTTTTGTCTGGAAGATCTATCCATTGATGTCAGTGGATATTAGAATAATCTACTATGACTATATTGCTGTCGATCTCTCCCTTAATGTTCACCAAGATTTTCTTTATACATTTAGGGACTCCTATTTTGGGTGCATATATGTTTACAAGGGCTATAGCCTCTAATAGGATTGATCCCTTTAGTATTATGTAGTGACCTTTTTCTGTCTCTTGTTATGGCCTTTGTTTTGAAGTCTATTTTGTCTGATTTAAATATTGCAACCCCAGCTTTTTATTTCATTTCTGTTTGTATGGAATATTTTTTTTCTATTTCTTCACTTTCAGTTTGTGTATATCTTTTGTTCTGAGATGGGTCTCTTGTAGACAGCCTGTATATTATAGGTCGTGTTTTCTTATCTATTCAGCTACCTATGTCTTTGGATTGGAGCATTTAAAGTTATTATTGATACTTATTTATTACAGTTTTATTCTTTATACCTATGTTCCTCTATTTCTTTTTTTTCTTTCTTCTTCCAAAATAATGCTCTTTTAACATTACTTGTAATACTGATTTGGTGATAATGATCTCCTTTAGCTTTTTTTTTTTTTTGTCTGGGAAGTTCTTTGTTTTGCCTTCAATTTTAAATGATAGCCTTGCTGGATAGAATAGTCTTGGTTCTAGGACCTTGCTTTTCATTAGGGGCCCATTAACATTTATGGTTAGGACTAGTGGCCCTGGGAAGACACAGCTGAAACCTTGACAGGTGATAATCCAATCTGCCTCTGCTTGGGAGGGAGCAGAACCAGGCCACCTCAGTCATCCTCAGGCGCTCCCTTCTTTTCCCAGTCAGATGACAGATCTTGCTGTGCTGGTCTCATTTTGTTCCCACTCTCACCGTACTGGTCCTGGCTGCCTCATCCTCTGTCCTCATGAGCAAATCCCAACTGGTCTCCTCAGTTTCTCTCATACCCACTTCTAATCTCCACATTGCTATACAAAAAATATCCTCTTTTAAAATTCAAATGGGATTTTATTACTCTCTTCCTTCGAATCCTCCAGAAATCTGCTATTGTCTTTAAATTAAAACTCACGATCTTCAACCAGCCCAGCACCGAGATATCCCCTTTCCCAGCCTTGAAGCATTTTGCCTCTCTTAAGGCTCAGATTTTATTCTAGCTTTTATTATGTGTGTCAGACTACTTGTTGAAGCTCTGGCCAAAGTCCTATTTAAAATAGAGATTGAATTAGTATTTTAGTACAGATGAGGTCTCAAAGATCCCATGTGACAAAATAGAAAATTGCTTTGATACCACACTTACAATCTTTTTCTCTCTCTACTTCAGTGGTCTGTAATTTATCTTGCTAAGTTATCTTCTTTTTAAGGTTATTTCAGTCTTTCTTTTTTATATAATACTAGAGGCCCGGTGCACGAAATTCGTGCACGGGGTGGGGGGGTGTCCCTCAGTTCAGCCTGCACCCTCTCCAATCTGGGACCCCTTAAGGGCAGTCAGATATTCCTCTCACAATCCAGGACTACTGGCTCCCAACCGCTCGCCTGCCTGCCTGCTAACCGCTTCTGCCTGCCAGCCTGATCACCTCCTAACCACTCCCCTGCCAGCCTGATTGATGCCTAACTGCTCCCCTGCAGGCCCAATTGCCCCTAACTGCCCTCCCCTGCCGGCTTGGTCACCCCTAACTGCCCTCCCTTGCCAGCCTGGTCACCCCTAACTGTACTCCCCTGCTGACCTGGTTGCCCCCAACTGCCCTCCCCTGCAGGCCACGTCCCCCCAAACTGCCCTCCCCTGCAGGCCTCAGTCCCCCCCCCCAACTGTCCTCCCCTGCAGGCCTGGTCTCCCCCAACTGCCCTCATCTGCTGGCCCAGTCACCCCTAACTGCCCTCCCCTACAGGCCTGATCCCCCCCAACTGCCCTCCCCTGCTGGCCTGGTCTCCCCCAACTGTCCTCCTCTGCCAGCCCAGTCACCCCTAACTGCCCTCCCCTGCTGGCCTCGTTCCCCCCAACTGCCCTCCCCTGCCATCCTGGTTCCCCCAACTGCCCTCCCCTGCAGGCCTGGTCACCCCTAACTGCCCTCCCCTGCTGGCCTGGTCACCCCTAACTGCCCTCCCCTGCTGGCCTGATCATTCACAACTGCCCTCCCCTGCAGGCCTGTTCCCCCCCAACTGCCCTCCCCTGCAGGCTTCGTCACCCTTAATTTCCTCCCCTGCTGGCCTGATCACCCACAACTGCCCTCCCCTGCAGGCCATCTTGTGGTGGCCATCTTGTGTCCACATGGGGGCGGCCATCTTTGACCCCATGGGGGCGGCCATCTTGTGTGTTGGAGTGATGGTCAATTGCATATTACTCTTTTATTAGATAGGATGTTTGCTCTGTTATTTATCCTAATAGTACTTTATTTTTTGCTATATAATTTTTTTCTTTTTTCTCTCTTTATTGAGATATAATTAGAAGATAGTATTACTAACACTACTTTTTATTCTTTTTATTTTTTAGGTGTCCACCTGTATACCTGTGCTCTCTCATTTTCCTGTACTACTTGGACAGTACATTTTTTTTTATCATTCACTTTGGAATCCAAACATGTATATCCGTCAGTGCAAACATCTGACCATTTCATTATGACTTCTAATGTGCCTGAAAATTTACATATGAGATAGTCATGCTTGAACATTGACATATTGAAATAAATATTATTATAATTTATTTTCCTTTTATTTCTCCTTAATATTTAGGTGGGATCTTACATTTATTTTCTTTCTGAAGTTATATATATATGGTTGGTTAGTGGCAAACTTCAATTCAGGATGGCCCAGGGACATTGCTAAATATCTATTATAAAAAGTGGGCATTTGTTCTAAGTAGAGAACAACTATTTTAACTAATCCTTAAAATCCACTTTGAATTTGCCTACTAGTGGAGTGACTACTCCCTGGTTTGCCTGAAATGGTATTGGTTTAATCCTATTTTCCTGGCAGAATTATTACTTATGTCCCTTTTGGTGTCAAGAGTGCCAGTTTGGATAAGTTATGACACCACACATTTTTAGAAGCATTTTTTCTCCTTACCATCTTGATTACGTATTCCCCTTTTCGGCAGCATTCTCTCAGTCTTTCTAGATCCTTTGACAAAAAGTGCTGGGCCACTCTACTGTTGAACTTTCACTGTTAAAAACTGCCAGCATTCTATTTTACTTGTCCTTGAAAAAAAATCAAAGATTACTGTTTAAATACCTTCAGTGCCTTGGCCTTTTTCCTCTCATTAATTGATCCTGTCTCCACCAATTCTGTTAAGTTACTCTTCTATTTTTAGCATTTCTACCTTAATCCCCTTTCCACTTATTTTTCGACACAGCCTTACTGTTCTGCCAAATTTTCATGCTTTCACAAAATTAATTTTGCCTTATCTGACAATTTGCAACTTCAAATTTTTGCCTATAAATAGACTCCATTAGTTATTTTAGCCCAAAGTCTCTTTGTTTTGATGTAAACTCTCTGGTGTTAACTCACATTAAAATAAGCATTCCCCAGTTCCATTTTTAGCTGAACGCTTTATTTGTTACCTTTGGATCATACCATAAACTGCTCTTACTCTGATATGGAAGTACCTCCAAACAGCATTCTTTTGCTATTTTTTGAGGAACTGCCAAATTTTTAACTTAATTTTATTTTTTAAGGAATACAGGAATTTTAGCCTTTGGATGAATATGTTGAGCTCCCAAGAGTTTTAAAGATGCTTCTTCTAGTGTTTTTTATTTTTATTTTGGTAAATACACATAACTTAAAATTTACCATTTCAACCATTTTAAAATATACAATTCAGGGGCAGTAAGTATATTCACAGTGTTGTGCAACCATCACCACTATCTAGTTCAGAACTGTTTATCCCCCGACAGAAACCCCCTCACACTGAGCAGGCACTTCCCACCCCACCCCAGCTCATCACAGCCACTAATCTGCTTTCTGTCTCTATGGATTTGCCCCTTCAGAACATTTTACATAAATGGAATTGTACATTTTTTGGTGTCTTGCTTTCTTCACTTAGCAAATTTGTTCAAGGTTCATCCATGTTATAGCATGTCTCATTACTTTATTCCTGAATAATATTTCATTGTACAGATAGACCGCTTTTTGCTTATCCATTCATCAGTTGATCAGTCTCATGTTTATCATATCTTTACTCCAAAATGAAATGAACATTGCAGTAAGTTAAGTGCAGTGAATGGTACATGGATATTTAAGGTGGGAGTCTTAGTGATTGGGCATGTTCCTGATGCTGTGGCATAGAGTGTGTGTAAGAGGGCATGTTTACCTCTGTTTGGATGCTGGGATCTTTTTCCTTTTTAAATTTTCTTTCTCCCCACCTTGCAACTTCTTTTTTTCCTTTTTTTATAACTAGATTTTTTGTTTTTACCATTATATTTATAGGTTTTAGAAAAGACAACTGAATAAAATTATTCATAGTCCCACCACCCCAAAATAACATTTGATGCATTTTCTTCTGGTCATTTTCCTGTGTTTGGGTATTTCATGTATTGTATTTATGATCACATTGAACAGAAAATTTTATATGCTGCTCTTTTTCATAAAATTCATTAATTTAGCAAATATCTGAATATCTATAATGTGCTGGGCACTGTTGTGGATACCTTTGGTGAATGAGTAAGAAGTATGGGTGGGATGTGGTTCGAGAGTCATCAGCTTCTGGGTGATATTTTAAATCATGGGGCTGCTGCATAGTATTCCATGGTGTAATTGTACAGCATTTTTATCCACTTGTCTACTGATGGGCACTTGGCCTGACACAGCATGGAGGGGCCTGGAGAGTACTATGATGAACGAAATAAGCCACTCAGAGAAAGACAAGTATCACATGAAGTCACTCATATATGGAATCTAATGAACAAAATAAACTGATGAACAAAATAGATCCAGAGACACAGAAGCATGGGACGGACTGTGGAATCTCAGAGGGAAGGCGGGGGAGGATGGGTGGGTGGAAAGAGATCAACCAAAGAACTTGTACGCATATATGCATAACCCGTGGACACAGACCATAGGGTGGTGAAGGCCTGGAGGGAGTAGGGGGAGGCGGGCTGGAGGCGGTCAGTGTGGGGGAAAGGGACATATGTAATACTTTCAACAACAAAGATTTTTTTAAAATGATAAAGTCATGGGGCTATCCACAGCCTCCTGGGGGAGAGCCTAGGGTGCTGAGGGGAGGACCCAGGACTCAGCCGCTGCCAAGGTCGGGCAGAGGAGATAGACGAAGAAGGTTCAGCCTGGAGAATCTGAGAAGCAGGAAGTGAAGGAGAAGGTCTTTGAAGGGGAGTGGCCCCTCAGGTCAAGTGCTACAGAGCATCCGAGGGAGGTGGGGAAGAGGATTACCTGCTGGGTTTGGCGAGATGGTGGTGGAGTAGAGGGGGTCACAGCCCAGATGGAGTGTGCTGAGGAGCAAACGATAGGATACTTTAACCTACTTCTATGCCTCATATAGGCTTAACGTTTTACTTAACCACTTACTGTCTTCCTACTGTGTGACATTTACATTGTTTCCAACTTTCACTACAAACAGGACCGAAGTGAACAGCTGTGTAAACTTGCTTTTCTACTTTTAGCATCATTTCCTTTGACTGGCGGCACAGAAAGGAAGTTGCTGGCCTAAGAGCAGAGTACTTAAAGCTCATGTTTCATTCGCTCAGATCCTTTCTCAAAGGGCTGACTGGTACCCCCCCCTCCAGCAGTGTTGGGGGGGCCCAGCACCCCGACTGCAGTTGTCAGTGGGGTCCTCCCAGAACAGGTCTCTCCTGTCAGCTTAGAAGTTCTTTGAATCTTGAAGAGCATTGAATGGCAGGAACAAAGCCACATTGTGGCATCAAAACTACACACAGCTCACTAGAGAGTTGTGTTAAACAGAATGCAGGTGCTGAAATTGCCATTCCACATGGGACCACACTTAAATGTGATGCTGGTGCGTTAATCCTCTCTCACTAGGGTTCCGGTGGAACCTTAGACCAGCTATGCCGAGGGAAATACGCAGCCATGATCTTCACCTCCCATGCCTATGCATTCTTCTAGATGGGATCGGTGCTGGCGTGTAAGGGAATTTCCCCTTTTCCAGTCAGCACCCTGCAATCTCTCATGGCAGCTGCCTGCTGGTATCAGGGAGTGACATCTGCCCTTTCCACGTGTGCCTCGGGTGGGGTTTCATAAACATTCCAGCTTGTGGCAGAGAGGGAACAACTTCCAGGCTGATCACCATCGCAAAATGCCCCGCCCTGCCCTTCCTATTCCTCAAAACACCCACCGCTGTATAGTCACTGCGTGGGCACATTATGAGTTGTCCCTCCCGCAGTAGCAGCTGGATAAAAGGAGCTGACCCCAGCTGCTTCTGGGTGTGCTGTTTAACAGCTGGCTCCACAGTAGCGCATCTCCAGTCATCGGCTTCATCCCAGCAGGATGGGTGTTGCTATTTGCTGGGCCTTAAGCGGGAAGATGGAGTGTTGATTGTGTCCGACATGAATAGATGTGGTAAGAGAGATACAAGGGCCTCTCCCTCCAACGGAGTCATTTCCTGGAGAGGTCGTGGATCACCACAGATACTCCCCAAAGTGGAAGCTCCAGCTGTGGGTCACCACAGATAAGCCCCCAACCCCCAAAGTGGAAGCCTCAGCAGCAGTGACAGCTCAGCAGGTGTTGAGTGTTCTAGAACAGGCAGGCCCGGGTGCCGTCCTGCACTGTGACCGGCTCTGTGGCTTGAGTGGGCGACTTCTCTGAATCTCATTGTTCTCATCTGTTTAAAAACTAGAAGGATGATGTAGTAGCAGCCACCTTAAATTACTGCAGGAACTCAGGCGATGATGTGTGTAAAGGGCCCAGCATAGTGCCCGACCCTACGGGCTCAGTCAGGGTGAACTGTGTCCTTTGTTGTCCCACCCATTCTCGTTGACTCTGACTCGTTGCTCCAAGTTGGTGGCTGAGACCCGACTCTTCAAGCCTCTTTCTCTGTTTCCTACTTGCAGGAGGCTTTGTGAAGAGGCACGGTCAGCCTGTTTCCAAAACCTTGGGGTAAGTTCTGGGATGTTCAAGCCAGGGTAAGGGCTGGATTGGCTTTTCCTGCTGACTTGACAGAACAGGTCTAGGGAACACATCTTCTTGGGGATCCTGGATCATGATAACTAAAGTGGGCGCCTATTGGGATGTGATGGGCCATTCACACAGCGCCTCCTGACCGGGCCTCTGTGGATAGCCCCTGGACTAAATGCTGCTAAATGCTAAGGAAAGGGAATCTGTGGCCATATAGTCTGCAGGGATGTCTAACAATCAAGGCAATAGTTGAAACACTTAAGTAAGTAGACTTAGAAGAGGCAATCTATGTGACACTTCTTATGGAAGGTGAAATTATATTGGTAAGGGTAAGTAATGGTAGCGGCTATAACAAACAAGACCCCCTAATCACAATAACAAAGGGAAAGTTTTTTGGTGGTGTTTTTTTTTTTTTAATCCTCACCCGAGGATATTTTCCCATTGATATTTTTTAGAGAGTGGAAGAAAGAGAGAAAGACAGAGAGACATATCGATGTGAGAGAAACACAATTGGTTGCCTCCTGCACGTGCCCCGGGCTGGGGAGGAGCCTGCATTTGAGGTACATGCCCTTGACCAGAATTGAGCACAGGACCCTTCAGTCCACAGGACAATGCTCTATCCACTGAGCCAAACCGGCTAGGGCGGGAAAGTTTATTTCTTACTCCAGCAGTCAATTCAGATATTCTTAAACAGGTGGAGAAGTTTCCTATTATTTTTCAGGGCTCCAGACTCTTTCCATTTGGTGGCTCCACCATCTCCTAGTCCTTGGAGCCTCCGCTGGACCCTGTGCGTCTAGCCAGACGAGTGGACAAGAAGGGAGTGTGGAGAATCTCACAGGAAGTTCTATGGGTCCAGGCTAGAGATGGCATACAGCACTCTGCTTGAAGTCTGTTGGCCACAACCCAGGTGTTTGGTCAGAACTCAGTAGAATTCAGGTGTACCCTACTTTAAGGGAGTTTAGTAAATGAAGTCTAGCTGCAGGCCCAGGAGGTAGAGGAAATAGGTTTTGGTGCCACAGATTTTTCTAGGGGCTGGAGGGGGTGCATCAGAAGTGTGTTTGAGGCACAGAGTTGAGAAGGCTGCCCTTTACTGGTTCCTGGCCCCAATTTAAGTGACTTGGATGGCGTCAGAGAAGAAGAGATGTGAATTGCTGCAGTGTCTGGGGCTGGATTCTCTGCTGATTTCTTTCCCGGGACAGATTCACATCCCCCACGGTGGAGACCCGTCCTAGCATCTGGGGAGAGTGCCCACCAAAGTTTGCTACCAAGCTGGGCCGTGCGGTGGTCAGAGAAGGACAGATGGGGCGATTCTCCTGCAAGATCACTGGCCGGCCCCAACCACAGGTCACCTGGCTCAAGGTGAGGTTTTGTCTGCCCCAGCTCTGGCCAGACCTGGGGACCCTGAAGGTTTAGCATTAGACCCTTGGACCAATGGGGGTGTCTTTCTAACCAGCCCCTTCTTTTTCATCCATAGGTGGTTCTTGGGGTTTCTCTGGTGTTTCATAATCATGCTTGTTCCTGCCCCTAGCTGCCTCCCTCTGTTACTCAATCCACAAGGTCCTATAATCCATGCACACACACAAAAAACAGCATAAGACTTCTGTGGTAACACAGACCCGACCATCTCCACAGAGTGGAATTTGAAGCCACGTGACTAGGTTTTGACCCTCAGTTCCCTGGTTCACAAAGCATGTAATACTGGCAAGTCATTTGATCTCTGAGAACCCTTGTCTCCTTATCTGGGAGGCAAAGCTATCCCACCTACCTTGAAATACTCCATGTGGACGTGCTTTATAAATCTTTCAGGTCTGGGCGACGGGAAGGCAGAGGTGGAGGAGGAGGTGGTGGGTGGGTAAGTGGGGGCAGCAGGAGGAAGTGGAGGGGGGAGTGGATGTTAAACGGCACTGAGGAGCCGTGGGGAAAACTTGGGGTCGAGGCAAGGAGAGCAGGTTTTCCACAGATGGAACCCCTGGATTAAAATGAGTGATGGGACACATTTTACCCATTTCCTGATTCTCCTGAACTGACCCTGAGGAAAGAATAAAAGGGACAAAGAGGCAAAGGAGAACTAAAAGGAGGAATATAGGATTTTCCACTGAAAACTGGGACTCCTTTGAAACAGGCTCCATACGTTTGCTCTAAGCTCAACCAAACACCACACTGCATACACAGACCTGGGGTCAGGGCAGCTAGGCTGTTCAATGACTACTCTAGTACAGCGTGGGGAATAAAGTCAGTAATACTGTAATAACTGTGTGGAGTCAAGTGGATTCTAGACTTACCGGGCTGATCATTTCGTAAGGCATGTAAATATCTAGTCACTATGTTGTGCACCTAAAACTAGCATGATAGTGTATGTCAACTGTACTTGAAAACTATTTTTTAAAAGCCTGTTTTCTAAGCATGTTGACAGAACCCAGAGCAGAGGGCTCTGCTGCCCATGCCCAGGGTCTGTCCCACTAGGATCGGCTGGAGGTAGGAGGACAGAGCCAACAGGGGAGCAGGTTTCTCTGACCAAGCCACCCTCCCGCCCGCCACCCACAGGGAGATGCTCCCCTGCAGCCCAGTGCCCGAGTGTCTATGTCTGAGAAGAATGGGATGCAGGTCCTGGAGATCCAGGAGGTGAGCCAAGACGACGTGGGAGTGTACACCTGCCTGGTGGTGAACGGGTCCGGGAAGGCCTCCATGTCCGCCGAGCTCTCCATCCAAGGTAGGGCTAGGAGGCGGGTGCACACAGTCCCTCCTGGCGTCTGCACCCTCCTCGCTTGTCCATTATGCATCTCTGTGTTACACATGTCCAATTTACATTCCCATGTGTCCCCAGAGGCGGGGTCTTGAACCCGAGGAAGGAAGTGGGAGGGCAGCGCAGACACGGCCACCCTCCGCCCCTCGCCTGTGTCTTCATCTTTTCTTGTTCAGACTCCTTTTTTATGTCTCTAAATGCCAGTCGGAAGAGTGGACATGGCTAATGCCATCACCCAAAATGTAACCTGCCTAAAATTTAACTTATCACCCATGCTTCACTCTGTCCTTCAAATCCACTTAACTCTGTCTACCCCATGATCCCCCTTTTTCTTCTCCCCCAGAGTGGACATTCCAGCCTCACCTTTCGCCCCAGCCTCCTCTTGCTGGAATCATCTGTCCCTGTCAGTTCTTCCTTTGAAATATCTTTGAATATGTCTCCTTCTTATATTGCCCTTGGTTCCGTCAAGTCCAGCCTAAGAACGTCGGAGCGTGTGGAGCGGGAACCTTGAGCAACCTTGGGGGATCCAGGAGGAAAATCACCTCCGCCTCCCCTCCTTTCTCACCCTTTCTTCTGTGATTTTCCTCTCCCACATTTCCTCCCTTTCCCAGAAACGATTCCTCCTCACTCTCGTTACCATTTTTGGCCCAAGCATTTATCACAACCCGCATAAAGAAATGTGTTCTGCATCGCCACTCAGGACACGCTCTGTATATAAACATATTTAACTGAAACAAGCTTCTTGAAACCATCCTGAGTTGTACCGTGTACAGTACATGCTGCTGTTTTCTGTTCCATCTGCATCAACTGGCCCGACCACAGAATCTAGCTCCACAGCCCACTGCAGGGGCAGGACCTGCTGTTAGGCATGGAGAGGAGAGTCTTAGTCACTCTTCCTCTCCGTGACATTGAATTAGAGACCTGTCCCCTCCTGAAGTACTTAATGACAAAATCCTATGTCATCTGGGATTGGTTTTAGAACACTCCCAGAAAAAGCTCCATAAAACAAAGCAAAGGGATAGATAAGACTGGCAAAATATTGGTATTTCCTTCATCTGGGCGATGGATTTCAGGGTTTGTCGCATCCTTCTCTCTACTATTGTATGATTTGAAATTTTCCATGATAAAATATAAAAAATAATAATAATGTGGCAGGAAAAATATGTTTTTTGAGGAACTAAATAAAAACACACTTTTCCTTAACATTTGATAGCAGGTATTCATTTAAAAAAATGATGATCTGGGTGGTGGTGTTTTTGAGGGCCACGTGTAAGTTAAACTGTTTGGGTTTGAAATTCTCAGTCCATGTTTATTTTTGTTTGTCCCTCTATTGGCTCTGGCTCCTTCTGTGGCTAGAGAGCAGGACAGGTGCCGTGCTGCACGGTGACGGCAGAGGCCACCGAGACAGCAGCGGAAGCTCTGACGGTCCTCAGCGCTCAGAGGGGCTTGTCAGATTAACCCGAGAAGGTCAGGGCCGGGGAAGCTGAAGGAGAGAGGGAAGTGGGGCCGTAGGGGAGGGGGCGGTGAGAGCTTAGGAAATGACAACTCTAAGGGAAGAGGTTGCTGTCTTATTCCTTTCTCCTGTTGGTGTATAAAATATCCCACTAACAGTGTTTCTGCCCTCTCCCTTTTTCCAGGTTTGGACCATGCCAATAGGTATGTTTAGGTTTTATGATTATTATGTTTCCATCTAGAAATGCCCTTAATTCTGAGTCATGGGGAAGGGAGAACTATTTTGGGGGTGTTGTTTCATTTTGGGTATAGAGGGAGGGAGAACTGTTTGGGGGTATTGTTTTATTCCAGGTGTAGGGGGAGGGAAAACTATTTGGGGGGTGTTTTATTTCAGGTATAGGAGGAGGAAGAACTGTTTGGGGTGTTTTATTTTTGGTATAGAGGGAGGGAGAACTGTTTGGGATGGTTTATTTCAGGTATAGGAGGAGGGAGAACTGTTTGGGGTGTTTTATTTTTGGTGTAGGGGGAGGGAGAACTGTTTGGGGGTGTTGTTTTATTTTGGGTGTTTCCTTTTGTTCTCCTATTGTAACATGCCATCAGGTTCTGTAGCAGCCTTGCCATCAGTACTGAGACTCTGGACTCAGAGTCCTTTCCAGTTGCGTCATCAGGAAGGGCACCGAGCAGCAGAGGGCTGTTGTTTCCAAGTCTTTGGTTGATACTCAGGTGTAGGACGGATGTGTGTATGTATGTATGTATGTATGTATGTATGTATGTATGTATACTGTGTGTGAGCCCAAGGATGGACAGAATCTCGGTGGCGGGGGGGAGGAGTGGAATAGACTGGAGTGGAGTGGAGTGGAGTGGAGTGGAGTGGAGTGGAGTGGAGTGGAGTGGAGGAGCGGGGGAGCAAGAGGAAGGGAGGGAGGGGAGGAGGGAGCGGGCCAGACCCCGCTGCCCATCCTGCTCCTCTTCCTCAGGAGCGCACTCCCCGCGTGCAGGCTCAGCAGATACCTGGTGCTGAGAAGGGCTTGAACAGAGCGCACAGATACGTAAGCGCAGATTGTGATAAGTCTGAGGAGAGTAACAGAGAAGAGTGCGTGTAGGCTCGAGGGCCAGAGAAGCCTTTCCTGAAGGAAGACGTGATGTCTGAGCCCAGGTCTGTGAAGAGTGATGTTAGCTGGTGAAGAAAAGCTCAGGCAGAAAGTGTTCCAAGCAGAGGGTAGGTGTGTGGGCTGTGAGGTGAGAGGGGGCCTGGGGTCACCGTGTGGCTGCAGCCCGGTAGGCAACGGCGACGCTGTCTTGCGGGGTTCACGGGGCAGCAGGAGCCCCTGCTCATAGAGGCGCCCTGGTGGGCCATCTCGGGAAGCTCAGTTTTGTTCTTCGCCTCCTGGAAACGCTGTTGGAAAACCTTTAAGTTTGAAATGGCATGATGCATGCTTTTAGACTGACTCGCCTGCTCCGTGGAACATGGGACAGAGGGGCCGCATGGATGGGGAAGTGGGGGTGTGGCTTAAACTGGCTGGTTCTCCTGGAGAAGAGAAATAAGGCAGATTTAATAAGCGTGGAAAGATCAAGCTGTGGACTGGGGACGAGGGCCAGGGAAGGGCCGAGAATGGCTGCTCGTTCTCTAGCTTGGGAACCTGAGAACGCTGCAGAGCACACTTTTGCTCTCACTTTCTCTTAATCCGCGGGCTTCTGTGATCCCTGGAATCTGTGCTTGTGATGAGTAATGCTTGCGAGTAACCAGATGATCATTCTATTTCTCCTTCTCCTTCCCCACTGTCCTCCTCCCCACCCCCACCCCCAGGTCAGCGTTGAGGGGAACAAAGGCAGCCAATTCAGATATCAGGAAGGAAGTGGCCAATGGAATCACACCGGGGCCCAAACTGGACAGCCTAGAAGCTGCAGCTGAAAGTAAGAACTGCTCCAGCACCCAGAAAGGCGGCCCCCCCGCCTGGGCCTCAAGCAGCCAGCCTCCACCCCCGAGGGAACCCAAGCTGGAACTGCCCGGGGACTCGCCCAGGAAGGCCCTGAGGACCCCCATCCTGCAGAAGACCTCCAGCACCATCACCCTGCAGGCCACAAGGGTCCAGCCGGAGCCCAGGGCACCAGACCCGGGCACTCCCCTGCCTTCCGGAGAAGAGAGGGAGAGGCCAGCCGCTCCCCCTGCAGCCACCCTCCCCACCAGGCAGTCTGGCCTGGGAACCCAAGACATTGTGAACAAGGTCGCTTCCAGGAAAATCCCCATGGAGAGCAGGAGGGACTCCACATTCCCCAAATTCGACAGCAAGCCCCAAAGCCAGGAAGTCCGTGAAGGTCAAATAGTCAAGTTCAGGTGTGAGGGTGAGTAGAGCTAACTGAGGTCACTGGCCCCACAGTGTAGCCCTGGGCGGCCACTCCCTCCTTCAGCACAGTGTCCGAGCCTCCTGCACCACCCATCCCCTTGGGCCCCAGCCACCCTGGAAGCCACTTTGCAGGGGCCGTCCCTCAGGAAGGACTCAGTCTAGTGTTCTGATGCCCCGTGTTCTGGAGACATACCCGGCAGTGCTCTTGCTCATTGTTGGGTAGAGCATCAGCCTTGCGCCCTGATTCTCACCACCCTGGAGGGGAAACTGATCATCACCATCAAAAAACCAGCCACAGGCCGCCTCCTCTCCTCCCTCCTGCTGGCTTTGGCTCACCTGGAGACCTAGCTGTCACCCTGTACCCTCCCCACTAGGACCCTGCCCCTGTCCTGGGTTGTTCACTTCTGTGACGTGGAGGATCGAGGGGTAAGAAAGTGGACTCACGCAGGAGGCAGCTACACACCAGTCTGAGCTCTTTCCTGGGTTCAGCCTCCCACCCCCCAGTACAGGGGACCTCACGACCTTCACCTGACCCTGTAGTTTCAGGGATCCCAAAGCCGCAAGTGGCCTGGTTCCTGGAAGGTGTCCCCGTGAGGAGACGAGAAGGCACCGTTGAGATTTACGAAGATGGTGGGTCCCATTACCTCTGTCTGCTGAGAGCCCGGGCCAGGGACAGCGGGAGCTACAGCTGCATAGCCTCCAACGTCCGGGGCCAGGTGTCCTGTGACTGGACCCTCCTGGTGAAAAGTGAGTGCATTCCTCCGGGTTCCCTGGGTTCCCCGGCGGGGAGAGGGGGACTTCACATCCTGCACAAGGTCATCTCCCACAGCCCCCACCCAGGGCGTCCAACCCCGCAGACATTGTCCCCACATGCATGCCAAGGCCGAAGTCACTGCTCCAGGACAGTGGCCCTGACCTCAAGTTCATCACCATCACCTCAGAATAAACTTGCCCGGCCCACGCCCGCCCGGCCAGAGCTGCCTTTCTTAGGCTCCTCAGCTGTCTGGGTAGCGCCAGCACTCACTTCTGTAACCACAGGGAGCCGAACGTCCACTAAATATACGCGTCTAAAGTAATGTGAGCTGGTGTGGGATCCCACATCTCTTCTGTTTATTGTAATGTCTGTTTATAAAAGTAATGGGTGTTCATTGTGGGGAATTTAGACAATACATGATCCTATGACTCAAATATATGATATTTTAATGTTTTTAAAACAACATCGACGCTGTGCTGTGTTCTAATTTGCTCATATTCCATGAGCATCTTTCTATACTATTTCTTTCTTTATTTGAAAACATAATTTTGATGGCCACATCATGTTTCATAGAATAATGTACCCAACTCAGGCATAGTCTTATTGTTGAGTATTTAGATTGCTCCCATGTTTTCACTCTTGTAACAAAACTGTGATAATGCTTGTGCCCATCTATCTTTCTGTAAAATTTCCCCCTCTTTTTTTTTTCTCTGTCACAGCAGAAAGCTGTCTGTTTCCCTTAGGGAGACTTCTCTTTCCACTCTGTCCCTTCTCCACAAAGACTGAAACCAAGAACGATCCACTCTCCCGCCATTCTCTCCCCCCCCCCACCCCCCACCCCCCGCTGCCTTTATCCAGAGGCCCTTCTGCCCCCGTGGGCATGCTCTGCTCTCCCCTGTGCTGAAGGGGAAGGAAAACCTCCTTCAGCTCACTGCCTCTTTAGCTCCGACTTTATCTCTCCGCTCCCTCTTCCTTAACCTTGCTGCCATGTAGAGAGAGTCTCTATCGCTGGGACCGGCAGACCCTGAGCCACGGGTGAATGGATTACTCTGACACACGTTTCTGTGGAAGAGAGCCTAAGAGAGTGCTTAGCTATAGCAGCCAAGCAGCCCTGTTCGCCTGCCTCCTTAGGCTTTTATTGAAACAACAGCTTGAACTAAAATGAACTATTAAGTACTATCAGCAGGGTAAGCATCCTTGAGAAGACACATGCGTCTGTAGTGTCTTTTATGCAAGGACGTGTCTAAGTAAACACCCGGGGGCTCAGGCTTGTTTGGAAAAGTCAAGGCAGGGGCAGGCGCCTTCAGCCAACTCCTGTCCCAGGCCTCCCCACACTCTATCACAGCTTCTGTGATTGTTAACAGCTACCACTCCACCGGAAAAGCCTGCTCAGTGTGCCAGCGTTTGTGCTAATGTTTTACTTGCATTGCTCCATTTAGTTAGCCCAACAGCGTTACAAACCAGGTGTAGTCACACCCCATACTGAGCTGTAGTGAGGTTAAGTGACTTGTCCAAGGTCACATGCTTTGTAAAAGGCTTCTCACCCACGTTGGTCTGACGTGGAAGCCCATATTTTCAGTGGCTCACAGAGGCGTTTTTCTAGTGAGAGAATTGGACACCGACGGGGAAGAAGTGGGGATGGTGCCTCTCCACATCCCCTTGAGGTAGCCGTCCATCGCTCCCTTGGGGCCAGTCCCTTTCAGATGCCCTGTGACGGACTCCTGGCTGCTCTCCCACGGCCTACTCTCCCCTCAGGGAGCTCTGCTCTAGCGGAGGAAGTGTGGATGTAGCCGAGAGCCTTGCTTCACCATTGGGCTTAGCTATGGGAAATTATTAGCTTCGTCTGTAAAGTGAGCTAAGATAGAAAACGCGTGGCCTTGTCAGTCACATCTAGAAAAGTACCTGGCACATAGTAAGCCCTCGACTATTGGGTTTGGCCCTTAAACCCTTGCAGTATAATCATATGGCTTGCCTCTCATCACTGTATTGAATAGCGTCTCTTGAAAAGCACAGGTGAGATGTTTTTTAATTATCCAATCCAGTTACCTTTTCTCAGCCATCAGCCCCCTTGACATTTCTGCAACATGTCCTAGTCGTTGTACAAGAGATTATCTATCCCTACTGCTCTTAATTAAGGTCCCCAAACTACAAAATGCTCCCCTGTTCGCCAGTGTACAGACTTCTGGGAAGTCCAGCTGGGTGGCCCGCAAGGTCAGCATCATACGGGAGCTTCGTAAGGCACAGTCCCTGCCCCCAGCGGCCCTGGGCCATTGGAGTGGGATGGAACACTAGGACCGTATGAGTCTGTCATCTGATTCAGTCCTGGAATTGGAAAAAGTAATTATACCAACTTAAAACCGAAATGTTCTCACGAGTGAGCTGTCCGTGTGAAAAGATAGTCACAAGACTGTGCAGTCACCAGTGGATACAAAGAAGCTTGGAGACACTGGACAGTGGAGTAGGACCAGAAAGGCAGAAGGAGGAGATGTCAGAGTCAGACCAGGCAGGAGTGTCCCGAGTCCCATGGGAGGAGGCAGGCCTGGGTCCTGAGCACCCTCACACGTGGTGCTTTGTGATGGTGGAAAGCCCTGCCAGGTACTCCGCCTCAGGCTCCACCCCGGAGGAGTGCCTGCTTCCAGTGTGAGGCCTCCGAGGAAGCCCTGGGTGCCCAGGGCAGTGAGGTGTCTACCTGTGAGACTTGGAGTGACTGTAGTCAGTCGCCAGAATGGGCCAGCTGGGATCTGAGATGGCCTGTCTGTTCTCTGCCCTCACAGGACCGGCCTTGATGGAGGTGGCCCCCTCCTTCTCCAGCGTCCTGAAGGACTGCACCGTCGTCGAGGGCCAGGACTTTGTGCTGCAGTGCTCGGTGCAGGGGACCCCAGTGCCCCGAATCACTTGGCTGCTAAATGGTGAGCCCCCCTGTCCCAGTGCCCTGCCCCAGCCCTCAGGCCCCCTGGGTCCTGCCTGCATTCTCACTTGGCTTCCACACTGATCACTCTGAAGCACATAGGCATAAGAAGGAAGCACAGGTACAGAGAGAGAATGGGACCTGCTCTTGCCTGGCTGGGGATACTGGGCAGGTTGCTACTCTCTCTCAGCCTTGAGCTCCTCGCCTGCAAGACATAAATAATGCCACCTACCTTCCAGGGTGGAGGTCGTGAAATTAAATTAGATCCTTTATATAAAACAGTTAATGAAGTGCCTGGGACATAGGTGCACAAGCAATTTAGTTCCTTTTTATGTGGCCAGACTCATAATAGGCCCTCAATAAATATTTGTGGAGTCAATAAAGGAACAAATACACCAAATTAATGAACCATACTAGAAGTTACTCAGAGGACCTCGTCTTTGATTTAGTGGCAGGTGGTGTTGGGGTTCACAGGCCAGCAATTCTTTTTAATGGTATAGTCCAGTGGTCGGCAAACTCATTAGTCAACAGAGCCAAATATCAACAGGACAACGATTGAAATTTCTTTTGAGAGCCAAATTTTTTAAACTTAAACTTCTTCTAACGCCACTTCTTCAAAATAGACTTCCCAGGCCGTGGTATTTTGTGGAAGAGCCACACTCAAGGGGCCAAAGAGCCGCATGTGGCTCGCGAGCCACAGTTTGCCGACCACTGGTATAGTCCTATGGAGACATGCCAACTTTAAAAAATGTACTTAATGATTTTGAGAGAGTGTGGAAGGGAGAGAGAGAGAGAACAAGAGAGAGAGAAATATCGACTTGTTCCACTTATTTATGCATTCACTGGTTGCTTCTTATGTGTACCCTGACCAGAGAGGGAACCCACAACCTTGGTGTATCAGGACGATGCTCTAACCCACCGAGCTACCTGGCCAGGGCAGAAAGCTTTTTTGGCCAAGTAATGTCCTTTGGAAAAAAATTATCACATATTATCACCCTCCTACCCTCCTCTTTTTAAAAAGGCCTTTAAATTCCAAAAGTATGAAAGAACTCTAATTTTAGAACTGAGAACAGTCCATAAAATTGATGAAATTGAGCAAGGTCTGCTTTGGGGATCAACATGGGGAATGAAGGAACAGCTGCCAAGAGTCAGGAGACAAGGGCACACGTCCTTCTCTGCCATTGAGTGGTTGGGCGACCTGGACACCCCACCTTACCTCTCTGGCATCACCCATGAGGAGATGGGCTGGAACAGAGGTTCAGGGTCTCAGCCAACTCTCAGTGCTGCTGGGATAGGCTCCTTAAGGGAGAAGGGCACCCATCACCTATGCCCCAGTCTCCAGCTGTTTGTGCACCACTGACACGTATGTTGCTTGTGAACCTTCCTCGTTGGTATAGTTTGTTAGGCTTTGATGGAGATTATCGCTCGGCAATGAGAAAAGGTGCCATGGAGTTTTCCTGTGTGTCGTCGACTTGGATCGATAAGTGAGAACTGAGGTCTCCCTGCCCTCCACCCTCATTAAGAACATAACCCCTGTTAGATTCATGACTCACTGCCAGGGGGCAGCCTCCTTGTGTCTGGGACGGAGCATGGGCGTGAAGGACTAGTGATGGATCTGAGCGAGAGAGCTTCACTTCCGTCTGGCTCCGCGTCCCAGCCAGAGGCGCAAGGACATTCTTCTGTGAAGGGCCAGGTAGTATTGTCTCTGTCAAACTACTCAGCTCTGCTGTTCTGGCACAGAAGCAGCCGGACCCAATATGCAAATGAACGAGTGTGGCTGCATTGCAGTAAACCTGTATTGATGGACACTGAAATGTGAATTTCATACAATTTTCACATCATGAAACAGTTTTCCTGTGATTTTTTTCAACGCTTTAACATCTGTAAAAACTGTTCTTAGCTTTCAGGCTGTCCAAAATCGGGCTTCAGGTCAGATTTGTCCCATGAGTAGTGGTTTGCTGACCTGGTCTACACAGGACTGAAAAGCAACCCCACCTTCTTATTCCTGGTGAATCTTGGCATTTCCACACTCTGACCACTAGAGGGCAATTGTGCTCAAGTTGGGTCCCCGTGGCCACTGACTCTGGTCTTAACCTTCGTGGAGCTGGGAGAGTTCTGGGTGATCTGAGTGCCTCTCTTCTGGGGCCACCATCCCATCCCATCTGGTGGGGACCAGATGAGTTGTGCCCAGTAAAAGGAGAGCTCACACACATCTTGTCAGCGCGTGTTCGACAGCAGAGGCCCTTTGAGGGCAGTCATGGGATGCACTGGTATTCTCAAGGAAGAGAGGTTTTAGGGTGTGATTTTCACACAAAAAATAAAAACCAAGAGTGGTGGTCAACCCTCTCAGAGGCAGGAACCTGGCCCCTGCCTTTCCAGCCCCGATTCGGTGCAGGGCAGTCGATGAGGCAGAACCTCCTCCCTCAGGTCCTGTTGGTGCTTGGCCGCCTCTGCCGGACCCTCATGGAGACGTGAGTGTTGTTATGTGCAGAAGAAAACATTGCATTGCAGGGAGAACACTTCCCTCCATACTTCCTCCCTCCCCCACTGCTCACCCCCAACTTTATGAAGTGCAAACCAGGAGCCTGGGCCTGACGAGGAAAGAAGCTGACATTTGCTTCCTATATGGTGAATGGTCACATTCCTGCTCTCGGGCCGCAATCCTCAGTGATGAGGTTTCTTCTTCTTGCAGTGAAAGCTCCCATCCTGGAATGATAAGGTCCCAGGAACATAGAGCATTAGGGGAACCTCTGAGTTCACGGCCTGCGTTTCTCTCCCCGTGCAGGGTTGTATAGAGGGCCTCTCTGGCAGGGTCTCTGGGAAGAAGGGGCCAGAGTTGTTTTCACGTCCCCATGTTTATCTTCTTGGTGAACCCTAAAATGCACCTTGTCACGTGGGAGAAATGCACCTAATTGCAGCATCAGGTTGAGAGTTCTGGTAACTATCTGCAATGGGCTATGGAATCGTTGTTTCTGGAGACTTCTAAAAGGAGCCTGGCGTGGTCTGCTCTGCCTGAGGCTGGGCTGTGGGCCAGATGACCCTGTGAGATTCCTTCCAGGCTCCTAAGTCTGTGAAGTCCAGGATGTGGACTGAGGGACTATTTATTTAAACAGAATGCACAGAACTATGCCCCTTTCCTTCCCACATTCTATATGCCTCCTCTCCCCAAGTCCTTCCAGCCGCAGTCTCGCTCCTCCACCCTCACAGTTACTCCTCTCCTCCATCTCCCTAGCACCTGCCTCTTTCTCCACCCACAAGCCTCTGCCCAGGTGGGGAGGCTGACTCCTCATTGGGTCTCAGTGTATCTGAGCAACCATGGAGAGCATCAGAGTCACTACAAGAGCAGCCTGCTGAGGACAGGGCTCAGCCCTGCCCCCGTGCTGCCTGGCCTGACCCTCCTGTGCTTCCTCCACAGAACAGCCCATCCAGTACGCGCACTCCACCTGTGAGGCTGGCGTGGCTGAGCTCCACGTGCAGGACGCCCTGCCGGAGGACCACGGCACCTACACCTGCCTGGCTGAGAACCCCTTGGGGCAGGTGTCCTGCAGCGCCCGGGTCACTGTCCATGGTAGGAGCCTCTGCAAACACACCTGTTTGGGGAAAAGGGCACCGCACCTGAGAGCAGACGGGTGGAGGAGATGGCCTCCAGGAGTCCCCAGTGACAAGGGTCTGCCATGGGAGCAGGGCTGAGGGGAGACGCAGCAGAAAAAGGCAGAGATTCCTTGTCTCGAGCAGCTCCTGATCCGGTAGGAAGAAAACCGCACACTGAAAGATGACCTCGGAGGAGCACTCCTACCCCCTAAGACCTAGGGCTCTCACAAATGCCCCCTCACGTGCTGGGGGGCACTGGGGACATAGTGCCAGTACCGAGGCTTCTAAAGGTCTGTCCCTGCTCCTCCCACCACCCCAGGCTTGTTTTTATACACATCACCAGCCTGGTGTGCGGTAATCTGATTATCCTAGTCATCCACTGACCCCGCCGAGTGCTTAGTCCCAGGAAGGGGCAGGGCCGGCACAGAACTCAAGTCAGAGCCGTCTGGGCTGTGGTGTCGGTGGTGGTGACAGTGGCCGGGAAAGTGTCCTCAGGTCCAGGTGTCCAGGTAAGCCTGACTCCCCACCTCACCCTGGCCTGGGCCGGCTCCTGGGGTGACTGGGGCCTGGGTCCAGGTGTCCAGGGAAGCCTGACTCCCCACCTCACCCTGGCCTGGGCCGGCTCCTGGGGTGACTGGGGCCTGGGTCCAGGTGTCCAGGGAAGCCTGACTCCCCACTCCACCCTGGCCTGGGCCGGCTCCTGGGGTGACTGGGGCCTGGGTCCAGGTGTCCAGGGAAGCCTGACTCCCCACTCCACCCTGGCCTGGGCCGGCTCTGGGGTGACTGGGGCCTGGGTCCAGGTGTTTAGTTAAGCCTGACTCCCCACTCCACCCTGGCCTGGGCCGGCTCCTGGGGTGACTGGGGTCTGGGTCCAGGTGTCCAGGGAAGCCTGACTCCCCACTCCACCCTGGCCTGGGCCGGCTCCTGGGGTGACTGGCGCCTGGGGCCTTGAGCAGGGTGCTCTGTGCCCTGCTTTCCCTGCAGACCAGCAGAAAGACTATGTCTTCCCACTCTGTCCCCCAGGGCTCGGGCCTCCCAGGGAGAACGTCCCTGTCACCTGAGCAGCCACCTTCTGGGTTTCACTGAAAAGGGAAAGATCATGTGGGTTATGCGTTAAGTACTTCCCCCTCACCTGTATTTTTTCATCTGGACCTCAGCAGCCCTGGGTCGGGGGCTCTCCTGTTTCACACGAGGGGTCTGGAGGACGGGAGAAGTGAACGTGACTTGCCCAAGTACACCAAGTGAGCAAGTCAAGCTGGCCTTCCAAACCCAGCTGCTCGTGCTCCGAGCCCAGGCCCATTTCTGAGCCCGCCCTTTCCAGAGTGCGTGTCCCCAGGCCCAGGGCGGGAGGCTGGCCCCGGGGCTGGGCAGTGTCAGCCACGTAGGGGTAAAGGAGTCGGCACTGACCGAGGACGTGGCCACCGCTGGCTCCCTGAGGTCCCTGCCAAGAGGGGACATGCTCCCTGGCCTCTCCATTTCTCTGAGGGGCCAAGGCATGGGGTCATCACCGTGACCTGGTCCCTCTTCCTCCAGGAAGCCCTCTAGGCTCTGGTCGGAGCCTGGCTCTGGCCCCTGGGTGCTTGTCAGCCAGCGCTCTGGGTTCCACATTTATCCCGTTTCCTCTCGGATCTCGTTTCATGGCTCCTTGCGGGGCCTGGGGAAATTGTGTTCATGACACTTAAGAGGAAACAAGAACAGATGTGAGCCTCGTCTCCTTGGACCAGGGGAGCAGCTCTCCCCTTCCCACCAGGAGCTCTCCCTGGAGGTTTGCACGCCAACCCCAAAATCTAGTGGCATCCGAGAGCCAGGCTGGCACGTTCAGTGGGCGTGGCATTTCAGCCACTCCCTCACTAGCTTCGGCCCCGTGGCCCTGCTAATCCAGAGCCTGTCCTGGTTGCCAGTGTGAAGAGTGGATTAGAGAGACCCAGCTGAGCTGATAGTGCGGCTGCAGGTGGGGGACCCCAGGTGAGGGATCAGGAAGTCTGGCAGCCATCCTTCCTGCCCCCTGGTTTGTGGGTGGAGTGAGGGCTGCGGGATGGCCCATCCACGTGTGTTTTAAAGCAGAAAGGGGGAGGGGGGTCCGGCAAGAACTCCGCGAGGCCCTTTGGACTTGCTCTGAGAGCAGCCCTGCCTGAGTGAGAAGCCCTCCCCGTGTGGGATTTACTGACCTGTGAAGGCCGGACCGAGGCTCAGATACCATAAATGGTGACGGAGGCTGAGAGACACAGCCGCGCGCTGAGGCCGGCCGCGCTGGGGCTGTCTGCACCAGGATCGGGCCCGCAGAGCCTGGCACAGTGGCACCCCTGGCCCCGTGCCCCCAGGGACTTGGGAAGCGCGAGTCCGCATCCTGCACCATCCTCACTCCACAAACTGGAGTTTTTCTGACTTTATTGGCAGCTCCTTTGGCTCCAGGTCCTGAGGGCCACCTAGGGGATGGGAGATGGCTGCAGGGGAGGTCTTTGTCCCCTACGGTGCCCGCCGCTGTCTGTCCTCTCCCTCTGCCCAGGCCTGGCCTGTCTGCTGCCCTCAGCGTGGCACAGAGCCACGGTTGGAGCGCGGATGTGGCCCTACCTGCCTGCATGTGAATCCGGCTCCGCCGCTCACCAGCCCTGCAACCTCCAGGCCTCACCTTCCTCTTGTGTGAAATGGGAACACTGATAGTCACCCCAGTCCTGTGAGGGTTAAATGAATGAATACCCGTAATGTCCCCAGGATGTAGGAATTGCTCAGTAAGTGTGTGCTGTTGCTCCACAGGGCCCTGGCCTTTAGACAAAATAGAAATTTAAAATGCCAAGTCTAAGGAGCCGTCTTTCTGAAAGATCAACTTTGCCTCAGTGGGCAGTTGACTATCTGTTTTGTAAAGGAAAGAGGAATTCCGAGGATGGTCTCGAGCACCCCATTCTAGGGGGTCTGGCCACAAGAGGGCGCCATTCAGCAATGCATCTCCCTCCGGGTCGTCTGGGTTCCAGGGCGGAACTGTTTCTGGGGGCAGCTCTGCTGGAGGCCAGAGCTCAGTGGGAGAGGTCAGCAGATACTTCCCTGAAGACCAGATGTGGGGACTCTGTCTCACCTCTTTAGCCTTTTGCTAAGGTTTTGCAATCATCCAGAGGTTGGCCCAGCACTCTGGCATGGTTTCTGCAGCCACTTTTTCCTTTCTGTGCCTCCTCTCCTCTGTAGCCCTTCCTCCACAAACCCCTCTCACATGTGTCACTTCCTCTGGGAGGCCTTCCCTGAGCACCCCAGAATGGGTTTCTGCCCAGCTGTACCTCCCTTATTTGTGCTTAAATACCAGCAAGTCTTTACTGAGCATCTATTCTGTGCCAGGTTTGTCCTGGGGAAACGGCACGGAACAGGGCAGGCAATCTCTGCCTTCATGGCGTGGACATTCTGATGGGGAGACGGGTAATACTCAACATCTGGTTGAATCAAACACTGACAAGCACTATTAGAAAATGAGGACAGAGGAGGGTGGGAGTTCATTTTCAGCGGGGTGATGAAGTCTCTACAGGGAGGCGACTTCTGAGCAGAGACGTCAGTGGACCGGAGAAAGAGCACTCCGGGCGGGCGGTACGGCAAGTGCCAAGGCCCTGAGTCGGGAACCTGGTCAGCCTACTCAGGAGCAGCGAGACGGCCAGGGTGGCTGGAGCAAAGTGAGTGGGTGGCCAAGTGGTCGAGGATGAGTTCAGAGATAGAGGCAGGGTACATCATGCAGGGCACCCAGGGGTAAGGACAAAACATCCTATTCTGTCAAATTTTACTTAGTTCCCCTGCAGACTGTAAGCGGCCTCCAGGCAGAGACCATGTTTTACTGTTGCAGGTGAAGCAGGGCCTGCCATGTGGACGTGTGTTCAGTGAATGAGTGAAAGAGCAAACTGAGGTCGAGAGTCTCCCCAGCAGTGGCAGTGTGTGTGTGTGTGTGTGTGTGTGTGTGTGTGGTGGGGGAGGGTGGAGGGTGGCGGGTTGGGGGAGACCTTTTGTCCACCTCCTCACTCGTCTGGGGCTCAGTCAGTGCTCACCGGAGGTGCAGGAAATCCACAAACCAGCTCTCAAGTCGATCACCAAATATCCTTTCCTTGCCCCACTTAAGGAAAAAAAAAAAAATCCCCAATAGTTAGCCAAGCAATGAAAGCTGTCCCTCCTGACCCAGGATGGAGCCTAAAGGATGATTAATCCAAATTCCTGCAAGGTCCAGGAAGATCTGAACGAGAATAAATTGTTCAGTGCATATGGACTCTGTCATTGGTGGGGGCTTCCTTAAGCTGGAATAGTTTAATTTATCTCCTCTGGAGTGTCTTTGTCGAGGCGAAAGGTCTTAAGTGACTAGATTTATTAACCTACTAATTGCACGCATTTTGACATAGTTTTGAGCCCAATGGTTTGTTTATTTAACTGAAGGTCTGCTGGGCTTTTTAAAGACGCCTAAGGACATAGGAATAATGAAACTTAATAGCCATATTTATTAGCGTATTTGTTTTGATGTGAGGTCCTAATGAAAACAAGGGGCCTGGGGAAGTCAGCCGTGCACAGTGATGCATCAGTAGAAGCCCAGGCCTTCAGATCCAGGGCGGCCACTCCATGGGGCAGCTCTGAGCACTGGCAGCCTCGGTGACAGGAAGACCCTGGCTGCCACCTCTTCTCTCCTAATCATGCTCAGGTGCTTTGTGCACCGTGTGATCTGTCCAGTGGGTGTCAGGTATGGACTCTGCCCACCACGGATTTAAAAACACTGAAAACTTTTAAAATACGTATGTCAGCTAAAGAGAAATTTATTGAAGGAAAAGGATAAGTATCGGTTTAACTTGACTTTTTTTTTTGTATATATCTATTGATTTCAGAAAGGAAGGGAGAGGAAGAGAGAGTTGGAAACATCAACAATGAGAGAGTATCATTGATTGGCTACCTCCTGCACAGCCCCACTGGGGATTGAGCCCGCAACCTAGGAATCAAACCATGACCTCCAGGTTCATAAGTTGATGTTCCACCACCGAACCACACCGTTTGAGCAACTTATCTTTTCTTTAAGAACCTGAAAACATCTGTCCAAAAGTCTTTCAAATTCTAAGAAGGCAAGCAGTGAAATGTTAAATTATTTTAAGATCCATATTTTAGCTTTGTATAGGTTGACTACAGAAGTTTGGGCATGTAGGTCCTTCATGTCCCAGAAGGACTTCCAAGTACATAGTTTACATCTGTGTCCATGTCCTAGAACTTGAGCCTGGTTTTACTGATCAGAGACTTATGCTGTCTACTTATACAGCACAGTGTAGGTCATATCTGCCAATTGCTTGCTTGGAGTTCTTGGTTGAGAATGCCATCCCGAATTACAGCGCCGTGTTCCTACTGGCAGAATGCGATCCGTGCTGCGACCGTGTGGGGAAGAGCGTGGTTTCCAGGCACTCATCAGGATGGAACGTTGGGTGGTTTGGATGCTGTATCTTGGTGTTTAGAGCTTGATGATACTTCAAGGCGGTCAGAAGGCTGTGGTTGCAATGGTCCCAGCTCCCCATCCAACAACCCTATCATTACTGGTCAGAGATCTTTTTTAGGATGTCATTCGTCATTGTTTCCTTTCTGCTTTTCCTTGCACACTTCTCTTCCCATTTGCTTCTCCGGTTCTGGAGAAATCAGTGGGGGGCGGGCGGAGGGAGCCAAAGAGAGCCAGGCTAGGGGGATCCGTGTGCCTCAGATGCAGCTGTTCTGCTGATCCTCCGAGTGGGGTCATTTGGTCAGGACTTCTTTCAGAAGGGCAGTCAGATCCCTCCCTGGGGATCTGCACTTTGCACAGATGCCCTGCAGGTGGGCAGGGGCCGGGCTCCACTTCAGCTGGGTGACGGTGACCTTCCTTTGATGAGTCCTCTGGAGCCAAAGTCCTGCAGCTTAGGGAAAGGAGGAGGCTCGTCTCCGGTCCTAGGCCAGGCTGGGTTTTGAGCACCAAATAAAGGAAGAAGGGAGGACTGTGTTTCCAGAGCTCCTTTCAGTTGGTGATTTACTGAATTTTCCTAGTATAACTGTTTGGAGTCAGATTTGCTGTTGAAATAGTATTTTGTATTCTAATGACTAAGTAAAATAGGTCCGGTTCAAAGCTTAAGGAAAATCCGTAGGAGATCTGAGAAAAAGGCCATCATTTTCCCTTCCCCTAACTTTCCAAGAGGTCTGTGTGTCTTCCTGCCTGAGAAATGTTGGGAAAGGGACGTTGGGAAGTGGGGGAGGGCCATTCCACATCCGTGTTCATTTGGTGATCATCTCTGAATCCAGGTTGCTTTTAAGTTGCTGTCAGGCAGGAGCTGGGACTTAGTGAATGGCTATGACAGCAATAGGTGGAGGTCATTTGTGGGGGAGACCCCGGGGGGCTCCTTAGATGGTAGAGTATTTCGTACCAATATGCTATCTGTTTTATATATCAGTATCAGCCGTTTAAACACTTTAAATGTAACATTCCATAATTTTTTGTTTTAATCCCAAACAAGTTTTAAATGAGCTGGGAGACTGCAGTGGGCCATTTTCAAGGAAAACTCCTCAGCTATTCATGTGTGAACATGTGCGTTTAATGCAAATTCAACCCCTAAGCCCAGGGCTTCAGAGAGAAGACAGTTGGCTAGTAAAAGTTGACAGGTGAAGAAAACACTTCTAAGGGGAAATTCAGAATTGTTTTTCCTGCTAAAGCCATAGAAAGCAGAGGAAGGACTCCAAAGGGGAGGACAGGAGAATCATCGTAGTACAGAGGGAGGCGCCGAGACACCGCCAGGCCCGGGGACACAGGCTGGAGGGGCTTCATTTCAAGCCCCAGAGAAGTTAAAGGCCTTGTTCATGTCGCCAGGCGTGAGCAATGGGTTATACAGGTTACTGTCTAAGAATTCATGAGAAAGGTAAATTGTACCTGTTGTATGGGTATTTCTCGCTCCAAACAAGAGCTTTTCAAAATAAAATATCGGGTTAATACCAATTCCTGTGAGTTTTAAACTAAAACTACTATTTTTTTTAAAGGAATGAGTTTAGTTTTTTTTTTTTAATGTTTTTATTGATTTCAGGGAGATATTACTGGTCCTGGCCAGTAATCAAGGAGCCCGGCCCTCCTGGAATGCAGAGAGAAGGCTGGCCATCTCTGGCCTTGGTCTCAGCAGGGCAGCCGGAAGCACAGCTGTGGGAAAAACCTGGGGTATATTTAGTCTGGCCCCGTTTGAGCTGGGCAGCAAGTCTGCCCCTGGGTCCCAGGGACGCTTCTCTTGCTATTTGTGTGCTAGAGCCAGTGCCTGCCCCTCCTCCCCCTGCCCTCCTACCTCTGCCTCAAACCAGGACGGTGACAGGTGACCACTAACGTGCAACCCCAGAGGGGCACACACAGCTCTGGGGTCACCAGTGACTCTGGGCATGAACATAATGACCCGAAGCTCCTTGTGGGATCTAGGTGGCTGGCCTGTGTTCTCAGGTCAGTGGAGGGAGAGCGCCCAGACCAGGACCTGCTGACCAGGTCAGCCCTGGGATCTTAGTCCCTTCCATTGCGAATGGGAGCACAATCTCCCCCACTTCAGAGGAAGTTAAGGAGGACACTCAACAGAATCATGAACATCCTTCAGAATCACGAAGTGCTGAACTTTGTAAGGAATTGTTACAGTGTTATCTCAGTGACAGCTGTCAACACCCTTTCAGACTCTGCCTCATTCAACGTAAATGGGGACTTTTCTCCTAGTGATTGTCAGTTTGAGTTTGCCCAACCAAGAAGGTCAGTTGGGTTATAAAAGGCACAAAACATTTAATTTTATCCTTATTCCCTGCCCGATACTGTTCCAGCAGTTTTATATGTTATTTCTTTGAATCATTTAAAAACCTGGCAGTATTGATCATGCATGAAACCAACGATGTGTACAGTCCACTTGTCACTATAGTATTATCATTAATAAATAATGATAACTATCACCAGCAATCTAGAGGAGAGGACGCTGAGGCGTGGGCTGGGAACCCCTTCGGCCCAGAGCTGAGTTCAGAGCCAGTGTCCACCTGCCTGACTTGATCTGTGTCCACACAGGAGTGAGCAAAAGCTGATGCATGGTCTGTAGCGCAGGTGAGCCAGAATCGCCTGGTTGGCTTTGGAATTAGATGCCCTTGTCACCTGGCTTGCCCCTGCTCTGCTTTAGCGCTTCTCCCTCGAGCAGGGTCTAGGATACGGGTCTGCAGAAAATGCACTTGTCCTCGTGGGGTTTCTTTCACCTTGGGCGCCACGGGAGAAGACTGCCTCCCGGGAGGAGACCGTCCCCAGAACCCCTGGGCCTCACTGTCGGGAGGCCTGGTGTGAGCTCTAGGACTGTGTTAAACAGGCTCCGTGACCTCGCGAAGGTCACTTTCCCCGAGCACATCCTGGCCGCTCGGTCAGTGGAGCGTGTGGTGGGGTTCTGCTGGGAGTCAGTATTCTGTCAGGGCTGCTTTTTCGGACCACCTAAGCAGTGGTTCTCAACCTTCCTAATGCCGCGACCCTTTCATACAGTTCCTCATGTTGTGGTGACCCCCAACCATAAAATTATTTTCGTTGCTACTTCATAACTGTAATTTTGCTACTGTTATGAATCGTAATGTAAATATCTGTGTTTTCCGATGGTCTTAGGCGACCCTGCTAGCGGTTCTCAACCTGTGGGTCAAGACCCACAGGTTGAGAGCCGCTGCTGTAGCCTAGATTCAGAGTCTCTCCAGGCCCATGTGACCCCAGCCTGCAGGTCTGAGAGCAGGTTCGTTCCGCACTTTTACTCCCAGTCACGTCCCTCCTTCCTCCGTTCTTGCTGGGGGGCCTTGGAGAAAAAGAACAGGGTCAGAGGGCAGGGGTGACCCTGGAGCTCAATGCCTGTCCCAGGGCCGGTTCCCACAAGTCCAGGCACTCTCTATCCCTCTCCTGGAGGGAAGGCAGGGAAGGCTTGTTCTCAGTTTACTTCAGATCTATCTCGCGATATTTCAGAGCCAGCCTTTATATTCCTAAGCAGCATTTGCCTCAGGTCGCATCAAACTGAGTCTAAGCCTTGGGTGAGGGTCCCAGCCTCCGTTTGTTCTGCTGCTGATAAGCCCACTGAGCCTAAGTGGTGAGGAGGGGGTCAGCTCCGGCCAGCCTCACACAGGGGCTGTCATGGATAGTGAGTGCCGTGCAAAGTATTTTCACGTTTTCTCTGAAACTCCCGACGTCCTGGGATGATGCCTTTACTGCCCCATTACTATCCTTGCGTGCAAAGGAGGACATTGAGCTTCAGAAAGAGGCGGTGATTTGCCCGAGGTCATGACCCAGCCTCAGATCCTAGATTTCCTGTGGCTTCCAGTGAGCTGCCCCGTGGTGACTGGGGAGGGTGGGGAGGAAGGCACCTCTCAGGAGAAAGAGGCACAGATATGCTTCTTGTTCCCATTGGCTGAGACCCATAGGCTGTCAAAGCCCCAGGTCAGGACACTGGGCAGTGGGAAGGGAAGACCCCAGAGAGGATTGGGTGGGGGTGACGGGGGTGAGGGGGTACTGAGGAACAAGGGTGCATCTGCCTGGAGCTCTGTGGGGCTGGGACTCTGGCAGAGAGCAGAGAGGCGGGAACGGGGAGGGCTCGGGACAGGCGAAAACATGTTGTCCTCAAGCCTTTCAGTCTGTGCATGACAGGAAATTCCTCAACTCTCCCGAGGCAGCCCGCTTTCCTGGCCACTGCCGCCCAGTCAGAGCAGCGGGGTCTCTGCACCTCCAGTGCTGGGCCCCAGCCCCTCCCGGGCCTCCTGCCTGCGGCCTGGCTGCCCCTCGGTCAAAGGCAGCAATGCAGCGGGCAGGGAGCAGGGGCCTGAGAGCCTGTGCTCTGGTCATGGGCTACAGGGTTTCCCTGGCTCGGCCGCCCTCACTTCAGCTCCATGCCCTTCACAGGGCTCCTGACGGGGATTTTCCTCCAGCCTCCTGGGCCTTCCCATCCTCACTCCCAGAGGCTGGGCTGGGCGAGCGCTGCGATGGGCTGTATTTTGTTTTCAGGGCCAACAGATAAAAGTTCAGTGGCAAATACGGAGGTCTTTCCCGGGTACGTGAAGCACCCCGGGTGTGTATCCCATGGCTGCCGGCTGCCTGGAAAAGGCCTGGAATTGGTGATCCTGGTATTGGGCCCAAAGGAGCCAACATACCCGAGTAACCTTTCCCCTAAGCTTAGCGTCTGAGTTAGAGATATCATAGCCCTCTCTGCCCCTACCCCGCCCCACCAAAAGGCAAACATACAAAAACTAACAAAAAGAATTGTTGAAGGTCACAGCCACCTGGCAGGCAGGACAGAGGCCAAGATCAGAGACGGGGCAGCGTGAGCTCACTTGTGCACCAAGTGGTCCTGGGTGGGAGGTAGACTCCAGCACAGCCCCTTTGCTGCCCTCTCCCCTTCGGCTCCCATGAGGCAGGTCATAGCCCAGCTTGGGCAGGGTTCCAAGAAGAATGGAAAACCTATGTGTTAATCCACCTCCCCAGAAAGCTGAATGGGGTGAGTGGGCCAGCCCTGAACCCAAAGAGTTGTTCTAGTTTATGTCTTTGACTAGCTGGAATGTTCCCTCCCTCCCTCTCTCTCTCTCTCTCTCTGTGTGTGTGTGTGTGTGTGTGTGTGTGTGTGTGTGTGTGTGTGTGTGAGAGAGAGAGAGAGAGAGAGAGAGAGAGAGAGGTGTCACCTCTGACCGATGCCCCTCTCCCTATTGTTACTGAGGTAATATTGATGCACAATAAACTGCATATATTTATGCTATTTAATTTGAAACTTTCACCACAATTTTAAGAAATGACCTCTCCATCACCCCCAAATGCTTCTTCATGCCCCTTTATAGTCCATCCCTCCAACCATTTTTGTCACTGTATTTTACACTTCCTAGAATTTTATATAAGTGGAATCATCCAGTATGTACTCTTTCTTTGTCTGGTTCCCTTTATTCAATGTAATTTTTTGTGAGATTTGTCCCCTTTGTAGTGCTAGTGTCTATCATGAATCCATTTCTTTTTGCTGAGTAGTATTTCGTTGTATGGCTAAATCACCATTTGTCTATTCGTTCCCTTGTCGATAGGTTGTCTTCAGTGTAGGACCATTAATAATAAAGCTGCTATGGATGTTTGTGGACAAGTCTTTGAATAAATATCTGTTTCCACGTCTCTTGTATAAGTAGCCAAGAGTAGAATCGCTGGATCATATTGTAAATCTATGTTTAACTCGTTAAGAAACTGCCAAATTGCTTTCAAAATGGTGTGTGTTCTGTATTACACCCCCACAGCATTCTATGAGATCCCTGTTGCTCCACACCCCACCGCAGCAATGCTTAGGGTGATCTGTCTTGTCCGTTTTAGTCTATTCCAATGCATGTTCTGACTTTGGCTTTCGTGGGTGCTTAACATCTCATGACAGGGCAATGGAGTCACAGAAAACAAGGAGGAAGCTCTTCAGTTCTATTTTACAATAGACCTCACGATACATTGCTAAATGAAAAAGCAAGATGCCAGTCATTGTGTGTACTGCACTACCAATTTTTTTAAGAGGAGAAACTAAAAGAGTGTGCCTTTTGCTTGTGTGTGTTCTGCACACGGATCCTCTCTGGTAAGATGAGCAAGAAACTGAAAACCGGTTGCCTCTGGGGAGAGACAGACACTTGATGGCTGGAGGACGGGATGGAAGGGAGACGTTGCACGTACCCTTTGGTACCTTTTGTGCCACACGAGGGTGTCCTGTGTTTAAAAAAATAAATAAATTTAAGGAAAAAATCTCCTAAGATGCCAAGTATTGGGCCCCTCTCACCCCCGTGACGTTCTCCTGAGGAACCAGAACCTGGATTGGCCCAGCCCTGCAGGGCCTTGTTCTTTCCCTGCTGTCTGGCAAGAGCACAGCCCTAGAAGGCACGCCTAGTTCCCAGCGATTTCCAGGGCCTCCCACACCCCTCTCTCCATGGTCAGTTTCTAGGGGAGCCAGAGCCTGGCAGTCCTGTGCCAAGGGGTCACTTAGTCTCTGTTTGTCAAATGAATGAATGAATGTTGATCCCACATCTGTTGTCTGCCACACAGAAAAGAAGAGTAACGGGAAGAGTGAGTATCTTCTGCCCACGGCCCCCAGCAAGCCCGCTGCACCCCGTTTCCTGCAAGGCCTCTCTGACCTCAAGGTCATGGATGGAAGCCAGGTCACCATGACAGTCCAGGTGTCAGGTCTGTCGCTGCATCTATTTCCTTGAGGGGACGGGGGGGCATTGTTCCCTGAGGTCTCCTCAGATCATTGGTCTACCAGGAAGCAGGCATGGGACCATCGGTCAGTGGGCCCAACGACTCAGAGCCTCTGGGTCCCTCTTTCCTCTCTCTGGGCAGGGTTTTCTGGGTTGGAAGTTACGTGGTCCAGGGGAAGACATGGCCATGACTAGAGGGTGAGAGGTTGATGTGAAAACCCAATGTACACTGGTGCTAAATCAGATGATGTGAGGACTTCCCAACCCTTGGAAGATGCTCTCAGTTGCTCCATTCAAATTTTAGGTGAGAAGGAGGGGCAAAGGTTCTTCTAAAAGCGGGGCTGGTGGTTAGCCCCGTGTGAGCTGTCACAGCCCTTGCTGGAGGCAGCAGGAGGAGCCTGGGAGCCAGGTCCCCCTTCACAGTATAGACGATGCTGGCCACTGCCCAGTCCCTTTGACATCCTGGAGGTCACCCTCCTGGGTGTTTTTTTTTTTTTATCATAACACACATGATTGCCAGAAAAATGGGAAGTATTTTTTATGAAAGGATTTTATTTGTGTATGTTATCCCTTTTTATTACAGTTTCCATTCAGTATTGGTTTGCATTGGTTCCAGGTGTACAGCACATTGGTCACACAATCGTACCCCTCACCAAGGGCTCCCCCCAGTATTTCCAGTGCCCGCCTGGCACCATACACAGTTATTACAACGTTACCGACGATATTCCCGCTGCTGTTCTTTACAAACCCCTGACTATTTTGTAACTGCCCATTGTACTTCTTAATCCCTTCACCTTTTTTACCCCCAACCCCCTGCCCTCTGGCAACCACCAGTCTGTTCTCTGTGTCTATGAGTCTGCTTCTGTTTTGTTTCTTTATTTTGTTCTTTAGATTCTCCGTATAAGTGAAATCATGTGGTGTTTGTCGTCCTCTGTCTGACTATCTCACTTAGCCCTCCTGGGTTTTTAGTTCCTCTTGAACTGCAGAAGCAATGAAGATGGCCTCCTGCTCCTGCCGCGGGAGGCAGTCCCGGGTCAGTCCCGGGGGAAGGCTGGGTCCCCGCCCCTGTCTGCACTCCTCTGACAGAAATCTGAGGCGCTGTGCACCCGGCCTCCAGACACGCGCTAGGCAACCCATCGGGGACACATGTGGTCCCCTCTCTCCTTTCTCCTGACACCACCCGGCCTGCCTCCCAGCCTGCCTCAGCCTTGCTCCTCTTCAGGAGAGCAGAGCGGCTCAGCTCTTATCCTAAAGGAAACCAGCACAGACGGCCATTGTTTTCTGCCTCAACAAATTGCTGGAAACCACCGGAAGATAGACTAGTAAAGTCTGAAAGTGCTGTCCTTCATGGGCCTGTTGAGGAATCCCATATGAGCTGGGGCCCATCCTCCCCCTCAGACAACATTTGTACGGTAACAGCACGATGCCGCAGAGCTTCCCTTCTGGGGAGGATGGCGAGGGAGGGACCGTAAAGTCACGCCAACTGCGCAGTGCGAGTCAGCGCAGACGGAAACATGGCCCCGTCAGACCCAGTGACCCAGTTGCCTCTCAGGCAGTTTGAATTCTAGTTTTAAAGACCATTCTTCCTGGGTTTCCTTTTTCATCTTTGAAATCATATTTTTTTTCACCTCTGGGTTCTTCCTACTTTCCCCAGTCTGTTGTGAAATACTTATGAGCATGCATTGCACACTTCCTGTGCCACACGCCGTGCCAGCTGCTGTCTCAGGGGGCTGGGAGGGGGCTGCGTGCACTCACTTCATCCTCCAAGAAACCTGGGAGGGAGATGCGTTAGGAGGCTTTCTGGGCAGGAAACTGAAGCGAGGTTTAGTGAAGTACTTAGCACAGTGGCCCAGCACTAGGTGCAGGGTTGCCAGGTGGCCCAGGAAAGCATCTCCTGACCAGGCCCCGACCTTCCTCCCGTTCAGGGAACCCGCCCCCTGAGGTCATCTGGCTTCACAACGGGAACGAGATCCAGGAGTCGGAGGACTTCCACTTTGAACAGAGGGGCACTCGGCACAGCCTGTGCATCCAGGAGGTGTTCCCGGAGGACACGGGCACTTACACCTGCGAGGCCTGGAACAGCACCGGAGAGGTTCGCACCCAGGCTGTGCTCACTGTGCAAGGTGAGGCGGACCAGGGGCCGGGGCAGGGGCGGAGGGGTGCTGCCGTGGTCTCTCCAAAAGCCATCTGGAGGTGAGGAAGCCACGTGAGCCTACTTTGTTCCCATCATGGACCCCGTGCTGTTTCAGTCCCTTCCCAGCCCAGGACCAGCTCCTCACCCTACATCTCAGGTCTGGCTGAGTAGGGCCGCTCGTCCCTGCCTCTTGAATCCCTGCCCTCTCTGGGTTTCTGGTGACAGCCACATAGAGTGCTAGGAGGGAAATCTCATAATACATGTAACAAGTTGGCAGTGATGGCTTTTAACATGAGTTATAAGGGCTTATTGGGGTTTTCGCCTTTAGAGAGCCTCCATGTGAGAGGAGAGACAAGTTCATAAGCAAGTACAGATCTTCCTCATCACATCTAATGTGGATCTTCGGTGCCCAGCCCAGTGCCCTGCACATCCTGGGCTACCTCCCCTTGCTTGGGATATACAATTCATGTTAATATTATCCTCTGAGAATGTAACCAACACAGATTGGCCTTAAGCAGAATATGCTGTATCTGTATGTCCAATAAAAGTGATTTCTGGAAAAGCTGTTATTTGGGTAACGTGCTGTCTTCCGACCTTCACCCCCATGAAGAGTTGAGTGGACGCTCTCTGCTGAAAGGCCTCCCTCTCTAACTCAACGCTTTGCCAACTTCCAGAGCCTCAGGATGGCACCCAGCCCTGGTTCATCAGCAAGCCTCGCTCGGTGACAGCCTCCCTGGGCCAGAGCGTCCTCATCTCCTGTGCCATCGCCGGTGACCCCTTCCCCACCGTGTACTGGCTCCGAGACGGCAAGGCCCTCTCCAAAGACGCCGGCCACTTCGAGGTGCTGCAGAACGAGGACGTGTTCACCCTGGTCCTGAAGAATGTGCAGCCCTGGCACGCCGGCCAGTATGAAATCCTGCTCAAGTGAGTCTGCATGTCCCGCCCCCAAGTTCCTACACCCCTCCAAGCCCCCGCCTGGGGCCGGGAAGCCAGAGGAAGCACACGACGGTGTGGGGCTGGGCTTCAAGGCGAAGGAAGTGCAGACTTGGTGCCGCTGACAAGCTTTCCCTTCTTCCACTTCAGTACAGCAGACGTCCATGGAGAACCGTCCCTTCTGGGCTCCGTTCCCCAAAGTCCTCTGTCTTCCTACATCCTGGCTTCTGTTCCCCCATTATCTGGTGTATGGAGACTATGAAGGAGGGAAGAATGGATTAAAATTGGAAAAGCAGGAGGAAGAGGGAGTATATCAGTTATCTCTTCTTGTGTAACAAATTACCCCAACACTTAGCCTCTTTTTAAAAAGATTTTTAAAAATTGGTTTTTAGAGAGCGAGGAGGGGAGAGGGAGAGAGTGATCCAAGAGAGAACGAGCTGGAATCTGCAGTGTCTTTTATGGCCCACCCTCAGGAGTCTCACACCGTTACTTCTGCCACATTTTATATTGGTGAGAAGTGAGTCGCTCAGTACAGATCATACTCAAGGGGAGGAGAATAAATTCCACCTTTGGAGAGAGGCGTATCAAAGGAGCCATAGACATTTTCAAACCACTGCAGGGAAGTTAACTCTCCCCATTCCTTTTTTCTCTCTTTCAAGGTCTTTCTAGGTTACACGGGAAGGTAAGCTCCATGAGGGCACACTGCCATATTCCCGGTGCCTAGAACATGTCTGGCCCATAGTCAGCATGTGGAAACTACCTGGTAAATGAATGTGATCCAGAAATGTTCTTCTGTTTTTTTAATGCTCTAACTCGTAGCATGCCATGCCAACCCTGGGTGGGCGGAGACAGAAAGCCAGCCCCTCGGGTTGGTGTGAGCGCGGCAGGAGAGCGCGTGTCTGCACCTTGACTCTGTAAATAGGAGTTGCTGCCACATCCCGAGGATGCTTGGACCTGCCTGGCTCAGGGGCTTGGCCACTTGGTCAGAGGGCTTGATCTCCTGGGTAAATCGTTTCCCTGTACTGAGCTCATCATGTTTAAGGCTCTGCGCTACAGACGGGCTCGGTAGCCGCATGCCACGGCTACTGCCAGGATGGAGCACTGTCGCCATAATAATCGCAGCACCTGGGATGTGCTCTGGGGTCCTTTCTGCTCATGGGCTTTCTCCCTGTATCCGTTGGCTTTTGCTGCCTAACAAACCATTTCAATACTTAGGGGCTTTGAAAAGTAGCCATTCTTAAGTCTTGGGAGTCTGTGGATCTGCTAGGAAGTTCTGCTGGGTAGGTCTCAACAAATCTCAGCCGAGCTAATGACACATCTGCAGACAGATGGTCGTGGGCTGGCCAGTCACCCTGCTGGCTACCATCAGTAGTATGCCCAGAACCCACCAACAGCCTTTGCCTTGTGCCTGAACCAGTTATTCTAAGGAAGGCAAATCTGCATCCAAAATAGGAAGAAGATACACTCTTCCTCTCTCCTAGGTCAGTACAAATCATGGAAACTTTATATGTGAGAACAGAGCTTGTCTGTATGGAAGGAGTCGTGCTTTGAGGCAGTTACTCATGTCAATCAAACCAGGCATCCTAAAAGAGATGAGCTTTGGGGGGCCTTTTGAGGAAAACAGGCTGAGGCTTAGCGACTAAGTAAAGGGCCTGGCTGCTGAGGGCCTGTTGGATAGGCTGAGCAAGAAAGGGTAGGAAGACAAGGCACGGGCAGTGGGAAGCCAGCCAGGCCAGCGGGGAGAGCTGCACTGGGAGGTCGGCCGGCAGACTGTCTGGGCCCAGCTGGGGACAGTCATAAAACTTAGACTGTCCCAGTTGGAAGGGACTTCAGAAGTTAGCTAGCCGCCTCCTCATTTAATAATGGGGGAACCTGAGGTCTCGGGGTCATGGACTTGC
This sequence comes from Cnephaeus nilssonii, assembly GCF_951640355.1. Classification (NCBI taxonomy): domain Eukaryota; kingdom Metazoa; phylum Chordata; class Mammalia; order Chiroptera; family Vespertilionidae; genus Cnephaeus; species Cnephaeus nilssonii. Next base: position 55,817,160 of record NC_137074.1, read on the forward strand.
TCATGGCCACCCAAAGGCCAGTACAGAGCCCAGATTAGAACCCTAATCTCTGCCTTGGAATCAGATGCTCTTTTGTTCCTGGTTTCTTCCAAGTGCACTGGGGACTTAGGGAACCTGGGAAATCGCACTGGAGCCCCCACCCCCGGCAGCCCTTGCCCCCTTTCCCTCCCCAAAGTCCAGTCTTTTCATTCCTGGGGGAGGCTGGTGCCCTGGCCTTGGCTCCGTCCCCAGCTGAGAAGGAGCGAGTCAGTGGAAAGTTCTCCTGGGGAATGTGTGCCAGGCCTGCCAGAGCCTCACTCCCCCCTTGCTTTTCTCATCCTGACAGAAATCAGACCTCAACCCAGGGCAGAATGCCTTTCAAGGAGGAACTGGATGGCTGGGAGGAAGAGGGGGTGGGAGGGCTGGAGTGGGGGTACATATGGTGGGTGGTTTCTAGCTCCCCCTCCCTTCCCTAGCTTTTCTCTCCTGAATGAAAAGGGGAAATGTCAAGAAGTTAGTTCCAAATTCCAGCTGAACTATTTAAAAGATTTTTGCTTCCCAAGAAATCAAACCTTTAAACTAATTTTGCCTATAAAAATCCATTCCAGAGGTGGGTGATTTAGAGTGGGACAGGCCCCAAAGCGTTGTAGCAAGGAGAGGACTTCTTATTCGGGGGTTGGGAGGTGGGGGCAAAAGGAGCTCTGTCCTTGCAGGGTGATAGACCCATATCCTCCACCTGGGCTGGGCGCGGGGCAGGGGTCTCATCCTCGGCCCCTGCACATACTTCTAACTGAGTATATGATGATACCAAAGATGGCCCCAAAGCCTGTTCCAGCTGTGAGATGATCTGGTGCGGGTCCCAGGCAACAGGCCTCTCTGATCTTTGCAGGTTTTCAATGAACCATGATTTGCCTTTAAGGCCCTGCCGAGATTTAAGTTTATAGCTGCAGGAATAGTGACCCCCAGACCACCTCTAGGGATGATTCCCTTGGTGGGCCAGCCGTGGGAATCCCAAGTTGTACACCCCCTACCGGCCCCCGAGACGGCCCTGGGGGCTCAGAGTGAGGCCTGGGAATGGGTTGAGCAGCAGGCTGCCTGTGCTCCCCTCCTTGAGGGCAGGGATTGGAAACAACAGAAACCCTTACCTGTGTCCCCCCACGAGGAGACAGAGCTTACTCCAGCGCATTTGAAGCTTCTGAGGAGCTCGGCTGGGGGAGAGCAGGGCCATCTGGTCAGTGTCTGCTCCTGGTTTTTGCATCTGGCCTGCGTTCTACTTGTGACAAGAGCAAACTCAGTTAAGGAGATGTTGAAAAGGGCTCCCAGGAAACATGGCCCTTGGGCACCCTGTCCTCCTGCTTCCCACCAACTCGGGGCGCCAACCCTGTGCCTGAAAGAAAAGTGGGAAAAGGATGGCCTAATTCTGGCCAGCAGCCTGGCAGGGGCTGGGCCTCCCCGCAAATGAACTCCCACAGTTATTCCTCAGGTTGACCCAAGTTCTGTAGCCTTCTGTGTTGAGTGTTCAGGGTGCTGTGAGGGCCTCTGAGCCTTCCCAGGGCCTGGCACCAGGGAGGCACCTGATTGCTCTTTGTTGAGCAAAGAAGCACTCTGGGCTGTCGAACTCTCCAGACATGAGGCTTCCTGAACCTTGAGTCTGTGCCCCCTGAGAGCCCGAGCCTTGAGGAAGGTGGCCCAGAGGGGACCCAACAGATAAGAGGAGGGAGGGGGCAGCAAAGATCAACCTCTCCTTCTTTCAAATGGGTTCTAGTACCGGGGAGTGAGCAGCAACCCCCAGCAGCCCTGACAGTCCTCTGTCTGACCCAGAGTCGGCCCTTCCTGGGGAGGGAAACCGGGCAGAAGGTACCCACATCCATCAGCAGAGCTCCGTGAACTTGTGTTCAGATGTCTATTCATATGGGGTGACTGATGCATGGGCACATGTTCCCAAACATAGACCTGCTGGGGCAGGTGCCCACCAGGTCGACCCCACATGCATGCGAACCCATGTGTGTGGCTGACCTACACATATGCACATAGACGCACACATGCACACATATCCCGGAATAGATTTGTACTGATGAGCATTGTAGAGTGGGGTAGGAAGGTCACAGGTCTTGGATTTAGGGAGACCCATGTCCCAGCCTCTTTGCCTGCTAGTTAGCTCTGTGGGTTTAGGCAAATTACTTCACCATTATAAGCCTCATTTTTCCTACCTATAAAAATGGTGCTGACCCCAGGCTCACAGAGCTGTCATGGTATTAAGTGAGATGGATTATGTGAGGGACATGTCGCAGAGCTTGGCACATCTGTGCTAGCAGGTGAGGCAGGCTCAGCCCCTGAAGGGCTGGTAAGATGGTTGTGTGCAGTGGAATGTGTGGGATACCCCAGAACCCCAGCACTGACTCACAGAAACTCCTGAGCCTCCTTTCCTTACCTTTCAAACGGACATAATGGTTCTCTATGCCTCACTGGGATGTTTGGGGACAAGAAAGAGAACAAATTCGAAAATCATGAAAGCTGGAGGGTGCTATATAAAATGGGTGTTTATTGCCATGAAGAGTTGCCTTTGGCTTTCAGACCTGCTACCCCTTCCACCATCAAGCAGGGAGGGCCTCTTGGCTGGTCAGAGCTCAGAAACGCCAGCAGGTGGCAGCCTTGTGGGGCTGTCGGGCTGAGCGGCTGCTCAGTGTCCTCCAGGCACCCGAGCTCGGAATAGCCCCTCTGCTGAGCAGAAGGAGCCTCAGCCGGTCACCCACCAGCTCAGAGAAGCTGAACAGTTTAATCAGCGGCTGGAGAATCCAGAGCCCCATCTGAGGGAAGAAGAGAAAGGGCCACCCATTCGGGAGACATCTGCTCGGTTTCACTACAAAAAGTTCTGACCTGAGGGCATTGGCCAATGAGTACGGATTGCAGGGTGTTTTCATTTCTTGAGCAGGCCAAGGGGAAGTAGCGGAGTGGGGAGGGGGCACTGTAGAGGAGAGGGAAGTACCCAGCTCTCTATTCAGGGAGCACAGAGTCAAACTCAAGGCCACTGGCAGGCTGACCAAGGCCACACACTCTAGACCAGGCGTCCTCAAACTACGGCCCGCGGGCCACATGCGGGTGTTTTTGCCGTTTTGTTTTTTTACTTCAAAATAAGATATGTGCAGTGTGCATAGGAATTTGTTCATAGTTTTTTTTAAACTATAGTCCGGCCCTCCAACGGTCTGAGGGACAGTGAACTGGCCCCAGTTTAAAAAGTTTGAGGACACCTGCTCTAGACCAGCAGTCGCCAACCGGTGGTCCGCGGACCACTGGTGGTCTGCGAGGTCCGTGAGGTCCGAAAGGTTGGCGACCGCTGCTCTAGACCAAGCAGCTCCATCACAGCCCCCATTAGTTTAGTCTTTACTCTCCTTTTATTGATTGAGTGATCTATTGATTGAATGATCTTTGTAATATACTTACAGAAAAGTATTGCTACTTCTGGTTGCTTATCTTAGCTGTTGTCCAAAAGATTCTGGTTTGTTTTTGTTGTTTTTTTCCTTTTTAAAAAACAAGAGCTGGGAAAATAAAGGGTGAGCCAAGGAGAGGGGGTGTAGGGCCCTGCCCTAAGTCTAGGGCTGGGGTAGGCCTGTTGGGGTCACAGCTAAGCCTGTGGTCCCATCTTTCTTGGAGCCAGCAGCCAGTCTGTGGTCAAGTCCTGCCGGCCCTCCCCTCATCACAGCCCGAGAAGGCCCTCAGCTGAGAGTCTCCTGATCTGTACTGACCCCTTGAATTCCTTAGGAACCGGGTTGGCGAATGCAGTTGCCAAGTGTCACTGATGCTACAGAGCAGCCCTGCCCGAGCCCCCCTGCGGTGAGTACCCCCCAGGAGCTGACTGGCCAGGCCCCATGCCACCACCCACGCACCTTCCTCCTGGCCCCTGCGGGCCCAGCCCAACAGTCCCAGATTGTTTGTGTCCTGGGGCTGAGCCTGCCCAAGCCAAGAGGGAGTGATTGGAAGGCGAATGAGGGAGGGAGAGCAGGGAGGGGGTGAATTTCTCTTTTTTTTTGCACACACCCTTATAAGGCTACTGAAGTCATTACCGATGTAACAAACCAACTAAGCAAGCAAGCAAGCTCCTCTCACCAATGTTCCCTTCTATAAACACAGCCTGGCCAGCCCCCACCATTCCTTCCCCTCCCCTTTACCCTGCCTCCCTCAGGGATTTGCTCTCCCCTGACGTCTCTTTTTCACCCGGCCCCTTTTCCTCCTGCTTCTTTCCTTTTTCCCTCACTGGTTGCAGGGGGAGGGAGCCTGCCAGCTGTGAGGGCCTCTGCGGCCGAGGAGTTGGTGCTGATGGTGGAGATGGTGACTGCTATGGGACCCTGAGGCCTAGCTGGCCAGCAAGAGGGCAGGGTTGGCCAGAGGAGGAGGACGGCGAAGGCGTGCGGGGGGTGCTGAAGAGGCGTGTGGAGACCCGGCAGCACACGGAGGAGGCCATCCGCCAGCAGGAGGTGGAGCAGCTGGACTTCCGCGACCTCCTGGGGAAGAAGGTGAGCACCAAGACCGTGTCGGAGGAAGACCTGAAGGAGATCCCAGCCGAGCAGATGGATTTCCGCGCCAACCTGCAGCGGCAAGTGAAGCCAAAGACCGTGTCCGAGGAAGAGAGGAAGGTGCACAGTCCCCAGCAGGTTGACTTCCGCTCTGTCTTGGCCAAGAAGGGGACTCCCAAGACCCCAGTGCCTGAGAAAGTACCACCTGCAAAACCTGCCACCCCGGATTTTCGCTCAGTGCTGGGCAGCAAGAAAAAATTACCAGCAGAGAATGGGAACAGCAATGCTGAGGCCTTGAATGCCAAGGTGGCAGAAAGTCCCAAGGCTGTGGTCAATGCCCAGCCTTCAGGGTCCCTGAAACCTGTGGGCAATGCCAAGCCTGCTGAGACCCCGAAACCCATAGGCAATGCCAAGCCTGCTGAGACTCTGAAACCTGTGGGTAATGCCAAGCCAGCTGAGACCCCAAAACCGTTGGGCAATGCCAAACCGGGTGAGACCCCCAAACCCTTGGGCAACGCCAAACCAGCCGAAACCCCAAAACCCCTGGGCAACGCCAAACCAGCCGAAACCCCGAAACCCCTGGGAAATGCCAAGCCTGCTGAGATCCTGAAACCTATGGGCAATGCCAAGCCTGTTGAAACCCCCAAACCCCTGGACAATGCCAAGCCAGCTGAGATCCCAAAACCAGCTGGGAAAGAAGAACTCAAGAAGGAGGTTAAGAATGATGTGAACTGCAAGAAGGGGCATTCAGGAGGCACAGATAAGGAACAAAGGTCAGAGGGCCAAGGGGCTGCCCCGACCTTCACGGAGAAGCTGCGAGATGTCCATGTGGCAGAGGGCGAGAAGCTGCTGCTCCAGTGCCAGGTGTCCTCTGACCCCCCGGCCACCGTCACCTGGACGCTGAATGGAAAGACACTCAAGACCACCAAGTTCATCATCCTCTCCCAAGAAGGTAATGAGGGCAGGGCTGGGGAGGAAGGGGCTTTTGATCGCTGCCAGCTCATGGAGCCGTGGTCTTATTGATCAGCACTCATAGCCCAGAGCCTCTGTGTCCCCCTCAGTCACAGGACAGGTGCCCCACTCAGGGTCCGTGGGAGGTGTGGGTGGGAGTCTGGTTCTACGGCGCATGCCCATGTCTCGGCATCTGTCCAGCAGAGCCCTCTCCCAGCACCCCAGCAGCAGCCCCCTCAGAGCATGGGGGCCTGTACTAATGCCCCACAGCTCTTGCTCGGAGAAGGCTCTGTTCACAGGCTTGAAAATAGAGGCCCAGGGGCTGGTGCCTCCCAGGGGCTCTGAGCTAACAGTTGCTTTTGCAGCAGCATTCTGGGTTTGGGGACGGGTGTGCAGTGATGGGATGGCTCAGGACTGATTTAGGGTCAACAGCTGAAGTCTTGATAACATTGTGGGTTTGAAGGGACCTGTGCGGGAGCCCAAAACTCCAAACTCCCCCTATGGCACACACTTACCGGCAGACAGAGCTGCTCGCTTCCTAATTTGGATGAGACTTTGGTTTGCTGCTATTTCACATTCTTGAGTGGTGGGGAGAAGAAGGGGGGCTCTAAGCCTTGCCATCTGGGTCCTTTCAGGGTCTGGAGTTCTAAAGAAGTGATGGGAGTGAGGGGGTATTTTCCCTGGACCCTCAATTTGGTTTGAAATGTTTTTGTAAATCCCAAACCTGGGAGGGAGCTCCAAGACCAGCAGACTTCCCACGCCCGACTCTGGTGGCCAGCGCTAGAATGGGGTCCGGCCTGAGCGTGAAGCTGATGCTGGTGGCTCTGGCGGGGCTGGGTACAAAGCTTCCCGGAAGTGACATTTTACCTGGAGGGGCAGAGAGCTGCCACAGCGGAGGCCCGAGATGACAGGTCCTGTCAAATCCAGAGCAGCTGAGATGTCAGAAACATTCCCCGCACTGCACGCTGCTGCTCTCCTCCTGTCCTCCGACTGCTCTCCATTCGAGACCTCCCTGACCCCTTGATCTGTTTCCTGCCTCCCTCCTAAACCCAGAGTGAAGCACTCGAAGATAGCAGTAGCCCCCTCAGCTCAGGACGAAGCTTCTCTCTTCACGCTGCATCTCAGACAGCAGATCTGGAACCCCGGAGCATTTTGAATCCACATGCTGAAGTAGTAAAGGGGAAATGGGCCAGGAGAGAGAAAAAGGTGGAATTTTCTGCTGATGTGTGTTGACAGGATACCTCTTTCACAGGCCTATGGCCATATTGGGAGGGGCCTCCAGAAGTCATCCACCCCTGCCTCTGCTAGGTCAGCCTGCACACACCGGGGGCATGAGGATGGCTGTGGTGAGATGTCCAGGGGAGTGGATGCCACAGCCGTCCCTGTCACCTCCGTGGGCCCCTCTCATTTGGAAAGTCTTTGTTAAAACTGATCCGGACCTTTGATCAGGAGCCTTTCCCTGTGGTCATCTGTCTGGGCAGCAGGGAGGGTAGGCAGCTGCCGCCCTTGGGACATGAGTGCCACATAGGCTTGCGCCATGTGATGCCCACGGCAGCACACCTTCAGGAGACGGATGTTCCGCCAGCTGAAGGCAAGGCCCAAAGCTGTGCGCCTGGAACCTGCAGAGGCACCAGCAGCCACTGATAAACAATCCACTCAGCTAAACTAAAGAAATGAAAAGAAGGCCAGCACAAGGAGAAGAGAGAGAGAGAGAGACTGGGAAGGGGGTGGGAGGGGATTATGCAGACAGCCCCGAGTCCAACTTTTAAAAATATTTTAAATATTTGTAATTCTCCTTTGAAAAGTAAGAATAGCTGGCATGTATTGAACACTATGTGCCCGGCACTGTCCCAGACATCTGACACTTTTCACTCATTTAATCCTCACAGCTACTACACTGCCCATCCAACAGAGACGCTAAGTACTTTGCTCAGGGTTGCGCAGCTAGTTAGTAACAGGGCTGGGATTTGAATGCAGGCAGTCCCGCTGCCTAGTGGTCGGCAAACTCATTTAGTCAACAGAGCCAAATATCAACAGTACAACGATTGAAATTTCTTTTGAGAGCCGAATTTGTTAAACTTAAACTTCTTCTAACGCCACTTCTTCAAAATAGACTCGCCCAGGCCGTGGTATTTTGTGGAAGAGCCACACTCAAGGGGCCAAAGAGCCGCATGTGGCTCGTAAGCCACAGTTTGCCGACCACGGGCCTAGACCACTATGACATGTTACCTCTAAGTTAATTCTGTTAACACGTCCGCATGCTGGTGCAGCTGAGAAACCTTTCATGATCCATCAGCTCACCAAGGGAATTGTCCATCAAGGAAAAATGCTAATGGCTACTCCTCAGCATGGTCAACAGTGGTCAGGAGGCTGGAAGACCGGTGGTGCCCTCAGGCTTGCCTAGTTTCTGGTAGTTTCACTGCAGTGGGGGAAGCAGACCCTGAAACAGGCCTGTCTATCTTGCCACGGAGAGAGAATGCCTTGTCTCAAAATATCAGCCCCACTTTCTTTCTGTCCACCATTCCTTCTTCAGAGCTTCCCTCTCCAAGTCTTCGAGAACCTGGGCAAAACAGGGACCCAAGAGAGAGCCTATCTTAGAGTTCAGCGACCACTTCAGCAGGCCCCACTGCACAGGGTAGGTCCCTCAGAGAGCTGTGAGTGGACCTGCTGTCGATAGAAAGAGAGGACGTGTGCTCAGTGACCAGACCATCCCCGTCAAGTGCCTGCTTCTGGGAGAGGAGGAGAGGGAGCTGAGCGCTGGGGCCCTGGCGGTGAGAGAGCTGGGCCTAGGAAGGAACCGTGAAGGTGGGCCAGGACTCCCAGCCCGGAAGAAGGAGGGGGTGGGTTTCCCAGGTAGGGGCACAGCAGCAGTGAGCACAGGCCTGCCCACAGCACGGTTGGGGCTGTGGAGGAAGGCATGGCCTCATTCCACCCTGTGTCATGCTGAGGGCTCTATTCCAAAGGCAATAGGGAGCCAGGAAAGGGTTTTGAATGAGGAGCAATGCACACCAAGCTGGGGTTTAGGGGGCTTGATTGACTCCATGCCCAGAGCCATGTGAGGGGCCTGCTGAAGAGGACAGGGAGGAAGGTGGTGGGCCTGAGCTAACAAGGTAGACATGGGCACAGACAGGAAGTAACCTGTTGAAGAAGCCAGGACAGAATTCACAGAACCTGTGGCTTGGAAGGGTGGGGGTTGAGGGGTAGAGAAGAGAAAGGAGTGGAAGACCACTGAGCGTCAGTGTCTGGGGTCACAGTGGAGGCATCAGTGGATATGGGAAGCTGTGGTTTGAGGTGGTTCGTAGGAGAAGATGGAAGGGATGGCTCTGCGGGTCTCCAGGCCCTTCACACCCCACAACACCCTCTCGCCCCCGCCTCCTGACTTGGAACTCTTCTTGCCCCACTGCACAGAGCCCTGTGCTGTCTGCTCTTCTAAGGTCAAGATTCACTTCCTCCAGGGTGCCTTCCGGGACTGTGTGACCGGCCTTTGGCCACAGAGGCTCTTATGCTCTCCTCCCCGTACCTCATGTTTGTCTGGGCACCAACTGCTAGTGGATGCTCTGTTTCTACATTTCAGGGGGCTTCTCGCCACCTATAACTTGGATAGGGCTCGTAGCCTGCAGGCCTCCCGAAACAGGATTAAATCAACCCCATTTAGTGCCCAGGAGAGCAGAGTTGTGACAGCAGCCCAGTCGGTTGGAGCCCATTAATTTTCGGAGGAACATATGGAGGTGTCCTCCCTCTTCCTGCATCTCCCAGAGCTGCAGGTGCCTGGTGTTCACGTACAATGCTGGGCCCGCCCTCCAGGCCCGTAGGGTGGGAGGCCAGGGAGCCGAGGGGCTCTCTGCTGCTCCCAAGGGGCTTTCTTCTTTATGCCTTGTTCCTGTCCCCAGGCCAGACTTCTTTCCTAGCAAACATCTCTCCCAGTCTAATGACAAGGATTCATTTTTGTTGCTGTAGTCAACGGTGATTCATTTTTTAATTGCTTTCTGTGTGAGATCTTGCAAAAGCTTTTTGAAAGCTTCTATAAGTTCGTTCTACAAAAGGATTTATGTAGTACCTACTTTGTGTGAGGCACTATTCTAGCCCTTTTCATTGTAGGCACAACCCACTCACGAATTCTGAGTTGGGAGGGGTTTTTTCCCTTTAAGAAACTGCAGGTAAACCTTGGAAATTCTGTGGGTTTGGTCCCAAACCACTGCAGTAAAGCAAGTCGTAATGCAATAAAACAAGTTGTAATCTTTTTGCTGGTGAAGAATCTTACCTTCAGTTTGTAAAAAAAAAAAAACCCAACCTCAATACCTGTGAGGCGCAATAAAGCAAGGTATGTCTGTATATTATCTTTTACTAGAGGCCTGATGCACGAAATTCTTGCAAGGGTAGGCCTTCGCTACCAGTATCCTTGTGGTCCCGCTGCCTCACGCCCCCACCCCCCCACCAACCCTCCACCTTGGCCTGGCGCTGCCTGCGCCAGGTTCCCTGGTTCCACGGAGCCCCTCCCCATCCCCATCCCCTTCGATCACACCGCAGAGGGTGGCCTGGGCCTCCCTCTTTGGAGTGATCACAAAGCAACCCCCCCTCCCCCCCGCCAAGATTGATCGCCCCACTGGCCGGTGGCCTGGACCTCCCTCTGCGGGGCCATTGTGGGGCGATGGTGGGCCCCCCACCAATCGCATCGCACCAGCCTTGTTTGGCCTGGCACCAGTGCGTGTCATAGCGTGGTCATCCAGAAGATCGTCCAGAAGGTCGTTCTGCTGTTCGGGTGTTCAGTCGATTTTCAGATTACACTTTTATTATTATAGATAAGGTAGGTTATATTTGATTAAATGTTTGCGACTTTCTTTTGCGTAAATCTTACCAGGTCACCTGCTCAGTATGACAAATATTTTTGTTACTGTGACTGCATTCCAGGCTCAGGAAACATTCATAATAGCTATAGTCACTGCCCTCCAGAGCCAGTGTGGGAGACAGGCACTGCTTTCAGCAATGGTCTGGAGAGACCTGTTTTGATTCAGATGAGCTCAGAAGAGGTCCATCTATGGCCTTAGGAGTGCTCAGGAGTGACATGAGGGCACTGTCCCTGAGGAGGTGACTTGGAGCTTGTCGCTCTGTCCAGACACGCCAGGAGCCAGGCCCTGCCGACTGAGGCAGCCTCGGAGCAGAGTCTCCAAGGCTTCGGGCCGCGCCGTCCACCATGCACACCCCTGTCCTCTCCATGCCCCACACACTCGGGAAAGGAGCCAGGTGGGGATCTCAGACCCCATGACTGTGAGAGGCTCTCCCAGGGACAGTTTAGCTGAGCCATTCATTGGATTCCTGGCTCTGTGGTAACCTCTCCCATCCCCCTCACCTCCCTCTCAAAATTCCCCACCAGGCTGAGGCTTCTCACAAAAACAGGCTGGGAAACGCGTTCCTTCTGGAGGTCAGGAATAAGCTGTCCCACAGGAAATACCAGATTCTTCTCTCTGAGCCTGCTGGGTCCCTCCCCCAGCCCACGCGAGTGGCCAGGGGTCCAGGCTTTAAGCAGCTGGAAACGCTGCCTGCTCTGATGCTTTCCCTGGTGAGGGGCAAGGGCTGGGGTCTAAATGCTCCACTTGTCCTGGTGGTCTCTCTACTGTCTCTGCAGTTTGTGCCATTTGGGTTTAAGGCTGAAGGCGGGAGTGGGGGTGGGGGTGGGGGTGGGGGGGCTGGCGCTGAAACCCAAAGGCAATCAAGGATTCGAACAGGATGTGCACTGGGAGTGGGTATCTGCTCCCAGAGCCTTCATCTCAGACTGAGGGGAAATGGCAAGATGGGGTCTGTTTCCTTTCAGCTTTAAGTTTTGGGGCCAGAGGTCATATCAGCCTTCTGCGGCCCCAGATAAATGGAAATTTCTCTCTCTAGAAAATAGTTAACCTCATTCCTCCATTCCTGTGCCTCACAGTTCATGGTCTCGTGATGAAAGTCCTAAAAATCCAACCTAAACTCTTTCTGTTGCAGTTTCTGCAGATTCTGTGCCCTACAGTGAAAGAGATCCCGGCCCATTGCCCTCCCCTGTGGGAGAACTTAGTGAGGTCTTGCCAAGAGGCAAGGTCTTATAAGGGGGTGGAGGGTGCAGATCAGCCATCCTGCCTCAGGTGGTCAGTAGACGGCAGTTTCCTTGTTTTTGTGTTTTGTTGTTGTTGTAGTTTCTTCAAATACAAGCAAATGTTATTTGGAAAGTCACAGAGTTAGAAAAAGTGAGCCAGCTGAGCTGCGTGGGCTCAGGAAACAAGGCAAAAGAATGGCCCTTGGAGCTTAGGAGAGAGTAAGAGCAAAGGTGCTTCCTTGAAGGAGGAAGAGGGGGGAAAGGTGCAAGTATGCGAGAGAGAGAGAGAGAGAGAGAGAGAGAGAGAGAGAGAGCGAGAGCGAGCGAGCCGAGGTGTCCCTGTTTAAGGCAGACCCAGGTGCCAAGAAGTAAAGGCAACTGTTACGACTCCGCTTTCCCTCACAGCCTTAGGGAGGCTCTCTGGGCAGAATTGACATCATCCTTCCTCTCTCTGAATATCCTCGTATTTATTGGTCAAGTCTGTGCATCTGTCTAATCGAGGGGAGGGTACTTTTTGAGATCAAAGGCCTTTGGGAGTTGTGTCTGTCGACCTCCCTTCTGGCCATGCCACCTACACATACACACAGCTCTGCCCACCCAGGGCAGTGGCAGGGGGCAGGGAGGTGGCCAAAGCCATTGCTCCAGACAGCAGAATGCACTCAGCTCTGGCTTTCCCAACTCCCCCTTGTGTGATGACTGCTCCCCTGACAGCAGGGGCAGCTTTGGACAGGACATCACGCTCTTGGCTTATAAGTCTCAACACAGGAACTAGGGAAGTGATTGCTGTCCTCCTACCTGGCCCGGCAGGCTCAATATTCAGGGGATCCCCCAGAGAACAACCTAGCCTAGAGAGACCCAGACTGGGTAAGGACCAGACCCCAGATTCCTGTGAATGCTCAGCCTGACTCTTCCTTCCCCAACCAGGCCAGAAGAGGAGTGCTGGGGCGAGGTAGGCCAGGTGAGAGTCCGTGGGGATAGAAGGCCATCTCTTGTGTCTGAGGTGACCAGAAGACCCCACACTGAAGGGAGGCAGCTCCAAAGTGCCCCACAGTTCAGATACCGTTCCTGAAAAACCAGCTCCGGGATCCCAGGCAGATCTCCCCACAGGCCAATGCCCTGCTGGACAGGGACTCCTGCCCCCCCCACCCCCACCCCTCTGTTCAGAACCCCTTTTTCTAAGATGCATTCCCAGAATCGCTGCTGTAAACTGTGCAAGCTCCCGCAGTGGCCACTGTTCCTAACACAGGTCTGTAATGACCTGCGCCGGCTACTGCTTATCTCTGGGTGAAGTCCCAGAAGCCCCATGTGCGCGGCCTGTGTCCACCTGCTCCTTCATTGTACTAGATGGCAGAGACGATTTCTTTCCCTTCTTCTGTTCCTCCTCCTCCTCCTCCTCCTCCTCCTCCTCCTCCTCCTCCTCCTCCTCCTCCTCCTCCTTCTCTTCTTCTTCTTCTTCTTCTTCTTCTTCTTCTTCTTCTTCTTCTTCTTCTTCTTCTTCTTCTTTTTTAATGTCCTCATAAGAGAACTCTCTGGAAAGGGTTAGGGCCGTGGTCGGCAAACTGCGGCTCGCGAGCCACATGCGGCTCTTTGGCCCCTTGAGTGTGGCTCTTCCACAAAATACCACGGCCTGGGCGAGTCTGTTTTGAAGAAGTGGCGTTAGAATAAGTTTAAGTTTTAAAAATTAGGCTCTCAAAAGAAATTTCAATCGTACTGTTGATATTTGGCTCTGTTGACTAATGAGTTTGCCGACCACTGGGTTAGGGGACTCGTAAGGAGTATGTTTGGGGATCAGTTATTTGGGATCTGAGTTAGCAGGAGTGCCCTGGCGTTACTTGGGTTAGGGATTGGTTCCCCCCGGGCCTCTGACTTCTGGGCTCCCTGAGGCTGCCCATGTGAATAACACTTGCCTCCTGTGCTCCAGGTTCCAGGGCAGGTATTGGACCCATACCTGGTCCACTCAACCGTTCTTCCTCTCCCTCTCCAGGCTCCCTCTGCTCCGTCTCCATCGAGAAGGCACTGCCAGAGGACAGAGGCTTATACAAGTGTGTAGCCAAGAATGGCGCTGGCCAGGCTGAGTGCTCCTGCCAAGTCACTGTGGACGGTAGGTGGTGCCCACCCGTCGCCATCACGCAACCCCACCTTCCACACACCCTCCTTCCACCGCACCCGAGCAGAACGGCACCAAGGTTGCCGTCGCTACCCAAGGCATTCCTTTGGTGGGTGTCAAGTCACCTTTTGCAAAAACACAACAGGAAGGAAAGTGGGAGCCCTGCTTGAGGGTCCTGTGTGGCCTCAGCCCCACTCCTGGCTGGGAGGAGGAGGGGCTCACCTTGTTGCCACCTCTCCCCCGTCTTGGCCCCACCCCCAGAACCTTGCTGAACAGGGAAGCCAGGCACAGGGCAAGAAGAGAAAAGACACACCCACAGGAAAGTGACTGCAGAGTATTTTACGAGCCGCCACAAACAAGTGCCCGCGCTGGCAGGACAGCCCGTGAGGAGTAGGGAGCAGAGCGGGGTCCATGTGGGGAGGCTGCGTGGAGGAGGTGAGTCGGGCTGTGACTCTGTAGGGACAGGGCTGCCTCTGCAGGAAGGAAAAGGCACTGGTAGCACCCGGAGGGAGGGGAGGACACATGTGGGGACAGGGAGTCCTGCCAGGTCTGCGTGGAGTTTCCCTGATGAAGGGGCAAGACCAGGCTGTGAGGAGCTGGATTTGTCCTAAAGGAATGCAGGCGGTGTGTTTGTGACGTTGTTTCTCCTTCTGTGCGTGGCTTAGAACTAAAGACTCGGAAGTGGATCAGACCTGTGCTGGTTCAGGCTACCACCTCCTTTTACAGAATAGAAAACTGAGGCCAATCAGAGAGGGACAGCATCCTGCGTGAGCTTCCCTGGCCCCGTTGGGCCGGGCCAGGGCCGGAAGCCCACTCGAGACTCAGTCCCGTACCCTTTCTTTTTATATTGTTATTTGCTTGGAACTGTTAAAAACGTAGTTTTGGGGGGAAACGATTTCTTGCCCTTGAAATGCTGGTTAGTAACCTATCGTGGCACTGTTAAAACTGGTGTCCAGAGAAGGCATCGGGAAGACCATCGTGGCTGCTCTGGATGCTGAATGTGATCACTCGGACTCGGAAATTACAACCCATGTCATTGTTGGTCCTTAAGATGTAGAGTTTTTGTCCCCATTCTGGATTTTATCATCTGATTTCCTGGTCACAAAAGCTGAGATCTATGACATATAATGAATGGGAGAGGAGAAAAAAGAGTCTTAAAAAGAAAAATCTTTTTAAAAATGCACACAATTAAATTTTCAACACAAATTAAATTGTCCACCACCAACAGGAAAGCTGAAGTTGTCAAATATTGTGCATCTACCCAGAGTTCTGTGGATGTCTTTGCCGCAGGGGCTCTGAGGCTAAGGAAACAGATTGGATGGGTTAAGGTGTGTGGTCAGTTCCGAGAGGCCTTGGAGCACATGTTTTGAGGCTCTGAGTAGGGGCTGCTGCTCGTGGTTAGTTACTCTCAGGTGTGACCTGGGATGTCACCCACCCAGGTAGATCCTGCTTCTTTCTAGACAGGTGCTGTAGTTAAAAAAAAAATAGTCTTTCCGGGAACTTGACCCTAGACGCTTATTCCTCACAGCCCCACTACTCATGTGGGACCCAAGCCAGTTCCAGCCAACCTTGTAGCTCAGCCGGCTAATGAGATTATCTGCCTGGGGAATCCCTCTTTGGGCCCTATTTACACTGCTAGCTGAGGCAGGGCCGTAGTTCATTCTCCTTATCTGCAAAACGTCAGCACCTTTTCGAGAAACAGCAAGTGGTTTCTTTTTAAAACCAAACTTTGTTTTCAAAATAAAACTTCCTTTTCCCCTACAGGATACATTTGGGGATTCTTTTCTTGTTAAAAAGTTTTGAGGCTGATGGGGCATTGTTGCCCATAAATTGGTCTCCTAGTTCATTCTCTTGCTCTCTCCATGAATCTTGATGACCTTCATTATTTATCTCTGGTGCCTGCTAGGAGGCCACTGCAGGATTTGGCCTCAGGCTGCAGATTGGGAGCTGGGTCTTTGAAGAGAGCAAGGAGAGGGATCTGAGGTAGACAAGCCAAGATACTGGACTGACTCAGCTGCTTGGGTTTGGTTTGGTTTTGACAAAGAGACAAAGGGCAGCCCCCTTGACTTGCCCGGGCTTTCCCGGTTGCTATACTTGGAGATAAGTTAGTGTCCTGTGTGCAGGTGGGCTTCTGGCCACATGTAGCTTCATGTTTCCCTCAAGCGCAACCTCTGGGGAATAGTCGAGGACTGCAGTCCGCTTACCTGCCCCGCTGTGCTCCAGTGGGCTGAACAGGTTTCTTGTCCTTGGTCTGTCTCCTGATCTTCTCAGCGTCCCCTCTTCCCAAGGCAGCAGCCCTAACTTAGAGAGCCCAGTGGGTCCATGTACCCTTTGAAATTATGGACACAATTTTGTGTTTGTGGATGAGAGCAGTTTTAGAAGAGAGGATCCATAGTTCTACATCAGATTCTCAAAATGAGTCACGGATTAAAATACACTGGAGAACTACTTGCCAGGTGAGGTAACCGTGACTGCATTGTCAGGCCCAGTCACTGTGGGGTCTCTCTCACCTGAAGCTGCTGCCTGATCTCTGGAGAGGCCCGTCCTGCACTCCTCCCAAGGGGCAGTGAGGTCCCGCTGCACGAGGGTGGAGAACTGCTGACGTCAGGCAGGCTCCCCCCTGCCGCCCAGCAGTGCCCTGCTCCCGACAGCGCTGTCACTCACGCAGCCGGTGCCAAACGCCATTAAGACTGTACATCTGCGGCCAATGTAATGATATAGTTTAAGGCCTCATAAAATGACTTTGGCTCGCTGGCTGTTCTGTATTAACCACACTGCTGTTTCCCTCTCATAGGGGAGGGGAGGTAGCCTTTATGAGGCAGCAGCTCGGGCTGTTGTAGTTGTGCTCTGAGTGTTTTCTCAAAGAAAAAGGGTGCTGGTGCTCTTGTGCGCTTTCTTGATTCTGGTCACACTGCCCTTCCTCCCAAGTGCAGCCTAAGCAAGCGTCAGCTTGTACCACAGAAGGACAATGAAGCCTGCAGTAGGTGAGGACTTGCCAGAAAACTCCCCCAGGAGGAGCAAAGGCTGACCTTCAAGGCCCAACTTGTACAGTTTTAGTTTATGCATTAGGAGGGCAGTGTCTTTCTCACTGAGAAAACCGAGGCTCA
The DNA here is from genome assembly GCF_951640355.1 of Cnephaeus nilssonii. Classification (NCBI taxonomy): domain Eukaryota; kingdom Metazoa; phylum Chordata; class Mammalia; order Chiroptera; family Vespertilionidae; genus Cnephaeus; species Cnephaeus nilssonii. The sequence goes on from NC_137074.1 coordinate 55,833,879, forward strand.
GCGAGAGTCAGCAGCCTTCCCCGGTCACGAAGGCAGCATGCAGGAGGTGCGGCGTCTCTGGGTGTCTCTGATCTCGGCACACACCCTTCCAGCCACCCAGCACAGGGAGTCACAAAGGAGTTACCCTGGCAGGACTTGAACCGGGGTGTGCCTGGTTCTGAAGCCTGCACATTTCCAAATAAAATTGGTGTTTCAAAAACACTTGAATATTGGTGAATGGTATGGTTTAACGTGGAACAAGCATATAACGCACTTAGCATTATGGCCTCCTGTCTAGTGAATAGCATGGCAGTGTCCACTCTCCAGTAACAGCCCTCCCTGTTGGGAAGTGCTTTGCATATGTGGCCTGAGTGACCCATTACCTCTTATTCTGACCCAGGTGAGAGGTGAGGAAACAAAGCTCTTCTGTAGGCCAAAATCCCCAGACAGGAGCCAGAGGACACCTCAGTCCCCTACCTGGCTAAGGGCATCTGGCCTCAGCTGCTGGTGAGACCGAGGGCTTCATGACCATGGAGAGTTGTGCACATGTTGGTAGGAGGTAACGTTCCAGTGGGCACCCACACTATCACTCATCCAACAAATGTGCGGGTGCCCACTCTGTGCCAGGCACTGCTCCGGGAGCTGAGGCTGAAAGCAATGAGCCAAACAGAAGTTTCTACTCTCAGGGACTTGACATTCTAGTGAGCGGGAGACGGTAATGAGGATGAACAGATATGTCATAAACTCTCAGGCAATGCCACGTGTTTGAAAAAAGCAAAGTGGGGTAATGGGAGTAGGGGAGGCTGCTTTGGAGAGGATGGTTGCCAGGCCTCTCAGGAAGTGACATTTGAACAGAGACCTGAAGGATGGGAGAGAAGGCGTGTCAGAGGCAGAGGTAATGGTGAGAGCAAAGCCCTGAGGTGAGACTATGCTTGAGACATTCCCAGAAGAATAAAGAGGCAGATGGCTGAGCCTGAACAAGGGGCAGAGTGGCGGGATATGAGGTTGAGGAGGACCAGCGACCAGATTTGCCAGGCCATGTAGGCTGAACAAGGAAACTGGATTTTATTCTAAATGAGGGACAACGCTGAACATCTAAAGGATCACTCAGGTGGCATGTGGTGACCAGACTCAGAGGGGTAAGAGGGAGAGCAGGAAGACCCTCTGGGAGTGGCTGAAAGGGTCCAGGCAGGAGACAGTGGCAGGTTAGGCTCTGTGGGAGAAGTGGGAAGTGATCAGATTCATCATCTGTTTTGCTGGTAGGGCTGATAGGACTGGCTGATGAATTGGAAGTGGAGAGATAGGGAAGTCAAAGGCAACGCTTCGTGTTTGTGGGGAGCGTGTGCGGATCAGTGGTGGTGCCACCTACTGAGATTAGAATGCAGGGGCTGGGGCAACAAGCAAGAGTTCCCTGCGGTACCCATGAGACATCCAGGTGGGCATGTCACATGGCATTTAGATGAATCCAGGTTGAGGACAGAGGCCAAGATGGGAGACAGGATATGGAGAACCATGCGCATAGGAGGCCATTTAATGCCCTGGGATTCAATGAGGTCTCTAAGGAGTGGCTGTGGATGGACCCAGGAAGGAGGCAGAATCCAACATTGAGAAGCAGGGCAGGACAGAAGTCTGTGAAGGCGATGGGATGGAATGGTCCCAATGAGAGGGACAGGAAGAAATCCAGGAGAGAGGGGTGTCCCGGAAGCCAATGGTGGTCATTTTGATAAGAAAGGAGAGATGGAGATCAATGCATCAAATGATGCTGCAAAGTAGAGTAAAATGAGCCTGGGCGTTGGCCATGGGATTTGGGAAGCTGGAGCTCATTGGTAACCACGACAAGGGGGTCTCGGGGAGGGATGGTAAAAAAAACCTGATTTGAGTTGTACAGAGACCGAGTCTGGAGGGCTGAGTCCAGAGCTAGAGTGGAGGGGAAGGGGTGAGGCATTGTCCATATAAGGACACGTTTTCCCCTCTCTATGGAGGCCCCCACATCCCTCACTGCCATCGTCCTACCCCATGCTGCTTTGGGCATGACCCGACCAGCAAAGGACTCCAGTCCTGGGGCCCAGACCTAGAAATGGAGTTCCATTTCATCAGCAACTGATTAAAATAGACAGAAAATACAAGCTGCTCTTAAACTTTTATTACTATTATTTTTATCCCCTGGGCCACTGTGTGAGCACAGAGCTGGTTTTGATTAAGCCTGGTCCTTCCAGCCCCTCCTCGATGCGGTTCTCACAGAGGTCTAGTGGCTTGTGGGGCATGCACATCCCCTGGGGTGGGGGTGAGGCTGCAGAGGGAAGAGAGGCTCCAAGTCAGGGGTGGGCCTGGTTTGAAAGGGAAAATGAGCCCTTTCCTCATGGCCAGATGGAAAGATAAGGTGCAGAGAACTTCTTAAACAAGGCTCGGAGCCCATGGCAGGGGAGTCCACTCACACGGTGTAAAGCCAGCGCCTGAGCTGAAGACAGATGCAGAGGCTAGAAACAGGCGGTGGGGGCTGGTCAGGGAGGGCTTCCTGGAGGTGGAGAGTTCTAAAGCAGATGTGGAAGGCAGCAAAGAAATGTGACGAGCAGGAGGGGCAAGTAATAAGAAGCAATCATCTTTCTGCTCTCCAGAGCACGTGGCATGCATTCTTCTTCTTTTTTTTTTTAAATTTCTTTATTGATTAAGGTATTACATATGTGTCCTCATCCCCCCATTAACCCCTCAACCCCCCCACACTCATGCTCTCACCCTGCCCCCCTGTTGTCTGTGTCCATTAGTTAGGCTTATATGCATGCATACAAGTCCTTTGGTTGATCTCTTCCCCTTACACCCACCCTCCCCGACCTTCCCTCTGAGGTTTGACAGTCTGATCGATGCTTCTCTGTCTTTGGATCTGTTTTTGTTCATCAGTTTATGTTGTTCATTATATTCCACAAATGAGTGAGGTCATGTGGTATTTATCTTTCTCTGACTGGCTTATTTCACTTAGCATGATGCTCTCCGGTTCTTCTTTGAGCCCAGTAACCCGGGGCCTGGGGAGTGCGATGCTTCGGTAAGGTACTTCTGATGCGCAGCCGAGCTTGAGAACCACAGAGGTTGACAGATGTGTACCGAGGATGGTGCTGCAGCTGAGAATGACCACTGTGCCTGGGGAAAAACCAGTGTGAGAAAATGAAGTCATCCTCTTCCCATGGTGCTCTGTGCTCTTCCATCCATGTCCACATGGACCCTGGGGTGTGGGCCACCCAATGAGGAGACAGGACAGGCGCAATGACAGCTATAGATGGAGGGGACCCTGACTCACCGTGGGGGGCGTTTCTGCTCTTACAGAAGGTGGTAGAAGGACAAGGCAGCGAGGAGTGGAGGCAGGGGAGGGGCTGGGCATCACGTGCTGCTGTGAAGGATTTGCTTCATTCCCTCAGCCCCATCCCCTGCCACGTGCTGCTTGACGCTCCACCTCATCATTCCTGCAGTTTCACTGCAACTCTGGGCCGACTCCCTGGGACCTCTGTGCCTCGCTGCCTCCGGAGCCTGGACAATGCCTGTCCCAGGCCTCCACCCCTGGGTTACCCAGCTAGTAGGGAGGGGGCAGGCATGAGCTTGGGAAGGAAGCCTGACGGGTGTGGAGGGTTTATATGGGCAGATCCACATTCTGGAGCAGGAAAGACCTAAGTGCCATCTAGAAGGAGCAGGGCATGCAGATGGGAGCACCAAGAATCCCCTAGCTCTGTGCTCCCCATTCCCACCCCCACAGCCCTCAGGAGAGAGTGTGTGTTAGCAGCCAGGACTGCCCCCCAGGAGGCAGGGACAGCAAGATGGCCTTCCTCCCCAGCCAAGCCACAGGAATGTGGCTGCTGCCTCAGCTGGAAAGCCCCACCCCCTCCTTTCTCCCTCCGCGTTTCCTCTCTTCAGGAGCAGGAAAAGGATGGACAGGAAGGGGCTCTGAGGGGAGGCTCCCTCCCAGCACGGGCCCTGAAGAGCGTTCCTAGTGGGGAAACGCTGCGGCATAGTGATAGCCGTTGGGCCAGCTGCTGCTTATCTGAGTCTCTGGTTGGTTTCCCCTCGACTTCCTAAAGTCCAGTCTCCTCAGGGCCCAGTGAGGGCCTTTTGTGCCCAGCCCGGCCCAGCCCAGCCCAGCACGATGTCCTGCTGCCCTGACCAGGGAGTTTCCCTGGCATCACCCACACTGTGCACCCCAGGGAGCACGAGGAGAGGCCTGAGGATCTGTGCCCGCATCATGCAGCATTTCCGCTCTGCCCGGCAGGCTGCTGCCACAGCCCACTGGGTCCTCAATGGCTCAAGGCTCAGGCCAGAGCGGGCGAGGCCTGCCGGCCGCCTGCTCGGAGGTCTTGGTCTGGTTTGGAGTGTCCACCTGTGGAAGGAAGCCAAGAAATCAGAGGCTTAAGGCCTCTCCAGACTGTGAGCCCCAGGGCAGAACCGGTTCCCTCCTTCCTCTGCACAAGAAGCCTTTCCACATAGAGCAGAGTTCTGGGAGCCAGAATGTTTACCCTGAGAGAGTCAAGACCCAGTGGAGGGAAAGGATGGGAGAGTGAGCCCAGGGCGCCGACGCCCCCCTGCCCGCGTGATGCGATGTCTGGCAGCAGGTGCCGCTGTGGAGGGGAGAGCGGTCCCCAGCTCCCGGGACAGCCTGTCCATCCATCTTGCCAGGCGGCTGCGCTCTCCACCTGACTCATACGGCCCTGCGCAGCGACACTCCGTCTTCGGTGCTCTTGTGGAAGGAGGCCCAGGCGCGGGCGCCCTGCAGGGCAGGCACCGAGGCCCTGGGAGCTGAACGGGGAAGGGGCGGGGGCTGTCATGTTGTCGGGGTGGGATTTTTATTGCGATGCCTCCTGTTCCTTTCCTTGGGCAGCTGCCGACCAATGTCTGTTGTCACCTGTCTGTTCCAGATGCCCCCGCCGGTGAGAGCGCCAAGGCCCCTGAGATGAAAGCCCGGAGGCCCAGGAGCTCGCTTCCTCCTGTGCTGGGAACAGAGAGTGAGTACTGCTCAGCTCTTCCAGGCGTCCCCAGGCCTGAGGGCCAGCCCAGACCCTGCCTGCCCCCGACGGCCCAGGGGCTCCTGGAGACGGAGCCCGGGGCCTCTTCCCAGGCCTCCCATCTCTCCCGACCTCCCATAGCCTGCGTGGAGGCGCCCGTCCACCCTCCACCTCACTCAGGTCCTTCCTCCTTCTCCCAAGGCTCCTGGGAGAGCTGCTCCTCACCTCTCCCAGGTGGGTCTTTCCTGTGGGTCTACCAGACCTTTCAAAACGGTGGCTCTGGCCTTGCCACTCCTGGTCGGAGTGCCCAGCAGCCCCCAAGCCTCGGAGTCTCCTACAGGTGAACCTCCGCCCCTCGCTGCCCGGCACGCCTGCCACACATGCAGACGCACGTTCTGGCGTTGGCCTCAGCCTGCTTTCCAAGCGCTGCCCCCAGCTCCTTGACTCCTGTTTTATACTGAAGCCAAACTGAGCTCCTCAGTGTGCCCTGGACATCCCTGCGTCCCTTCCTTTCCACCTTCGTTCTGCACCTCTCTCATGGGACAGGCTCCCACGGAAGAGCCACCTCATCCCTGACGGAGTCCGTCCTTGCTCCAACGGAAAGTCACTCTCCCCTCCTGTGAGCTCCCACAGCCCTCCGCGCCTCCTTTCTGCATTGATCGTCTTCTTCCAGGGCCACGGTGATGTGTCTGATCTCCTTCTCCCTCCTCCACTGATCTCCTTCTCCCTCCTCCTCCTCCCTGAGGGCCACAGCCAGGCCTGCTCAGGTGGCCCTTCTGGGATGACTCTGCTGCGCCTGCTCACAGAAGGCCCCTCAGAGTCTCTGAGGATCAAGCTGTCGCTGTGCTGCCCATGGCCGAGGGGAGGAGCGTCTCCTGGACCGCGTAGAGCTCTCCCCTCTCGGCTCCCCACGGCCCACTTACCTGGAGGCAGAGAGCGCAGGGCCCACAGTGCTTTCACAGGCCAAACACTATCCCAACCTCTTATAGAAAGAGAAGAAAAAAAATACACTTCAGGTCAAAGAAAATGTTTTCATTCAGAATATTAACGTGTTCATCTTTTTACCAGTGCAGTTGGAAATATAATTCATATGTTGGTATATTGATATTTTTTCCTTAATAGAGGAAAGGGCCAGTGAAGGCAAAAGGGCCTAGTTCACCAAAGTCACAATGCAGCAGCCCTGGCTTCCCCTACTGATTAATTATGGGTATAATTTTGTTAGAACTATGCTTCGAATCCTCCAGTTTTAACAGAGGGTGTGGAATTGCTTGAACATCCCTAACACACACTTTCTACCTTTAAAAAACAAACAAGATAAGCTCATACAAACCCATACTAATAGAGAAAAGTGATTGAGCTCGATTAATTCAAGGCTATTTCTCTATTTCCATTACAACACAGTGTTGTGTGACTTAGTTTTACTCTTTTCTTTTCAAAGCAGCGCATGTCCCTTCCTGATGATGAGCTTGCGTTCCTTGCACATACTCCAGCCAAGCGGTGGTGGTGGGGGCAGGGCGGGGCGGGGGCAAGGAGTGGGGAGGTGCTGTCCAGCCTTCAGTGTGGTGGGTCTGCCAGTTGGAATTATAATTTCTCATGGGTATTTAACCACATTGGGGGGCCTCAGATTACCAAGCGTGGACCTTTAATAACTTGTTGGAAGTGCATAAACAATTCTAAGAAAAACCTAGTAAAAATGGGTTAATGATTTTATCTTGCAAAAGGATTTCTTATGCCTGTACTCTGTTAGTTATGGGAAATGTGAGCAGAAGAGAGGCCGTGTCTTAGAAGCGCACCAAGTACCTGTGAACCAGGGGTCTGGCAGGTCACTCGCCAGCCCTGGGGCACAGCAGGAGTGCATGGTGTCTGAGCTGGGGGGCCAGCAGCCTCCTGTCCTCAGCTCTGGTCCATCCATTCCAGCGAGGTCCTGAGGGGGGTGAGGTGGAGTCACGGGAGAGCTGGAAAGAGAAAAACAAGCTGGAGACAGAGAGCAGACCGGCCTGGCTCCTCGCCCTGGAAGAGAGGGCTGTGGAGAACTCCCATCGAGTTGTCATCGTCCAGCTCTAGGGCAGGGGCTCTCACCCTGGCTGCCTGTGAGAGTCACCTGGGGAGCCATCAAACACACCACTGTCCGGGCTGCACCCCCGACTAATTAAATCAGGAGCTCTGGGGTGCACCCCAGCCCTCGGCATTTGTTTAAGCCACTCCAGGTGCGGCAGGTCAGGCTGGAAGCCAGCTGTCCCGGGAAAGCAGGGGCCTGCGCTGTTGACCTTGAGAAGCAGAAGGGCTCTCCTCCGCAGCCTCCGGGGCCCCTCATGCCCAGGTCCTCAGAGTATCAGTCACCCGCCCAGTCTCCACGCTGCAGGGAGGGAGCGCGATGCTCTGCTCTGCAGTGTGGAGGCTGGAAGCCTGGGTTCCTGCCCTGCAGAGGGAGCAGGATAAGGGCTCAGTCCCCAGTGCTGCTTAGGGGAGGGCGGGGCTGGCAGGAGGGGCTGCTTCTCTAGAAAATGCACACATCCACCACGGATCAACTCCGCACACACTGCTTGTCTGCTGAAGGGGAATTTCCTTTGTGCCGAGAGCCTTCCTGTTAGAATTACAGACATGTGGCTCCATATACATCACTGGCCACTTGGAATTCCTCCGCTGGCCTGTGTCCTCCCCAACCCCCCATCACCCCAGCCTGTTGCTCCTGGAGGCGCCTGAGGAGGCAGCTGCCCAGAGATAGGAAATGAAGAGGGTGTCTTTTAGGTCTGCACCGCAGTTCTTTTCTCACTGGAGGACAATTTGCATTGTTTACCAATTGCATAAGTTAAGTATACATGCACTCTTGTTTAGACATTTTAAACAGCATCAAAACATACCAAGTACAAGGTGAAAGGCCTCTTTCATCTACCCCCAATTCCACTCACCTCAAATATATCGCAATTACTGTATTCTGTGCATTTGCATTTACATATGCAGCTATATCACGTGATCTGTGTGCCTCTGAAACTTGCTTTTTTTCTCTCAGCATTGCCATTCCCAGGCCCGGGTATCTGATTGCATGAGAAAGCCCAGAGACTCGAGTCCCTGAGTGGCCTGGCTGTGTTGTGTTCATTTTTGTCAAAGGCTGGGAAGTACCTAATCTAACCAGGAAATCCATCTTTCCTGCCAGTGACCGAGGGAAGGCTGAGTGGTTTTCTTGTCAAACAGATTGTGGCCAGATCCCTTCTGCAGCCCTCCCCTCCGCAGCCCCACGTTCAGTCCTGTAAGTGAGCTGTCAGGTGTGAGTGGACCGCACTCATCCACGCGGGGGCCTGAGAGCCTGGGGGAGCCCCACCGCTGCTGAGCAGGCCTGCCCCACCTAGGGGCGGGGCAAGAGGAAACTGACAAGCACAAGTTAACCTGCCAGACACCCCTCGCAGGTACAGGAGTGAGGAGGGGTCGTGTGGGAAGATTTCAGGGTAGGGGAGATTCTGGGCCAGGCTATGAAGAGGAGAAGAATGTGGTTTGGTTGAAGAGGAATGATAATATTATCGGAGGGAGAGACTGCTCAGATGCCATAATGAATATTGTGAGGACTCCTGACTTGGAGGATCATTTGCTTGTCATAGACAATAAGCATTTATTGAGCACCCGTGCCACAGGCATCTTCTACGACTGGTTTTCCCCTCCTGATGGGCATTTAACAGCAGCACTCAGGGAGTTTCATAGACTCCGACTCCTCCGGCCCAGAGCTTGCCTCCCCTGAGCTGAGCGGGTGTGGGCGGCAGCCTGCTCGGGCACAGGGTGTGACCAGATAGCCACCGGGATAGAGGGCAGGGGACAAAAGTCTTGGTTTTATCACTAATGGAACCTGAGGCCTTGGTGAAAGCCCTTTGCCCCTCTGGACCTTGGCCTCCTCACGTGTCAAGTGGGGACTGTCTCCGACTGCTCCCAGGCTTTCCAGCTCCGGCATCAGGCCTTTCAGTGGAGAGTTTTTCCTAAGTGACACAGTTCAGGTGAGGTCGGCTAACTCCCCTTGGTACCATAATGTGTGGAGGCTCAAGCCAGCAGGGGCCGTGTTGCACAGCAGCAGACGTCCTGACAGGAAGGGGGCCGTAAGCATGAGGCCCAGGTCTAGGGTGTTCGAGCTGGAAGGAATCTGGAATTTTGTGTGAAGAAGACCTCAGTGGGGCTTTAAAAAATGGTTTTAGAAAATACAGCTGAGGCCATGCCAGTGCAGGAACAGACTCGGGATGAGGCCGATCAGTCTGTAGAGTTGCTGGTCTTTGAGAAAAGAAATCGATGGGCTTCCGTAGGGCACGTTTTCAACATGAGGACAGACACCAGGGCTCTGAATCTTCAGTGCCTGGCCTGAGGCAGGGATATAATGAGTATTTGGTTTTTCCAAATCGATGCATGAGTTTCCATGCTTTAAGGGTCCCTGCCTCCACCGTGTTTCTGGGATTTGGGGAGAGGCAGGTTGAGCGCCCCTTTGTGCTCCAGGTCTGGCCTTGGCTGAGCTGCCCTCCTGGCACCGGTCACTTAGGCTTCAGTCCCCACGTTGAACCACCCAGATTATGATGCTTGTAGATATCTTTGCTTGACCTCCCATTTGTGTCTGTCTCGGAAACCAATCATCATGTCAACTTAAAAATGTCTTTGGATGTCAAAAGCAGTGTCCCGTTTTCCTAAAAGTTTTCCCCAGAATCAAACCTTTCTTTTAAATATTCTCTCCAGGGAATATTAAACCCTGATAGGGTCCAAAGAGCTAAAAGGAGATGCTGGAGAGGTTGAGACTTGGAGACTTGCCTGGCAGTGAAAGATGTGGAACCTGGGAGAGAAGCTGAGTATTTCCATGAATGTCTTTGAAAGCTGGTACCAACTCCCGGTCATTCCCAACCAAGTATTGGTCTATGAGGAGCGATGGTGCCCTCACCCTCCACCCCTGAGCTGCTGCCTCAGCTCCCCCCGGCTCTCCCACTGTCTCCTACAAGCCAGTTAAATGGCAGGAAGGGTCCTCCCCAGGGAGGGCCTGGAGGATGCCGGTCAGGCCACCCTGGCACTGTGTCTCAGCCACGCCACCTGCCTCTTTCACAACCATCCTGGCGTTTTGTGTCCTGAGGCTTGGGGATGGGTGTTTGCAGTAACAAGAGGAGCAGTGTTCCTCTGGAATCTTCTCCTGTGGCAGCCTTTGCTGTGAGGGGAAGTGTCCAGGAAATTTGCCCAGAGATGTTAATTCTGGGAAAACCACCAGTATTTCTGCACAAATCTGTAAGAAACTGGAAGGAGCCTGGTGTGTGCAGGGGAGGGGTTGGGGGTTATCCCTGAGCCCTGAGCCTGGAGCCTGCTCCAGTGCAGGGCAGTGGGATTCAGCCTTCCACCCCCAGGCCCTCACTGCTGCCCTCCTGCTCGGACACAGCCTGTGGTGTGGGTGCGTCTTCCACCCTTCCCCCAGGCCAAGGCCCCTTCAGGAGCCTTTGGCAAAAAGTTAATGCTGATTTTGGGAATTGTGAAGATTTTTATGTCTATTTTTAGTTAACTACCTAAAAAGGGCAATGTCCCCAGAGGGGCAGAGATCCAGGGACCTACTTGTACCCAAGGCTGTTCCAGCTTCATCCCCAATTCTCCTTTGCTTTTCATTATCTCAGAGCCTTTTGACTCTGTGAGACCCGCCTTCAAGCTCTGTAAATATCTCCCAAATGCTTGCTCTGGTCTTTCTGCCCTTGAGTCACTGGAGAGATTTACTCAGATGCCTTCGGACTGAGCAGTCTAAAAATTTCTCTGGCATGCTGATCTCCTCCCTGCCAGGACAGAAGGTTCATGAGGGCAGGACTAGGTTAGGAGTTGGGCAGGCTGGGGCAGAAGCAAAAGGTGGATTGTGCAGATACCTGGAGGCTGGCCTCCCCACCCCTGCCCCGGGTGTCCCTGGAGGCAGCCAAATTCAAAGTTTTGATCCATGATGTTTTCAAGGGGCTGCCTCACTTCTTCCAGCCTCCCTCTCCTGTCTAGTGTGAAGGCTCAGCACCTGGCAGGCTTCATGTAGTTGGTCAGACAGGAGGCTTCTTCTTTTCATGGGAAGTTGCACCAGGATTCAAGCCCCAGGACCCATGTCTCAGCAGCAGAGCCCAGGCATGTTTGTTGGAATTCCCAGGTTAACAGAGATCCTCAAGGGCTCCACTCACGCCTTTAATAGCTATTTTTCAAGCATGTGGCAGGTACTGTGCTAGGCCCTGGGGATACAGAAGGTGAGCAAGATGGGTCCTGTTCCTGTCTCCAGGTAGCTTGCTGTCGTTTACACACGTTGAGGCAAGTTTCTGCAATTGCATTGCCTTGTGATGGGTGCGGAGATAGAACCCCCTCAGAGGGGCATGGAACCCAGCCTGGCAGTAGTGAGCCATGAGCTGAGACCTGCCTGAGGAACGTGCAACAGTCAGCAAAGAGCTGACAGCAAAAGCCTGGTATTGCAGAAACTGAAAGGCATTCAGTGTAGAGAACAGTGCCCACCCCCGCGCCCCCGAAGATGGTGCAGGGACCAACCAGCAAGGACAAGAATCTGTGCTTTTAGCCATTTCCCAGATGATTATGAGGCATGCTAGATTTTGAGAACCACCGATATTGAGCATTGAAGACAAGGGTGAGGGTGTTCCCCATGAGGGAGCAGTAAGAAAGCAGGTTGGAGAGGAAAGCCAGGAACAGATCCCCAAGGCCTTTGGAAGATGAGTTGGACTTGATCCTGAGTGACAGTGGGCAGTCACAGGAGAGGTTGAGACAGATCTGCATTCGAGAAAGACAACTTTGGACACAGAGTGATGGATATGTTAGGGCGGGTCCTAGGGGTGGTATAGTTAGGACTAGAATGGTGACAGTGGGGATGTGGAGGGTGGCAGACCGAGGAGCTTTTTAGTTGATGGACTTGGCATATATTAGTGACTGAATATGGGCAGGTAGGGGGCCTTGGGAGAAGGGGACATGCAGTGGTGTGGGAGAAGATCCTGGTTTGGGTTTTGGGTGTATTTCTACTCAGCTACATGTGCTTTTATGAACCCAGCAAGTCATCTGGCTTTTATGCAGATCCATCTCCGTTTTGTGAAAGGGAAATAGTGTGAGGTGCCCTGCCTGTGTTTGATTGGGGTAAGAACCAAATGAGAAAAAGAATGATGTGCCCACGGGTTAAAACAGCTAACTGAATCCAGCTCTCTACAGAAAACCAGTTTGGAATCAGGTGACTCAGCTCTCCAACCCATAAATCAGGTTCTTATAAGCCCAGAAACAATTAATGGGTTGCAGCAGATGGTCATATAAAATATGTATAGAATAGGATACAGAACATTGCTAACGTTTAAAGTTGCTAACCAATTCAAACAGCAGAAGCTCCAAATTTAAAGAGCAAATATAAAACTTTGGCCTTTAATTTCATTTGTCTGTAACACAGAAAGAAGCACATTAGCACAGACTCTACTTCTGGCACAGGGGTTTACCCAGGGTGGCCAGGAAGAATATAGAGTGGGACTTTGGCATCATCTGATTTCATACTGTGCTGCTGCCCCTTCCTTATCAGCTCCTGGCCCACCACTCCAGGGGCTGTCAGCCTCCTTCGGCCCCAAGAGCCCCAACCACAGCTGCATTCATTCGTCCTAACAAAGCACCACAGGCTAGAAGTCCAAGATCAAAGTGTCAGCAGGTTTAGTTTCTCCCAAGGCTTCTCTCCTTGGCTTATAGATGGCTGCCTTCTCGCTGTGACCTCACATGGCTTTTCCTCTCTGTCCCAATTTCTTAGGACCCACCCTACCAACCTCATTTTAACTTAATTACCTCGTTAAAGTCCCTATCTTATAGTCCCATTCTGAGGTATGGGCATTAGGGCTTCAACATATGAATTGGGGGGACACAACTAAGCCCACAGCAGCCCTCCACAGAGTTCCTCTGATCTGATGGCTTTCCCTCTCCACAGGAGGTCAGAGCCTAGCTGTGGTCCAAGCCTTTCTTCTTCCCTTGATGGCCTCTCCCTTCCAGCTGTGCCCTCTCCCTTCCCAACAGCCTGGGATGAAGCTGGGCAGGGGCTTCCTGGCTCAGCCAGTCATGGGTATTTCGTATCCCATCCAGTATCTACTCCCGGGGGATTTGCTTTCTCATGTTCTTCCTGGCTAGCATCTTTGAGCTCTCCTTTTCCTAGCCTTCAGATTCTTCTCTCTCACCTTGGAAGAAACCTTAGCTTGACAATCCTCTTCTGTCACCCCATTTCTCTCTGTCACTTTCACCTCTGAAATTCTGGATGGATTAATTGACTCCCTGCCTGTTTCCTTAGAATCTCCTCTGGAGTGACTTCTGACACCCCTGTCCCACTGCACCTGCCCTCTCCCACACCACCCATCGCTCGGTGCTGGTCAGACCTAAAGCCCACTTCCCAGTGTCCCTTGTCTTCTGCCCTTGGCTACAGTGGCTGTCCTTCTGCCTCTCCTCACTGTGGGCATTGCCTGGGATCAGACCCTGGCCCCTGCTCCCTTCACTGCATTCTTTTCCCCAAAGAACTAACCCATCCTCACAGTTTCCATGATATTCCATCTTTGATCCTAAAATCTTTCACTTCCAATCTCCACGAACCTTTCTCTGATCTCTGAATTCTGATCCTGGGCTTTTGCCTACATACAGATTAAATTCTTTCATCCACCACTTTCACTCTCACCAAGTCAAACCGCATCTTTCACTCCCAAATTCCATAATCAATCAATATATATTTCCCCATTTATCTAAGCACGAATTCTCTAAGGAGTAATTGTACATCCCTCTTGTTTAGCCCCTACTTTATTTAACTCTTCCTCTGTCTCTTATTCTTATTTTCTGCTTCTCTCCAAAGAAAAGAAGCTGCCTTTACCAAAGCTGGTCCTGTGTGACCAGTTCCTTCCAAGAGTATGGCAGTAGCTTCGTAATTGGGTATCCTTGTCCCCAGGGATTTTAGAGACTGCCGGATGTCCTCTATCCCTGTCAGAATGCTGTTTGTGTGAGGACTCCCTGATCACTCAGGACAAAGACGCAACTCTCAGACTTGGCATCCTACACCAGCACTGTCCAATGCAACCTTCTGTGACGACGCCATGTTCTGTGTCTGCACAGCATGATAGCCACTAACCACGAGTGGCTATTGAACACTTGGAATGTGACTAGTGTGACTGAGGAAATGAATTTTTAATTTTCTGGGATTATAATTGTCATACTATCTTCACACCACTGCTCTCTAACCCAGCTTTGTGCTCTGGCCAACCTCCACCAAACATCACCCTGGTTCTCAGCTCAGAGCCATTCCCTGTCCCTGTGCGATGGGACGGCGCTGCTCCCTTCTCTAGTTCAGATCTTCCCTAGTCCTCAGGCCCACCCCGTGCCCCAGCCTTTAGCCCTCCCTAACTATCTCCTTATCCCACAGTGTATACTCTTTCTCCCTCATGTGAACAGCCTTGTCATGTGGCTGCATAAATTTATTTTTTAAACTTTCTATTCAACTTCTATTTTGAAATAATTTCAGACTTATAGGAAAGTTGCAAAAATAGTACAAATAAATCTTGTATACCCTTACTCATATTCTTCACATAGCAACATTTTACCATGTTTGCTTTATATTTTGTCTCTCTTTTTTCCATCTCTCTTTCCCACTTACCTCTACACACACACACACACACACACACACTTGATGAGCAGTTTGAAAGTAAGTTGCACGTATGTTATCTTCTGCACCTAAATTCTTTAGTGTATATTTCCTAAGAACAGTCTCTTATAAAAGAACAGTTGGGAGATCAAAACACAAAATTAGCATTGATACAATACTATCTATCATCTAATTTATTGGACTTAGTCAAAATTTCCAGCTGTCCTGTAAATGTCCTTTATGGCAAAAGAAGAAGGCCACGTGTCTTGACATTTAAGCTCTTACGGACAAGTCCTGATTTCTACACCTGGTTGGTTTTCTCCTCAGTACCTGGGCCAGTAGTCTGTACTGATTGGCATGTGCCCTGCACGTAGTAGGCCCTCAGTAAGTTTCTATGAGTTGGACGGACAGATCAATAATGGTGACAAACCAGGGTGAACTTGATGGAGGCAGGCCTCTCCCTGGGCTCAGTCACGTAACTGGCAACAACCAGCTCCGTGCTCTCAGTGTGCTTCTGTCAGGGACCAACTGCTTACAAGATGCCCTGGGGTTCCCAGTGGGTAGCCGCACTCCTCCCATTTTACTGATGCACAACTGACAATCCACAGAATTATCTGACTTACCTGTGGCCACAGAACAACTCCATGCCCAAGCCAGGGCACAGCACTGCTTCTCTGTAACCTGCAGAGGCAAAGCTTTGTGTGTTGACAAAACCCCACTCATTCATTCAATAAATAGTTATCAAGTGCAGCTGTGTGTTGACACATTGGGTTCACAGCTTATACTTTAGGGGCAGGCAAAGGGCAAGCAATAAATAAATAAGTAAATAGTTTGTCATATGGTGATTAGTGCCCTGGGGGAAATAAAGTGGGGTACGCATGATAAAGAGTGCTAGGGGTGTAGGGTTGATATAAAGTGGTTAGGGGACATCTCATTGGTTAAATGACTTTTCTCCATTTTTTGTGTCAAGGTATAATTTACATACATTAAAACTCACAGTGTTATGAACCTTGAAAAACCCGTACAGTTATATAACTACCACCACAGTATAATATGGTTCTATCACCTCAAAACATGCCCCCGTGCCTTGCCCTGGACAGGTGGCTCAGTCAGTTGGAACGTCATTCTGTACACGAAAAAGGTTGCAGGGTCGATTCCCAGTCAGGGCACTTACCTAGGTTGTAGGTTTGATTCCTCTCTCCTTTCCTCTCTTTCTAAAAATCAATAATGAAAAAAAAAAAAAAACCACACATATCCTAGGGTGAGGATTAAAATAAACAAAAACATGTCCCTGTGCCTCTTAGTGGCCAACCTCTCCAACACTCACCTCTGGCAAGCACTAATTTATTCTCTGTCCCTGTAGCTCTGCCTTTTCAAAAATGTAATGGAAATAGAATTATACAGTACGTAGCCCTTGATTCTAGCTTCTCTTAGCCAAAGAGATGAATCACCGATGAGATTCATCCATGTTGTATATCTGTAGTTTGTTTATTTTTTTATATATTTTATTTATTTTTTACAGAGAGGAAGGGAGAGGGATAAAGAATTAGAAACATCGATCGATCAGCTGCCTCCTGCACACTCCCCACTGGGCATGCGCCCGCAACCAAGGCACATGCCCCCAACCGGAATCGAACCTGGGACCCCCAAACCCGCAGACTGACGCTCCATCCACTGAGCCAAACCGGTCAGGGCAATTTTTATTGATGAGTAGTATTTCATGGTATAAAGGTACCACAGTTCATCCATTCTTCAGTTGAGGATATTTGGATAACTTCTAATTTTGAACAATTATAAATAAAGCCACTACAAACATTCAGATTCAGGTATTTGTTTGCATGTTAGATTTTCATTTCGCTAGGATAAATAGGTTAGATGGCTTTTGAGCGGAGACCTGAAAGAAATGAGAAAACAGCCATGAAGATAGCTGAAGATATTTTTGCCTATTTACCACATTGTTATTTCTCCAAATGGATAGGTTTGTGTTGCAACACTGGTCTGTTTGGGTCATTTTTTAAACGTGAGTTGTTTGGCGGTGGGAATGGAGGAGCCCATCGCTTAGTTCATTCATTTGTTCATTCATTCATTGATCCATTCAACAAAGATTTTTAAAATGAAAGCCACCAGTCCACAGTCTGCCACCCAAAGGAAGCCTGAGACCCTTGGATCCACACCAAAGGCTAATTTTAGTTGGTTTATCTGACATAATTTCCTTTCTGAGTTTCCTGAAAGTTGGGGTGAGAGAATAGTGAGTTTGGGTATGGTCATTGAAATGGATAATGGAGGCTAAAGCACTTTTTGTTTTTCTCTCAATGAAGGCCTCAGGGACCTGATATTCATTTGATCGTGAGGTTGTCTGTGTGAGACTGCAAGGTCCCCAGAAAGACACACAGGGCTGAGGGCTCTGCCTGGATGAAGGGCCAGTGGGCAAGACAGCATCCTCCTAGGATTCAGGAGCTTTGGGAGACACAGAACTGACAGAAAGTAACCTGTGAACTTCTTCGTTTTAGGTGATGCAACTGTGAAAAAGAAACCTGCCCCCAAGACACCTCCAAAAGCAGGTAATTGGTCATAGCAATGTGTGGGGGCAAGGGCGTCATCTGCCAGGAGGGGTTTTCCGTTGCCCTGCTAGCCTGACCACTGGGCATGTGGTCTCAGGAGAGCACCCCTCCCTAGTTCAAGCTCAGCGTCATTCAAGCTGAACCTCCCCCCAGAGCCTCTGCATAGCTTGGTCCCCAGCCTCTCACTTACTTGTCTTTTCTCCTGCCTCCCCTGTAAGGGCAGCATCACACAGTAGTAGTGACTCCCATCCCTTCTGCAAAATTCTGCTTAACCCTCTGCCCTTCACTCTGCCTCTAAGGAGGCGATCTGCTCTGTGCTGTTTAATGCTCTGCTCGGTCTGTCCTTGTCACATGGAATCTTGTCTGTTTCCATTGGGAGACATTTGGGGACATGAACCATATTGAGCCTCTCAGCCAGGGTGACCTGGAGGTTAAAGAGCAAGTTGTTGCCTAATTAATAAAGGAGTTAGAATGTAGATTCAAAAAATTAGGGTAAGATACAAATTCTAGAGCTACCAACAAATGGAGAATCATGCCATGTAACTGTGTGGGCCACATCGAGGGAATCAGAATAAAGAGGTGAACAATCCCAGCAAGTCCACCAGCTCAGGTGTTCTGAAGCAGTGACCACGGCCCTCAGTCTTACCCTGGAGGCTCCAGAGAGGAGCAGCAGACCAATGTGGACAGCAGTGTCGGATGAGATCGGCAAGTCTGAGGCTCCCTCCTCCTCACTCACCTTCTCGCTTGTCCCCTCCAGCCATGCCCCCTCAGATCACCCAGTTTCCGGAGGACCAAAAGGTGCGTGCAGGAGAGTCTGTGGAGCTGTGCGGGAAAGTGACAGGCACCCAGCCCATCACCTGCACCTGGATGAAGTTCCGGAAGCAGGTCAGTCAAGAGGGGAGTTGCGGGGGCCTGATGCGGCGGGGGCCAAACATGGCGGGGATCTCCCTTTTCCGCGTCCCGCGCGGAAAGAGAGATGAACGAACCGGTCCTAAATGGAGGCGGCCAGGGATTGAGAAATAATAGAAATAAAGAAAACAAGACGCAAAAATAGATTCATGAAGCTGGGGCTGGGTGGGACGCCATCTTTCCTCTCTCATGGAGAGGCAGCATGACGACGACCCTGAGCCACCCAGCAGGTTTATTTTATATCCCAAAAATCCAGGAAGTAACACCAAAACTTAGGATCAAAGGAGCTTATTTGCATTCTTAACTAGGCCCCAGCACTACTGGATTTACATATCTAGACCCACCCCTGCTGACACCTGGGCTGCTATGAAGTCAGAACTGATTAACATGTCCAGCCTCATTGGGGAAGCAAGTTCCCAGGGCGTGACTGGCCTACACCCTGAGTTCAGCTGATGATAATTAAGGAAATGCCCAGGTGCCTCCCAGGCGGCCCTCTACAGGGACTGGCCTGGGGACAACCACGCAGCCTCTAGGCTGAAGGGGATGGGAAACACTCTAATGGAGACAGCATCACCCTTCATCGCAGGGGCTTAGAAATGGGGAGCCTTCGCCCACTCACCACCCAGTCATCACAGCTGAGTTCTTAAAACAACCTTTCCTTCCAAATCTACGAATAATACCTGCGTTATAGACTAGTTGTATATTAGAGAAAAGTATGCAGGGAGAAATAGAAACCACCCTTGCTTCCCACCTGACTTTGATGTCTCAGGCTAGAATTCTACTCAGCGTCAGGAAAACGGAACGGACTAACCTAAATGACCTTTCAGCCCCTGTAAGTGTCCTTCTGTGATTCTGTGCCAGGCTGATGAACCCAATCTGTGGGAACAGCTTAAACTTACCACATGCTGAAGGGATAAAAGTGAACCTGAGTATTTGGGTAGATAAATTGTACGCAAAATAGAATTTTGGCTTGCTGGCCCAGAAATCAAACTACCATTTATAATCGTGGCCCTATGGGAAAATGTTTGAAATTCCAAACAACCAGCTCTTAAAGGAACTTGGAGATCCCACACTGGTAGTGTGTGTGCCCAGATGCATGATCAACAGAGGCCCTGGGACAGTGGCTGGCACAGATGGGAAACGCTACAGAAGGAGTGAAGATTTCTTCTGAACCCTCTGTTGCTCAATTTCCAAACCATCAAGTTGTCTTAAGCCCCCCCAAATGGGAGGCTAGTACCAGGAAGGAAAGGAGGGTTGGTCTCAAAAGATGGAAAAGAGAAGCTGGCCTTTAGCATCCCAAAGCATGTAGCTCTGGACGATGTCTGGGCCAGTGTCGCCTGAAGTAAGGTAGAGTCTCATCCCTTCTCAGAGACATTTAGCCACGTCTCAGCTCTGTCTCTGGAAATGTTCTGTATCTGTTCTCCAATATGTAGCCACTAACCACATGAGGCTGTTGAGCACTTGAACTGTGACTGGTGTAACTGAGGAACTGAATTTTAAATGTTAAGTAATTAAAAGTTATTATAATAGCTCTGTTGAGTTATAATTAACACACCACAAAATTCACTCTTTTAAACTCACCCTTTTTAAGTGGTTTTTAGTATACTCACAAGGTTGTGCGACCATAACAGTTATCGAATTCCAGAATATTATCAACCCAAACAGAGCCCCAGACCCATTAGCAATCATTTCCTCCCTCCCACACCCCCAGCAACCATTTGCCTACTTTCTATTTCTATGGATTTGCCTATTCTGGGCATTTCATATCGATGGAATCCTATAATATGTTTCCTTTTATGTCTGGCTTTTTTTCACTTAGCATAATGTTTTCAGGGCTCATTCATGTTGTAGCACAAATTAGAACTTCATTCTTTTTTATGGCCAAATAATTTTCCATTGTCTGGATATACATTTGTTTACCCATTCATTAGTTGATGGATGTTTGGATTGCTTCCACTTAATTAAAATGTAAATCGCCACATGTGGCTAGTGGCTATGGTTTCAACCGCACAGAAGAGGTCAGAACCCATAGGCTGGGCTTCATAAGTGACTTTGCTCAGATGTGCTCTCCCACCCTCCCATCCCAGGGTGGAGGAGGGAGACGAGGACACTTCTGAACTCCCATCTAGAGCAGCAACTGCAGAGTCCCTTCCCCGACCCTGCTCAGCACGCCCTGCCTGCCCTGGATCTGGACCCCACAGGGAGGCTTGGCTCTGGAGGCAGCAAAGGAGGGTCTTGTGTGTGTGTGTGGGGGGGGGAGCCCAGAGTCCAGACAAGACCCACCCCACACAGCCACAGCTGTGCAGTGTGGAGTGGGGGTTGTCCCCCCCCTCTTTTCCTGGCCCTCGTCTCCAGCGCTTGCCCACTGTCTGCCCGCAGATCCAGGAGAGTGAGCACATCAAGGTGGAGAACAGCGAGAGCGGCAGCAAGCTCACCATCCTGGCGGCCCGCCAGGAGCACTGCGGCTGCTACACGCTGCTGGTGGAGAACAAGCTGGGCAGCAGGCAGGCCCAGGTCAACCTGACTGTGGTTGGTGAGTCTGGGTGGGTGGCCTGGCAGTGGGGGATGGGGAAGGTAGAGAGCCCCCAGGCAGGATGACGGACCTCAGGGTCTCACCTCCCAGGGGACCTAATCCTTCTGCACCCATCCTCTCTGCCCACAGCCCCTCGTACTCCATCTCTGTTTCTCTCTCCCCACGCTCACACTGTTGCTGTGCTTCATGCTCATGGGAACTCCAGATCCCACGCACACACCCTTGCAGTGTTTTCCTCTTCCTCCTGGCTCCTCTCTTTCCACTCTTTGGAGACCTGAGCCCCACACTCCAGGCCTCTCCTATTGGCATGGTAACTCCCTCTCCCTCTCCGCCTCCCCCACCCCCAGCTCTGTCCCCTTGAAGTCTTCACCTTGGATCAATGCCGCCTTCCCACATCACTGCTCCTCTGCCTGACTTGAGGGGCATTGCAGGAAGATCCCATCAGCCCACAGTCTGGACTCTGACAAGATCCAGGGTTGGCCGAGGCCTCGGTGCTGCTCGGTGCTGCTCAGTTCCCTCTCCCACTCTCTGTGGTAGCTTGTCACCCTGCAGGCTGCGGCCTCTGGCTTCTCTGAAAACTAGGAGGCATCAGGCCTGACCTTGCTCAGCTTCATGGCCCCGCACCTTCAGGCATCTCTCTGTCCACCCCCAGGCTGACCGCACCCTCCAGGCTCTGGGCCCTGGACTACCCCTCCCTCCCTCAGGCCGCTTCCTTCTCCTGCACTCTGAATCCCCAGGTTCTTGGGGTTCCACCCCCCTCCTCTCTTCTCTTCAACTCTACCTCTCCTTCTCTCATCTTAGCCAAACACACAGGCCTGCATAACTCCTGCAACATCTCCTCTCGCTTCAGCCACCCCCACATCTCTTCCCGCTCTCTTCATGGCCAAACCCTGTGAGAGGGGGTGCTCTCTACTCTGCTTCCTCACCCCCAGGCACTCGTCAGCTCCCTGAAGCCTCCCTCACCCCAGGAGTCTACTGGGATCACCCCTCTAAGGTCACTGTGACCTCCTAATCCTAAACCCACTCCTCTTTTCTTACTCCCGCATCCCAATATTGGGCTGAGTCTGTCTCCAGGCTGTTTCTGAAGTTCACTTTTTCCTCTTTATCCCAGTTGCTGTGTTGATCATGCCACTGTCCACTCTCTCCTGAAACAGTCACTAGCTTTCTAATTGGCCCCCCACTGTCAGTCGTGCTCAGTTCCTTGCCGCCCCCACCCCCACCCCACTGGCATGTGCTCAGGACAGAAAGGAACAGATGACACAGCAGACTGATGGACAGTAGGTCATGTCCCTACACATTTGTGGGCCTCCATACATTATGCTCATGAAAGCCTTTGACCTGGGGTTTATTGATCTCATCTTCCTTTTGTTTCCTCAAGTCGGGAGTTTTAAATCTGGGAATCATTGTGCCGGAGGTCAGGGAATAGGGTTCTCATCTACAAAAGACAGGAGAGACCCTTTTCTCACTCTTCTTCTCTTTGGTGACTGGATGCTTACTTCAGTTGTGTCCCCCGTGGAGTCAGGAACTTTGAGGTGGGGGTGGGGGGGGGGGAGTTGGTGCTAGTGACCCAGTCTGTCTTTACATTAAGACCTGTACCTGCGGTGCTGATTTGGCCCCACGCCCTCACCTGTTAGCAAACATTGGTTTTTCTGGGTGTTCTCTCTCACCTGCCTCTGCTTGGGCAACTTTGGGGTCCACTCCTTTGAACTGCTCTTCTGTGACCACTGCCCCCTACACTGGGCCAGCTCCACTCCGTGCCACACTCCCCTCCCCCATCCCCACTGCACGAGCTGCAGTTCTGGCCTTTTATGGTTTAGTTTCTCATTCTCCTCGGCCAGTACTGACAGGGCCATTGGCGTGGCTGCCCGCCAGCTGGCAGGCGCAGCATGTTAAATACCGTCCTGGGAGGGGAATGGAATGGGGGGGACGGGCTTTCTGTCTGCCTCCCCCGCGTAGGGCTAAGAATAGAATTGCTCAATAAAATGGGGACTTGCATTGATGCAAACATCAAGGCCACATTCATTCAGAGCCCATGGATTTAGAATTAGTCCAAAGTAAACCTGGATTAAGCCCAGATTTACCTGCACGTCTCTAAGGACATCTGTGTATTATCTGATCAGGGCTGATTAACTAGATGTAAAATGTAAATGAGATGAAACAGGAGCGGTTTGGCTTACTCTGGATGGTGTTCAAGCCCGTTGGAAGCATCCGCTTACAGGCCAGCTAAATAAGGCTGCTTTAGCACAACTTCTGCTTGTCAGCAGTAAACGTCTCTTCTCGTACATTCTTTAAAGCTCCACTGTCTTTTCAGATAGGCTATGACTCCCCTTTTATAAATGACAATAAACATTAGCCTTCCCCTCCGTTAGTTTAAATGAGGGATGCTTGGCTATTTTAAAGGCTTATGATTATTCTGTGTTGAAAGGCAGTGCAGGGATTTGCGAAGCTCCGAGGGCCTCTGCCGGCACCTCTAGCCACAACCTTAGAGGGTGGGGGTGCCGCTGGGGCAAGAGAGAGCAGCCCGGCCCAGATGATTTCCTTCCTGTAACTTGTCCAGCAAGAGATAAACAGGTCACTTTGCATATCTTTAAAGGAGAAGAATAAAGTGGAGGGAACCCCAAATACCCACTAATCCCCAAATGCTATCTGAGCCTGGAACTTGCATGATTTTTAAGGGCAGGAGACTTCCCTTCGTAATGCCTGGCTTAGATTTCAGCAAGATGTGATCTTGATCTTATTCCGCCTGATAGCCAGGAGCGAGGATCTGAAAATTTTTCAGAATCTCCTTTTGGCTCTGCCAGGGCCCAGAGGGTATTCTTGGTAAGCAGAGGGCCTTAGCCTCCCAGGGGCCAAGGGCCGGCTATGCAGGTAGACGACCCTGGAGCCCTTGCAGCCCCTGGCATTCCATGAAAGATGCGAGTGACTGCCGGCATGCCAGTGAAGGCAAGCCAGGCAGGGGAGGCACAGCCGCAGATCATCTTCAGACACACAGGCAGGCAGAGCCCGCCAGGATGGTCCCTCCTGTGAGAAGCATTAGCCTTGAGAGCCTCCATTTTCTCAGGTGTGGGAGCATTTGCTGAGCAGAAACCCCATTCTGTTGGTCAGGTTTCTGGGGAGCCAGGGGATCATCCCCAGGAGCCCTGGAGCTCCGGGCCCTAGACTCTGAGGCTGCTGCCCTCCCAGACCAGGTCGGCTATGTCTTTAGCATGGAGGCCAGGCCGCGGGCGCTCTGCTCTGAGGGGGTTCACCCCTGGCGAGTCTGCCTCTGTGGGGGATCTGCAGGTTGTGAAAACCAGGGAGCATCAGACCCAGCTCCCCGGCCCTGAGGCGGTGGGGCTTCCAATCTCAGACACCTAAACCCCTTCATTCAAATTCCTTGAAAGCACTGAAGTTTCACTTGGAATTAAAGCCCCCTCTCCAAATTTTCCATCTTCACTTGCACCACAGGGGGTAATCTGTCATATGTCCGTTTTCTTGCTTTTACCAAGAGACTGGACAGGGTGGGGTACAAGTAGTACCTCTTCCACAGTACACACTTCTCAAAGTTTTTTCTTCTTGACCAAAGCAGAAGGGGAGAGAATCAGTCAGTGGGTGTACTGCATTCATTACATAAACCCAAGTGATTCTAAATGTGGCCAGTCAGACGTGTTCCAGGCAGTGGAGGGGGAGAGCAGTGGGTCTGTCTTTCGTCCTTTGGGCTTTCATACTGTTTTAGTTGGGTCCTAGAGGGCTGGGTCCACTTGCCTCTAAGAGAGTGAAGAGCAATAAACATCTTAGCCAACACCAGACGTATTTCTAAAAAGACCAACATATCTTTCAGAACAAACAGTTTTTCTAAGAGAACATACTTAACACCCAGTGAAAGTGGATCCATCACAGGAGGCCTCCAGAGTGGCTGCAGAAAGAGGCTCTGTCACAGTCCCAGCATCACCACCCGCGGGCCAGGCCTGGGTGGCAGGGGTGAACAGTTTCCAGGCAGGGCGTCCTTGGGTGGAATGGAGAAGCTGCAGGGTTTGGGGGAGGGGGGAGAATGAATATGTGTATGTATCATGTATATCTTTACACACACACACACACACACACACACACACACACACACAGGCAGAATGTCTTTTTCCCCTATTTGCACAGGGTCATTTGAAAGAACCCTCTTTGGGTTTCATGCCTTGCTCAGAGGTGGGAGAGTAGAAGTCAAGAACTTGCCCCAGATTTGCTCGCTTGATGCTTGCAAAACCTCCAAAGGGAACATGCATAGTAGCACCATGTTTCCAGGTGAAAAAATAGTAGCACCATGTTTCCAGGTGAAAACTAGTCTTGGGAGTTAAGGAATTCACCCGAGTTCACGCTGTGTGAATAAATAGCACATAAATTCACAGAGCACCAAGGCATGGTTTTAATGGTTAGTTGGGGGAGCTCTGCACCTCAAACGGCTTTGGGGGGATGAAGGGCTGCTGAATACTGTGACTCACCCAACTACCTGCAGAAACGAAATCTGAAAAACTAGGAAAATGTTGTTCAGATGAGCAGCTGACAAAGTCAGAAAGGCTCAGGAGCCTCGTGTAGTATCGGCTGCGGGACCCGCCTGGCAGTTGGCAGCGTTTCCGGTTCTTAGCGTTGCCGGTCTGAATGGGAAGGCAGCCCGCCAGAGCGACCACTTCTTGTGTCCTCAGCCCATTTTCTGGCCCTTAGTCAGGGACGGTTGTGATTTGCCACTGTGGTTTGCTTTTGAAATTCTTCACTCGTTTTACACCAGTCCTATATGGATCAAAGGGATAGGGTAGGAATAACTTTTAATGTACCACAAAGTCAGAAATAAACTACCACAACAATGACGACAGTAATGGCTACTCAACTCGGCCACTTTCCTAAGAACTTTTCATAACCGCCTTGTGATCAAAGTGCTGTTTATTATCCACATGTTGCAGTGTACAGGCAAGGAAACTGAGGCACGGTAATAAATAGTGAGTGGGGTCAGAGCTGTGTTCAAACCTGGATCTGTCTGCTTCTCAGCGAGGCAGGCGTTCCTCAAGTCTCAAGGAGAGTGTAGTCTGACCCCTAGTTATGACACAGGTCACCGGCCTATGGCCTGAAGGACACACACACACACACACACACACACACACACACACACACACACTGAACCCTCTCTCAAAACATTTTTTATGGGAAGCAGTCCACGCCTTCTGGGCAGCTTCCTAGATCTGTTTACGCTGAGAAATATGCTTATGACCAGGACAAAGTACAGGAAATCAGGGCTTGCAGACTGGACAACTAGCCAAAAGGAAAGACTTTTCTCGAGCACATAGGTATCTGTATGGCTTTCTTATAGGTGGTTTGTGCATAGGTGTGACTGTGTGGATGAGGGAACCAGAGCCCGGACCGGGGATGTCAGCTTGAGTTCTCTAGGCTCCTCCCCCGCACACCTGATTCAAAACCTTTCTTTCCCTGAAATTCTGAAGAGTTGGGCGATATTGTGCTTCTCTATCCCCAGACAAACCAGACCCCCCAGCTGGCACGCCTTGCGCCTCTGATATCCGGAGCTCCTCGCTGACCCTGTCCTGGTATGGCTCCTCGTACGATGGGGGCAGTGCTGTGCAGTCCTACAGTGTCGAGATCTGGGACTCGGTGGACAAGTCGTGGAAGGAACTAGCCACGTGCCGCAGCACCTCGTTTAACGTCCAGGACCTGCTGCCTGACCGAGACTATAAATTCCGTGTGCGCGCCATCAATGTGTACGGAACCAGCGAGCCGAGCCAGGAGTCTGAACTCACAACGGTGGGAGAGAAACCTGAGGGTAAGCTGCCTTCACTTCGTCACTGGCCTGAAATAAACATGCGTGAACTACCCTGTGCAGCTAGAAACCTGGTCTGGGAGGGGTGCAGAGGAGTGAGAAGACATCCATGGTGACAGGCAGCATCTTTGGGGATCTTGATTTCCAAGGTTGTGATGCTGATACATACTTTAAAAGAAGTACATACCACCTTTTTATTTTTTATTTTTTATTTTTTATTGATTTTTTACAGAGAGGAAGGGAGAGGCATAGAGAGTTAGAAACATCCATGTGAGAGAAACATCAATCAGCTGCCTCCTGCACACCCCCTACTGGGAATGTGCCCGCAACCAAGGTACATGCCCTTGACCAGAATCGAACCTGGGACCCTTCTGTCTGCAGGCCAACGCTCTATCCACTGAGCCAAACCAGTTAGGGCTACATACCACCTTTAAAGCACCATTGGCCCACTGCCATCAGGGGGCGATGGCGTGTCATTCAGGAGCACAGTCCTGGAAGGTAGACCTAAAGTTTCAACATCTCCCTTCCCTCTCCTCCTCCTCCTGTTGCACTCAGATTTGAGTGTCTACTCAGTGTCAGGTCCTTGGAACACCAAGACAGATAAGACAAGTTGCTTAAAATCTAAGGGGAGCCCAGCCGGCGTGGCTCAGTGGTTGAGAGTTGACCTATGAACCAGGAGGTCACAGTTTGATTCTTGGGTTGAAGGCTCGATCCCTGGTAGGGGGTGTGCAGGAGGCAACCAATTGATGTTTCTCTCTCATCATTGATGTTTCTTCTTCTCCCTTCCTCTCTGAAATCAATAAAAATATATTTTTAAAAATCTAAGGGGACAACTGTGTACACAGCTAATGAGAGCGAGATGGTCTACATCTATCCAGCAGTATAAACAAACTGCAAAGGAGACACAGTCGAAGGCACGAGTAATTTGCCATGGAAGTTGAGGAAGGCTTCCTAGAGGAGGTGGCATTTAAAACGAATGGGCTTCTGAGCAACAGGGACGCTAAGGAGAGGCATCTCTCACAGCAGAAACAGCATAAGCGAAGGTACAAAGTGATGGGAATGTGTGGCATTTGGAGAAGCTTGTGAGTGGCCAGGGCCTGTGCTGTGTGAGTCAGAACAGGAAGCAGCACTGAAAGGGCAGTTCAGGTCGAATTGTAAAGGCCACCAAAGATCTTCGGTCAGGGGGTTGCTATGCTAGATCTGTTTGATTTTTTAATGCAACCAACTATTTATTTCAAGCAGCATACATACTCCCGCTAGACAGACCCGTGTGTTCCTAAGACTTTTGGAATGTTGCCTTTGGGGGAGATTAGCATTTTAAAAATTCTTTTACTATGTACAACATTATAGTTTGACATATGTATATGCTGCAGTGATCACCATCACAAGTCTATTTTTTTTAAGAAGAGAATTAGAGGAAGAGTAGAGCTTTGCTACTCAAAGTATGGTCTGGACTAGCAATCTTGAGATCCTGGGAGTGTGTTGGAAATGCAGACTTCCACACTCACACACACCCCTCGTCTCGTCTCTCCGGAACCTTCACCGTCCATCCCCTCTGCCACCCCATGCATCTGTATCACGAGAAGCACTGGAGTGGAGGAGGGGAGGAGAGTGGAGTCAGTGAGACATAGTTGGTTCTCTGTGGTGTAGTCCAGGAGAGGGATGATAAGGGTATGAACTAAACCCTCACGCGATGGAATTGACCATGCTTGATGACTTTTTGGATAGGGAGTTGAGGGGGAAAAATTAGAAGAGTTTAAATGACTCCCCCTTCCTGGCTTGGGTATCTGAATTCAAGAGTCATTTAGTTTATTATGATGATTCATCGTGGCTGGCATGTATTAGGCACTGCTATATGCTAACAATATGTTCAGCATTTTCCATGAATCGTTTCATGCATCTAACTCAATGAAGTAGATCTGTCATCACCCCTATTTACAGATGGGAAATGAGGTTTACAGGGGAGAAGCTACTTGCCCAGTTATAGAGCTTGTATTAGCGAGTTGAAGCTGGAACTCAAAGCTGACTGACCCAGAGCCTGTGCTTCTTTGGCTGCCTCCCAGTGACGTGGAGGTTGGGTAGCAGGGAGTCCAGGAGGGTGGGGAGCAGGCAAGTGAGAGTGGGGATGCCAGGACAGGCAACCAAATTGCAGTCTGCATGTGTTCAGCATATTTCTTTAAGAAGAGGTTTCTTTACCTCTTGGAAAAGAGGCAGGAAAAAGGATCACATTGCAGTGGCACCCGCCCAGGCCAAGGCCAGGGAAAGCCTGGTGCTTTGATGTGGACGATCTGTTGCACACCTGCTGTCTCCTCACGTCCCCGTTCACTCCCGCACGTCCATGCTGTGGCAGTAGGAGCTGCTTATGTCCCCCCTTGCCACACCTCACAGGCACCTGTGGGTTCCATTGTGTGACGTCACCCCTCCTCATTGTGTTCCATCATTTCCCTTAGGTCAGTGGTTGCCAACCGATGGTCCACCGACCACTGGTGGCCCGTGAGGTCCAAAAGGTTGGCGACCGCTGCTTTAGGTCACAACTCAAGGGCGACTTCTCTTAGAATAATTGCTGGACTTTATAATTGCCCCGTTTTATGTCGCCTTCTTCCATGTGCACTGTGATAGTGTGTGCTTGATTATATAACACTAGAGGCCCGGTACACGGATTCATGTATTGGTGGGGTCCCTCGGCCTGGCCTGTGCCCTCTCGCAATCCAGGACCCCTTGGGGGATGTTGGACTGCTGGTTTCAATCTGTGCACCAGGCCTCTACTATGCATATAAGATCTTTGGTTAATCTTTTCCTGCCCTTCCCCCTCCCCCCTTTCCTCTGAGATTCATCAGTCTGTTCCATGTTTCCATGCCTGTGCATTGAGCGTATGCCCCCTGGTGGTCAGTGCGCATCATAGCTACCAGTTTAACAGTCAAACAGTCACTTAGGCTTTTATATATATAGATGTGTCATGGGTATTTTAAGGAAATGTGTTTTTGCCTCCCCAACTAAGATATAAGCTCCAGGAAGAAGGAGGTATTATACCTCTGTGTATTTTGTTTTGTATACCCACAATACATGGCCAGATATTGGAACATGGCTGGAATTCCATGAAAGACATTCAGTAAATGGATAAATGGATTGGACATGCTGGCAATCATAAGTTGCTAACTTTCGAGCCAGAGCAGAAAGGGCCGTCACAATTGTGTGTAGGTTCTGAAAGTCAGAGGGATTGGAAGAGATGTGAAGAGGGTGTGCCTAGGGGACCATGAGGGATGGCAATGGGAGCTGGGATGGGGCTGGTGGGGTGAGGAGGCCAGTGTCTACCCGTGCACACATGGCCCTGTTGCAGCATGAGCTGACTGACCACACGGCGATGCCCAGGCTCTGGGCACGGTGGTCTTGTGCCTGGGAAGGCTGAGGCCTGACAGCCCCCAGCAGGTTTTGCTCTCAATGGACCTTCAGTACTAATCCTTGTGTCCCCTTCTTGTCTCCCCCAGAGCCGAAGGATGAAGTGGAGGTGTCCGATGATGGTGAGTGCTGGCCACCCCTCTTGGATGGGCTCTAGGGATGGAAAGGGGTGAGCAGGGATCTGATGGCTCACACCCACTCCAACCCCCACCCTGCAGATGAGAAGGAGGCTGAAGTCGATTACCGGACGGTGACCGTCAATACCGAACAAAAAGTATCTGACTTCTACGACATCGAAGAGAGACTAGGATCGTAAGTGGAGTGAGAAGCACCCTTCAGGCCCCCAGCCTGAGGGTGGCACAGACCCCCCCCCCCCCCCCCCAGTGAATTCCATGCCTTGTCTTCCTGTTCTTTCCTGGGTTTGCCAGCTCCCCAGACTGACATGCCTGCAGCATCAGGAGGGAGGGACAGCACTCCATGAAAGCATGGCCACCCAGGGCTCTCGGAGGAGCCGCGTGTAGTTCTGTGCTGACCCCTCTGTGGAGGGCTTGGGCGAGCCTTCCTTTGCTGTGCCTCATTCTCCACACAGCTCTGAGCTGAGGGGACCACATCTGGGTCGGACTGCCTTCAGGACCCTCCCATCCGACCCACAGAAGGCAGGCCGGCCTGATCCGTGCTCCCCATGCCCCTCACTTTTTACTCTGAGTCCTTCCTGGGGTTGGACCCCATCCTGAGCCCTGGTCCCAGCCAAGCGCCCCCTCCAGCAGCAGTGCCCCAGGCTGCCTCCCTCTAGCTCTCTATTCCTGAGCACGGGAGGTGGAAGCAAAGGGTGGGTCTCCGCTTGTGTTCCCAGCCTCCTAACAGTTGGTACAGGGAGCTGGCACCACCAGTGGGAGCTGTCAGAGGAGCACGCCTTGTCCCACAGTGGGCAGCAGGGTCTCCAGGCTGTCTCCGGGACAGTGCTGAGGAAGAGGGGGAGGGAGGAAGTCACTCGGACATTCTCTGTGTTTGGAGAGACTTCCTCAACCTGACCTCCCGGGTCCCTCTGCGGGCCAGGGGAGAGAAGTCCACCAGCCACGCTTGAGGCCCCACCAAGGCGGTGACCGGGCGGAAGGAGCAGCACGGCTGGCATGTTTGGGCGGGATGCGGGGCCAGCACAGGCTGCAGCTGGCAGGTGATGGGGAGAGTAGTTTGCAGTATTAGAAATGCACTTCCCTGACCTAGAGCAGGGCTGGCAACCTCTGTAAAGGGCCAAATAGTGGATGTTTCAGGTTTTGCGGGCCATGCAGTCTGTGTTGCAACTACTTCTCTGCACATTCAAAGGCGGGTGGAACAGTGGGGAGCCACATGGGGTCTCCCATAGACAATATGCACACCAATGGCATGACTGTGCTCCAATAAAACTTTATGAAAACAGGCGGGCCAGATTTGTTGGCCATCCCCCAGTTGGTGAAAAGCTTGGCTAAATGTGCCTTTTCCCTCCTCCTTTCACTTGCAGTGGGAAATTCGGACAGGTCTTTCGACTTGTAGAAAAGAAAACTGGAAAAATCTGGGCAGGGAAATTCTTCAAAGCATATTCAGCAAAAGAGAAAGAGAACATCCGGGAGGAGATCAGCATCATGAACTGCCTCCACCACCCCAAGCTGGTCCAGTGTGTGGACGCCTTCGAAGAAAAGGCCAACATCGTCATGGTCCTGGAGATGTGAGTAGCCCGCTGCCCAGCAGCCCACTGTCCCCCCAGCCCCTTCACTGCAGGCAGGGGCGTGAATGCAAGATATTCACAGCCCATCCAGCCAGGGACTGACCACTCAGCACAGCTCTGCGCACAGCACTGGGCCTGACCACTGACCACCAGCCCGCTGAGCCCCTGCTCGTTTCCATAACAAATGGGCAGATCTTGGAGGACCCCCTTTCTTTTCCCCCTCACCTCCCTGTGAAAGGCTCCTTGGTTCCATTCAGGGGCCTTCTGATCTGGAGGTGGCTTCAGAGGTGGAGGGGAGGGATGGAGCAGCTTCCTGACCAGCCTGTGAGAGGGAGGGGTCCAGGTGGGAGCTCAGAGTGTAGGAGGGAACCTTGCTCCATCGTCTTGCTGTGCTCCGTGTGCTCCTTTGTACTTTCTTCACTTCTCAGTCACCAAAGAATAGCGCTTTCTGTGCTGGGTTGTCCACAGCAGGGAGATGGACCTGGTGACCTCTAGCCAAGTCTTTCCTTTTCCAGGCTTTCCTCTAGTCCCACTTCTCCACCTCTCTCACCTCTGAACTGCTGGCATGTGCGCGCGCGCACACACACAGACATGCAAACACGTGTGCGTGCACAAACACACATGCACACACAAACTAACATGTGCAAACATGCGCACACATGTGTGCAAACACACTGGCACACAAACATGTGTGTAAACACACATGTGCATACACATGTGTGTAAATACTCATGCAAACACACACATGTACATAATGGTGTCAGATGTCCTCCATGGTGTCTATATTTTTAAGAACTTCTTTTCCTTTTCCTAATTTGACTATTTTTAATATATGATACTATCTCATCAAAAAACATAAGGACAAATGCAATGAAAAATCCCATTCCCATCCCCTGCCCCCATCTACCCTATTCCTACCCCACCACCACCACCAGGAAACAATTTCATTGGTTTTGTCTGTATCTGGTTTCTTTATGAAAATACAAGCACATATAATATATATATATATATCCATATTTCCCACCCTTTGACACGATGGCAACTCGTAGTTACGATTCCGCACTTTGCTTCTTTTCATTCTACAGTTTACCTTGGAGATAGTCCCATCTCAGTAGCCAGTGAGCTCCCTGGTTCTCCTGCTCCATATGACATCATCACATGCATATACCGTGGTTATTGTTCTCTTTTGGCTGGAGGTGGGTGGTTTCCAGGTGTTTGCTTTTACAAGCAAGCGGTTTTTATAACCTGGTCCCATACACCTTTTCACTCATGCCTGTGTACATCTGGAGGATATACTCCCAGAAGTGTGGGATGCTTGATCAATGTATATTTGAAATCTTGAGAGATACTGTGCCGTTGACAGCAGCATGCTGGAATTGCTCACACCCAGGCACGGTGAGCCAGGGAGGCCAGCGAGGCAGCCCCGAGCTTAAGATGTGAATCCCTCCCTCATTCTGCGGACACTTTGATGAGTCCCTTTCAGTTTCTGTTCCTTAGGAAAGTGGTTAACAGCACAGACTTGAGTCCCATAAACCTCACCACAGTCCCAACTCTGCCTCTTACTTGTTGTATGGCCTTGAGTAAATTTTTTGACTCTGCCAACCCTTAGTTTTATTACCTATAAAAGGAGGATATAAACCGCCTTGTGAATAGTGTGGAGATCAAAGGGAATAATGTATGGCAGGCACAGTGCTCTGCAATGGAGAGTTACTTTTGGTAATACGGTGCATTGACTTTTTCTCTATCCTGGTCTTTTTCCCATTCAAAATTAGGTTGTGAGCATTTTAACACCCAACTGGGTACTATGGAACAAATCCTACTATTCAGGTCCTATTACTGTTTAGCGGTGATTTTGTCATTATTAAATCCTTCTAGTAGGAGAAGTATTTAGGTTAGATTCCCATTTGTTCTTAAAGTTCTGTGGAATTGGAAAAGATTCAGAGACAATCTCTGCCATATCTTAAACTCCTTTTTCAGCCCCAAACTCCAACTTGCCTCTCCACTTCCAGGAAGGATTTCGCCATGTCTGTGGCCTCGCCCTCACCACAGCCCTGTGGCTGCAGCTTTTCACATTTGTTCTAGAGCAGGTTCTTGGTCCAGGCAGTGTGGCATGTGGGGACATGTGAATAAATGTCTTATCTTTAGAAGTTAAATCTTGAGCAAGTTCATGAGGGCGTGCAGGGACGGGGAGGAAGCAGCCCAGCCTGGGTAAGGCCGGGCAGCAGCACCAGTGGGCAGAATACCATACTTAGCTTGGAATTGGGAGTTGGCAAGCTGGATGGAAAATGTTGGGAGAAAATGTAAGAAGGCTTCCGCAGGTCTGGGTTTCATCCCTCCACCCCACGCCTCCCCCAAGGACAGGAGCAAGTCTTCCAGGCACAGATGCCAGAGGATTCGCCTGCCCTCGGGGTCAGGAGCTCACCCCCATAGGAACTCAACCCAAGGAGAGGGAGCAGATTCATGCTCGATCTGCGCTTCAAACAGGCTCAGCCTCTGCGGGCACAAAGGCTGGCGCTCAGCAGTGCCATTTGCTGTTTGACGGAGAAACGTCTTGAGTGTTTTGAATAGAACCATTTTTTTAACTGCTTCTTTTTAAAAATGTTTTTATTGATTTTAAAGAGAGAGGGAGGGAGAAAGAGAGAGAGAGAGAGAAGACTGATTAGCTGTCTCCCATATGCACCCCAACGGGGGACAAACCCGCCACCTGGGTATGAGCCCTGACCGGGAATCAAACCGATGACCCTTTGGTGCACAGGATGACGCTCAACCAAAGGAGCCACGCTGGCCAGGGCTGAAACCTATGGAACCATTCATCCTATTTTTGTGGCTCCTTTCATTCTTAAAAAAAAAAAAATGGAACAAAGGAGTCGTTTTTGAAATATTTTAAAGATATTTGAATAGGTTTGAACCTATCTGAACATATATTGACTAGGTTACCTCTAGAAATGCAGCCGTAATTATCTCTATGGCTCCGATTTCTACTACTCATTGCCTCAGACATCCCCAAGGGCACTGCAGATGACGGCTGCTTGCTTTTTCTGAATGCTTTAAATTTAGAAGCAAACATTTTGGGGCATCTTGTCTGTGCCAGACATTGTCAGGTATAAACAAAGGTCTAGATATGAGCCAGACCTTTTCCAGACATGTTCACAAACAACTGTAAGGAAAGGCAGACTTGAACAAAAGTGAGACAAGGGACAAGGCTGTGGAGACCCAGGGAGGGAAGGCTCATTTCATAGGGACAGCTGAGTGTGCTTTATCCAGGAGGATGTGGATTTCTACTGCCTCTCAGAGCTGGTAATGGAGTAAGCCAGTACTTCCCGAACTTGTTGGATCATAAGAATGAGCTGGGGCACTTATTAAAAATATGGATCCTCAGATCCCTCCCAAATTTTTAAAATCAGAATCTCCAGGAATGGAGCTCGGAAATCTGTATTTTCAACAAAAGCCTCAACTGGTTCTTTAAAAAAATAAAAAACAATAACATTATTGAGCACTTACCATGTGCCAGGCACTGTTCTAAGCACTTTAGGTGCATTAACTCGGTCTTCACAGCAACCCTGTGAGGTGGGGCTGTTTTTTATCGCATCTTTGAAGCACAGGTGTTAAGAATCACCTGTAACCTAAGCGCAGATTCCTTCGACTTGGAGCCTGGGTGGAGAGCAGTAGACCTGAAGAGCTTGAGGACAGAGGCGCCACCTGCTGGTCGCCCTGGACCTCCTTCTTGGTTGGTTCTAAAAGGGTCTGTTGCAGCGCCCCCAGTGGCCATGCGCACAGATGATTTTCCCAGCTCAGTGGGTCCAGAAGTGAAAGTGGTTGTCATGTGGTGACAAGAGGCCTGCCTCCCAGAGGCTGTGGTGTGCTGGGCCCCACAGTGCACCTCTGTCTGTCTCTCCCTCAGGTGTCAGAGAGGTGATCCACTTGGCAATAATATGTGCGGAGCACCTACTGTGTGTCAGGCATGATGCTTTACAAGGGTTCCCTCGTTCCTAGCAATTCTATGAGGACGGGAACTGGGGCTCAGAAAGATGAACTCACACAGCTTGTGAGGCAGAGACAGGCTTCAAACCCAGCTCTTTCCTTCTTCATGATGACTCCCCTTAGAAGAGGGAAGGCGTCGGAAGAGGACTAGCCTAGAATGGAGCCCACCCAGTATTGTTCAGCTGGAGGACTGATGTCTACATGAATTACCAAGGAGATGCTTTAAACCAGCGGTTGCCAACCGGTGGTCCATGAGGTCCAAAAGGTTGGCGACCGCTGCTTTAAACTTTCTGAGCAGTGATCAAGGAAGGTGGGTCAGGGGATGGGAAGGGAAGAGAGAGGACCACTAGACTCCAGAAGTGAGGCCATGCATTTGCACGGAAGGCCAGTACTCTGGCCGGCTGGACCCTGGGGCAGTGCTTAGCAGAAGATGTCCTCTGTGGGCCCCAGAAACACCGTGGCCAGGCCCCAAAGTCTATCCAAGCAGGAAGGATGTACCACATTCTAGCCTGGGCCGCAAGCATGCAGGACAAGTCAGTTATGCTGGAAGGAGTAAGCTATACTACAGGCCTCGCCAGAGGAAGCAGATGGATCACAACTGTAAGTGTGGTTGGTAGGTTACAGCCAATGAATTTGCTGAGGCTCATTGTTGAAGATACTTTCCTATTCCTATGAGTATTATTTCAAGTTTCAGTTCTCTGTGACTGAAAGACACTGCTGGAGTACAAGAATGATCCCCTGTACATCGATAGTCATTTGGGGAATGGAAGCTGCCCCCAGCAGTTAACCTTTTGCTAAGGAGATCATGCCTGGATCTCTCAGTTCATGACCACCCCTGAAACCGCCCGGCCTAGGTGCTTCCCTGAATCCCCCAACAGCTTAGTGGGCACAGGCAGAGTCCCCCAAGAGGAGACCAGGAGGCCTGGGCCCTCCTCACACAGTGGAGACGACCAGTGTAACGGGGCAGGGGCCTGGAACTCAGGACACAGCAAAAAGTGCCCAGCACCCCCATACCCTGCCCGTCTCCCCAACCCCTGACCTGCCCTTGGCCAGAATCCCTGCCAGCCTGGGCTCCGTAATCCTGTGGTCTAACCGCCCCCTTCCATTCCCGCAGCGTGTCGGGGGGTGAGTTGTTTGAGCGCATCATCGACGAGGACTTTGAGCTGACGGAGCGAGAGTGCATCCAGTACATGAGGCAGATCTCGGAGGGGGTGGAGTACATCCACAAGCAGGGCATCGTCCACCTGGACCTCAAGCCCGAGAACATCATGTGTGTCAACAAGACGGGCACCAAGATCAAGCTCATCGACTTCGGTCTGGCCAGGAGGCTGGGTAAGGCCTCTCCTGTTGTCCTCAACATGCAGTGGCAGTGGCTGTGGCTGTGTCCCACACACTGGGTATCAGAGGGCATGCACAGCATTGGAGTTAAACTCAGAGACTGTGGAGGCGGCTCGGGTTCAAATCCCACCCCCACCACTTACTAGTTGTGAGGCTAAGTCTCAAATTCCTCGTCCGTAAAGCGGGATGATCACAGTACCCACCTCACAGAGTTGTTACGGGGTCAAATGAGTGAATGCAGGAACAGTGATGAGAGCAGTGCCTTGCACATAGTAAGGAAGCACTTTTGTAGGTGTTAGCAATTTATTATTATTATTTTTGTTGTTGTTGTCCCTCTCATATTTTTCACTCTGGTGCCTTCAGTCCCCAAACTCACTTTGGTGATGGTGCTTCCTGCACTTGCCTCCTACTGTCCGGTTTCCAGTCTCCTGCTGCTTCCTCTCATTTGAGTCTCACAGCAACCCTGTGAGGTAGGCAGGGCAGGTGTTATGAGCCCAATTTATAGACTACGAAAACGAGGCTCACAGTAGCTTTGCCCAGCAGGTCCCCCAGGAGCCAGGAGAGGTGCTGGGGCTGGAATAGGGACCCCTGACGCAGTTTGAGCTTCCTGAGCACCTGTGCTATTCCAGCAGCGAAGGGAGGTGCAGGAGGTGGCCGGGGGACCTGCACCCAGCCCTGAGGCCATTTGGTGGGTCGCCCTGCTGGTCTCATGTGGTGACAGAGGCCTGCCTCACACGCCACCTCCACCCCACCCTGCCTGTGTAGCTCTGTGATGTCTCAGGAACTGAGGAAACAGCTCCCCCCTCCACCTCCTGACCACAGCCTTGGCAACACGGGCCTGGGGCCGGCCGGAGCTGGCCTTTCCTCCCCACCAGCAAGGAGCTAATGGCACTTGACAAATCTTCTCCCAGGATGCCCAGTCCTGGTTGAGACCATGTGGGTGAGAAAGAGGAAAATGAGGGAGGGCGGTCCCGCCAGGCTGTGGGTCCCTGGTGATCGGTGCCCCGAGGTTGGGCGAATGCACCTGCTCTGCTCTCTCCTGCCGAGGGCACGGTGTGGTGGCCACCGCTGGTGGGCAGAAAACCCCAACAGTTTAAACAAATAGGGCACAACTGGCCTAGGGAGCTAGCGCGTCAGAGCCCAGAGAATACATGGGCAGGCTCCCTTAGAGAGGGGATCTGTGGGGACAGGGTGTCTACCGGGGAGCAGAGAACTGGGAAGTTAAGATGTAGCAGGAAGGGTTCAGGCTGGAGCTGGAGCAGAGCTCCCACGTCCCAGAGCCATTCGGTGCTTTGTCTTAGAGCCCTCCCTGGGGCTCTGTAGTTAACAAGACCAGGGGCAGCCGCGGGCCAAAGGCATGCCACCCCTCCAGCAGCTGGCACCTTGTGTGCATGCTCCGGACAGCTCTTGTCCTGTATGGCTCAGAGGCCTGCGGTCAAGGTTTTCCTGATGATCCTCCTGGCAGCTCCTGGGAGGAGAGAGATGAGGCTGCACGTGGAGAGGCCGTGGAGTAGGAGGAGCCTGGCTCGGGAGCCAGGACCCCTGACTCCACTGTTAACTGGGTGGGTAAATCACTCCGTTTCCCTGGGCCACCCTGTCCTCGGAGCCTGGGGTTGTCGAGAATGTTAAATAGGACAGTTTGTCAAGCAGGCAGCAGGGCTCATTATTACCAAGCACAGGTCACAGCCCCGCCTCAGGGCACTCGTGGGAGAGGCAGACAAAGGACAGAGCCCTGGCGGCAGGGGTTTAGCAGCCTCTCCTTCCCCCCTACCCGCCACCCGCTGAAGGCACTAAGGCGAGGGTGTGGCTGGTCAGTTTCATGGTGCATTGATGCACTTGTTCAATGGGAGGCCGGGGTCTCTGTGCCTTCTCCCGGGAGACAGCAGCTGAGGCCGGTCCTCTCTGTGTCTCTCCCGGGCACACAGATGAGGGCATCCGAGAACAATGGGTTGGCTCCACAGTGTTCTGGCCGGTGATCCCTCTCTATCTGGTTACAGAGAATGCAGGGTCTCTGAAGGTCCTCTTTGGCACCCCGGAGTTTGTGGCACCTGAAGTGATCAACTATGAGCCCATTGGCTACGCAACGGACATGTGGAGCATCGGGGTCATCTGCTACATCCTGTGAGTCTTGGGTATAGGGAGTGCCACAGGAGGGTCCGCAGGCTGCCCTGATGTTCAAGGGCCAGGGTGGCTCATGATGGCGAGCCTGCCCCAGAGTCAGGAGGGTGGCAGGCTCCCATCTTACCCCCTGGCCTGCCCTTCTTGCGCTCCCAGGAGGCCAGCCGCCCACTTCACACTCCCATGGGAGCATCTAGCTCCACACCCCAGGACCGGCCTTCCGGGCCCCTCACCATCCCTGACGCTGGCCAGCCTGGGGCCTCTGGCTAGGAGGGTCGGAATGTGGCTGGTACCATGTAATTTACCTTCACTTGTGTAGGTGGGTGTGGAGAGAAGGAGGGAGGGAGCCCAGGTGTGCAGCTCCTGTGGGCGTCGTCATTGTCTGCAGAGGACAGCTCCCCATCCTCGCTGCAGTGGCCTGGACCAGCGCTTCACAAACAGTAACATGCGTGAATCACCTGAGACAGTTTAGGTTGCAGGATCTGGTTCAGAAGGCCTGGGGTACCTGGGAACCCACATTTCCAGGAGGGTCCAGGTTGCCAGTAGTGCTGGTCCAAGGATCGAGCTCTGAGTACCAGGCTCTAGGTGGGATTATAGCTACACCTGGGGGGATAGTAGCTGGGAGGGGCACTAGGACTGTGGGGAGTGGACAGCCACGTGGGAGTGTTCACAGTGAACACATCCGTGTAACCTATACCCGTATCATAAACCAAACTCTGTCTTGGTGGGATCTTGCTGGTTTAATCTCTGAAGCCCGGCTGCAGACAGCTATTGGCCTCCGAGGCAGGCAGCCCGTGAACTTGTGTGGCAGCACACAGCTATGGGATGGTTACCCAGAAGGTGTAGATGCGCATGCATTCATTTTGTGAAAAAAATAGATTTTGTTCTTAAAGCAAAAGGAAAAATTAAGCGTTTTCATAGTCAATATGAGGAGGACCTCTCAGCATGCTTCCTTGGACCCCTGGGGTCCCCAGTGTGAGCAATGGCTGTGGGTGACCCTGCTGCACAGCCAGGCCCAGGAGCCACCGTCACACAAGCTTTACCAAACGTGGAGTGATTTTTTTTGTGCAGCGTGGCTTTTCCACAGGCTCAGGAGTTTTACTGTCACTGCGGCCTGTTAGGACAGCCTCCCTCAGCATCACAGCCTCCCTGTACCACAGATTCTGTGCCCCAGGGTCATCTTCCCCCCTCCTCGCTGTCACCCCCACCACCATGGCTTCCCCCAGAGCAGCAGAGAAGGCCCGGCCAGGAGTGCATGTCCCTGCCTCTCCCTATTCCAGACCTCTCCAAGAAAAAGGGGGCTGATGACTAAAGAAAACTGCACCTGATTCTGGAGGCCTGGCTCCTCGGTAAATAAGGAAGCAGGGCAGTGGGCCTAGCCTACCTGTTCTGGGGCTGCCCCGGCTGGACGATGCTCACACTGTCCTGGGCCTGGCTTGGTCCCTGAGTCCCTCTACAGCCGCGAGAGACGTGCCTGACTGTCTCCCTGGCTTTCCCACATGAGCCGAGATCGTCTGCAGCCACGGATTTCACAGGGCTCTCGTTTAATCCTCAGGACAAACCAGGGAGAGGGTCATGGCAGGGCTCCGACCTTCATTTGGCATTGAGATGACCAGGGCCAAAGACTCCCACGTGGCTGTCCACTCCCCACAGTCCTAGTGACCCAAGACGGATGCGTTTCCCAGGATACAGGACTTTTAAGTGCTAAAGCGAGGACAGTCCTGGGCCAACTAGGGCCGTTGGTCTCCCTGCTGGTCAGGGACAGAGCAGTGACTAAACTGCTCAGTACGTGTTCACAGTGACACATCTGGGTAACCCACACCCAGATCATGAACCACACACTCCCAGGGCCCCGGGGCCCTCCTAGTGCCCTCCCAGTTACTATCCCCGTGGGTGTAGCTGTAATCCTCATGTCTAAGGTCATGCGTTAGCTCTGCCTATTCTTGAACTTGATATAAATGGAATCACACAGAAAGACACGTCTGGCTTCTTTTGCTCAACACTGACTGTGAGATGCATTCATATTATTGTGTGTAGTTGTAGCCGCTCATTCTCGGTGCTGTGCAGGGTCTACTGTGGAGCATCATCCCACTTGTGTGTCTATTCTATGTTGACGGGCTTTTGAGTAGATTCCAGTCAGGGTGTTGCAAGGGTTCGGATACATGTGTGGTAGTGAATATATTTATGCATTTCCGTTGGACATATATAATCCACAAGTGGGATCACTAGGTCATAAGCGCACTTTATTTTAAAATGAAAATCCTTTTAGGTAGAGGAACATAGTAATTGGGATAATATGTTATATTGTTTACTAGATTGTTTTTAAAGCAAAGACCAAGAAGTAGGGCAGAGCTTTTGAAATGGGGAGAAAATGATTCTGATGAGTGGGGCACCAGCCTGAAGTTGGTTGGCGGGGGGGGGGGGGGGGGGGGGAGGGAAGAGAGGTGTGTGTGGTGGGGCTCTCAGCAGAGCACATGGTGCCAAACAACTGTTGGAGCCAGCCAGATTGCTTCCTCCCAGGCCTGCTGTGCAGAAACCTGGAGCCGCGGCTGGAGCACCCAGAAGAGCTCTCTGGTGCCCCGGCTGCACAGCCATGTTTAGGAGCCGCAGTTACAGAAGCTTTACCAAGAGGGGAGTGAATTTTGTGCACCCCCGTCCCTCTCTGTGGAGCTTGGTTGTCTGTCTGACCGTTCCTGTCGAGGCCACCTTCTGCACGTGTACCAGAGAACCTCCTCCCCACCCCCTCCATCTCCTTTCTGAGGCCGGGGAGAGATGGGGAGGCCAGGGAGTTGGGGACAGATGATAACATGTATTATTTAACACATGTCTGTGAGCGCCTCTTAAGCAACCAGTGCTGCCTGCTGTCTTTGTAGATTGCTCTGACTTTGTTGGAGGGACTCCTCAAGCCCCGGGAGAGGTCAGGGCAGAGCCGGTCCTGGGGCTGGACACCTGGCCCCACTGCCTGCCGGGCTTTTCCAGGCAGAGTAGAGATGCAGCAGGCAGGGCTATGGGGCCCCTCCCTCTCACCCCTGTTCTGAAGAGAGACAGTCGATTTTGTGAATCTCCTGGAGATGCTTCTCCTGTTAGAAAAACCTGCTTGATTTCTGGCAGGAAAGAGAGGACGGGGTGCTCTAGGCCACACTTCAGTGTGGAAGAAATTCTAAGCCCCGCCTTTTTTCTAAGACCTTCCTCTCCTACCTCCCTGTCCTCTATTTCTCCAGCACTTGGTGTTCCCTCACTGCCTGCAGGGACACCAAACCCCTCTCTGTGCCCAGCCCTCACCTCTGCCCCAGCATTCCTTCTCTTTCCTTCCTTCAAACCAAGGTAAAGAGCAGTTACTACTCTGCTTTCTCCTCCCAACCATCTTCCTGACTGGGTCAGTGAGAGACTTCCCATTTCTGCTCATTTGTTGAGCACCCGCCGTGAGAGAGAGACAGAGTCAACATCAGAGTCTAACTTCTGGGGACAGCAGGCGGTGGACTGGGGCAAGGCATCAGGTACGTACTCAGACTTGGGTTTGAATGAGGGCCCTTCAGAGGGATCCAGTGGCCCCACCCAGGGCAGCCCTCCTCTCCACCGATGAGCCAGACATCTCTCTGATTCCAGCTTCTCGGGTACCCCATGCCCACACCAGGCCCAGCCACCACCTGCAGGTTCTTGGGTGGTGTTTAGCATGACTAAATCCCAGCTCTCTGCTTCCTAGGCCATGCACAATATGATTCCCAGCTCTTCCTGTGGGACCTGCCCACCCTCTCATTTCTCTCACCACACTTCAGTATTTGAAGGCTAAAATGGGATCAAAGGCGAACTCTTCCTAAGCAATCAGTAGTTCTGCTAGCAGATGTGTGGTCTCCTTAGCTGGTCATTCTTGCAGCCAGGCGGTCATCTGCTGCTTGAAAAACACCATGGGGAAAGTGTAGTCCAAGAAGCACTTCTCTTTGTTAGAGAAAGGGCTCACCTTTCTCCTGCCATTCTGCCCTGAGAGCAGAACAGACCTGGTGTCAGATTCCCTGGGCAGAGTTTTGCTGCAGTGAGGTATTAAGAAATTAGAACATCCTGCAGTACTGACCATTGGGACTCATCAGCACAAAGACTAACATTTGACCATTAAAAATGAACATGAAGACTCTGTACTCACTGGTGAAAGACCATTTCAAGTGAGGAAAAGAGCATCCAAGAACTTGCCCACACTGATAACAATTTTGTGAAACCCAGATGAATCCTTTGGTTAAGTTGGGGAGGAAAAAAATTTTCCTCTGCCCTTTTAGGTTCAGTAGTGGGGGCCTGCAAATCAAACTGACAAAAGACAGATTAACAGGAGGAAAAAAAACAGATGTGACTATGTACTTATGCATAAGAGATAAATAAATGTGACTCAAGGAGGCATTTAGAATCTGAAGCTTATATACTACTAGAGGCCCGTTGCACAAAGATTTGTGCAATAGGCCTTCCTTCCCCTGGCTTCCGGCACCGGTTTTCCTCTGGCACCCAGGACCCAGACTTCCGCCTTCGCTCCAGCCAGAGTCTGCTGCCTTTGCTGCAGACTCTGGCCAGAGTCTGCCATCTTTGTCTTTGCTGCAGACGCTGGCCAGAGTCTGCCTTCTTCATCTTCGCTGCTGACTCTGGCTGGAGTCTGCTGTCTTTGTCTTTGCTGCAGCCAGAGTGCCGCTCCTATAGATCCCTTTGCCCCCCGCCCACCCTCTCATAGCAGGCATCCTTCCCCACCCAGCTGCTCTGTGCCTGGAGCGGCTGGGCGGTGGGACTGCTGCCATCTTTGTCCTTCTAATTTGCATATTCCCTCCTGATTGGCTGGTGGCCATCATGGAGGTACGGTCAATTTGCATCTTTCTCTTTTATTAGTGTACATTTTAACAAAGAGCAATAATTGGAGAGAAGTCATTAGACCAGAGAAAAGGGTCTTGGGGCTTCTGGAGGGGTTAAGTTGTTAGAAGATCCTAAGAAAAGTATGGTCAATAAGGATTGTTTAGCAAGTTTGTTATGCATATAAGAGTCTCCTCCTCTACAAATGGAAATTTGTATCACCTTAACAAAGAGAAATTTATGTCCTGCTTTTAGACAGAAAGAGAGAGGACAGAGAGCTAATTATCTTCAGCTCAAGACAATCCTTATGCCATATTTGGGATCAATTAAAAACTAGGCAAGACTAGGAAGAGAGGTGAGTGGTTGAGTTTTAATGCTAAGATTATTCTGTTTGTTATTGGGTTAATTTTTTAATCAAAGGATGCTTGATCCTTATGTAAATCCTGGCAATAAAGTAAAAGTTCAAAGAAAGTTTTAAAAAATCTGTAAGATCCCACCACCCAGAAACAGCATTGCTAAAATTAGAACACTCTCTTTGTTATCATGCTCTGCACAAATTCCAAGTTTTATT
The DNA here is from genome assembly GCF_951640355.1 of Cnephaeus nilssonii. Lineage (NCBI taxonomy): Eukaryota > Metazoa > Chordata > Mammalia > Chiroptera > Vespertilionidae > Cnephaeus > Cnephaeus nilssonii. Next base: position 55,878,159 of record NC_137074.1, read on the forward strand.
TTAGAGACATACTCTTTAAGGGGAGATGCTGGGGGAGCTCAATCAGGCGAGGAGCCAGCTGGGGCTCAGGGGTATTTCAGATGGATGGGCTGCCAGGGAGGAGGAGCGCCAGAGGCCAGAGGTGAGGAGGCTCTCCCTGGCTGTGAACATTACAGAGATTAAGGCCTGTCTTTGCAGGATTACAGTTCCTAATTAGGAAAGGAGGTTTACAGAAGGGGGCCTTTCAGCATTCCACAGCTGGGTTGTTTGGTTTTTCTGCAATCTTTTGGAGTGCTGAAGGACTTTCCCCCCTCTCTGTTTCAAATGGAAAATGTCAAAACAGAAGGAAGCAGGTGGCTGACAAGCAAGAGTTGGGCTGCCTCTTGGTGGGCCTAACTTAGGTCTGCTAAAGAGCAAAACTTCAGCGGAGTAAATGTGAAGGTGGAATTGACTTGATTGAACGATTCATAAATCAGGCAACGTCCCATCTAGTAAAGAGAGAGATGCTCCCAGCGGCAGTACGAAATGAAGGGTTTCATAGGCAGAAGGAGTCATAGCAAAAGAAAAGAAAGGATTGTTTCAGGTCCAGTCCTCCTCTTTGGGGAGGGATGAGGGGTGGGAATGGACCAGCAGGGTTTTCTTGTGCAGATTACCTCCCTAGGGCTAATTGGGGAGTTTCAGATTGACTGTTTAAAGATTACATTTCTGTAAGAGGTTGACGTTACAATTAAATCTTGGTCCGATGTTGTGAGAGCAAATGACTCCATCTTGGGCCTGTTATTCCTTTTATTAACAGGTCACACGGTATAGCAGGGATGGGAAAGCTGGGAGCGCCTGGGAAGTCTAGGCCAGCACCCTTGGTGTATAAAAGGGGAAACTGGGGCCCAAGCAGGAAGGGAGTGGCACGGAACAGTGTGGACTCTGGGGACCGATAAATCCCACCCTTCCCCCACTGAATGTGACCGAGAAGGATGATCTCCATGCATTCTTAAAGCATAAATCAGAGACTAAGACACTTGAATGCCATCTATAAAAATCTGTTATTCAAAAACACAAGTCTATTGATTAGGGTGAGATAATTCACATTACCAAAGCTTTCTTCTCCTCACAAAAGGTCATACCAGAGGGTTTCTTCCAAGGCAAGGCTTTCTCACAGTATTTCAGTGGGTTTTGTTTTACCAAACTTCATTTTCAGGTACAGGTGTATTTCATAGGCTGAGGGCCTTGAATGCCAAAACAGCTCCAGAAGGGTTTGTGTGATTGCTTGTGATGATGGGCTCCTAAGGATTTGGGAGACTGAATTTAGTGAGGCCTTAACTTGGGAAGTTGATGGCAGGAATGCCCCAGATTCATCTCATGGGGTTCAGGAGGGGTCAGGACAGGACCAGCTACCTAATCTGTGGGGCCCAGTACGAAATTTAAAGGTGGGCTGAGTTGTCCAAACACTAAGAATCTCCAGATAACAGTAGCAGAATATTAAACCAAGGGAGGCGGGCATCAAAGGGTGGGGCCCTGTGCATCGTTGAGGCCGGCCCTAGATCAGGGTGAATGGGGAGTGGATGTGTGGTGTGACAATGAAGTCCTCAGAGGTGAGAGGTGAGGCCAATAAGCCATAAAGCTGTTCTATTCTACTTTGAGATTTTACCATCCGAATTTTAACCCCGGAGTAAGCTATGGGTAAATGAGTCATTCCTGAGATCACAGACTGGGGAGGCAGTGGGATGAACTGCATACAGAAGAAGGGTAATATCTGTGGTCATGGGCCCAGAACTTCCTGTAGACGCGGCCTCGTGCAGGTCCCTGCACTACCATTTACTTCATGTTCATGGAAAGGTTTGTATAACGTTGCAGGTAAGAGTCAGGCTCTAGAGACAGATGCTGTCACCAAACCCAAGTTCCTGTGCCCGATGCTTCGAATGGCAAAACTCAAAAAATGTCAGAGTTTGGAGTGAGGAAAGGTTTATGGACCGAGAAGGCGGCAACGGAGAAGGTGGGAGACTTAGCAATGCCTCGATACCATCTTGCTCGGTGGACTAGGTTAAGGGTTTTTCAGGAGCTTGGGGGAACACGTGTGCGGAAGCGCTGGAGGGGCAGGTTTGGATGTAAGACCTCAGAACTTAGCCGCGTATGGCAAGGGCTTCTTCACTGCATCTCCTGGACAGCGGGCCCTTTGCTCCGAAAGGGTGTGGCATTATGTTCCGGTGATGCCCCAGTCCTTTGGATCCGTGTGTGCCTGGTGGGCGGGGGAGACTGTGGGTCCAGGCCCGGCTGGAGATTGAAGTTTTGTTCTCCGCGCATGCTTCGGCTGCGCGACATTGGGGTTTTGGTCTGCTGCCTCTGAAAAGTAACTCATATCTTGTTAAACAGGATAGGACTATTTTGAACTGGTTCTGCGTTTGCAACACCTGGGTTCAAATCTCACTGGCTGTGAATCCTTGGGCAACTTACTTACCGCCCGCCCCCCCGTGCCTCAGTTTCCTCATCTGTTAAACTAATGAGTTACCTGCACTATAGGGTGATGTTAAGGTTGAATGAGTTCACCTCTTTGTCCAGTGCCTGGCACATACTCTAGTGAGTATTTGCTGCCGTGACGGTGATGATGGAGAAGGGGAAGGAGGGAGGGAAAAGTAGAGGCGGTGACCGCTCTGTGGTTAAGTAGTAGGTTCACAGAGCGCTTGGGGAATGTCCAAGGTCACCAGGGAATAAACAGGCATGCCCTTTCCTCCACTGTGGTGGCGCCTCTATGGAAGCTTTCTGGTTTGGCCTAAATGCCTCAGGGCACTGAACTTGAGTGTAGATGGGTCACTAAGCCCACATTTCTAAGTCCATGTCCACCATCCATCTGCCCACACATCCTTGCTGAGCACCATGTGTGCTGGGCCCTCTGGGTGCTGACGGGAGCAGGACTGGCGGGTGCAGTAATGGGTGCTGTCTACCAGGTGACCATCGTGGCAGGGGCAGGAGCACAGGGGCCTTGCAGAGGTTCTGTGGGAGAAGTTCTAGCCTGGGCCTGGGGGAGAATAGAAGACAGGGAGGAGGTGGCCTGCTGTGTACTGTGTAAACGGAAGTAAATTCCTTCGGCCTCGGCCTCACAAGCAGAAAGTGTCCAGAGACACCCCAAAATACAGTGAGCACTAAGAAGAGGCGGGGCCACTAAAGCCTGGGGAGCCACATCCTCTCTTATTTCCCCAGGCGGGACAAGAGGCAGGCACAAGGGCGTTTGGGGGTGCAGGGCTTTGCCGGCCCTCACCTTTGACCTCAGCACTCACTTGGGGGGATCATCTCATCCTATCCTCCTTGCCCCCCGCCCCCCAGTTCACCTGCTCTCCTGCTCTTCTCCCAGGGTCAGTGGACTTTCCCCCTTCATGGGTGACAACGATAACGAAACCTTGGCCAACGTTACCTCAGCCACCTGGGACTTCGACGACGAGGCCTTCGATGAGATCTCCGATGACGCCAAGGATTTTATCAGCAACTTGCTGAAGAAGGATATGAAGTAATGAGTTGAGATTTCCATCTTTTCAGCTTCCCCAGGCCCTGGGCTGGGGTCTGGAGGCAGGGATTTCCTGTGCCTGTCGTGGGTCCCTCCTCACCTGGGACGGTGGGCATGGTGCATGTGGGGGATGGGGAGGGAAGGGTCTTCCTAGGCCCCTGCTCCCCTGTGCCAGACACCCCACTCGGCTTTAAGAGCACCGAGACCTCACTTGGAAAGCAACCCTTAGCCAGGGGCTGCAGGGAGGGTGGATGCTTGTGCGTGAAGCGTGACGGCCGCTTTTATTTTCCCTGTCTGTCCTGGTCCGGGAAAGCCCTGCTGGAACCTCGGCCCCTCTCAGGGTTGCAGTGTGTCCCATCTGTGGGTCCTGACTGTACCTCCAGACCATTCTGGTTTGGTGGTTTTTATATCTAAATTATTTAAGAACTCTCTGCCTGAATATGGCCAGGCACCTCTCCCACTGCCCAAAGTTACGCTGTGATCCCAGACCACGGGGCTCAGCCCTCTCCCAGCTCCATCTCTGTCCCCATAACAGTGCAGACTCTGAGGTTCCCCACCTCCACCTTCTAGGGCGGCCCGGGGCTGCCGAGTGGTCTGTGGGTGAGTCTATAAAACGCTTGTGAAAAGGGGGCCGGTGTGGTGTGTGCAGTTGCATAGGAAGAGGCAGCGAGGAAAGGTCAGACATACAAGGTACTCAGTATTGCTTTCAAAGACTCGAGGTTGAAGTTGCCAAGGAGGTGAGGTTGGAGGAGGCCTTGGGTGTGGCAGACAGAATTCATGGATGAGGACTCACCTGGTGAGGGGAACCAGCTAAACCAAGTCGTGAAGGTGAGAGGGGCTACGTGTGTGTGTGTGTGTGTGTGTGTGTGTGTGTGTTTAGAGCTGGCTCACCCCAGGGGAAGGGAATATGGGGGCCAGTTGGGCTCCCCACCCCCTCTGTAAACAGGTGGCCAGAGGAGGCAGGGCTGAGGCGCTGTCTTTGGCAATAAGAAGCAGTTACAAACTTGGCCCAAGAAGGGTACTGTTGAAATAGGTGATGTGACAGAGGATGAGAAAGGGAGGGGCAGCCCACCTCCAGGGCAGGCAGGAGGCTCTGCAATCTCAGGTGCCTGCCTGACCAGGATTCCCCCAGAGCAAGTGGGTGGTCTTACTCCCTCCTCCCACCCTCCTCCCCCACCCTGCCCCCAAGCCCTGCCTGGGACAGGAGAGTGCGGTTGCTAAAGGAGCAGGTTGCTAAAGGAGCAGCTTCGGAGGGTCTCTTTTTAGCGACCCCAGGGCCGACTTCTCCAGAGGCTGCGCTCCACACTCCTTGGCAGTGAGGTCTTCACGTTTTTCTGTCCGGCCTTTGTAAGAGTAGGCACGCCCTAAGGAGAAGCTGCATGTTGGGAGGGCCTAGAACCCCTTCAGTGTGGTGGGCGGAGTCCCAGGGAGATGCACACCTCTTTCCCAATAACTGGTCCAAGGATGGCATCACTCGCTGAGGATGTGGTAAAGGAGGTGCTATGTATGTACTTTATTTTCTCATCTGACCTTGAATTAATTCAGTGAGCTGTGTTGGCCCCTCAAAAATGCCCTCACCTAAGCACTGATTTCACACAGACCCAGACACTAGATTCTCATAAACTCTCAAACTTAGCGCGTCTCTTCAACCAGAAGTCTTCATCTAGCAGCATTTTTTAAAATGTTTTCCTGTTAATAAAAGTAATACATGCAAATTTGAGAAAATTTGAATATAAGAAAACTAAGGTAATTCATAGTCCCCTTATCTAAAAATCAGTACACTTTGCTATACTTAGCAAATTTACTTACAGTATACTCATTTTTCTACATATGTTAACATTTGGTTCTTTGGGCTTTATTAGTCCTATTACAATTAAGGTGATGGCCCTGAAATATTTCTAGATTCCCAGAGCTTTCAGAAAGAATAAACGAGTTTCAGTGTGGTTCTAAGGTTGTCATAATGCATAGATTGTATGTAGGACATAACTCTTTGAGTTTTAACAGGAAAAACCTGATACTCAACCTCAACATGAGACATGAGAGTTTAGGGATTCTCAGAGATTTGGGCCTAATCTCTGAGGCAGAGCGGTGGGAGGATTAGGCCTCCATAGCCCCCAGCTCCCATGTGACCAGCAGACTGACCCCACTCTACAATGTGGTGTCCGCCATTCCCAGACACACCTGCCCTCCCGCACTTGCCCTTCCCGGACCCAAGAACAGGTCATGAGACTCCAGTTGCTTAACTGATGGTTAGGCCTTCTTTACTCTGACCTATTCTGCATCCAGTCTGTGACCCAGACCAAGAGAGGGAAAGGGCCAGCAGCACAGTGACCGGGTCATGGTGGACGGACTAGGAGCAGATGCCCTGGGCTCTGCCCTGTGTGACTGGGGACAGGCGCCCTCCCATTTCTGATCTCACAGCCGTCTCTGAGTCCCCTCCTGCTTAGAAATCTTCTGATCTCCGCCTCTATCAGAAACCGCCTGGACTGCACCCAGTGCCTTCAGCATCCGTGGCTAATGAAGGACACCAAGACCATGGAGGCCAAGAAACTCTCCAAGGACCGGATGAAGAAGTACATGGCCAGAAGGAAATGGCAGGTAACGAGATGCTCACTCTGGACTGGAATGTTGCTTCTCCTATTTGCTTTTTCAAGCCATCCCCATTCCCAACTTGCCCTGCCCTCACTCCAAAAATGTTTAAATCTTTTTCTGAAATAGTCTGGGACCAAGACTGGCATTTTGTCTTTAGGGCTAGGGATAAGCACCTTTAGGACCATTTGGCAACCATAGAAAATGTGGTCTCCTTAAAGGCAGTGTGATGGTCTAACATTTCTTTGCGATGAAGGGGGAGAGCACATGACCTACAAAGAGAGACGTGGCCCCACCCTCCAGGAATATTGTATGTTACTTGCTATGTGTCTTTAGACAAGTGACTTACCCTTGTGGTGCCTTTGTTTTCTCATCTGTAAAGTGGGGATAATAGTGGTACCAATGTCACAGCCCTGTTATGAGAATTATATGATACTAGAGGCCCCGTACATGAAATTCATGCACTAGGGGGGAGGGAGTCCCTTCAGCCCAGCCTGTGCCCTCTCACAGTCCGGGAGTCCTCGGGGGATGTCTGATTCCCCGTACAGGCCTAAGCCAGCAGTCGGATATCCGTAGCGGAGACGGGAGAGGCTCCTGCCACCACCACTGCACTCACCAGCCCTGAGCCTGGCTCAGGGCTTCTGGCTGGGTGGCGCTCCCCCTGTGGGGGCACACTGACCACCAGGGGCAGCTCCTGCGTTGAGTGTCTTCCCCTTGGTGGTCAGTGTGTGTCATAGTGACTGGTCATTCCACCGTTCAGTTGATTTTCATATTAGCCTTTTATTATATAGGATAATCTTCATCTGGCCTTTAGCACAGTGCCTGCTACATAGCACGTGTTCAAAACTGACACCAGTAGCTCATATGTGTGGAAGGCTGGCTCTGTGCTAGAGAACATTCAGAGCACTTTCTATGCATCAAGTCTTTTAATCCTTGATTAATGTTATCCCCACTTTTCAAACAAACCGAGGCAGAGAAAGGTTAGGAAAGTCGCCCAGGATCACTTAGCTAGTCAGTGGGAAAGGCAGAATTCAAACCCAGAGCCTGGCTCCAAAGCACACCGTCTTAACAACATAAAATTGCCTTAGATTTTATTAGATGGATAAAACGATATCCAAAACCACAGAGAACTTACCATCATCTACTGTATTGTTTTACTCCCACTGTTAGTGTGATAAAATTCCCAGGCTACGGGAGGGTGCGTGGGTTCTATAATCAAGGAACGTATAGTGTAGTGGAAGGACCGAAGCAAATAGACATAAAAGGACGTAACACCCAGCAAGAATTATAAACTATCGGTATAGCTCCCCATACCATATATGTGAGTGCGGACAGGAGAAGGGAGCCAGCCGCGCCGGGCTTGGACGTGGTTGTGAGGAAGTGCTGCCCGGGCGGGAGCACAGAGCGGGTGATAGCACAGACAGAGGAGAAAGGCAGAGGCTCAACCTCCCGGGTTACGCTGACCTTAAAGGAGCCGTCTGTTCGCTGGGCAGTCAGGGGGCTGGGCATTTAGACCTGCCTGTGGCAGAGAAAAAGGAACCATTGTTTTAGGGGCAACTGGGACACTGGGTATCTGCTACACAGGATGACTTTACAGTTTCCTCAGAAACCACACTCCCCTCAAAGGCAGGGAGAAGGAGCAGAGGCAGGGGAGGGGCTTCAGGTGGGTGGTACAAGGGACTATGAGCCCTGCTCCCCACAGCGGGAGTCAGTTCTTGATCCCCATGCCCACCCCACCCCCACCCGGTGTGAAGGGTTAGGTGGCCCTGGCCACCCTCAAGTGCCAGGCAAGTTGAAAGACGGTGCTGCTCACCTTACCCTCTGGTGCCATTAGCATCCAGTGAAATCGGAGTAGCACATATTCTTACAAACAAAACAAAGCAAGACGGGGGCCACAAAAATCAAAGGTTGACTTTATTAATGGTCCTGTGGCCAACAGATCTCAAAGAAATAGTGGGATTTCCGGGGCAGGCAGGGGCGGGTGGGGTGGGGCAGTCCTTAGTGGTGGCACTGGGCTCTGCCTGCTCTCTGGGAGCAGGTGCATCTGCTGTTGACACACCCCGGGACAGGCATGGAGAAGAGATAAGCAAATAAGAGAGGAAGCAAATGGAATTTTTTTAGTCAAAGGGGTCAGGGAACCATTAATTTGTGCTGGTATTTTAATCACTTAAATTTTTTTCTTGTTGTTTACACTGTTACTAGTCAGAGGGTTTTCTGGAAGTGAGGGGCAGAAATTCTGGGAGAAAAGGGCAGAATTCAGAGAAGGAATTTTAAAGTCATATTGTAATATGGGTGGCAGCCTTTGGGAATGATTTTTCCACAGACACCGTGGTCGTTCTACTTTCACAGAAGTAGACCACACCATCCCTTTTGACCTGTCTTGTCCCTGAAGCGTAATTTCACTGATGACAGTTCAGCTCCATCTGGCCATCTTATGTTACATTGCTCTCTTAGGAAAACGTTTTCCGCATTTTTTATGTTAATTTTCACCTGAGGATATTTTTCCATTGATTTTTAGAGAGAGTAGAAGGGAAGGGGAGAGACACAGAGAGAGAAACATCGACATGAGAGAGACACATTGATTGGTTGCCTCCCACACAGTCCTTACAGGCGCCTGGGATCGAGCCTGCAATTGAGGTCCGTGCCCTTGACCAGAATCAAACCTGGGACCCTTCAGTCTGTGGGCCGACACTCTATCCACTGAGCCAAACCGGCCAGGGCAATGTTTCCCACATTTTGAACTCCAGGCACCAGCACCTTAGCTGTCCTGGAATGGGTTCCCCGTCAGAGCAGTGAGGCTCTGTGTGGTGGAGCAGGGTGGGTGGAGTGAAACAGAGTGGGGTGGGCTGTGGTGGAGGGAAAGGGCAAGCCCAGAACTCTCTACAGATGCCCAAGAGAAAGTTCCTTGTTGTCATTCTCGTGTGGTATTCATGAGAGGCCCAGGAGGAAGGAAGCAACATGGAAACAAATCCCTATACACTAGGCAATATAGAGATGGCTAATCATATTATAGATCTTAGAATAAAATTATTATGAAAGAAGGTATGTTCTTCCAATTATACCTGAAAGAGTTTTTAAAAGCTATGGTGGTGAGTAGAGCCTTGAGGGTGGGCAAGTCGAACAGGATAACAGGGCTGTTGCGTGCAAAACTAGAAGCAATGGACTAGGAAATTGGAGGCCCATGGACAACCATCTTTACTTTCTGGGAACCACGAAGACCCCAGCGGCATGGACCAAAGGGCCGTAGGGAGGAAAGCTTTGGGCACAGTATAGCACTGAGTACGCTTGACGGTCACATTTGGATATCATGCACTTCTCAGGAAATTCTGATCTTGGGGCGGTTGGTGTATAAAGGGTCTCTGACCACTGGCTGGCTCTTAGGTAACTAGCTTGCCCATTTGCCAGGGACTGCCTCACCTTTAGCAGTGACAGACCCTTATCCTGGAAAGCCCTCCGTCCTGGGCACGTGGGGCTGGTTAGTCACTCTTGCGGGCTCCCAGGGGAGGGGAGCTGCTGCCTCAGAGAGGCCAGGACAGACCATGCCTGCGTGCAGCACAGGACCCAGCCTGGCCATTGCCCTTGAACAAGAAAAAGCCTTCCTCCAAACAAGGATGGCGTTTAGGGAATTGAAACGTGCTGCCTTGATGTTCCAAAAATTTCCAAAGGTCTTGATTAAGTAAAACAGCAACCAATTTTCAACTCAAAGGCATATACAAATATAGTTCTTTTCCAATTCTGACAAATAACTTCCTTACCAATTTTTAAAATATATGTTTTTTATTGATTTTAGAGAGAGAGGGAGGGAGGATAGAGAGATAGAAACATCATGGAGAGAGAAACATTGATCAGCTGCCTCCTGCATGGCCCCTACTGGGGATTGAGCCCACAACCCGGGCATGTGCCCTGACCAGGAATTGAACCGGTGACCTCTTGGTTCATTGGTCGAATGCTCAACCACTGAGCCACACTGGCCTGGCCTATTTTTTCCCCCCACAAATGAGTTTCCAAAGATTGAATTCTGGCATAGATTATTTTAATTTTTTCCCTTATTAAGCACATACATTTCTCCCTGTTTTAGAAATTATATGCTATATCACTCCAACTAATGGAAAATTTCCCCCTGTTACGGTCTATTTGCTAATGTGAATTTGCTGCCTCCTTAGAAATATCGTAACTCCTTTGTTTGCCTTGTTCTGGTAACTTCGTATTAGTCATGTTGTTCATAGGCGAGGAAAGACTTCATCATTCCACAACATGGAAGTGAAGACCATCCTTGTGTTTTGAATTAGGGAGCCCAAGGGCTCGGGGGGGGGGGGTGTTCCCTGCTACATATTCTCGAACATGAATCCTAGTCTTCTGTGGAAGAGCACAGCTCCAGGGAGATTTGAATCTTCTGGTTCAAGGCCATGAGGCCCAGAGAAGGGAACAAACTTGCAGAAGGTCACATCAGTGGTTCAAGAACTAACCAGCCCCTTATTGGGAATGAACTCTCTGTATTTAGAGACTCCTGGCCAGGGCAAACCTCTCTGCATTGGGTAAAGGATACAGGGAGAGGAGAAGGAAGGGCAGACTCTGAGAATTTGGCTGAGTAGGAAGCAGCTTGGCCTGGTGTTGACTCTATATGGATGGCTGCCTGTCTCACACGTTCCTGAGGTCAGAGTAAGCTCCCACGGGAAGAGTTGGGTCTCCCAACACTCTCGCCAGCACATCAAACAGATCAATGTAGCAGCCTCCTCCAGAAGAGCATGCGAGATTGCCAAATGGTCTCGTTCTCTGCAGGGCCACAGTGCCTCTGCGCAGAGCTGTTACTCCATCATCGTCTCTCACCTGCTTCCTTGCCCCGCCTCCCCCATCACCTCCACCCGGGGCTTCCTGGGTTCTGTTCAGAGTGACCCAGTTTCACCACAGTGACAGAGGACCAGAAGCATGCCCACACCAACAGTGATGTATTTGAGAGGGTGGATGAGCAGAGGACAAAGCAAGATGAAATGTCTGTCCAAAGTGCATGAAAACAGTCTGCAACACCGATGGCTGTGACAACAGAAAGTGATCATGGCCATAGCCACAGGCCACTGCTTAAACCACACACACACACACACACACACACACACACTTTTCTATGTGATTCCTTAGTGCAGTGGTCGGCAAACCGCGGCTCGCGAGCCACATGCGGCTCTTTGGTCCCTTGAGTGTGGCTCTTCCACAAAATACCACGGCCTGGGCGAGTCTATTTTGAAGAAGTGGCGTTAGAAGAAGTTTAAGTTTAAAAAATTTGGCTCTCAAAAGAAATTTCAATCGTTGTACTGTTGACATTTGGCTCTGTTGACTAATGAGTTTGCCGACCACTGCCTTAGTGGCCTGAAATTCTTTACTTTGGAAATAATCTTTTTACTGAAGCATACTGGCTTTCCAGCTAGTCCAGAGTTGTGAGGCTTTGCTGAAATACCTGAACGTATGACGGGAACTGGAGGGAAGTGGCTTTGGCACAGTTTGAGGCCCAGTGGGTGAGTGGGAGCCCTGTGCCGGTGTCCTCCGTCTCTCAGCAGCCAGTCTGCGCCAACATCTGCCCTCTGGATGCACAGCATCTGGGCGCCTGAAAAGATGCTTTGGGCGGAAGCAGTTGGTTACACTTTAGTTTCTTATCTTAGTTTTTCCATTGACTTTAGAAAAGGAGTAAGAAACTTTAATTAAAGGTAAGAAACATAGATGCATTGTATGTTATTGGGGACCTCTTTGACCTAAATCCAATGCTTGGTAGAATTTTCACACTGCAAAGAATTTTTCATCTCAAGTTCTGGCTTCCTTTTCAGCAGAAAATCTGTCCACTCCCAAGGTGCCTCAACTCAGAAAAGCAAAGTGCCATTGCTTTGCATCTCTCCGGTGTGGTTTTTGATGCCTGAGTGTACACCAGGGAAAAGCACCCCCCAGAACTTCACTGTGCATTCATAGACGTGTGCTGGGCCATCCAGACTGTTTCCCAAAATCTCTTAAGTATCTGAATCAGCCACAGAGCTAAATGAGACCTTGGAGTCTTGTCCAACCCCTCCTTATGCAGAGAAGGAAGCCGGCCCAGAGAGGTTAAACGGCTCACACAAGGTCAATAGTGTGCTGCTTTCCCACTTGCACGAGGACCTGTGGGATCTGTAGTAACGATCCTCTTGACCAATTGCAATCCTGTCACTGGCATTGTTTTACGAGAAACAGCCCCGCTGCGCCCCGTCAGCAATAAGTCTTTGGAGCTGTCTCAGCCTGCAGTTGCTTTATATAAACTCTCCCTTTTATGGGAGTTGAAGCACAGTATGAAAAGGGTTTTTGTCTCATGTTGACCTTGTTTAGTCACATTAACGCACACATCGGTTCCAGGCCCCATTCCATTCTCCGAACATCTTCTGACACACTGATAGTGCTGAGCGGAGCAAGGTCGGGCTCACTTCTCTGGCAGGACCTCGGCACTCGGCAGGCCCTCGTTCCACGGACGGCTGCCTCTGCTGGGCTGGGCTCTCCTCCCTGAGCCCCACTGCCCGGCGGGACCCAGGGGCGCCACCCGAGTCCAACCCCAGTGTCTGCTTTCCAGAAAACGGGCAATGCTGTGAGAGCCATTGGAAGACTGTCCTCTATGGCAATGATCTCAGGGCTCAGTGGCAGGAAGTCCTCAACAGGATCACCAACCAGCCCTCTCAACGCAGAAAAACTAGAATCGGAAGGTAAGGAGCTCCGGGAGGGTGGTGAGGAAGGAAGGGCTGGGGGACGGAGGGGCATTTTGAGGAGTTTATTTTGGGGGTGGGCTGTTTTTTGGAAATACAATCTACAAGGATTAAATTCAGAACTACTTTTAGGTTGCTCAGACAATAGTTACTAAGGCTAATTACTCTTTAATTGTTTTAACTTAGGTTTAACTATTTTCCGAAAGAAAGTTTTTATTTGTCTAATAGAACTAGATAACCTCCGCTATTCTTTCTATGTGTTAAGACTTAGCAAAGATTTATTCAAAGCTTCCATTTTTCTCATTACAAAAGTACTACTTATATATTGATAAGCAAATATAAAGCTTCAATCACATGTAGTAGTTTACTTTTTCAAAATATCCTGTTTTTATTATCTTTAAAACATATTTTTATTGATTTCAGAGAGGAAGGGAGAGGGAGAGAGAGATAGAAATATCAATGATGAGAGAGAATCGTTGATGGGCTGCCTCTTGCATGTCCCCCACTGGGGATCGATCCCGAAACCTGGGCATGTGCCTTGACTGGGAATTGAACCATGACCTCCTGGCTCATAGGTCGATGTTCAACCACTGAGCCATGCCGGTCAGGCAAAAATATTCTGATTTTAGTCGTTGTTTTTCTTTGAAAGAAAAAATTAACTCATATAGTCCATACTCGTTTGGCATTTTTCAAATGCTGAAACGTGATTGGGAGGGCTGCTCCTTGGAGATCAGCGGGGTTCGTTACTTGCCCTTGGAGACGTTGCCCCATCCATCTCCTCAGTGAACGCCTCCGCCTCTTCCTGCATCGGACGCATGCAGGGGCTGGCCCTTATCTTCCGGAGGTGCCTTGCTTGGCCAGAGACACCCTTCCACCCCTGCTGCCTGGTGCCCTTGGTGCCCAAAGGTGAGAAGCACCAAGGCAGTGTCGTAGGCCAGGCCGCCTGCGGGGCTGCCTGATGTAGCCGGGGACAGAGTCCCTCCTGATCCACTCCTGCCACTCCCAGAGGACCCACAGCCAGCCTGAAGGGGAGCGAGAGGACGCAGGAGCCTCTCCAAGTCCTAGCTTTTCCCTGGAACAGTCCCAGTCCCGGTCTGCTCTCAGGCACCGGGGAGCAGTATACGTGAGGAGAACAGACCTGGCAAGTGGAAGAGGCCTCGAGGACCTGGCTCCTCCCTTCCCGGGAGCAGGGAAGGCCTGCCCTGCAGGGAGGCCAGGGCGGCTGGTGTGGCTCTGTCCTCCTTAGACACCCTCCACTGAATCTTGAAACAGTCTGAAATACAGCCAACACTCCTTTTTGAAGATTATTTCTCTTTTCAATGTGTCAGAGCAAGGGAAGGGGGAGTCCAAACATTTCCCCAGTTTAGTCACAGTTTTCTCTTCTGCCAAAACCACGTGGCAGCTGGCCAGCCTATCCCCAGGAGAAAGGTGTGCTGATGATTCAGTCCTCTTAGCTGCATTATTTGCTAAATTGGAGCTACTATTAAAAATTTTTTAAAAGTCAGCTCTTTTAAACTAAGGGAGAGGAAAGATCAAGGAGTGAAGGGGTGACCATGTCCTCTCCCCGTCTTCTAGGAGATGTCGCCCAAGCTTTCCTGGAGGCTGTTGCTGAGGAAAAGCCCCATGTAAAACCCTATTTCTCTAAGACCATTCGTGATTTAGAAGTGGTGGAGGGAAGTGCTGCTAGATTTGACTGCAAGATTGAAGGTAAGTTGTAGCTGTGACTACAAAAGGGGGTTGGGTGGCTGCTGGGCCCCTACTCTGTGCCCTGGGCGTGATGTCAGTTCTGGGAGCCATTAGGTAAGCCAGGCTCTGAGGGAAACTGGGTCGGGAGGAGCTGGCCCAAGGCCCCCACTCCACTCTGAAGATTAGTGCCATCCGTGACTTACCCAGGGGCACATTTGATATTTCACTTACTTCCGTCAGCCACTAGACCCAAGTTAAAGGGGTTTGTCATGGACGATAGTATGTGACCATGGAGCCTGCTTAATGAAATGAAGTTTCAAGTCCTGGGAAACATGTGCCCCTGAGAGGCCCTCAGAAGGAGGCGGGCCCGGAGCACGGGATGTGGAGTCAGCAGCTCTGCTGTGAGGCCTGGGCAGTGATCTGACTCTCTGAGCCTCAGGCCCTCACCTGTAAGATGATGTCTGATGTCCTGAGTGGCTCTGGGGATTCTTAGGTGACATATGTAAAAAGAGAAACCTTTTAAGTCCTTTAAGGATGTGATGGAGTCAAGGGAAAAGTTGTGGGACTGATAAGAGCAGAGAGCATGCAGTGTGACTTCAAACCGAGGGAAGCTGGGATCCAGGCACCGGTGCCGTCTTCCCCATGCGTCGCTGCTGGTGGGACAAGGTGGCCATAGAATTACGAGCTGTTTGAGCTCAAGGGACCTTAAGGGATCTTAGCATAGCACACGAGAAATTGGCAATGGTGGTGACACAAAGCATGTCAGTTTCTACAGACTGCAACATTCTAGAAAGATAAAGGGCAAGATAAGATTGGCCTCAAGCTGGTGCCTGTCGTGTGCCAACCAGAGTGGAGGGTTATCTTCCACGTCAGGCTGACCAAACGAGGCACAGGTGTTCACTAAGCAACTCGCTCAAGACCTCACTCCAAGGACAGCAGTCAGAACAAAGCATGCCTCCCACTCTGTAAGGTTCTCCAGCAATACGGCCACATAATGCCTTTTGGATAAAGTAACCCAAAGTTAGGAACAAAAAAAAACAATTTTTCACCCATGTCGTTATAGTATCAAATGCCTGGTAAATGCCTTGCCCACCATAATCTTCCTTTTCATCCCATTTTTAAAATGTGATGTGCTGCCTTTGCTAGTGTGGAAAGGCTCAGGTTGGGGTTCTGCTGAAAGCTCTGGGGCCTCTGCCTGTGACTCACCGTCACCATTGTCTTTGGGTCTTCTGAAGTTCTTTCCTTTTTTCTTTTTCTTTTCCTTTTTCTTTTCTTTATATATATTTATTTATTTATTAGAGGCTGAATGCACAAAATTCGTGCAAGGGCCTTGGCCCCAGCCCCCACCCACTGCGGCTTTGTGCGGAAGGAAGGACTTCCTGAAGGACGTCCAGTCTAATTAGCATATCACGCTTTTATTATTATAGATTTTTATTGATTGCAGAGAGGAAGGGAGAAGGAGAGAGAGAGAGAGAGAAACATCAATGACGAGAAAGAATCATTGATCGGCTGCCTCTTACATGCCCCCCACTGGGGCTCGAGCCCGCAACCAGGGCATGTGCCGTGACCGGGAATCGAACCGTGGCCTCCTGGTTCATAGTTGACGCTCAACCACTGAGCCACACCTGCAGGGCTCCTTTTTCCATTTCAAAAAAATTATTAGAACATAATGACTGTCATCTTTGCACTTTTCTGTTTGGAATTATTTCTTTGGTATTTGCGTAACTTTGACTGGAGCACGGAGGGGAAATTAAAGCATATGGATGCTGTTTTAATTGAAATAAAATTCTACTTGAATGTTAGAATTCTTAAGTTCTAATATAGAATTTTTATTCTGGTTGGGGTTACAATTTTTTTCCTATAAAAGTACTTCTTCAAATTTTAAGAACAAGAAAATGTAATGTGGGGGGGGGGACTCATTAATACTCTCAACAATAAAGATTTAAAAAATAATTTAAGAACAAGTCAGTTAGAATTATAATATACAGTGTGTGGCAAAAGTAGATTTACAGTTGCATGTGAAATGCAGTTTATTCTTGTATCATTTATTAATTATTGTATTATTTTCCATATGAATAACCACAACTATAAACCTATTTTTGCTCCATCCTGTATTTTAAAGGCATAATGTGTATATACATATATATATATATATATTTTTTTTTTAATGTTGGACTTTGCAGAAACATGGTTAATTCATAAAATGAGGCTAATCAATGTGGTCCATTTCCAGTTATCTAGAGGCGGATTATGCCTTTGGATCAGACTAAGACAAATACTGCTTTCTTTTCCTTAGCAGTATTATTAGCTCCTCTAACTTGCGTTTTATGAAGCTGTTATAGCTTTGAGTTGTAACTTACACACCAGATAGTTTACCCGTATTAAGTGTACAATTCAGTTGTTTTAGTGAATTTATGGAGTTGTGCAATCACCACCATAGTCCAATTTTAGAGCCTTTCCATCACCCCCAAAAGGCCCCTTGCACCCATTTGTTCTGAATCTTCATTTTTATTAAATGTATTTAAGTCCAACTTTTATACAAGATGAAAACTTTTCATTTCATCCCAAAAGATAACTGGCTCTGGGCGTGTCCCTGGAGGTGGGCCGGTGTTCCAGGTAGCACTCTGTGTCTTGTGTAGAGGTG
Source organism: Cnephaeus nilssonii (assembly GCF_951640355.1). Lineage (NCBI taxonomy): Eukaryota > Metazoa > Chordata > Mammalia > Chiroptera > Vespertilionidae > Cnephaeus > Cnephaeus nilssonii. The sequence continues at coordinate 55,895,254 of NC_137074.1, forward strand.
TGTGTGTGTGTGGTGGGAGGCGGGGGGCCAGGCCCACATGGATGGGAAAGGGGATGACTGTGAAACACCTCACGCAGGGTTTCATATATTAGTATTTACAATACAGTTCGGTTCAGATGTCAATATCAAAGCAGCTGCTAAAAGGCAACGTCGTCGTTTTTTTCCATTACTGCATTAGTAGCTTGAGAGTTCCTTCATGAACTGATAGAAATTTTGAATGACAGTTTTTGCTATCTGTGTTCCCTCCCTGTGATGCAGGATACCCAGACCCTGAAGTCGTCTGGTTCAAAGACGACCAGTCCATCAGGGAGTCCCGCCACTTCCAGATAGACTACGATGAGGATGGGAACTGCTCTTTAATCATTAGCGATGTGTGCGGGGATGATGATGCCAAGTACACCTGCAAGGCTGTCAACAGTCTCGGAGAAGCCACCTGCACAGCGGAACTCATTGTGGAAACCATGGAGGAAGGAGAAGGAGAAGGGGAAGAGGAAGAAGAGGAAGAGGAAGAGTGAAACAAAGCCAGAGAGAAGCAGTTTCTAGGTCTTAGTACAAAAACTATTTCTCTAAAGCTCAAAAACTCAAGATAGTAAAAGCACCTAGTGTGATAGATTACCTAGTTAGGTCATTTTAGGGTCAGTTCTTAGCAACAGCAGTTCATACCTAGCAGTGTTATTGATGGGCATTAATATCAGTTAGCAGGCACCTTAAGATACTAGTACAGCTAGATTTCATTTTGAGAAATCACCAGTAACTTGGCCAACCAGTTGATTTTAAAGATAAAGTAACCAAAAGAAGTATTTTTCTGGGAAAAGTCACAAATTTGAAACACTCATGAAAAATAAGGCCCCACTGTCCCAGGTCAGCCCAGAGGCCCCTGGAGACGGAGGTCTCTCTCCCAGCTCCTAACTCCAGAGAACCGGGTCTTCTCCAGGCTGCAGCCCTTCAGTCTGAAAGCAGTTGAGCCGTTTTAACTTATGAGGCACATTTTATTCCAAACTATGCTGTAGACATTCAGACTTTTCATTCCCCTGTTCTGCCTGCCCGTTTTTCTGGATCTGAGCTTGCCATGAGTTTAAGCACTAAGGACATTACACTTAGGTTCTGAAGACAGGTCCCCTGCTCACAGAAGGCTGGCTTCCTTAGGAAAATAAAACCTCCTTTCTTCTAAAATCAGTAGGAAATCTAAACTTATCCCCTCTTTGCAGGTATCTAGCAGCTTCAGACATTTTTATAAGAACTCGTGGGGGAAAATATCCTTGCTAATGTGCTTTTCTTCTGAAAGCAGGATTCATATTTGTGCTGTTATAGACTATCAGCTCTGCTTGTGTGGTAAAGATTTTTGTGTTTGTATGAAAACCAGTTTGCTGAAAAGTTAGTCTTAGTTATTTATTGGCCACTATGAAACATTTTAGATGATGAAGAGCTGTAGAACTCTACATACTTTGGAATCTCCTTCAGGATAAGTCTGAGTTTGAAACACCTTCATTCTAAACACCCTCAGAGAACTCTACCTACCCTTGTAGATTCCATGATGGGTTTCTTTTTTTCTTGACTGTGCATCAATCATGCCTTGCCCCCAACCTCAAAATATATTCTCAGACCCAATAAATGCATCAGACTTGCATCTTTAGGAACTTTTAACTTTCTTTCACTACATTGGCACTTAAATTTCTCTTTATAAACTTTTTGAAGGTCTTAAACAAAGACCATAAACTGATATGCCTAATACATTTCCTCTGTGTGTGTGTGTGCGTGTGTGTGTGTGTAACATTCCAAATGCTTTATTCTTGTCCACTGTTTGTGAAGTGCAGTGATTTAATATTTCAAGGGACTTTTTAATAGTTCCTCAAGAATTGATCTTAAATTACTTCAGTGCAATCCTACACAGTATCAACATTAGAATTTTGCTATTACTTAGTCTTATGTTATCTTCCATTCTATCTTATCTGCTTTTTGCTGCTAATTTCAAATTGCCAGTATTTTCCTTTTTGCTTTTTAAACAGTTACAATATTTTTCATAATAGCCACACTATTGCCACAGTTTATTATAACAAAGGGTTTTTAATTTGATTTAGAGCATTCAGAGCTTGTCTTCATCACTTTGTGTTTATAATCTTTGTGTGTGTGTATTGTTTGTGTGTGTGCATGTGTGGTGTGTACGTTTGTTTACAGGTTTTTGATGCCTTCTTGACATTGTGTTAATGTTCTCCCAGTTTATTATGCCATCAGAATGGCAAATGAGAACACTACAACTGTAGTTAGCTCACAATTTTTAAATAAAGGATACCACAATGCATACTTTTTGTTCAGTCTCTGCAGCCTTCTCTTTCTTCCCATGCCACCAGTTGTAGATTACCCAGATAGACCTTGGAAACGGAAAACAAATGCTATGCTGCATAAATGGCAATTCTGGTTGTGTTTCACTAAGGAGCAGGGTGACTTAGTTCTTGTAAATACTAGGTAGCCTAATTTGCACACTTAGTTCAGAATTTTTCTCGAGTATCAGTTTGGTTCAGTTACACTTCCAATATCTATAGTGTCCTCATAGTACTAAAATCTACATGGCATTTCCAGCATGTGGCAAAATCATCCTCATCTTTAATATTATGTACTGGGGCTTGGTTTGCATTTGTAACTTTGATGCAACTCATTATTAGCTGCCAGGTGCCATCTTTCCATGTCTTGATATTAAAGCATTTGTTTCCAGGATACCGTCCTCTTGTTTTATTAGGAAGTCTGTTATCAGGTATCCGATGGTGACTTCCCCATGTCTGGAGGTCCAAACAATACTGTAAATATTCTAGAAAGAATCAAGACATGCCATTAAATGTTGTACTAGATAATTCTATGATCCCACATGGTCTGGAAAGAAAGAATCCATTCATCCAGTTAATATTTTTTTCCATTTTTAAGGCAACCACAATCTACAAATATTTCTAGTGAGAAATTATTATTTTTAAAGAAAAGCACTTTTTATTCCTTGCTGGTGAAAAAAATGTATCATATATATTCTGTACTATGAAGAAATCACAAATACACTTTCTTCCGTTCCATTTTCATCCCAAACATATAAAGAATAATCCACAGATTGTTCCTTACATTGCAGAGCTTCATATCAAATGGTATTTCTATGTATAACTAAAAAGACATGCTGACTGTTGTCAGCTCGAACTTATACAAAGTCTCTTTTTCTTTTTCTCAAAATTTTTGAGTTTTACTTTTCTCATTTTACCAGCTTTTTATAAATCTCTTCAGTGAGTATCCAGAATGTGAAGGATAATTAAATTCTAAAGAAACTCAACTCTCCTCTTTTCGAGAAAACACAAGTAATACTACTTCCCTTACCCCTTGGGAACTCTTCTCTGTATTTTAAGAGGGAGGCTGATGTCTGTGGCAGTCATTACTGAGGCTCTTCGCCCGGCACAGTAGGACTGCACTCCTGCTCCTAGCTCACTGGGGCCCTGTGACTGGTCCTGGTCAGCGAGCTGTGAGCAGAAGTGATGTGCATCATCATGGGCCAGAGCATTTGTGTCCTGGTACAGAACTCTCCACAATGACTGCCAACATGTGAGATGTGGCTGCTTTACCCACCTGGCTCCCAGGCAACCCCAAACAGGTACAGAACACAAACAAGAAGTAAACCTTTATCCTTATAAATCACAAAGAATGTAGGGTTCTTTGTGGCTGCAGCAGAATGCTGTTATAAGATCATTCACTGTATCCCAGGTCTGTTCTGACCAATATGGTAACCATGAATCACAAGTAGCCATTTAATTAAAATAAATAAAATTTAAAATTCAGTTCCTCAGTTGCACTAGCCACATTCCAAGTGTTCAGTAGTCATACGTGCCTGACACGTGGCTACCTTCTTGGACAGCACAGGTTAGAACTTTCTGTATAATTCCATCAGACAGCACTGTTCCAGATAGACTGAGGAAAAGAAAAACTCCACAAATTTTACCTTAACTGTACTTATCACTTTTCAAATTACTGTGAAGGGAGTATGGTCTATAGCATCATCAATTGTATTGGATAATGTAAACTCAATACTTAGGTTATTGTTCTAGTGTATTCATACTAGAGGCCCAGCGTGCACGAAATCATGTGCAAGTAGCTCACTTCCGCTCGCCTCAGCTGGCCACCCCACCCATCGCCGCTCGTAGCTTGCACCCCACCCTCTGCCACTAGTAGCTCTCTGCAGCTAGTAGCTCGTGCCACGCCCCACCAGCCACGAGAGCCACTTGCTTGTTTGGTCATGATGGCATGACACCCACAGGCCTTTTATATAAGAGATATATTTTTTCACTTTTTAAGAAAATTTTAAACTACCAGTTCTGTGCTTCTCACCACAAAATCTAAATAGGCCTGCAATGCACAAGCAGTTACCAGATAACCTGTGATATGAAACAACAACCTAGGCCAAAAATCTCCTGTGTGTTTGGAACTTGGAGCTTACTTGAGATAAGGGAGCACCCAGTGGGGACATATGAGATAGATGCAGAGGAGGAGAGAGACAGGGTTGCTGGGATGGAATTTCCTTGACAGTGAACCAAGAGGAAGCGGGGGCGGAGGGCCATCCTTGGAGCAACAATCATTTTAACTTCAATGGCTTTGATCATAACTTCCTTCCCATTGGAATTGGAAATATCCAGGAGATCTAAAGTGCTTGGAGACAACATTAAATTTCTAACTGCTGGTTGTTTGAAATTTTAGCCCATAGTCCTTGCCCATGTTCTAACTGCTCACACATTGCAGGGAAGACTTCAGGTCAGAGACTATAGTCCCAATAGTGACCATACAGAACTATATAATAAATCCTCACATCATCTTACTCTCTGGGACTAGATTTCTTCCAGTTGGATATAACTAAGAAAGAAGGAGGTTACAAATTAACCTGTCACTTTGGTCATTCACGTTTATTAGCTGCTTCTGGACAGACGTTTGTAGCTGCCAATAGTCAAGACATCGATTGAGCGATAGGGCTTCTCCACAGCCTTGCTCCAGAGGCTATGTTACAGTGAAAGATAGCCTCTGGCCAAATTAATCAAACATTTTTAGCAAGCAGTCATATAATCTATTTGGTAAGGTCCCTGAAGCCCCAGATCTCTCTCTCCAGAAAGCTCTTCACCTGTACGTTGGAGGTAAATGCTGCAAGATACTAGAGTAGGATCTAGCTAACCTGGTTAATCAGCCAAGTAGAATCAGTTCCAATTGCACCTCTTATTGGAACTGTGTAGCCTGTGCCTCGGTTTCCTAAGCATAAAATTAGAGTAACAAATAGTTCCCACCTGACAGGTTGTTATAAAAATTAAATGAGCTCGTGCATGCTACCTCATCCTTATAGAAAGCCCCTATTCATTCTGGTACCCAGAGATGCTAAGGTAAGTCAAACATCCTCTGATAATGCTCAAGGAACTGGTTATACTTCTGCAGAAATAAAAGAGATATGTGAAAAATATACTTTTATATAATGAAAGATGGAAAGAATAGTTTAAATTCCACCCACCTCCAAATAAATGATTTTGAAACTGAAAGTGCCCATGCAATTGCACAAAAAATAATTGCTGTGAGTTTAGGAAAGGCTACAACTGTCCTCTTGTTCTAATGGAAATTTTTAACTCCCAGCTCTTAAGTACTTTTCATCAGACCCAAAGGAAAAAAGCTCATCTGACCTTATGAGTCTTATTTTCCAGTCAAGAGGAAATTTTTCAGGTAAGCTTGACTTTAAACTAATCGCACTTAGTCTTTATCCCCCAAAGTTCCCTGATATTTACAAAAGCTAATTCACATTGACTTCTTTCTGACTGCATATTAACCACAGATCAAAGAGAGCTCTGCTATGCAGTCTCAGGAAAAGGCTGGATAGATATCATTTTTAAATTGTCTAGAAAGCTCAAAAATGGAGGGTCCTATTTTCAAGAAAACCAGATAATGAGTTTAGAGAGTGGGAAGTTATCATAGAGAGAGAAGGCCAAACATGAACTACTGAAGACAAGCAGTACCTCTGTTCCCTTTAGAACCTCCATTAAATGGAGAGTAAGGGAATAATATTTTTTAAAGCTATAAACCCTTCAAGGACAGATGAAAAATATCAGAAGCTTGGGAGATGGAAAGTGAGTTAGAGCAGAGAAGCTGAAAGCTGACTTCCTACAAAGGAAGAAGCCAATAGGAAGGCAAGTCAGTTTTGCCCTAAAGAGACTGGAGGAACCAGGTGCCTATGAAGGTAGCCGCAAAGGGAATGCAAGGTATCAATTCACTGATGCAAACCATCTTTTTTTTCTTTTTAAAAAATATTTTTATTTATTTCAGAGAGGAAGGGAGAGATAGAAACATCAATGATGAAAGAGAAGCATTAATCGGCTGCCTTCTGCACACCCCCTACTGGGGTTCGAGCCTGCAACCCGGGCATGTGCCCCTTGACTGGAATCAAATCCAGGATCCTTCAGTCCGCAGGCTGACCCTCTATCCACTGAGCCAAAACAGCTAGGGCTCAAACCAAGATCTTTAAGGTCAAATCAGGTCAAACATCCAACTAGGAGCTCAAGGCAGAGGTAGGATGGGACAATTAGGAGTTAGGACAGAGAAAGGTCCATAGTCCAGGAGGTCATCTGAACACATCAGTAATATCCATGGTCAAAGTGCAGAGAACTGCCTGATCCTAGAAAAGCATTTGTTTGTTCGAGTTTTTAAAGACAGATAAGAGTCTTTAAAGTTAAACTGGTTGTCCAAGGAGCCAAATTGTTCAACTTTCAATAATGCACCCTCTTTATGAATGTCTTATATTCAATTAAAGCATAAGCTCAGTAAATCTCCATTTAAGTCAACTTGCCCCACTTAACCACACTTTTCATTTCCTCTGTAAAATAAATTAACTGATGCCCACACACTTCTGTTCCCATTAACTGAGTTGTATATTTACCAAGCAAGTGTCAATTGGGTTTGTTCTTAAATTTATTTATGTTAGTTCTACTTGTAATTGTAATTATATAATTTAACTAAGTATTATATAAACCAACAAAAATGGGTGCCAAAAAAAAAAGACTAGTTGTTTCTATGGAAACAATTGAGACTAGTGGTCATAGATGGCAGATTGGACACTTGCATTTATCTCCTGTCTCCCAAAACCTCACTAAAATGAAACTAAAGGAACAAAAGGCATAAACCCACAAGAGCACAGAATGAGAGAGGCAGACTTGAATTGACAAAATTTGGCAAAAGAATAATTGGTAATTAATTTTGTTTAAATTTTTCCACTTTGCAAATGTCCACAGAGAAGAAAGCCTCAAAAAGCAGGCTCAGTCCTCTCACAGAACAAGCCAAAAGTAGGGGGATTAGGCCAACCCCCCTCCACCTTCTCCTCTAGCCCACGTGGCCTCTGACAGTCCCTCTCCAGCCTGGCAGGAAATTACACTAGAGAGGCGGTGGACTGGTGGACAACAGGCACAACCGAGGGTGGGAGATGTGGGGGATGGGGGAGCCACATAAAGAGCCTTGAGACTCCAGCCCTCTCCCACTGTGTGGCTGCCAGAGCTCTGACTGCCAAGCAGGACCGGCTACAGAATTTGCAGGGCCAGTGCAGAATGAAAATGCAGGGCTTCTTGTTTTGTTTACTTTTTATTTTATTTTTTAAATATGGAACACTTCACGAATTTACGTGTGATCCTTGCACAGGGGCCATGCTTATCTTCTCTGTATCGTTCCAATTTTAGTATATGTGCTGCCGAAGCGAGCACGGGGCTTCTTGTTTTAAAAAGTATTAAAAATTTCAATATAGTGACAGCAGAGCATTACAACAAATGTGACTTCTCTCTCAATGCGACTACACAAGTTATGCACCCGAGAAGCCACCCCTGTAGCGGCAGATTATTTCTGCACATGCAGGAGATTGGGGGATTTTTTTTTTCTTGGAAAATTAGCCCAGAGAGATGACTCACATATGCAGGAATTTCTCAATAAAACAATCTGATTCTCATAAATTTGTCAATAAGGCTATTTTATGCATTTGGGTGCAATTTTGTGCACATAAAAGATTATTCAGAAACTACTTTGGTTTTTTAAAATTACTATTTTACCTGTTAATGTTGCAAATTTTAAAGCCTAGTTCTTAAGCTTTTAAATTCAATTCCCAGATCTGATTTGATTTATAAACCTACCAAGATGTAATATTCATTTTTTGCTCTAATTAATTCCTTTAAACATTTTTAAGTTGCCTTCATAAATGTAATAAACACATTTCATTTTCATTTCTTCAATTATAACAAAACTTTCCAAGAAAAGTCACTAGCAAACACCTTCTCAAGTAAAATAAGTCTCATAAATAAATTAAATTGTATAAACACGATTGAACTTAACTTCTTTTTAATGGTCCAATACTGTTTATAAATTTAGTAAGAGTTAAACTTTGAATTCCAAATCTAAATCAGTTACACAATATATACATTTTTATTTTTTCAAATTATAAGAGAAACTTCATTTGGAAAGTCACGGAAATAGAAAAGGGGAGCCTGTACTCAGAAAAGGAGTCACAGAGGCACTTAGGAAACCTGGATATTAGGAAAAAGAGGCAGACGAGGGTGCCTGGGGGAAGAAGAGGTGAAAAGTACTCAAGAGAGAGAAAGAATATGCTACAATTTGTACTTTAAATTGGAATTACAAATTAACCTATTCTTTGGTATCCTAACTCTCTTAAACATTAGAAATATGGATAATATCAAACAGTTATTTACCCACGTAAATAAAAGCTCTTGTCCTGGCCAGTTTTGCTTAGTGGTTAGAGTGCCGGCCTGTGGCTGAAGGGTCCCTGGGTTCCATTCCGGTCAAGGGCATGTATCTCGGTTGCAAGCTCAATCCCGGCACCCTGGGTACAGGAGACAACCAATCGATGTGTCTCTCTCACATTGATGTTTCTCTCTCTCTTGCCACCTCCCTCTAAAAAAATCAATGGAAAAAAAATATCATTGGGTGAGGATTAACAAACATAAATAAATAAATAAATAAATAAATAAATAAATAAATAAATCTCTTTATAGTCCTCAATACAATACTTTTGAAGAGTGTGAGAACCACTATTCTAGGTAATGATTTAATCCTAAATATATCAAGGCAGCGTGCTTTAGTTTGAAAATCCCAGGCAGCACCCAAAATGTAACCCATATTACTATTGTCTCCTCTTCCTTTTCTTTGAGCTTCCAAAAATTCCGTTCATACAAAAACATCAGAGAATTTACTGATTTTGTAAGGAAGGTAAATAAGGGAGTTTATATTGATCAGCATTTCACTTGAAAAATCCTCCCAGACCTGTCTCTTCTCCTAGGTCTCTTCTCTTTACTCCCCCTATGCTTTCTTTCTCTTTCTCTCACCCTCTTGCCTCCCCCCTTTTTAGGGCTGTTTAAGTATATCCAAGATTCGGGGGGAGAGTCACTGATATCTATTCCCACTAGAAGATAGAAAGGGATTCTAATTTTTATAAAGTTAAAGAAAAAATTTTACTCACAAAACCACTCATAGGAGAAAAAGAAAAATACATATAGGCAAAAAGAACATTAATAAAAAAAACCCTGATGCTCTTACTCAACCAAAGATAAACACTAATAATATAAAACCCCTTCCAGATTTTTTCGCTGTAGTTATACACATGATTACCTAACTATTATAAAATCAAGGTCTTACTATACACCATGAATAACCCACTCTTCTACTTAATATATTCTAAAAATTTCCATGTCTAATATATCTCTGGATTATTGTTTCCCCAATTTTTTATTTAAAATTTTTTCAAACTTAGGGAAAGTTTGATAGAACAGATCAATAAAGACCCTTACACCCTTTGTGTAGAACTACTGTTGGGAGATGATTCCCTCTGAACATCTTTCCACACAGTTCAGGTCTCTGATCGAAAGCATTTAAAACCAATTCAAGAATGTTTGTATAAGGAGTTGAAGGGGATCAGAATGTGCCACCCCAAAATATGCCACTTTGGCATAAGGACTATTTTAAGCGCTGAAGGCAACTGAGAAACAGCAGATGCAGAAAAAGCTCTCTATCCTCCCCCTATTTGCCTAAAAGCAGGACATAAATTTCCCTTTGTGTGTTCCCCATCTCTCTCTCATACCAGGAAGAACAGAACAACTTGTAATCACCAGACATGACGCCAAACTTCCCAGCCCAGAGAGGCCACCCAGACATCACAAACTTTACTGAAAAATAACCCTTATCTCCCATTAGTTTTCTCCATATATTTATCTTCCCACAATTTACTACCCGTAAAAACCTAAACCCCCTTTCCTTTGTCTTGTCATTTCTTGACCAATTTATGGCTCTTTGTTAAAATGATATACAAGCCTCTGGGTATGACCACCTCTTTGGAGCTTTCCCTTCATTTCTGTGACTCTCTTGTCCCGCCAGAATGCATTTGAACTCAAACTTACTCTCCTATTAATCTCTGTTTTGTCATTTCAATTTGCAGGGCCCCAGGTACCAAAGAAGATAGCGGAAAAGGTTTTTTCCTACCCTACAGAGCTATTCCAGGGTAGTAAAGCTTAGACATATTTCCCTCCCTGGGCCTCTAGTTGTAGAATAAAGGGGGGATAGGCAAGTTACTAACAGTCATTTATAAGATCAAAGTTTCCTAATTTCAGGGTTCCTCTGTTGTAATGTAACCCGTCTGCTATATTACCCTGTATATGGGGCTTAGAAACCAACATAAGATGTTGCTCTGGCAGCTGCTTTTGCCATGACCCAGACTTACACACACACACACACAATATTCACGAGACAAAATTGCACCCTGAAGGCTCCAGCCGTGCCCTGCTTCCCTTCCTGGGAAACTCCACACTCCACCCACCTCAGTCAGCCCTGGCCTAAGCTCATCCATCTCCCACGATGTTCAAAAGAAGAGGACAGTTCCTGATTGAGAGGCCTGGTGCAGAAGCCAGCTCCCCCATTACAGGCAACTGGCACTTGGGTGGGATGGAGAGAACACCCCGAGGCTGTTCTTCAGAAGGAAAGCTACAAGAATTGGCAGCTATGGTCTCCAGGGACAAATATCTGGACCCTGCTGCCAAAAAATGTTTGTGTGGGGAGGGGGGAGGGATGGGGGAGGATAACTTGTTAGCTTGCAAGTAAAGTAAAAATCTCAGACCTTTCATAGTTTCTAACTTCATCACATCATTTTGCCACATTTGCTCTTTGTTCACAATTTCTCCCTTATTCTTGTGTTGTCTGTTACACACACATATATTCTTTTTGCTGAATCATTTGAAAGTAAGTTTCTGCAAAATCATTTTAATGTCTGAATAGTATCCTATTTTAAGTCTTATCATAATTTAACCTGTCTGTACTACTACTGAACATTTAGATTGTTTCCAACAGTTTGATATTGTAACAAACTGTGATGAGCTTTTATACTAAATATTTTTTCATGTTCTAAATTCTTTTTTTTTTTTCCTTTTTTTTTTTTTTTTTTAAGAGAGGAAGGGAGAGAACAATGTGAGAAAGAAACAGCAATTGGTTGCCTCCCATATGTGCTCCAACCCAGGATCAAACCCACAAACTAGGTATGTGTCCTGACTGGGAATCAAACCTGCAAACTTTTGAAGTACAGGACAACATTCCAATCAACTGAGCCACTGTGGCAGGGCTACACTGAATTTTAAGTTGATTTCCAACTGACAGAATTTTACCTCCTTTTTCAGTTTATATTGAAAGGAAAAATTATTCAGTTTAATTAATCAAAGAAGCTTTTAGATAAATGATTATTTGCTCTGCAAAATGACTTATTTCCTTTGCAATTTCCACCTCTCACTGATCACTGCCTGCAATTTGAGTACCCCCACTTGTTCTTTTTTTAAAAAAAATAAATCTTTATTGTTCAGATTATTACAGATGTTCCTCTTTTTTCCCCCCATAGCTCCCTTCTACCTGATTCCGCGCCCCGCAACCACATTCCCTTACCCCCCGCCACTGTCCTCATCCATCGATGTAAGATTTTTGTCCAATCTCTTCCCACATTCCTCACACCCCTCCCCCCAAGAATTGTCAGTCCACTCCCTTTCTATGCCCCTGATTCTATTATATTCACCAGTTTATTCTGTTCATCAGATTTTTTATTGACTTAATTTTTAGATTCACTTGTTGATATATATGTATTTGTTGTCACTTTGTTGTTCATAATTTTTATCTTTACCTTTTTCTTCTTCTTCCTCTTCTTAAAGAATACCCTTCAGCATTTCATATAATCCTAGTTTGGTGGTGATGAACTCCTTTAGCTTTTTCTTATCTGTGAAGCTCTTTATCTGCCCTTCAATTCTGAATGATAGCTTTGCTGGGTAGCGTAATCTTGGTTGTAGGTTCTTGCTATTCATCACTTTGAATATTTCTTGCCACTCCCTTCTGGCCTCCATAGTTTCTGTTGAGAAATCAGCTGACAGTCGTATGGGTACTCCCTTGTAGGTAACTAACTGTTTTTCTCTTGCTGTTTTTAATATTCTATACCTTTTGCTCTTGGCATTTTAATTATGATGTGTCTTGGTGTGGTCCTCTTTGGATTCCTTTTGTTTGGGGTTCTCTGCACTTCCTGGACTTGTAAGTCTATTTCTTCCACCAGGTAGGGTAAGTTTTCTGTTATTATTTCTTCTAATAGGTTTTCAATATTTTGCTCTCTCTCTTCTTCTCATACCCCCATAATTCAGATGTTGGTACACTTGAAGTTGTCTCAGAGGCTTCTTACACTATCTTCATATTTTTGGATTCTTTTTTTCTTTTTGTTTCTCTGGTTGGGTGTTTTTTGCTTCCTCATATTTCAATTCTTTGGTTTGATTCTTGGGGTCCTCTAGTCTACTGTTGGATTTCTGTATATTATTCTTTATTTCAGACAGTGTATGCTTAATTTCTGACTGGTCCTTTTCCATTTTTTTTTTGGCATTCTCATTAAGATCCTTGAAGGTCTCACTAAATTCCTTGGAGGTCTCACTAAGTTTCTCGATGGTTTGTAGAAAATTCTTGAGTAACCTTATAACTATGGTTTTGAACTCTATATCCAGTAGTTTGCTTTCCTCCATTTCTTTCATTTGTGACATGTTTCTTTGTCTCCGCATTTTGGCTGCTTCCCTGTGTTGATGGAGTGGCTTTGTGTGGTAGGTGACCTATAGGGCCCAGTGGCTCAGCCTCCCCAATCACCTGAGGTGAACACTCTTGGTGCACCCCTTTGTGGGCTGGGTGCACAGTCTTGTAGTTAAGCCTTGATTGCTGTTGGTACACTGGGAGGAATTGATCTCCAGGCCAATTGGCAGTGAGGATCAGCTGTGTCTATAATGGAAGAACTGCTGTGCTGGAGATACCCTTATGGGGCAGGACTTGTTTCAGTGGGGCTTTGGTGCTCACTGAGTCTGCCTCTTGAGTGTGTCACTTATATATGTGAGGAGTTGAAATCTGGTGTCGTCTCACACTGACCACTAAGTACACTGGCTCCTGATCTCCAATGGGGTGCAAGTCAGCTACTGCCTGAGGCCACCCAGCAGGAGCTATAGCAAGATCTGCAGATTTCTCCTCTTTGTTTGGGGTTTGGAAGTTTTGGAGCTGTCTGACCCAGCTGTAGTTTGTTAGGTTAAGCTGCGAAAGGGCAGGCCATTCATATGCAAAAGCTGCTGCACACAGTTTGGGTGGGTTTGTAAATTGGTTGGGGCAGGGTCTCAGGGAATCACCAGGGTGTGGCAAACAGTGATGGCTGCCAGTCAGCCGTCTCTGCATCTCCACGTTTCCGTGTCCCGCATCCCAGCGCAGTAAATAATGACTCCTGTGAGCACCTCTGTGAGAAAGCCACCCTCACTTTCCTACCCGATGCCAGACAGTCCAGTTTCTCCCCGTAGGACTTTGGGTCCCCAGAGTCTCACCGGAAACTAGAGTTCAGAGCAGTCGGGAGCTTGTATCTCCCTTCCAATTGGAAAAAACAGCGCACCCAGTCACCAGCCCAATTCGCGCGCCTCCGTACCTCTGCTTTTCCACGCCTCTGAACCTCCTATCTGGTCTCAATGCGCTTTTTTCTTTCCTTCTAGTTGTAGAACTTCTACTCAGCCAGCTTTCCTGTGGTTCTGGGTGATAGCCGTTTTGTCTTTTAGTTGTAGTTTTGGTGTGGTTGTGAGAGGCAGCACATACAGGTGTTTACCTTATGCTGCCATCTTGTTGTTGTTTTTTTCCCCCCCACTTGCTCTTTAAAGAAGTGAGGAAGGCCCTAGCCTGTTTGGCTTAGTGGACTGAGTGCTGGCCTGTAGACTGGGCCGTGGGTTCTATTCTGGTGAAGGAGACAACCGATTGACAGAATCAATGTGTCTCTCTCACATCGATGTTTCTCTCTGTTTCTCGCCCTCCCTTTCACTCTCTCTAAAAAAATCATTGGAAAATATCCTTGGGTGAGGATTAACATCATAAAAAAAAAAAAAAAAAAACAAAGTCAGGAAAATAAGGCAACAGGATCTCTACACAATCTGTAGGGCCTTAGCGGATGAGACCCCCACAATTGTTTAGTGCCTGTGTCTCAATCTCTAGATGTCTTATGGCTCTAAATACCACCATCCCCTGGTGAGTCTCAAATCTCCAACTCTTCTCCCTTGAACCTCAATGTCTAAATCTAATTGTCCATGCAACTTCTCCCCTTTGATGTCTAATAAAGACTTCAAACTTAATATGTAAAACAAAAATCCCGATTTCTTTCTTCAAAACCTTTTCTTCTACAACCCAATTCTTCCAAGTTGTTCACAATGTTTGTCACACTCCACAGCTAATGTATTCACAAATCTTATCATCTCTACGTCTAAAATATGTCCAGAATTCAGTTCTGTTTTCATCACCTCAATCACTACCACTATGGCGTGGATTACGGCAGTCACTTCCTGGTATCACTTTTCACACCCAATCCATTCACCTAGCTCCCTCTGCATCATCTCAGGGAGACCCCGGACTTGCCTCTTTCATTGAGTGCCACGAACCCCAGTGCCACCTCCCAGACACTCCATAAATACTTGCTGAAATAAATAGTTTATATCACCACAGACGCATTCATCCGTTTAAGGAGATGGTTGGGTGTGTGAAAATGGATGGGAGGGGACTTTGACAAATGTTTAAAACCCTGAGACAAAGCGGTGGATGGACATTGGGGTCAACTGGTTGATGCAGTTTGCACCAGCCGTCAGTCAGGTTTCCCTCGCAGGCAGGTTTTCCATGCGAGCCAGCATCCCTCCGTTTGGGGCCGCTGTGGGTGTGAAAATTCGGGCTCCACTCCACACCTCGCCCTCCTCGCAGCTCGGCCACCGGGAGCCCACGCGCCTTGGGGCTGGAGGAGGCACTTGGCGCTCTGCAGGCCCTCGCGGACCTCACGGATCCCTGGCCACACGGTGACTCTAACCGGATAGGAGGGAGGAGCACACTTCTGGCTGACATCCTCTGCTGGAACTTAAACCCCAAAGGCAGGGAAGACACCTTAGGACACAGTCTTCAACCTGGCTACCGCTTCAGGGGCGGAGAGCACCGGGCAGAGTGCTATTCCCGGGCAGCCTCCTGACTCTATATGGCAGGCTCCTCCAAGGCTACATAGACGTGAAGATCGGGTCGTTGGGAGAAGTCCAGGTAAGAAGACAACGAAAGCATCATTTTCTTGATCCAACATTCCAACATGTAGGCGGAAGTTACGGATGAGAGAATAGGCAGAGAAGACAGAGCATCCCGAGGGCAGAAACAACGAGCACTGACCCGGGAGGCCGAAGGCGACGGGGACCTAGCCCAAGATGGCGCCCGAGGTTAGTAGCGGGCGCGGGAAAGAGGCGGTGATTGCCCTGATCCAAGATGGCGGTAGCGATGGAGGCGAACCGACGGGCAGGGAGCGCTGGAGCGTCTTTGCCCTCCTCCAAGATGGCGGCCGCCGTGGGCGCGGTCCCTGGCCCCGCCCCGCGGCCTCAGCCCCGCCCCCCGCCCCTCCCACCGCCTCCTCGCAGGGCCGAGGCCGGGCGGGCGGTGGTGCTCTCGCTGAGAGCGAGCTCCGGGCACTTGACATGGCGGCAGCGGCGGCGACTGCAGCGACCAAGGGGAATGGGGGCGGCGGCGGGGCCCGGGCCGGGGCCGGCGAGGCCAGCGGCGCGCGGAAGAAGAGGGGCCCGGGGCCTTTGGCCACGGCGTACCTGGTCATCTACAATGTGGTGATGACGGCGGGGTGAGGCTGGGGCTCGGGGAGGCGGGGAGCGAGCCTGGCCGGCGAGGGGCTCTGCGGCGGGCGGAGCGGCCGGGCCCGGCCCACCGTGCACGGCGCAGCCTGGCGGCCCGGGACCCGGCACCTGGGCGCCGGGGACTGCCGAGCGCCAAACGGCCCGGCGCTGCCCCGACTCCCGCCTGGGCGGGGGCCCAGCGAGTTCCCAGGCAGCGGGTGCGCCCCGAGCTGGAGTTCGGGGCCCCCACGGGGCGCGGGGCAGGCTGCCCGGGCGCAGGTCCGTGGGCCTCGGAGGCCCGGTGGGCTGGTCACCTCCAGGTGTGGGGGGCGGTGTGCAGGGCGACCCTGCGGCGCCGAGAGCCCGGGCGGCCGGGCGCGGACGGCGAGCTGTTTCCCCCGAGGGGGTGGAGAGAGCTGAGGCTGCCGAGTGACCCTATCTTTAGGCGGCTGTTTTCAAAACCCAGGCTGAGCCCTCTGTCATCTGAAAGAACGGGAAAGCTTTCAAAGTTTATGGACCAGTGACGGGAGCAGAGCTGTGCTCCAGACGGGTGTAGACCTCTGCAGGCTGGATTGGGGTGGGGAAGGCGCTGGAGGTGGAAGGCAGAGCTGCTGGGGAGGCGGGGAACCGACCCACCGAACGGTTTACTTCCTCTCCTTTCTCCCGCGTGTCGGTCCATTCCTGTCACGGCGACGGTTTGGTTCTAGTTCTGACACTAACTAGTTGTGCAACCTTGGATAAATTACTTTATTTCTCGTGGCCTCCGTTTTGTTCACCTGCAAAAACTAAAGAGTTGGGCTCTCCCAGGTTCCTCCACGTCTTTGATCCCAAGATTTTTGGTGAGGTGGATCACGGGATCAGACTATTGGTTACATATTTTTAAATTTGATTCATATGTAAAACATTTTCCTTAACCTTTTTATTATGAAATTTTCAAACATACAGGAAACTTGAAAGAACTGTATAGTGAACATCCATTTTTATTTATTTTTGCAATGGGGGGGGGTGCAAAATTTAAAATAGACAGTGTCCCAAATAAAGTATGCACACTAATAGCCGATAGCTCAATTTTGAAAATGAAATGTATTTTAATAAACACTGCTTTTATAATTATTCAAAGTGTGCGTATACATTTTTGGACACCCTATATACAGCGCATACAGTGAAAATCTTCCCTCTCAGCCTTCCCTTCCACCCAGACCCCCTCCCTGGGAGCAGCTTACTCTGTGTATCCTTCACATGCTGATATAAGTAAAAATGTACACGTATTTCCCCCCTTCCCCACGCCCATTTTAAAACACAAATGCTAATGTCGTATTAACATATTAACATCTTGGGAAGATCATGGGCTCTATTGCTAGTATTAGAAATGGCCAGTGTTGCAACCTGGGCTCAGAGAAGTTGTGACTTGCTTGACTTGCTTGAGGTCACTGAACTAGTTTGTGTTAGATCTGGATCTAGAACACAGGCCAATGAAGAAATATTACAGATGCAAGTTTTCTTTGTCACATAAATGGTCACAGTGATTTTAAGACTATTCAGAACTCTGTGTATTTATATTTATATGTAAAATCCTTGCCTTAGCCAAGGGCATTGATGAGAACATTGGACCTGGAGAGGGATTTTACGGTACATTGGGAAAGAAGAAATTAAGTCATTACTCCTGGACAGTGAATGTAGAGAAGGGGATGGAGCGTAAGGAGTGATATCTAGGAAGAGAAATTAGAACTGTGAGAGTACGGTAAGCTTTTTTCATTAGGTACAGCATGACACCATTAAGGAGTTCATTTTTTTTCTTTTACAGACTTTTGATGTCTTTGTATGACATTTTGTAGAAATAACATACAATACTGCAACACATAGTTGAGATTTTACATATAAAGGTAAATCTATTACTGCCTTCAAGGACACATACCTTAATAAAGGTCTTTTCATTTTATTATGGAACTTAAATGAAAAAATTTCTGGGCCTGAGAAATTTATTTTTTTGAAAAGGACAGCAGAACAGAAATGTAACATTTACAGTTACACACACCTAAGTGCTTTCCTGTTTTGCTTTTGGTATTGATTTGGATTTCTTCAATGAATTGATTTTGGGAAATTCAAACTAAAAAAAACCTTTTATTCTTTAAAAATATTTAACATATCCTTATTTCATTTGCGATTTAAAAAGGATAGATTTTAAGATATGGGTATGTTCCAGTGAGATACTTGTAAAAATGACTTAAAACATCTTCTCCCCACCCATTATTACTACACAATCCATTTAAATTTTTCCTTTAACACTTTTTTCCCCCCCCTCTTGTCTTAGACTCTTTGGCACTTACTTTGACTGCTCAGGGACTAATTTAGCTTATTCCCTTCATTTTGGCCTTGTTCTCAACAGGCAAGGTTGCAAAAAAAACCGAGCTCCAGATGGGTGAGGTGCCATTGTGCTTTTGCAGAGCACTCTTGGTATGCTGCAACATTTCTGTTGGCATTTAAGAGTTATAGTTTATAAAACGCACAATTGGCATTTGAGAAGTATAGTTGATAAACCCAGGACACTGATTCTTGAAGTCACCTCTAGCAATATCTGTTGTTACCACATCTTCCTATTGCCTTAAATCCTAATTACCTTTATTTATTTTTTTCTGATTGCTCTTTTTTCTCTTTTTCTTAGATGGCTTGTTATAGCAGTTGGTCTGGTGAGAGCATACCTGGCTAAGGGTAGCTATCATAGCCTTTATTATTCCATTGAAAAGCCTTTGAAATTCTTCCAAACTGGAGCCTTATTGGAGGTAGGTCCTGAGATTTGTTGTTGTTGTTGATTTCTATTCTTATAAAAGAAAAAACATGCTACTAAATTATAGTGAAGTAGCCATATCTGTTGGATTTGCTTTAAATTTTGAAGACTTGCCTTATAGTGTACTATAATGGTGATTCCTAGACCATAGTCTAGATAAAATACAATCTCATTTAACTTGTATTACCTGGAATCTATTTTACTTTCTACTTCTGTTGGAAGTCAAATGAAACAAGCTTATACTGGGTTTTTTTTTAAGCTTCTAGGGACATCTGAGGGAAGTGTTAGCAAACTCAGATACTTTCAGGGGCAGGCATATAATGGAAGCAGGAAATTGTTGGTTATAGAATGTTGGGAGTGGTAGATGTAAGAAATAGTAGAACCTGTTTAAAGTCATCCAATGTAAAAAAATTTTTAACAAAAACTTATTAATTTTCCTGTATTAAAGGTAATGTATCTGCAATCCTGTCACGTGGGGTCAGTATAGGATTTTGGAGCTGCAAGTGACAGAAATCCAATTCAAAGTATTTTAAGCAAAAAAGGAATTTACCAGTTTTTGTGGTTGATAAAGATATAGGTTTAACTTACAAAAATCAAAGGAACCAGCTCAGCAGTGAGAACCAAGGATTTGATGTTGCCACATTGATGTTGCCACACTTTTCCTCTCTCTCTCTCTCTCTCTCTCTCTCTCTCTCTCTCTCTCTCTCTCTCTCTCTTCTCTCTCTGTGTATCTCTATTTCTTGTTGAATGTTGGTCTTAGACTCTCCTACTGCACACTACCTTCTCCAAATGGTAGGAAACAGGGATGGGGTTTATTTTCACAGCATCTGTGTCACAGTTCTAGGAAAGGATTCTGGTTGGCCTTGCTTAGACCAGTCGCTCTTGCCAGCGATTAGGCAGGTCTAGGAAAGGGGAAATGGGGATAGCTTTGGGCACACAAAGTCAATAGCTACCAGAAGTTTATTATGGTGAAAAACCTGGTTGAAGAGATCTGGTATTT
The DNA here is from genome assembly GCF_951640355.1 of Cnephaeus nilssonii. Classification (NCBI taxonomy): domain Eukaryota; kingdom Metazoa; phylum Chordata; class Mammalia; order Chiroptera; family Vespertilionidae; genus Cnephaeus; species Cnephaeus nilssonii. The sequence continues at coordinate 55,915,232 of NC_137074.1, forward strand.
CATTTCATTTTACTTAGCCTACAGGGCAAGCCCATTTTAACATTTGGAAGGATATTTAAGAAAACATTTACTTCCATGAAATAGATGTGATACCTCAACCTCTCACCCTCTCATTTGTAAGCAGAAAACTGTAGTTTTTGTTCTTTCCTCTCAGGAGGCAGAGAGATTTCAATACTGTCTATACTTACACATTTTTGGTAGATGGTATGATGAAATGAGTTCCAACTGGAGTCGGAGTGCCCGTATTCTAAGTATTCTAAGTCATTTACTGCTTGTTCATCCCATTTTCTCATTTGTAAAATAATTAGGTTAAAGTAGATTTCCAGAGCTCCTTCCTGCCCAAATAGTTTGAGTCTGGGGAAACCAGCATATCCTAGTGTGGGCCATTTTTTGAACTTAGAGTCTTGAATTTTTTTGGAATGGGGCAATAGTAATTGAGTAGTGCTTTGTCTTCCAGAGCTTTGGTCAATACAATATTGTCAGGCTATAAAGAAGCAAATTTGGGATCAAAACCATCAGAAACTGACTCAGTCCTTAATACAGTAAGAAGTTGGAATACTTTGCCTTGGCCAGTGTGGCTCAGTTGGTTGGAGTGTTGTCCTGTACACTGAAAAGTCATGGGTTCGATTCCCAGTCAGGGTACATACCCAGGTTGCGGTTTCGATCCCTAGTCAGGGTACATGTGAAGTTTCTCTCCCTCCTTCTACCTTCCTTGCTCTAACGTCAATAAATATATATCCTTGGATGAGGATTAAAAAAAAAAGTTGGAATACTTTAATAATTTAAAGGGGATTCTATCTCTGTAAGACTTTATAATATTGGAGATATTATTTTAAAAATATAAATATATCTTAGGAAAGGTGGTGACATTAAATAGTGTGATACAAAATCCACTCAGGAATCAAATCTTAGACTTTGAAGGATTAATCCAGGGCTATCCCTATTGAATTTTAAACAGGGATTTAAGGAAATAATTTGTATTTTTGGTTTCACCTCTGTTATTCCCACTGAGAAGCAAATAGGTGGCAAATCCTGGGTTTGATTTTTGGGAAAAGAACTCTGCATAATGAAGTGAAGATTCCCAGGAATATGCAGAGAATTAGCAGTGATTGCAGGAGACTCCTCAGCCTGCGGCAACAAAGGAGGCTTAGTAAAACTACACTTCCTGTGTTGTCGCTTGAGGAGTGTTATATTGTCCCCCCAACTTACATTGTACAATAATTACATGTGCATAGTATTTAAAGATGAGTTATCCTTATGGGAACTATTAGTGCTTGACAGTATAGCTTGTTTACAGGCGGAGAAAATGAATGCAGGGTGGTCAGCTACTCATTATGTCACTACGCTGAATATTTAGAAGGTTCTGTGTGTGTTTGCTTGAAAAGCAAATAGAGATTACTTGTTCTCCAGGAACTTCAAATCTTAGGAAAATATAGCACTGCCTTTTAAAGATTTTGAAACATTTACCAAGCAAGTGCAAATGGGCATGTAGTGGTGTTATACAAAAAGACAATTTGGTTTCTGAGGAAATTATATGATTTTTTTTTTTGCAAAATGCGTGCAAAGATATATTGATTTGGTGTAACAATAATATAGCTTTTCTAATTTTTTTGTTCATAGTCATCTAAGAATGTCTTGAGTATTTTTTTATAGAAAACTTTTTCAAATTATTCCAAGGGTGATAATTTAAATAAGTATGTGTTTGAGTCGCTGTAATGGGTGCTGTGGATGTTGAGCCTTTGCTAATAAAAAGCTTAAAATCCTATTGGGTAGATGATTATAATAGGTCCCTTGGCTAGAAATTACAGAAACCTCCTTAACTAACTTATACAATAAAGGAGATTTATGATAAGATATAGGATGTTCCATGGAATCCAAGGGCAGGGATGCCACTGGGCCCTAGGAATGGCCTGCAGTCAGGGACTGGAGCACATAGGGAACCCAGGAGTTCTGGCTCAGTCCCTTACCTCTGCTATTCTCGCTCTCTTTGTCTCTAATTCTTTCTTGTCTTCTTGCAGACTAGTTTTTTTGGTTTCTTAGTCTACATGGCAGACAATGGTAACAGAAAAGCCCCTGAGATTGCAGTTCCTGCAATCAAGAGAGCAGCTAGTTGGAAACTGAATCTTACCCCAATTCCACATTCCCAATGAAGGGCCTAATTTATCCAGCTTGAATCAGGAGCTTATTCCTGGACCAATCACATGCATACAGGAGCAAGGTTACATTAATTATATAGAAGTTGGAAAGGATGGGCAATTTCTATAAAAGGGGTGTTAGGTGGAAAGCCCAAGCAGTATTTACAAAGTACTGAGATACAATACAAGGAAGATGATAGTGTATGCGATGATTTATAAATTGACAGAAAGTAAAATATTGATAATCTGTGGGCCAAGAGATCAATGTGTGAACAAATACAGTGTGTGTTACACTGAGTATTGAGTAATTCTGAGGTCTAATTAACATAGGTAGCAAAAATATATTTAAAGATGCCATCATGTATAATCAAAGTGAGATGTCTCTGTACCATAAAATGAATGAATTACTGGTACATGTTATAACATGGGTGAATCTTGAAAACGTGCTATGTGAAAGGAAGAAGCCAGACACAAAAAGCCACATTGTGAAATTCCATTTATATGAAATGTCCAGAATAGGCAAATCCATAGAGACAGAAAGTAGCTTGTTGGTTGCCAGGAGTTGTGGGGAGTGACTGCTAATGGGTACAGGATTTCTTTTTAAGGTGATGAAAATATTCTTGAATTGGATAGTGGTGACAATTGTACAACCTGGTGAACTTACTAAAAGACACCAAAATGTACACTTTAACTGGATGATTTTTATGGTCTATAAATTCTATCTCAGACTTTTAAAAATGCCATCTACACTAATAATATAGTAAGATGCAAATTGACTGTACCTTCGTGACGCCCACCAGCCAATCAGGAGTGAGTATGCAAAATAATCCAACAAAGATGGCAGTTTAATTTGCATACGCAGGTGCTGAGTGGCCGGGGGTGGGGCAGGATGCTTGCATCATCGCCATGGCGACAACACATGCGTTCCGCATTGCCCCAGCCGCTCTGGGCCTCTGGGCAACGTGGGAAGGCAGAAAGGCGGCTCCGGGTTGGAGCGAAAAGGCGGCTCCGGCCAGAGTGAAGGCGGTGCCGGCAGTCAGGGGAAGGAAGGCCCATTCTTGCACGAATCTTGGTGCATCAGGCCTCTAGTCTACACTAATAAAAGAGAAACATGCAAATTGACCATACCTCCACTACACTTACAAGCCATGCCCAGCAGCCAATCAGGAACCAGTATGCAAATTAACCCAACCAAGATGGCTGTGGCCACTGAGCGAGCAGGAGGCTTGGGTTTCCCCGGCAATGGAGGAAGCCAAGCTTCCCGCCCACTCTGGCCAGCCCTGGCCTCCACTCAAGGCTACAAAGTTTCAATTATAGAAGATAAATAAATCCCAACTAAAATGGTGGCAGCCACGGAGCTGGAGAGAGCAGGAGGCTTGAGTTGCCCCCAGCGATGGAGGAAGCCAAGCTTCCCGCAGCCCTGGCCTGCCCTGGCCTCCTCTCAAGGCTACAAAGTTTCAATTATAGAAGATAAATAAATCCCAGATACCAGGGCCTCTGCTTGGGTCGCCGGGGGGCATGGTTGGCCTGCAAACCATCACAGGCCCCTCCCCCAGGCCGCCCCACACCCCAAGGGAACCCCCACCCTGATCCAGGACACCCTTCAGGGCAAACCAGCCGGCCCCCACCCATGCACCAGGCCTCTAGCCTATCTAATAAAAGAGTAATATGCAAATTGACCATCATTCCAACACAAGATGGCTGCCCCCATGTGGACACAAGATGGCTGCCACAAGATGGCAAGCAGGGGAGGGCAGTTGGAAGGGACCAGGCCTGCAAGGGAGAGCAGTTGTGGGCGATCAGGCCAGCAGGGGAGGGCAGTTGGGAGGGACCAGGCCTGCAAGGAAGGGCAGTTGGAGGCGATCAAGACTGCAGGGGAGGGCAGTTAGGGGTGACCAGGCTGGCAGAGGAGGGAAATTGGGGGCACCCAGGCCTGTGGGGAAGGGCACTTGGGGGGCGGACCCAGGCCTGCAGGGGAGGGCAGTTAGGGGCAATCAGGCTGGCAGGGGAGCAGTTAGGCATCAATCAGGCTGGCAGGGGAGTGGTTAGGAGGTTATCAGGCTGGTAGATAGAAGCAGTTAGGGGCAACCAGGAAATCAGGCAGGTGAGCAGTTGTGAGCCAGCAGTCCTGGATTGTGACCGGGATCGGGCCTAAACGGGCAGTTGGACATCCCTCGAGGGGTTCCAGGTTGGAGAGGGTGCAGGCTGGGCTGAGGGACATTCCCCTGCCCCCCCCTCCCCGTGCATGAATTTCATGCACCGGGCCTCTAGTTCATCTATAATGACCTATAATGATAAGTTTTCTTTTTACTTCATTCTTATTTTGGATTCATGATATTCAGGGGTAAGGACAGATTCTTTCTTATGTTTTCAGCTTTGTTAGAGTAGAGTGAAAATTTAGAAATTAGTAGATTGATGCTACATTATGTCAGTTTAAATTTATTTTTGAGAGAATTCAGACTTCTGAATATGTTTAGTTAACATAAGACCGTAATCGTAGCAGACACTTTCAAATACTTATGATTGGATGTGCCTCTGATTGACAGCCCTTACCCACCCCAGGTCTTCACCCCCTATTGCCCCTGTGTCCATGGGCTATGCATATGAGTATTTAAGTTCTTTGGTTTATCTCTTCTCTTCTTCCCAACCCCCACCCCGTGGTATGTTAGTCTGTTCATGCCTCGATGCTTTGGGTCTTATTTTGTTGGTCAATATGTGTGTGTTTTTTGATTCCGCAAATAAGTGAGATCATGTGATATTTGTCTTTCTCAGAACTACCTTTTTATTCTGAAGACTTTATTTGAGAAAACAGACCTCAAAGAGAGATTTCTGAAAAGCCAGCAGAGCAAGTCATAATGGAAATAGCTAACACAGGCAGGAATGACAACAAACCTAGACAAACCAGCTTCAAAAACAACATGAAAACCAGAGGGAAAATAGAACTTGGGTATAATTAATAAGTGTCACAACACTAGAAGGGAAAGGGGAGCCTGTGGGAAACAGGAGCCCACCCACACAGGCCTCACTCTTGACAACTGAGGTTCATAGAAGCAAATTGTTATGGTATTAAAAGAGGTAAGAAGTTAGTGGCTATAGAAAGGAATGTGCTGAAATTTAAGAAGAACTAAAAATATTGATGGTGGCAGTCCGGGCAGGAAGGGAGGCCTCAGTGAAGAGAGATAGGTGATACTGAATATTCAAGAAAAGCAGGAGTTTCCAGTTATGGTCTCAGATGAAGTAGGTTACAGAGCGGAAGCCACTGGGAATTTTCAGTTCACCATTGAAATGTAAAAGAGAACATTACAAAATAGTAGTGCCAAGCACATCAGAGATATTGTGTATTGGTGGAATTTGAACAACAGAAAAATAAAATAAATAGAAAAGTAGTGAAACTCAATAGACTAGTAACGCAATATAACCAGTGTATCTCGAAAACAGATTGAGGGCATGCAGACTGTCAATTAGTAAGGCTACCAGAAGAAGACAAGGTTGGAATGTATAATTCATAAGTAATCGGGGAAAATTATAGAAAACCTTTCTGAACTGAAAGACACTATGGTTATTAAGAGCATGTAGAGTTCCACATAGGAGCTGTTTTTGAAGAAAAGAAATCCCTTCCCTTTCTAGGCACCTATTTGTTAAATTTTTAAACTTAAAACAAAGATAAGTGATTTCTAGCAAAAAAAGAGAAGATCTTAAAATGTAATAGTAAAACACTTTGGACCCTTGGACTTTAAAGAATTAAAAAATCCACAAGAAGCCAGGAGGAAGCATTAGTTTTCTAGTAACAGACCATGCAATTTCCTACAGATGGAGACATTTTTAAAACACCCACAAAAAGTAATGGAACTTTGAAAGAACCTTATCAAAGGATATTTAACTGTTATATAATAAAGAATTAAAATTAACCGAGTCTTGAGCACTGTCCAGTGGAACTTTCTGCAGTGGTAACATTCCAAATTTGTGCTGTCTGTTAACAGGAGCCACTAGTCATATGTGGCTATTGAGCCTTTGAAATGTGGCTGGTGGGATAGAGAAACTTTGATTTTATTTATTTTTAATTTAAATTTAAACAGGCACATGGTATTGGTGGAATCTGAACAACAGAACAGCTGGGCAATACAGCTTTAGACCATGGTACATATTGGAAGGTGTCCACATGGAATTTCATGAGATATTTCAGCATTTATCAGGGTAGAATGAAGTGTAAAGAATGATAGTAAGTGAGCAAAGTAAGACCAATCTAACAATGAAAGATTTTTTAGAAAAGATGTTTCTGAATAACCTATTGTGGTAAGTGGCATTCAGTATTGTTGAGGTTAAAATTTAAAATTAGCTTATTGCTAGTAGGTGAAATGTAAGGGTTCCAAAGGAGAGAACTGGGGAGGGGGTTGGGAAAGGTCAATGGGGGAAAAGGGGACATACGTAATATTTTAACAATAAAGATTTAAGACAAAAAGAGGAGGGAACTGTTTACACAATTTCAAGAGAGATTTTGACTCTGGCAAGTCTTCTAAGTTTTTTTTCCAATGAAATATGCTTAGTTTAGTTCAGTGATTCTCAATGGATCTCATCAAGAGCAGTCCCACCCTCCAGAGTGCACTTTGGAAAATTGTGAAGGTATTTTGATCACCACAATAGATAGGGATGCTGCTAGATATCCTACAATGCCTAAGACTGTCCAACTCAGTGAAGATTCGTTCTGCATCCCCGCCCCCCTCCCCGACTTTGTATATTCTCCCCAGGCTAACCCCTCTAAAGATATAAATTGATAGTCTTGTAGTACATATTAATACTAAAACATCTTCATGAAAAGTTAAAAAGCTTATTAAGTTAGAAGATGGTTGTTGTCTTCGTTTCCTATTGCTGCATAACAAAATAGTACAAACTTAGCAACTTAAACAACACTCATTTATTATTAGCCCATGGTTCAGTAGGTCAGGAGGCTGGGTTCTCTGCTCAGGATCTTGCAAGACAGAAATCAAGGTGTCAGCCAGGCTGACTCAGGGGGCTTTAGGAAGAATCTGTGTCTCAACACATTTAGCTTGTTGGCAGAATCCTGTTCCTTGTGGTTATAGTCTGAAGTCCCCACTTCCTTGCTGGCTGTCAGCTAGAGAAGGTCATCTTAGCTCCTAGAAGCTGCTTTCCAGTCTTTGCATATGGCCCCCTCCATCTTTGAAGCCAACAATGGCTCATAGAATCCTTCTTGTTCAGAATATCTCTGAATTCCCCTTCTGCCACCAGCTGGAGAAAGCGCTGCTTAAAAAGGGATCACATAGTAGGGTCAGGCCTACCCATATAATCTCCATACCTTAAAATCAGTTGATTTGGGACTTCAATTTCATTTGCCAAATACCTAGATTAGTGTTTAATTGCATAACTAAGGAACAGGAATCTTGGGGAATTATCTTTAGAATTCTGCCTACCACAGCTGGTATGAAGAGGGAACCTAAATGAAATAAAGGTGTCATCTCCAAATAATTGAGTAATTTGCTCACTCGGCACATTCTGTTCTGTAGGTATTATAGCATTTCCAGCTTGCTTATTTAGTTGAAAAGGATTTCAGTGCAATAGTGTTGTTATTGCAAACGCAATGGAACACTGAAAATATGTAACAGGAGATTTGAGGTTCCTGTTCAGATTTTAGTTATTAAGTTAGTGGAGACAGTCGGGTCTTACTGGATTTCTCTAATATGGACTATTTTAGTAATATTTCTTATTACTGCCTTTTGGGGGATCGCTGTAGTTTTTATGTTTTATCCTAAAGCTATCCCCAACCTATTATTCAACTACTTTTCTTGCCTCTTGCGTTACTGGTTGTTGGTTGTTTTCTAATCTATCTTCTATTCCTTATTACACCAATCAAGGAAAATGGATTCCAAGGTCTTTTTACAAACTAGACAGATTGAATATCTCAGCAGGATTTCAAAGCAGAAGGATGTTTTCTATGATAGTTGCTTTTTACCCCATCCCATGATATAACCTATGGGATTATATACCACACTTATAAATGAATAAGACCTAGCTGATTTGCAATAATATTGTACTTCCTCATTTTCTCTACTTTGGTATTTATCTTGGCATATTATTCCACTTCACTTAAAATTACTTCCGTATTTTCATTATTATCTCTTTTAAAAAATTTTTATTGATTTTAAAGAGAGAGGAAGGGGAGGAGAAAAAGAGAAACATGGATTTGTTATTCCACTTATCCATGCATTCATTGGTTGATTCTTATATTTGCCCTGACCGGGGATTGAACCCACAACCTTGGCATACTGGAACAACGCTCTACCAACTGAGCTACCCAACCAGAACTATCCTATATAATAAAAGCCTAATATTCTAAGTGTCCGGTCGTCCAGTTGGCCATTCAACCAATCAAAACGTATTGTGCTAATGATATGCTAAGGCCACTCAACTGCTCGCTATGACGTGCACTGACCACCAGGGGGCAGACAGTCGACTGGTCAACCAGTCACTATGACATGCACTGACCGCCAGGTGGCAGATGCTCTGACGGGTAGGTTAGCTTGCTGCTGGGGTCCAGCCTATCAGGACTGAGTGAGACGGGCCAGACACACCCTGGAGCCCTCCCGTGGTCCTTCCCCGACTGGCCAACCTCCCTGTCCCTCCCTTGCCCTGATCGTGCACCAGTGGGGGCCCTTGGCCTGGTCTGCGCCCTCTCGCAATCTGGAACCCCTCAGGGCATGTCAGAGAACTGGTGGAATGACCGGTCACTATGGTGCGCACTGACCACCAGGGGGCAGAAGCTCAATGCAGGAGCTTCCCCTGGTGGTCAGTGTGCCCCCACAGTGGGATTACCGCTCAGTCAGAAGCCAGGATCACGGCTGGCGAGTGCAGCGGCAGTGGCAGGAGCCTCTCCCACCTCAGCAGCAGCGCTAAGGATGTCCGACTGACAGGTTAGGCCCGCTCCCCAAGCAGGCCTAAGCTGTCAGTCGGACATCCCCCAAGGGCTCCCGGACTGCGAGAGGGTACAGGCTAGGCTGAGGGACCTCCCCCTCACCCCGCCCCAAGTGCATGAATTTCGTGCACCAGGCCTCTAGTTTTACTCTATTTTTGCAAAGTGGTTTCTGATATTTTTAAATTTAAACTTATTCATTATAAGTTGGTATATATATCTGACTGCTTCATTATGTCATACGTTGTCCCCAAATATTTATATGGTGAAATACATATTTTAAAAAATAAATTACTTTCTTTTTTATTTCTTCTTTACAAATCAGTTAGAACATTGTATTTTTCTGAAATTTTTTGTGTGGGTAGGTTATATCATCTATGAATTGCACTTCAGGTTAGTAAAGGAGGCATTATAAAATATATGTGATTAAAAAGGGGAGATTGGGTTTAATAGGAGTAAGACCCACTGATTCATCATGTAAAGAAAACATGATAGCCCTTAAGCACTATATATACCGTTCATACAAAGTCTTATTGTTAATCAGCAGCCTGGATGTCTTGCCACTCACATGGATAGAATAAATTTTCAAGTATGCTTCCATTCCTCATTTTGATAATCTACGTATATCTTTTCACTTTCTTCAACTTTGCAGCAGGAGGTTCAGCTCATCTCGTGATATTCATACATTTGAGATTCTTAGCAGTGTTTTCTTTAGGAAAAGATTATAAGATTTGCAGAATAGTAATTCTTTTCTCTTATTAGTTATAAACAAATTCATGCAGCCTGATTTTTAAATCTAAGCTTTCCCCACAATGCTCCCCAAAAAACAACTTAGTGAAATATCGTAGCCCCCACTTGTCCACAGGGGATAATCCCCAGTAGGTGCCTGAAACTGAAGATAGTACCAAACCCTATATATTCTATATTTTTTCTTATACATATCTACCTTTTCATGTGAAGAAAGTTTTTTATGGCTTCTCTTTGGCATATTTGAATTACCTGCATCACTACTCTTGTGCTTTGGGGCCATTATTAAGTAAAATAAGGGTTATTTGAACACAAGCACTTTGATATCACAATAGTTAATCTGATAGCCCAGGTGACTACTAAGTAATGGGTAGGTAGCATATACAGTGTGAAAATGCCGGACAAAGGGATGATTCACGTCCTGTGCAGAACAGAGTGGGATAGAGAGATTTCATCACACTGCTCTGAACAGTGCACAATTTAAAACTTACTAATTACTTCTGGATTTTTCCTTCTAATACTTTCAGACTGCAGTTGATCATGGGTAATTGAAACCATGATAGGGGGGGACTACTGTAATAGTTTTTGAGCTGTCTTATCAAGCATGTTTTAGATAAGCTAAGTCTTGTCAAATTAGGCCTCTATAGATAATAAAACTAATAACATACAAGGAAATACTATGACAGAAAAACCAATAGAGTAGAAATAAAACCTAGGTTCTTGATTCTAGGCATCACTTACTACCTTGGGCAAGTTGTGCAACCTCTCTCAGCCTTGGTTTTCTCGTCTGCATGTAGAGATATCTGCCCTGCCTATCTACGAGGGTACTTGTTAGGGTCAAACAACACAAAGACTGCTAGAGAAATGTAATTCTACAATGCACTACAATAGCTGATAAGTCTTATCATTTAGAAAAGCTTTGGTCATTAAATCAGTCTTATAGATGGCTTCAAATTATTTCTTTACCACCACCACCAGGGTTAAAGCAATGCCCTGTATAGGATTAATTTGAAGGAGATTTAGAAGAACCTAATTGGCTCGTTGGATGGCCATTGAGATAAAGAGATAGCATTCTCATCCCAGGCACTGGAATTAAAAAATGACAGGGAAGAGAGATGCCAGAAGAATTGGCAGGACTTGGAAACCAGTTGTACTTGGGGTTGAGAGGAAGGAAAGAATAGTTGCACCTGAGAGACTAGGAGGTTGGTGTGCTTACCATTGAGGCATGCCATGTTTGAACTGCTGCTGGTACATCTGGATGGAGATTTCAAAGGCAGTTTGGAATGTGGGCCTGGAGCTCAAAGAGATGTAGAGTTAGAGATTAGACCAGGAGCATCCCTGTAATAAGGTCATGAAATGAGACAAGATAGGAATGAAGGGTAGAGCTTTTTAGAATGAATGTCTATGTTGAAGGGTCTGCCAGGCAAAAGGTGCCAACAAAGTTTTTTATGACCTTGGGTTCTCTAGTCTGTGACAGTTCTGTTCTGTAGAACGTGAGACATGGGAGATATACACTGAGTGGCCAGATTATTATGATCTCTGAATGCATAATAATCTGGCCACTCAGTGTGTGTGTGTGTGTGTGTGTGTGTGTGTGTGTGTATTAGAGGCCTGGTGCATGAATTCATGCATGGGTGGGGTCCGGCCAGCCTGGCCAGGGGGAGGGGACATGGGCAGTTGGCCGGCCTGCCTGCTGGTTGAACTCCTGGTTGAGGGGACAATTTGCATATTAGCCTTTTATTATATAGGATTATATAGAATATACACTGAGTGGCCAGATTATTATGCGTTCAGAGATCATAACAATCTGGCCACTCAGTGTATACTTACTGCTCTTAAAAGTTTACATATTATAAAAGAGTCCTTGATATCTGACTACTGGGTGAGATTTGCTTCTTTGGAAATCTTCCATAGATAAAATAAAAATGAACAAACAAAAAACTGAACAAGAATTTACATTTTGTTAAATTGCCCCTATCCAAGTTGAAAAATGGAATGTTTGTTTTTCAAATTTAATACTGCTGGCAGATATTACTCTATTCTTACTGAAAGGCTAGTTTATATGAAATAAAGCTATATAATATTATTGATCTCTGCTAATTTTCTTTTTCCCTCCTTTTTTCCTCTAGATTTTACATTGTGCAATAGGTAAGTATAGAATTATCCCCCTTATTGTATACAGTGGATTCTGCTTTTTAAAAAAGTCATAAAAGGCTGGTTTGATTCTTATTGAATATTGAAAAAAATGAAACTTTATTATGTATAAAATTGCTTCAATTGGTATGGGTTTCAGTTTCTAAAATCATAAGTACTATTTAGATGTTACCGCTGAACATTTTATTAAATGTCATAGCTGTTTTGCTCAGTCACTTTAAAGAGGCCTCTCGTACTTTCTTGTTACAAGGCTCACAAAGAAAAAGTATCATATTTACAAAAATGTGACTAGGGGTCCTGGTGCTGTAGAAAGCCCTTTCTGTGATCACTTAAATGTTATATTCTCTTTTCTTACCTTTAAAATGGGAGTACTGCTATATTGCCTACCTCCCAGATGAATATTTAATGTATGGAAACCAGTAAGTATAAAGAGTTATATAAATGTAAGGGATTTCTACTAAAAAGAAGATACAATGTGTTTTATTTTGGGGTGAAGGGAAGAGCCATCAAATTCTGCTCTGGAATGAGGCATAGTTTATAGTCTGCGGTGCTAAGCCCCTTTAATTAAATGGAAGTCAGTTTGGAAAGTTGGCAGACCCTGTATAGTAGGCCCATAGTGATTGCTGTGTATCCAGACTTGATTCTCAAAGGGAAGATTTGCAGTTGGGCTCATTCAGAAGCACTGAAGGTCTGAAACATCGAGACCTCTGCATCCAAGCCATTATGGTTCACAAATTAAGAGGGTTCTTAATATATTCAGGGCACCACACTTGGCACTGGGGATTTCAGAGATGAGGAAACATACAGTTCAGGTGGACACACAACAAACTGTCCGCTGTGGGTCTTGCACAGGTAGCTGGCCCCAGTACTTTTCAGGAAGACAAAGCATCATTATAAAGAGTTGCACTTTGGCTATTTTCCCACTAAGAAGAAAATCTACAGTCAGGGATTTCTCAAGTGATCTGCAGAATTTTATATGCAGGTGTCTGTGTTTATTTTGGGGCTCGGTAGGTAGAATTCATAGCTTTCATTGAGATTCTCAGATGAGTATGTGATCCCAGAAGATTAAGATTCACTGTTTCAGAACCTTTGAGCAATTGATTTGAAAAGGACTTGGGGACTCCTCTATCACATGGTCTACTTTCCCAGAGAAGATTAGGGGACCTGGCCCAGGACACACAGCCAGTATAAGGTGGAACCTCGCTTGGACCCAGACCCTTCTGAGCCAGAACCTATCTGACTGATTTGATTTTGTGGTGAATGGGCTTTAGCTAATATATAATCTCACACACATTTCCTTTTTAATCCTTTATCTATAATTTTAAAATGAAAAAAATAGTCTCTTCTTAAATTGGTTAAATGAATTTTAAGCATAAGCTTGCAGATTGGGAGATATATTTGGCCAGAGAGAGTTCTGGAACCACTGCAGGTCTTCTCTACATTCTGAACCCGGTGCCACCATTCTCCCCAACTCAGCCTTCAGCTGCCCAGAAAGCTCTTAAATGCATATGTTTTCTCAGCACGTTTACTATTATTATAGTTAATAGTTCATTGTATTAGTGTTTACATTCCCTTTGTCTTAGAATATATCTCTTTATCAAATTTCTCCCCTGCAAATAATGTTTCTGACAAGAATATTTACTCATTCATACCAAGAACATCATTGAATGCCCAGGAGGTGGGTGCCAGACACCGTGTTGGGCAGAGGTAAACAGGCACAGGCTTAGGTTTGGGAAACTCACTGTCAGCCCCTCTGTGGTCCTTTTGCGGAAGGCATTCCACAGACCAGCATCCGTGTCACACTCTGCTCTGATGGTTTGTTCACAGGTGTCCCTGCCACAGTAGATGCTTAAAAATTCCTTCCTATTCCTCAAAGACCTTGTTTTGTCAGCAATTCTCTCTCCTGCATCATCACCCCTTGTCATCTACCTTTTCCTTCTCAGCTCACAAAATGCTCAGAGTGTTCCATCCTAAAAATAATTTTAACCTAACCTTTGATCCTTCATTCCTCCCTTACAGCTATATAATTCTTCTTCAGAAACTTTTTTAAAAAAATATATCTTTATTGATTTCAGAGAGGAAGGGAGAGGGAAAGAGAGATAGAAACATCAATGATGAGAGAGAATCATTGATTGGCTGCCTCCTGCACATCCCCTAATCAAGCCCTCAACCCAGGCATGTGCCCTTGACCGGAATCAAACCTGGGACCCTTCAGTCCGCAGGCTGATGCTCTATCCACTGAGCCAAACCAGCCAGGTTCCTTTTCAGAAACTTTACAAAGTTTATGGTAGACTCTACTTCCTCACTGCCATTTATAATTTAACCGTATAGTCAAGCTCTGTCCTCATTGTCCTATTAAAATTGACCTCTGGTCTAAAATCAGCAGCCGTTTCTGCTAAATTCCAAGGACACGTAGAACTCTCTGGACTTCTGAACTACATTGGGCCCCATTGATGACTCCCTCTGTGAGATCCTGCTCCCTTGGCTTTCATTATAAAGAGCCCTCCTGGCTTTTCTTGTTCTCTGGTTCTTTTCTTTCTTTGGGGCTTTTCTTGCTCTCCTTGCCCCTAAATTGTAGGTGTTCCCAGGGTCTGACCTAGCTCATTGCTCTTCTGACTGAACACGCCCTTTGTAGGTGATTACTTCCCTTCTCATGGTATGAGATACTTATGATATCTGTTTCTCTAACTCTAAGCACACCTGACACCTGCCCCTCAGACTCCAAACCCATTCTTGAATGCATACCTCCTCCTCAATGCAAATCAGACTCCCAAACTTGTTCTGCCTTCCATATTGTCAGGGGTACCATCAGTCACCAGCCATTCAGTCACTCTTTCTAGACCTAGTGCTCATCAGTGGTTCCTCTTTCTCAATTACCCACACTTCTATCACCTGGTTATCAAGTCTTGTCGATTCTGTCTCCTAAATCTCAGATTGTCCTGTTTATTTTATCCCTACTCAGGATCTCAGTATATCTCATCTGAACTCCTGTATGGGCCTCTGAACTTCTAAGCTTATAATATTAACTAGAGGCCTAGTGCATGAAATTCATGTACGGGGGCGAGGGGGTGTCCTTCAGCCCAGCCTGCACCCTCTCCAATCTGGGACCCCTTGGGGGATGTCCGACTGCCGGTTTAGGCCTGATCCCGCAGTCGGACATCCCTCTTACAATCGGGACTGCTGGCTCCTAAACACTTGCCTGCCTGCCTGCCTGATTGCCCCTAACCGCTTCTGCCTGCCAGCCTGATCGCCCCCTAACCACTTCCCTGCCAGCCTGATTGACGCCTAACTGCTCCCCTGCCGGCCTGATTGCTCCCAACTGCCCTCCCCTGCTGGCCTGATCGCCCACAAGTGCCCTCCCCTGCTGCAACCCACCTCCTCCGCCGAGACACGCCTGCTCTGCGCAAGGCGGCAGAGACTCCGGGACCAGCCGCCAGGCCCCGCCTCCGCTGTGCGCGCAGCCATCTTGTGACGGCCATCTTGTGATGACGCGAGGGTGTGACGCCACCTAGGCTATTATTAGTATAGATAATAATAAGAGCTACCATTTATTGAACATTTACTATGTTCCAGGGCTTTACATTCATTGTCTCATTTACTTCCCATTTTACAGTTGATTAGACTGAGGCTTAGAAGGTTTTATATCTTGATAAAGTTCACACAGCTAATAAGCTCTATCACCAGGAGTTAAACCCACAGCTTTGTCTCCAAGTCCATGCTTCAGACAAACCTTGAGGGGTTTAGTTAAAGGATAATTCTGAGCATGTCACTTTCTTTCTTAAAATATTTCACTGGTTTAAACATTAGGATTTGTTTCTTCCGCCCTCCCCACCCTTACCTGTGACCATTTCCTGGCTCCTGCTCCATGCTCCAGCAACCCTGACCTTCTTGTGGGTCCCCCCATTACATGCACTACTTCCTGCTTCTGGTCGGTACCCAGGTTTTGCACTCTACCTAGAATGAACAGCCCATCCCCTGCAGCTGGCAACTGTTTGCTACTCTTCCCCCAGTAAACTCCCCTACCACCTACTGGCTAGGTTAGAAATCATTCTTCACTTTTTCTGTAACATCCTACACCTCATTCTTTATTATATTTTCCACAGTGTATTATGGTTTGACACTGTACTTGTATCTACCAACACCACTAAATTTTTTTGAGAATGAGAACTTTCTTATGGATTTCTATATCCAAATACCTAACATGGCACCTAATCCTCTCTAATAAAATGGTAATATGCAAATTAACCATCACTCCGCTACATAAGCCACGCCCACCAGCCAAGCCACGCCCACCAGCCAATCAGGGCGAGTATACAAATTAACCCCAATCCAAGATGGCTACAGCCACAGAGAGCAAGGTTTCCCAGGTAACAGCAAGCCAAGCTTTCCATAGCCTAAGCCTCCACTCAAGCTACAAAGTTTCAATTATAGAAGGTAAACAAATTCAAACATGGCGGCAGAATGGAGCTTGAGAGAGCAGGCCAGGGTTGCCGGCGGCAACAGGGGAAGCAAAGCTTTCTGCACACCCTGGCAGGGCTCACCCGCTTAAGGCTACAAAGTTTCAATTGTAGAAGGTGAATTGGCTGCCGCCCCAGAAATGGCTGCCGCCCCAGGCTACAAAGTTTCAATTGTAGAAGGAAAATAAATTCCAGATACCAGGGCCTCCCCTTGGGTTGCCAGGGGGCGTGGCCGGCCTGCAAACCACCACAGGCCCCTCGCTCAGGCCGCCCCACACCCCAAGGGAACCCCCACCCTTATCTGTGACACCCTTCAGGGCAAACCAGCTGGCCCCCACCTGTGCACCAGGCCTCTATCCTATCTAATAAAAGAGTAATATACAGATTGATCATCACTGCAACACACAATATAGCTGCCCCCATATGGTCAAAGATCCTGCCCCCATGTGGACACAAGATGGCCACTACAAGATGGCCAGCAGGGGAGGGCAGTTGGGAGGCACCCGGCCTGCAAGGGAGGGCAGTTGTGAGGGACCAGGCTTGCAAGGGAGGGCAGTTGAGAGGGACCAGGCTTGCAAGGGAGGGCAGTTGGAGGTGATCAACCCTGCAGGAGAGGGCAGTTAGGGGTGACCAGGCTGGCAGAGGAGGGAAGTTGGGGGCAAACAGGCTGGCAGGGGAGCAGTTAAGCATCAACCAGGCTGGCAGCGGAGTGGTTAGGGGGTGATCAGGCTGGCAGGCAGAAGCGGTTAGGGGCAATCAGGAAGGCAGGCAGGCAAGCAGTTGGGAGCCAGCAGTCCTGGATTGTGAGAGGGATGTCCGACTGCCCGTTTAGGCCCGATCCCAGGTGGGATCGGGCCTAAACGGGCAGTCGGACATCCCTCCAGGAGTCCCAGATTGGAGAGGGTACAGGCTGGGCTGAGGGACAACCCCCCGCCGTGCACAAGTTTCGTGCACCGGGCTTCTAGTATTAATAATAATAGGGGGATTGTTATTCACTAGTGGGGACTCAGTGAACATTTGATCATACTCTTGTCAAATTCTGGTGAAATTTTCCAAAACTTCAAAATGTTTTCAATTCCTTAAAAACATTAATGAGAATAATAAAAGACTGTTTCTAACATTAGCCTAAGGCAGTGATTTTCAACCTTTTTCATCTCAAGGCACACATAAACTAATTACTAAAATTCTGTATCACACCAAAAATATGTATATTTTGCCTATCTGACAAAAAATATAGGTATAATTTTTATTCACACGGAACAGCTATTGTCATTTTTGTGTTGGCTGTTGTCATTTTTTTATTTGACAATCTGAGGGAAAAGAGGTCAGTGCCCCTGGCTAAATAGTCAGGTATTGCATGTTCTAAAAGTTATTGTAGCACACCAGTGTACCTGCCATGGCTCACTCGTTGAAAATTGCTGGCCTAAGGTAATGCTTTATATTTTACTCATACAACTTAAATTTATTTTGGGAATAATGGTTTATTTTCCTGTGGCTTTCTGAAAGTTTTCACTGTAACAACTTGGTCTTTTGGAAACTTGTTATAGAGCCTGAGATGTCTTTCCTTTACTTGCTGTTCAGTGAAAAGTCTGGACTTCAGTCAGACCTGGATTGTTTACTAGCTGTGTGACTTCTAGGCAGTAATTCGGCTTTTGTGTGCCTTCATTTCTTCATGAATAAAGGGGGGATAATAATACTTACCTCGTAGGATGTTGTAAAAATGATATGGGACAATGCATGAAAAGCAATACAATGCCTGAAACAAGGTGATGTTGAAAACTGCCCAATAGAATGGTAGTGTTACTAACTAAAGCAGTGTCGTGTTATAGAATGTTAAAAGTTTTATTCTGTCCCTAATGTAATGTTTAATATTTCTATAAATGTAATTTTTACAAATTCTTATTCTTCTTAAATTACCATTCAGGGCCACTTAATCTTAGGATGGGTTGCAGTTGCTTCTTGGTCATGGTTGTGACAGTGCAACTTGGCAAAAATAGCCTCTAGATACAATAACTAAAATTCCATCTGAGAGGCTTTTTTGTGTGTGTGAGGAAGTCAAGCCTCTGCCCTTGTGAATAGATTCCCATGCCCCAGCTTCTTCAAAGTAGGTTGATAGTTGTCAATTGATAATGCAAGGGCAAGATTTCTCAAATGCTGTGGTTGCATCCCTCAACCTAAGATTTGTAATGCTTTATGCAATAGTTCTCTTTTGGGAAATGGGAATTTTTTTTTTTTTTTTTAGAAACCCACTTTGAGACATGTCTTTCACAAGAATATAAAGAAGAGTTGTGCTTTCTTTATTCATGAGGAACAGTTTGTATTGAAAGAAGTATAATCTATTCTTTCATGTTGTCTTCAAGATTATTGGATTGTGGAAGAACCAGGTAGAATAAGAGGTGGTTTTCAGGTAACAGTGTTGGGATGGAAGTTAGAGGTAGGAGGACTGGAGCTGAAGATGTTCTTGGCAAGATGTGACATTGTGCATGTGTTGAACTTTCTTGTTGGAAATTATACTGTCAATATGAATAACTAGAAGTTCTCTTTTGATTGAAAACTGTAGAACAGATATCTGAACAGGAGATCAGTCATGGCCCAGCGTTAGTCATAGTCATGTCTAAAGCTGAGTATTAGCATTTTGATTTCATCAACAGACAAGGATAGGCCTTTCACTTGGATAGCCTGGATTTGTGGTTTCAAGTATTTGCTGTCTGTGCCAGCTTGCACTCCTCTCTCAAACTGATGACACCTTTTATTTAATTATTTTTCGCAGGTACATTTTAAGAAATTCAGTCACCTTAATATTAGTAGGCAGCGCGTGCTTCAGGCTGATTTTCACAGGTGCTAGCAATCGGTGCCAGGAAGGAAGGAGAGCAGCTGCTGGGAGACAAGCACCAGAAGACCCATCTCCTACCAGCAATGTTTTCCCTCCCACCAATTCGATTGAACTAAATCCTCTCTAAACTGCAACAACCCCCTCCCTGCACCCCACTCTGAGAGGGCCAAGCTTTTGTCAGTCATTTGCAGTGAGTGCATCGTTATACAGGAACTGTTGTCACTTACTAAAACCAGACACGGAGCCCTCCATGTTTTAGCAGAAAAGCACTCCGGAAGGGAGGCTTCCCGAGGGAAGGTTAATGCCTACGGATTTACCCCCTGGAATCCTGCTTTCACCCCTTGACCAGCCCTCGGGTACCTGAACACAAAGATATAACTGCTTTCTTTGAACAAAAACTGCTTTCTTTGGTCCACTTTGCTTAGTAGACATTTTAAAAACAAACTTTACCAAATAGTGAGAAAGAACAAAAAGGGAATAAATCTCAGAAATACAAACAATATAAAGATAGTCATGTTCCCAAAGTATGAGTTCCTGGTCCTGGGAGCTAACTCCCTTTTTGTTACTGGAAGCTGACACAGCGTCACATGGACCTTGCTGGCTCTCTTCTCTCCTTGTTCTTAGCATGCTCAACTCTGGGGACCCCCTTCCTCAAGCCCGCTGACAGATGTGAATAAAAAACATTTCTGATTCAGATTCAGACATTGCTTTCTGCCTGGGCAGTAAAGGCAGGAGGAAGGGAGATGCCTTTGAGCTGGGAAAGTGGACATAATCTTTCCCAGCAGGCCAGCCTGTCTCCACTGCTGAGGGGCTTCTCAGGCTCACTCCTGGAGAGGCCTGGGTGCACTGGGTGGTTAGAGACCTGGGTACGAGGTTGCCAAAGTCAGTCTTCACCTCCTTGCAATTCCACCCTTGTCATTTGTTCAGTACATTGGTTTTCCAGTCCTGACACCAGAGCTTTGTATCAAGACCATGTGACCATAATCTCCCAAATCAGTCAAACCCTTCAGATCAGCTTGGCTCAGTCTCTCTCTGCCTTAGTTCTTTTTTCGCTGTATTGCTTCCTGATCAAATCTTGCCTCCTCCCTTCTAGACAGGGAGAGAAGAGGAAGGATAGTTTTAGCACCTGCATCTTCTCCTGATACCCAAAGCTTCAGCCCCCATTCTCTGAATGCAGCTTGCCTTTTTATAAAAACATAATTTTGGATGTATAATTTCCTTGCATGGAATGCTCAGATCTGTTAATTGTTTCCTGCTCTGTGTGAATGTGCGGAGATGAAGGGAAGGGAGAAATAGGACATGGTCATTACAAGCCCAACGTGCCTAAGCAGGGAAGGTGGTAGACACACTAAACTCATGCACATTGCCTGGCACCAAGCAAGCACTCAGTAAGCTGTAGCAGCTCTTCCACTGATGATTACTGGACAAGACATAACCCCTGAGGGTTTCTGTGCCCACTTAGAGTTCAGAAAGCCATGAAGAGAGCCTAGACCAGGGAATTTTACCCTGTGCCTTCCTTGCAGGTTTGAATGGGAACCTGTTATTGAGCTATTTAAAATGTTTATAAACAAGATAATATCTTGCTGTGCAATCCATCAGGAACCAAAATACTACTAGTTGTGTGACAAGTCAGACATCCTCTGGGCTTTAGTTTTCATATCTGAAAACTGGGGGTTGGACTAGGCAGTAGATGGTCTCTAGCATTCCTTTCAGTGGGATGTTCTGAAATTCCACGGAACTGTTAACTATGCTGTCACTTCAGAGACGAATGTCAGTTCAGTAGTAATATAAAAGCAGCATATGCTAAATGATTAAATGAGTATTAGGACACTTGTTTCAAGTACAGTAGTTTTAGTACATTTTTTCCTTGCAATGCATTTTAAAAGCCAAAGCAGAATTGGGATGGGAGATAGAGCACACACATTTTTTATAGCATACACTTGCCCACTATCATCACTAGATGGCACCCTTGTATTAGTAAGATTTTTTTTTATCTTGGAAATTACAGAATTTACGGAGGAATTCTAATAAAAATGGGCAGTAACGAATAATAGCGAAAACTGAGGAGTAAGTTAACCAGAGAAAAGAGAAATGGTTGTTTTCTTATCACTGTCTGATTTCTTGATGATTAATATTTGAGGTAATGAAAACCTGGAACTTTCCACATTGCCCCGAAGGAGATTATCTTATAAATATTTCTTAATTATTGGGTATAAGGTATATTTAAAATTAAAATGAGATTAATTTTTAATTTTCAATTAACTTTTTAAATTAAAAAGGTGGAGGCAAAAGAAATATTTCAGAAGTTCTCTGGTAAGATGGCTTGGGACAGTCTAAAGTTAATAGGCCTAAAACCTTAGTCCAGTGAAGTTAGAAACACCATCTAGTGACTGAGTTTAGTACATTCCATTGAAGAAAGGTGAAAGCTTGAGTCATATTTTAGCAAAAGAAGTACTTAATTTATGATTCTGTGGCAGTTGAATAGTTAAATAATGTATTAATAAAAGGAGGAAGAATGCTTAGGAATATTTGTTTGGTAATATTGCTGTTTTCTTTTATAGATTTCCTAGGATAGGATTTTTTTTTTTTTTCATTTATGGTGAACTAGAGGCTCAGTGCATGAATTTCGTGCACTGGTAGGGTCCCTAGCAGCTGCCGGCTGCCGGCCGGGTACTCCTTCCCTTCCCCCGGCCAGCCCCACCCCCTGGTCGAACTCCTGGAAGAACTCCTGGTCAAGGGGACAATTTGCTTTTATTATATAGGATATGTTTCCACTGATTTTTTAAAATTTTAATAACAGTTCCTACCTCAGTATGTTCTTTCAGTTAGCAGCCTGCATTTAGGATTCATCCATATCTTTGAAAGCATGATAGCTTATTCCTTTTTATTTTGGAATATTTCATTGTATGTATGTACCAGTTTACATTTACCCATTGTGAAGGACCTCTTGTTGCTTCCAATTTGGGATGATTATGAATAAAGATGCTGTAAGTATTTATGTGCTGGTTTTGTGTGGACAAAAAAAAATATGCATTTTTAAATCAGTTGAGTCTATACCTAGCAGCACAATTGTTGCATTGTATAGTAAGATTATGTTTAGCTTTGTAAAAAACTGCCAAACTGTCTTCCATAGTGGCAGTACCACTTCACATTCCCATCAGCAATGAATGAGGGTTCCTTTTGCTTCACTTCTTTGTCCCAATTGATATATTGGATTTTAGCCATTCTAACGTGTAATAGTAGTATCCTTTGTTTTAATTTTCATTTCTTGAATGACATATGATGTTGCACATATTTTTGTGTTCTTATTTGCCATCTGTATCTTCTTTGGTGAGGTAGTTGTTCACATCTTTTGCCCATTTTTTAATTGGGTTATTTTATTTAGATTTAAGAATTCTTACCATATTTTAGATACAAACCTTCTATAAGATATGTGTTTAGCAATTTTTTTCCCAGTCTGTGACTTGTCTCTTAATAGTATTTTTCACAAAGCACAAGTTTTTAATTTTAATAAAGTCCAGCTTAATTGATATTATCTTTCATGGATTGTGCTTTTGGTGTTGTATCTAAAAATTTATTACCAAATCCAAGGTCACAAAAATTAAATTTTCTCATGTGTATTTTTTTCAGAATTTTATAGTTTTGCATTTTACAGATATGTCCATGATCCATTTTGAGTTAATTTTTGTGAAAGATGTTCAGGATGTCTGGGTTCATTTTTATTTTTATTTTTTGCATGTGGACATCTAATTGTTCTGGCACCATTTATTGAAAAGACTATCCTATCTCTGTGCATTTGTCATTTATCAGTTGATTGTATTTGTGTTGGTCTATATCTGAGTTCTCTATTTTATTCTGTTGGTCTATCCTATATAATAAAGAGGTGATATGCAAATTGACCATCACACCCTCACACAAGATGGCCGCCCCCATGTGGACATAAGATGGCCGGCAGGGAAGGGTAGTAGAGGGGGACAAGGCCTACAGGGGAGGGAGGGAAGTTGGGGGGGGGGGACCAGGCCTGCAGGGGAGGGAAGTTGGGGGTGACCAGGCCTGCATGGGTGGGCAGTTGGGGGCAACCAGGCTGGCAGGGGAGGGCAGTTAGGGGCGACCGGGCCGGCAGAGGAGGGCAGTTGGGGGTGATCAGGCTAGCAAGTGGGGGCATTGGGGGCAATCGGGCCGGCAGGGGAACAGTTAGGCGTTGATCAGGCTGGCAGGCAAGTGGTTTGGGAGTGATCAGGCTGGCAGGCAGAAGCGGTTAGGGGCAATCAGATAGGCAGGGAGGCGAGCGGTTGGGAGCCAGCAGTCCCGTATTGTGAGAGGGTTGTCCGACTGCCGGGATTGGGCCTAAACCAGCAGTCAGACATCCCTCAAGGGATCCCAGATTGGAGAGGGTGCAGGCTGGTCTGAGGGGACCCCCCCCCCATGCACAAATTTTGTGCACCAGGCCTCTAGTATGTCTATTATTTTGATAGTACCACACTGTCTTGCTTATAGTATCTTGAAATTTGGTAGTATAAAGTCCTCCAACTTTGTTTTTTGGGTTTTTTTTCTTCAGTTTTGTATGGGTCTTTGTCTTTCCATATAAACTTTAGAACCAGTTCATTAAAATCTGCAAAATAGTTTTCTGGGATTTTGATTGAGATTGTGTTGAATCTATGAGTCAAATTGGGAAGAATTGACATTTTCACAGTAGAGTCTTTCAGTTCACAAACATGGAATAGCTCTCCATATAATTAGCTCTTTGATTTTTTTTTATCACTGTTTTGCAGTTTTCCATATACAAATCCTGTTTTCTTAGGTTTATATCTAAGTATTTCTTTTATTAATATTGTTATCTTTTTTTTTTTATTTCAAATTCCAGCTATTCGTTGCTACTATATAGGAAGGCAATTGATTCATATATTGACTTAGTATCCTGCAACCTTGTTTTACTTGTTTATTAGTTCCAGGAGTATTTTTGTATATTCTTTGGGATTTCCTATATAGGCATTAATATCAGTTCTTAGTTTTACTGGTCTTTTCAGTTGTTTAGTCTCTATTTTATTTATTTCTGCTTTGTTCTTTATTCTTTCCTTTCTTCTGCTAACTTGGGGTTTAGTTTGTTCCTCTCTTTCTAGTTCCATGAAGTATAAAGTAGTTATTTGAGGTTTTCTTTCATTATATAAGTGTTATTGCTATAAACTTCTCCTGAGATATGTTTATGCTACATCCCATAAGTTTTGGTATGTTGTATTTGTTTCTATTTTCATTTGTCTCAAGATATTTTTTAATTTCTACTTTGATTTCTAATTTTCCAAGTTTACTCCAGTTACTATTTCTAATTTCATTCGATTGTGGTCAGATAAAATACTTGATGTAATTTTACTCTTCTTACATTTTTAACATTTGTTTTATGGCCAACATGTGATCTATTCAGGATAATGTTTTGTGTGCACTTGAAAAGACTGTATATCCTTATGATGTTGGATGGAATGTTCTGTATGTGTGTGCTAGATTCATTTGGTCTCTAATGTTTGCTGTTTTTTTATTGATTACCTGCCAGGATGATCTATGCATTGTTGAAAGTGGGATATTGAAGTCCCCTACATTTGTATTACTGACTATTTCTCCCTTCAGCTCTGTTAATAATTGCTTTATATATGTAGGTGCTCTGATGTTGGGTGCATATATATTTACAACTAGAGGCCCGGTGCACAAAATTCATGCATGGGGTGGGGGTCCCTCAGCCTGGCCTGCATCCTCTCGCAATCTGGGACCCCTCGGGGATCCCTGCGGGATTGGTCCTAAACTGGCAGTCGGATATCCCTCTCGCAATCCAGGACCGCTGGCTCCTAACTGCTTGCCTGCCTGCCTGATAGTCCCTAACCACTCGCCTGCCTGCCTGATTGCCCCTAATCGCTTGCCTGCCTGCCTGATCTCCCCTAACCATTCTGCCTGCCTGCCTGATCACCCCTAACTGCTTGCCTGCCTGCCTGATTGCCTCTAACCACCTCTGCCTCAGCCCGGCGCTGCAGCTTCTTCCGGAAGGATGTCCAGAAGGTCATTTGGCTGTCTGGTCTAATTAGCATATTATACTTTTATTATTATAGACTAGAGGCCCGGTGCATGAAATTCGTGCACAGAGGGGGGTTGTCCTTCAGCCCGGCCTGCATCCTTTCCAATCTAGGACCCCTTGGGGGATGTCCAACTGCTGGTTTAGGCCTGATCCCAAACCAGCAGTCGGATATTCCTCTCACAATCCAGGACTGCTGGCTCCTAACCGCTCACCTGCCTGCCTGCCTGATTGCCCCTAACCGCTTCTGCCTGCCAGCCTGGTCACCCCCTAACCACTCCCCTGCCGGCCTGATTGACACCTAACTGCTACCCTGCCAGCCTGATCGCTCCCAACTGCCCTCCCCTGTCGGCCCAATCACCCCCAACTTACCTTCCCGGCCGGCCTGATCGCCCCCAACTGCTCTCCCCTGCCAGCCTGATTGCCCCCAACTGCCCTGCCCTGCTGGCCTGGTCACCCACAACTGCCCTCCCCCGCAGGCCTGGTCACCCCCAGGTGCCCTCCCCTCCTGGCCTGGTTGCCCCCAACTGTCCTCCCCTGCAGGCTTGGTCATACCCAACTGCCCTCCCCTGTAGGCCTGGTTGCTCCACCTTCCCTCCCCTGCAGGCCTGGTCGCACCCAACTGTCCTCCCCTGTAGACCTGGTTGCCTCCAACTTCCCTTCCCTGCAGTCCTGGTCACACCCAACTGACCTCCCCTGCCGGCCATCTTGTGGCAGCCATCTTGTGACAGCGGTCATCTTGTGACAGCAGCCATCTTGTGATGATGTCGTGCGTGACATCACCTAGGCTTTTATTATATAGGATTGTTATATCTTCTTGATCAATAGACCCCTTATCATTATATAATGATTTTCTCTGTGACATTTTTTGACCTAAGCCTATTTTTTCTGATATAATTTAGTCACCTTTGTTCCCTCTTGGTAACCATTTGTATGGAATATCTTTTTTCTGTCTTTCACTTTTAGTGAGTCTCTTGAGGCAGCATATAGTTGGACCTTTTTTCTTTTTTTAAAAAAATATATTTTGATTGTTTACAGAGAGGAAGGGAGAGAATAGAGAGTTAGAAACATCGTCGATGGAAGAGAAACATCGATCAGCTGCCTCCTGCACACCTCCTACTGGGGATGTGCCCTCAACCAAGACACATGCCCCTGACCAGAATCAAACCTTTTGGACCCTTCAGTCCAAAGGCCGACGCTCTATCCACTGAGCCAAACCGGTTAGGGCTGGACCTTTTTTCTTAAATTCAGCAACTCTATATCTTTTAATTGCAAATTTTAATC
This sequence comes from Cnephaeus nilssonii, assembly GCF_951640355.1. NCBI lineage: Eukaryota > Metazoa > Chordata > Mammalia > Chiroptera > Vespertilionidae > Cnephaeus > Cnephaeus nilssonii. The sequence goes on from NC_137074.1 coordinate 55,941,819, forward strand.
CATTTATATTTTAAGAAATTATTGAGATTATTACCATTGCCATTTTGTTTTTTGCTTTCTGCCTGTTTTGTAGTTCCTTTCTTCCTCTCTTGCTGTCTTTCTTTGTGATATGATGATTTTTTTTATAGAAATCTTTGATTTCTTTTGTATCTTTTGTGTATCTACTGAAGTTTTTTTCTTTGTGTTAACTATGAGGTTTACATAAAGCATCTTACAGTTATAACAGTCTCTTTTAAGCTGATAACCACTTAAATTTGCATACAAAAACTCTATACTTTGATTTCTTTCCTGACATTTTACTTTATTGATGTCACAGTTTATGTATTTTACATATTTTGTATCATTTAAAAACTAGTGGCCCAGTGTAAAACGGGATTAATTAGAGGAAATAATTTAATATTGCTATTTGCCCTTTCTCTATAATAGAAGTGTCAGAGATGAAAGAAAATTAGTAAAATGTATATGAAAACCTTCCTCCTATCAGAGTCTGGGGCGCACCACGGGACCCAGAGTCAAGTCCCCGCCCACCCACATGTGCCTCAAAATTGCGTGAGACCCAGACCCGGCCGCCCGCCCCCCCCATTGGGCTAGATCCAGACCTGGCCAGTCCCACCCTTGTCAAGCCACTCCAGGCAGGGGACATATTCCAGGTCCCCTGGCCTGGTGCCAGGACTGGGGGCGTGGCCTGAGGTACCCTAGCCCAGACCGGGTCAGGGGGCGTGCCTTGAGGTCCCCCGTCGAGCCCCACCAGGAGGGGGGCATGGCCTGAGATCCCCTGTCAAGCCCCACTGCGGGGGGGAATGGCCTGAGGTCCCCCGTCAAGCCCCGCTAGGCAGGGGGGGGCACAGCCTCAGGTCCCCCGTCAAGCCCCACCAGCAGGGGGGTGCAGCCTCAGGGCCCCTGTCAAGCCCCGCTGGGTGGGGAGCACAGCCTGAGGTCCCCTGTCAAGCCCCGCCAGGCAGGGGGGGCGCAGCCTCAGGTCTCCTGGCCCAGTGCTGGGGTGGAGGGTGCGGCCTGAGGTCCCCAGCCAAGCCCCGCTGGGTGGGGGCGTGGCCTGAGGTCCCCTGTCAAGCCCCACAGGGGCGGGGGAGGGCGTAGCCTCAGGTCCCTGCTGATTGCTCGTTAAGGCTCCTTATGGGAACTTGGCCTCAGCTGTGGGTACAGCCATCTTTGTGACAGAGTGATGGTCAATTTGCATATTCCTCTTTATTATATAGGATTATTATAGCTACAGTTATTTTTAATACTTTTATCTTTTAACTTATATACTAGAGTTTAAAGTGATTTTTGTACCACCATTACAATACTGCAGTGTTCTGAATTTGATTATATTCTTACCTCTATAGTGAGTTTTATACTTTTATGTTTTCATGTTATTGGTGTCCCTTCATTTCAATGTGAAGTATTCCCTTTAGCATTTCTTTTAAGACATGTCTAGTGGTAATGAATCCCACAGTTTTTATTTACCAAGGAAAATCTTTATTTCACTTAAGGACAGCTTTGCCTGGTATAATATTCTTGTTTGACAGTTTTTCTTTCAACATTTTGAATATATCATCCTACTATCTCCTGGCCTTCAAGCATTCTGCTGAGAAATTTACTGCTAGTTTTATGGGGATTCCCTTGTACATGCTGAATTGCTTTTGTCTTGCTGCTTTCAGAATTATCTTTGACTTTTGAGAGTTTGATTAGTATATATCTCAGTGAAGATCTCTTTAAATTTAATCTCATTGGGGTTCATGGATCAGGATTTTCATTCCTTCTCCTGATTAGGGAAGTTTTCTGTCATTATTATTTTAAAACGAGAAGCCTGGTGCATGAATTCATGCACAGGTGAGGTCTGGCAGGCCTGCCCCGATCGGGGCTGATAGAGCCTGATCGAGCCGGGCTGACCAGGGGGGTGAGGGGGACGTAGGAGATTGGCCAGCCAGCCCCGCGGGCGATTGGCAGTCCGGCCCCGCCCCCTGGTTGAACTCCTGGTCAGTCGAACTCCCACCTGAGGGGACAATTTGCATATTAGCCTTTTATTATATAGGATATATTTTTATTGATTTTTAGAGAAAGAGGAAGGGAGAGGGATAGAGAGATAGAAACATTGATGAGAGATATCAGTCAGCTGCCTCCTACACGCCCCTACTGGGGATCAACCCAGGCATGTGTCCTGACCGGGAATTGAACTGGGGACCTCTTGGTTCCTGGGTCAGTGCTCAACTGCTGAACCTCCCCGGCTGGCATTATTTTTTTAAGTAACCTTTCTACCCCTTTTTCTTTCTCTGCTCCTTTGGGATCCCCACGATGTGTGTATTGCTTAACTTGATGGTGTCCCATAGGCTTTCTTCATTTATTTTAACTCCTTTTTCATTTTGTTTTTCTGACCATGTAATTTCAGATAACCTGTCTTCAAGCTTGATAATTCTTCTGCTTGATTGAGTCTGCTGTTGTAATTCTCTATGGAATATTTGAGTTCAGTCATTGTGTTATCCAGCTCCAGAATTTCTATTTGGTTCTTTGTTTTATTTATTTTAATCCTCACACGAGTATATTTTTTCCATTGATTTTAGAGAATGGAAGGGAGGAAGGATGAGGCGGGGCAGGGTGGGGAGGAAGGAGAAAGAGAGAGAGAGAGAGAGAGAGAGAGAGAGAGAGAGAGAGAGAGAGAGAGAGATGTGAGAGAGACACATCAATCTGTTGCCTCCCACATTCACCCCAACCAGGCTGGGGATCAAGCGTGCAACCGAGGTACCTGCCCTTGACTGGAAATTGAACCCATGACCCTTCAGTCCATGAGCTGATGCTGTAATCACTGACCCAAACTGGCCAGGGCAAGATGAACTGAAATGTTTTGATCCTCTTTTTAAATTTTTTTCTGATTGTACTTTTGTATAGTTGTCAGTTGCTTTCATCTACTTATTGTGTGGATAGGGTTGGAAGTTTGAGTTGGTTTATAGGATTTATATTTTGAGAACACTTACTGGTAAATGTGGTGAAGGATAATCTCTTCATTGGATGGCTTTTTGTTTGAAAAGATCCGTAGGAATAGAAATTGTCTATTGTTTTAGCTCCTGTGTGTTTCACAGAGATCTAAATTTCCTCCTGTCCCTGTTTTCTTCAAAATTTAGTCACCAAAAGGCACACCTTCCTTTCTTTTTTATCCATTTCTTCCCCAGAAGCAGCGCCTTTTTGAGGTTGCCATTCAAATCCCACAGACAGAAGTCTATTCCCTATAGTTAGTATTCTGATTGACAAGGTGTTTCTGTACTTAGACTGCCTCTTTCTGGGGTGATTTTAGCTCAAATAAGGCCTCAGTTCCTCTCTTCTCTCATACATGTCTTTTTTCCAAACTTCTCACTTTCCACAAAGGTTTTTAGTGGGAGCTCAAGAGATAGCTCTGCTGGAATTTGGTGTCTGTTTTTCTACTTACAGGTGATTTGAGTTTGTAGCCATCCATATCTTTTAGTTGTGCTGAGGCAGTGATGGCGAACCTATGACATGCGTGTCAGCACTGACATACGTAGCCATTTCTGATGACATGCGGCTGCATGCCGAGAATGAAACATTTTCTGCTCCTGAGGATGAAACATTTGCGAAATAATGTTTTTTCCTCAAAGTGACACACTACCCGAGTTATGCTCAGTTTCTTGGCGAAGTTTGACACACCAAGCTCAAAAGGTTGCCCATCACTGTAGGTGTAGGTTTTTTATGGCCTTATTTGTTAGTGTTGATCTGAATAGGTTTTTGGAGGGTGTTCAGTGTTCAGTTGTATAGACATATTGTGAGATTTAACCAGTGCTCAGTTTGTTGAATATGTAGGTAGTTTTAAAATGTGCAGGTTATAACTATACCTATCACTAAACCTTTGTAGAACTATGATTTGTCTCTAATGAATACATTCTTACAAGTAAGTCAAAGGTAATATCAAAACTTAAGGCATTTACTAATGCATACTTCCCAGTTGCCCTTCAGAGAACCTCCAAACATTTATTGAGTTTCTACAGGGTGGTAGGCACTGCACTAAGCAAGGACTAAGAGTACAAATATCAGCAGGCCCAGTTGTGTTCTCTATTGAGAACTCAGACATGAAGCACATTGTAACAGAAAGTTTGCCCAAAGAGTAAGTTCCAAGTATAGGAACTCAGAAGGAGAAATAGTCGTGCTTTTGGAACCCTTTTCCAATGTAAACAAACCCACCTCTGTTTTCTCAGAATATTTTCTCAGCTTTCTTACCTTAATGGAAACCTGGATTTCCCTGAGGACATCATTTCCCTTGCTGCCTCTAAAGGTGGGACTATTCATTCTTATACCTACCCAATTTCTCTCCCACCTCTATTCCTACACCTTAGGCCACCTGCACCTGTCCTTAGATTCTTTCGTGGGCTCTCTTTCATTGTCCCTCAAATGTTGGTGTTCCCTTTAGTCTTCATTTTCTTCCCTTATACAGTCTCCCTCTGTGGCTTCACCGTACCTTTCCTGTAGCTTCAGTATTCCCACATACTCCCTTCTGGGCCACTTCTAACTCCTGAGTTTCCATCCCAGCTGCCCAGTTGCACATCTCCACTTGGTTACTCTGCAAACACCACAAATTCAACATGTACAAAACTTAATTCATCATTTTACCCCTGACATGCTCTGTCTCCTATAGCATTACCAGTTTCTACTAGTTACCTGAAAACTGGACACATAAGCCTTGACTCCCATTTCTTTGCCTTTTCACCATGTTCCCTCTGCTTCTCTCTCTCTCTCCCTTTAGGAAACATTGTTTCTCTGCCTCTGTATTTTTATCCTGTCTCTTTGCTCTCGTGCCCTACTCTGAAATCTCTATATCCGTCTTTCTCTTCCTTCTTACCTTTTCTTCCTCCCATCTATTTTTCCTACCTCTTGATTTTGGCTCATTTTTTCCATTCTCCCCCCCCCCCCCCCCCCCACACACACACACACACACTTCCTTCCCCATTTATCCCTCTGTATTCCCTGTTCTCAGACTCTCCTCCACCCTCCACTGCCCAGGTATGAGTTTTGGTCATGTCCCTGCTCTTCTTCCTTTAAGGAATTTGTGTTTGCATAGACAGCTTGAAGCCAGAGTACCATTTCTAAAGTGTGGGGTAGAGGAGAGTGGAGTGGAAAGTATCAAATACTTCTATTTGATACTTCACTGTTTCCTCATTCCCCTTGCCTGTATTTGTCTTCTGAGTATACATGGGTTCCCAAAGGACAGTTCTGGAGTGCCTTGAAAGCCACAAACAGTTACAACTTGGTGTAGGAAACACCCCCAGAAAGCCTCAAACCTGATAAAAGGGGCCTGAATGATCAGGAGTAAGGGCTTTAAAGGAACGTCAATCAGCATCAGTTCATGTGTTCAATGGTGGCTCTTTTTCACAGCCTTCCAGAGATTTGGTTCATCTTTACTTTTTATCACAGTTGTAGCCTTGAGAAGCATGACTAATAATTCCAGGAGGCAGTTGAGTTGAATAAAGAGTGTTTTGAACTCCTAAGTTGTTCAGTTAATGACAGCTGCTCAGAAAGGAATCAAGGATCTATAAATAATGGCAGATCAGTACCTTGAATAGACTGTCAGGAGTTAAATAGACAACTTGTTCTTAAAGATAGATTTTAGAGCTGAAATATATTGTTTCTTTATTGACCTATAAGAAAAGAGAAAAACCAAAGGGTATGTGACAATTTAAGTCAGGAATAATTTTGTACATATATATGTCTAATACATGTTTAATTTTCAATAAAGTATGTAGGGTAGAATCTTAAACTATAATTAGCTCACTTTATTATTTTTTTTGAAGGGCCATAAAGGGTATATTGTTTGCCCTTCTGCAGTGATAAAACTGGTTATTACTTCCAGAGAATGAATAGACACTCAAAATATTAAGTAATTACACAATTTATAGCTTTCCTAAATATAATTATATATTAACAATATGGTTCTGGTGAAAGATTCTATGATAATCTATTGATACATTAAAAACTACCCAACCTGGCCATTGTGGCTCAGTGGTTGAGCATTGACCCATGAACCAGGAGGTAACGGTTCAATTCCTGGTCAGGGCACAGTCTCAGGTTATGGCTTGATTCCCAATGGGGGCTGTGCAGGAAGCAGCTAATCGATGATTCTCTCATCATTGATGTTTCTATCTCTCTCTCCCTTTCCCTTCCTCTCTGAAATCAATAAAAATATATTTTAAAAATAAAAAAGGCAAGCAACTATTATGATAGTTAAATACCTTAGTAAATACTGCATTTATATCTGATAGATCTTGACCTGGCATTGATTGTTACATTCTTAGCTCCAAAAAAAAAAAAAAAAGTTTTTAAAATATATCCATGAATACCACATGTCAGACTTGCAAAAGAAAGCAGACAGCAGATTTTTTGTTTGTTTGTTTTTGGACATAATGTACTAGTGATTTTTTTTTAGAAATATGAACTGTGTTTCATAGGTGATTCAAAAAATTGTGAACCAAAGGAATTGTTACAACAATTTTCCACCATATTCTTTCTTTCTTTATGCCATTAGTCTTTGTGGCTGCCAAGTATAATTGAAATAGCTTCTTTTAAAAAGTGTTGCCTAGCCTGGCTGGTGTGGCTCAGCGGTTGAGCGTCAACCCAGGAACCAAGAGGTCGCAGATTCGATTCCTGGTCAGGGCACATGCCCCGGGTTTGGGGCTCAATCCCCTATCCCCAGTGGGGAGTGTGCAGGAGTCAATTGATCAGTGATTCTCTCTCATCATTAATGTTTCTATTTCTCTCTCCCTTTCCCTTCCTCTCTCTCTAAAAATCAATAAAAACATTTTAAAAATAAAATGTGTTACCTAGTTCTGCATTCTGATATACTTTGTTCTTCTTAGGTCATCCAAATTCCCTTCAGATTTTGGGTTCATTTTCTCAACTGTAAAAGAAAGAGTGTGTAAGTAGGATTACAATGTACATGTCAGTATTCTGACTACTGTGCTTTAACCAAATAGGGGTTTCCTTTCCCCATATAAGAAGTCTGTCTTTCTGCTCTACCATCACTAGTGTGTGACTTCTGTGTTGGTGCATGTGATCCCGTAGTTACAAGATGGCTATGATGAGTTGTGTGGTATCATGTCACATTCCAGGTGGAAAGTGGCTGCATAGGAAGGCTTTCCATAAACTCTCACTTCGTTTTTTTCATTGATCAGAACTGTGCCACATGGCTTCCTCTAATTATAAGGGATTCCAAAGAAGCTAGTGTTTTATTGGGGTATACCATACCACAAATAAGATGTGTTCTGTAAGCAAGGAATCTAAGAGAGAGAATGGCTCTGGCTGGTGTGGCTCAGTTGGTTGGAGTATCGTCTGGTGCACCGAAGGGTTTCTCTTTGATTCCCAGTCTGGGTACATACCCAGGCTTCGGCCCCCGGCGGGGGGTGGGGGGGGGGGCACGCAGGAGGTGGCCAATTGATGTTTCTCTTTTACATCAATGTTTCTCTCTTCCATCCTCTCTAAAATCAATATGTAAAAAATAAAAGAGAGGGAGAATGCTCAGTGAATAAACAAATAGTATTGCTGCACAAAAGATTTGAATGGTTGCTGAAGTCTCAGCCTATTGAGCAATCCATGAGTACATCCACTTGGAAAAAGAAGATAGTGATATTATAGTACTTGATGTGAATAATCAAGCTGCTTTATATTTTTCAAGTTAGATTTGAGCAGCAAAACCATCTATTGGTTTATCCATAGGTAATATACATGGTCATATAAATCTCAATAATGACCTTCTACATGATCTTCTCCTGTCAGCAAAGTCTTCATTAGAATAGAGGTATTTGAATAAATAAACTCTTACAAAAGCTGTACTTGAATAAGTAAACTCTTAAAAAAAACTTCTCATAAGTTTTCAATGCAGCTTTTTTATTATATGTGATTTTATTTTTGCTAAAATGATTGTAAATCCATTGTGTGTGAAAACAGTTACACATTAATTGAAGTTGTATTCATTTTATTTTTAACAGAATTTATAATATTAAATAAAGTTATGGTGAGTGTTTTTTTTTAAATGAAAAGGCATTATTTTCTAAAGTAACCTTATTTTTATGTAAAAAGTAACACATTGTTAAAAAAAAATTAATACTGAAAGAAAAAGAATGAAGTAATCTAATTAACCAGAAATAATTATTATTACCACCTTAGATATACATTTCTATGCATACAAAGTACTTGTATTTTAGGATTTAGATAATAGATTTTGGAATTATTTGTGAACATAATTCAGTGTGAATAAGTATGAACTGAGATATTGCTTGACATAAAAATGTGGGAAATTTTGGATAAGTAACTCCATTTCAGCCTTCAAAAGGTAAATAAAGGTTATTGTTTAATGCTCATTATTCATAACTGAAAAATTTTAAAGTCATGTTTCTGGAAAAGTTTGGCATTAATAAATTCTTACTGATTTGGATTTATCTTGTAATAAGAAAAAAGCTTTTGCTCTGAGCCTAGGATTTCCTTATTCCTCCTTAAGGCCATTTATTTATTTTGGGGTCTCACAATTGAAATATCAGAATAATAGCAGATGATTGATATGAAAATAGAATTTTTTTTACAATGACCACTTAAAATTCTGTGTAGGTTTGGTTCTTTTTGTACCTGAGCATTCACTTGCCTATCATTTTCAAGCTACAGATATATTCCACCTCGCTAGTTAAATTTAGCTGAGGAATTGTTAGGTACAGGTTATAATTGCTCTTTCTCTTTTCTTCACTTTCCCAGCCTCTGCAATACTTTGACAAGCTTCACTCCTCCTGCAAGCAGTGTTTTCAGTGTGTGTCTTTTATCGCTGTCAACAGGCTCTTTCCATGTTCTGCTGGCCTCCTACTCAGTGAATGCCACCACCGCCTCCACCCCCGCATTAGTGCAGGGATGGGAAAATAGAACGGGGCAGTCATTGCATTTTTAACATCTATTGTATAGTATTGGCAGCCCTCGATAGACCTTTCTTTTATCCTTCTTAGATCTCTTGCCTACAATAAGAGTCAAGTTGCCCCCAAATGGTTCTTGGTGCCTTGATTACTAGCTCAAGGATTAAGTAGCTAGGCATTTCTATAAGTTTGGGTAACAGAAAAAAGTGAAAAATACTGTTTTCCATTAATTTCCACTTTAACATTATTTATTGTACAAATAACATTATCAATATAACAATGGAATTCATTTAATTAAAAGGAAAAAATGCCCTTAAATTCTGCAATTCTAGTCAACAATTTTGTTTTTCTGTGTTTCTTTCCAGGCCTGCATATACAGTTTTTACTTTGCATATACAGTCTTTACTTTGTTATAATCAGAGTGGCTACTGGGAATTGAACTGTGACCTCCAGGTTCATAGGTCGACATTCAACCACTGAGCCATACTGGCTGGGCAGGGTCTTGATTTTTTTAAAGACAAAAGTGATTTTGTTCTTTATATACTTTGAATGTTAACCTTTGTCATATTGGTTTTATATATTTTAATTCTGTTCTAGTTATATATTGACCAATAATTAACCTTCTTTGAGAGTTACCACCAAATTTTAATCATAAATATTAATCTGTTTTATTCAACTATCTGTGTAACCTTGGCACGTCACTTTACCTCTCTGGGCCTCACTTTCCTCATCTATCAGGTACTGGGTTGAACTTGAACTATTAGCTCCTTTCTAGCTCTGACAGCCAAGATTTTCTTAGCTGAAGATCATCAGATTTAAGTAACCCTTGTGGTTCCTTGCTATTTTAGATTAGAATCTTGCTCATGGAAACCTTTAACAACCTTCTAGTAAAGTTAAACTTCATCTTCTTCAGTTTTCCTTACCTATCCACATGGTTTGGTAGAGCTTTCTCAAAGCTCTATGAGAAAGAACATGGTTTGGTAAAAGTATGCTTTTTGGTTTGCTTAAGTGAAATCCTGTGATTATTGGTTTTTTCAAGTCATAAGGGAATGACTATTCTCTCAACCTTGTCATTACATCTTGTATTATTTCAAGTGACCATTGGACTGGGTTCAGCCTTTTGAAAAAGCTTTACATATATGAATTTTCAGAAGCATATTGAGACAAAATTTAATAAAGTTTTAAAGTAGAAATACTAGTAAAATGTTTTTTTGTTGTCCAATATCCAGAGTACTTAGGGATTGCTAACCTAAGTTAGCAAAATGTGGCTATAAAGATGAGTTCAACTATCAATTTTATTTGGCCCGCTGTTTTACTAAATTCTTTTTTTTTTTTCTTTTTAAGAAAAACTTATGATGTAGTCTTACTGGTAAAATATATATTGAACATCATTTCAAGGCTGCTATAAGCAGTCTGGTCTAACGCTTGGAGTTCTATGACCAAGAAAAATAATCGGTTGGCAAATTAGCTATTGGAATGCTAACTACAATATGCAGGTTTGAGTGAGTTTCCATGACTTATAATTAACTCATATGTCATCTTTAGAGAATAGTTTATAATATTTTTTTTTCAAAATGTGACAACCTTTTATGTTATCTTCTGAAAGGTTGGAAATCCATAATTTTTTTCATGCCTATATTTTGCTCTCATTCAGAGATTAGACTTTCAGTAACTTTATTCTTAAAGAGTGGAGGCCCCAAAAGTAAACAAACAAATTAAAAGCCTCTGAAATAAAAGCCTCTGAATATTTGATAAAGCCCTCAAAAAACTCATTTCATTCAGAGGCTTGTGGGCCTCCATTGAAATCAATTTATTGTTACTTTTCACATGTAAGAACTTCAATTAAGTGGAAGAAGGGCAAGCTGACCTGGCCATCTGAAACAGAGAGGAAACAGTAAAACAACTGTGATAACAAAAACCCCAGAAAACTGTATTAAGAACATCCAGTAAACCAGAAACTACTCCTATAGTCAGAGTCATTTCATATATAGAGCGCCTGGTTCTATTTCATGTATACTGAATTACACAACTGAATTGTTTTCTTTCCTTATATTGGTTGTAAAGGAGCTCAGAGCCAAGTTTGTAGTCTGCCCCAAACAAGTACACAGGCCTTCTCTCACCTATTTAGGTATTAATTTCTCCCATGGTTTTAAGATATTTTTCTACCTTTATTTTCCCTATGCCCAACTTCCTATTTTATATTTTTAATATATATCTTACTGTTTTTTCAGCTTTTCTCAAGTTTTCCTAATGTCTAAGAGGAGTATAGTTCCACACCCAGGGGTTTGAGAGTAAAAGCAAGATAGCCTGCCATAAATGCGAAACACGTTTGAAGTCTCCCCCTTTTTATGTTTAAGTGTAAAAATGGATTTCTCCCAAAAAATTTTTTTCAGGGAAAAATCAATGAACATGCAATATATATATATATCTCCATCCATCCTTTGGCTTTATCTTCTAAAATATCCATTTCAATTTAGTAAACAGTAAGCATGAATGCACTTAGTAACACTATCCTTTTAGCACAAAGAAAATGCAGTGCCCTCTTACAATTTAGTACATCTTTTAGAAATGCCAATCTCGAATAAATCCAGAGCTTATCAGATAAATGCCATAATTTTGCTATTGCTCTCAGTATAGGACACACATTTCTTTTGTCAGAGTGCAATAAAGTAAGTGTGGTTATGTAAAATATATTAAAAATTGTTTTCTTGGTTGGGGGGGTGTCAGGTGCTGCAACCCCAAGAGGTATGGCCAGTTTTCTGTGTTTGGAAAAAAAGAAAAGAGAATTGCCCTCTGTCTATCCTTTAAAACCTCCCCCCCCCCCCAAAAAAAAGTAATCTTTTCCCTTGAATCCCATCCATGGTCCCACCCTTCTCTTCATTTTGGCCAGAAATACTTTCTGTTTCCCTACGTTTAAGCTTGTACTCTAAGAGAAAATATTTAAGAAAATTTCTGTTTAAAATTAGAATTAGTTTAGTTTCAGAATTTTATTTTTGCTGATGCCAAATAGTTAATGTCTTCTTAAGAATAATGATTTTATTAATTTTGAAGTTATAATTCATGCTTTTATAAGGAGTTCAAGTAGCATGGAAAAGTAAACAGTAATGTTTTAAAATGGCTCCAAATTCTACCAATAGAACTAATTTTCATTAGTGCTAGATAAACATCATTCCAGAGAGCATTCACTTCACATATATATAAATATAAGGAAGAAAAAGTAGATGGGTGGAAGAATCAAGATCTATTGCTCATATTATACATGCTATTTTTCATTAAAATCATTGAGTTAATAAAAAATAAGTTATATAACTTTTTTTTTTTTTTTTACCATGAGATACATATTATATACTAAAAGGTCCCTAAAGTTTAACAAAGTGATTATGAAAAATTTAGGTTAGAATTACGTTTAGCTATATTTTAGTTTTAGGCAATATCTCTTAATTCTATTAAGGAAATTGGTATTGTCACTTCTTATATCTCTTCCTCAACTCCCCCTTTTTTTTTAATCCCCCCAACCTGAGCACATGTTTATTGATTTTTTAGAGCGAGAGAAGGGGAGAGAGAAACATCAGTGTAAGAGAGAAACATACGTGCCCTCTCATATATGCCCCAACAGGATCAAACCCTCAACCTGGGTATGTGCTCCAAGCGGGAATCAAACTTGCAACCTTTTTGGTGTACGGAACAATGCTCCAATCAACTGAGCCACACCACCCAGGGCCCTGACTCCCATTTTTAAAAACATATTATTTATTATTGTGGCTTATAAGCACTTACACTATGTTCTAAAACCATAATTAGTGTACTGGTAATTAAGTTTTATTGATATATTTGAATGGATTCATTGCCTACTATGGGCCCTTTTATCATGACTTCTCCATTCCCGAATTCTTTATTTTGACTTATCTTTTGTTTAACTAAATTTCTGACAGCATGTATCTCTCAAGAAGGTCAGTCACATTGGCATTATGTGGCAAACCCTTTCATTATTTAGTGATGTTTACCTTTTGCCATTACATTAGAATGCTATCTTGGCTGGGTATAATATTCTTGAACATACTTTCTTTCCCTTCGACCTTTGTAGTGTTGCTTCATTGTCTTCTGACATTGGATGTTGCTGTGGAGAAGTCTGAAGCCAGGCTGATTTTCTTACCACTTTGTAGGTAACTTGCTTTTTTTGTCTGGATCCATGAAATATTTTTGTAACCAGAAATTTCTCGGTTTTACACATTCACTATCACTTGTCGTTTTCTGGAACACAGTGTATTTTTTCAGTACAAATTGAGTTTTTTTTTTCATTTCTTGGATTATATCCTTGAATACATTTACTGTTCCATGTATTGGGTTCTCTACTTTAGGGATAATAATTATCACTGTGTTGGACTGTCTTTGTTTTCCATAATTACTATCTTCCTTCCAGTTGCTTTAATATTTGACTCCTCCCCCAAAAAATATGTATATATTTTTTACTTTCCCCTAGATGCAATGCATGCTTTATTTTTTTTCTTGCATTATGTTTGTATGGTTGCCATTCCTTTTCATCTTCCTAAAGTGTAAGCATCCCTGTCCAATCATATTATTTGCTCTGATATAAATGTTACTGGATTCTCCCTTACTGCATTTTCACAGTGTTTAACATTTAATTGTTTTCCTCTGTGAGCTAGAGTTTAAGGATTGGAGTTTTCCTTTTTATATATTCTATACACTGAGGTTAGGGCTTGGAAGAATGCATAGATACTAAAACATAAAGCTTCAGTAATTAAAACAACGTATATATGTATTGATATATAAAGAGATATTCAGGATATTTTTTAGGGAAGAAAAGCAAGTAATAGAACAACAGTGTGTATAAAATGTTACTATTGTGTAAAAATTGGGGCAAATGTGAATAAATATACCTTTATACATTCACTTGCATAATTGCTATTATATAGCTAAAATATAAACCTGGAGTGAAAGAAGGAATTAATAATTGGTTATATGTGGGAAAGGGGAGGTAGTAAGATGGGAGTGGGAGGGAGACTTTTCTCTGTATATCTTTTAACACTTTTTAAATTTTGAACAATGTGTATGAATTACTTATTTAAAAATGTGAGCTCTTCCTTCTCTTCTGAGATTTAATTCCTCCATCCTGGATTCCTCAACCCTATAGAAAGTATTCCCATAGGGAACTTTGTACCAGTCCTGCAGTGTGGGGCCTGAAAAACTTGGTGTTGATGAGGTGGCACCTGCTTAGTCACTTTTCCTACATCCCCATCACTTTCCAGGCATGTTTGTCACACTCCAGTCAGAAATTAATATTTCTCTCCAAATGTGGTCCTACTAGTGAAAATTCTCAGAATTTTATTGATTCACTTTTAGGGTTGCGGGTAGAGTAAGAAGTGTCCAATCTTTCCTTTCGTGGTTAGCACATTTAAAAATATACGGCATAAAGTTGTACCCCATTTCTTTTTGGTTGCTGCTGATGATTTTTGTTGTTATTTAATTTTGTTACTTTTATTTCAGTGGATCTGGTATTTGGATAGGGAGATTCTGATTTCACTTGCCATCATTTAGTTTAATTTCTGGCACCAACTTTGTGTCTCCTGCCTTGTTTTGGTTTGGTCTCCATTACCCATGTATTGTTTGATGGTTGGAGCTCCTTCGCTGGTTGTGGACACTTCCTACTCTTGCTCCCAACCTTGTTGCCTTTCCTGTACCTAACTTTCAACCTGGTCTTAGTCATATGTAGCCAATCTCCCAACCCCACTCTCCTGGCCCATCTAAGGGCTGCATCGGGTAGGGAGGATTTTCAGTGCTGCCCAGCTTTGCTGGGCTCAGCTGCTTGGGGACCACCCTGGTTCTGGGGAAATAAGAAATCAATTGCCAGATCCACTTTATACAGTTTTTGCTACACACACACACACACACACACACGCACGCATGCACACACACGCGCGCGCCTGTGTTTATTTTATCTGCTAATGTTTTGCTTCAAAAGTTCATTGCCCTTTCAACATAAATTCCCATAATTACTTCTCAAGTTATAATCTTGCATTGCCGAAGATTTACACTGTTGACAGAGATAGCTTTCTAAAACCAATAGGTAATCATGCCATTTCCTGTTTACAAATGTTTAGAAGCCTTGCACCATCTTGAGGGAAAAGTCCTAAAACTAAGAGCTATCCCAGAGCAAATCAGTTGTAACCTAAGAGTATAAGTTCCTGAGGGCAGGGACACTGTCTCCTTCACTGTTGTATCCCCAAAATGAAGAACAATACCTGGTATGGCTTGTAGTAGGTACTCCAAAAATATTTTTTGAATTAAATATTTTTAAATCAAATTAATGAATAATAGAGGCCTACTAGTAAATCTTTTTTGAGTGAATTTTCATCTTGCTGATAAATTGCAGAATCCCCTTTTTGTTGTCTGTAAACCAGCGGTTGCCAACCGGTGTTCCACGGACCACTGGTGGTCTGTGAGGTCCCAAAGGTTGGCGACCGCTGGTTTAAGGAAACCTTTGGAGCAGCGGTCGCCAACCAATCAATTTAAGTAATTAGCAACAACAAAAAACCTGCAACCTAGTTATGTGACCTGACTGGAATTGTACCTGCAACCTTTTGGTATATGGGAGGACACTCCAACCAACTAAGCCATCCCAGCTAGGGCAAGAATGTGTTTTAAGATAAAAATTTTCTTAAAATTTAATTGAGAAAAACAAAATATAGAGAGTATAAATGATATAAGTTAAACTGTATTTAAATATATACTTAAGGATTAATGTCATTAAAATGTCCATGCTATCCAAAGCAATCTACATATTCAATGCAATCCCCATCAAAATACCAATTGGATTCTTCTCAGAACTAGAACAAAAAAATCCTAAAAATTATATGGAACCACAAAGGACCCTGAATAGCTATAGCAATCTTGAGAAAGAACAAAGTTGAATGTATCATGCTTCCTGATTTCAAGCTATATAACAAACCTATGATTAAAACAATATGGTACTGGCACAAAACCAGATACATAGATCAATAGAACAAAATAGAGAGCCCAGAAATAAACTCTCACTTATATGGTCAATTAATTTATGACAAAGGAAGCAATAATACACAATGGAGAAATGATAGTCTCTTCAATAAGTGGTGTTGGAAAAACTGAACAAATACATGCCAAAAAAATTTAAACTGGACAACTCATACCATATACAAAAAATAGACTAAAAATGGATTAAAGACTTAAATGTAAGACCTAAAACCATAAAATTCATTGAAGAAAATATAGATAGTAAACTTTTTTGACCTCAGTCTTTTAAAAAATATTTTTATTTATTTCAGAGAGGAAGGGAAAGAGAGATAGAAACATCAATGATGACAGAGAATCATTGATCAAGCCTGAAACCCAGGCATGTGCCCTCACCAGGAATTGAACCATGATTTCCTGGTTCATAGGTTGATACTCAGCCACTGAGTCACACCAGCGGGGTTTGACCTCAGTCTTAGTAGTATCTTTTTGGATATGTCTTCTCTGGCAAATAAAACAAGAGCAAAAATAAACAAATGGACTACATCAAACTAAAAAGCTTCTGCACAGTGAAGGAAACCATCAACACAACAAAAAGACAACTTACTGAATGGGAGATAGTCACAAATGATATATTCCACAATGGGTTAATATTCAAAATATATAAGGAACTCATACAACTCAACATCAAAAAACATTTACCAGTAAAAATAAGGAGAGGACATGAATCGACATTTCTCCAAGGAGGACATGCAAATGGCCAACAGGCATGTGAAAAGATACTCAGCATCACTAATCATCAGAGAGATGCAAATCAAAACTACAATGAAATACCATTTCATACCGCTCAGATGGTTGTTATCCAAAAGTCAACAAATAACAAGTGTTGTCTAGGATGTAGAGGAAAGAGAACCCTTCAGCACTGTTGGTGGTATTGTAAATTGGTGCAGGCACTATGGAAAACAGTATAGAAATTCCCTTAAAAATCCTCTCTAATAAAATGGTAATATGCAAATTAACCATCACTCCGCTACATAAGCCACGCCCACCAGCCAAGCCACGCCCACCAGCCAATCAGGTCGAGTATGCAAATTAACCCCAATCCAAGATGGCTACAGCCACAGAGAGCAAGGTTTCCCAGGTAACAGAGCAAGCCAAGCTTTCCATAGCCGTTGCAGGCCTAAGCCTCCACTCAAGCTACAAAGTTTCAGTTATAGAAGGTAAACAAATTGAAACAAATGGCGGCAGAATGGAGCTTGAGAGAGCAGGCCAGGGTTGCCAGCGGCAACAGGGGAAGCAAAGCTTTCTGCACACCCTGGCAGGGCCCACCCGCTTAAAGCTACAAAGTTTCAATTGTAGAAGGTGAATTAACTGCCACAGAAAATGGCTGCCGCCCCGGAGGGAGCAGCAGGCTTGGCTCCGCTCCAGGCTACAAAGTTTCAATTGTAGAAGGAAAATAAATTCCAGATACCAGGGCCTCCACTTGGGTCGCCAGGGGGCGTGGCCGGCCTGCAAACCACCACAGTCTGACTTCTTTCATAGCCCCTCGCTCAGGCCGCCCCACGCCCCAAGGGAACCCCACCCTGATCCGGGACACCCTTCAGGGCAAACCAGTTGGCCCCCACCCGTGCACCAGGCCTCTATCCTATCTAATAAAAGAGTAATATACAGATTGATCATCACTGCAACACACAATATAGCTGCCCCCATGTGGTCAAAGATCCTGCCCTCCTGTGGACACAAGATGGCCAGCAGGAGAGGGCAGTTAGGAGGCACCCGGCCTGCAAGGGAGGGCAGTTGGAGGTGATCAACCCTGCAGGAGAGGGCAGTTAGGGGTGACCAGGCCAGCAGAGGAGGGAAGTTGGGGGCAAACAGGCTGGCAGGGGAGCAGTTAAGCATCAACCAGGCTGGCAGCGGAGTGGTTAGGGGGTGATCAGGCTGGCAGGCAGAAGCGTTTAGGGGCAATCAGGAAGGCAGGCAGGCAAGCAGTTGGGAGCCAGCAGTCTTGGATTGTGAGAGGGATGTCCGACTGCCCGTTTAGGCCCAATCCCACCAGGATTGGGCCTAAACGGGCAGTCGGACATCCCTCCAGGAGTCCCAGATTGGAGAGGGTACAGGCTGGGCTGAGGGACAACCCCCCGCCGTGCACGAATTTCGTGCACCGGGCTTCTAGTTAAAAATAAAACTACCATTTGACCCAGCAATTCCACTTCTGGCTATTTATTTTAAAACACGCACACACACACCATTAACTCAGAAAAATACAGGGAGGGACAAAAGTAGGTTTACATTGTTTGTATGGAAAATAATGCAATAATTAATAAATAATACAAGAATGAATTCTGTATTTTGCATACTCAAAACTGTATACTTACTTTTGTCCAACCCTTTATATGTACCCCTATTTTTGTTGTAGTATTTTTTACAATCGCCAAAATATGGGAGCAACGTTGGTGTCCCATCAATAGATGAATGGATAAAGAAGATGTGGTACTCATCAGTAAAAATGAAATCTTGCCATTTGCCTTTTTTTTTTTTTTGCTGTGCAGAAGCTAAAGGGTCTCTAAAATCCCAAACATTCAGTTATTACCAAGGCTTTGCCTCTATTATAAGAAACCCTGTGTCCATTGGCAGTCAGTCCCATTCCCTCCTAACCTCCCAGACCTGGTAATCTACTTTCAATGCCTATAGTTTGCCTATTCTGGACTTTAATATAAATTGAATCATGCAACATATGGTCTTTTGTCACTGGCTTCTTTCAGCATAATGTTTTCAAGGTTCATCAATAGAGTAGTATATGTCAGTACTTCATTTCTTTTTACTTATGTATTTTTATTTACTTTATTTCTAATGTTTTATTGTATAGATATACCACATTTAATTTATTCATTCATCTGTTGGACATTTTGATTGTTTCCAATTTTATGTGACTTATGTTTTCATTTCTCTTGGATATATATTTATACATCTACAAGTAGAATTGCTGGGTCATGTGGTAATTCTGTATTTAACACTTTGAGGCACTGCCAGACTGTTTTCCAGACTGGCTGCACTCTTTTATAACCCCATCAGCAGCGAATGAAGGTTCCAATATCAAAATGTCCTCAATATTTATATATGGTGTAAGGAAGTGTTCTAACCCCATTCTTTTGCATGTTATTATCTGTCTTTTTTATCATAGCCATCCTAGTGGATGTGAAAGATAGGTCATTATGGTTTTCATTTGCATTTCCCTGATGACTAATGGCCATGTACATTCTTTGGATAAATCTCTATTCAAATCCTTTGCCCTCATTTTAAATTAGGTTATTTGTCTTTTTATCATTAACTTGTAAGAATTCTTTATATATTTTGGATATAAGTTCTTCCTTTGCAGATATCTTCTCCTATCTGTAGGTTGTCTCTTCACTCTCATGATGTCCTTTAAAGCACTTGAGTTTAATTTTGATGAAGTCCAATTTATTTATATTTTCTTGTGCCTTTTATGTCTCTCATACCTAATAAACTATTGCTTAATCCAAGGGCACAAAGATTTACATCTGTCTTTTTTCCCAACAGTTTTATAGTTATAACTCTTCTATTTAGAACTTCGATCGATTTTGAGTTAATTTTTATATATGGTGTAAGGAGGTGATCTAACTCCATCCATTCTTTTGCATGGGGCTATCCAATTGTCCCAGCATCATTTGTTGGGAAAAAAACAACATTTTTTTCCCCATTGAATTGTCTTAGCACTTACGTTGAAAATCATGTAACCATAATTCTGGACTCCCAACTTTATTCCATTGACCTGTATGTCCATACATTAATATATTTCTTTCATTCATTTTACAAAGATTTATTAAGCATTTTTATTTGCTAAGCACTTCTTGACATGTCCATGTTACTTGTTTTGCTTTGGGGAACCAAACCATCCCTCTTGAAGCCCAAATCCTCTTTTTTAAAAATATATTTTTCTATTGATAGATTGACTTTAAAGAGAGAGAGGAAGAGAGAGAGAAAAAAACATCACTTTGTTGTTCCACTTATTTATGCATTTATTGGTTGCTTCTTTATGTGCCCTGATCGGTGATCAAACCCGCAACCTTGGCTTATCGGGACAATGCTCTAAACAACTGAGCAGGGCAATGCAAATCCTCTTTCAGAAACTCATTCTAACAGTTTGCAGCATCTCTTTTTCTTAAGGAGATACAAAGTGATTTCCTTTCATAGCCAAACCTATAGAGGCAGTAAGTTATATTTCTATCTGATTTGTACATGGTCTTTTGGTAAATTATAGTTTGTCCAACTATATAAATGTCCAGAAGTCTGAGTGCATTTTAGAGGGTTTGGATATTGGTCTGAGATAGCCCAGTAAATGTGTTGAAGATGAGGTTAGTTTTAAAGTGGAAGAAGGATCTGGGACTATGGTGAGAGGTTCCCAGCAGGTGTGGAGTGGCCCACATGCAACTCAATAGATCTAAGAAGTTGATAAGTCTAGTTGCTGCAACAGTAAAGCCAGAGTAATAGTGGGGGGCTGTTGGATTGTATACCCATAATTCTGATTTTAGATTTTATTTTAGTAGCAGTCCCTTGCCAGTGTAAAGTTACAAGAGAAAATGATGTTTGTAGATATGGCTTATTGCTGGGTTTAAGATGACCTAAAGGAGGCAAGAATTTTATACAATGGTGGTAGCTGGTCTCTAGATAGAGATTGTGGTTATAGAAATTGAAGGGAGAGGCCAAAGAAATGCAAACTTAGCAGAACTTGAGGCGTACATAAAATAATTAAATCTGATTCCAGTGTTCTAACTTGAGGACATTGGGAGGATAATTGTACCCATGCTTACTGTAATAAACAAGGTGAGAAGAAATGGTTTGTAAAGATAATAAACTTTGATTTTGCTATGCTTGTTGGCAAAATCTTCAAGTGAATTATAAAAGATACCAACATAACCATTAGATAGTATAACAAGTCTGATAGTTAGGAGCTTCCAAGATTCATTAGATACAAATACATATTGGGGTATATTTACCACTAAAATTCATATTCACTGCAGGAATAGGGCTATTAGTGGGAAATATACCCCAAATATGCAGGTTGATTTTCCTTCTATAAGTGCCTATTCATTTTTAAAACCCATGTTATTAATGAACTTTCAGTGTCTGTTTTTAAAGGTTAAGCAATGGTTTTATTTTATGTACCTAT
Organism: Cnephaeus nilssonii; assembly: GCF_951640355.1. Taxonomy (NCBI): domain Eukaryota; kingdom Metazoa; phylum Chordata; class Mammalia; order Chiroptera; family Vespertilionidae; genus Cnephaeus; species Cnephaeus nilssonii. The sequence goes on from NC_137074.1 coordinate 55,962,900, forward strand.
ATGGTAAGTGTAAAAAATATTTCACTTGGTCAGGCTTAAGAAGGATACCTAGATTCCATGGTTTGCTATTGTGATTACGGTAACCATATTGTTGTTTTCAGGGAGGAAAAAATTTTTAATATTTACTACATTGAAAAACAGTCTATATAGCAATAAAGATAAGTTTCAGTTTGAAGATGGTTTTGTGTCCAAACATTAAAATTATAATGTTTTAGAGAATTTATTTAGAAAATTTATTTCATGTTGAAACTTAGTAAATAAACCTAATGTATTCATCCATTCTAAAATTTCTTTCAGGAATTGTTCCATCCTCTGTTGTCCTGACTTCTTTCCAAGTGATGTCAAGAGTTTTTCTAATATGGGCAGTAACACACAGTGTCAAAGAGGTAAGTGTTCATATAGACTGAAATAAAATAATATCAGCACTAACAAATGCCAGTCAGTTTTTCTTTCTCTCATATATGTTATATTTAAAGATGGAATCCTATTTCACATCAGTGTAGCCCAGATAAAATTCATATTCACTGTAGGAATAGTGTTATTAGTGAGAAATGTACCCCAAATATGCAATGTTGTTAAAGAAAAGACTGATTAAATGATAAAGTCCTGCAGTCTTTGATCCCATGGAGATTTGGAGGTGTACATGTAGTCTGCAAATCGGTTATATTCTTCTGGTATCTTGCTTGTATCGAGCACACTGAAATCTAGACAACTGCATCCTTATAGTAGGACTGTTGTGGGAGTAGAGGATGTTAATTCATTCCCAGAACAGTCCAATCTTTTCTTTTTTTAAAATAATTTTTCAATTAATATTATATTAGTTTCAGGTGTACAGCATAGTGGTCACCCCGATAAATCAAGTACCCATCTGACACCATACATAGTTATTACAATATTATTTCATATGCTGTTCTTTATTTTACATCTCTGTGACTATTCTGTAACTACCAGTTTGTACTTTATCCCTTCATCTTTTTCACCCATCCCTCCAAAACCCTCCCCTCTGGCAACCTTCAAAGTGTTCTCTGTACAGAACAGTCTGATCTTTATAGGACCAGGAGAAACAAACTTGTTTCCAGCCAGGCTACCAGGATTAATGAAATACACAAATGTGCTGAGTCTAGTGGACCTGGGAGGTGAATGCTCTTTGCTGGGGGCCTGGGTTGGAGGTACCCAGGCAGGCCCAGGCCCAGGCTCAGGGATAGTCCTTGTAAGAACTGGGGAAGAAAACCCTCATTACCATAAGTGTGAATTCACAAGTAAGTTTTCATTTTCTGGTATTGGGGAAGGAGGTTGTTTTCCTGTATGTTTTTTGCTTTTTAAAAGTCATTTCTTTCTTGGTAATGTCACCTTGAGGTAAAGTACCTGTAGCTACCATGAGGATTCATGTTTTAGTTTTTCAGTCTCCAAAACCTATCACCAACATTATTGGACTCTTTGGGGGCTCATGAAATGCACTCTTATCCATTAGCATTATTTCAATGTTTTCTTTGCCCTCTATTCTTCCAAAATTTCTGTCAAAACATTTTGTTTGGGGGGATTTATTTTGACAGTTTCATTTGTATTTCAACTGAATTTTTAAAAATTTTTATTGGCATATGGTATAGATAAATAACAGAAAAATGCACATAGCTAATGAGTTTTTAACCAGAGTTGATTAAGCTGTTATTATTTTTGTAAAATTCATATGGAATTTGTAGATGCCCAAGCTTTTATTTTTAAGTTCTCTCATTCTTTGAAGATGTCTAAACTTTCTATGCAGGGAGAATGTATTCTTTTTTTTTTTTTTTTAAGAAGTACAACAGTTTATTCCTAGAAGACTCAGTTCTTTTTTTTTCTTTTTAATCTTTATTGTTGGAAGTATTCCATAGGACCTCCTTTTTCCCCCATTAACCTCTTCCAGCCCGCTCCCATCCTCCCCCGACCAAGCCCTCACCACCCCATTGTCCGTGTCCACGGGTTATGCATATATGCATACAAGTTCATTGATTAATCTCTTCCCATCCACTCTCCCCTGCCTTCCCTCTGAGGCTCAACTGTCTGTTCATGCTTCTTAGATGCTGAGTCTGTTTTTGATCATCAGTTTATTTGGTTCATTAGATTCCACATATGAGTGAGATCATGCGATACTTATCTTTCTCTGAATGGCTTATTTCGCTCAGCATAATACTCGCCAGGTCCATCCATGCTGTTGCAAATGGTAAGAGTTCTTTCTTTTTTATTGCTGCGTAGTATTTCGTTGTGTAGATGTACCATAATTTTCTTATCCACTCATCTGCTAATGGACACTTAGGCTGTTTCCAACTCTTAGCTATTGTAAATTGCGCTGCTATGAACATAGGGGTGCATATATTCTTTCTAATGAGTGTTTCTTCTTCTTGAATGGTCACATATCTTTTACAAAAAAAACCCACAAAAAACGGTTAAAAAACAGCAACAGGCAAATAAATCGAGTGTAGCATATTGCCCTTTGTTCTCACTTCTGTTTATGGAGTAAGGGAAAGTTACTTTACTTGTACCATGTAACCTCTTCATTCATTATAAAACTCGTTTTATAAATCATCAATTTTAACCTATATTTCTTGCTCTCTTACTTTCGTGTATACACTATTTTCTGTTCATTTTAAAAACAATTCATAGTTTTAACTTCCCAATAGTCTCAAGTGGCCTATTTCTTTCTGATAGTAACTCATTTACATTCTTAAATAGGTAATTATGTACCTTCAATAATTACATGTTAGGTATGTGAAGACAGAGTACTGTCAACTATGGAGTGATTAATCATTTTGCCAATACAGTCAAATATTAATTGTGCAGGTGCTTATGCTCCAGCTGATGGATTATTCATGGCCTCTGCTTCTCCTCTCAGGGGCCACTTCTCTGCTTCTTTGCCCTTCTGGCAAACAGGCTAGCAAGTAAATAAATGCTTACAAATCAAGTCAGGCAATTCTGTTAGCCATATTACTGTTAGCCAGGATTTCCTAAGCAGATCATTAAGACTGCTTGACTAAAAAAGCTATTAAGTATCTTAGGATTACAGGTACATGGAGCTGGCCATTGTCCTCAGTAACTGCGCTGCCTGACAGATGGGTAACCTTGACATTTAGCAGATGGTGTCATATTAGAGCTTTGCAGTAGTTTGAGTTATATATTTGTTACATTTGCATATTAAAAATTATTTTTCTGTAACCAAATTTAATCAATTTCTGTTATTAACATTGTTTTTTTAAGATGGGTACAGTAAATTTTATTGTCTTTCTGCCACCTCTGGTGACACTTTTACATATGCCCTACTGATCAGCTGACTTCATTCTTAGGTAAGGGGGATACACAGTTTCTGCTATTCCAGGATCACAGTTTCTCCTCATTTCCCTTTTCTTTGAACAGAAATTCATCTTTTTTTTTTTTTTAATCATCACTCGAGGGTATTTTTCCATTGATTTTTTAGAGAGAGTGGAAGAGAGAGGGAAAGACAGAGAGAAATATTGATGTGAGAGAAACATCAATAATTGCCTCCTGCACAAGCCCCAACCAGGGCCCCGGCTGGGGAGGAGCCTGTAACCAAGGTGCATGCCCTTGACAGGAATTGAACCCAGGACTCTTTGGTCCCCAGACCGACACTCTATCCACTGAGCCAAACTGGCTAGGGCTTTTTTTTTTTTTTTTTAATATATTTTTATTGGTTTCAGAGAAGAAGGGAGAGAGAGATAGAAACATCAGTGATGAGAGAGAATCATTGATTGGCTGCCTCCTGCAGCCCCCTACTGAGGGTCGAGCCCGCAACATGGGCATGTGTTCTTGACTAGAATCAAACCCGGGACCCTTCGGTCTGCAGGCCGACGCTCTACCCACTGAGCCAGACCACCCTGAGCCATCATTTTTTTTATAGCACCTACCCGAAGTCATTGATAGTAACTTGAAAGCCCGTTTCTGTGGCATTTCAGAGACTATCATCTGTCGCCTTTCCTCAGCCCCTTCTCTTACCCAATTGCTATTTTCCTGCCTTGGAGTTTTATATTAGCTATAATTCAGTGTGTTCTATACAACATTACAGATGACTTCCCTACCAAATTTCATTGTTTCCTGAAACATCGTTAAAATATCTTTATTTTCCTTATATTCAGCTATGTGTACTTTAATGGTGGGAACCACATAACTAATGCATAAGGAAATTGACCTCATAAATAGCTGCTTGTTAAAATATATCTCACTTTCTCATAGTAATGTTCAGATTCTTTTCACAACACTCTACTTCCGTTCTCCGTTTCTTCTTACATCGCAGTGCCCTCTGCAGTGGATGAGATCGCTTTGTGTTCACAGCATTCCATGTGGGGCTTGGACTCTTGCTCCACACCCTCTGACCAGCTCACATTTTCCATGCTCATTCCCTTGTTTTTGTGTAATTGTACACGATGTGCTAAAGTATAGCCTATATACCTTTGAGAACTCAGTACTACTTTTATCATACTTGAGGTATATTTTCTTTTAATAGGCCCTCCTGACTTGTCATTTTAATTCTCTCCCGCATGGTAATGCTAGTCCCATAAATGTCACCATGTACACTGTAGAACTAAAAGGTGATGATTTTCTTCTATGACATGTTAGGACCTACCCATCAGCTAGTGTGACACCTTGATTGGCAGGATATTAAAAGGAAAAAATGTGGTCTCTATGTTCAAAACCTTTTTCTTGACCTAACATAACATAACCTTCCCACGTTTTTCCTTTTGAAGAAAAAAGAGTAAAGCATAAAGCTTCTGACAAAAACAAGCTTCTGGTGCAGTGGGGCCCAGGAGATACAGGAGGGAATGAGCAGTTGTGGCTCACCTCTTTCCTTTCCACTGTTCCCACCTGTCTCCCAGACCGGAACTGACTCCTCACCCCGTGGCCGAGCTGCCCCCACGGCTACAGTGGGCCTTCCTGGGTGCTCATTCCTCTCATCCTCTGCTGGAGTCTGTTCTTTCTCTTCAGTTGAAGTAAAACAAGATTGAGATTTTTTCAGAGTGAACTGCAATAGAAATGCTAATCCTCAAAAACAGACAAGTTCACAGGATACTTGTTCTTCCTTGTCTGAAAGTAGCTAAGCCAAGCCCCAGATTCCTGACACACAAGTAGGCCACTGCCCAGCCATCCACATTGTCTCCTGAGTTCTAGTGTAAGATCAGAAGTCCCCGGTCACCTCCATGAGCAGAGTTGAGAAAGAAGTTGCTAGACCAGTGATGGCGAACCTGTGACACGCGTGTCAGCACTGACACGCGTAGCCATTTCTGATGACACGCGGCCGCTGAGGCGGCCGCATGCCGAGGATGAAACATTTGCTGCTCCTGAGGATGAAACATTTGCGAAATAATGTTTTTTCCTCAAAGTGACACACTACCCGAAGTTATGCTCAGTTTTTTGGCGAAGTTTGACACACCAAGCTCAAAAGGTTGCCCATCACTGTGCTAGACTCACTGTGGCTTTAGCCCAAGTGCATCCGTACTTTACTAAGGTAATTTACATGAAGTAGAACTATATCCTTGAATGCTGAGCCTTCTCTCCTTTCTTTCTCACCCTTAAGGAAATGGATGTTTTCCCGCATTCCTCTGTAATGTTCTGTGAGTGCTCCTGATTTCACCAGTCAGCTGTTTCCTACCTCTTTTTGACATGCTACTGGGCTTTGTGACACTTAATCTGTCATTCTTGCCAACTTCTCAGCAAGATGCTTACAAAAAGATTATAATCAGTGTTTAAGAATGTTAGTAACCTCCAGTTTTTTATCATTATACTGGTTTTTGTTTGATGCATTATAGTTTACAGAGGGCTCTATTAAAATATATTATGATCATTCACTCTTGACAACTGTCCCTAGAGATGGGTTGTAGCTTCCTCCATTTAGAGTTTGGAAGCCAGAGAAGCAAAGTGACTGTCACACACCCAGTAAATGGCAGAGTTGACTTCCCACTGCATCAGAGTATCCTTCTGACCCTTTATCAATGTGCTGTAACACATCTTATTTTCACCTGCTCTCCATGCCTTGTCCTGTATGGAGTTGAACACCCCTATCTCTGATCCAGAGCACGTTACCTCATCAACAGTTCTGTCATACCCCAGGCATACTGAGATATGACTGTCCAGTCAAATCATTTGTCCTTGAAATGCACACACCAGCTGGCCTTGTGTGCTTGTCTGCAATATTTTGCCTATTTGCTTCTCTGGGTTTTTGTTGTTGTTGTTGTTGTTGTTGTTTAGTGCTCAAGTGGCTCTGTGGTGAATTCCTGCAATTAATTGGCCTCTTTCCATGAAAGTTTCAAGACTTTTTTATATTGGGGTTTATGGACAATTTGCAACAGAATTACCCAAGCAAGGTTATTAAAAATGCACATTCCAGGTCCCGTCAAACACTTGGGAGTGGAGACAGAGAATCATCACTGTTATTAAGCTCCTTGGATAATTTTATGAATTCTAAGGTTTGAGAAACACTCTAAGACCGTGGTCGGCAAACTGCGGCTCGCGAGCCACATGTGGCTCTTTGGCCCCTTGAGTGTGGCTCTTCCACAAAATACCACAGCCTGGGTGAGTCTATTTTGAAGAAGTGGCGTTAGAAGACGTTTAGTTTAAAAAATTTGGCTCTCGAAAGAAATTTTAATCGTTGTACTGTTGATATTTGGCTCTGTTGACTAATGAGTTTGCCGACCACTGCTCTAATATATTCTATGTTGTGCTCTAACTTTTATTTGACCCTTCTCTTTTCTTGATTTTTCTTCACATTTCTACTTAATTTATGTGAATCCTAAGCAATTCTTACCATCTGTTTCTAAGTTTAAGAGCCATAGTTTCATTCCTGAAGCACAAAACCCTTAAAGTTTCAAGAGAGGCAGAAGGAATCTAGCTGCTTCACTTAGGCGGGTGGGTTGCTGGGAAGAACACTGTCCTGTGCATGTGCCTCACATTGCCTGGCCAAAGCCACCAGGCAGAGTGTTAGGTCATTTCCACCGAGCAGATACTGTGCAGACATCTCTCTTCCTGGGACTTATCAAGAAATGTTACCCTCCTTGTACAGTTTTATTATGTTCTATGTAATTCAAACTCAGTATTCTAGAACATGGAGGCTTTAGTGTCCATAACTTATGTGAGGCGTTAATAAGTGTTTTTGACACTATCCTGTGGCTTAGGACATAGCAGTTTTGTTTTCTCGGTCTTGTTTTTCTCATCTGTAAAACGGTAATGCTAATATCTGTCCTGCTATGTCAGAGTTTTTGTGAAGATTAAATGAGATAAATATATTTAAAACAAGGCAGCAGTATTTAACAACCAAGGTCTCTAGCATGTAATTTTTGCTGAGCAGCTTCTGAAATCCCTGATAAAGCAATTTCACTTCGGAAGGAATGCTACTTCCTTCATAGATGGAACGTAGTTTTTTCTTCTTCCTTTCCTCTTCTTTTTCACTCTTACTAAAATACTGAGAAAGGTAATAAATTCCTAACGCCCACGCTGCTGGTCCTGTTTTAGTTGCATTTAGGTGTTCTGGGTCCTCCAACTGGGATCACAGTGTGCTCGTGATTTTCCACCTCCTAAGGTTGCTTTTCTTGTTGGCATTTCCTGTGGTTGCATTCGCTTCTGTCCCTAGCAGGTAGGTATCTATGAGCATGGCATCTCACTGAGGCAGGAAGGGTATCTTCTTGTCCTCGCCCATCAGGTGAGGAGCTGAAGTGCTGTGTCTGGGCACATCATCCCTCCTCAGGCATCATGCTTGGACCAGAAGACTTCTCGCCCACTGCCCTTTCCACGGTGACATTCCACCTCAGTTAGCAAAGGCCATTGGGAAACATTCAGTATCTTTTGGCCCCATTGAATGCTGGATGTCTAAAATTCTCCACCCTATTCCATCTTACTTTCTATTTTAAATATTTCTGTAGGTGGCTCTGTATCACCGTCACTTTTAAAACCAGCCTCTCTCCTAAAGGTAGAAAACCTCATTATTTGATTGTTAATCAGGCACTGTCAAACTTTAGACAACTCCTAGACAAACGTCGCAGTACTTCAATGTCACTTTCCACATCTGTTAATAATGGACACTTAAAGATAGTTACTTTCCTCATAGCTGGATGGTTTATTTTGCCATTGCCTATCTTTAGCATAGGTGATTTGCCAAAATCAGATTATCTACTTTTCTCTTCCTGTTTTTCTGTCAGCCCCTCTCCAACGTTTTCTTGAGCTGTGTGTAAGCGTTTTATTTCAAAATATTGAAAAATATTTAGATCCTGTTGAGTCACTGTAGGTTCTCTTCTGAGATGCCATGTTGCATCTTGCTCCCATTGTCTTAGTTGTTTTGTAGCCCTTGAAAAACTCCACTGGAACTCAGTTGTTTAAAATATATTTTACTCTGATGGTACTGTATTATGAAAATTGTCAGTTCAAAAACAAAAACAATAAACATCTTAAACTATGCAAGCCACTTCCTACAGAACATATCCCCCCTTGTCAGTTAATACAGGGTGGGACAAAAGTAGGTTTACAGTCATGAGTATGTGAAACAGTTTATTCTTGTATTATTACTTATTAATTATTGTATTATTTTTCATACAACTTTTAAACCTACTTTTGCCCACCCTGTCCTTGACTAGGTTCCAAGGTGAACAAAATCAGGAAATTGGTTTCATTTGTCTTTTTTTTTTCTTTCCATTTTTTTATTAAGGTATTATATGTGTACATATCTTACCATTGCCCCCCCCCACTCCCATACATGCCCTCCCCTCCCAGTGTTTTGCGTCCATTGGTTATGCTTATATGCATGCATACAAGTCCTTCGGTTGATCTCTTATCTTCCCCCTTCTCCCTAACCTTCCCCCTGTAATTTGACAGTCTGTTTGATGCTTTACTGTCTCTGTATCTATCTTTTTGTTCATCAGTTTATAATGTTCTTTATTATCCATAAATGAGTGAGATCATGTGGTATTTTTCTTTCATTGACTGGCTTATTTCACTTAGCATAATGTTCTCCAGTTCCATCCAGGTTGCTGCAAATGGTAAGAATTCCTTCTTTTTTATGGCAGCATAGTATTCCATTGTGTAGATGTACCACAGTTTTCTGATCCAGTCATCTGCTGATGGGCACCTAGGCTGTTTCCAAATCTTAGCTATTGTAAATTGTGCTGCTATGAACATAGGGGTGCATATATCCTTTCTTATTGGTGTTTCCAGTTTCTTAGGATATATTCCTAGGAGTGGGATTACTGGGTCAAATGGGAGTTCCATTTTTAGTTTTTGAGGAAACTCCATACTGTCTTCCACAGTGGCTGCACCAGGCTGCATTCCCACCAGCAGTGCACGAGGGTTCCTTTTTCTCCGCATCCTCGCCAACACTTGTCGTTTGTTGATTCGTTGATGATAGCCATTCTGGCCGGTGTTAGATGGTACCGCATTGTCGTTTTGATTTGCATCTCTCGGATAATTAGTGACTTTGAGCATGTTTTCATGTGTCTCTTGGCCTTCCTTCTGTCTTCTTTCCAAAAGATTCTCTTTAGATCCGTTGCCCATTTTTTTATTGGATCATTTATCTTCCTTTTATTAAATTGTATAAGTTGCCTGTAGATGTTGGAGATTAAACCTTTATCCGTGATAACATTTGCAAATATGTTCTCCCATGCAGTGGGGTTTCTTGTTGTTTTGTTGATGGTTTCTTTTGCTGTGAAAAAGCTTTTTATTTTGATGTAGTCCCATTTGTTTATTTTCTCTTTAGCTTCCATTGCTCTAGGGGCAGTATCAGTGAAGAAGTTCTTTTGGCATGTGTCTGAGATTTTGCTGCCTGTGGATTCCTCTAGTATTTTTATGGTTTCCCATCTTACGTTTAAGTCCTGTATCCATTTTGAGTTTATTTTTGTGTATGGTGTAAGTTGGTGATCTAGTTTCATTTTTTTGCATGTATCTGTCCAATTTTCCCAACACCATTTATTGAAGAGACTGTCTTGGCTCCATTGTATGTGCATGCCTCCTTTGTCAAATATTAATTGAGCATAGTGGTTTGGGTCAATATCATTTGTCTCTAATGTTAATCTTTATCTCCTCTGGGCTCTGCTCCTGGTGGTGACCCTGCCCCACAAATATCCTCACTGAAGCTTCTTAGGGCCTTTTCTTTTGCTCTCTCTCCCCAAGGGCTAAATGTGACATCCACCATTTCTGTTGTCAATCCTGTTATGAGAGAGCAGTTATACCCAGCAAACTCCCAGGACACTGCACAATTACCTTCACTTGGGGGAATCTCCCTCGGGAGGGGGCCAGGGCCAGACAGACCTGCCCCAGGCTACCCCATTCTAGGCTGTCCTGGCAGATGCCATCCATTCAGGCTTGAGCACTATTGGCTTCTTCTGTTCCCTTTGCTCCAGAACTTCCAGATCTTAGGTCTTCCAGTGCATTTTACAGCCCAGATTGTCTATTTAAATATTATTACCCCTCCCATTTAATCTATGTTCTAGATGCATAAATGGAGTCTCCTATATTACTCCTATTTTTCATAATGAAATTTCTAACAGAAGTTTCTTGTTGGAACACATCCTCTTCAAGTATAAGACATGCCTATACTATTAGGTAGTATCTTTTTAAAAAATATATTTTTGGTGTCAGAGAGGAAGGACAGAGAGAGAGATAGAGACAGACAGACAGACAGAAACATCAATGATGAGAGAGAACCATTGGTTGGCTGCCTCCTGCAGGCTCCACACTGGGGATCGAGCCCGCAACCTAGGCATGTGCCCCAACCTCCTGGTTCCTAGGTCGAAGCTCAACCACTGAGCACACCGGCTGGGCTATTAGGTAGTATCTTTAGGTATTGCTGCTACTTACAACTAATAGGAAGCCTGTTCAGAGCCAGGTCTGGTTGATTGCAGTCCTGGGTTTAACAAAGATGCTTGACTTCTGACACTAGAAAACTGTCATGGAAAAGGAATGAGAATGAAGGAAGAAAAAAAAAAATAGTTTCCCAGATAAGTACATGAGATTTACAGGCTGGGAGCCTAAGTGGTTTCAGCTTCGATTGTATGTCATCAGCTTGAATTGAAGAATCACACGGGGAAACAAAGCTCTGTGCCAGAACTGTGCTTTCAAATTTTATTGTCAGCGGTGAGTTTCCAGTAAGTGAGTTCTGGCATTCAAATCAATTTTCACCGATGGTTTGAAGGTGAAATTAATTAAGATGCTTATTTAGACTATTTATTCAAACCAATAATAATAATAACTTTTTGGTACTATGTAGCGATGAAACATGTTGCTTACCAAGTCTTTCTACTAGTAGATTAAGTGTTTTGTCTCCAGGCGCTGTCCAGTAGAACTTTCCACAGTGGTGGAAACATTCCATATCTGTGCTGTCTGTCCATTTAGTACCTACTTACTCTATGAATCCCTGAAATGAGGTTAGTATGACTGAGGAACTGAATTTTAATTTCATTTTATTTTACTTAGCCACATGTGATTGGAGGTTACAATATTGGACAGTACAGCTGTAGATGTTCAGTGTTCAGTGTAATATTTACCATTCTCTTGATTTCAGTCAATTAGGTTTTTATGTGTTTTAGCTCATATATACTTGACTATGATTTTTTTTTTTAAGAAACCAAAACGTCAAAGCAAATTAATATGGTATACTTGGTATGCATTGTTCTTTAAATCCAGGGATGTTTTTAGTGCCCTAAGTTAAGTTGTTACAAAAATCCTAATTGCAGGTGTGGGAATCTGTGGATGGTGGTCTCATCTGCAGTGGTAGCAGCTGACTGGTGAGGCCTGCAGCTTGGCTTCCTCAGTGGATTCACCATGATGGCATGTCCCCAGGTTTACCTTGTTGAAAACTATTTCACAGGCTTTTTCTCTCTTATTTGAGTTAAAAGGTACCATAGAAGAATAGTCAACATTATTATCCTAATGCGCTCAGAGATTCTCATCTCACACTGTAAAAGTGAGATGATTGGCATGCATCATGAGCATTGCTAAAATATGTCAGCAAAGTCAAGGAAAGTTAAAACTTATTACCTATAAACTGCTTTTAAACAGGTCTGCCCACAGTACAATGAGTGGCATTTTTAAAGCATTGATTAATATTCACTTGAAAATTTAATAAATGGCAATAGGAATTATCTCTTAAATCACTTGTTCCTTTGACAACTTGGTTCTTTATATACTGTAGCTTTTTCATTATAACTTTATTTTCAAGCATGAATATGAAGTTTCAATAGTTTAATTAAAAATACTTAATCTGGCAAGAATACCAGTATGTTCACCTTCCTGACAGTGGTTTGCACAGGGAATGCTGCAGGTAACTGGTCTCCCTGGGAATCTTGAGAAATCATCACCTTCCCCCTGCTCCTATGAGAGATATATAAAGTATATTTCAGTTTCTTCCAAGAAGAGGGCTCAATAACTTTTTTTACTTACTCATGTCAAGATGCCCTATGTAGTTAGGAAGCTCTCATTACAGGTTGTGATGCATCATGGATAAAATAAAGCATATTACTAAGTTCTCTGCATTTTCCAGAGAGAGGACCCTTTCAAGTCTGAAGTGAAACCCTGGTGCACTTTGGAAACTTGTAAGACACGGCTTGATATACATGTGTGGATGCATGCTGAGAGTAAGCTTTGCATTTTAGAGGGGGGGACACTAATTATTAAGCTTGATGCATTAAAGACTTTTGTCTTCTTCAGATTGCTACATATACGTTTGTTTTTAATGGGTGAGTTTTGGCATTTTCTCCCTTTTACATTATTTTTCCCTGGCAAGAAAATTACCAGAATAACCAAAAACTTGAAAATCGTGCATCTCTTTTGCCTTCAGCATTGGTGCTGTCTTGTTAAATCAGGTTTAAGAAATCTTTTGTTGAGGTCATTGCCTCAAAGAAAAGTATGTTCAAAGTCTCAAATGCAAAAATGAATCAAACTAACCAAAATTTTAAATAATACTTTATAGGTTTTCAAATTTTAGTTTTTTAGAATGTTACATTTGTGTAGCATTTTGCCATCTATAGCAACAGGTGTCTGTCCCACTGGTGGGTTTTAAAAGAAAGTTCATGAAAAACAGTGACTGGACGGTGCATGCGCCATCTCACAAGAGCTAGTGATTGTTGAATGGATCCAGGGTTATGCAGTCTGAATTGTTTTTTAAAAAGGCAGAAATCCAGATGATTTTTTTATGTGGATCCTCCCAATTTTAAAAATGGGATCAAATATTTTTAAAGCACTGTATATGCCCAAGAGAACATCGGTAGACCAGGACCATGGGCCACTATGTTAATATTCCTGCTCCAGCAGACAGTATACATAGCCTTTATTTTTATTTTCTGTCTTATTGAATTTTTTGCAACTTTAACCTGTCATAATGGAACAAAAAGGACCATGTCGTTTCACAATTTCATGTTCTTTTGACATGTCACTTGCATTTCTGATAATGATCTATCCACTACCCTCAGTGTTGAGTGGACTACTACATAAGGAGGTTTGGGGGCAGAGTGTGGGGTGAGTATGCCTAGTCCTCACCAAGGGACCACAGTAATCTATTGCTGTGATCCTAGACTGGACCAAATAATGTGATCAAGGTTGGGACTAAATATGATTTCATTCTGATGTGATCTCCAGGCTTGAGTTGCATTGAAGGAAATAGTTGGAAGTGAGATGATCAATCAAACAGAACTTGGGAAGCATATTAGGAAAGGCTAGTAGCTGGTGACATCCAAAAGTTGGTAGAAGTATATTTACCTTCAAGAAGAGGGAGAGATGGCATCTCTTAAACAGTAAAAAGCAAAATGAAACATTATCTTGCTATTAAATCCAAAGAAACAGCCACCAGCCTGTACTGAGCCAAAGCAATGGCTAGCATAAATAATAGGAACTTAATATTTGTTTAATTGAATTTTTCCTTTCATGGGATAACGGTCATTTATTAAATGGCTAGCACTTTGCTAAGCACTTGATATGTTTTTCTAATTCTACAACAGCCATGCTTATCCTCACCTGAGGACACTGGACTCAGAAAGAAAGTCCCTTGCCTCAGGACATGCAGCCTGGAAGTCTGAGGCCTGTTTGATTACAGGGTTGCACTGATTGGAGGGGAGGCGAATTGTAGTAACTAGCGAGGCTTGTTGAGGAAGCTACCACCGTTCCTTCATGTTTTTCAGGAAATGGGCTAAACACATTAAAGTTGGACTAATGGGAGCATTTTAGCATTCAGATCTGCATGTCTGACTTGGTTATAAATGCAGAATTGTTCATGCATTGTTTGTTGAGTGCATGCTTATACATTTTTCTCATTGCATGTTCAGAAAAATTGATTTCATGACCAAGAGTTGTTTTGGCAGGCCAAAACATTTAATTAGGCCCTCATCCACATAAAAAAATAGTCCTTACCAAAAAAAATAGTCTTTAGTTATTATGTTGTAATATAAAGAATTTGTTAACCAGTTTTTTGTCATTGTAGATTTTTTTATAAATCTATGTAGATATGTGCTTTTCTCTCCTTTAAAGAGGAATAATATCAATATTTCTTTATAATGTAACTCATATTTTCCATTAAAAATGGAATAATTTTTTTTCACCATGTACCTTAGCATGGATATTTAATAAATATTAATTATCAGTTGTCATGTGAAAAGACTAATACTAATCCAAACTTTTTTTAAAACCATCACATGTCAATATTTGTTACATTTCAATTTTTTTCTTATCAAGAATGAAATTCCTTTTAAGTAGATGACTAAAGGAGTTACATTTTTGTTCAAAAAGTTTAATAAAATTATATAAGGGACCAGGATTGTTGTCAGAATTGTCCTGCTCTCCAGTGCAAGCCCTCAACTGAAGTCACAACCAGGCATCAGCCCTGAGATCCTCGGCCTCCCCTTCCCCAGGACCCGCCTACTCACCCAAGGCTGTTCCACCAAGTGAGAGACATGTAGGCTCAGACTGCAGAAGGGTCACTATCTATTGATTGATTCTTATTCACTCAACAGATATTTATTAAGTATCATCTATGCTGTGGGTATTGTGCTAATTAAGCACTAGGCTACATGAAAAAGGAAATTCATGGATGCTGCCCTCACAAGTCTTCCAGCATAATACAGGAGCAAAACTGAGCAGACAGCAGTACCGTATAGTAGGTAACTGATAAGCAGAGGAAGGACAGGGTGCTGGGACCACATGTCACACCTCAGCTGCCCCAGTTGAGGGGCTCCAGTAATCTGTTCCAGTTCCTAAGGAATTGTTCCAGCCCCCCAGGCCCAGTTTCCCCTCATGGAACGGTCTTGGGGACTCAATGAATTGATACATATAAAGCACTTAGAACAGTACCTGGCACTTAGTAAGTGCTCAATTAATGTGAGCTACATATTAGCTCTGCTATAACCTAATCTTTTTAAAAAAAATTTAGTGACAAACTTCTAAAGGACTGTTTTGAATTCTTTTCTATGTCCCAAAATTTAAAACAGATATAATTGACTTTTCACATATAAATGAATGTGTTTTGTACCTATTAAAATAGTTTTACAATTATCTGGTGAAAATTTACATATAATTGTTTTTATCATACTTAATAATTAGACCTGCTAATGGGAGTTATTATCTTAGTCATTATTATTATTATCCTCATCTAAACCATTTATTAAACATTGGATTTTGCCTTATAACTAAGCTAACCCCTCTTCAAAGCGATTTTTATAGACCTTCCCTTGGTATTTTTACAGTCTAAGACAATAGTAATGTTGATACAAATTGAGTGAGGGTCAGTATTAAATCAATTATTCCTTCTCAAGTTACTTTCTCTTAATGTGCTCTTATATATATATATATATGTTTTGTTTTAAATGTTCTAATGTTTGTGTGTGTGATTACATAGAACACCTTTCCCAAGAGATTCGGAGGCTTTGTATCAAAAACAACATATCTAAAAACAAGATCATAGTTGTATTTGCCCACAGAGTGGATGCTTGTACCTAAATGATTTTTGTGAAATAATTTAAAATTTACAGAAAAATTGCCAGAACAATACAAAAAACGCTCATATTCCCTTCACTCAGGTTCCCCAACTGTTGACATTTTGCTGCATTTGTCCTGTGGCCTACTGTTCTATATTTATGCATCCATTATCATTCGTCTTTTCCTGAACCTTGAGAGCAAGCTGTACTTGATGTCCTGTCACCCCTAAATACTCAAGTACATGAAGTATCTTCTATGCCCCAGATATTATGCCGAGGACTGGGGGAAAGGAGAGCAAGGTTGCTGTGGTTTCCCTGCCACAAGTATATTGCATTTGTTGTCAGGTCTCTTCAGACCCATCCCCCTGAAGAGCCTCTCTCTCTCTCTCTCTCTCTCTCTCTCTCTCTCTCTCTCTCTCCCCCCTCCCTCCCTCCCTCCCTCCCTCCCTCTCTTCCTCTCCCCCCCTCTTTCCCCCCCTCTCCCCCCCCTCTCCCCCCTCTCTTTCTCGCTCTATCTTTCTCTCACCCCTCTCTCTCTCTCTCCCCCTCTCTCCCCCCCTCCCTCCCTCCCTCCCTCCCTCTCTTCCTCTCCCCCCCCCTCCCTCCCCCCCTCTTTCCCCCCCTCTCTCTCCCCCCTCTCTTTCTCGCTCTATCTTTCTCTCACCCCTCTCTCTCTCTCTCTCCATGCGTTCTTGGCAGGAATACCACAGAAATGGTGCCACACTCGTCTCAGGGCAGCACGTGAGGTGGCAGTGCCATGACGGCCCAGCCTACCCCTGGTGATGTTGACCCTGATCGCCTGCTCCTGGTTGTGTATGTCAGCTTTTTCCATCTTCAAGTCATCATTTTCCTCTTTTTGTTGATTTGTATTTTGTGGGGCTCCTGCCTGTATATGATGGTTACCAAATGGTGGTTCTTTATTTCTGCCATTTTTTTTTACATGTATTAGTTGGCATCCTGCTATAAGGAATAGCTTCCCTTTTCTCCCATTTGTTTATTCATTTATTTTATTTATATCAATTTAGACTCATTAATTTTTATATGATCCAGTGGTTTATCATTTACTTTGATGCTAAAATTGTTTGTGATTTGGCCATTGGGAGGCCTTTTCCTTGTCCTTTTACTTGTCTCCATCATTCCTTGAGCATTTCCTTACTTTCTGACAAAAAAGACTTTCAGACTCACTGTATTTCCTCTGCCCCAGCCCTGGAATCAGCCATTTTGTCAGGGAGCCTGGTTTCTTTTAGTTGAGGATGGTATTTAGACTTGATCTAACCTAAAGGCCAAGAAGCAATGAGGACCGTATTTAGGAACCAATACTTGGGTAGTTGAGATGCTACTGGAATATTATTGCTTCTTGTCCTTTTAGCAAGAAAGCTAGGATATACATATGTGCGTATGTATACATATACATACACACATATATGCACATTACACAGACTTATGTACTCATATACATTACATATAAAAGTATTTGTGTGTGTGTGTGTGTGTGTGTGTGTGTGTGTGTGTGTGTGTGTGTGTGTCAAGAAGACAAGTCAGAACTATTCAGGTTTCAGGGCACAACCTGGGTTCAAACTTCTATAAGCCTTACTTTTCTCATCTGTAAGATATGAATTCATTGAGACAAATAAAATCCTAGTCATATAGTAAGAGTTTGGTAACTATTAGGTGTAATTATTTTTAATGCTGCTGTCACTATAATTATTGAAAATAATTCATTTAAAAACAATAATTAAATTAGGCAACGACCTTGAATAAACATTTATCAAAAGATGATGTATAAATGACCAATAAGCACATGAAAAAATCCTCAACATCACTAATCATTAGGGAAGTGTGTATGAAAACCACAGTGCCTCTTCATACTCATTAGGATGGCTGCTGTAAAAAAAAAGTAAAATAAGTTTTGGTGAAGATGTGAAGAGAATGGAACCCTTGTTACTGTTAGTAAGAATGTAAAATGGTGCAGCCACTGTGGAAAACAGCTTGGCTGTTCCTCAAAAAGTTAAACATTGCCAAATGATCTAGGAATTCAATTAAACAAATATTAAGTTCCTATTATTTATGCTAGCCATTACTTTGGCTCAGTACAGGCTGGTGGCTGTTTCTTTGGATTTAATAGCAAGATAATGTTTCATTTTGTTTTTTACTGTTTAAGAGATGCCATCTCTTCCTTGGTATATACCCAGAAAAATTGAAAACAGGTATTGAAACAGATATTTGTACATCCATATATATAGCAGCATTATTCACAATAGCCAAAAGATAGAAGCACTCAAATGCCCATCAGATAGATTGATAAACAAAATGTGGTATTTTATACAATGGAATATTACTCAGCCTTAAAAAGAAAGGAAATTCTGATACAGCCTGCAACATGAATGGACATTGAAACCATTATGCTAAGTGAAATAAGCCAGACACAGAAACACGCATATTGTATGATTCCACTTAAATGAGATACCTAGAATAAGCAAGTTTTTAAAGATTGAAAGTAGCCCAGCCGGTGTGGCTCAGTGGTTGAGCATCCACATGCCTAGGTTGTGGGCTCAATCCCCAGTAGGGGGCGAGGCAGCCAATCAAGGATTCTCTCATCATTGATGTTTCTATCTCTCTTCTTTGAAATCAGTAAAAATATATTTAAATTTAAAAAAAAGACAAAGTAGAATAGTGGTTACTAGAGGCTAGAGGGAGAGAGAAGTGGAGATTTAACTTAATGGGTGTGTTTTGTTTAGGATAATGAAAAAGTTTTGGAAATGGATAGGGGTGATGGTTGCAAAGCATGGTGAATGGTGAATGTACTTAATGCCACCTAATTATACACTTAAAAATGGTTAAAATGGTAAATTTTATGTTACATATATTTTACCACAAACAAGAAAAAGATTACTGAGATGTTAAGATGATATACATGAAAAACTTGCCTATACATGTTTTTAAGTACTTTCTGTATTCATAGTGTCCACGGTTTATAGATAGATTGCTCTCTCCCCACCCTCCCACCCCAGCAGAACACACACACATATTCCCCCAAAGGAAGGCTGAAGAATAATATTTGTAGAAGTTAACAGGAAGCAAAGTTGGGGGGTCAAATCGACCTGTGGGCCAAATCTAGCCTGCAATTCGTAATGGTTTTCACATTTTTAAAGGGTGTAAAAAACAACAAAGACAACGCGACAAAGACTTGCATGTGACACAAAACCTAAAATACACGTTTGGTCCTTTGCAGGAAAAATTTGCTGACACCTGGTCTGGAACATTGCTGTGGACTGAATTGTGTCCCCTTAAGTTCATATGTGGACTTCAGTTCAAATATGAACATTGAAAGCATTATGCCGAGTGAAATAAGCCAGACACAGAAACATGCACTTTGAGCCCCAAAGTGACGGACGGTATTTGGAGATGGGGCCTTTGGGAGGTTTAGATCAGGTCATGGGCATTAGTGCCCCCATAAGAGGGACCCTAGAGAGCTTCCTCCCTCTCTCCCGCGTGTGAGAACACAGTGATGAGCAGCCTGCTGACAATCGGAGAGGGTCCTCACCAGGAACCACGTGCACTGGCACCCTGATCTTGGACTTGTAGCCTCTAAACCTAAGGAAATACATTGCTGTTGTTTAAGCCACCCAGTCTGTGTGTTTTATTATGGCAGCCAGAACAGACTAAGGTAACCACACTCCTCACACTTTTGCCAAGAACAGGCTCTCGTCCTCGCAGCTTTGATTTTACCAGAATCTCTTCACACATGAAAGGGGTATTGAGGAGAAGAAAGAACACTCACCATAAAGCATGATCAGGGGATTTTTAATTTTATTTTTTGCAATAACCAGAGTGATAAGCAGCAGGTTCCAAAATGCCAAGAAGAATAGAGTTTCCACAGTAGTGATTTTCTTATGTGGCACCATCTGTTTTTCTTCTAATGTAATAAAAATGACAGCTTTTCTTGTACTGATACTCCCTGAGCCTTTTAAAGTCAAACATATGATGTTGTTTGTGTGTAAAGGTTTTTCTCTTGCATTCATTTGTTTCTCCAGCTTGAATTTTATGTAAACTCCCTTGGCTAAATTATACAAGCCACCCACACCCAACGCCTCCTCCCTCGCTGGAGAGCAGCGGACGGAAACCTGTCGCCTGCTGCCTGAGGGTCCAGCATGCGGCCCACTGTACCAGGCCCAGGGAGGTTTCCTGCCGGCAGGCTGCCTGTGCCCACTCCCCCACTGGGCCATGCTGTGGACACGCATCTTTGAAACATGGCTTCTTCCAGACATTATTGGCAACCTAGTCTAAGCCTGTCTCCCTCTTTTCCTTTGTAAACCTTGCTAAATCCTCCTCCCCCTTTTCCTTTAAAAGGCAATTGCATGCATTTAAAGTAAGCACCATATTCTTTTTGTAAAAAAAAAAAAAAAAAAAAAAACACACACAACTCAATGGAGGTATAATTTATATACCACAAAGTTTGTCCATTTTAAGCTACAATTTAATGCCTTTTAGTAAATTCACAAAGTTTATAACCATCACCAAAATCCAGTCTTAGAATATTTCCTTCACCACACTATGACCTCTCATGCCCTTCAAAAGTTATCCCCATTCCCACTCCCAGCCCCAGCCAACCTTCATCTGCTGTCTCTAGATTTCTCTTTTCTGGCCATTTTATATACATGAAATCATACAAAGGGTAGTCGTTTGCATTTGGCTGTTTTCACCCAGCATAATGTTTTCGAGGTCCACCTGTGTTATATCAGGTGTCCGAATTTCTTTGTGGTCCTGAATCGGATTCCACTGTGTGGATGTGCATCACATTTTGTTTATCCAGTCAACAGTTGTGGACGTTTGGGTTGTTTTACTTTTCAGCTAATATAAGTAACGCTACTGTGAACATTTAAGTGCAAATGTTTGTGTGGACATATTAAACCGCTTCTTCTGGATAATTAATAAAATATGTTTCTAGATCTTAATTCAAAAATCAGCTGAGTTAGAAGTTTTTATAATCCTCGTCCTTTGTCCCTCAGAAAAATCCCTCCAAAGGTAAACTGCCTTTGTTTTTACTTCAGTAAGACTATCAGTTGATTCTTTTTCTCTGTGTAATTGGCCCTTGATAGAAAGGAGGCTCCCCACTTGTTAGAAAGTGTCCCCAACTCCTGCTTTCTAAAAAAGAAAGAAAGACAATACAAGGTATCATCCAAGTTAAGGAGCATTGATTCAGTACATTCCCTGTGACAGGGGCTGAGGAAGTTAGTTGAGATGCGACCAGGATCCCGGATACCTTACTGTCAGGAATCTAACCATGACCTCCTGGCTCATAGCCCTATGCTCAACCCCTGAGCCATGCTGGCTGGATATCTTATTCTTTTAACTCATTACATTCTGCCCTGTTTTGTGTTAATGGGCAATTATCTGCAAATTAGGTAAGGTTGATCTCTGTCTTTACCCAAGTCCTCCTTTTTTTAAATTCCTTACCAGAGAACATATTTTAAAATGGATTTTAAAGAGAGAGGAAGGAGGGGAAGAGAGAGAGACAGAGACATTGATCCATTGCCTCCTGCATGTGCCCTTTGCTGGGGATTGAACCCAAAACCTGGATATGTGCTCTGACCAGGAACTAAACCCACCACCTTTTGGTGTATGGGATGACACTCCAACCAACTGAGCCATACCGGCCAGGGCCTAAGTCTTTCCTAATAACAGTGTTGCACTTGCCACTGATCTGAAGATATCATTAATACAAAATGGTCATTTCCCCCATCCTCATCTTTTTAAAATTACGACATGGTCTTTATAGGTGGACTCTGGGAGCAGACTGCTTTCACATTTAGCCTGGTCTGAGTATGTTACAGTTCTTTTGATTCAAGACTAACTGGGCGGGAGGTGGGGCGGGGGGGTGGGGTGGGAGGGGGAATAGGAGGTGTCAATCAAATAACCACTAGGCTGGATCAGAGTAGGAGGTTTCAGGGGTTTTGTTTGTTACCTATTTGAAGGCCACTGAGACTACACAGAAACTGATATCAGTTATCAAAAAGCAGGGAACTGAATCTTGAAATGACCTAATTAAGATTGAATTTATTTGCTTTACAAATATTTGTTGAGCTCCTACTTGTGAAAAGCACAAAGTGCTTTTGGGAATCAAAAGATGAATAAAACACACTCCCAGCTTTCAAGACGTTTGTAGTGCAAAATATTATTACCCAAAGATCTTTGAGCAAGGCTTGAGCCCAAAGCTATAAAACATACCTTCTTAAGATGAGGAGGATTACAAAGTACATCAAAAATGGAAGTGTGCTCTGAGAGTATTTTAGTATAGATGGGTGTTAAGCAGGGATTTGGGGACAGACTGAAAAATGAAAGCTCTAGAGGTGTTAGCCTTGACTTTACTTTGGCCAGTATGAGAGCACCAGGGAAACAAAAAGTACTCTTGCTCTTGCCAATATAAAATTCTTATCATTTTTAGAGAATGGTAACTGCAGCTTTGAGATTCTTTGTCAGGGCAATTTAGTTAATAGGTATGTAAATGACTGCTTATTTCATTGTGTAGGTGGATCACTCCATGTACACTTTCTGAGGAAGAATAAAGTGCTAATAACTGTTAACATTGCACATACAAAGAAGCAAGAGTTAAGATTAGCATGCCATACCTCTGTTGTGTTAGATGTTAGGAGTAAGACATGATCCATCTTATAATTAAAATTTGGTCAGTTTACTCAGTGGAATTTCTTCCTCACATTCAACTCTGAACTGCCCTTTTTGGATGCAAGAAAATGTAAGTGAATTGCAGTGGGAGCTTGTTTCTTAAGACTGGCTTTCAAGCACTAAGGATCATGGTAAACCTAGCAGGGGTGGGTGGGAAGGAGGTGTTGAAAGTTCAAACCACAGAAATAGATTATCATGCAAGATTTGCAGTCTGAGGCATCTAGTGAGAACATCTCTTTAAAAAAGAAAAAAAAAACACCTAAGGAGCTCTTTTCGAAGTTTATTGTTTTTTCTGTATGAAAACTTCATAGGAGGTTAGGAATTCCAAAGCTCTTCTGGCTTTAGCTACTTCCTGTGATCAGCATGGAAGCTTCTTTAATTCTTGAGTTAAACGGGGAAGAAGTCACCGGTGCGAGAGAATAAATGGGCCTTGCCTTGTAGATGGTCTCCAGCTCTTCTCCCACTTGAATCCATCTACCCAGTGAATTAGCCTCTTCTTCAGTAGCATGGTTTGCTGTTGTTAACCCGAGGATATTTTTTCTCATTGGTTTTTAAAGAGAGTGGAAGCGGGGGAGGAGGAGGAGAGAAACATCAATGTGAGAAAGCTAAGTTGACTGGTTGCCTCCCAAATGGGCCCCTATAGGGTCTGGGGGTCGAACCTGCAACCCAGGCATGTGCCCTTGACTGGAAATCGAGCCCACTACCCTCCAGTGCATAGGCGGACACTCTAACCAGCGAGCCCTACTGGCCAGGGCTACAGTTGTGTTTTAATCACTATATTACCCCTCCTTGAAATTTCCTTAGGTTCCTCATTGTCTTGCAGATCAAATTAAAATTCTTAATGGAATCCAAGCTTTCCACCCTTCTTACTTCTACCCTTCTTATCTAACCACTCTTGGCTCCCACTAACATCCATTCACATTCTCCTTGTGTTAATTTCTTTTTGTAGGCTACAGCTCATGTCATTCCCAGTCCCGGCATCTCTCACTCATCAGTAAGCTGAGTTCCTCTCACTGTCTCTTCCCATTGGCTTTCTACCCGGTTGTCATGGGCGTGAGTTCCTTTCTGTGGCAGCTCTCTGCGTTATGCTGTGGTCACTGAGGATGGACACCAGGGGCTGGGTCCACATGCTGGAACCCCCAGCTCTGTAAAGGGACTGCGGGGGAGGGTCCCTTTGTGAGTGCTCTTAGTTACCAAATGTTATTTGCTTTTGTATTCCTTTTCCTCCAGGTACAGAGTGAAGACAGTGTCCTTCTGTTTGTTATTGCCTGGACAGTCACAGAAATTATCCGTTACTCCTTTTACACATTCAGTCTATTAAACCACCTGCCTTACCTCATCAAATGGGCCAGGTAAAGAAGTACAGGGAATGAAGACTAACTTTTGAAATGATCTCTCTCTGCAATATTGTCTAAATACTGCTTATAAGTTTTTTTAAAAAGTGTATGAGACGGGGGATGGGTAGAAAGCCAGTCTGTAGATTTCATCAGGATAAGGAACTCTACTTAATTTTGATTCTAGATAGACTGTTTTAAATTTTTTATATTTGTTATTTTTATTGAATCAGTTCTTTGCATTTCAATTATTCAATAGTGATTTGATGTAGCATCCCTTTTTTGTCTGCATCAAATTTTACTGATCAGTTTCTGCCATTATGATGTTTTTTTGGACCAAGTCCAATTCTCCTCAATTTTGTCAACAAGCTATGACTCTTAAATTAATTTCTAATTAATAGCGGTTTAGATTAGTATCAGTTTATTTCGCTTTGATTATTTTTACAGTAATATTCATTATGAGTTGGATAAAAGGCCATCTATTTATCTGAACTAATCCATGAGACAGTTGTAAGCAATTTTCTGAGTTGAAAAAGACTATGGGGAGGATTGACAAAAGGAGCAAGATTATCCTTGGGGCCCAAATGCCTCCTTTCAAGGGAGGAAAAGAGTGGTTCCTAGGCAGTTTATGAGCTGGGTGATAAAATTAGAGGCAGACCAGTTGTTTGTGACATTGCAAGTATGTGCACTTCTTTATTTTCTTCCTTTTTTTCTAGTAAACATTTTTATTAGGAAAAGGGAAGAATGGGAAAAACATAGTTTCTAACCAACCTGGCAGGCATTGTGAAAGCTATCTCCCCTGGGTACAGGGAGCATTCGTGGACCAAGCCCCGATTTTACCTTTGGAGAATGATTCTTTTGTCCCTGTCTCCCATGGCCTATGGAGAATTCTTCCTTTTCCACCATCCTCCTTAGCATGCTGAGGTTGGCAGTAGAGAACGTCTTCCTTTCATCATCACAGATTTCTCAGCACCTGGAAATTCCTGTACCTGGAATTCTGAAGCTCAGTACTCACTGTCAGCCACAAATAGCCAAAGACTTTTTATTTTTTAATTATTAAAGTATAGTTGGCTTACAATATTATGTATGAGTTTCAGGTGTACAACATAGTTATCCGAGTATTTATACACCTTACAAAGTGATCACTGCAATAAAATTAGTTATCGATCACTGTACAACATTATTACAATACTGTTGACTCTATGTATTCCCTATGCTGTACGTCACATCCCCCCTCCCCTCCCCTCTGGCAGCCATCAGTTTGTTTTCTGTGTCTATGAGTCTGTTTTGTTTTGTTTGTTCGTTTGTTCTGTTTTTTAGATTCCACATGAAAGTGAAATCATATGGTATTTGTCCTTCTCTGTCTGACACATCACTTAGCATAATATCCTCTAGGGCCATCCATCACAAATAGCAAGGTTTTATTATTTTTTATGGCTGAGTAATATTTCATTATATGTAATCTTTATCTATCAGTGGACACTTAGGTTGCTTCCATATCTTGGCTATTGTGAATAATGCTGCATCAAAGGCTTTTTAAAATCTGAGCTGATGATTTCTTCAGCAATACTTATACCTCAAAATGACTTCCAGTTTATACCATAGGATGAACTTCTCTCTGAATTCTCTTTGAAACATAGAGAATTTCTTTTTAAAGTGAACGAAATTGTGTGGATTCTCCCATGTGCTAGTAATTATAGTTTTTTCATTGAAAAATTACATGACGAAAAGTTTGCATAAATTTTTAATTTTTTAAATTAGCATATATTTCAGTTTTCACAATAGCATGCACAGACCTTTGAGTAATGGTAGCAGTGCACACACATGGAATGCGCTATTTTTTTCTGTCTATAGACCAGACTTGGTGTACATTGTTAAGGATTCCTAGTCAAATGCTCCAGCACCTTCTCCCAACTCCCTGCACATGCCCCATCCACTCCCAACCCATAGGGTAAGTTCAATGTAAATTATGACTCACTGCCCTACTTTACCAGTATTTGGCATCACCTCAGTTAGTTTAGGGAGTTGTTTTGAAGAGTTGTTTGAGGCTTACTGAACACATTTATTTTATTTTAGAATATTCAGAAACATACTTGCTATAGGCCCTTTCAAAAAACTGGCTTATAAAACCTAATCTTCAACAGTGGATGAACAGGAAAGTGTATAAACAGACCAGTACTTTCTAAAACACCAGTACCAATTAGAAGGGTGGGGGTGCGTCTTTCTACTAAAGCTGGCTTCGAGCCCCAGTAATGAGCATTTTGTTTTGTTTTAGGTACACACTATTCATTGTGCTATATCCAATGGGAGTGTCGGGAGAATTGCTCACAATATATGCTGCTTTGCCTTTTGTCAGACAGGCTGGCCTGTACTCCATCAGTTTACCTAACAAATACAATTTCTCCTTTGACTATTACGCATTCCTAATTCTGATAATGATCTCCTACATTCCACGTAAGTAAACAGTTATACATACATTCATTTATGTGTTAAAAATTGGCTCTGCAATGGCTAGAGTTAAATGCCTTTGGTTGTTTTTACACCATATTTAGGTAAATGTAAATCTGGTTTATTGGGAATTTTCTCTGGTAGTAGTTGTAGGAAGATGACTCTTTCTCAGTACAGCTGCCAAAATGCAGCCCTTCTTAGTGTGTGGGTTTGAAACACTGACTACCAGGATGGTAACTGTTGGGGAAAAATACTGAGTGGAAAACAAAAAAAGCCATTAAAGCCGTACCTTGACTTTTTCTGTTTCTCAAGAAATGCTTATTATGGTATCGGAAAAACATTGTTAAAAGATGGGGATTTTTGCATTTTTACTATATCAAATAGACAGTTCTTCATTTTTAAGGAATCAGTAGTTAACTGGAAACAAATAGCAAAATACAAACGGGTTAATTGCCCTGGCATGTTGCTCAGTGGTTGGCTCTTCAGCCCGTGGACCAAGGTGTCGCAGGTTCATTTCCCGGTCAGGGCCCCATACCTGGATTGAAGGTTCATTCCCCAGCCCCAGTTGGGGCATGTGGGGGAGGCGGCCAGTCAGTGTCTCCCTCTCACATCAATGTTACTCTCCCACGCCTCCCCCCACCCCCTTCCTTCCACTCTTTCTAAAAGCAAGGGAAAAATATATCCTCAGGTGAGGATTAAAAAATAAAATAAAAACATTAATTTATTTTTTTCTATATTTTTTATTTTCCTGTTTAGAAACCAGCACTAAAACCATTTGAACAGAACATAGTGTTCTCTTCAGGATGGCTTCCAGTATTTAACAGTGCTGCTAAAGGCCTATACTGAATAATCAGATGTGCCCCCAGCATACTTGGGAACAGAGGGAAAATGCTGTGTTTGAGGCCTCTGTGAAGTGAGTCCTGTTTGTTGAGGAAGAGTAGTTTGGTCCTTTTCTTGAATTCTGTTGTTCATTGAAATCCTGTGGTTGATTTCCACATATCCAAAAGCACATGTGTTTCTTCTCCATTAGCTATTCCTGTAGCCATTGTGACTGGCTCTTATTTTCGTCTATAAGGTGCTGTCTTCTCCCCTAAACCTTGGGTTAAATTCAGACAGGAGGGTTGGGCTTTTCTTCAGCCTACGGCATTAACTGTGTGAATCATCCTAACAGTCATAAGGACATGTTAGTGTCCCTCTGAGGAAACCTGCATTTCATGCATTGTGAAAAAAACTGCATCCTGATTTCATGTGAGCATTTATCTTGGACACAATTCTGCTTCATGACTCACTTCCCACTCCATTAATTATCAGGTCCTTCTCTTGGGTGCTGAAACGATGGTGGCTAAAGGCCATCTCTCAGATGTAAAAGGGAGTTGCTTATCAAATAGAAGGTAAATATGGAAGAGTCTAAAAATTCAAGTAAGAAAAATCAGCTTACAGTTTTTTACCTTTCTAATATTGTTCCCTAAGAGTTTCATCTTCCAGTCTCCAGAGCAGCAATTCTTAGTTGCAGTTTTGCCATCCTGGAATAACAGGTATTATCCCAGTGAGCAGGTGCCACAAGACTTATTTAACCTTTTGTACGCCACAAGCATCCACAGACATGGGGATGGCTTCCGTTTTGGACGTGTGGCATTAACTGTGGCAGTTAACTGGTTACATTCAACATGTTTTTCGAGTAAATAGGAAATAGATGCCATTCTGGGTAACCTGGAAAGGGTCAAGGAGGGTCTCGTGCAGTCAAACCAATAACAAGATGCTGCCACCCTGGCAGAAATCAGGGCTGCTGCAGGGTCTCTGCCTGTCAGAAAGGAGGCTTCCTCTTCGCAACAGCCCTCCTGGGCAGTCCGCGTCTGCGCCTCCACTCTTTCTTGTGTGCTGATGGCCAGCCAGTGCCAGCCTTTGCCTTCCCTGCTGACCTCATGACAGCGGAGGGGCCTGGTCTCCCACAGCAGCCTCCCCATTGATAGCATTCCTCCAGGAGAACATTCCCGTTCTGTGGGCTTCCTCCTCAGCTTTAACCGGTGAGAGAAGACCTCAGCCTGCTGTCTGCGCAGACTTCTCAGCACGTCTGTCTCTTCTTCTCGGTTCCTTCCCCCTTCCCTTTTCAGCCTCCTTTTGGTAAGAGAACTTGGCTTAGTTGAAGTTTATAGTCTTTCCTTTTTAAGGTGGCTTAACTCTTCTAGACAAAGAGTAGGGGTTGATTTCTAATAAAGATTAAGAGATTTCTTCCAAATCCCTGACACCCCACCCAGCTCAAGATGGCAGCCCAGACCTGCTGCAAATCCTGTGTCTGCCGGCGCCCTGGGCGCCTCGGGTGGGGGTGGGGCGGGGCAGGCGGTAGCACTGAGGCCAGTTTGTACACTTCGTTCCGGCCAACCGCACATTTCATCTTTTCAAAGCTTTGTATTTATTAGAAGAAATGCAGAATTAGGAGAGGTTGCTGTTGACATGTGGTCTTTACCAATTTGGTTTTCTTTCTGCAACTTAAGTTTCTTTTAACTTTCTTTAGTAGGAAGTTTGTGATAGATAATACTACGTAAGGCAACACCTGCTTTTATGGTCCTGACCTGTTACTGCAT
The DNA here is from genome assembly GCF_951640355.1 of Cnephaeus nilssonii. NCBI lineage: Eukaryota > Metazoa > Chordata > Mammalia > Chiroptera > Vespertilionidae > Cnephaeus > Cnephaeus nilssonii. Next base: position 55,991,871 of record NC_137074.1, read on the forward strand.
TGATGCACATGCAGCCCAGATTGCGGCCCATGAGCCCTGACCCAGCAGTGCTCTTGTGTTGGGAAGCTTGGAGTCCTGTGCACGGTGATCCTCCCTGCTGCGTGCAGTGGCAGTGTGTGCAGTGTCTGCAGGACTCAGTAGACGTTTAAGTGCTGTTTACATCCCCCCCCCCCCCCACATTGGTGAAAACTGGTTATAGAGTGGGGTATAAAAAGGCTGAGAAACAATGATGTAGAGTGAAGGCACCAAGAAGCTGGCTCTCCCAGTTGTCAGTAACTATAACCACAGCTCTGATTTTTGGAGAAACTGAAAAGGAAACTTGCTCCAGACAGAGCATTTCCAGTTGCTCTCATCCTCCAAGTCTTCCTTCCCTAGAGAGAAAGAGAACCCATCTTCTTCTTCTTCTTTTTTTTTAATCCTTACCCGAGGATGTTTTTGCCATTGATTTTTTTTTATAGAGAGTGGAAAGGAGGGTGGAGGGGGGGGGAGAGAGAGAGACATCAATGTGAGAGAGACACATCTATTGGTTGCCTCCCTCATGAATTCCAACCGAGTTCGGGGATTGAACCTGCAACTGAGTATGTGCCCTTGATCACGAATCGAACCTCCACCTTTCAGTCCATGGGTCCGACATTCTAACAACAACCAAACCGGCCAGGGCGAGAGAGCCCATCTTCTTACAGGAAGGGGGGCACAGTGGCACCCAACAGCCCCCACACCCACCCCAACACACCAACTGTCTCCATTCTGTGTGTCCTGAACTGGAAGAGCAGAAGGTAGAATTCTAAGTAGCCTATTGTCAGGTTGAGGTTTTCTTAGGGATAGTCTTCAGTATAGCCCAACGGAGTTAAAAATAGGAGCCATGAATCTGGAATCGTCTTAACCCTAATAGTTGGCTTTAGCCTGAGCATGTGGGTGATTCCGATGGAGACAGTGTCATCCACGTTTTGGTCACCAGGAAGAGGTCACCACTAGAGCTATAGAGAACCTTCAGCCCAAGTATCCCCATTCCTTTTTCTTCAGCACTAAGAAACCTCTGGACGATGTGGAAGAACTCAAGGGCCATATTTGCCCTCTGTTTCTGACATCTGCCTCTTGGGCAGCCTACAAGGATGAAGGCATACTAGGCCATCTTGCTCTACCTGCCGCTGAGGGCCTACTGAATGGCTTCTAGCTCACTGTCCCCCCTCCCACCCTCTGAACTAGCTGTGAGGCTGTAGCCGCCCTGTACAGGGTGCTGTAATCAAATGCAACCAGCGGAAAAGACCACAACTTTTCCCTTTACGAAAGCACATCTATAGAAATGTGACTGGCCCGCATTTTTAAGTGATTACAATTATCCTTCCTTACGGTTTAATTATATCTTTACTTCCAGTTTTTAGATTATAGAGCTTGTCAAATTTTTTGGCTCTCTTGTACTAAAATAGTTCACTGTTGAATTACATGCACAAGCTGGGTCTTTTCTGTGAATAACTTTCTGCCTGCAAATAGTGAGTGGAGTGGCTGGCAGCCCTGCTCAGCATCCGCCTCTGCAGCTTATCAGATCTGTGTGCACATGCCCACTGATGGCCTGGAGTACATTTGAAATTTGGGAGGACCATGTGAAATTTGTCCAACTTGGAACCCATTTAAAAAGGAAGAAACTGTCAGAGAGCGTTGGCAATACTAGAAATTACCTCCCCCAAAATACAAGTTATTGTCCAAAATTAGACATTGGAACTGCTGGGAAGGGCAGGAAAGGAAGGATATTGTACACCCAAGACCATCTCACTGGAGTTTCTTACTTGGTTATTGAATCCCCCAGTTTACAGTAACCTTAAGAAGGCCAGGCAGCTTAAACTGGCATTTTCCAAATGTTCTCTCCCCGCATTCCCAAATGTTCCCTAAGTAGGCAGTACCATCCAGTTCATTTGAGAGCCATTACTTTTTAAAGTAATCTATAAATTACCAAGAACAGAATCTCCAGTGCCTAAGACACTGACTATCTTTTCATAAAGACTTTTTCTACACTCAGACCTGTCTCAGTTGTGTTCAGATTAGATGTAGCAGCACTCCCCGCCGCCTCAGCCCGGCCCTTCACAGAACAGCCCAGAGCCTGGTCCTGACGGTCAGTGATTTGCAGTGGAACCCCAGACAAGTTGCCTGCCTTCTCTGGGTTTGAATTCATCCTCTGAAACATGAATAATAACTCCCTGACTAGAATTTTTCACCTGGTTGTTGTGAAATCAGGGAATGAGTGTAAAGGTAATAAGAGTGTAAAGAATATAATTTGGTGGCTCTATGGCATCTTGACTGGTAATGGTAGTGACAGTAATGTCTGTCAGTCCAGTCCACACGACCCTTCCTCCTTGGCTAACACAGGTAATGGTAGGTCTCTGCTTTTTTTTCTCCTTCCCCAAGTGCACTTTGCCACTCCTTGGCAACTGGATGATCAGGTAGTCAGAAAGTCAGGAGGACCTTAAGTCTAGGTGCTTTAAATGTTTTTATTTGTTTTAGAGAGAGAGGAAGGGAGAGGGATAGAAACATCGATGAGAGAGAAACATCCATCAGCTGTCTCCTGCATGCCCCCTACTGAGGATTGAGCCCACAACCCAGGCATGTGCCCTGACTGGGAATCAAACCCATGACCTCCTGGTTCGTGGATCAACACTCAACCACCGAGCCTCAGAGGGAGGGTAGGGGAGGGTGGGGGTAAAGGGGAGAGATCAACCAAAGGACTTGTGTGCAAGCATATGCGCCTAACCAGCGGTTGGGGACAACAGGGGGGTGGGGGCATGTGTGGGGAGGGGTGTGGGATGGGAATGGGGGGATGAGGACAAATATGTGATACCTTAATCAATAAAGAAATTGGGAAAAAAAACAAAACACAACCACCGAGCCACACTGGCCAGGCAAGTCCATGTGCTTTAAACATGCAATTTTAAATGTTCTCCTTAACCAGTTCTTTCTTTTCTTTCCAGTTTTCCCCCAGTTATATTTCCACATGATACACCAGAGAAGAAAGGTCCTTTCTCATACTGAAGAACACAAGAAATTTGAATAGTTCCTGTTTCTGCACCCCTCCAAAAAACAAACTTTTCAACAACAAAAAAATGCTGCAGACTTTTTGAGTTCCCAATACGTTTCATAGAAAATAAGTAAAACTATTTTTAAAATACTAAACAAAACAAAAACCAAAATCCAGTGTCACACAGGTCTGGGATTTTATAAGATAAAACAAACAAACAAAAAGCTGTTACATAAAACACCCTGGCCAGTCCATTCAGCATGCTTTTTCAACCAGAAGTTCCCAATATTTATGATGGCACTAGACAGGGATTTGGCATTTTCTACCCTCCTGTTTCCTTCATGTATCTGATAAACAAAGATCTGTAACACTGAATGCCTGAGAGTTGCAGTCTGAGTATGGAGGTGGCACCAGCTGGGTGCCCGGCTTGCAGGAGTTCTGTTCAGTCTGCAGCGTGGTCAGCATCCCCTTTCAAAGTGCTCCACTGCATGCTGGGAACTGTTTGTGTTTTTGCAGCGGCAACCTTTGTTCTCTGGAATGCTCTGAAGTTATGGCTAGGACCTTGCCCTCGTGTCTAGTGAATGAAATACACAGTTCGTATGTCTGTGAAGCTTTGGGGTAGTACCCATAATCAGAAAACAGCTAGAACCCTTTTGTTTTCAGTTGAGTCATTACTGCCTGCCACTAAGAAACATGCTTGAATCTAATAAGTATGCGTATATTATAGAGAACCTACCTTACCTGGGGCTCAGCCCCACTCATATTTAACAAAACAACAGTGCTCAGGAAGGGAGAGTTTCGGCGTAGTAAATGACAGGCACCTCCCCAGTCCTGTTCTCAGAGCCCCTCTGAGCGATGCATGTGCAGCAACTGTTCTCGTTTATGGCCGGAACCAGTCTAGTCACAGAAGGGGAGGATCTGCTCATGAAACACATGGAAGGTGTCACTTTAGAAATGTAGTCGGAAGAACATTCAGGAAGAGGTTTCTGTTTCTATACCTTGATCATTATATTTTTAAATTTTCATGAAACTCCTCTGTTTGGATACTTCTCCTAACTATGGTCCTCCGTAATTCCCACCAAGTTGTACGTCCAGAGGCAGGGGGATATCCAGTGGGCAGTCGGGAGCTGGAAGCAGTGTCACCCACGTGCCCTTGCTCATGGACATTATCTAATTAGCGTCATGTCTTGGTGCCATGTAATTGCTCAGCTGTGCATTTCAGACGCTTCCAGAAAGGGCTGGAGGGAAATGCAAAGCCCAAGCTCAGATGTGCACTAGATTTTAAACACAGGATGTTCTTTGTGGAGCCCTATTTTTTGAAAAATTGGTTGATCTTTAAAACTTTAAAAGTCTAGCTTATAGAGTCATTATCATTTAAAATATAATTGCTAATGTCAGAAGAGTGTCATAATGGAAAGTAAATTTGAAATGCTTATTTTCATGGAGGCTTGAAAGTTAACATAAGAATGAGAAGAAAATATGCAGCCTAAAATGTGATGCAGGCAGATGTGTAATAAATTACTTCTGAATTGAACATTAACATTCTGCTTCGCACAGTCAGCACTCTTCGCTTGGGCATATTGAAATTAGAATCTATTGTACTTGATAAACAAAATGTATGGGAAAGATTATATTTCATGCTTTTTCTCATTTCATTTTTCAAAACTGTATTTCTCCTGTCAAATAGAATCAATTTGGATTATAATAGCCTTATTATTTAATTTGGGTAAGATTTTTTTCAGTTGTTGGGATAGTTAGATGATGGGATGAAAAGGGCAGGTTTTTCAGGGTTGCTGGATTGGGTTTATTCAGGCCTCTCTATTGTAATTTGTCACTGTTTAGGGAAACAGTCTGTTGCAGACAGTGGTATTGCATCCAATTGCAACAAGAACACAGCAAACAACTTTCTTCTCAAAAATGTTTATTTCTGTACATCAAACATTTAAAATGCTCGTGGCAGATAAGTAAGACATGCCAGCGTGTCCTTCAGCCACCTCTCCCAGTAACTGATTTCTTTAGCTCCAACATAAATAATGTTTCCTTCGAAGGGGTGGCATTCCTTTAGGAACTGAGACCATCCAACCCCACCAAATGTCCACCTTCCTACAAAGTGTGAATGAAAAAGGTGGTGTTTGGTGGGTGTTTTGTCAGACTTACAGTGTTCATTTCAGGGCACAAAGACATCAGCTGCCCCCTGACGGGATGTTTCAAATCCCTCTCGGGACCACCTTCTGGCAGAGGATTCTGTGAGGTGCGCAGTAGTGCTTTGTAGACACGAGCTGCTGATTTGCATCTTGTTGCGTTTTGTTTGCTAAGGTTGGGATCGTTCATTTAACATGCATTGCCTGTGATCAAAGGCACGGGGGAGAGTTAGTCCTGGAATAAAGCACCACCCTGCCAGACGAGAACGGTCCTCTGGCGTGAGCTTCCTGCCGGAGATGGAGCGCTAAAGAGGCCTGTGAAGAGACTACCCTCATTTCCACTTGCGCCTTTGGTTATTCATTTGTAATAAAAGGTTGTCATCGATGTGGTGCAACCTACGAATTCTTTTCAATTCTGAGTTTCAGGTAAAACATAAAACAGCAGAATCAGTACGTACTGCTCCTTTGAAATTTGGGTAAAAATTTATATGATCATATATAGTCATTTTTGTATTTTTTCTATGTTGTGAAAACCAAAATTGTAATTTTATAAGTCTTTGATTCACTAAATTCTATAATTTAAATGTATTTTTTGTATATTTAGAAATAAGGCATTCAAAGACTATGCTTAACTTTCTATGCATGCATTTGGAAGCTGTTTTTACCTGATAATGTAGTACTAAGTTGTATTCATAAAATACTGATCTGTGTTGCACTTCAAAATAAACTGGTGTATGCTCTGCCTGGATCTGAAACACTGGCCAGCGTGTCTGGTGATTTTTCACACTAAATTGGCCCGAAAGTGATGGTGTAGGAACATGGACACGTTTCAGTTCTGCCACAGATTCCAGCTCACTCTTTGACTACTTCATAATGTATTCCTGCTCATCATGTGGTTCTGCACCTACAGGAAAAGTAGATTATATTAAGAGGTTTCCAACAAGTTGTTCTTCCTGCCAGTCTGCATGCTTATCAAGCCCGTCCCCAACTCGGCTGCAGAGGGACAAGGGGGAGTCCTCACGTAGGTGACCAGGAATCTAAGAAACTCATCAGTGGACGATTGAGGACCCTTGTCGTCAATGTCTTTTGTGTCTGTCTTTAGCCTAACTCTTCTAGTGTAAGTTGAAAGGGGAAATACTCCTGTTGCCCAGCAATGCTCATCGCATATCAAACAGATACATGGTCAAGGGGTCAAGTACCTCGTCCTGAAGATGCCTCCACAGGCAGAGGTGCTAGGGGCTGCTCCGCCCACAGGATACTCAGCAGCCGCTTCTGACCTGCTAGTTCTAGGCTCCAAACGTCTTCACCTCAATGAAAGCTTGATGTCCCCGTGTGCTGGGCACGTTCTGGCTATTTCTTTGGGTGATTTCTGTTACTTGCCTCCAGCAGTCACTTGCCCCCACCTAGTCTACGAGGTCTTCTCAGAGTTAACTCACCATTTGTTGTCCAAGAGTGTGGTCTTTATCCCAAGGGGGAACATTTCCTTCCTAAATGCTGTTTGGTCACGACTTCGATGTTTCCAGCACTGTGGTTAGAGCGAGAGCCGCCTCACTCCTCACTCAGAGTCTATCTGTCAGAGATGGGCTTCATTTATGAAAAGAGAAGTAAAGTTACTGCAACTGAAACAGAGGGCCAGATGGTAAAGTTAATATAGAGGCACCCAGGAAACACCACTTTTACAATCAGGGTGGTAATGGAAATCAGGGCTTTCTAATTGGGCATTGTCATATTTTGTGGCAATTATGTGTACTGTTAACATAAGCCCAGCCTGAGGAATTGCCGTTGGTATAATTAAGAGATCTGCTGGTCACACAGCGTTCCAAAAATGCTGCTGTGTTCTGTTCCCTTTAACAAGAATGAAGACTAGCTTTGCGATTTCTCATATTTTTAAAATTCCAGTGTTACAAATAGACTGGCTCATTGTCATATAGTTTCGTAGTGAAGAAACTGTTCTAAGCAACTATTACCAAAAATAGCCATACCTATTAACATTCCTCTGTGTGCAACTGAGAGCCAGAGTTAGAAGAGAGCTCTGTCTTGCTTTGTTTTTACCACTTTCTTTTAGGCGTGTGAGGGACTGTTTCATTTTTTTTTCTTTTTTTCATAGTTAGAGATACCCTGTAGGGGTGGGTCTCATTACCAAATATTATCTCCCCGCCCCAAACAGCAGTTCACCCTAAAAGTCTCATTTGCCGAGCAAAAATAAGACGTGAGAGACTGCACATAAGCAGCTAGTGCCCATTTCTTCAATCTTTCCAATACTTGAAACTGTGTTCCGCTCGCTAATTCCAGAACATAGACTTATTACCACAGCAGCTCTTGCATCTGTCTTTGACCTTGGTGGGTGCAATCCAGAGACCTTTCCAGAGCCACGCTTGTAAAGCCCAAATGTTGTTTCTGCCGCCCCCGTCGTCGTAGCCGCGCTGGCCTGTGGGGGGCAGCACCTCACCAGTGATCCGGGGCCCAAGGACGCAGAAGGAGCAGAAAGACACTAATGAAAATTAGTTACGGGTCTCTATTGTCCATATAAAGTAAAGGCAGTCGGCTCTCAGCATATTCTGGAGGGGTACAGTCAATAACGCTTTTTTTAGAGCAAAGAAACCATCTTGGATGGGTGCTGGGAGGCTCCCCCTACCCGTTGCCCGCCTCAGCCCGCCCCAGCACGGGCCCTGCAGGCTGCTTGATCTTGAAATGCTGAGGGCTTTCGGAGCTGGTCAGAAAGCAGGTGTTCGCGCTCTTGTTTAACAGAGAGCCTGCTTGTTAATCTCTGAAACGTTCGGGAGGTCAGTTCCCACTCTCCTCTGTCTGGGTATTTTTGGAGGGTGGCCTGGGCCACGAGGAAATGTCAGGCCACCTTATAAGGCCACATCTGGCCCCGAGAATGCTTGTCTGCAGCACGTCCAGTACTCAGTGGGTGTGAATTAACTTTGACTCTTGGACTGTGGGTTTTCTCACAGATTTCAGATGTTTCGACTCATGCCATGGAGCATTCTCACTCTTTATAGGCTCCCTCAAGAAGCGGTTTAAATGACACCAATTTTGGACATATCGAATAGATAACCAAAGGCATGTGTAAACCCGGTAATGTCCTCACCACCACTCGGGCTGATGGTGCGGGGCCAAGAGTGACAGTCTGCCACAGGTGGTTTATTTCTATAACCCGCGCATGTCCGCGTGAATGCACAGAATTAGTTCTGAGTGAGGATGGGAGGATGGATATGTTGGGGATTGGGGCAATTGTGGAGTGTAAAAAGTTGACACAAAAAGTTTCCTGCTAAACTTCTCAGACCTTTTTGCATATGAATGCAGTTTGTGAATCTGGGATGGGATTGGGGGTCGGGGGTGCTAATACAGGATTTCCGAAAACTATGTTTAAGCTTTATCCTTGAAACATCTTCAGGGCTAAGGCTGCTTGAACACCTTGAAAAATACTATCCTAGCAGCTTTCCCATGGGAAAAGGGAAAAGCCGTCCAGAGGGAAGAAATGAGATGGTGTTTAGTCTGGGATCTGGGAAGATTTTGCTTTTTTGTTTTTAATAAACCGTCATCAAATAGGTAAATGCGCCATTAGATGGAGCACACGGCGCCAGCAGCCCTGGACGGAGTCTATCATTTGCTGCTTACTGGTGGATCTAAAGGTGTCCCAGTGGATGGGAACTTGTTCACATAAGAAGGCCCGGCTGGGACCAGCAGCCGCTGTGGTGCCTCCCGGGCTTGAAACCCAAAGCCATGCCCACACCCTTTTCTGAACACAGACTCCGCTGCCAGCGCCGCCCTCAGGCTCGTCCTGTCCTTGAGGCTCGTGGTATCAGGAGCAGCCGTCCACACCCCCACCTGCCTCCAGGTGGTGGCTGCGTTGTCTGGTGTGCCCCGTTATCTGACAAGGCCTTAGAGTTCCTTTTCTTCTGGGTTGCATCCTCCCCACGTCAGCTCACCACATAGACCCTTATGCGCCAGAGAAGCCAACACTACAAATCCAAGGCCCCAAGAGGGCCGATCTGGGACTAGCTCTTACCCCTCCCCAGCCCCCACCAGGGCAGCTCCAGGGCTGTGGGCTTTGCTGAAGCCTCCCCCCTCTTCCTCCTCTTCCCCTGTTTCCCAATCTCCCTGCCCATAGCCCCTCACCTTCCCCATCAGCCCTCCTGCCAGACTCCATTGTTCTCACCACTACCATGAGCCTCTGTGCCCCCTTCCCTCCCAGTGTACCCTCCTGGCAAAACCCCACGCTGGGGTGGGTCAGTCCAGCTGCGCTCCTGCCACACCCCTTCCTGCACCTCGCACACGTGGGGCTGCTCACCTGGCACAAAGCCCACGGTTCCCTTCCAGCTCCATCCTCCTTAAACCTCTGCCTTACTCTCAGGATCGCACCCCGCGTTTCACAGAGAAAACAGCCATCACACAGCAATCCTTCAGCCTTCTGTCACCAAATCTATGAACTTGCCTGCACCGGCTCACCCTTTCCTTGTCCTCTTGTTAGCATGGAGGGGGTGACCCTCTGTCCAAAGCTAATCCCTCCCTTGTGTCCTGGATGTTTCCACCCTTCGCCCCCTCAGGGACCTCACTCCAGCCATCTCGTCCTCTTTGTCCTTCCTCTTTGCCAGCTCTTCCCATCCAGTACCTCCCACCTTGGCCTTGAGCCCGTGCCTTTCACTGTTTCCACCCTCTCTGCTCCTGTGCTCTGGGAGAGTTGACCACAAGCCCTTCTCTATCTCTCACCTGTTAGTCTCTTCCAGTCACGCCAGCCTGGCTCCGCCTTTGCCACTGACTTGGCTCTGTCCAAAGTCGCTAGTGACCTCCTTGCTACAAAACCCTGCCCATACTTTGTAGGCTCGGTCTTATGGCTGAAACTGGGATGCCATCCTACTGGATGTTAGACATATGGGATGGCTTTGGAGGAGACTGGGGGGTGCCAGCAATACCCAATCCTGGTCCAGAACTCTCATCTCTCCTCCCTAATGAAGGTGTGTGCCAGGGAATAATGGGGAGCCAGCCAGCCCAAAGTGTAAGGTCAGCTAGGCTTAGCTCCATGGGAGCGTTCTGGTAAGCTTCCTGAACTAGTAAGAGGTCGTAGCTCAGACTAAAGGAAAGTGTGAGGCCTGCTCCACTCACCTCCCACCCCACCCCACCCCACCCCCTCTGATTTCTTCTCCATCCCAGGTCTCACCACTGGCAGGGAGGACGGCTGACCCCACACACCACCGCCTCCAGGGGAGAAACACTCAGACAGTGTGCGCTGCCACACTTGGCACCGGGCTGGCCCAGGGGTGGAGGCCTCGGCTGGGAAGGTCAGGAAAGCTTCTGGGGAGGAAGCAGGTCCTGCTCTGCTGACCGCCAACGGCTGGGAGATGCAGAAGAGAGCCCACACCCCTGCACGCCGACCTCTTCCTGCCTGGTGGCTCTACACACTGTCGAGAGCAGAAGCAGCTTCATCAGCTCTTGAAGCTGAGCACTGAAGTCAGCATTGGTCCTGCTTAGAGATGAGCTAAGACGTGCTGGGGACATGGAGAGAGACCTGGGGTCCTCCCCGGAAGCCAGCATCGGGGAGAGCTAAGACGTGCTGGGGACATGGAGAGAGACCTGGGGTCCTCCCCGGAAGCCAGCATCGGGGAGAGCTAAGATGTGCTGGGGACATGGAGAGAGACCTGGGACCCTCCCCAGAAGCTGACATCGTTGAGTGAGCTTTGCTCCCGACAGCCTGCTCTGTGGGTTTTCTCCTATTTCCGTGAGCAACTTCCTGAGTCGCCTCTGCCTGCCCCCTGACTTGGAGGATCTCAAACTTGAGTTCATCAGAATCACTCAGGGTGTCGGACAAAGTCAGGTTCCTTGGCTCCCTCAGACCCCGTGATCAGACTCACTGGAGACAGAGCCTCATGGGGGGTCCTGGTGCAAGGCCTTAGGCTGAAGCTCATTGCCTGAAGGGACCCAGAGAGTTCTATCCTAACTCCTTACTTGAAACCCCAGGCCCCTGACGAGCAGCTGCCCCTCCCTCCCAGAGAAGATCAGGCCCGTAGACATGTTCTGTTTGGCCCACATTATGTATCTTTTTATTGAATCAGTTGCCAACACTTTAAGATTGAGCAATGTCATGTAACCATCTAGGAAAATCAGAAGGTGAGGCAGCAGGGGTCCGCATTCCCGTAGGTTGGGAACCCATGAGAACCAGGAAAAGCTACCCCATTGGGTGGAGTGCTAGGGAGGGATCGAGCTGAGGCATCGATGCCACGGGCCCAGCCAGGCCCTCGGGCATGTGAGGCAGGAGCTGGAGAAGAGTGTGGCTGCCACGGCTTTGACTCCCGCCCAGCTGAGTGCTGCTGGCTCTGCTTGGGCTGCATCTATGCCCTGTTCTACTGGACATCTCCACTTGGACATCCCATAAGCACCTGAGCCCAACCGATCCAAAATGGAAGTCGCCACCCTCTCCTGCCCCTGCCACAGATCTCTCCCCACGCCTACGCTTCCCATGTCGCCGAACGGCACCCATCCACCAGCTGCTCAAGCCAACAACCTGGGCTTCATCTTTCCTCTTCTGCATCCTCACTGGCCCGACTTAAGTCTTTTAATCAGTTGCTAAACCCCGTTGATTCCATCTCCTGAAGATGGACTGAATCGATCCTCTTCCCTGCTCCGCTGCCTCCTGACAGCAGCAGTGACCTCCTAACGGCTCTGGCCTTCCACCTTGCCCTCCCCAAAACCCATTCTCCACACAGCAGCCAGAACAGCCTTCTCAGAACACAGGCATTATCATGTTGTCCCTGTGTAAGCCCTCAGGAACTCTGTCACTCTTGGTGTAAAGTCCACACCCCCGAACGTGTCCCAGAGACCCTCTGTGCCCCACATCTACATATGTTCCCAGCCCCTCCACGCCCCACGCTCCATGAAAGCCTCCCAGGCCCTCAGGACACTCGGCTCCCCCTCTCCCCCTCCCCCGCCTTTGTTAACCACCTTCCCTGTGCCTGGGAGACTCTCGCTTCCTCTCCACCTGGCTGATTCCTTCCCATCCTCAGGCATGGCTGTGGCCTCCTCGACAGGAAGCACCTGCCCTGAGGGGAGGCCTGGCGCTCCTCCTAGATGCCCCCACGGGCCAGGGCTGCCCGGAAAAGGCCAGGAGACCCAGTTAAATGAGAATGCCAGGTAACAGTGAAGAATTATTTCATGTAAATATGTCTCATGCAATATTTTCATTTGCTACATCACTGTGGCAGTGCCCACATTTCCCCCTCACTGTCCTCCTGGCCGCCTCTTCTCACCCACTGGCCTGCAGGACTGTGGGTTCCGCGAGGGCCGGGGCCCTCCACTGTGTGCTGAGGGCCTGGCTCCCACGGGGAGACTGGCAGGAAGCTTATAAACAAGTGTTTCAATGGGGTCGTTCCAGAGGCTGAGGAACTCTGAAGAAACGCAGAAAGCAGTGAGCCGAAGGGCTGGCCTGCTGCTGTGGCTCCTGCGCTCAGGATGGCCTCTCCGGAGTGACAGACCCCAAAGCCACACGGCCTCCCTCCACCAAGCACCTCCCTGTTCCCTGGAACGCAGGGACATTGGGGAGACGGGCTACGTTTAGGACGAGCAGCCGCTCAAAGGGCGCAGCTGGGGCTCCTTAGAAACGCTTAGTCTTCCCTGGGCCGACTCCCCGAGAAGCCCATGGAGGCCGAGGCCCGCGGACGGCTCCCTCCTGGACTCCGGGCTGCACGGGGCACCAGTCTGAGCACTGAGGGCTGAGCTAAAAGCGTTCCTGGGACTCTGCCTTCTGTCAGGCACTTCTCGTTAGCGACGCTGCTGGGAGTCCGGTTACAGGAATTCCCGAGGGCCTGCTGGTTGCTTATCTGCAGCAGCTCGGGCCCCCGCCCTCTGCACAGTGCCCCGGGGTGCGCATGCCATGGGCTCTGATAACCACAGCCTAAAGCCGGACTTTAGATCAGCTTTCTGATCATCTCGGCCTCTTCTCTCCAGCCTTGGCTCAGCCAATCACGCCCAAGTCTCCCTGAGCTCCAGGCCTGAGCATCGCCTGCCGGCAGCTCGGGGCTGCTTCCCTCCACATCCAAAGTCAGGAAAAGATGAGCTGCTCCAAGGGAGCCTGTCGCTGAACACCCGCCCCTGCCTTCCCGAACCCCAGCCACGTCCTCACCGCCAGCCTCCCGTTATCCAGGGTTGAAACTGATGCCCAGGAGAGAAAGGGACACAGTGGTCAGCGGCAGAGCTGGCCCCTCCTCCTCCCCTGCGGCCCCTCTGGGTGCGCACGGAGGGTGTCAGATGCCACACTGCGATCTCGGGTGCAGACTTTCAAGGAGATGGAGGAATTGGGGAGACCCACCCTCCTCCACCCGGGGAGGGTGCTGTGGGTACTGCCCATACCTGGAAGCTTGGAGGACACAACGGGGTCTCTGTGCCAGGCAGCCCTGCCAGGGCCGAGGGCAACAGGAGGAGGGAAGTCTGGGTGGGGTTCATGGGGCCCCTCTGGCCATGGAAGCCCTGTGCTGTGGTTGTAACCATGAGGGTTTGCCAGAGCTCCCACCGTGTTTACCCGGGAATGGCAGTCTGGGGGCTCCTTCCAGAAGTCCCCGCTCCCAGGATCAGCCCCTCGCCCTCCCGCGGGAGGAGCACAGCCTGGGATGCAGCCTGCAAATGTGGAATCCACGGCAGGCCCAGCCTCCTGTCAGGACTCTCAGTTCGGAGCCGGGCGCTGCCGGCTTGCCTGGTATATTTAGAAAAGTCAGGCTCCGGTTGCTCCCTGTTCCTGCAAAGTGTGAACTGCGCCCATCACATGGAACTGTGATTCACTTCTCAACAACCAGGCTGAGCGCCTCCCACCGCCTCCAAGCCCCCTCCCTCCCCGCCGCCCTCAGCGGGAGGAGCTGGGGGAGAGCAGGCACCTGCAGGGGTCAGAGGCACAAGGTCTCCAGTCTCCTTTGCATTGGTCTCATTCAGCCTGTTTGCTTTCCTTCTGGAAATCTGGATGCTTCCTTCCTCACAGCCTCACAGCCTCACAGCCTCAATCCCAGGGTCCCCACCCCTGCTCCCCCAGGTCTTCGGAATCTCGCAGTCCGGGGGTGAGACCCTCCTGGGAACAGTGCAATAAAGCAGAGCTTGCTCCGGCCGCCCGTGGGCTGAGCATGGCTTCCTCTTTTTCTAAAATGATATTCTCACTGGTTTTGGTTACCAGCATTTTTAAATGAAAAGAGTTCACATTTAAAAAAAATTAATTTCCTGCTTCTCTTGAAAAATGACCTGGAGCTCTGGCAACTCGGCCCCAGTCCTGCAGGGCACGTGGAGGGGCAGGGGTGGAGGTACCCGCTTTCCACGGCGGGTTCTCTAGGTTACCCCACCAAGCTGTGCATCCATTTCTGTCCCCTGCCTGGGCACAGGAGGGTTCATGATGTTTGACCCCACATGTCTAGGATCTCCTGTGATAGCAGCCCTATGCCCATTTGTACCTGTACAGCAGGTACACACCCCTTGCCCCAGGGACAGGAAGGAGGTATGATTTCTCCCTCTCCCCCTTTAAGTTCTCACGCTCTGCATTCCTCAGTCTCACCAATTTACCTTCTTTTTCCTCTGCGCCCCTCTCTCATGCCCTGTATTACTGGCTTGTGAAGTTCTATTTTTGCCCAGCACCCACCTCCCCAACCCTTGCCTGGTTCCTTGGAGACGCACATCTGGGGGGTGGGGGCGCGGGGGTCAGGCCTGGATGTGATTCCCACTCGGCTTTCTGCCATCACCACTTCCCTGCGCCTCTCGCGTGAATGACGGGGCAGTATGATACCTAGTGAGCAGGTATCACTGCCCTGAGAGCTGAAGGAGCTGCTGCCCAGCCCATTAAATGGTCGAAGGGATCGGAGAACAGAGCAGAGGCTGCGGCCACCTCTCCAGGTGCTGCGGGAACCTCACGGCTTCCCCACCTGGTGGGCCCAGGAAGCAGGCCAAGTGCACAAGCTGCTCCACCGAGGGGCCCAGCGGGCCTGGAGGGCCGGCACTCCCTTAAATGAGGACAGGCTGAGCTCCACTGCAGTCAGTGGGATAAGCCAGAACCGCAGGCCACGTGTTCCCCTCCTTCCTCCAAATTACAACTCCAGCACCTGCCCTAGCGCAGGGCCACATGCACGTCTGTCTCCTGGGTCTGCCGGGTGGAGGGCGGTGGGGGGTCTGGAGGAAAGCAGCACAGGAGGCCTGACCAGGACCCAGGTGAAGGTCACCCCTCTCCTCCCGCAGGGAGATGTCAGCATGGTGGAACAGGACCAGACTTTGTAAGAACCACGTCACAGAGTCCCTGCTATGACTCTCTCCCCCTGCCACTCGCTGGCTCCTGATGTTCTGCTTTGTCATTTTGTGTCACTTAGGGGCTCCATCTGCCTGCAGGAGTCCCCACACAGTGACCACAAGCCCTGCTCCCTCTCCAAGCCAGGCTGGTCCTGGTGGACCAGTAAGTCTAGGACTGAGTTCCCTGGGTCAGCTGACTGCCACCCTGGTGAAAGAAGTAGCCTCCCCCTTTCTCGACGTGGATGAGGGCTTGGGGGTGAGGGCAGAAGAAGGGAAGGTCACTCCCAGTGACCCAAGCCAGTGGTTCTCCAGAGGAGAGCTTGTTATCTCGCAGGCTAGATTCAAACAACGCAAGAGGCGTGCTTCCCTGAGGCGCTAGAGAAGCCATGCTCATCCCTCCGGCTTCTGGCGGCGCCAGGCCTCCTTGGTTATGCCAGCATTGCTCCAGCGTCTGCTCTGTCTTCCCGTGGCCGCTTCCATGGTCCTTTGCATCTCAGATTCCCTTCTCCTTTCCTTCCTCTCACATGAACACCAGTCATTGGATTTAGAGCCCACCCTAAATCCCAAATGATCTCATCTCAGGGTGAGATCATAATCTCATTTTCCCCCTTTTTAAAAAAATCTTTTTTAAGAGTATCACAGATGTCCCCCTTTTTCTTTTTTTCTTTTTTTTTTTAAATATATTTTATTGATTTTTTTACAGAGAGGAAGAGAGAGGGATAGAGAGTTAGAAACATCGATGAGAGAGAAACATCGATCAGCTGCCTCTTGCACACCCCCTACTGGGGATGTGCCCGCAACCAAGGTATATGCCCTTGACCGGAATCGAACCTGGGACCCTTGAGTCCGCTCTATCCACTGAGCCAAACCGGTTTCAGCAGATGTCCCCCTTTTTCTCCCCATTGCCCTTCATCTGCTTCCTGTCCCACCCCAGGCTTTCACCACCCTATTGTCTGTGTCCATAGGTAACGCATGTATGCATATAAGATCTTTGGTTAATCTCTCCCCACTCCCAAACCCCTTTCCCTTCCTTCTGAGATTCATCAGTTTGTTCCATGTTTCCATGCCTCCGATTCTATTTTATTTATCAGTTTATTTTGTTCATTAGATTCCTAATTCATTTATTTTGATTTTTAGATTCAATTGTTGATATTTATGTATTTACTAGAGGCCCAGTGCATGAAATGTATGCACGGGGGGGGGGGTGTCCCTCAGCCTAGCCTGCACCCTCTCCAATCTGGGACCCCTCGAGGGATGTCCGACTGTCCCCCCCTGGGGGACTCCTGGTAGGATCGGGCCTAAACAGGCAGTCGGACATCCCCTACCATGATCGGGCCTAAACGAGCAGTCAGACATCCCTCTCACAATCCAGGACTGCTGGCTCCAACTGCTCACCTGCCTGCCTTCCTGATTGCCCCTAACTGCTTCTGCCTGCCAGCCTGATCACCCCCTAACCACTCCCCTGCCAGCCTGATTGTCCCTAACTGCCCTCCCCTGCTGGCCTGATCCCTCACAACTGCCCTCCCCTGCTGGCCTGATCCCTCCCAACTGCCCTCCCCTGCTGGTCATCTTGTGGTGGCCATCTTTGACCACATGGGGGCAGCCATCTTGTGTGTTGGAGTGACAGTCAATTTGCATATTGATCTTTTACTAGATAGGATAGAGGCCTGGTGCACAGGTAGGGGCCAGCTGGTTTGCCCTGAAGAGTGTCCTGGAACAGGGTCGGGGTTCCCTTGGGGCGTGAGGCAGCGTAGGTGAGGGTCCTGTGGTGGTTTGCAGGCTGGCCACGCCCCCTGATGACCCAAGTGGAGGCCCAGGTATCTGGGATTTATTTATCTTCTATAATTGAAACTTTGTAGCCTTGAGCGGAGGCCTTGGCCGGCCAGGGTGTGTAAGAGGCTTGGCTTCCTCCATCGCCGGGGAAACCCAAGCCTCCTGTTTGCTCCGTGGCCGCAGCCATTTTTGTTGGGATTTATTTATCTTCTATAATCGAAACTTTGTAGCCTTGAGCAAAGGCCAGGGAGGGTGGAAAGCTTGGCTTCCTCCATCACCGGGGAAACCCAAGCCGCCTGCTCACTCTGTGGCCGCAGCCATCTTGGTTGGGTTCATTTGCATACCCACTTCTGATTGGCTGGTGGGCGTGGCTTGCGGGTGTAGCAGAGGTATGGTCAATTTGCATATCACTATTTTATTAGATAGGATTGCCATTTTATTGTTCATATTTTTTACCTTTTTCTTCTTCTTCTTCTTCTTCTTCTTCTTCTTCTTCTTCTTCTTCTTCTTCTTCTTCTTCTTCTTCAAGAACACCCTTCAACATTTCATGTAATACTGGTTTGGTGGTGATGAATTCCTTTAGCTTTTTCTTGTCTGTGAAGCTCTTTATCTGACCTTCAATTCTAAATGATAGCTTTGTTGGGTAGAGTAATCTTAGTTGTAGGTCTTTGCTATTCATCACTTTTAATATTTCTTGCCACTTCCATCTGGCCTGCAAAGCTTCTGTTGAGAAATCAGCTGACAGTAGTGTGGGTGCTCCCTTGTAGGTAACTACTTTTCTCTTGCTGCTTTTAAGATTCTCTCTTTGTCTTTAACTCTTGGCATATTAATTATGTTGTGTCTTGGTATGGGCCTCTTTGGGTTCCTCTTGTTTGGGACTCTCTGGGCTTCCTGGACTTGTAAGTCTATTTCTTTCACCAGGTAGGGGGTTTCTGTCATTATTTCTTCAAATAGGTTTTCAATATCTTTCTCTCTCTCTCTTCTGTTTCTGACACCTCCCCATGATGTGAATGTTGAGACTCCTTACACTATTTTTATATTTTTGGATTATTTTTTCTTTTTGCTCTTCTGATTGGGTGTTTTTTGATTCTTCATATCCGAAATGGTTGATTTGATTCTTGGAATCCTCTACTCTACTATCGAATCCCTGTGAATTATTTTTTATTTCAGTTAGTGTATGGTTAATTTCTGACTGGTCCTTTTTATGTCTTTGATGTTCTCACTAAGATTCTTGAAATTTCACTAAGATCTTTGAAAGTCTCACTATGTCCCTTGAAGTTCTCATTAAAATCCTTGAGCAACTTTATAACCATTGTTTTGAACTCTGTATTAGTAGTTGCCTTGCTTCCATTTAATTTAGTTCTTTTTCTGGAAATTTCTTCTGTTCTTTCATTTGTGACATGGTTCTTCATCTCCACATTTTGACTGCTTCCCTCTGTTTGTTTCTATGTACTTGGTAGCTTCTATATCTCCTGGAATTGGTAGAGTGGCCTTGTGTAGTAGGTGTCCTATAGGGCCC
Organism: Cnephaeus nilssonii; assembly: GCF_951640355.1. NCBI lineage: Eukaryota > Metazoa > Chordata > Mammalia > Chiroptera > Vespertilionidae > Cnephaeus > Cnephaeus nilssonii. Next base: position 56,010,559 of record NC_137074.1, read on the forward strand.
AGTGGCTCAGCTTCCACAGTCACCTGAACTGGGCACTCTAGGTGCACACCTATGTGGGCTGTGTGCACAGTCTTGTTGTAGTTGAGCCTTGATTGCTGTTGATGTCACTGGAAGGAATTGACCTCTAGGCCAATTGGCTGTGAGGACCAGCTTCAACTACAGTGGAAGGACTGCTGTGTAGGAGGCATCCCTATGGAGCAGGACTTGCTTCAGTGGGGCTTTGGTGCTCACTGAGTCTGCCCCTTAGTGTGTCACTTGTGGATGTGTAGAGTTGTAATCTGGTGTGGTCTGAAGCTGTCCAATGGGTGCACTGCCTCTGGGGCCTCCTGGGAGGTGCAAAGTCAGCCACTGCCTAGGGCCATCTGGCAGGAGATACTGAACAATCTGCAGATGGCTGCTACTTGTGCTGGGCTTGGAAATGCCCAGGTGAGGCCAAACTGTGAAGCAAGGCAGGCTGCTGCTAGTGCTGGGTCTTGCTGATGCCAGCTGCTGCTTGTTTGAGAGATTTTAGGAAAGTCTGAAGCCTGAGCCAGGACAGGCCATTCATATGGAAAAGCTGCTGCATCAACTTGAGTGGGGCAGCAAATTGGATGGAACAGGGTCTCAGGGAGTCACTAGGGTGGCGTGAACAGTGTGAGCCAGGCTGATGGAAATGCAGATATGGCTGCCAGTCAGCTCTGCAACTGGGGCAGTACCAGCATAGGAACAATGACTCCTGAGAGCAGCCCTGTCTTGGAGAAAGCCACCCCTGAGTTATTGCCTTGATGCCAGACAATCCAGTTCCTTCCCTGAATGTCCTAGATTCCTTTAAAGCCACCATCCCAGCATTGGAGCCCAGAGGGGTCAAGTCTGAGTAAGTCCATGTGCCAACCCTTTTAAGAGGAATACCTGGGACTCCAGCAGCTTCCATGTCACTCAGCCACAGAGTTACCGGACTTCTCTTCCCAGCTCTGGAACCCTGGGCTGGGGCTTTGATGTAGGGTTGGGTCCCCTTGCTCCTTACAGGAGGCCTCCATGGCCACAATATCCCTCCCGATTAACAAAACGCCACACATGGGTGTCAGACCTGCCTGTTTTGTGCCTCAGTTCCTCCTACCAATCTCAATGTGCTTCCTTCTTCCCTTCTCTAGTTGTAGGACTTCCACTCAGCCAGCTTTCAGGTGGTTCTGAATGATGGTTGTTCTGTATTTTACTTGTAATTTTGATGTGGTTGTGGGAGGTGGCGAGTACAGGCAGTTACCTATGTCGCCATCTTGATTTTCTCCATAATCTAATTTTAAGATATTAAAATAATTATGATCCTTAATTATGTTTGTAGACCTTGTTTCCAAATAAGGCTACTTTCACAGGGACCAGGGGTTAGGCCTTGCACCTATCTGTTCAGGGACATCATTCAATCCACTGCACTCAGTTTCCTCCTCTATAAAATGGGGGGATGGCAAAGCTACGGCGATCACACATTACTCCATACACAGCCCGTGGAGCAGTGCCGGCACGTCGGAAGTGCTCAGTGCACATTAGCCACTATCATCATTCCTCATCCTTCAAGATGCCGCTCAATGAAACCTGCTCTGAGCTGGGCCCCAGTCCCTTTCCCTTCATCCCAACAAAAGCCGTTGCCTGCACCCCTTCTCCCATGGCCTCTGTACACCCCTCCAGCTTTTCCCAGGGCCTGGTGGTAAGCTGGAGGAGGCTGGTTCCCGCTGCCAGCTCATTGGCTCTTTTAGATAAAAATACTGGATCTTATTCATCTCTTTTAAAAAAAAAACAAATAACCATTTTTGAGTCATACAAAAATATCTTGGTCAATAATATGTGTGTACAGACATCAGAGAGCAAACATAATTCCTCCTCCTGATAAGCCCAAATGCCTCACCGTTTCCTTCTGACCATTTGGCTGGACCCTTCACCCCTGTCTCTCCAGCAGCCAGTACAGACAGAGCCTGCCACGTGGGGTCACACACAGATATTTGTCAATAAATTAAAGGAGGACAGCAACCTGGGACTAGATGGGACTGCCCAAGGCCCCTCTCTTGGGGGCACACAGGTGGGTCGTGGGGTGATGGGAACATGGAAGGAAGTCCCTGGGACAAGGAGGCACAACAGGTGAGTGTGAGCATGATGGATGATGGTCTGGCCTCAGGTAAACTCTCAGCCCGGACCCAGAAGAGCTAACCAGACAAAAAGAGAGCTGTAGTACCCACTGGCATGGCTGTGCAAAAGGCACCCCAGTTACCTCTGGTTTTGTGGCCTGTTTAGTATTTATGGCTAATTACCATGCAGCATAATAGCAGTGTGTATATAATTATGTGGCAGATTGATTTTGTTATTAGCTTCATTTAATCACACTGCTGAACTCTGTTAGCTAAGTCTCCGCTACCCCAAAACAAAACCAGAGACGTTTTGAAAGGCCCATTGCTCACCTCCACTTTTGCAGTTGGAGAAGGAAGGTAGGACCTGGCCAAACCTCCACAATGCAGGTGAGCTCCCTGGCCACAGCCGCCCTGTGGGGAATCCTGTCCTGTCCTGAGCCCTCGCTGTCTGGCCTAAGGGTCTCATGAGCTCGCACACAGACAGCAGCCCTGCTACTGCCCATGTAACACACGCTGCAGGTTCCCCACCTCACCTGGGCGGGGGACGGGTCATCTGACTCCAAAGCTGGGGCAGGGCTGGGATGACCCTGGGCATCCGCGTTTACTCCCAGGGGATCCATCCTGCCCCCACTGCCCCCACCACAGGCTCCAGACAGTGGCTTCATACCCCCCCACCCCCACTCCCCACCTTCCTCACGCCCTCTTGTGCCTTCTGTCTCACTGCATCCAGTGTCTACAGTGAGGAGCAGCAGGAAGTGCTGGCGGGCTCGGCCTCCAGCAGGCACCCAAGTGGTAGGAGGCAGGGAGCCACAGAGAGAAAAGCCAGGCTGTGCAGCTAGGCGGTGACCCCAACATTTCCAGGAGAAGATGTCCCCAGGACCCCTGCCAGACCTCCATGGGGTCCCGCCGACCCCTTGGGCCCATTTTCTCTGTGGAAGTTCTTTCTCTCATCCGGCCTTACTCTCTCTTCTCAGATCGCCCAACAATTTCCTCGGTCTCTCTCCTCAGTGAGGTTAAACCACAACCGGCAGCCTTTTTGAGGAAGGCCTCTGGGCACCTGGAGATGGGGTCCAGTCTCCCTCGCCACCCCTGCCCGGCGCCACACCCCAGGCCCCTGCGGACCACACACCCAAGTTCCTGCCACGACAACACCTCCGTGTCTGGGCTCACTGAGGTCGGTGCTGCTGCTCCCATCACTGCTCCACGAACTGGCCCAAGCCCTGCAGCGGGCCGTTCGGAGCCGGGATGTGGCACCAGGTTTGCAGTGCTCTGGAGCCCATGCTCTCAGCCACCGCATGACAGCGCCTCCTCACCTGTCACTCGTTCCAGAGACACTGACGAGCATCTCTGGGAGGCCAGACCCTCTGCTGGTGCTGAGGACGCACCCACAGACAGGCAGAGGGGGACGAGCCCCTGTGTGCTCACACCCAGGCCCACCTGGCGCCTTGTGCCAGCTCTTTTCTCCCGGGGCTTTGGGAGATCAAGGGCTGAGGGTTCGGTGTGATTCAGTACCATCAACTCCAACCCCAGCCAAAGAGGCACAATATTTGAGGCAACCAACACGCTCTTCGGGCAAACGGATGGTGCGGGCCTCAGGCCTCCCTGGGCGTCTCCTGTGGCTCCCTACCTGGGAGGGGGTCCTCACCTGGGATCGTTCCCTCTCACCCGGTTAGTGCTCACCTCTTTCTCAGGTTTTCTCCCGAGGAAGCCCACCCGAGTAGCCCCTGGGTCCCTGTCCCCCGCGATTGTAGTTCTCCTCAGGAGCCCTAGTACCCGTGTCCCTGGATGACCGGGGTTTGGAGTCAGGTCCTGCTCGCCCTTTGGAATGCCCGCGGCTGCCCCCGGGGCACCGCACGGTGTTGCGCACGCGGTCGGCTCTCATGGGTGTCTGTGGAATGTCAGTTGAATGCGTAACTCGGGTTGGAAAGCTGGGAGGAGTAAGCGCAGGTAGAAGGAAAGAAACGCAGAGAACAAACGTTGGCTTGTGGTCGCTGGGCCTTTCCCCATCTAGGAATTGCTCGGCCCACACAGGAATGTCACAGGTTTGGAACCCTCCCTCCACCCCCTCTGCCCCCGCCTGGGTGGGGCAGCCGCTCCCTGCATCTGAGATCCTCTGCAGCTCTTCTCAAGGACCCCCACAAACAGCAGCTCCCCACTCTCCTCCTCGCGACAGCAAGGGACGGTCTTTGCTTTAGGGATGTTCTTTGAGTCTGACCTCTATGTTTTCTATGCCATTTTTATGCCCCCTTTCCCTCTGCTCTTGAACACAAACCAGCACTATCAGGAGCTGGACAGGAGCTTACAGAGGATCTGAGAAAGTAGCTTTCACGTCTTTTTTTTTTTTCCTAAGCAGGAAAATCCAAAAAATCAGAATTGGAAGCCTAAAACATGAAACCAATTAAAGGGGAGCACCTCTGATTGATGTGGGGGTAGGAGCCCTCCCAGGGCACCCCCAAGAGCTTCGGGAAACCCAATGTGAAAACCAATGGTCAGATCTAAGTGAGACACTTTATGGGTGAGAAAATCCAGAGGAGGGGAGTGACCTGCCCAGCCAGGACCGCAGCTCACGCTTTTCCCGTCCTGAAGTTCACAGCCAACGCGGTTGGACCTCGTGAGAATGATGGCGTTGGGGTGCTTGCAGTTGTACTTTTTAAAAAGTATGTTCCAGGGTCATTTGGGAGCTGTGTTCTGTGCTTCCTCCTTTATGATAGCTGGCACTTGGACATGCCCAAGGACTCAATCAGAAATTGGCAGAGGACGTTAGACAAACATGTCTCACAAATCTCTAAATCTTTGAACAAAAATGGTCATCACATTTTTGCAAACATTTCCACAGAGGGCTGCAGAGTTGCCCATCTTTTTTGTGTTATTTGCTTATTTGTTGCCTTTGGAGTGCAAACCACCCGATAGCAGGAAAGATCCGATTGGAATGAGAAACGGTGACGTCCTCTGGGCTGGGATTCGTTCAGCCTCTGGGCCTCGGGGACCTGGAGATTTTCGTGGAACCAGTTTCCTTGGGATTGTTCACATAATCCTCTAATTGGAGCATTGCTAACATGATCCTCTGAGGGAGCACATTCCTAAGGACCAGGGAGAGGGTCTAGACCCCTTCTTGGATTTCCCACAAACCACACACTCTCTACCCCACACCCTCACCTACCCTACACCTTCCGAGGCCCCCAGGCCCAGAGCAGGGGAGTGTGAAGTGTCTCAGGTGCATGGGGTCGGTGGGCTGGACTGTAACAGCACTTACGGATCATCCATCTTCCATGTGCTACCCTCAGAACATGCGTCAATACAGTCCTGTTTGGGGGACATTTATTAAGCTTCCTGTATGTCCCAGGCACTGTGCTCGTTCACCTAATCCTGACAACAAGGAGTGACAATATTGTTATCTCTGTTTTGTAAATGAGAACACTGATTTTTCAGAGGCACCGAAAAATAGTTAGTCTGAGCCAACTATTATTTCACTTAATATGTGCATGTATCAGTAATCTAATACTAATAATGGTTAACTCGTATTGAGTGTTCACTGTGTTCTAAGACAGTGGTTCTCAACCTTTCTAATGCCGCGACCCTTTAATATAGTTCCTCCTGTTGTGGTGACCCCCAACCATAAAATTATTTTCGTTGCTACTTCATAACTGTAATTTTGCTACTGTTAATGAATTGTAATGTAAATATCTGTTTTCCGATGGTCTTAGGCTCTACAGCAGCGGTTCTCAACCTGTGGGTCTCAACCTAAGAGTTTCACATGTATAAACTCTTCTAACCCTCACATTGAAATTGAGTATTATTATCATCCTCGTTGTTGTTTTTTAATTGATTCCAGGGACAGGAAGGGAGAGGGAGAAAGCGATAGAAACATCAGTGATGAGAGAGCATCATAGATCGGCTGCCTCCTATACTCCCCCTATTGGGGATCGAGCACATAATCCAGGCATGTGCGCTGTCTGGGAATCGAACATTGACCTCTTGGTTCATAGGTTGACACTCAACCATTGAGCGACTCCAGCCAGGCTCATCCCCGTTTTATAGATGGGAAAACTGAGGCGCAGAATGGTTAAGAATCTTGCCCAAGGTTACTCAGCCGTCAGCCTCATCACCCGTTTCCGGTAGTCTCAGTTCAGTTCAAGCATCAATCGTGTTTCTTCTACCATCCAGGGAAACAATACAGAGAGTGGTTAAAAGCATGGACTTAGGAGTCAGCCAAGTTTGGATTCAAATTCTAGGTCTAACCCAGATGGGCTATGTGAATATGGGAAAGTGCGTTGGCTCTCCATTGCTACGTAACAAACCACCCCAGCCTTTGGCTGCTTGAAACAGCAACTATTATCTCCCAGTGGCTGTGGGTCAGGGATGTGAGAGGAGCTTTGCTGGATGTCTGTCCGGCTCAGCGTCTCTCCCAGGGCTGCCATCAAGGTGTCACCGAGGCTGTGTCAGCTCAAGGCTCCACTGGGAAAGGACTGCTTCCAAGTTCCCTGGCATGTCCCTCCCCCAGGCTGCCTCCTTCAGGGCCCGGCAGCGGCTCCCCTCAGGGCGCGGGTCCGAGGGACAGCGAGAGGGAGCACCCGAGATGGAAGCCACTGTGGCTTTAGAACCCAGTCTCAGAAGCGACATTCTGTGCTCACTTCGGCAGCACATATAAAGTTGGAAAGATTTAGAGAAGATTAGCATGGCCCCTGTGCAAGGATGACATGCCAATTCATGAAGCGTTCCATTAAAAAAAAAAGAAGTGGCATTCCATTATTTCTACCCTATTCTATTATTTCTACCCTATCCTCTATTAGAAGTGAGGCACAAAGCCCAGCCCACACTGGAATGTAGGGATGGACAGGAGGGGAGAGGCCGGGCCACCCCAGACGCTGCCCACCACGGCCAGTCACTTATACTCTCAGCCTCAGTTCCCTAGTCATAAAATGGGCATTATAATAATATTTACCCCAGGAGTTCTTCTAAGGCCTCAGCGATGATGCCTACAGAAGAAATTGGAACACTGCCCAGCAGAGTGAATGCTCAGTAAGTATTGATCACTATCCCCACCGAGGCCAAGCTACTTGTGGGAAGGGATGCTGCCTCTTTCTTGATGGCATCTGTCCCTTCAATGCCCGCCTAGAGCAGTACCTGGCACTTCCTCTCACTCCACGGCTGCCAGGCACTGAGGGTGACAGTGCAGGAAGCGGCATGAAGGAGGCAGTGAGCACGCTGCTCATGCCATTCCCAAGACCTATGGGAAGGGCCTCCCCCGAAAACGCCAGGAATGTCCTCTGTGAGTCCGTCAGGGGGCAAGGGTCAAGAGTGACCAAGGTTCTGGTCCCTGCTGACTCTCTACTTCACCCAGAGATGGTCGAGCAGGGAAGGTTACCACTGGGGGCTGGTCCTGGGTGTGAATCCAGCCCTGTTCCTGTAGGCCCTGGCTTGGCAGATCCCCCAGACACTGGCCGGGCCCTCTCAGAAGGGGCTGGCACAAGGGCAAGGACAAGTTCCAGAATCCTGGGCCACCCACATGTGGCGACAGTAACTGTTTGTGGCTCCCTGAGGCTTGTCATCAAGGAACAACATGTTGCCCTCTAGGGTGCTTGGCAGTGGTGGCAGCTGCTTGGCAGTTCCAGTCCAGAGCTCAGGGGAAGGAGCAGAGGGACAGGGAGGGAGCGAGCCAAGTCCTTGGCGAAGGACCACGAGCCCAGCCGGCTGCAGAGCAGGAAGAGACCAAGCACAGTAGAGAAGCAACAGGCGGGGCTGGAAGGACACAGGCTGTGGAGACGGGGCGGGCTCAGGGCGCAGCCACTCGTCTGCCAGTGACTGGACAGGCTGCTTCACTTCTCTCCATCTCTGGCGCCTCGTCCACAAAATGACCTTCCATCTCGCATGGAGGTCGTGAGAAACAGCAGGACACAGGTGCAGGGCCTGGCACACAGTAGGTGCTCCCTGAATGGAACCATCGCTCTTATCAGCACAGTAGGTGTTCCATAAATGGAACCATCATTCTCAGGGTGAGAGGGTGCTTAGAGAGAGAGAGAGATGGAAGGTGGCCTGTTTTGGTTTGGAAATTTTATTGAAGTGTGATACACATAAAAAAGTGCCCGTATCCTCAGTGTTCAGCAAGATGCAATCCCACAAAGTGAATCCACATGTGTAACCAGCATGTCATCAAGTAACAAAACGTGACCAACACCCCGGAAATCCACTTCCTGTTCCCTTCCAGTTCTCTGCGCGGAGAACCACGAAGCTAACATCTAAGGTCCCGTTTCTGTGCTTTGTTTAGGTGGAGTGAATGGTGGGCCCTCTTTTTTGTCTGCCCCTCTCGGCTCAGCACGGTGTGGCTACAGCACTCACCCACGCTGCTGCACGTGCTTGGAGTCGGCTGCTTCGCGTTTCGTTGTGTAAACGTCCAACTTATTTGTTCATTCTATCGTGGATGGGTCTTTGGTGCCATGAACATTCTCATCGATTTTTTTATTTGATGGATTTAGGATGGAATTGCTGGGCCAGAGGTCATCCAAACTTACAGCTTTAGGAGGTACTACCTCACAGCTTCCAAAGTGTGTGCTGACATACACACCACCCGCCCAGGGTCCCCTCACACCCCTGTGCCCACTTGGGGCTGTCACTGTTTCTCATTTTAGTCATTCCAGTAGGTGGGAGAGGTGCTTTTAACTGTGGGTTTAATTTGCATCTCTGATGTATAATGGGGAGGAGCACCTCTTCCTAGCGTTATTGGACATTTGGGTATGAACGTAATTGTCTAATTTCTGTCCTTGATGGGGCTCCTCTAGAGAACTGAATCCACAGAATTGCCGGTTAAAACAAATCATACTATCACCTGTGACAGATAGTGAGCCTGATTCAAGCAGCTCCATCGACGTTTCATAGCTCCAGGTCCCCACAGGACCCGCCCTCTGCCAGGGAGGGAGGGGTGCTGGCGTGAGGCTGGCATGAAGCCATGCATGCCCTTGTGCTGCTGTTTCTCCTGACGAGCTCAGGGGGTCAAGATATTGGGTTCTCCTGGGGTGGCCGTCGCAGAGGTCCAGGCCCAGGTACAGACACAGGTCCCTCCAATTGAGGTGGAGCACATGGACCAGGCTGAGGGATGTGGCCCTGGAGCGGCAGACAGGACAGTGGCTTCCGGGCTCCCCAGGTTCCTGACCAAGCAGAGATGGCAGAACTCTTGGCAGGCCAGTCCTGTCATATTTGGGTAAGGTGACCAGATAGTCCCGCTTTTGGCAGGACAAAACCGATTTTTAACAATTTGTCCCGCGTCCCACGGCGTTTTAAAAAAGTCCCTATTTTTGGAAAGAATCTTTCCTTACATTTGGGGGGCAATCCCAGAAACCCTGTCTCCATCGGTTCCACCAGCCCAGCCTCCTAGTGATTTTGTAAAGTCCTGATTCCCTGCATTAATTTCTGTTCTGCTTAAAATAGCTGGAGTGATTGCTATACCTTTAATTAAACCCTGACTGACACGTTGTGATATACTGATGCCGCCATTTTGTGGGGGAAAATATCTATAATAATAAAAGTGTAATGTGCTAATTAGACCGGACGTCCTTCCGGACGACCTTCCAGACAAAGCCATGGCGGCGGGGGGCCGAGGCAGAGGCAGCCGCAGCCACGGCGGGGGGCTGAGCCCCTTGCATGAATTTTGTGCATTGGGCCTCTAATATAAATCCCAAAAAAGTGAAGACCATACTTCTAAAATAAAAGGATAATTTCTTAAATTTTATTAAATCAGTCCCATTGAAAGCCCATTTTCCATTTCTCATTTTGCTAGTAGAAATTTCAACACAGGACACGGCACATCTAGGAGAATGGCTAAAACAAACTAATGGGCTCTAAAGGAAGAAGTGAGCTTAGAAGAGGAATTAAAAGAGAAAACATAGAGTGGCCCCTAAATGGGGCATGAGGACGTTGTGAACTGCCACTTAGCGACATTAAACCATCATGCTGGGAGTGACGTGACCCTGCACCAGTGTCTACGGAACACGTTCAAAATGCCACAAACAGTATTATTCCATGGGCTCCTTCACCCTGACCCCGAGCTAAGGGTCAAGGAGAGCTCTGATGAGGCAGCATATTGGGCAGGAGCCGGGGCCCAGGAAATAATTTGAGTGCTCATTAGTAAGATGTGAAGAGTTATCTGCATTTAGATGGTAATGACGGAATTCAGGGAAAACAGCTGGAATGAGGAGCTGTCCAAGAGGCCAGGCAGGCAATCCGGGAATGGGGGTGGGGAGTGGGGTCGGAGGGAGGGCCTTGCTGGGGGACTTGGGATCCAGGAGGGTCTTTGCTCAACTGCAGCTCCATGGTTGCAAGGCCTCAGTGAGGAAGCCTGGCTGGGCGAGGACATCTCCAGGCTAAGAGTTGGGTGAGGGTCTGTGGCAGTGGCAGCAGTTGGTGATGAGTGTGTGGTGTGGGGGTGGGGGTGGGTATGGGGTGGGTAGTAGACTCCAGCTGGTAGGGACAGGGAGAGGGATGGAACTCTAGAGATGAAAGCACCTTGGTCCCCTCTGGCCCAGCAATGTGAAGTGATGCGTGCGCTCTCTCTCTCTCTCTCTCTCTCTCTCTCTCTCTCTCTCTCTCCCTCCCGTTCTCTTTCTCTCTCTCCCTATCTCTCTCTGTCTCCCTCTCTCTCCCTTTTAAACAGTGTAGAGTGTAAATTTTCAAATAGACACAAAACCACCTATCATCCCCCGGTGACAATAATCATCACTTCATCAGCCCAGTGATTTTTAAGCTGTGTTAGCATCTATCCTCTGCTCAAGTACAATTTTATGTATGTGTAGCTGAATGAGATTATGACATACTTACTTATGTTTTCCCCCTTATTCCTTTATCCCATTCAAGCAGCCGTTAGGAGAATGAGCAATGCTTGGGAGAACTTACCGGGTTTGCCGGGGAGGTAAGAGAGCGGGGAGGATTTGCATTCCTTCACTAGGGCTGCAAACAAAACACCAGGAGCCGAGTGGCTTAGACACAGAAACATGTTGTCTGCCAGTTCTGGAGGCTGGCGGTCTGAGGTCCAGGTGTCAGCAGGGCTGGTTCTCTCCGAGGCTGTGAGGGAAGGCCCTGTCCCGGCTCTCTTCTCTGCTTATAGATGCCGGTCTTCCCTCCATCTCTTCACATCGTCTTCCCTCTGTGCCTGTCTGTGTCCACATTTCTTCTTCTACGAACACCAGTCATTTGGATGAGGGCCCACCCGCATTTAACTTGATTATCTCTGTAAAGAGCCTCTCTCCACGTAAGGCCACGTTTGGAGGTAGGAGGGGTTAGAATTCCAATGTATCTTTTTGGTGGGACACAACTCAATCCAGAACAGGGACTCACTGGCATAGCCGGAATGAATGCTTTAAAGAAACGCAAAAGGAAATCCACCCTCCACGTCCCCGCCCCACCCCAGGCTAGGAAGGGTTTCCCCAGGACGGAGGGTGGGCTTAGGAACGGGGACTTGGAACGAGGAAGAGTAAGGCAGAGGGGACATTGGTCAGATCCCAAAGGCCCCCGTGTCCCAAGATGGGCACAGAATCGGCAGAGACAGCGGGACCCACAGGCACCTCTGGGCAGAGGGGTGGTTGGTTGGTGGGGACACCTGTGTCCCTGAAGTGAGGCGTTATCTGAAAAGGGCACTGCAGGAATATTCAGGGTGAATATTTCATCCAGCTCCTGGGAATGGGTCCTAGGAGTCAGAAAACAAGTTAGAAATTTAGAAAACTGAGGAATTGATATTTTCTGTACCTCCCCAAGTTTGACAACTGAGAGTTATATCTGCCAAACATAAAGCAGATAAAAGCAGGACTGTTCTAGGTGGAGCTCCGCCCGAATCTTGGCTCCCCCACTCCTTGCAGCATCCCAAGGCAATCCAGGAGGTTTAGGGATCCGGGAAACTCAGTTTGAAAACACTTAGTGTTCACCCTCCCCCTTGTTGAGCACACAGGACACAGAGGCTAGAAGAGGGAAGACCTGGCTGTGGGGTGGGGGGGTTGGGGGGGGCACATGGCCGCTCGCAGCAGAGCCAGACCTGAACCCAGGTCTCCTGGTTTCCACCACACACTTCCCGGGGGCTTCCTCAGAGATTTCCCAGATAGACAGCGGGGTCCCTGCGCGACCTGAAGTGGTCCCGGAGCCACTCGCTGGGACCTTGTCAGGTTTTTGTTTTAGCCCTTCTAACAGGTGTGTAGTGGCCCGTGTTCCTTCGACACGTGCCTGCTCATCTTTGAGGACACTTTGCTTTCTAGCCTAGTGAGGCGCTCCAGGTTCACCTTGTCCTGTCCGTGTCCCACAGAATTATCTCTGAGTAAGCTGTTAATCCCCGGCTCTAGTTGAGTTTGACTAGCAGTTTCACGAGAAGAGGATTTGGGACACTATGATGGGTTAGGGCAGTGGAGCCGAGCCACATGCGGCTCGCGAGCCGCAGTTTGCCGACCACTGGGTTAGGGGTAAACCATAAAAAAGCACTTCTCTAATGTAGATTGGTTGTTCAGCAGTCAGATCATTCCCAGAGACTTGGATGATTCCCAGGTGCAGAAATGCCTGAGACCTTCCCCCTTGAATTTGTCTTCAGCATCTTTTATTACATTCCTCTCTGCTCCAATGCGTTAGATTGTTCTCTGTAATTAACCCTCACCAACCGGGGTGGTGGCAAGCAGGAAATGAGAAGCTGAGGTTGGACAGCTGATCGGTTGGATTTGAAGGCATCAGTGGTCCTGTTATCACCAGGATATAGTACTCTGGAAGTCCATGTCCCACAATGACAATAGTTGTCACCTACAGTGAAGGGAAGGCTTTGGAGGACCGAGTGGCTGCTGAGATAAAACACTGTGGTGAGAATAAGGAATATGAAACCTGGGGAGTGGGCTGGCTGCTTCAAACTACACAGAGTATTTAAGGAAAGAAATAACCTCAGAGGGTTTTTCTTCCTTTTTTTTTTTAATGGCTTTAATATAGTGTCAGATGGTCATTAGACTTAACTAGTGATCACTTCATAAGCTCTATAAATGTCTACTCACTATGTTTTACACCTGAAACTAATATAATATCGTATGTCAATTAAAGTGGAAAAAAATGTTTTAAAAATAACTTTGTCGCCCAGCCAGCATGGCTCAGTGGTTGAGCGTCGGCCTATGAACCTGGAGGTCACAGTTTGATCCCCAGTTTGGGGCGTGTGGGAGGCAGCTGATCGATGATTCTCTCTCATCATTGATGTTTCTATCTCTCTCTCCCTCTACCAAATCAATAAAATATATTTAAAAATAATAATAAATAGCTTTATTGTCAATATGGCTATGTATATTGACATACAATAAATGGCATATATTTAAAATGTACAATTTCACATTTTAACATACACACACACACAAATACATACCTGTGACACCATCACAAGACCATGTACATCCGTTACTGACAAGTGTCCATGTGCCCCTTTGTAATCAATCCTTCTTCCTCTTCCTTTCCCCTTGCCATTCGCAGGTAACCACAGATTTGCTTTCTTCCACTATAGGTTAATTTGCATTTTCTAGAATTTTTAATAAATGGAAGCATACAGTATTACTCACTTTTATTTATTTATTTATTTATTTATTTATTTATTTATTTATTTATTTTAAAACTTTTGTAGGGAGAGGAAGAGAGAGAAACATCAATGTGGGAGAGAAGCATCAACCGGCTGCTTCCTGCATGCCCCCTACTGGGGATCAAGCCTGCAACCTTGGCATGTAACCTGACCAGGAATAGATCCTCTGGTGTATGGGACAATGTTCAACCAACTGAGCCACACTGGCCAGGGCTATACTCACTTTTGTCTGGCAGTATAACCACAGAATATAAATTATCCTCAGGATAATTATTACAACCATTTTGAGGTTTATTCATGTTGTTGAATGTGTCAATAGTTCATCCCCTTTTATTGAGTAGTATTCTATTGCATGGATATACAAACATTTATCTATTCACTTGTTGATGAATATTTGGATTGTTTCTAGTTATGAGCAAAGCTACTATGAACATTAATGTACAAGTCCTTGTGTGGAAATATGGTTATAGGCTTTCATTTTTCTTGGGTAAACACCTAGGAGTGAAATTGATGGATTACACGGTACATGTAACTTTTTAAGAAACTGCCTGGCTGTTTCCCTGCGGTTATACCGCTTCACATCCACCAGCAGTGGGAGTTGCAGTTGCTCCATATCCTGTTTGACACTTGGTGTGATTGCTCTTTAATTGTAGCCATCTAGTAGGTCTACAGAGGTATCTCGTGATTTTAATTTGCTTTTTCCTAATGATGAATGATGCTGAGGATCCTTTCATGTCCTTATGTGTTATCTATATATTTTCACCTATTTTTGATTACGTGTCTGTTCAAATCTCTTGCCCGTTTTTATTGGGTTGTTTTCTCATTACTGAGTCTAGAGTTCTCTTAGAGCATCCACATCCTTTATCACATGGGTTATTTGCAAATAATGTCTCCCAGTCTGTGGCTTGTATTTTCATTCATTTAACAGTGTCTTTTGAGGAGTTCTTAATTTTGTGAAGTCCAATTTAATAAAAGCATTTTAAAATAATAATTTTACTTTTGGTGTTATATCAAAGAAATCATTGTGACTTTGAGTCACAAAAGCTTTCTCCTGTGTACTTTTCTTGTCAGTTTTAAGTTTTACATTTAGGTCTATGATACATTTTGAGTTAATTTTTGCTATGTATGGTGTGAGGCTGGAGTTGTCAAACTTTTTTAAAGGATCAGATAGTAAAGACTTTAGGCTTTGAAAGCCATCCAATGTTGGTAACTACTCAACTCTTGTCATGTAGAGCAAAAGCAGGCTGAGACAATAAATAAATGAGTGTGCCTGTTTCAACAAAACTTTATTTATAAAAACAGGTAGTGGGAACATTTGGCCCGCTGATCAGAGTTTGCTGACTCCTTCTTTAAATCTGCAAACACCACTAAAACGCCCTTGGCAACAGAAACAGCCCCATCCATCCCCATCTGTCGAGTCTGGTCCCACCTTGCTTAAAAATCCTTGTGACTTCATCTGAGGTAAGTACCTTGAAAAGGAATGACAATTTTCTCACGCCTCTCCCCTACCTGTCTGCCCCCAGAGGACCACGTACAAAGCCTGACTCAGGAAGAGGTATCTACATGCCAGAATCTCAGGTGGACAAAGCAACCTGTTAGGTCATTCAACTTCTTCATATTATCTGCTTGTTTGGGGTTGACAAGAAAGGATCAAGAAGGTTAGGCCAAATTCTGCCCCTAATGCTGTAAGATATTGATCAAGTCACTGTACTTCTTCCTCTGCATCCCCATCTGTGGTGAGAAGAAAAAAAAAAGATTTCTCCCAACACGCTCAATGTCATTGAGCAGGTAAGACGAAGACAGTACATTTCTTACCCCTCTGGTTTGCTCTCTACCAGACAATTCCAAAGCTGCCTTCTCCTTGAATCGTTTTTAAAAACTGCTTTTTTAAAAAAAGCACTATACAAATGCAAGGTATTGCTACCATTTTCTCTTTTTAAGTAATTCTAGAAAGCCCTACCCGAGGATTTCACAATCTGTCCCTGTCCCTTGGTGCCTCTGCCTGTTGCCAGGGAGAGAGATTATCCCGGCTTGGGGAAGGTCAGCCAGCCCCAGCACGATCTCTAACACGGCGTGGCTTGCCAGCCCACAGATTCAAAGCCAGTGACACAGAGACTGGACAAGACCACTCCAAGGCCAAACAGAGTGGCCGCTGAGAAGAGAACACTCAGCACCACTCAAGCGTCTCACAGGCCTCTAATCACCACCCACGCCGCAGGAGGGCACAGACAGGCTGCGGGCTGTCAGAATCCCGACAGAGGGGCTGTCTTTGAGAACAGAGCCGTATCTGCAGGGCCCCGGGGGCCCTGCTTTGAACACGGCAGAGATGAAAGAGCAGATCTCCCAGACTACAGAGGAGCTGGTACACACCCCGCACAGACATAAAAGTATGTATCGCAGTCATCTATAAATGTATGCAAGAGCCTGAGACCCAGCCATGTGCCTCCTTCCATGCTAACCTCTTAAATGAACATCTGAATTTCTGAAGAAGTAATTTGTTAAATCGCTATTATTAAGAACGACTCCCATTTTATGTAAGGGTGAATAATTTAAGAAGATTTCACACCATTGTCTGATCCTCCAGTCGTGAAGTGGGGTAGCAGAGCACTGTTATCCTTCCAGTTCAGAGAGGCGAAGCGACTTGTGACTTGTTCAACATCCCGTAGCTAGAAAGTGGGAGAGCTGGTGTGGCGCCTCTGGTATTCTGACCCCAAGCCTGGAGCTCTTCCCCTCAGTCCTTCTCTGGGTTGAGTGGAAAGACTTTTCTTATCAGGTGGGACGCCTTGGGAAGGAGGCACCGGCGGAAAGGAGAGGTGAGCTGACTGATGCAGGATGCCAGTTCAGCGGTCCTGCCTACCAACACGGAGACAGCTCTTAGGGGCAGATCATCCTTCCCAGCCCCCAGCCCTCCTCTTACCTGACCACATTGTTCCAGGCTTATAAGTGAGTATTGTGTTTTCTTTACAAAAGGATTCACCAGAGAGAGCTTTGAATAGTAATCTCCCCAAGGGCATCTAAAATAGGGTTCAAACCATAAGAATGATATATAAACACAATTTGGGGAGACATCAGTATGTTGTACAAGGTCCATATGTAGTCAATTCCATGTGCAGATAGATAGCCACTGGGGTCATTTAAGACAAGGGGTGGGAGAAAATGACTTCTGAAGAGTATGGGTGTGCTGGTCTCTGACTCTCTCCTATGCTCAATAAAGAGGCCTCGGACTCAGTGTGTGTGTGTGTGTGTATGTGTGTGTGTGTGTGTGTACACATGGGAGAGGTATATACCTGGTGAGGGAAAGCCTGGCTTTAACTACCAAAGTTGATGTTCAATGATGCTGTCTTCCAAGAAGGTTGCCTTTGACTTTTTCTAATGAAAAATTAATAGGCGCTTGCTTGCCGTTGCCTTTAATTACATTAGCTAGAGATGAGGGTCTGCCAACCGGCATGGCTCTGCTGTCTTCTTGCTGATCTGCTCTCAGCAAAGCCATTGGTTTGGAAGGAGAAATGGCGCCATTTTGGCTGAGCAGCTGAAGAGGCACAGACATCATGGGGTGAAGACTGTACCACATTTTCTGCTAATGGGTGCCCCCCGCCCCCATGATCATTCACCTGATGGAGAAGCTGAAGCAAACACACCTTGGTAGAGCATGGATCAGGATTCTACACCTGTGGGCTGAGGACCCCAAAGGGCCAAGGAGATCTTGAAAGAGGGCCACAAAGCCCTGTCTATAGGCATGACAAGCATGCTCCCTCCACAAATACAGAACCATTTTTCTAACATTTGAAGATGCAATTGGGATTAAAAAAGTATTAATTCATTTAAACTAATTACTAAACTTATAATAGCTTTTTGCCATTATGTGTTTTCTTAACTAAAGGTACATATATACCATGTTGGGGTCCTTGAAAAAAATTCACCTTAAAAATGTGCCGTCAACCAGTAAAAGACCAGGAACTTAAAACTAGGCTGTACCTCCTATCCCTGAAAAGCGGGGCTACCGAAGGAATGTCTCTTTGGACCCTACCTTTCCCCCACTTTTCAACAGCTTCCTTGAGATACAATTTACATTGAGTAAAGTTCATCCACTTGAAGTGTGTAACTCAATAGTTTTTAGTATCATTTCAGAGTTGTGGAACCATCCCCACAATCTTAGAACTGCTTTCACCACCCCATTGTAGTCGTTTAGCAGGTACTCCCCATCCCCATCCCCAGCTCTAGGCAACCACTGATCGTTTTTGTTGTTGTTTCTATTGATTTGCCTCTTTGGGACATTTCCTACAAATAGGATCATGCGATACATGGTCTTTGGTGGCTAGAGGAATGTTTTGAATCCTCACAACTCCATCCAGTCTGTGTATATCTATCTCCTGTGCCTACATTAAGGTCCCTCTCACCCCTTCCAGAAGCCTGTCTCGCCCCCTCCTCTCAGTGGACAGGAATATGTTTCTGCTATTCGTTCACAGCCTCTGGTTTGCAGTGTTCATGAAGCAATAGGCATACGCTGCATGGACCACCTCTGCTGATGCTGTGCTGGTCTCCTGCTTGTTCTGTGAGTTCCTCACCTCTGACTTGGCGGTGGCCTCCTGCTGGCATACTTCTTGAGCTCCCCCTACTCACTTGTGCCCACCACAGTTTACATGTGTTGAAAGAATAAATGACCCATGGGGACATTCCCAGACTTTTAGAAAGAAAGTATCTTGGAGAAAGTGCAAGAAAGCAAGCAAAATCAAGAACAGGAACAAAGATAAAGCGTGGAATGTGGGCATTAGAGTCCAACCTGCCCATCAGGTGGGATCTTGTGATCTTGTGTTGTGTTAATGACTAGAGGGCATGAAAAGGCCCAGGTCGCAAAGGGTCTCCCACTTACTTCTAGCAACAATCAAGAACATATTAGTCACTCCTTTAGCTGAAGGCATTAACCGCCTCCATTAAAATGCAAATGTCAGCACCTGGGAGAGTGGCAGCTCGAGCTATTATCAGCCATCTCCACATCAGTTACAATTTGAGCTCTTCGGATACTGTATTTCCTGCTCTCTGAGGCCCAGAGGTTTGGTGGTGAGTGTAAGGTCTGGGAAAATGTAGGGACAGGTTGCTCTAACCGGTTTGGCTCAGTGGATAGAGCGTCGGCCTACAGACTGAAGGGTCCCAGGTTCGATTCTGGTCAAGGGCATGTACCTTGGTTGCGGGCACATCCCCAGTATGTGCAGGAAGCAGCTGATCGATGTTTCTCTCTCATACATCGATGTTTCTAACTCTCTATCCCTCTCCCTTCCTCTCTGTAAAAAATCAATAAAATATATTTTAAAAACTTAAAAAAAAAATCTAGGTACAGGTTCCCTATGGCCAACTGCGAACTTCTTAGCATCTTTGATTTCCAAGCCAAGGCAGGCAGAGATTAAGAGTAAGAGTGCTGGCCTGGCTGGTGTGGCTCAGTGGTTGAGCGTCGACCTATAAATCAAGAGGTCAGGGCACATGCCCAGGTTTCAGGCTCCATCCCCACTGGGGGCGTTCAGGAGGCAGCTGATCAATTTTGCTCTCTTATCACTGTTTCTATCTCTATCCCTCACCCTTCCTCTCTCTCTAAACTCAATAAAAACATACTTTTAACAAAACAAAACAAAACGAAAGAGTAGGAGGGCTGTAGTCCTTGGTTTCTCCTCAGAGCTCCTGGTGGGGGATGGGCTAGAGTGGAGGATAACTCCCAGGGACCTCAGCCATCTTACCCCAAGGGCTAACACCCTGGCCCCAAGCTTCGGTGGATGACCTACCCTCATGACACTCAGTGCTCCATCCTGTTAGCTCCTTTCTGACTTGGGGATAACAGTAAGTTCGTCTCTCTTAGGAAAGGTAAATCATCTAGTTTGAAGCAAGGGGCTTGCTCTTAAAGTGAAAATGTCCAGAGAGGTTGACACATTTTTGGGAATGGGTGGTTCTTTAAGATTCCTTCACCCTCCAGAGAGCCTTAGGGTTCTTAGAATTAAGTTCATTTTCAACCCCCAGTTCCCAACTGGCTTTCATGTCTGCCTTCCTCCCACTCCAGCCCTTTTCTGGCTCTATTTGCCTTGGGAAATGCTCAGTGGTCCCAAGTGTTCTCTCCTGCCACTCCCTAACACGTCCCCACTCCCAAGCATAAGCAGCTATTCTCATAGTGCCTCCAACCGTGCATTAGTGGGGGATGCCTGTTGATGAGCTCCTTCATACTGACTTCATAGTGACTGATAAGTCCTGGCATAAGTCCTTTAATCCCCCAGGGGTATCTGTATTTATTTTATTGAGGTATAGTTTACATACCATAAAGTTCACCCAGTAGTCAATGCAATTCTATGCTTTTTAGTGTATTTATTGAGTTGTGCAATCATCATGATTTAATCTTTAGAACATTTTCATGACCCCAAAAAAGCCCATTTAGCCATCACCCTCCATTCCTCTCATGGCCATGTGGACCACACTGGACACTGGCTTTGCTGCTAGCTCTGCTGAATCACCAGCTTCACCTTTTCCAGGACTGGTTTAAGGGAAATGAGACTTTGCAAATCCAGAGATGTAATTCTGTTGCCAGAGAAATCAATGGGTCCAATTTCCCTGACACTAGTGGGAGTGGGGTTCTTATGAGATCTTTAAAAAATGAATTTTCTAAGACTTGCATGGGAGAGTGAGTGGTTTTTATTGCCGTGATATTATATTCCTCGGGTTGTAAAGTCCCATTATCCTTACACCAGTTCTTGAAAATATGTAGCTGCCAAAAGTAGGGCCAGTGTCCAGAGTGTCCATTCCATGGTAGAAGTGAGTCCAGTATAGCATTAGGTTAATCACAGATTCTTAGTCCATTGTGTGCAGTCCGCATGGCTGTGGGCCACATGGGCAAGTGCAGAGTGTGCAAGCCCCACAAGCCAGGAGTCAGGTGTGAACAGCAAGAGAGAAAGAGGGGGGGGGGGAAGAGAGAGAGAGAGAGAGAGAGAGAGAGAGAGAGAGAGACTGAGACTCCTTTGTTCAGGAGCTTAAATATCAAATCTTGCTGTGCTTGTAGTGGCCATGCCTATTCTGGCCACTGACTTGTTCCCAGGTGTGACTGACAGATAAGCATCTTCCCAGGTCACCCAGACCTTACTGGGCATACATCTGTTGTCCAGTCCCTTCTCCCACTGATTTGGGGGGAACAGACTTGGAGAATGCTAACTGCAGCTTTCTGGTAAAGCTGTATAAATGGCATGCCTATATTATCTAGTCTTCCCTTTGCTCCTTTCCTGTTATTTAATAACCTGGTTATTATAATGGTATCAATTCCATGCAAATAAAGCTTTCTACCACATCTCATCCTCCAGGGGGAGCCTCTGGAAATGCTTATTCCAGCAGTAACCCAAGAAACCCACTCCCACTAGCAACAGAGAAAGGCCATCCATGCATTTCTCCGATAATATTGTCTCTAGATTTTCCATATCCATTTTTAGGGAAAGATTGTCATTCCAAAGCATGACTATCTCATGGTGGAATTTTAAGCAATGTGGGGGAAGGTAGTTTTAGGCAGTTTAAGAGAATTTTTAGGAGTATTACTGATACCAACTCCTACAAATACTTCTAAATATTCGAAAATTTCCAAAATAGAAATATTCTTCCCAAAAAAGAGCCTGGGGAGTGAATCTATATTTAAAAAAGGGTAATATGCTAATTAGACCAGACATCTTCTGGATGACCTTCTGGACATCCTTCCTAACAAAGCCGGGCCCCAGGTGAAGCCCCCCAGGGTCCCAGGTGCCCTCGGCCTGCCCGGGTGAAGCCACCCGTGGTCCCAGATGCCTACAGCGGCGGCCGGCCTGGGCGAAGCTGCCCGCAGTCCCAGGCACCTGTGGCCAGCCTGAGGGAGGGAAGCCCGGGTCTCGGGTGCAGGGGCCGAGGCAGAGATAGTTAGGGGCGATCGATCAAGCTGGCAGGGGAGCAGTTAGGGGCTATCAGGCAGTCAGGCAGAGGGGTTAGGGGCGATCAGGCAGGCAGGCAGGCAAGCGGTTAGGAGCCAGCGGTCTCGGATTGTGAGAGGGTGCAGGCCGGGCTGAGGGACACCCCCCCATGCACGAATTTTGTGCACCGGGCCTCTAGTAAAGAATAAAGTCCTAAAAGTAACCAAGGCACAAGAGGGAAGATGGCTGGAAAGGTTAAGGGTATCTGTAGATCTAAAAAAAAAAAAAGAAAGAAAAGAAAAAAGAAAAAGCCCTGCTGTGTCCTGGGGTGTGTATCACCTGACCTCTGCAAACAGAGTATGCATTTCAGAGAACAGCCTGAGGTGGCCCTTGGGTCAGCCCCAATCTGATGACAACAGCCGGGTGCACAACCTGGAGATGGTCTAAACCTCTACCCTCTGTTCCTGTGACCTCTGACTCTTTCTTGGTTTTATTCTGACCTTGAGGACTCCTCTTCCATAGAGGGCAACCCCTGGGTTTCCTGGTCAGCCTTCCACAGGTGTCCTCCAGCCAATGGCATCATTCCCATCACCCTGTCATTTTTGGGTTCCACCTACATTTTCTCTGCAATGGTTTGTTTCTCCAATCTAGTTACATCATTGCCTAGGTTTGCTTCCCAAAATATAATGGAGCAGGACACTCCAGTCCCCGAATTCTGGGGCTCTTTATTATCTTTAAACTGAAGCCCATCCTCCTCCACTCAGGGTTTAAGAGCCCAAACCACCTTTCCATCTTCACCCACTTTGCCAGTCCCCATTCCCCTCACACAGCTCAGACTCCATTCTGCTCACTATTCCCCCGAGGTACCATTTGTTTACCCAACAAACAACTACCCAGTACCTCCTATGTGCCAGGCAGCAGGCTAGGCACTGGACACAAGAATGAGTAAGATATCAACTCTGCCCTCAAGGAGCTCTGACTGTGGAGATAGTTCTGAAAACAAGTCAAGATAATACAATGTGACAAGTGCTATAATAGAGATTAAAAAGCAAGGTGTGCTGGGAGCTGAGGGAGAGTGCCTGACAGCCCAGAGGGTGGGGAGGGAGGAGGGGGAGGACATTAGAGAGGGTTTCACAGAGGGGCTATACATTTGATTTGTGGTAATTTCTGCTGAGGCAAAGTGCAGTTCAGGGTGGGCAGATGACATGGAGAAGTGAACAGCGGAAGCTGGCAGGTAAGAGGCTGTTTCAAGGACAGTTTTCAGTAGAGTATGTGACACTGATGATCCTCAGATGGGGGAAAAGTGGAGGACACATTAGAAGGCCAGGAGGGAAGAGAAGGGAGAGTGGTAATTGTCCCGGTGAGAAGGGAGGGGGGAGGATCTGGGTACAGGTAGTAGCCAGAGATTGTGGAAGAAGAGACATGTGAAAGCCAAGGGCAAGGAGGCAGGACTCAGGAACTGGGGTAGGAGGGGAGGAGGGATCACCACTCTAATATCAGGGAGTGTCCAGGATGGTAATTCCATCCATGGAGAGGAAACAGAGGGAGGAGCAAGCGTTAGTTTTGTTGGGAGATGACTTTAGTTTTAGAAAATGGAATCTGAGGATCTGGTGGGCACCAAGGATCCATGGGGAGCTCTCCAGTGGGCAGGGGGATGCTTGGAACTGGGAAGGGAGGCAGGGGCTGAAGATATAGATTTCAGAAATCACTTAGAGAAAAAAAATTGTTTATCCTTTGACTCAGCAATTCTACTTGTAGGAATTTCTCCTAAGAATATAATTAAAGATATGTGTGAAGGTTTATCTACAAAAATGCTCACTGTTTAATAACAGTGAAAGAGTGGAAACTTTATAAACTGCTATGACAATGAAAAAGGAAAAACAGTAGGGGGTTGGTTAAATAAATTACAACATATTCTTGCAATGGAATTCTGTTCAAACGATAAATGAATATTATTAGGTGAATGCTTATGGACATGAAAAGCATCCACAATTTTTGCTAAGTAGAAAAAAGCAGATTCTAAAACAACTAGTAGAGTAACATCCCACTTCTCTCTCTCTCTCTCTCTCTCTCTCTCTCTCTCTTTAGTTTTCTTACATTTAATCATACATGACTTTTGTTCAGAGATAGTGGTTATTTAAAAAATTGAATAAAATTAAAAGGAATGACCTAACAAGGACTCAGGGAATGAGAAGGTTCAAGGGTGGAAACCAATCACCTTGCTGCATCTGTCCATGGATTGCCTGTCCTGAGTATCTCTCCCATATCATATTTGCTACATGGCTACATGGTGGAGTACAAGTAGCAGGCTACCAACTGTGGGCCTTGGGCAAACTTTTTGATTCTCTAGTTCTGTTTTCTCGTGTTTATTTATTTTTTAAACATATTTTTATTTATTTCAGAGAGGAAGGAAGTGGGAGAGAGAGAAACATCAATGATGAGAGAATCATTGATTGGCTGCCTCCTGCAGGCCCCACACTGGGGATCCAGCCAGTGTAACCCAGGCATGTGCCCTGACCGGGAATGGAACCAGGACCTCCTGGTTCATAGGTTGACGCTCTACCACTGAGCCACGCTTCTCATGTTTATAGTAAGGAGAATAACACCATCCTCAAAATGGTTCTATGATAATAAAACATTTAGACATATAGTAGCTACTTAACAAATATTAGTCCCTTTTCCCTTTCTTTTTACTCATTTTTCCTTGCTAGGCCCAGGTTCGACCTCCAGAGGTTTTTTTGGCCCTCACAATGGGAATTAATAACTCTTCTCCCGAACCCCGAAAGTGCTTTGTTTGGACCTCTGTTGAACACTGACGGGATGATGCTCTGAACTGAGTTAGTGCTATCTGGTCTCCCCTGACTGTAGCTACAGTTGGGTCAGCTATCCCTGTAGCACCCAGCACATAGGGGGTGCTCTATGAATGTTTGTTGACTACATTCATGGTGCTTTTATGACTTAGCTAATCACGGGTTACTCAAAGGCTGGATTACTCAAGGGTTAGTTGATTCAGATCTCTTGGAATTTTTCTCCCAATTTTTAACCCTGGCAAGGTTTATCTTCCAATCTGCAGAAAGATGACCAGCAGAGAGTGAAAGTGCGGCTCACTCATACCTCTAGGCTCCTCTCAGAAGCTCTGCAGAGAGCAGGATGAAGGGGAGTAAAGGGAAGGTTGTTTGTGGTTCCCCCACCCTCTGTGTTTAGACTGCCAGAACTTTCATCAGGACAGCTTAGGGGCAAGGGGAATTGGATGGGTGTATCATTCCACAGGCCTGGGCCCTTTGTGACCCTAAGTCCTTCTCTCCACCCCTGCCTCTTCGATGCTGGTCATTCTCTGCTCCCCCTCTGTCACCCGTCTAGCGGAGGCTCTACTTGGCTCTGGTGCCTACGCTTCCCCACCACACCTTGCGAGGTAGGTGAAGCAGCTTGGTGCTGGCAGACGATCTTCCGGTTGCAAGTTCGGAGACCTGTGTGACCCGCGGAAAGTTGGTTAAGCTCTTGAAGCCTCCGTTTCTGCATCTAGGAACTGGGAATAATCACACGGGCCTGTCCCGGTCACATGCCGGGGTGGTTGAGGGAAATCAAATGAGATTTTTAAAAAGCATACACTGGTAAAGAGCTCTACATAAACGCCAGGTGTTCCTACTGCTGTCTGCGGGGCTCCCTCTCGGTACCTACCGACCAAAGGGGTCCTGCCCGCCCCGCCCTGGCTGCACCGGCCTCACCCACTGCATCTCCATCTTTTCCGTCATTGTCTTTCTGCGCCTCAGAGATCCTGGGTCTCTCCACCTCCCCCGTACATTTCCGGGCCTGGCTCTTGGGCCCCTCTAGCCCCTCGGGGGACTGTGGTCTCCAGCTCCTGGCAGCAGTCGCTGCCCAGGCGCCCCCCGCCCTGTGCACCCTCCTTTGGCACGGCCACAGGGCCAGAGAATCGCCCAATGGGAGCGCTGGGCTCAAGTCTGACAGCTCAGGAAGCGGCCAATCGAGCCGAGCCAGGGAAGGGGGCGCAGCGCAGGGGCTGAAGTTGGGTTGAATAGGGGGAGGGGGACGAAAGGGGGATACAAAAGAGAGGAGATAGGACTGGGGCACAAAAACCAAGGCGGGGGGTGGGGAGGGCCGCACTCCACCCGGGTCTGGCCAAGGGACCGTGGGCTGGACGCGGCTCCAGGAACCTGAGGGAGGGGGCTCGACGAAAATTTTAGGTGAGAAAGAGGAGCCGGGTTCCACGCGGCCCCGGCGCCGGGCCTGAGAATGCCCACGGGGCGCCGAGGCGGGGGCCGCAGCCCGGCCCGGGGCGGAGGCGACCGCAAGTCCTTGTGAGCCGAGGCCGGAGCGCGCGGGGGGCGGGGAGGCCGCGGGAGGAGGGGATGCGGAGGGCGCTCCCGCGGAGGCAGGCAGGCGAGCAGGGAGGAGCGGCGCGAGCGGCCGGAGCGGAGCAGGGCCCGAGGCGTGCATGGCGCGCCCTGAGCTCGGCTCCCACGGGCCCCTCCGGAGCGCCCCTGGGGCGCAGCGGCTTTTGGGCGGGCCCCTGCCGGCCGGCTGCCTCTGAGTGCCGGCCCTCGATTTCTGGATGCCGTGCTCCCCGGGAGAAGCCCGCCTGCGTCGGGGCAGAACGGCGGCAGCGCTGCGCCGGATTCCGCCCTCCGCCTAGTCCTTCAGCACCCGGCCGCCGTGGGCCCGCCGCCGGCTGCGAGGAGCCTGGAGCTTGCGGAGCCGGCGCGACAGTCCTCCTGGGCCGGCGGGTCCGGGCCAGCTCCGCTTCGTTTTGGGGGAAGAGCGAGGCGAGAGGGGAAGGGCCGCGCTGCAGGAGCCGGTCCTCGCCCCCGCCCCCTGCGCGGACGCGCTGAAGGCTCGGCTGGGCTCGGCTTTCGCGGGGGCACGCTCCCACTCTCGCCGCGGGAGGTGGGGGGGATGCGGGCGACGGCCCCCCCCGGGCTCCAGGACCCTCCCCCCCGGGCTCCGGAGCTGTTGCTCCGCCTGCCGCCCCCTCCCCCGTCCTCTCCACCCTCCATCCCACCTCCCCACCCCTCCTAAGAAAATAATGCTGGCTGGCGCTCGTACCTCCCAGTCGCTCCCAGTCCGCCGCGAGGAAAGGGCACCTGCTAGGTGTCCACGCCGGGACCCCCGCCGAGCCGCCCCAGCCGCCGCCGAACCGCGCGTGCCCCTGGGCTCCGCCAAGGCATAATCTGCGAGCGCCGCGCCCGGGCATTGGCGGTCCCGGGGAGGCGCCGCCTGCAAGGACACCGCTCCGTCCCGCCTCGTCCGCAACTCTGGTCCCCGTCGAGCTCGAGGCGAGCCAGGAGTCCGGACGTCCCTCTGCGCGCGGCGCAGCAGCTCCACCAGTCCCCGCCGCCCCAGCTGGGCGCCAACTCCACCTCGGACCTGGGACTCTCGACTCGGATTCTCAGCCGCTTCTTATCTCGGGGCTGTGCCTACCTCCCAGCTCGCCCTCCTTCTCCGCTCAGGACGGGGGTGCCAAGATGCCCCGCTGCTGCGCAGGGCCCCGGGCCGCCCCCGACGAGTGACCCCAGCCTGGTCCCCTTGCTCGGCCGTCCGCCCTCCCCTTGGAGACCCCCGGCCCGGCCCCCGGGGGAGGAGGCAGAAGACGAGGCCGAGAGGGGGATGTCCGGCTCCAAAAGCGTGAGCCCCCCGGGCTACGCGGCGTTGACAGCGGCGGCACCCGCATCCCGGGGAAGCTCGGAACACCGCTCCGCGTGGGGAGCGGCCGATTCCCGCGCCAATGGCTACCCCCACACCCCCGGGGGTTCGGCCCGCGGCTCCACCAAGAAACCTGGGGGGGCTGTGACCCCGCAGCAGCAGCAGCGCCTGGCCAGCCGCTGGCGCCACGACGACGACGACGAGGAACCTCCGCTGAGTGGCGACGACCCCCTGGTCGGGGGCTTCGGCTTCAGTTTCCGCTCCAAGTCCGCCTGGCAGGAGCGCGGCGGCGACGACTGCGCTCGCGGCAGCCGGCGGCAGCGACGGGGCGCGGCCGGCGGGGGCAGCACCCGGGCGCCCCCTGCGGGCGGCGGCGGCGGCTCGGCGGCCTCCGCGGCCGCAGCGGGAGGGCCAGAGGTGCGCCCCCGCTCGGTGGAGCTGGGCCTGGAGGAGCGGCGGGGAAAGGGCCGTGCGGCGGACGAGCTGGAGGCCGGCGCCATCGAGGGCGACGAAGGGCCCGGGGATGGCGGCAGCTTGGCGGGCTCGGGCGCGGGCCCCGGCGCGGTGCTGTCGCTGGGCGCCTGCTGCCTGGCGCTGCTGCAGATATTCCGCTCCAAGAAGTTCCCGTCGGACAAGCTGGAGCGGCTGTACCAGCGCTACTTTTTCCGTCTGAACCAGAGCAGCCTCACCATGCTCATGGCCGTGCTGGTGCTGGTGTGCCTCGTCATGCTGGCCTTCCACGCGGTGCGGCCCCCGCTCCAGCTGCCCTACCTGTCCGTGCTGGCGGCCGCCGTGGGCGTGATCCTCGTGATGGCCGTGCTCTGCAACCGCGCCGCCTTCCACCAGGACCACATGGGCCTGGCCTGCTATGCGCTTATTGCGGTGGTGCTGGTGGTCCAGGTGGTGGGCCTGCTGCTGCCCCAGCCACGCAGCGCCTCGGAGGGCATCTGGTGGACCGTGTTCTTCATCTACACCATCTACACGCTGCTGCCCGTGCGCATGCGGGCCGCGGTCCTCAGCGGAGTGCTCCTGTCTGCCCTCCACTTGGCGATTGCCCTGCACACCAACGCCCAGGACCAGTTCCTGCTCAAGCAGGTAAGGGCCCGCCTGGCCACAGGGACTGCCCTGTGGGGCCAGCAGGCCAGACAGCCCACCCTCACCCTTTTAAAGTGGTAAAAGGGGCAGAGGCAGGGCAGTGTCATCTGTGTGGTGTCTTTCAGCCCCTTAACCCGCTCTCAGCCCCAGCATTTTTCATTTACGAAAGGAGTGCCTTGTATTCTATGAAATGTTCCTGGCGCCGCAGAAACACGCACTAAACCATAGCCATTACTGTCGAGATAAGAATGAGGAAGGCTTTGGAGCAGTTCCCCTTCTCTTCCTGTGCTTCTGTCCCTGTATATGTACACAGGCCCCTGACACAAGCGGCTGGACCCTGTAGCAGTTTCTCCCTCCCTAGAGCTACTGCAGGTTTGTTGATGGAGAACTGGATAAAGGGCCCGGGAGAGCAGAGCGTGGGCACCCTTGGCCCAGTCTTAAGCAAGAGAAATGATAACCTTGCCAGTTGTCCGAGGCTGGGACTGACAGGTTGTTTCCGTTTACAAAAGTGCCCCAAGCCAAAGAGCTGCCGCCAGCAAAGGTAGGAAGGAGCCTCTGGGATGTGTGCTGGCGGCCCGCCTCTTTGCCTGAGCAGAAAGCTGATGTTGGACACTGTGACCCCTTCCTATTGATGATCCTGTCTCTTGCCTGTGGTGGGGTGTTTTTCTCCCTGCTGGGACCAGTTGGGGGAACCTAGAACAGTGAGACTTGGGAGGAAATGAAACTTTGTTAACGGATGACTCCACTGAAGGGTTTTGGGAGAGAGGAACACTTGCCATCCTGCCCTCAGGGTGAGACCAGATGGGCACGCCTTCTCCTTTCAGCAGGCCCCTTGTCTGTGGCTCCGTGGACCTCATCCATTGACCCTGCTGAGCCTGCTGGTTTGCATTTTTAGCTCAACCGGGAGGGAGTCAAGTGGGCCCGTGTTGTGGGCCAGTAGTCGCTTGACCGCGGTGCCCACTGCAGCCCTCTGGGGCTGTTTGCCTTCTCTATAGAACCTCTTAACCATGTTCACTGTCATTGCCTTCCTCCCCGCCAACTCTGATGCCTTTCTCAGACTTCGATCCCGTTGAGGGCGAACTCTTTCTCGAGGGCTTCTCCTGTGCCCCTGACTCTCACCCAGGGAATAGCACCCGTATGCACTCCAGGGCTCTCGGCTCCAGCTGCACTTCCAAGGTGACTGGCTCTGTGGCTGGGAAAGAGGGCCCCCGCAAGCTCTCTGGGCCTCAGGTTCCTTTTTTAGAGAATGAGAGGTTCCTTTACAGTCCCACCCTCCTCTGCCCCAGCCCTCACTGACCAGGAGCCCTCTCCTTCCCTTCCAGCTGTCCTGGCCTCTCCCTCTTCTGCACGGTTAACGGTCGAGTCAGAGCCAGAGAGGGGAGCACTTACTGTTCTCCAGGCTCCGTTGGTGTTGCTTCTCATTCAATGTAATCCCCTTGGGCTCAGGCATCCTGAATTATATGGGTGTTTCCTCTTCTACCTTCTCTTGTCTAGCACAGGGCAGGGTACTTAGGAGGGATTTAATAACTGTTGCCAGTTTGGTTGGGTTCCAATGAGTGGAGGAGGTGGGGTGGTTAATGCTAAGTTGAAGTTTTTCTGATCTGGGATCAGAAGGAAAACTTGGGACATCAGCTTTGAACTTGACAGAAACCTACTGAGAGATGATGGCTTTAAAAAAATTAACTGTTACTGTTAGTGCTTGAAAGGCTCCAACTCCTTTGACCTGAGGACCCGAGCTGTCACCTAGGTGTTGCATCTTTGGGGGTGGTTCCCGGCTTGGATAGGTGTAGCTTTTCTGCAGGGGGAAGGGCGTGTCATCCACACCGAGCACTAGAGATTTCCTGGATCATTTAGACCAGACTGGGAGGCAGGGTCTGATTACAGCCGGAGCATCCTGCATGTATGATTCCCAGAGACTGGAGTCAGATCCCAGGGAAAGAGCGCTGAACCTGAGGGACTCCAGCTCCACGTTAGCATGAAAATGTCATGGCAGCAACAGTTCCTCAGGCCAGTTCCTCCCCTCTTTTCCCCGTCTCCACCAGCGCCCCACCCCGGCCTGTTTCACCCGCTGTGGTCTTTAGACCTTTGCTTGGGGGTAGGCTTTTGGGTGGATTTACACGTAACTTCTCAAGATCTCCCTTGAGTATAGCAGAGCTTGTTCGGAATGGTCCCCTACGAGGGAATGCAAACATTGTTTCTTTTTGGCTTCCGAGAAGACTGTGTCTTTTTGTTTGTATTTGATTTACCTTCCTGATTGTGTCTGACATAAAATTTTTATTTCTTGAGCCATGGTGGGAAAACATAAGTGGGACGGTCCAGCATTAACGTCTGCCTCAGGTTACCCCAGAGTGGCAGGCAGTTGAGGTTGGCTTGGGTTAGAGGCCATCCCTCCTAAGTACCCTGTGCTGTGCTAGACAAGAGAGGGCAGAATCCATGTAACTCAGGATTCCTCAGTCCAAGGGACTCACATGCTCCTTTCTTTGATGAGGACCCTGGTCCGGGGACATGGGGCAGCAGGGCCGTGGGCACACAGTGGACCCTCAGGAAACCACTGGCATTTCCTCGCTTCTCTTCCTGCGAGGCTGGCCTCTCGGACCCTGGTACTTCATTGTTCCCCGGCCCCTCGTATGTTTGGAGCTCTGCCCTTAGCTCCAACGAGGAGGAGAGAGCGTTTGGTTTCCTAACAGGTGCCTTCTGATGGATTTTACTTAGAGAGAATGGAGAGGCAAGGTGGGGCAGGCCTCTTCGGGGGATGATGTTTTTTCTTCCCTTCACGACATCTCTGGCTCTAGCTCTTCCCCCTGGTGTCCTCCTGTCCCCCGCTGCTCTTTCTCTCTACTTCCTCTCTCCCCTCCCCCTCCATTCCCCTGTTGCTCTCTGGCCACCTCTCCTCTCCTCTGCTTGCCTGCCTGCTCCTCTCCATCTCTTACTCGCCACCTGCAGCCTCGCAGCCTCGCAGCCTCTCCTTCTGTGCTCTTGTCTCACTGTGGTCTCCTCAGTGGAGTACAGTAGGAGCGTCACAGGGTTGTTTTTTTCTCCTTCTTTGCGTGTTACAAGTCCCTCTGTTACACCCATACCATAAATAACACTCGAGCATCTGCCAAACACATTCCTCACTTGTGTTAATAGGCTGTGATGATGCCGGAGCCTGTTGCCATGGCAACCTCATTTTTGTTTGACTGTATCCCACTCTGCTACAGAAAGCTCTGCATGCACTCACACACAAACAAGCACGCTCACACAACTATTGCATATGCTTAGCTATTAAAGGTTATTTTGGAGAAAAATCTCTGAGCCTTGTGAGGGTGGGTGGTCATTTTGCCAAGGAGAGGAGCATTTCCCACTGTCTGGTGTTACTTTAGGAGGTGATAATGGATGGACGAGCTCTTTGAAAAGTAGAGAGTTCTGTTCAGTGTGGGGTATTATTATTATTCTGCAGCCACATTAAACCTGCCTGAGGTGGTTTCTGAGGAGCCGATTCTGACCCCATGTGGGTCCTGTGAGCGGGGAAGAGCTGTGAGAGGAGGTTGCCTGGAGAGCTGTCGGAGGTTGTCCTTGCAGTGTGGGATGACCCATCCTCCACCCAGCCTCCCTGCAGCTCCTCCTCCTCTTCCCTCTGACCCTTTTGGAGAAACTTAAGTAATTTTCTGCATTTCATCCTTGGTGCCTGTTTGAACCCACACCTGTCACCAGTTGTTCAAGATATCAGAAAGGCACAGGCACTGTGTGGGTGATGTCTGTGACTGTGTGAGTGCCTGCAGGGAGGAGGCTGGGAATGGATGGGGGTGGGAGCCGAGTGCTGTGGCTGCCAAGGGGTGGGTACGGGTGTGCGTGTGTGCGTGTGTGTGTGTGTGTGTGTGTGTGTGTGTGTGTGTGTGTGTGTGTCTGGTGTGGGCTGGCCACAGATAGTGTATGCGTGTTATGCAGATGTGTCTGTCGCGTGGGCTGGCCCCGGGGGTGTGTGTCTGACTGTTCCATGGCTGGCCCAGGTGGTGGAGGTCGGCCTGGGAAGCCTTTGTGTTGACTTTGAAAGGAGATCATTGCAGCTCTGTCCTGTTTATTCTTGGCTGGTGGGTGGCTTCCTGTGGCTGCTTGCCTTTCTGATTCTGGGCCTTGAACGCCCTTCTGACCTTGACCTCTGACTTCTTAGGGAAGTACCTTGGATGCACCCCTCCTTTCCATGATGAGGCCAGGGGCTTGAGTGGTTAGCTCCTCTGACCCATGGAGTCCCCCCTTTCCCTTTCAAACACCCTTTCTGTTACTCACCGCTCAGCTGCCCGGTGAGCCCCACGGAAGGGCTGCCTCCTGGTTCTGGAACTTGGCCCTGAGGCCTGTTTGGTGGGTCACTGTGGCTGCCCCATGTGTGCCCCTGGCAACCACTGCCTGGCTGACCGCCTGGGTGGTGTGGAGGGGGACACCCTTCCACTGCAACCGCCGGAAACTGGGGATCGCCTGCTACTAATTACTTCCCCAACACCCGCATTCCTGGACAGAGAAATCGGCCTTTGTGAACTCCAGCAGCACAGTAGTTGGGGTGGGGGTTGGTGCTGCTTTTGCAGCCGATGAGGGTCTCCATGTCTTGCCTCAAGGCTAATTGTATTTGCTAATTATTTTTGCTAATTGCTTTCGATTATGTTGCCTCCTCTATGGGTGGGAAGGGGGTACTTGGAGGGGAGCAGAAGCCTCTGGGGGTAGGGGGTTGAGCAGGGCTCCTAGAAGGGGGGGGGGGGTTGTTTCCTAGACCCCAGGGATGCCTCTATTCCTGTGAGGAGGACTGTGGGAATGGCAGAGACCCAGCGGGGAGCAGAGTGATCAGCTGCTGTATTTGCAGAATGTTCACTGTTAATAATTCAATGTAAGTTTTGATCTGAAGCGAGAGCAGGAGGTCTATGTTTTGTGGAACGTAGAACAGTGTGCTCATGTTCCTGTACGGAGAGGACACAGACAGTGTCTTAAACCCCGTTACGGAGACCGGCCCAGCCTCTCCGAAGTGCTAAAAATCAGCTTCACAGGCCTGGACAGCAGCTTCCCTGCACCGACGGGCCCTGGCCAGGAGTCAGGGCTGGGGCCGGGGCCGGGCTGGGCCTCCTCTTCTCCGGAGAGGTGTGACTGGAGCTCCTACCTTGGTTCCAGCAGGAGATGGGGTGTGTGTTGGGGAGAAGGGCACCGCATGTGGAAGCTCCCTGTGATTGGACCAGCCTCTTGCTGGGTGACTTCCAGTCCACAGCTGCCCGCTCGCACCTCAGTTAACTATCTTGTGGTACGTCCCGATGGTGGTCGTTTGCTTCCCGGGAGCAGGAGCCTGTGTTGGGATTGGAAACAGCTTGCTCCGGGAGCTCCGACGACATGGGCCCATAGACCCTCTGGGTGCAGTTACATACGTTAGGGTGTAGCATCCCCTCCGTCACCCATGCGTGCCAGATGAGGGGAGCTAGCTGATGGAGGGCGGGATCAGCATTCATCTCCTCTCCCAAACACGAAACTTTGTGAAGACAGTTGGAAAGCCCTGCTTTCCCTACCTTATCTCAGGGCAACGTCCAAGTGCAGGACAGAGAAGATCTCTCTTTACAGCAGCCTGAACAAAATCTGGGGGTTTCCAGTTATGGGACCGTGAGCTTAATGTGAGTCTGCGTTCTGGGCTGGCTCTTGGGAAAGACCAGCGGGGTCTGGGTTAGGTTCATAGGCAAATCCAGTTCACAGGAGGATCGAAGTCCCCTCTGAAGCAGCTTGCTCCATGCTAGAATGCAGAGGACTGGAAGTCCTTGACTTCTCAGAGAACATGGGAAAGGATGGGGGCATTTAGCTGGGAGGAGAACAGGCTGTAGCAAGGTGAGAAAACCAGGAGAGACGGGCAAGCCATTATTGCTGGGATCCCTGTTGTCAGATAGTAGAAGAGGGACTACATTTATTTTCGGTTGCTCCCAAGGGCAGGGTTGGGGGTAATGGGTGGGAATATTTGACAGATTTCAGCTCCAGGTAGGAGCTCCCTTCCTACTCTTTGGGGTTTCAGCCATCAAACCAGATGCCTCCTGGAGTAGCCAGCTGTGCCAGTGGAGATGGTCCAGGGGAACCTGGATGGCTGTCTGCCAGGCTTGTTACTGAGGAAATGGGAGGTTCTGCTTCTAAAGGTGGGGCCCAGGATTGGATCTATTGTTTCAGCAGCTTGGATCTAGTTTTCAAAGTTCCCCAGGTGGTCTTGATGACCAACTCTTAAGTTTGGGATCTTGGGCCCAGATAACCGCTCGGGTCACACCCAACCCTGGGATTCTGTGGTTTGGTATCTTGCAGCAGCATGACTGCCTCCTAAAGCCCATTGGCGTGTCCTATCATCGTGCCCATCTCAGCTTCAGTGTAGAGGAAGCAAATCACTGTGGACCCATCTGGAGATGTACAGGTGGGGCTGGTGTGAGTACTGATACGGGGATGTAGACATGGAAGGCGAGTGGTAATGACGGAATAGGAGGGGAAGGGTGCCCCAGACCTGGACTCATATTCTCCTCTTGTTCCTCCTCCCAACCATTCCCAGCCCCCCTTCCTGTTTGAGGCAAAGCAGTCCATGGCTCACCATTGGTGGGGGTTGGGGGGTTTCAGCAGAAAGACGGACCTCGGTTTAGTCTTGGTTTATTCATTTAATTTGTCTGGTAAGTGAATAGTAAAAAGCTTGAGGATATCCAGGTCTGGAACGGATAGTAAAGAATGAGGAGAAGATCGGGTATTGAGGAGGGAGGCTAGAGGTAGGGACTTAGGGGATGGTTTGAAGGAGAAGGAGTAGGAGAGAAAGGAAGGGGAGATTGGAACTCTGAGTGTGGGGATGGGGAAGAGCTTGGAAGTGGGGGCAGGGATGCTCTCGGGGGAACAATGAAATATAGTCACAGAAAAGGGGGGGAGGTACACAAACAAACATTGAGAAACAGTAGTGGCTTTATTGTTTAGGCCAGCCTCATGTGTCAGCGTGAAATCCACCCCCCTTCACCACCCCTACCATCTCTTTCTCTGGGAGGGTTAGGAGCGGTGGCTTCAGGGCTTGAGGTTTCCTGACCTCACACTTGGGTGGTCCTGTCTCCCCTTCCCTTAAGGGTTCCCTGGGCTTTTTATCATAAAGCTCACTGAAGTCCTAGCTGGCTTTTGGAAGGATTCCTGAGGGACCTAGTGCCAGCCTCAGTGCCCTGGCACATAGTAGGGTGCTCATTGAGGGTTTGTTTGAATGAATGAATGAATGAATGCGTGAATGCGTGAATGGGTGGTAGGGTGGGTGGACAGCTGCACGCAGACTCTCGGCTGTGCCGAAGTGCT
This sequence comes from Cnephaeus nilssonii, assembly GCF_951640355.1. NCBI lineage: Eukaryota > Metazoa > Chordata > Mammalia > Chiroptera > Vespertilionidae > Cnephaeus > Cnephaeus nilssonii. The sequence continues at coordinate 56,046,162 of NC_137074.1, forward strand.
AGACCAACACCTCCACAGAAGGAAGCGATGTAGCTCTGCTTGGAAGCCTATTTCGGGGATTGTGATCCTAAACTCCGAGCAGGGCTTCCCAAATCCCTCCTCTGCCATTTAAAATGTGTGTCTTCCTGGAAACAGAGAACTGTTGCCTGGCACTGCCGGGACGGTATCACTTCACAGATTGGAAAACCATTATTAAGCCATTCTTTTGCCTTCTCCCTATTCATTCAGACAACCACCATTTATTAGGTGCCTGCTGTGTACCAGGCACTGTGCTAGGCCGAGGGAGTTCCAAGATGATTCAACCTGCGTCCTAGCTTCTAGAACTGCCTTTAGCTCAGACTCTCCCACTGAATGTCCTTTGAAGGGACATTAATGGATGTTTCACATGCACACCTTCAGCTCCGTGTCAAATAAGTTTAGGAAATACTGGGTTAAACAGAATTCTTTACTATAGGACTTTAGAGCTGTTAGTATGTTAATATGTACTAAAATTTTCCCATATCAAACATATTTGAACCCAGAACCAGTTTTTCAAGGAACATACTAGGGGACATCTGTGTTTGTTTAAACTCACTGCTGCAGGGGGCGGAGTTTGTCGGGGTCCAGCCCCTGCCTCCGGGGCAGACCTTGGCAAACTAATCTAGACAGGGGTGTCTGTTGGGGACTTTCCTCCGCAGGAAGGAGATTGCCCAGCTTGCATCCGATAGCTGCCTGTTTTAAAGTCTCATTCCCCATCTGGGTCCAAAATCCTTTATTAAGTAAAATGACGGGGCTGGAAGGGACCAGGGAGATGCCTCCTTCATCTAGTTTCAGTTTCTCTTACGGGTTTCTGTTGCATGTTTACTGCAAGCCTGGCCCTGGGCTTATCCCTCACATACACGACCTCATTTAATCGTAATATCAACCCTACGAGAAAGACATTTTTATCCCCATTTCCGGGCTGCAGAAACTGGAATTAGAGAAAGTCAGTACCTTCCCCAAGGTCACACAGCTAGTGAGCATAGCAGATGGTTCAGTGCCGGCCCATATTCCCTGGGCATGTACCTTTCCACTCTTGCCAGCCAGACGTCCAGCTGTCAGCACCTGAGGGCTTTCTTTCTCTGGCTCCGAGCCCCTTTGTCTGCTCCTGGGGCAGATCAGAAATGCTGGGCAGTTACCATCCCAGAGCAGTGCTCAACCAATGACTGTTGGGTGCTGGTGGATAAATACCCCAGCTCCCTACCCCGGGGATGAGGGGGTTATAACTCTGAGGCGTGTTTTTCATGGGTTCCCAATCCCGCAGAAGGATTCGGCTCTGGTTGTCCACTGGGGTAACAGCTTGGAACTTTTTGTGTGTGACTTTCTTCGCTTCCTTTTCTCACTCCTCCACACCCTTTCTAATGTTTCCTGGAGTCAACTTCCAGATAAACCACTTGTTCTCCAATCCTTGTCTCAGGGTCTTTTTCTAGGGAAGTCCACATTGAGAGTGGAGAAGGTAGGAGTCTAACCAGGTTTGACTTGAGCACCAGGGAGGGGAGAGGCCGCCTACTGGAGCGAAAACGCAGGTGCAGAACTCTATGGCAGACGCAGCCCCTAGGCCTGCCTTGGCCTCTCACGCCCATTTGCTAACATATGTTTGCTGCTAGTAGAGTGATTGCTGGACTAGCAGAATTATGTGAAATTAAAAAAAAAACCCACAAATATATATATAAATTTTTTTCTGCTTCTTCTTCTTTTTTTTTTTTTAAATCTCTGCTTCTTAAAAATGTGTCGCTTTCTATTTATTCCCTAGGTAGTGGCTCAAATATCAGCCAAAAGACTCAAATGCTTTTACATGGATTAGCATTTTATAGCTGACAAAGGACTTTACCACGTGTGATCTGCTGACAGCTCTGAGGAGGTGATGGGTAAAGATGGGGCAAACACTGGCTTTGGGGCTCACGGACTCAGGGGCTGAGGGGAAAACCCTGGTTATATGATCCTGGCTAAGTCGACTAACCCTTTCTCAATCAGTTTCCTCTCTGTAAAGTGGGGGTAATAGATTCTGACTGACAGGATCTGTTGTTGGTTGGTCCAAACAAGTTAATGCAGGTAGGGGTGCTCATAGTTATAGACCTGCTTCAGAGAGGAGGAGGTAGAGGTTCAGAGAGGTTGAGTGACCTCATTTAGGTCACACAGCTAGTTCATTAGCTTAGGAGCTGCTATAGAAATCCAGATCTGACTCCAAATGCAGTGTCTGAATTTTCACAGTGGGCCGGGCCCTGGTCCGCCCCGTGGTGCCTGCAGAAGCAGTAGAAGGCACAGCTGCTCTCCAGCAGTTGTCTGTTCCGTTTTGGAATGCACGGTTTTAAATGTGTGATGGCCTCCCTTCCCTCGTGGTGTCTGGCTCAGATCGGCATTAAATGGCTTGTCATTTCCTGAGCCTGCAGTGATGCTGCGAGGGAAGGCAGCGCTGAAGTGTTCAGGGGGCACCTGGGAGCAGACGTTTACCTATGAAGAGCCCCTGAGTGGTTTTGTGGATGAGACCCAGAAGAGGGGGTCAGAGCGACGCTAGGAGAGCTCAGCTCTGGGGGTGAGGCTGCCTTATATCCAGTCAGGGGGGCATAAGTGGGACAGGGGAGGGGAGGGAGGGGGCTCCTGGGGACACACAGGATCGCTTCTGGGTACATCTTGGAGGTCAAGACTCGGGGTCTTTCTGCCAAGTAGCATCCACTCGATACGCAGTTTAGTGCCTCCTAGTGCGTTTCTAGGATGCGTTTTAAACCCAGCCCCCCAGAACCGTCAGCCCCTCAAACGTACCTCAAATATCCTTTAGCTCTGCTTCAGACCCACTTCTGTCCCTTTCCCTCTTCACGAGAAAACCAGGGAAAATGAAACTCCTCCCCAAGGGTCATTCTTTTTGCTAAATGGATTTTCCAGGTTTTATTTTCACGTGTGTTTTTTTTGTGTGTGTGATTTTGTGTTTTTTTTTGGGGGGGTGGGTGCGGGTAGTGGAAAGGCTATTTATTTGTTTACTTAACATGCCCAAGTCCCCAGTCTTCCTCTGGCCAAGTCCCTTTTCCCGAGGGATCCATCCATCTGCGGGACTGGCCCCCAGGCAGGAATACCACCTGGAAAGTGCCTTGGCCCTGACCCCTGACCTCTCCGCTGAGGCTGCTGCGCAGGGAGAGGGGCCAGGCTGCAGCCCCAGTGGGCAGGGCAGGCTCGTGCCCCTCCAGGGGCCCTGCCTTTGTAACAGCTCATGCTGTGAATCTAAATTAGAAACATCCAATACTTTCAACAATAAAAATAAATTTAAAAGCATATAAAAAATAAATTAGAAACATCCCCTTCTTTTTCTCTGTAGCACTTAGGCTGGTTTGTAATTTTATCTTGGTGGGTAATTTTATCTACCAGTCTTTCTATTCAACCGTCAGCCCTCTGAGGGCTGGGGCCTTGTCTATGGTAATACCTGAATATTTGCTGAATGTTACTGACTTTCTGACCTTTACTCTGCCGAGCACTGTGGGAAGAAGGCAGATAAGTTCCCATCCTCAGGTTCCACAAGGGGCTCTGACTCTTGGCAGGGAGGGGTCCCTCATGGTGTTCTCGTCCTGGACAGGGCAAGCTTGTCCTCTAGGCAGGAGGCCATGTGCATGGGGCCCCCGTCTGGAAAAACACGGGCTTTCATTTTCATTCTCCTCCTTCTCTTGATCGCCCACTGAACAGTCAGCTGATGTCTGGGAGGACATCAGGGGCACCCGATTGCCTCCCCTCCTGTCCTTGCTCTCTCCTCTTCTCATCTTTCCTCTGATGTCCTTTCCTGCTCCTTGAGTCCTCCCCACTCCCCTCTTTCCAGGTGTAAAATGTGGGGAGAACCTCAGAGACTCACCTGGAGGCAAGTTCAACTGTAAGGACCATAAACATGAGCATGGATACTGCACAAATTCCTAAAAGCATTCCTCACTGTTTCCCAAGAAATCCCATGAAATGGCAGTTCTTGCGGAGTGCTATCCGCTTCCTCACGGTTGATGCAGTGCGTGTGTGTGTCAGCCTCCGTTTTTCACCTCACATGCCCACGGTGGGCGATTAACTTTCTGGGTGGGATAACATTAAGTAACCCGTCAGAGCTTAAGGTGTGGGAAGTGATGGCACAGGTAGGAGTTTTTACATAACCCCGTCTCCAGGCTCACCTGGCGCGGCCTGGGCACCAGAATTCGTGGTGTTCCCGGAGCCGCTGATGTGCACGGGGTTGAGAACTCCTGCCCCGAGCCTCCCTCCATCAGCAGAGAGATCATGTGGATGACGCGGAGCCTGATTTATGGAGATATTGAAAGGCGAGTTGTTTATATTGGAAGGGTTTATTGCGGTGATTCAGTAGAGAATGATGGCCACTAAAAATTATTGCAGGCATGTAATAGGGGAAGAAAATTTGGTTGGTGGTTGGTGTATAAAATCTTGTCAGGCATGGCTGTGGCTTAGTGTATTTATGTTGCTCTTATCACCAGCAATTAGCCCCAAACATGGCTCAATAAATGGCTCAGTGCAGCACTATGATAACTGCAGGAACATTTTAGGAAATGACTACACCATGTGCCTCAGCTATCTCAGCAGAGCAGCAAACCTCACGACATTCCTGACTGCCTGTTATCTACAAACAAGTGCCTATTGATTGGATTAACCCTTCCCTGTCTTTTGTATGTGATACTTCACTTTGCAATGGCAAGAAATTGTACAGACGCCTGTGGCCCGCCCACCTCTAGCAATGTTCAGTCGTCTGTGTCTCTCTCCAAGTAGAACAGTGTAGTAGGTGCTCAATAAAATTTTTTGGATGAATTTGCTCAGTTACACAGCAGGTAAATAGCAATGTTAGTCCAGTTATTACCACTATTACTTTTTCTGTGTCTCTTAAGGTCATGAAATATAGGCAAGAAATTATACAATTAGCTATTCCCTGTATGCATTTATCGTTATCAGCACGCGTGGCACCGACTGAGGTGAGGTGCAGGGGATGGAGAGGTGTGGCTTGCACTCTGAAAGGGTTTCCTTCCTGTCCACGTTGAGGCCACTTCTTTCCTAGCATCAGGGCCAGAAGCACCGGGGTTCAGCTGCAGCCCTCGTGCTCCACGAGGACCGTGAGAAGCGCATGAAGCTGGGGTCCATCTGAGGACCGAGAGGACTGAGGAATGCCAGGTGCGTGGGGCTGAGGCCGGGGGAGATGTCCTCGGGGTAAATCCTTCCAGAATGACCACATGTGGTTTATGATGTGGTCTTTTTTGGAAAGGGGTTATCTGGGGAGAGTTAATTTTGGATTCCTGCTTTACATTTATTTTTAAAGTGGAATATTTCTCCGGCATTGGTGACAATGGCCTAGAAAAGCCGGCTTAGTCACTATCTCATATCTTCTCCACGGGGCCCCTGCTTTTCCCACCTCATGTCCGTCAGTAGGGCTGGTTTAAAGGTGTGTCGGCCTCTCCCCCTGAGGCCTCAGGGTGATTTCCCTGGCAAACAGGTCTGTGGGTAACCCCTGCTGGTCTGAAGTGGGTGAAGTGGGATCTTCCTCTACGGGGGGGGGGGGGGGGGGGCGCAGCCCCCTGGGCGGCTCTTCGCTGCTTCTCTTGGGAGGCAGTAATGGCCTCTCGGCGAGACCTTTCTGGGCCGTGGCCAAGTCTGTAGGATTAGTTCTAGCCTGCCTTCCCCGCAGTCTTTTATTCTTTACTTTTGCTCTGAATTTTCTGAAAATAACAGAAAAATCACCTGAAGCCCGGATTTAAAGAACAGACCTGGTTTCCCTTAAGGGAACGAAAAGTTACGGAGTGCGGCATCCCTCTTCCCCGGTCTGGAGCGGGAAGGGGGTCTCGTGGGCTGGCCCTGGAGCTTCTGTGCTGTGAGGAGGCGGGAGAAAGGAGGAGGCCCTGGGAGAGGGTGTGAAAGGAGGCACCAACCGGCACACTTTGTTGGGAGTTGGGGAGAAGGGCTGCGTCTGGCCCTGGAGGGCTGTGTCCGGCATTTGCTCGCTGCAGGCTGAGCTGCCCACTCGGAGGCTCTCCGTGGTCTCCGCACCCTGAGCTGCTATTAGCCTGATAGGAACAACTCTGGCCTGGGGTGCGTGGGCCAGCGGCTGGGCAGGCAGGCGAGGGTACCTGGTTGCCCTTGGGTGCGGGTGGTAGTCACGAGTGCAGCAGCTTGGAGCCTTGGGCTTCCCGGAGCTGAGAAGCCACCAGCTGGCCACACAGGTGGAAGGTGCTGCCCTGAGGGCGCCCACCCTCTCCCACTGGCTGCTGCCCCGTCTCCGGAACTGGTATTCAGGTGCCTCTCTCTGTTACTGTTCACGAAGTCGGAGTTTATGTGAACTCTGACCTCTCCAGGCCCCTGGGAGGAAACGCTTGCAGGAAACTACCGGATTGGCCCGTGGCGGGTGAGAGAGAAGCCTTTGTGATCTCCCTCCACCTCCGTGGAGGCTGGAGAGGCGCTGGGCGCAGGCTCCTCTTGCTCTCTAAGGTCCCCTCTGTGCTTGGAGGTGTGGGGCAGGCTGTGCTTTGGGAACAGAATCTCTGTTTCTTCTCCACGCTCTAGCCTCCCACCGTCCCGATGAGCCCCCAGGGCCTGGGCACATGGAGAGAAAGAGGACGCTTCATCCTTTTCCTCGACGGAAATCTACCTCTCTGAGCTACCCTGCCTAAAGCTAGGACAATATTGCCAATTCCTACCCACTATCACCCACAGCGCGGAGCACTTAGTAACTTAGTTGACTCTCATAATCTCCCATTAGGTAGGTACTGCGTTTATTCATTTGTTTTTGGAGAATAATTTATAGATGAGAGCATTGAGGCCCAGAGAAGGTAAGAGGCTTGCCTAACTGGTTGCACAGTTAGAGAGCGAGACAGCGGTGCTCCAGCGCTCACACTCTCAGCCAGTGCTCCAGCAGCTCCCAGGCTGGTGTGGGTAAGAATTCTACTTGAAAATCCAGTTCCTGGGCCCCTTGTCAGAGTCCGATCCAGTAAATCCAGTGTAGACACTGGGAATCTGCACCGTAACGAGGCACCCCAAAACTGGCGGCTTGTGTCCCAGGCACACGGGTCTACCCTATCGTGCCTTCCCAGGTGGAGAAGAACTTGGAGGGAGGCTGGCAGGGTCCCCGCTCCCTGAAAAGACGGGGAGTGTCCAGCCCCACGCAGAGGTGGAGGTTTCTGCTTTAACTTCACCCAGGTGGGCTGGAGAAGGCAGAATGAGATGCTTAGACTGCAGGTAGGTGGGGACTTTCTGCTGAGCCTGTGCCTGGTGGTTCTCAGAGGGCAGAGCTGGAGGAGGCTGTGGGGGAGGCAGGGAGAGAGGAGATAGATGGAGAGACTGCTCTGAGGGCAGGAGGTGGGAAGTGGCCTGGAGCAGAACATATGTCCATGAGGAGGCAGACAGCGGGGTTTCCAGGTGACTGCAGGGACACGGCTGTGATACTGTGGTGCCCGGCTGCAGCACGGCAGTCCTGACACAGGGAGACATCGGCCTGGACCTCAGTTTCCTCATCTCTACAACACAGAGCCGCTGACCTCCAAAGGTCCTTCCAGTGTGTACTTTAGCAGGTGCCGTGGGGCAGATAAGAAAGGACTTTGCTTCAGAGGCCTGGAAGAGGAGTTCTATGGACACAAAAATGATACAACCCACGTAGCCATAGTGCACACTTCATTTTCCGGCCTTAACCTTGACCGTGGATCTCTGTCCATGATCCCTCTGGTCCATGTTCTTCCATCTCCTTGGACTCAGCATGTCCCCAGACAAAAGTCATCCACCTCCCTAAACTGACTTTGCTTTTGTCAGTGTCAGTTTTCTCTCTGTGTAGGTACTGGTGTCCCATGTCTGTTGGATTGGGTTATTTAACAAGTATCTACCATGTGTTAGGCACTGGGAAACCAAGGCGATGGAGTTGCAGACCCTGCCCACAAGAGCAAACCTGTAAATCGTGCCCCCTATGCACCTGGCTCCATTCTAAACGTGTTGTCAGTGATATCAGCTCCTTTGATCCCCACCACAGCCCTGTGAGGTAAGCACTGCTGTAGTCACCCCCATTTTGAGGATGACAGATAAGGACATTGAGACGTGGAAGGTTCGGTGACGTGGCCCAGCTTACACAGTGAGCCGAGCAGCCTGGCTCCAAGTCGGGGCTCTTGCCTCCCACATCCAGTGCACAGATGGGCCCCGCACTCCCTGGGCACAGCGTGACCCCTGCAGTCTCGCCGCCGCCGCCGCCGCCGAGACAGAGCGCTGGCTGCACAGGGAGGAATGGGAAGAAGTGTGCTGGCAAAGCCGGGCTGGCTAGTAGGTGGGACTAGGTTGGGAAGTGTATAGATTTCCGGGCCAAGGTGGTTGGTAGTTTTTTTTTGGAGGCATTGTGGATCGCTAGAAGGTTCTTTTGTAGGAAAGTAAGGGGATGTGGCTCCAGTCTAGATTGTGGAGCTGGAGGGAGGAGCCTTCAGGGAGAGGGAGAGCCTGGGCCGGGTGTGGAGGCTGCTGCCATTGTCCAAGGCTGGAAGGGGGTGGGGAGGATGAGGATCGGGGCCTTCAGACAAGAGGGGGCGGGGCCCCGGGAGCACCTAGGCATTTGTCTGTTAGTTTCTCCTTGCCTTGGCTGCAAGTGGTGCCAAGCCTCCTCCCTTTTGCTCTCTAACTAGGAGACCAGCTCCCCAACCTCCAGAGAACTAGGTATCACCTGGGGTGGACCCCAGGGCCCTCCTCCTTCCTTATCTTTCCTTGGGCTTTAAATATCCCATGTCAGACTCCTCCCATCCAATTCCCAGGGCTTTGCCTTTTATCCGGGTGTGAAGCGTGCAAACATTCAGTGTCCTAGCTCCTCCTCCCTCTGGCACCCAGGATCCCCCACCCTGCCAGCTCCTGCCCGGTGCCCAGAGATCTCAAGCTTCTGAGAACTTTATTTCTTTCCAGGACCCTGGCTTCCTGGCCATCCTGACCCCAGCGGAGTTCCTAGGGCTCCCACAGGCCCAATATGCCAGCCTCTATACACTGTTCCTTCCGAGAGCCACCTGATGGGGTGCATAATTACCCTCCTTCTTCAGTGCCCCCTCTCCCCACATTAGAATGTCAGCTTCCCCAGGCAGGGACTCCTCCTGCTCACAGTTGTGTTCCCTGTGCCCACAGGTCCAAATCCCAGCTCTCCCCTCTTCCGGCGGTGTCTCCTTGGCGGGCTCCTTGCCCTTTCAGAGCCTAAGTGTTCTCCATACTTAGAGAGGGAGTAAGAATTGCTACCCCAGGGCTGTGCTGAACATTCTATGTGATAATATATGCGAAGCACTTAGCATAGGGACTGCCAAGGGAAACGCCCTCAATAAATGACCTGTGGTCTGCCCCAGCTACGTATAGTTTGTACTTTTCCCACACATTATAGGAGAGCTTAGCATTTCTCTCTCAAATTGCATTACCTCCCTTGTCCCTCCCCCCCCCCCCAAATAAAAGGCTCAGGGGAAGAAGGGCTAGGTCCTGGGTCCTGGGTGTTCACCCCACCTTTGCCCCATCCTTGTTCTGGCTGGTGGTCACCAAGAGACCAGTGCAGACCCTCCAGAACTGACGGGCCAGCCTGGAAGCTGGGGCCAGGACTTTGCTGGGGGAGTGTGAACCAGGGAGTGGCTGAGCCCCGACCCCCTGAATTTTTGGGGTGGCTGCAGCTGAGGGAGGCTGCAGTGAGGTTAGGCCTGTGACCCGCATCCCCTCAGAGGACTGGTCTAGGGAGTCTTTGAAAAGTTCTGAAAGGGTCACAACCGCTGGGGAACAAGGGGGCACACATCTGCTTCTCCCACATGTGCTTCCTTGTGTACCTTCATCAAGACAAACAGGCAGCAGAGGACAACAGACCCACCCGAGGACCTCCGGAGGCCTCGGTGCCGAGACAGCTCGGAGCTGGTGAGGCCTGCTGGAGGGAAGGCTGGAGAGAGGTCAGTGGAAGACGAGGGATCTGGATGGGGGTGAGTGACAGCCAGGACATTGGGTCAAATCCCTCGCCCCCAAGTGGGTGTCTAGGTGGGGCAGAGCCCATGCCAGGGGGTGAGAGATTGTGGCGATGTCCAGAACATTCCCCGGCTGGCTGGACACAGGGCTGGCCAGCTGGGTGGACGGTTGGAGGACTGCTGGGAAGTGACCTGCCGGCTTCCTGCCCGTTCATAATTTTGTGTGCCCCAGACTGGGCCCCCTTTCCCCAGTGCTGTTCCCCTAACACTGAGCAGGGGCCCCCCTGTTCCTGGAACTACACTCGGGCTGCCTGGGGTGGGGCTACACCACAGCCAGAAATCACAACAGACCCCGACCCTGGCAGTCTCCAAATGGACCTTTTTTCCCTTTTGGCTAGATTAACATTTGGCATTTCAGGGTGCTGGCCCCATGCCCGGCTGCTCTGGCCTTCTGCCTGTCAGCTCCTTTGAGGCTATTTTTGCCATTTACTTATTTATTAACTATTATTGCTCCCCAGGACAGATGGGCACACACACACACGGACATGTACACACACACACACACACACACACACACACACACACGCACGCATGCCTTCACGCCCTCCAACTTGGAGCCTATTGGAAAATCCAGCCTGCACCCACCAGGCTGACATGGGGTGCAGAAGGGGGAAATGACCAAAAGATGGTCCCTCTGAGTGAGGGTGGGGGAAGGGCTGTGGAGGTCGTAGGAGGCAGCGACCTCCCCTCCCTCATCATTTCTCAGAAACAACCCCCACTCCCAAGGCATCTCTGTTCCTGTTCTCTCGTCCTCAAGGCTGTTCACCTCCGGGAAAAGCTTGTGTGAGAGGACTGTGGATCCTGCCTGGACCATCTTTCCGGAGAAATCAGCAGGGGTCCCGGGGAGAACTAGGGGTCCCTTTGCTAGGACACAGGAGAGCACGAGCTTCTCTCCTGTGTGTGTGTGTGTGGGTGAGGGTGGGCTATAGGGGGGACTGTGGGCGGGGCGGGGGGGGGGAAAGGCCTATTTCTCTGCCCGGCTCCACCAAGCCCCCATCCCCTGGAGGAGGGACACTTGGCTTCTGCTTTCAGGGAGCTCCCAGCCTGGTGGACAGCCCTAGGCTGGTGAGATAAATGGTTCTCAGTCCCCCCGCTGAGAGCCCAGGACGTCAGAGGACAGAGCTGAGCTGCGTGCACATGGCCGTCCACCATGCGACCCCTCTGACAGCAGGCTGCTAGAAGCAGAGCCCAGACCTTGCCCCCTCCTGAGTGAAGGGCCCTGGGTGAGGTACCAGGTGCACGTGTGGACCCTTGAGTGCCATGTGATCATCCCCACGCTCGCTTCAGTCTCGGCTCAGGGCCGGCCCATCTGCCCTGAAGCTGAGGTCCCGGCCACGGCCGCCCCCCCCCCAGGCCTTGACACCGGGGCTCTCAAAGGCCTGCATGGACCCAAAGGGAGACCAGAATGAACAGCAGGGACCTTCCACCCCAGCAGCCTGGAGGCCTCTCCCTGGTCACATGAGAAACGGGAGTGATGCTCCTGCCACCTGCAAGGCAGTGAGTGGGGAGACCCGGGGCTGGGGCGGGGGCTGCTCATGAGTGGCAGTGCCGGTGACCATGCCAGAGGGGGTGGCTCCCCATTCCCCCCTCTCAGCTGGCCTTCCCCACTTGTCCTTAAGGCATGTGCCATCGCTTCCTGACCCCCGAGGGCCCTTCTTCTCTGCCTCAGGAAGACTGACGCTTGGGACTGGATGCTGACTGCAGAGGCAGCGCCTGCTGCTGGGCTCTGTCCTGTGGCCCTTTCTGTCTTGGGCCCCAGTGCCAGCCTTTCTCCGAATGGTGTCAGGAGGCCCCCTAAAGTCAGGAGGCTCACCCCTTCCGTCAGATGGGGGGCTGAGAGCAGGGGCTGCATCCCCCCCATTAGATTGGGAGCACCCTGAGGGCAGGGGCCGAGAATGTTCCACCAGATTGGGAACTCTGAGGGCAGAAGATGTTACATCAGACTGGGAGCTTCCTGAGTGTTGGATAGGGCCCTTGTCCCCTCCGCCCAGGGCCCAGTCTCTGGCTGTGGGACGCAAAGGTGCTCCGTCCTGGGCACCTGGAAAGCCTGGAGACAAGGCAGGATGCTGGAGGTGCTGCTGCCACAGGAGAGGAGGGCCCCCCTGCCCCACAGGAGGGCACAGCCAGGAATCACATCCCCTTAATCAGGCGTTTCCCTCTACTTCCCCTTCTTCCCAGGGGTGGGGTAGGGATGGGTTTTATAGCTGGGGTGTGGGGTCAGGATTTCACAAGCCCGATGGCCAGTTGAGCACTCGGGGTTTGCACCACGCTCAGGGCGTGAGTCCGGGAGGCAGGTGTGGGTGTGGGATGGGTGGGCAGTCAGGGGGGGCTGGGCTCAGGACGAAGTGCCCTCTGGAGCTAATGCCTTGGGTGGCCTGCTTCTGAGCCCAGGGCCACGGCAGCCCTGATGACTGGCCTGTCCCCTTCCTGAGAGGTGCAGGGCGTCTTCTCATCCGGGAGGTCACCCCCATGTTTCTCCCCAGGAAGGATGGTTGGGAGGCCCTCGCTGCTCTGTGCCTCCTGACCATGCCGACTCCTATCAAACGGAGATGTGTCTGTGTCTGTATCGTTATCCCCCACTGGAGAGGGGCTGGCGCCTTAGTTTGTGCGCTCGCCCCTCTGCGGGAGTGGCCACAGCCCTTGGCCTTCCGGAGCACCAGGGCTTCTAAGGGGTTCCAGCAGCGTGAGGAGGGGCTCACTGAAAAGGGCCAGGCAGCCCGCTGCTGGTGGGTGTGGCCTGGAAGCCATTGTCTTATGGGCAGGGAAGAGGTGGGTCTTCATGGCTGGGGGGGTTGGGGTGGGGGATTTGCAGCCCCCAGCGGAGCTGAGCTGGCTGCCTCTGACCTGCGGCCCTGACTCAGCGGCCCTGTGGAGGCGCTTGGGCTTTGTGGGCAGGCAGCTCTGAGCCTGAAACCCAGCTCCGCCACCCGCTGGTGTACTAGCTACCTTAGGCGAGTGACCGCCGCTTTCTGACCTGAGTGTTCTCATCTGATCACTTGGGGCTCTTGCGAGACTTGCTACTAATCTGCGTAAAACACCCTGGCCGCCCCCCTGCCTGGAATCCCACGGGCCGAGAGAAGGAGATACGTCAACGAAATGTCTCTCTCCTCTGGGCACGGTGTCCGCCCTACGTTTTCCACGGTCTTGTATATTTTAACTTCTGGCTGCTCCTCTAAATCTAGACTCAGCTTCGGTGCCACGTGGCCAAGAGAAGGGGAAAGCGTGAGGCCGTATTAGGAGCTGGGCAGAGGAACGCTGCGAGCCCCCGCTGCCCGGAGGAAGCGGGCCGTCCCAGTGCAGCAGTGTGCTGCCTCCCAGTAAAGACGGCATTATTATGAGCTGATGTCTGCTGTGCCGGAGGGGCTGGGGAAGAAACATCTAGTAATATGATTACGACAAGAATAACAATAACAGCAGCAACACCAACAAGCTCACACGATTACAGAGAAGGCCGGGACTCAAGGCCTGGCTGCAGGCCCAGAATGTGGTTAGTGCCCAGGGTTGGCGGTGGGGCTTGAGGCAGCAGGAATGTGGTTAGAGCATCAGGGATGGCCGTGGGGCTTGAAGGCAGCAGATTTCTGTCTTTTCATGCTCAGCTCTCTCCCACAGTGGTAGATGTCCCAGAAAGAGAGTCAGTGGGCTCGCTCTGTCCTGTGTGCCTCTGCCTTCTTCACTAGCCCACTCAGAACTCTGCAGGACTGTGCCCACCCACCCTTGGGTGTCAACTTGAGCCAGGGTACAGGGGGCAGTTGTCCTGTGAGAATACCAGGGCTTACTCGGATGGCCACAGTGAGCCACACCCAGACCAAGGATTTAGGACCAGGTATCATAGTGAGAGAATATCTGTGTTGCCCAGACTGGCAGAGATGCTCACATCATGTGATATGATTACTAAGGACTGCCTGAGTTTGAATCCTGGCTTTGTCATTCACAAGCTGTGTGACCTCAGGTGAGTTCCCTGCCTTTCTGGGCCTCAGCTTTCTCACTGAGAAGTGGAGATAATAAAGTAACCTACCTCATGGTGTTGTTATGCATGCTGATAGGACAGCATGGCACATGTGAAGCCCCTGAGGGCCAGGTCTTTAGTAGTAATTATTTCCATAGGAATAATAACCATACATTCAGCAGCTTTGACTTTGGGGGCCTGTTAGGTGTTGAGCTGTTTCTGAAGTTCTAACCCACAGTACCTGTGACCTTATGTAGAAATAGGGTCTTTGCAAATGACAGGGTTAGATGAAGTCATTAAGGAGACCCTAATGCAATGTGACTGATGTCCTTATAAAAAAGGGGATAGTTAGACCCAGAGATGGAGATGCATTAAGGAAAGACACAGGGAAAACACCATCTGCAAGCCAAGGAATACCCGGGGCTGCCCGAAGCTAAGAGACAGGCCCAGCGCAGGTTCCCCTCACAGGCCTCCGAGGAAGCAACCTGCTGACATCTTGATTTTGGACTTCTGGCCTCCAGAACTGTGAGAGTGAATTTCTGTTTTTGGAGCCACCCAGTCTGTGGTCCTTCGTTAAGGCTGTCTTAGGAAAATAATGCAAGGTCCGATGGGGCATGGCCACTGCCTCCCACTGCCACCCTGAGCTACCTGCTGTCCCCAGGGGAGAAGAACAGGGTAGGGCTGACAGGCCAGGGGTGGGGGCTGCTCTCAGGCTTTGACTTGTCTTGGGCCTGGCATCTGTCTCAGGTGGTCCAGCCTCTTGCCTATGCAGGCAAATGGAGCTGGGGCCATTTGTGGGGCCTACCCCGCACCTCCCACCCTGCCTTCCTGCCCCTCAAATCTGCTTCTTGGAGGACTCTCCATCTCACCCCTGCTCCTGGAAGAAGGAAGTAGAGAAAGGGGGTAATACATCCCTGGAGAAGACAAGCTGAAGTGGGGTCTGGGCCTGATACCTCTGTCCCTCTTCTCACTGTTTCCTGGAGCCCTACCTCTGATCTCTGGGTGGGAAATGGCTTTGCCTGAGTGTGTCTGTGTGAGTATGCATAGAGAGTGCTCCTCGCTGAGCTGCTCTGGGCCTCGTGACCATAACTCATAAATGTACAATCAGGCTGTGCTGGACAGAGGAGACCTGTGCCCTGGTGGGTGACGGTGGCTCCTGACAGCAGCCAGCACCAAGGCCTCCGAAGCGAACCTTGGCAGCCACCCCTGCCTTCTCCCTCCAAGGAACAGGTTGTTCAGAGTCATTTGTGGGGACAGATGTCTTAAGTGCCTCTGTGTGTGTGGCATGGGGATCCAGTGATGGGGAAGGTGCTGGAGGGGCTTGTTGTTTGTGTGGGTTGGAGGGAGGAGGGCATCTAAAACAAGCATCAAATGTCTCCTAATCCAAGGGGAATAAGATAAAGAGCGCGGAGAAGTGCAAGTTAGGGGTCGGGGGTGGGGAGAGGGCCTCAGGAGCAGGAGCAGCAGTTGGGAGTGTCTGGGCGGGGGGGCCCCAGGCTGGGGAGGGTTATGGAGGAGGCTCTGAAGCCCCAACATAACTGCTGGGGGAATGCAGAAGCAAAGACCTGGAAGCCATAGTGTGCAGGCGTGTCTACGCACCTGAGTCTTCCCAAGTGCAGGGTCCCCCGTGCAGGCAGGAGATGAGGCTGGAAAGGTAACATATCACGGCGGCCTCAAAAGCTGGCGCAAGGCATGTCTGTGTAATGGAGATGTAAGGGGGTATCCTTTGAGATTTGTGGGCAAGAGTGCGTAGTTCAAGCTGCGCTTTAGAAGGGGGTTTGACAGGGAGAGTTTATGGGGTGGGGAACATGCAGCCCTGGGAAGTGGCTGAGGCGGGTCTGACAGTGGAGAGGAGGCCTGAGGTGGATGGGGGAGCATAGTGACAGTGGGCGGGCAGGAGGGGTGAAGGGAGGAGGCCCGGGGTGGATTGGGGAGCATAGTCACCATGGAAAGGAGGGGTGAAGGGAGGAGGCCCGAGGTGGATGGGGGAGCATAGTCACCGTGGGAAGGAGGGGTGAAGGGAGGAGGCCCGAGGCCAGTGGGGGAGCATAGTGACTGTGAGCAGGAAGGGTGAAGGGAGAGACATTTCTCTTGGAATATGAACAGGACTTGGCAGGTGAGGAAGAGGAGATGAGCCAGGATGAAGGAGTGCTGCCGTTGTTCAAAGAGAAGTGGGTGGGCAGTGCCCCCCTGGCCTGTGTGCGTGGAGGGAGGGGCTGGTCTGCCACCTGCCTGCGCTGTGGTCAGAACTGGAGGCTCTGATGGGAGGAGGCCAGGTCTCCTCAGGGTCTGGCCTGGAGCCATCATGGGGCAGAGGGATGCAGGACCTCCCTGGGGTACCTGGGATGGTGGAGCACAGGCCAGGGGGTGAGGTGGCCAGTGGCTTTTGCAGCAATGAGTGCCAGTGCACGTCCAGGCTCCTGAGGCCCTGGGTACTTGATAGCTCAGACCTGCTGATGGACACAGTGGCCGGGGCTCCCCAGGGACATGAGCCCACTCTGATTCCTGCAAGCGGCTGTCTCCTTGCCCACAAAGGAGTCGGTACCGTGGCCTGTCCAGGGTCTGAACGTGCTGGAGGACCGACCCCTCACCTCACTGCAGGTTCCTCCAGCACATTTCGGGCATCCGCAGCCATCTTACCCTGCAAGTCTTCATTTGTCTTGCTTTCTGACTTCCACTTCAGAATGGATTCTAGAATGTCAGAGCTGGAAAGAACTTCGGCTGTCGTTTCCAATGTTCTCATTTTCCGTGGAAGGAATGGAGGCCCAGGGAGGGGAGGTGACCATCCAAGGTCACATGGCTAGTCTGTGGCTGAGTTAGACCCACCTTCTGAACTTGACCTTCTGTCCTCTTTCCCATGCCACCCTCTTTATTTGTGGATTTCTTCAAAGTCAGGAGCTACGTGTCCATCCCCAGCACTCTGCAGAGAGGACATAAATAAAAGTGTGTTGCCTGAATGAAAGGAGGGCAGTGCCTAGCACATGCAAATATTTGTTCAGTCAGGGAGTTGCAGGGGCAAGAGCTTAAGGAAATGTCCTCTGTGGGGGCCAGGACGTCCAGGGCCTGGGAGGGAGGAGGGCTCACTGCTCTGCGGGCCTGGTCATCGGGCAGTCGTCGGCCTCCCTGCCTTGTTGGGAACAGGACTGAGGAGGAGAGGTGGGGGCTTCGCCTGGGCACCAGCTCCTTTTCTTCCCTGGAAAGGCCTTTCCTGCCTCCTGCCCCAGATCATGCGTGGGGGGGAGGGGCAGGGGAACGGCGAGGGACCATACCTTCTGGGATGCTAGGAAATCAGGGGTGTCCTTATTGGATAGGAGGGAACTGCAGAGAGCCTTGGGTGTCAGCTCCCTGAGGGAAGGAGAGAGGGTTAGTCAGTCAGGGCTGCCATAATAAAGTACCACGGACTTGGTGGCTTAAACAGCAGGCATCTATTTTCTCAGAGTTCTGAAGGCTGAAGTCCAAGGTCAAGGTGCCTGCAGATTTGGTTTCTGGCGAGGGCTCCTCCTCTTGACTTGCAGAGAGCTGCCTGCTTGCTGGGTCCTCACATGGCTTTTCTTCTGTGCATGAGCTTGGAGAGATAGGGGTCTCTGGTGTCTCTTCCTCTTCTTATAAGGTCACCAGCCCTATTGGAGGAGGACCCCCACGCTTCTGACCTCATTTAATCTAAATGACCTCCTCAAGGTCCCACCCCTAACTATAGTCCCATTGGGGTTTAGGGTTCACACCGTTCAGCCCATGTGGGAGGGTTTGCGAATGAGAGCTGTGGGTCTGCATCTTCCTCAGTATCAGGGTGCCCTGTCTGTGGGCATGAAGGGCCTGTCCGGTGGGAAATTTGCTTAAAATCTTGAGGTCTCTGTAAGTTTCTGTGAGAGAATGAACACGTTCTGTCATTGATCTCAGATGAGGGGGCAGAGTCTGAGTGTCCCTCGTGCCTTGGAGCTTCCTGCTTCCCGACTGAGTCAGGGCCTTTGGAGGCCCGCTAGGTCGGCCCTCTGCTGGGCGGCCTGGTTCCTTCCCCGACTCAACTGGACACAGTGTCCTGGTTATAAAGTCCCGGAGATGGAGACTCTGGCCTGTAGCCCCTTTGGAGACGCGTCTGGGAGTGAGACCTGAGGAACGGTGTCTCAGAAAGAGGGCCGTGCGGCGGCAGTGACCTGTCTGAGGAGACAGCAGGTCCCACCCCCTGGGACAACGCCATCACCCCTCCTGGCTCCTCCTGTACCATCACCTCCTCCTGTCCCTCCGCTCCCCACCCCAGGCTTCTCCCCTGGGCCCTGCATTGAACTCCCTGCCCCTCGGGAGGGGGGCCTTTGTCTCTGGTTTTTAAATACGAAACATTTCAAAGTAGAGAGAAGAATGAACTTCCATATATACACCCATCGTTCCGATGCAACAATTGTCAGGATTCTTTTGTCCTTTTTTTTACATCTTGCTGATGTTTAAAAGTGAATTTTGACCATGACATCCACGCCCCTCCATATACTTCGTATGTGCTAGCATTCCCAGAAAAAAAAAAAATCCACACCTGAGTTTGATCTCTGCCATCCCAGGCCAGCCAGCCATACCCAGTTTCCTCGCTGTTTGGGTAAAATAAAGGAGAACTTAGAAGGATAAACAGTGTAATACGAAGGTGTACCAGATGAAACGTGCAGGCCCACGTTGTGTAATTAAGCGGTGTTCTCCCTGCTTGGAGCTCCTCCTCGAGGCCACGAAGCCCAGTGGGACCCGCCACCCCCTCTTTCTGGTCGCAGGAAAAGTAATCATGTTCTAAACGGTCCTGCAGACGCTGAAGAGAGGCTCATTAGTCCTCCCAGGAGCCGCCTCACCCCTGGAGGACAAGTGGCCCAGCTCAGAAAGAATCTGGGTCATTTTGTCTTGTGCCGGGAAGACCTCCCCAGGGCTCTGGTGAGAAGGGCCTGGCCAGGGAGACTGCAGGCACAGGGGCACCTGGCATGGAGGTGGACTCCTGGCAGTGGGGCTTGGGGAGGGGCTGGTTAGGGCTCTGTCCAGGGCTGGCTCCACCCTGTCCCCTGGTCCCCAGCTGAGCCAAAGGAAGTTTAATGATTCTGTCTCATTCCTCTCTTAACAAATGAATTTCTCTCCATCCCTTGGCAACCTAAGCTGTGTTTACAGAAAATATCAGTGTCTAGAATAAACAGTTCCTGTCAGACCTGAGGGCCAGTGGGGACCATGTGCCGGGAGGGGGCTGTCTCACCCCCCCCACCCCGAGGTCCTAGGGGCTGGTGTGTTAGAAGCGTTGGGGTCAGATAACCCCACATTCAAGTCGGCTTCTGGCCTTGACAACCTGTGTAGCCTTGGGCAAATTACTTAGCCTCTCAGAGCCTCAGTTTCTCCATCTCTAAGTCCTCAGAACGGTTTTTAAAAATATATTTTTTAATTGATTTTGGAGGGACAGGAAGGGGGGGGGAGGAGAGAGACATCAGTGATGAGAGAGTGGCCTCAACATCGATTGGCTGCCCCCTGTACCCCCCCCCCCCTGCCCAGTGGGGATCAAGCCACAACCTGGGCATGTGCCTGATCCGGAATCAAACCCATGACCTTCTGGTGCATAGGTCGATGCTCAACCACTGAGCCACACCAGCTGGGCCAGAAGCGTTGCCCCTAGCTCAGAACTGGTGTTCAAACGCTGCCTTCTCACTCCTCTGAGGTGGAGCCCTCATGTCCTTGTGGCATTCAATACTGGACACAGGGAATCATTGGCAAAACAGTTCACTTTTTTTTCAATTATCGTTGGTACGTTTCATGAAGAGCGTCTTCCATACATCATCTCATGGAGTGTCAGTGAAGTAAGAATGATCATCACACCCATTTTACAAATTAGAAACTGAGGCTCAGAGAGGATAAGGGGATGGTACGTTGCACAGTAAGTGTGGAGGTGGGGCTAGGGGTGGCACAGCTGGTGGGTAAGATCAGGGTGGAGGGGCGGGGCAGGGGTCTAGCATTGTCCACCTGGGAGCAGGGAAGCTGGGGGTGGGCTGAGAAGTGGTGCGGAGTCCCCCAGAGTCACACTTCATTCACTCCTCCCCCACACACCACGTGCCGTCGTCGGCACCACCTTGTCAGTCTCGCTCTCCCCTCTGAATCTTATTTGAATCACAGCTGGCACCTTCAAGGTCACCTCGCTCCCTCTGTCTGCACTGACCCCGAGAGTGAGGCTGAGGGCACGGAGGTGGGATGAGCTGCCCAGGAGCACGGTCGGAGGTGGGGCTGGACGCGGCTCCCAGGTGTCGCTCTGTCTTTGCTGCTGTGCCTCCTTCGGGACAGACACTGGGCCTATGTCCCTCACACCCAGCACCGTCAGGCTGAATAAATACGTGTTGGTGAACAGCTTTCTCTGGCCTTTCTTTTCTCCCTCTGTCTTTTCTCAGGAGAGAACAAGAAATGACCCCGGGTGCAGCAGAGGGATGGAGGTTAGCTGGACGGCGGGCCGGGCGGGTCAGCTTCAGAGTCTGCAGAGGCTGTGAAGTCAGTGGCCCCCTGTGGTGAGAGCCACATGGGTTTGGGATTGGTTTCGGGGGAGGGGATTCTGTGCCGGTCTGGACAGAGTTGACCTCTGACCTGGCCTCCCAACTCCAGGGTTCTGAGGGGAGGCCCTCCGCACATGCATTTTCCCGCAGCTCTGCTCCGGACATTCTGTCTAGGAGGCTGCATCTCTCCGGCCTTAGGCTGTAGTCAAGGCCTCCCTGGGATGGACATCCTTCCTGTGGCCCCAGCCACCCATGGGCCTGCACTCAGGTCAGGGTGTCATTAGGGACGGAAGTGCTCCTGCCTCCCTGAGGTTCGAGTTCTCGGAAATGTTACGTGTTTTAGGCACACTCAGAGCCTGCCTTTGGGAAGGTCGCTACTTAAAACAACAGCCTGGACCTGGGCTTCGCCCCTCGGCGGGGAGTCAGGGCTACAGCAGCTCTGCCACAAGTCGGGAGAATTCTCAGGTTGACAACCAGCAAATAGAACAGGCAAGAGAGGCTTGTCGCCTCCTAGACGAGCCTGTGTCTGCGCTGAAGGCCGAGAATGTCTCCAGGGGCTCCGTTACTTCTTAGAAATCGAGACTGAACCGGGAAACAAAGTCCAAGGCTGGGCTGGGACACGGCGCTGAGGCCGCTACGCAGGGCGTCTGTCCCCGGCCACAGTGACAGGCGTGTTCATGGACAGGGCTGTTTAGGGCAATCTTTGAGCGAGCACATCACCATGACTGCCCTTTTTGTTGCTGTTTTTTGTTTGTTTGTTTTCAGCCTGAGGAAGAATCCAGATGTCTTTTGTGGTAAAGCTGAAGCCCAGAGATAGGAAATGAGGGATGTGGGGGAGACAGGTCCCTAACCTCACATAACAGATAAGCAGCTGATAATCTGCAATTGGTGGGGCTCACATGCCTTCTGTGCTGACCCCGACCTTAACTCTGGCACATCCCTCCTTAGGTTTTCGTTTTCATCTTCTCTCAGCTCTCTGCAACCCCCACACAGTGCCCATCCACAGTGTAACTGCCCTCTTCATCCCTGTAAAATGTCACCCCAAGAGGCCTTGGCCGGGTAGCTCAGTGAATTAGAGCATTGTCTTGATACACCAAGGTATTGGGTTCAATCCCCAGGTCAGCATACATACAGGAATCAATCCATGAATGCATAAATAAGCAGAACAACAAATCGATGTTTCTCTCTCTCTCTCAAAAATCAATTCAAAATGTCACCCCAAGAACCATCCGTGGGGTTCTGGCTCCATTGGGAATCACAGTGTGAGGTGCCCAGACTTTTGGAGGACCCGTGGTCACATCATTTGACACCCATTCATTGTGAGGGAGACATATTGGGGGCAGTCAGTCCTATTGGTTCCTTCTCTGTCACCCTGTTCTTATCTCCATGCTACCGTCGCCTAGTGGGGGGAGGCCTTCTCTGAGGGCAGCGAGCTGAACTAAGGCCCCCGGGGAAGACCCTTTTCCCCGCTGTGCCATCCCCCTTCCGGCCAGGAAGCCTCCCCAGGGCTAGCCTTATTCCCTCCTATTTCTCCCCTCATCCTCCCCTTCGTGGAGGGAGATTTGTGAGTGGGGGTCCTGTTGGTCCCTTCTAAAGAGGAGGGCGCCTGGATGCTAGGGCAGGGCCTGGCTCCCTAGCTCTGCTAAAGCTGGGAGTTCCGTTTGGGTGGGTTTGGTACGTGGGCCCACAGGCTGCAGGTAGGGAAGGGTGATGAGGGCTGCAGTCTGTCCACCTGGGATTCTGTTGTGCAGTCAACACGGTGGAAAGCGCCCCGTGGGCCTGCTCACCTGTATTGACATGTCAGCCCAGCTGCCTCGCTAGTTTCAGCCCTTCCGGGGGGTGTGCAGGCACTGAGGCTGAGGTCCTCGGCGGCCCTGGCCCCAGAGGGTGCATTCAGGAGCGGCTTTAACACGGGCTGGGTCCTGGGCGGCGCTCTGGGGCCGGGCCTGGAAGCATGTCTGGATGGTAGGTGTCGGCCCAGGGGTGGGAGGCAGGGTGAGGAGAGGAGGCCTGCATTGGGATCCTGGACCAGGCTCAAGCCTTCGTTAGGTTAGCCTGACGGTGGGGCCCATGGCCAGGTCAACATCTGCTGCCTCTGGAGTTTCTGTCTCAGGCTGGGAACTCTGAGGACTCTCAGAATGTGACTTCCCAAGTGCCCAGGACAGGGCCCCTCGCACTGACATCTGACTGCGGGGACAGTGACGGGCGAGGGTCAGAGGGGCCACGGCTCCCTGCGGATTTAAGGCTCTGCTTTCTCTTCTGAAGCTGGAAGGATGCCATTCATTTTCCAAACGTCTGTGTCGCTCTTATACTTGCTGGGCCCTCTATGTGGGGACCCCATGGGGGACCCTCCTCAGAGAAGGCACTCATTCCCTGGGGGCCCAGACAGAATGTTGGGGGCGGGTTGGGGATGCACAGGGCAGAGGAGAAGAGCTCTCGGAGAAACAGGAAGGTCATGGAGGTCGGGCTTGGTGGTGGGGGCGTGTTTGCCAAATCGAGGCCATCTCTGTGTAGCTGCTGCTGTGGAGAGGAGTGGGAGCCAGAGTGGCCGGTGCTAAGGAATTTGGGCTCTAGCCACTGCCGGTGTTGGCACAAAGGCTGGGCATGATGTGGCCGTGACTGGAAGACCTTTGTTACTGAGCCTTTGCTACCTGTACTTCATGTATGATGTCCTTTGATTTCATCCTCAACTCGGCCTTCTAAGGAGGGTATCATTAGCCTGGTTTTTCCGGAAAAACCAGGGATCATGAGTCTTAAAGGTCACCCCGCTGTAGTAGGAGGTGGAAGTGTGAGTCCATAGCCAGACCACGTGCAGGGGGTGGCCAAGGGCCTGGGAATAATAGGGGGTGAGCCCCCCCGCAACAGGCTGTTTACCTGGGATTCCCACCGCGGCCATTCCCGCTGACACCTAGGAGGGCTGCTCCCCGAAGGAGGAAGGGGAGAGGGGAAGGGAGACTACCAGGACCCAGGACGGAAATGCCTGGAAGGGAGTCTTTGCAAGCTGTTTCCTGGAGTGATCTTGAAGGGAGCTCCCAGTCACTCTGCTGACCCTAAATGTAGTGAGCTGTGTTCCAGCCCCCATCCCTCCTCCCCTCGGGTGGTGGGCCTCCCGCTGAGCTGTAGGATCCCAGCACTTGGCTCTGAGGAGAGCAGAGGGCGGCCCCATTGCTTTCTTCTGTCTGGGGACATAGGGCTATGGGGCCACTGATGCAGGGATCACGGGTCTCAGGCCAGGGAAATGGGTGTGGGAGGGACCGTGGAAAAAGCCGGGCGGCAGCAGCCGACAGATTTATTAGGGGCCTGCTCACTTTAGGTGTTTGCCTTTCCCAGGACAGTGGGCTGGTGAAGAGAGGGAAAGTTAATCTATACTTAGGTGATAGATTAGTTCCTCTGAGCACAGGAAACGTTCTCAGCTCAGCCAGCTGGGGCCTGGAGGGCGGGAGGGGCCGGGCCGTGAAGGAGCATCTTCGGGGCTGTTTCACATTCTTCTTGAGGGGCCTCTGTTCAGGAAGCAGGTGCTAGGGCAGCTGTACTCAGGGGTCTTGCCGGCCCCATCAGAGTTTCTGATGCACAGGGTTGGGATGGGGCCCAAGAACTCACATTTTAAACTAGTTCTCAGGTGATACTTCTGCTGCTGGCATGGGGATCCCACTTTGAGAACCGTCGTGCTAGCTATTCAGATGACCACTTATGGTGACTCTTCCCTTACCCAACTTTGCTGCTTGGACAGGTCTGTCGTCAGAAGCTCACCCTTTCCACCTGTGAAAGCCATGTCCTGTCTTTAGGCCTTGCCTCAAACGACAATTTCCCTGTGGCCACACTGAGAACCTCGTGTGCTAGGCCACCTGTCCGCTTTGCCACATTCTGCCTGGTTTTATAGCGCTGCCTGCACACTCCCTGAGGACTGGGACTCACTCTCACTAACCCCGGAAGGACCCCCGTGTGCCTCCTACGGTGTCTGATGCCTGGTACAGCCCCTGGCACATAGAACAACTAGGGGCTCAGTAAAGTCTGGTTAAACTGGGCCCTTGTCGTGGTTAAGCCATTCTCAAAACCAGGAAATCGAGGTCCAGGTGGGGAAGGATTTCGTAGTGGGCTCCTAGGCTGGTTAGGGGCTGAGCCAGAACTAGAATCTAGCTTCCTGGACTCCCTTATATATTTATTCTGTCTATAACAACAGCTTCTTTTTTGTTTGTTTCTTTCTTTTTAAAAAAAAAGTATATTTTATTGATTTTTTTTACAGAGAGGAAGGGAGAGGGATAGAGAGCTAGAAACATCTATGAGAGAGAAACATCGACCAGCTGCCTCCTGCATACCCCCTACCGGGGATGTGCCCGCAACCAATGTATATGCCCTTGACCGGAATTGAACCTGGGACCTTTCAGTCCGCAGACCGATGCTCTATCCACTGAGCCAAACCAGTTTCGGCTTTTTTGTTTGTTTCTTAATCCTCACTCAAGGATATTTTTTTCCATTGGTTTTTTTAGAGAGACACACAGAGAGAAACATCGATGTGAGAGAGACACATCGATTGGTTGCCTCCTGCACATGCCCTGACCAGGGCCAGGAATCAGACCTGCAATTGAGGCACGTGTCTTTGACTAGAATCGAATGTGGGACTCTTCAGTCCGTGGGCCAACACTCTATCCACTGAGCCAAACCAGCTAGGGCTATATAGACAGTTCTACAGAAAAAAATTCCATAAGCTTAAAACATTAGCTAGTTCTTTAAATCTTTCCTATGTCTATAGAGGCACATTTGTATATGTATAAATGCTTAGCTAGCATTTTGTGTCTACTGTTTTATTTTAAACTTAACATTTTATCTACTAATTTTCGTTCTGAGTGTACACATGTGTCTTTTGCGTGTTGTCCCTACATTACTCATTTAGTTCTCACAGCACTGAAGGCTAAGTGCATTCAGATGCTGACGCTTCCCATGGAGGTGATGTTCTGTGGCTTGCTTAATGTTTCCCAAGCATTGAACATGGAATTGGTGTTTGCAGTTGTCACTGTAGGTCCAGGGCTCTTTGTATTATCCCAGGCCACCTCTTATACTTCTTTTTATGTGCCCACTGTACACTGTATGATGGATTACCCAATTTGATTCCTTTTTAAAAATTGAGGTGAAATTCACATAACACAGAATTAACCATTTTAAAGTGTACAATGCAGTAGCATTTATCGCACGCACAATGCTGCTATACAACCCCTTGTCTAGTCCCAGATGTTTTCATCACCCCTCAAAGAAACCCCATTAGTGGTCACTCCAATTCTCCCCTTCCCCAGTGCAGGCAGCCCCTAGTCTGCTTTCTGTCTCTATGGTTTACCTGTTCTGGATATTTCATATCAATGGATCATGCAATGTGTGTCTTTCTGTGTTTGGCTTCTTTCACTCAGCATCATGTCTTTGTGGTTCACTCGTGTTGTAGCACGAATTAGTACATCGTTCTTCTTTATGGCTGAATAATGTGCGATTGGAGGATAGATCACATTTTGTTTATACAATCCCATTCTTTTTGGTGGCCAGAGAAATCCAAGTGCTGATGTTGGATGCTGAGGTGTGGCACTGATGTTTGAGAAGAGACAGGGTCCGGGAGAAGAGTTTATCGGTGGGGCGTTTGGAGAGCGGGAGGATGGTCGGTGTCTTGAGAGGGTAGATAGAGTTGGTGGTCAGAGTTGGGACTGAAATGTGGCCTTGAGGGATCCGGGGGGCAGAGTGGGATGATGAAGCTTGGCAGGGAGGGGCGGCTGAGGGGGTGTCACATTCCTAGAACGGAGGAGCAGTCAGTTCAGGGAAATGTGCTGGCTGGTCTCCAAGGATGTCCCCAAGCCTGGATGTGAATGGCTTCAAGTTGAGGAATTTGGATCCGAAACTAAGGGGTGACCTGGTGTCCAGATGGGAAAGGTCTTGGATTTCCTGAGAAGCAGTAGCTGTGTCCTGCTGTGACCGGCTGGCTGAGGATGGCAGTGTGTCCCCGAGAGAAGCTGGCAGGGCAGGAGAGGAGCCGGCCTGGTCACCGTCGAGAGCCTTAAGGAGCCCAGCTGGGTGGAGTCATGGGGGATGCCAACTTGCTCAACCCCAAGTCCCCGAGTGTCCTTGTCCCTTCCATCAATACAACAGTCAGTGCTCGTTAGCCATGGTTTGTGCCACTTGAGTGGTCCTGGGTGAAATGGAAAGGGGATAATTCTGAGTCCCAAGAGCACAATTTCAGGAGGAAAAATCCCTTTCCTTTCTCCCTCACCCCCACAACTCAAATGGAAGCACCACTCTGCTGGCCAGTGGCACAGACAGTTGTCTTTGTAACTGACTGGGGAGCTCTAGGGTGAGTGTGTTTTTTGTTTGTTTGTTTTTATCTTTTTTTCTATTACAGTTGAAGTCCAATATTATTTTAGTTTCTAGTGTACAGCATAGTGTTAGTTGTTCATATAATTTACGAAGTGATCCCCCTGATAGGTCAAGTACTAGGGTGAGTGTTTTACAACGTAGGTTTTATTCTTATCCAGGTGTGGCGAGGCAGATCAGAGACGACTGTCATTGGAAAGGTATTTGTTACTCGCCAAGCAGGGGTGGGGGACACCCCATGCCACGGGGGGCCACCCAGGAAGCACCAGGGCTGTTCAGGTGACAGGGAAACACATGGGTGAGAGCCTTTATTGCCATTTCCATGGAAGGGATGGGTGAGGCAGGGTAAGCCGGCTTCGGGTTGGCTAGTTTGGATAATTTCAGTGGCTGTGAGGTATAGGGACAGTCCTGGGTGGTGTGGTACCGGCCCTGGGTGGTCAGGGAAGGGGAGTAGGGGCCTGCAGGGTGGAGTGTAGGAGCTCGATGAGGAGGGGCTGGGGAGCGGGGGCTCTGGATCAGTTGGTTTGCCTATGAAAGGCTCCACACAGGCAAGAGACAAGTCATTTACTACCTGTAGGAATTGACTAGGAGCCCAGATGTCAAAGCACTCAAAATACAGAAAAATAAAGGCATGTTGGGGAGCACCCAGGGCCCTGCTTTTAGCACAGTCCTACTCGGGCCTGGCCCAGGCGCGTCTGCCCTCAGGCCCAGCTCCCTTCCTTGCTTCCCCCATTTCCCTCCAGTTCTGGGGAGGGAGCAGAGTTGGATTTCCTTCTCCTCGGCCTGTATAGACGCTGGGTCTGGAAGCATATGCGTTCCAAGTAAAGGAGGTCTTGGACGATGGACACACTGAGGCCCAAGACGACTCAGATCAGCCAGTCCACTCTGTCCGCTCTAGACTGGCGCTCAAAGCCTCGCCAGGGAGCCGAGGGAGGCACACGCAGGGGTGGAGCTGCTGAGGGCACAGGCAGGGAGGCCAGGGCCGTGGCCCCAGAGGCCTTCACCAGGCAGCCCTGCCGCCCCAGCGGAGCAGCAGCGACAGTGACAGGATAGCGTCTTGAGCAAGCTCGCGTCCCACTGCCCTCCCTGAGGCATCAGGGTGTTGTCCCAGCAGCACCCCAGAGGCAGGGAGGGAGGCCTGCTCCTCTCTGTGGTGCATAGGGAAGCCGAGGCTCAGAGGAGGCCAGAGTTAGGGGCCCACACCCCAGAATGAACACATCTGCCAGACCACGTTGACAGGGTTTCTCTCTGAGAGCCGTTGAAGGTGTGATATGGGAAGATGGAATAAGACAGAAATCTGTCCATCAGCCATCTTCCCTTGCAGCCGAGCGGACTCACGCCCAGATGTGTCCATGCCTTCGGGGGCTGGGTAGCAAGCCCTGGTTTTGTGACTCCCCCCTCTCCCCTCCCCCCCCCCCCCCCCCCCGCTCTTCATATGGTGTGAACTCAGGGTGGCTTGGGACACACACACACACACACACACACACACACACACACACGCCCCACAGTGCTGGTAGGGGTGGAGGCTCCCGCTTCTTTTCTGAGCTGCCTCCCTACCCAGGAGGCCTGTGTGAGTGTTTGTTCTGGGCATAGCGCACATTCTTCTCTTCAGAACACAGCTGGAGAGACAGGACAAGGCGGGAACCGGGCCCCAAACACAGGCAGGGGACATGGGCCCATTGCCCGCCTCCTGGCCCCGTGCTGCCGAGCACTCCTGAGGGGGAGGTCTGGGGAGTGAGTGGTGAGGCCAGCAGCTTAAGGCTAAGCATGTCCATCCCTGTGTTTGGTGGGGAGAGTGTCCGTCCACGGTCAGCAGCTACAGGAAGAGGGAACTGTCTTTTTTGCATGTTGTGTTCTGAGCGCTGGGTGCTTGGTTGGTGCTTGTTAATCAGCCATTTGTGCTGCATCTGCGAGTCGCCTTCCAGAGCCTGCAGACAGCGCCTCTGAGCCTGGCCGCCTCTGAGCCTGGCCGGGGCCGGGCTGTGACTCAGCCCCGGCGGGCGCTCCTGCGCTGCCTCTGCTGGCATCCTGCAGTCGCGTTCTGCCTCCTCAGTGTTTCCTGGTGCGCCTGTCTGTTCTTCCTCCCCAGATTTCATGTTCCTGGAGGGAGGAGGACTGGGTCTTACGCCTTTCTTGTAAACTAGCCAAACTCAAAATGCTTGCCGAAGTCAGGAAGGTGAACACCTGCGCGTGGCCGCCTGGAATCTGAGCAGCGTTGGAGGAAGGTGGTGGGGAGAGAGCATTCCCTCTGGCTGCAGGGGTCAGAGGGGGCTTCGTGGAGGAGGACTGTGGGTTCCAAAGAGAGATGGCATTGCCACAGAAGGAAGAACGCAGCAAGGAGGAGAGGCCCCTGGCCAGCTGGGAAAGGCTGGCTCAGGGGTTCATTTTTAATCTCATGACATGGGAGCCTTTTGGGAGTTTCTGATTGATGTGTTTGATTCATTCACTTGGCGGTGGTCTGGGGTGGGGGTTGGGGGTAAAGGGAAGGAGGAGGCGGAATCCTCAAGAGGATGGAGCTAAGAACCAGTTCCTCACTGCACTGGGTCACTCAAGAACACTGGCTGAGTCCTGCCGGCGTGGCTCCGTGATTGAGCGTCAACCTTTGAACCAGGAGGTCACAGATCGATTCCCAGTTAGAGCACATGCCCAGGTTGCGGGCTCTATCCCCAGTGTGGGGAGGCAGCCCATTAATGATTATCTCTCATCATTGATCTTTGTATTGCTCTCTCCCTCTCCTTTCCTCTCCAAAATCAATTTAAAAAAATATTTTTTTAAAAAGAACAGGGGCTGAGATTTCCCCAGCCAGTGTTGTTAGGTGGGTTATTACCAGCCCTAGGTCACCGATGAGGAACGTGGACCCAGGTCGCAAGGCTGGTGGAGCTTTGACTGGGAACCCAGGTCTCTCTGGCTCTAAATCGGTGCTTCGTGCTGCTCAGGACTCTCTGAGATGGGGGAGGGGGAGGGGGGGACGGTTCCTGACAAAGAAACCTTCTCATTTCATTGTCCATCATGTTAGAATGGAGGGATGCTTCAATAGTGGGGTTTTTAAATTGCTATCTTTAATTATATAATAAATGTAACATAGGTCCATTTTCCTGCCCAAAGAAAAACCTGCAGACATGACTAGTTTCCTTTGAACACTTTCCACAGCTGTGGTCCTTTGAGCTGCTCTGCCTTGGGAAGGAGAGGTTAGAAGAAATCCCTCTACCTTTCAACAACCTGCCAGCGTTGTCAGCCACACTTGCCCCCAGGCTCACCAGCAGCCCAGTGCTGTCAGGCCACCAGAGTTGATCCCAAGAATAGTAATGTTGGGTTAGAGCCGCGCTCTGCAGCCCCAGCGTCCACCTCTGGGCCTGGCCCAGCCATGTGTTTGGAGAATGGAGGGTTGTCCTCCTTGCCATCGACCTTAAAAGACCCTGCTGTGGTCCAGGCGTCTGTCATGTCCTCTGATAACCACTCAGTGGTTCTGCCTGCTTGTAGTTTATCTGAACCCTCTGTGAGCCTGTTTTGTCCTCAGCCTGTGTCAGCTCCCAGAGAAATGGGGCCAGGGCTTTCTGTCCAGTTCGGGAGAACACACTTTCCTTTTCTGCTTCCATGAAGCTCTCAGGGTCACCCAGCACTGGTCGCAGAGGAGCTAGTACACACGTCTGCCTTTTCACTGCCCTTGTCCGTGTGACTTTCCTGCTCTGGACCTGCTACAGCCTGGCCGGGCCTTGTTGGAGGTGTGACCTGGGAAGCCACTCCTATGGATTCCAGACAGGCAGAAGGCACCCTGAGGTCGTCCAGGGGTCACCTGTGCCGTTTCTGAGACAGGCCGGGTCCTCTGAGTTGGTTTGGTAATAGCTACGTGGCACAGCAGGTGCCACAGAGAACAGCTGAGAGTTTGGGGGAAAGTGGATTTTACCATGAAGAATGCTGACCAGGGAGGAGGTCACGATTCAGGAGGATCCAGGCTTTCTTCCCCATCCCCACAAGGGAAGTTGCCTCGATCTTTCTACCTTTTGGTCGAGTGAAATCTTACATAGGTGTCCCTGGGCAAAACAGTTAGTAGTCACTTGGGTAGCTGTCTTCCCTTCCCATGCTCAGCTCCCCCACCTTGACCCCAGATACTAACTGGGTTCCAAGGAACACTGATTGAAAATCTGGGCCCTAAATAGTCATTGTTGTTGGCAAACGGTGAATTTCCTTTGAGCTTTTGTGAACAAATCTGTATGTGCCACCACAGGGGTGCAACACTTCTTTTTTCTTTGTAAAATTTAATTACAATTATGCAGTACCGGCCCTTTAATATCCTGCCTTTTTTCATATGCCAAAAGCACATTCTATGTTGATGCTCTGTTTTTTTAAATAACTGTGTAATATCTCATTAATTGGATTTGCATATCACAATTTAGCCATTCTCCTATTATTAGGTTTTAGCTCACTCCCAGCAGTTTAGTATTATAAACAGTGCAAAGATGAAGCTCCTTGCACATAAAGCTGTCTCCTTATTTAGGATTATTTCCTTAGGCTTCTCAGAAGTGGAACTACTGGGTCAAAGTTTGAACATTTCTAAGGCTCTTGACACATAGTTGCCACATTGCTGTACAAAAGGATCGGGCTGATTTGCATTCCCACCAGCAGGGTAAGTGGTGTAGTCCAGCTGCATCTGGAAGCATCCAGCTCCTTATATTACAGATGAGGAAACTGAAGATCAGGGAAATGAAAGGCGTGGTGACCCAAGGGTGCACAGCTCCCTGGGAGCAGAGGTGCTCCTGGAGCCCAGCCCACAGCTTCCCGTTTTAGACTTCTTAACTACCCTCACCGCCTCCGCCTATTTTAACAACGCTCTTTTTTTTTTTTTTTTTTAGCTGTCTCTTTGTCTCTCTTTTGTGGGCAAGGAGAGCATGTGGCTCTGCGTCCCTTGGCCTTCTTGCCTATGTGCATGGAAAGTGTCTGGGTGTCGAGGGTTTGGGTCTTAGTCCTAGTACTGCGTTTGCACACTCTATTTAAATCCAGACCTTCTGTTTTCTTACCTGTTTACAGAGGGTTTTAATGCTTGACCTGCTTCCTTCCTTCCAACAGTGTCAGTTGCCTCATGCGAATGGCATCATAATACAGGAAGGAATAAGCCAAGCAAAACACGCCGTTATGATTATGGTTATTTCTAACTCATTCTAGGGATGGGCTATTCAGCATTAGGACACTAAAGGTTTAAATGAATGAACTATTTTGTAATACCGGTGGTAGCAGAGAGAATTTGGGGCATCTCTCAGAGGGTCACAAATAAAATAAAAAGAGTGGTGCAGTATAGCAATCTAAACTAATAAAAGAGTAAGATGCAATTTGGCCATACCTTTGCGATGCCCACCAGCCAATCAGGAGTGAGTATGCAAATCAACCCAACAAAGATGGTGGGTTAATTTGCATATACAGGCGCTGAGCGGCTGGGAGCGGGGCGGGACGCTTGTGTCGTGGCCATGGCGATGATGCAGGTGTTCTGCAGCGCCCCAGCTGCTCCGGGCCTCTGGGCAGCGTGGGAAGTGGAAAGGCGGCTCAGGCTTTGTTGGTGCTCCGACTGGAGCAAAAGTGCCGGCAGCCAGGGGAAGGAAGGCCCATTCTTGCACGAATCTTTGTGCGTCAGGCCTCTAGTGTATATAGAGTTAACAGTACTGTACTGTACACTGAACATTTTAAGAGGGTAGATTTCACTTTAAAAAAATATTAAGTCTTTGAAATCAGTGTCTATGTTATACTTACAGTACATGTCATTTTAGACTGGTCGCATTTCAAATGCTTGGTAGCCACATGCAACCAGTGGCCAACACTGTATTGAACAGCTCAGATATAGGACATTTCCAGCGTTGCAAAGAGTTTCACTAGACATGCTGCAAGTTTAGGGACTTTCGCCCTTAAACTTGCCTTGGAAGCTGTGGTTGTGGTGGAGAGAAGTCAGTGAGGAGCTGAGGGGGGTGTGTGTGTCGGGGGGGGGGGGCATAGGCAGCTTCCCCAGCCCTGTCCCTAGGGCATTTTAATGGGGAAGCTGTGTGCTTGTCCCCGGAGTGCCGAGTCTGGTGAAGGAAGCTACATTGTGGGTTCTGGGAGCTCCCAGTCTAACAGGGAAACCCCAGAGTCTAATGAATGAGAAAGCTCCCCCCTTAAGTTTGCAATGAAGTTACAAGCTTGGAAAACCCATAGACAGACAGTCATTTATAATAACACTAGAGGCCCGATGCATGAAATTCTTGCAAGAGTAGGCCTTCCTTCCCCCCGCTGCCACACCTGCTTCCCTGTGGCACCTGGGACCCGGGCTTCCCTGGAAGCCCTGGCTTCGTCCAGAAGGTCATCTGGTCTAAGTAGCATACTACACTTTTATTATTATAGATTGTTGTAGATGCAGGTAGTTACAGCATGGCTGCCGAAGGAGGTGAATGCAAACAGGGAGGCAAGGACATGGCACGGGGAGGAGGATGGCAGAAGCAAAGGAAGCATGGCAGGAACAGGAACAATGGGACAGAGAAGAGGCAGCATGCCTGGAATGGGAAGACCTGGGGCTGAGGTTGGAATGTGTGTGTGTTGGGGGGAGGGAGTGTAAATACCGTCAAGGTTTAGATATGATCTGATAAGCCGGAGCAAGCTATTTTAGGCACTTGAGTTGAGGAGTGATTGGAGAGCTGTGGTATTTGGAGAAGATTATCCGTGGTAATGGTGGCTGTGCTGGATGGTTTGGAGCAGGGGAGAGTGGCCGGCAATCTGGACCTGTGGTGACAGGGGCTAGGGCATGTGGTGACAATGGATGGGAAGGCATATTCGGATCCATCTTTGCAAAATCTTGAAGAACTGAGCACCTCCAGCGTCCCAGTGTCCTCTCAGCCCAGATGGTGTGATGGCTTATACTACTGGCCTGAGTGGGTTGCGCACCGGTCTCTCCATCACTCTGTAGCTGGGTTCCCAGCTGAGGGCTGGGTGGAGCCCTGATTTTGGCGGGAAGGAGGCTTTGTTAGAAGGCGCTTGGGGGCCTCCTTGCTGATGAGACCCGCTCTCCAGGTGCCAGGAGAGCTGGTTGCCATGGCAATGGGCACATGCTGCCAGTGCTCTGAGGAGGAGGGCAGCAGATGGCTGCTGGGGTGCTGCAGGGTTAAAAGGGTGGGGCACCCCAGACAAGGGGGCGCCTGAACCCCAAGACACCTGTGAGCAGCTTTGTTGGTGCCCGGCAGCTGGCACAGCTGGCAGCCGTCTGGACTTTGCGATGGCAGGGTTAACCCTTACACTTTCCTTCTGACTCTTCTGTCTCCTCTTCATTCTCCCTGCTGCTCTCTGTGCCAGTCTCCCTCACGAGGTCCCCTCACTCTTTTATCCCTAAGATAGAACAGAGCTTGAACCAGAGCTATACTTACATAAGAGGCCCCCTTTTCCTCCTCCCTCTTCTTCCCCTCTGGTTTGAAAAAGTCCACCCCACTTAAGATCAGAGCGGGGTAATGGTTAAGAGAGGGAAAGAAAACCCTTTGCACAGACAAAAGTGATTTAAGGTAGGCACCGGAAGAACTTCCCGCCCTGAAGATTAAGTGCTGGAATGGATGAGCTGATCATTCCTTTCCTTGCCGTCTTTGGGCACAGTGGAGACGCCTGCCTCGGGAGGTGGGAGAAAAGAGGGGCTAGTGGTTCTAGATGTTTGTGGGCCTCCCCTCTGCCGTGCCACGACTAAGAGTAAGGAAAAAGTCAGTTAGGCAAGGCATGGAAGCTGCTGGCACGGCCCCCTACCCTTCCACCTAGTTCCACCCAGTCTCAGGAACACCAGGACAGAGGCAGATTTAGCCCTTCTATTTTTTAGAGTTTATGGAGAAAAAAATTAGCTTAAAATCTTTATTGGGCAAGGGGAATTCCTTCCCAGCTGGACCTCCTTTCTTCCTTTCCCAATTCCCGGAGGTCACACTGTGTGTGAGTTTCCCCAAAGTAGTGGGAAGGGTGAGGCACGAGTGAGGGGTGTGTGCTCGAGAAGGCAGGGCCCCCGACCTGCGGTGGTGTGGACTCGGTTTCCAGCTCCGGCAGGAGTTTATTATGGAGTGTCCTGTAGGTGCTGACTGCCGTGCTGTTATTTTGGGGAATAAAACAGGCTGTGTCCTGTCTGCACCCAGCTTACAATGCAGTTGAGCGGGGGCGGTGGGTGTGCAGGCAGCTCCACTCAACATGGGCGGAAAGGAGCTCCAGGGAAGTCCTAGGCAGGGGCCAAATGGGGGAGGAGAGGATTTCAAGGGGGCAGAGTGGGACTTGGATGGGGAGAGCGGTGGCAGGCAGTGTGAGGCACGGTGAGGGAGCCCCTGAGGGCCGGTGAGGCGGGCAGTGGGAAGGAGGGTGGGCGTGTTCAGGGAGAGGAGGCCGACTGGAGTTGGAGAAAGGGTATGGATGGGGAGCTAAGCCCTCGTGGGACCACCGTGAGGGCCAGTTTTGGGGGCGTTGAATGCTTGGCTGGCCCATTCATCGGATGACTGACACTGGGCTCTGGCCTGATGGGCCCTCTGAGTGGGGAGAAGTCCATGTCCTCCTGGGTGGGAGGCCCTTTGCTCACCACACGAAGGCTACAGAAAGTGGGTAAAGTCAGAAGGATGACCCTCATTTAAAAAATTAAACTTTCGCCCTGGCTGCTGTTGCACAATGGTTAGAGTGCTGGCCCATGCACCTAGGGGTCTCAGGTTCGATTCCTGGTCAAGGGCACATATCTGGGTTGTAGGTTTGATTCCTGAGCCCGGTCAAGGCTCGTGCAGGAGGTAAGCCATCATTGTGTCTTTTTCATCTCTGTTTCTTTCTCTCTCTCTTTCCTCCCTTTACTCTCTCTAAAAAGCAATGGGGAAAAAATATCCTCGGGTGAGGATTAACAACAAATAAAATAACATTTAAAAAGAAATGTGCACAGTAAGCTCTCTTCTCTGTAGAACTCTTGGCTCTGTGTGACCTGCTTTTCTAGATAATGAAGAATCTATGCCAGCATTTATTGTTATAATGATTTCTGTGGAAGTCTTCCTAAAATATGTACTTTGTCCACTTCCTTGAGTCGTTGCTGATATAATATAACCTTGACTGGGCCACTTGGGCTGTCGTCTTCTCTTACAATGCAGGGTGGGCCTGGGGGGTCACAGGGATGTATACTCCTGCCTGCAATAGCCAACTACTGGGGGGTGTGATAGCTTGTGCACACTTTAAAAAGATCACTTTCTTCTTAACCGACGGTCACTTTTCACTTCTCGATGTTACCATGGTGCCCGCCAAACAACTTTTCACCTTCGAGCAGCAACTACATTGTTACCATTAGTGTAAACTAACAGTTATCAGGTGCTTAGTGTTAACCTGAGATTGTCACTCAGGGTGAAGTTCATGGATGTGATTGTGCAGTTTAACATCTGCTCTGCCCCGTAGGGGGCCCCTCTGTCTATTTCTGGGCCCTCAGCTGTGTTAGGGAAGGAAGAGGTGCTATGTAAGTACACACCCTTTCTATTCATTCAAAAGCAGTCAGAGCCCCGAGGGAACACGAAGACAGTTGATATGTTAAGGTGGTAATATCGGAGGCAATATTCTTTATTATTTCTGATTTTGGTGAGGAAAATTTTTTAAAAATAAGATAGGAGATGAGGTCCTTCGTCGGGGATAGGAACAGATTATGCAGGGCTATGGTGAGGGGTGTGGCTTTATTTCATAAGCAACTGAGGCCGCTGGAGATTTTAGGTTTTGTTTCCTTAGGCGCAACTTACATATAGTAAAGGGCACAAACCTTAAGTGTAAACTTTACCCATGTTTACATATGTGCACAGCATGGAACCACTACCATATCAAAATATAGAACATGTCTAGGCTCCCAGTAAGCTTCCTTGCACCCCCCCTCATCAGTGATCATCCCCACACAGACCTGGTTTACCTCCTACCATCATAGAGCAGTGTTTCCTATTTCATGTAAGTGGAATTTTACAGTGCATACCCTTTGGGTCCTCCTGTTTTGTTCACCATACAGTCAGAGCAAACACACAGCCAAGCCAGCCCCCACAGAGGTAAGCTACACCATGTATGTGTGTTTTTAAATACATTTTTATTGATTTTTTACAGAGAGGAAGGGAGAGAGATAGTTAGAAACATCAATGAGAGAGAGACATTGATCAGCTGCCTCCTGCACACCCCCCACTGGGGATGTGCCCGCAACCAAGGTACATGCCCTTGACTGGAATCGAACCCGGGACTTTTCAGTCTGCAGGCCGAAGCTCTATCCACTGTATGTTGTTTTAAAGCACTAATACTTTGGGATGGTTTGTTATATGGCAGTAGATAAATGATAGGCAGTCTTTACTTCCCACTCTATGGACGAATGAGGAAATTGAAAAAAATGAAATAAAGTTGAGTTAAGAGAATAAAGAAAAAATACGTATTTTTTAAAGTTAGAAAAACAAATTTAAAATGTTATTATCTTAAAACTTGCTGTTATTTATACATAGTCCCTGAGGGTCCTCAGCAGCCGATGGAAGGAAGCTGGGAATGGCCAGCCCAGGCTGGGCTAGGAGGAGGGTGGGAGGGCAGAGCCTGGTGGTGGTCTGCAGAGGCCCAAGTTCAAGGCAGCAATAGCTACCCGTGAGTGAGCCCGTGGCCGGGCCAGCTCCAGGGGCCCTTTGCTCATGTGATCTCATTCTCCTGCGATACCACCGCCTAGGAGTTCGCGTCCTTGTCCTCATTTCACATGGGGCGCACGGAAAGGCAGCACATGCCTGGGCCTCGGGGCTCAGGCTCTGAGTGCACCGGCTGAAACCAGAGCCCGTCCCACTCCCGAACCCCATGCTCCTTTGCGCCTCTTAGGGCAGACTGCGCGGATGCTGTGTGTGTGGCCGGAGCATACACTTCTGTGCCTGGCTGCTCACCTGTTTGCCTTGCTGGTGCCCTCATTACAGAGACCGATGTCTGAGTCTTCCTATGCGTGCCGTTGTCTAGGCCTCATGCACTTAGAGTCACATGTCCCTTGAGCCACTTGGAGTGGGGAGACTGTAGGGGCCTCCCTGGGATGCTGGTATTTTTCCCCCATTAGAAAAGTGCTTGTCCTGTGGGCATCTGGTGGTGGGATGGATAAGAGCAGTGTGTCTGTGTGTGTGTGTGTGTGTGTGTGTGTGTGTGTGTGTGTGAGAGAGAGAGAGAGAGAGAGAGAGAGACAGAGAGAGACAGAGAGAGACAGAGAGATCAGACTAGGGAGCTCATGTCGAGAGGCCTGGGTTCAGACTCGGCTGGGCCACTACCCTGGCTGCCCGACCTTAGGCCAGCTTCCTGCCCTCTGGGCCTCGGGCTGCCAGTATGAAATGAGCAAGTTGGAGACAGTCTCTTGGTCTCTAAATCTGTGCTTTATGAGAACCTCAAGGAGCACCCCCTAACCTGCAGGCCTCAGCCCATCTCGGCTGTCCCTCACACTTTCTAAAACCCTGCGGGGTTCCTCCCCCCCGGAGCTCACAGAGCTGTCCCGTCAGGCTTTCTCTGAGGAAACAATCTTCGCTGCATCGGAAGCCCTCTTTCTCTGACCATAAAAGCCATATACATCCCTTAAAGACAATCTGGGAAATTTTAAGAAAAACACACAGCAGTATAAAGGGGAAAATGTTAAATCACCCTTTGTTTTACCACATTATGGTATTTCCTTCTAATCATTTAGAACCGAAATTTGTTTCATACAGGATGTACTGTTTTGTGACTGGCTCCCCCCACTCCTGCCATTGCATAGTGCATTTTTCTTAATTGCATAAAGTAAATTAGTTGCAAGGAGGAGGCGCTCGTCCGGAACAGGCCGCCCTTCAGCTGCCTGTGTCTGTCCCCGCGTTTCCGTTGAGGCCTCTGGAAAGGGCTCCGCCCCTCCCCTCAGAGTCCTGGTCAGACGGGGAGGCTGTGACAGAGGGTGCATGGCAGGGGCTGCAGGGGCTCCCCCCTGGGATCAGAGGTGACACGGTGGGGGCCAGCAGCCCCCTGAGGGATGGGGCTCCGTGTTTGGGAGCTGAGAGCAGATGGCTGGGAGAGCAGGTTGTAGAGCGACTGGCCGCCCCAGGACCAGAACACCTGTCAGTGGGCGGGGCTGGGTGCACGCCCCGGAGCCTGCAGAGGAAGCTGTTCATATCCAGTCTCAGTGTGAATGATGCCCCTGGAGCTGCGTGATGCCGAGGCTGGGCGCGTGAGGCCGGGCCCACGCCCGAAGGACTTCCTGTGTCACAGCTCCGCGTTAACAGGAGCCCTGGGCCTCGGGACATTTCACGGGCGAGGTTCTTTGGACTGTGGCAAGGGGAGATGGGGGGGCTGGGCGGAGCAAGGAGACCAAGACCGCCTTGGGCGTGCCGTTGCTGCTCCGCCTCCCAGGCTGGGTGGACAACCCC
Source organism: Cnephaeus nilssonii (assembly GCF_951640355.1). Classification (NCBI taxonomy): domain Eukaryota; kingdom Metazoa; phylum Chordata; class Mammalia; order Chiroptera; family Vespertilionidae; genus Cnephaeus; species Cnephaeus nilssonii. The sequence continues at coordinate 56,085,265 of NC_137074.1, forward strand.
AACATCCGCCCTCAATCCTGAGCCCTGGGGTCACTCTCTCCTTCTGGGTGGGAAGTCATAATTGTAATTTATAGCCTCTCTTTCCCAAGAGATGATCTTTCACTTTATTTTGTCCGAGCGGCACTTGCTGTCCCCCGCAGGCCCTCAAGGACATCTGGAAGTGTTTAGACCGTCTGTGGTCATCAGGCAGCAGCCCCACCGACCCGCTGGGAAGGGTGGGTTTGGCCTACTTTGCTGGCCCAGCGGCCTGAGGGTGGGTATGATTTGAAATTCTCAGGATGTAGCGCCCTTTTCTCATCTCAGCCCCACACACTCTTGCTTCCTTTCTCACATCTTCTCACATCGCACCCACCTGGAGGGATCAGCACACCAGCACAGCGTTTGAGTCTCAGGGAGCCCCTGGCCAGTCTGTTTGGGCAGCTGGCCCTCGTGCGCAGGTGTGCTGGGCAGCCCCCCAGCCCCTGGCCAGGCAGCTGGCCCCTGCCCAAAGCTGGATCGGCGTGCTTGTAGGGCTTGCTTCTGGTTTGCCGCCGTCAGTTTTGGCCACCTCATTCCAGGGAGGAAGGGCACATCAAAAAGCCCACCTCACACCCCACCCACGTTTGTAGCACGTGGTGGAGGTTGAACAAATGGGGAGACAGACCGGTCCAAGGACAAGTCCATTCCAAGGTTGTGACTGCGTGGCCAGCCCAGGACACAGTGTGCTTGCGGCCTCGACAGCCCAGCACTGCCACGGCCTTAGGAGAGGGTGTTGCACCCACGTCCGTGGGAGTCCAAGCCCAGCCCTCCTTTCTTTCCATCCTCCTCAGCACTTCTTAATCCCCCAAAGCAACTTTTTTATCCTCCTTTGGGTTTCAGCCCGTCTGAGAATCTAAGGAAAGCTGTTAACTTTTCCTGTAGGAACATGCACCCGTGTGCACACAAAGCTAGAAGTTATTTTAGGGGGACCGGGGCTCCTGGAGACCACCGGTGCATGCTTCAGTTAGCGGTCCTGCTGCCAGGCCTCACCCAGGCAGGCTGGCCCTCCGCGGCCCGTTCCAGCAGCTGCACGGGAGGGAAGCCGGCCCGAGGATGCGAGGATGCGCTGGAGGCACCGAGAGTAAGCCTGACACAACCTGGTGACCAAGTGGAGTCTGAAGGCTGCTCCGCGTCCTGCCCCAATCGCAGCCTTCAGGGACCACCTCTTCTTTCCCCTTTTCCCACCGCAGCAGAGAAGGTCAGGCTAGACCGTGAGTGGCGTCTGCTGGGAAGGGTAGTAGGGCAGGTCTGTCCTCTGAGCTGATGGCTTCAAGTGTTTATCCAACCTGAGACCGAAGCTGGAACCCTGATGGCCCAGGGGTTGGCAGCCATCCTCACTCCATCGCCCAGGGACACCCACTCTGTCCTCGTGTGCAGCCACGAGCAGGCCACACCCCACACCCAGGCCCTTCCTATGGCTCTGCCCCCATTCTGCTCCCCTCCCCGCCCCCACGTGCTCTTGAGGAAGGACTAGGGCCCTTTGCAGCCGGCCCTGCACCTTTGGTTTCTTACAGGTGGGCCCAGAGGCCTGCGTGGACATCTGTGTGCTCACCGTTCAGTTAGGTTCCGGTTGTAGTCCCTGCACTCTGGCATGGATCCTGCTCTGAGCCCCAGCCAGAGCAGCTCTTATTCTGGGAGAGTGGATGGACCCTGTGGTCAGCGAGGGGGAATGGTATAGGCTTTTCTAACCCCGGTGTTAGTGTCCCTCTCCTCTGCTGGTCACATGTCTCTGTGCATGTGGTGCTCTGCTGTGGGCATCGCCACAAGCAAGAAGCAGATGTGGGGCTGAGCTGGACCTGGAGTTCCCGGCTGCGACATGTGTGTGTGTGTGTGTGTAGCGGGGGGGGGGGGGGGGGGGGGGGGAGGGGGGCGTGCAGGGTGTTAGGAGTGTGTTTAGTTCTCTTCTGTAAAAACTCTCCATGTGCAAATGGACCCTATTGCACACATATTGGGGAAAAGAGTTAGAAAGATTTAGGGACAGGACTGCAAATCCTAGCCCAGAGGAGACGCTTTATGCTGTGCTCCTAACTTCGAACCAGTTCCCCGCCCGGGCCAGAATTCCTCGCAAGGATCCTCTAACGAGGTTTGTGATTTTATTCATATCCTCCTCCCCAGAGAGACCAGCTGGAGCCCTCACCACCTTCTCTCTCTCTAGCTTCTCATCCTGTGTCACCGACAAGCCCTCATTGTCTGTAGATGAACTCCCTGCCTCAGGGAGGACCCCTCAACCTCTGTCCCTCCTGGTCTCAGCTGACCTACTGGGCACCCTTCCTGGCCCCTCAGAGCCAGTTCAGTACCTTCTCCTGCCCAGGGCATCCCTCCACTGCCTGGCCACCGTCCTCCCCATCACTCCTGGCCTTCTCCTCCTTCCCGGTCCCGCCCTCAGATGCTGAGCGTGGACACGGTTCTCCATATACTACCCTCCCCGTTCCCTCCCGGGCCTGCCTCCGTCTCCCATGCTCTTTCCTCGGCGGCACCACCGGCCCCCTCAGCGGGGGAGTGCTCAGCCCGCCTGTGCCCCTAAACTCATGGGTTCCACGCCCCCACGAAGAAAGCAGCCTGCTGCACACACTGGGGTCTCCTGCTGCCACGTGCTGAGCTCCCGCTCTTACGCCTCTCATCGGCCGGCGCCGCCTCCTTCCGACACTCTCCTGGCTGTTCCCGCCCATCCCTTGTCTTGGCCTCCGGTCCTCTCCTTCCTCCTCAAGCATTTAAGTGTTTCCTAGGCTCCCCTGGGGCTGACCTTGCCCACTTCCGGGATTAAGGTAACTGTCCGCCCTCTGGCCCAGACCTCTCCAGGGATCCACTCGCAGGTTCCCAGCTGTCTGTCATTCCAAGGCTGTTTGTCCCTTGGCCACCTCAAAACCAGCATGGGCACTGCCTAACTCCGTGGTCAGCAAACTGCGGTTTGCGAGCCACATGCGGCTCTTTGGCCCCTTGAGTGTGGCTCTTCCACAAAATACCATGGCCTGGGCGAGTCTATTTTGAAGAAGTGGCGTTAGAAGAAGTTTAAGTTTAAAAAATGTGGCTCTCAAAAGAAATTTTAATCGTTGTACTGTTGATATTGGGCTCTGTTGACTAATGAGTTTGCCGACCACTGGCCTAACTCATCCACCCCACTGTCCCCACCAAGGCCAGCCTCCCCTCCACCTCTCTTCTCCGTCTTGCTTTCTGGCATCACCATCCCCCCGTTGCCCAGTTAAAAACTGGGAAGTCATACTTGATGATAACTCCTTGTTCTCACCTCCCAGTGTCAGTGGGTCTTCTAGTGCTGGTGGTTTTGACTCTGAAATGTCCTCTCCACTCTCCTGCCCCCTGCATCCCCTCCCAACCTGCCCTGGTTAGCCCCTCATCATCTCTCGTCTACACCACCGCCCTAGCCTTCTGAATGGTCTCCCTCACTCGGCTCTCTCCCACGTTGCTGTACCTGCCGCACAGCTGTAATGCTACGTTTTCCTGACTCGGGTCTGAGCATATTGCTTCCTGGCCCTTCTGGTCCTGAATGCTGCCTTCCCCCCATCTGCCCTGTCCGCCTGCACAGCTGCCTCCCCAAGCTTCCTTGGAACGTTTTCAGTCCCTCCCTCTGCCCTCCACGCTGCCACGGCCCATCTGCATTCCAGACCTAAGTCAGATATCCCCTCCTGCTGGGAGCCTTCCTGGCCACGGCCCAGCACACAGAGATGGGTTCTTTCCTTCTTTCCTGTGACCACACTCACCCCACTGTTGTGCCCTCCTGGTTTTATTTGTCTTCCTCCCTCTAGACCGGGTGGGTCTCAAGATTCAAGACAGGCGTTATTAATTGCTGATTCCTCCAGCCCTAGTAGAGTGCCTGGCCGCCACTGGCCTCAGTACATGTTTGTCTAATTAATGTTGTGGGAAGACAAATTCTCTCTTGCATTTGCGAATAGACCGGTTTAAGGGAGTTGACTGTGTCACTTGGTTTGAATGTCCGTGTTTGTGACTGGGTTGGACTGAGACGAATGTCCTCAGGAGGAGGCGGCCTTCCCTCTGCAGGTGGTTGTGTTGGCCTCTGTGGTTTGCCCAGCCTCCTGCAGAGCTGGTCACACCCTGGGCAATTAATATATACTCCCAGCCCTAGCTGGTTTGGCGCCGTGGATAGAGCCTCGGCCTGCGGCCCGAAGGGTCCCAGGTTCCATTCCAGTCAAGGGCACATGCCCGGGTTGCGGGCTAGATCCCCAGTAGGGGGTGTAGGCAGCTGATCAATGTTCTCTATCATCATTGATGTTTCTATCTCTCTCTCCTCTCCCTTCTTCTCTGCAAGCAATAAAAACATATTTAAAAAAAAAGAAATGCTTATATTTAATATATACTCCCAGGTGCATGAATTTGATCCTCCACCCGTCCCCTACCCCCCGCCCCACCTCCCTGGCTAGCTTCCCAACCCTGGTGTTTTCTGAGAATGTAGAAGGTCTCAGAATCTAGGCTCATTTAAATAACAGTGTAATATTGCACAGGCTCAAACATCACCAAGGAGGTAAATGTATTGAAAAAATCATCTAATGCATTTCAAAGCCTCATGCCAGTGAATTTCAGATTATTCCTGGGTTAGCTCACCACTCACAGACATGAACAACTAAATCTGTCTATATACATAGGTGTGCATATGCCTCTCCATAATTCTCTAGATTTCATTTTCATTTTGTGGATTCTGGTTCCATTGATTATAGAACACAACCTTGAACCCAGTTGATGTTTAATCAATTTTTGTTGAATGAATGAATGAGCAAATGAACAGATGGAGGGAGTGCTTATTTCTCTTCTTTGAGATGTAGCAATTTCTCATGGGTCCTGACGTGTCCACGCGCTGTGCTGGGCGATCCGTCCGGCTGTCTCCCTCCTCTGTTCTGGAGTGGGCTGTTCCTGCCGGAGTCGCCGTCCACACCGACAGGCTCATGACCCCTGGTTGCTTGTGTTGTGTTGAGGAGACCCAGCTGGGCTGCTTGTGGAAGTCACAGGCGTGGGGGCTGGCAGGCAGCGTGGGAAGAAGGTTTCTACCGTCTGGAAAGTGAAGGAGGCTGGTCTGGAGTTTTCTCTGAAGAACTAGCCGGGAAGGATAGAGCGCCCCCACTGGGTGACAGGTTTGGGCCTAGCGCTCAGGAGCCTTGAGCCGGGAGGAGAACCGTGACCATATAATTTAGCATCAAGACCAAGACACTTTTGACAGTGAAAGGGAAGGGAGCACTACTAATGACTGCTTGAGGACAGCAGGCCTAAATCAGGACCGTGCTGGGCTAATCAGAACACATGGTCTCCAGAGCAGAAGACAGGCCCGCCCTGGGGGCTCTTCGGGTCCACCAGAGAGAGCGCCCTGGGTAAGCCCTGGGGCCTCCTGGGCAGTGTGTGGGACGATGAGAGACTGCCAGTGTGGGAGCTAGGATCCCGGGCCATTGATGTCCTGTGGAGGCGCGCTCTGTGGAACGTGGGGTGCCTGACCACGGTAGTGCCTCCTGCTGAGGACAGGCAGCCAGGGCTCTGGGCCCAAGGAGGTGGGAGGTACCAAGGCTGCGTTAACCCGGCTTGGCAGCCAGCCCTGGGCCCTCACGCCCACCGGGCTGAGCCACCTCGGGCTCATCCACGCCTGTGTACCTTTCCTCACCTGCTCTTGGCCCCGTGAGTTCTGAAGGCGGGGGGGGGGGGGGGGGGGGTCTTCTGAAACCTTTCCACAGGCTGATGGGGCCCTCATGCTCCGCCTGTGTCTCTGACAGTGCCCCCCAGGCTCCGTCACTTATGCTGTGACCTCAGGCCAGTGTCACAGCCTCAGTGTCCTCATCTCTAGGATGGGATGAGAACAGCTACCTTGGAGCGCTGTATTGGGAAGAAGACGGTGATGATGATGATTCTCTTCGTACAAGTCTCTTTGTAGACTGTAGAGAGGGGAGTAGGAAAATGGAGACTGGGGTATTCATCATAACAGCTAATATCTAACCTCCACAGCTCTTAAATGTAGAAATGGCTATTCTCTGTTTTACAGACCAGAGAGCTTACGTAACCTGCCCAAGGTCACACAGCAAGTAAGTGGTGTGGAGGGACTTGAATTCGTGCTTTTCTAGCCAACTTGGGGATAGATGGGGCTCCGCTTGGAAGTTCTGGGAGCTGGAGAGGGGAGGGATATGCACTCAACACATGGGCAGGTCTCCCCTCCCACCCTGTACCATGCCTCTGTCTCACCAGCTGGGTTTCCAGAAAGTAGAGGAGTCATGATTTCTGGCACTGACTGTGTGTCTGGCTAGGGCAAAGTGGGGCTTATTTATAAAAGGTTTTTAATAAAATAAGCATTTTGGCTCTATTGACATTCCCTCTCCTTTCTCCATCCCTCCTCTGTGCCTCTCTCTCTGATACACACACACACACACACACACACACACACACACACACACACACGAAGAGATTATAGCACTGGTGTGTGTCTGTCTGCGAGGGACATTCTTTGCCCCTAGAAGGATGTGTTCTCATGTGGAGTGTGAGTGTGCGACTCTGGCTCCAGGGTGACCTCTGCAGGAAGGGCAGCTCGTTTGGCTCCAGCATCTTGCTTGTTTATTTGTTTACTGGGGGGTGGGGCAAGGCGCCCAGTGTAAGGAGGGGGGCTGTGTGCACATTGTTCGGAGACATCTGCTGTTTGCAGTAACTTGCCAGCCTGGTGGAGCTGCTGGGGCTGGCTTTGCCGTGTTCCCTGTAAATATTATGACTTCGTGGACAGGGCGGGTCCCAGGGACTTCAAGGAGACTGAAGGGCTGGTCCCCCACGCGGTGCCTGCATCCCTGAAGTCCTGCTGTCCCCTCCTTCCCCCAGGCTGAGGGGTCAGAAGAGGAGGGGTGGCTCCAGGAAAAGGGAAGAGGCCACAGTGATGTCAGCGGCCTCTGTGCTCCTCAAATTGTAAAAGTTGGGGCTCAGAGGTTGTCCCTGAGCTGAGCTCCGAGTGGGAGGTTGGGGAAGAAGAGGCGCCTGGGGCTTAAGGCCAGTTCCTGTGGCTTTAAGGGGGAGGCACAGAAGGAACACTTTCTCAGCCAGTGGATTTAAGTGTCCCAGTCGCCCCCTGGGGCAGGGCCGGGGGCAGGGCAAGGGCAGTGCCTGTGGACAGGCTTTATGAGGACGCACCTGGCTTCAGATCCCAGCCCAGGTCCTCACCTGCTGTGTGACCTGCACAAGTCTCTCAACATCTTGGAGCCCTAGGTCGTGTAGATGAAGGGCACAGCGAGAGGCTGCAGGCTGCGGTGCGAATGCAAGCAGGTGTGACCAAGGGGCCTAAGGCCATCTAAGCCACACCCTGTCTGCAGGTGAGCCTCATTGACCCGGCTCAGAAGAGACGGCCTTTGAGACTCAGTCATGCTCCCGGAGCAGCCTCTGTAAGCTCTGTGCTTTAGGTTTCCCTTGGTTGGAAAGTTCATCCTCACATCCAACCGCGTTCCTTGTTAATATGTCCTGTTGAGCCGTCCTGTTCTGTTCTCAGAGGAGACAGCTGGTCCCATCTGCAGCTGTGCGCTCAAGGCTGTTTATTATTAAATCTCCCTCAGGGTCTTTTCTTGGGCCCAGCGACCTCAGGCCCTCTGACCTGGGAACCACAGGTCACGTGGTTAATAATATTTGCTGGGGCCTCACTGCAGGGATTCCCTTCCTCTTACAGGACAGGAAGGAACATTTATGGTATAAGGCCTGCCTGGAGGAAGGGTGTGTGTGTGCGTGCATGCATGTTCATGTGTGTCTGTGCCTGGGGGTGCATGTGCATGTGTGTGCATGTGCGTGGCTATGGGTGCATATGTATGTGCATGGGTGTGTGTGTATATGTATATTTTCTTTTCCTTCCGAGCGGCCTCGTAGTTTAAAGCTCAGCTGAGCTGTACAGGGGGCTTTGTGCAGGGAGCTGCCGCTGCTGCTGTGGAGCCTAAAATTAGCCCCGTGGGCGGGCACTTTTCCATCTGGCATTCCTCTCCCTGAGGAGCTTGTCCATCTCCCGGAAGGTGGGAGCCTGGAGCTCAGCCTGGCAGCCCCACCCCACCGCACCCTGTGCTGGGGCAGAGCCTGGAGCATCTCAAACTCCCCAGGAGACCCAAAGAATCGCTTCCCTCTCAGCCTTGACAACTGCTGGGGAAAGCCAAGAGGGGCCTGCGAGCTTGCTCCAAGTGCAGGGGCCCTGCCCAGCCACTTCACATTCCTGAAGTGGCAACAGTGCCGCTGCCTGCGGGAGGCAGAGGGACGAGAGGCCTCCTCCCTTCCTTCTTGTCACACACTGCGGCTCCTGCCTGCCCCCAGCTTGGCTTTACTGAAACCCAGCGTCCCAGGCCGAACCAGGAGTTCCCAAAATGCCGCACAAGGCTGTTTTTCCCTTTGAGCCACCCCCACCACACCCCGTTTACAAAGTCCCATCTTCTTAGCAAGAGACTTCCTATCCCCACCTCCATGGTGTGTGTGTGTGTGTGTCCCTCACACATAATGTACTAGGACCCCTTACCTCGCTGGGGAGGCCAGAACTCGGCCACCCATTACATGGTGGGCAATGTCATAGGAGAGCAGCAGCAGACCCTAGGGTGGGTGTGGAGGAGGCCAGAAGGAATTCCATATGAAATTGTCTTCTACCTTCATGCTTTAGGCCTTCCTTGTCTTTTTATTGAGGTAAAGTTATTATTTTAACTACTAGTGCCCCGATGCATGGATTCGTGCACATTGAAAGGAAATTAATTAGAAGGTGGCCGGTGGGGCTGGACTGGGCAAGATGGGCTGTACACGCCCTGGAGCCGACCTTCCGTGGTCCCTCCCTGGCCGGTGCACCTGGGGCAGCACCACAGCTTGAAGGGCATCTGCGGAGTGAGCTGGGTCCCTCCGGCAGGTGGGGTCCCTCAGCCTGGCCTGCAGGGATCAGGCAAACACTGGCTCTCTGACATCTCCCAAGGGGTCCCAGATTGCAAGAGGGTGGTTCTCAGGTGACACACCCTGGAATCAGGCTCCCTCCTTTCTGATTTTGGGGTGCGTCACCCGAGAACCACCGCTGCCAAGTCACCGCAGCTCGGCAGCTCCTGCGTTGAGTGTTTGCCCCCTGGTGGTCATTGCACGTCATAGCTACTGCTTGGATGGTCAGATGGTCGCTTAGCCTTTTATATATATAGATTTTTAAGTGTACAGTTCCGTGGCATTAAGCACATTCACCATGTTCTGTGCCCATTGCCACTGTCCACGTCCAGAACTTTTCCATCCTGAGCAGAAACTCCGTGCTCACTGAACAGTGGCTCCCCTCTCCTCCTCCCCCGCCCCTGAACCACCATTCTACCTTCTCTCCCCAAGAGTTCTACTATTTTAGGTACTTCCTACAAGTGGAATCACAATATTTACCCTTTTCTGTCTAGATTAGTCCACTTAACATAAAGTCTTGAAGGTTCTTCATCCATGTTATAGCATGGATGTCGGCATCTCCTTCCTTTAAGGCTGAATAATAGTCCATTATATGCAAATATTGTGTTTTGTGTATCCAATCGTCCACCCATAGGGACATCTGGGTTGTTTCCCTCATTCGGCTGTTGTGAGTAATGCTTCTGAGGACATTGGTGTGCAAATATCTGTTTGAGTCCTGCTGTCAGTTCTTTTTTGTATATATATTCCCAGAGCGGACTGCTGGATCGTGTGGTAATTCCATGTTGAGCTTTTTGAGGAGCCACCACGCTGTGGTCCGCAGTGGCTGGATCATCGTGCATCCCCACCAGCAATGCACAAGGTTCCAGTTTCCCCACGTCCTCGCCAACACTGCACACCCTCTTAGAGGTGGCCAGTGGGGCGGGACTGGGCGAGATGGGCTGTACACGCCCTGGTTTAAGTTCAGTCCAGCGTGGGGCCAATGGGGTAGGTAAGGTTTGAGAGGGTTTTCTGACGTGAAAGGTAAGCTGGGTCCTCTGTCTGGGAAAGGGTATCTGGGGAAGCGTGTCCCGTGCAGAGGGAGCAGCCGGAGCAGGGCCCTCCCATGGGAACTACCTGGCGGCCTGTTGGCGAAGAGCAAGGAGGCCAGTGTGGCTGGAGCAGAGGGAGCGACGAGCAGGGCCCTGAATACAAGGTCAGCGAGGACAGGGAAACGTGCAGGGCCTCGAGGGCCACCGGCACCCCTTAGGTAAGGTTTTAGAGGGTTTATCAACCTCGATATGTGCAGGGAGCCGTGGGAAGGGGAACGAGCTGAAGCAGGTGAACGGAAAATGACTAAAACTCCGTGTCCTTCAAGTGGCCTCTAGTCCATCCAAGCCAACCTCGCTCTGAGTAGACAACGTTGGGGGGGCGTTGTGGACCCTGGGAGCCCCAGAGGGGAACATGCTGAGAGAGGAGGTGTGTGAGATCTGGATTAACACCACGTGCTGCCCACCCCTGGCCCTCTCAACCCAGGCACTTGTCAGAGTCAGGACGCACTCAAACCCTATTGCGGGGTTTGAGCAGGGGGTGACAGGATCTGACTCCCATTGGTTGCACTGTTGAAAAGCTATCTCAGGAAACAAGGGTGAAAGCAGGAGACCAGCTAGGCATCCAGGTGAGCCCCGGACACCAGGGAAGATTGTGAACACGGGGCCTGAACCTGGGGAAGGTGGTGCCCTGTGACCTCTGCCTGCTTCTCCCGGGCCACTGAGCAGGCCTGGAGCTAGGAGACACCCACTCCCTGCCGCGGGGCTGATTCCCAGGCATGTCTGTGGGAAGAGGCTTCTGGGGTGGTTTTTGTGAGAACCTTTGGCCACAGATTAAGACGCCAGGACAGCGGAGATGGTGGTCTCGAGGCTGAAGCAGATGGTGAGCCCCATTCAGGCATCCTGGCACAATGAGTGAGACCTCTTGGCGTGGGAAAAAGGAAACGGAGAAAATGCTTGGCATTTACTAGAAAGGAGGGAGCTGATGTCCTCCAATACAGGAGAGTGGAGTAATAGTACACTCTTTTTATTTATTTTTTTTAATTGTTAGCACTTTGCACACAGCATTGCCTAGAATCCTCAAACCACCCTACGGAGAAAGTACCATGATTATCCCTTTGTTACAGATGAGGAAACTGAGGCTCAGACAGGTTAAGTCACTTGCTCAAAGTCACACGAAGTAGCGAGGCCAAGAACGGAACCCAGCTTTGCTGTCTCCTCAGCACCAGCTCCCGGCCTCTCACTGGTCCTGCAGGATGAGCGCTCCTCCTCACTCCTCTCCCACAGAAGCCGAGGGAGGGGGAGACAGGCAGGCTGCCCTCCTAGCGTCCATCTCTGTCTCGCCCTTTCTCCGATGGTGATAATATTGGTAACTGTATTTATTGGCACCATTAGCACTTTACGATATAGTAACTCATTTAATCCCCATGCCAACCTAGCGGGTGTCCCCATTCACAGAAGAGGAGACTGAGGCACAGTCAGGTACCTGCCAGGGTGGAGGTGAAACACCGTGGGGGGCACCGTGCTGTGTGCACTTCTCGTGGGAGAAGGACAGGATCTGAGGAGGGTCAGCGGTGACCCCGTGTCCGCTCTGATTTTAGGGAGGGTGGCCACTGCCGGGCATCCTGACTCCGACAGTGCCTGTGTTGAGAGGGCCAGGGGTGGGCAGCACGTGGTGTTAATCCATATCTCACACACCTCCTCTGGGGCGCCCAGGGTCCTCACCCCCCCCCCCCCCCCCCCCCCCCACCGCCCAACGTTGTCTACTCAGAGCGAATTTGGCTTGGACGGACTAGAATCCACTTGAGGGACACGGAGTTTTAGTCATTTTCTGTTCACCTGCTTCAGCTCGTTCCCCTTCCCACGGCTCCCTGCACATGTCGTGGCTGATAATCACACTGATGGCGTTGGTAATTGTAACTGGGATTTTTCTGGCTTACTTTTTCCTAGGAGACCAAAGTGTGTTCAAACCTGGACTTAGTGTTTCTGAGAAGACAGGCGAGGGAAGTCCCTTAATGACTTCTAATTAGGGAAGTAGTCCTCACGGGGAGAGTCTGACCTCCTGTTGGGAGGAGAAATTCAGACCCAGCAAGGTCTGGCTGTGTCCTCGGGGGCCGGAAGGACCTGGACTTAAATTCCGACCCCGCGTTTGTTATTTTATCGGTCTCCTTGGATCACGTGGGTTTCTGTTTGGAAGTCCCAGTTTCTCCTTCTGCAAAGATGAGGATAATCTGTCAGTAGAATTGAGGTGGAAACCCGTGGTGAGATACTTAAAAGGAACAAGAAATGCAATTCCAGAAACCTTTCCAGGCTGGAGTCTGCTGTGTAGACAGAGTCGATCAGAAGTTGGCTGAGATCTGGGGGACTCGATTGGGTTTCTCGACTTTGCAGTTGTCAGGCACCCCCTCTGAACTCCTGAGCCCCGTGAGGCAGCCCCACCCTCACCCACGTGCCCTTCCCACGCTCGGTGCTGTCCCAGAAGCCGCTCCTGACAGCCTCCATTGTCTGCCTCGCCCACTCTCCTCACACCTCCTCTCCCCTTCCCATTGCACCCATCTCCACTCCCAGCCCCCAGGCAGCAGCAATCGCTGCCCTGGATTCTCTCAGACAAAGTTCTCTAAAACCCACCTGCTCTGAGGGTCCGGAGCATCTTGCCTCCTGCCCTGTCAGCTCCTTTTTGCCCCCTGAGGCTCCCCCTCCCCAGAAGGGAGAGACCCTGTTATTTAAAAGAGACTTGCCTCAGAAGTCCTCCAGGAGGGGGGCTGATAGGAAGGACAGGCCGGGGCTGCCCCAGGCTCAGCCTCACAGTGGCTCACGGGATCCCCTCCCTTCACTCCCTCACTCCTCACTCCAGTCCTCTGTACCAACACCCCAATATCACCCCCACCCGGCAGCTCTGGAACCTCTGCCAGCAGCAGAAGACCGGGCATGAGGGTAAAGGGGGCCTGTGTCCCCGGGCTGGGCTGTGTGACTGGCACACACACACAAAAGTAAATGTGTGTCTCATGCCGTGTCCCAGTGCCATAGGACAATAGCCAGTACCAGGAATTCACTTCTCTTGGAGAATGTCAGCCTGGGTTCCTGGAAACTGGGGTAGGACACTCTGAAAATGGGAGTGTGGGACAGGGCATTAAGAACACAGCCTTTTGTGCAGAGTCAGAGGACAGCCAACGAGAGGAGTCACCTTGGAGCTTTAGGTGATGTTATCTATAATAATAAAAGCATAATATGCTAATTAGACCGGATGTCCTTCCAGATGACCTTCCGGATGAAGCCAGGGCTACGAGGGAAGCCCAGGTGCCGGGTGCCGGCGGGTCCCAGGTGCCACAGGGAAGCCGGTGCTGGCAGCCGGACGGGGGGGGGGGGGGGGGGGGCGGGGGGGGAGGCCTACTCTTGCATGAATTTTGTGCACTGGGCCTCTAGTAATAAATAACATACCACTCTCATCCAAACATCTCTTCTTTAATCTGAACACTAACGCCGGGAGATAGGGTGAAGTTGGAGCTGGGCATCTCCATTTCACCTTCGGGGAAATGAAGACAGGAGGAGACACAACTAAAGACATTTGACCAATCAGAGCCGGAGCCAGGATCTGAGCCCAAGGTTGCTTCCCTTTGCTCAGGTGCCTCCTCCTGGCAGTCCTCCGGCATCCCTGGCAGATGAGCAGGATGAGAGCCTTCCGTTTCAACACTGTAGTGGGGTTTCCCTAGGAGAGTGTCCAGCTGTCCTCCTGTGGGACGGGACCAGCTGGCACCTCTGAGGAGTGAGGTCGGGATGGGCAGAGCTCCGGGCTGTGGTCTCCATCACACCTCCATCCTTCACCCCACCTCCCACCCCGGTCTGGAAGACCACTTGCTGGTTCCTGCTGTGGGCTCTCTGCTCTGGGAAACTGGGCTCCTGGTCAGTGTGTCATCTCAGGGTCGGAGGTGTTGTCCTCCCAGAAGGGACATGGGGCCACTTGGCCCGGGGAGGCTGGTGGTCGCTCCCCGCCCTGGAGGAAGCAGCCCTCTGTTCTCCACTTCATCCCTCATTATGGGCACCTGGGGAGACGTGTTCCTGAGCCTCCTGCACAGGGAATGCAGCCAGTGGAATGTGGTTGAAGTCCATGGACACCACGATGTATACCGCTTCCAGGCCTGGCCCATGAGCATCCCCTGTGCAGTCCTCCAGCTTTCTCTGCTCCCCTCCCCAGTGAGCCCAGAGGCCACATGGTCCAGAGGAAGTAAAGCCACTTAGTCTACATTTATTATGAGCCAGAACAAAACCTGTATAGAGTTAAGCCCCTGAGATTTCGGGGTGTATTTGTTTATGCAGCGTAGCCTAGGACTGTTCTGACTAACACGGCAGCACATTGGAATCCAGGGGCCTGAGGTACTCCTGCACCCTGCTGCCTGCCTGTGTGCTCTTGGGCCCTGGACCCGTCTCTTCACCTGAAAAAGTAGAATGGCAAGCCCTCTCCAGGTCTGAAATGTGGAGAGGCTGTGGAAATGAGAGTTGAGTGAACATGCTGGAGAAGGAAGGATTCTGGGCTCCAGGTGGTCTCGGACAGGTGACTGCTGTGCCCGAGCTGTTTCTCAACTTTGTTCTGAAGTGGAATTCATGGGTGTAGCTTTGGAGAATGCCTTGCTCATTTGATTTTCTTGTTCGTTCATTCATTTCATCCACTCATTCATTCATGACATGTTTCTTGAGCATTTATTAGATGCCAAGCACTGTGCCAGGTGCTGCCGTTTCACTGGGGAGCAGACAGGCCCTGTCCTTAAGGCGCTCTCAGTCTAGTAAGGGGGTTGTACACGGATGAAAATAAATCACACTGATGATGGTGAAATTCCGGCTTTACTCAGCACAAAAGCATGGAGGCCTGGGCCTGTGGTGGCCGTTAGGGGAAGCCACTTTGGGAAGTCAGACAAGGTTTTCCAGAGGAGTTGAATATTCACCTATAGCAGTGATGGGCAACCTTTTGAGCTTGGTGAGTCAAACTTCGCCAAAAAAAATGAGCATAACTCGGGTAGTGTATCACTTTGAGGAAAAGACTAAATCCAAGACTCTAGTCACAAATGTTTCATCCTCAGGAGCAGCAAATGTTTCAGCCTCAGCATGCGGCCGCGTGTCATCAGAAATGGCTACGCGTGTCAGTGCTGACACGCGTGTCATAGGTTCGCCATCACTGACCTATAGTCTGGGAAGAGTAGGCAGGAACTAGGCCAAGAGGGGTGGGAGTGGGGTTTTCTTGGGAGAGAGACAAGTACTGTGGCGGGATGGAGCAGGAGTTGAGTTCAGGGGTAGTGAGATGAGGCTGGAGAAGCAGAAGGAGGCAGGTGACACAGCCCAGGTGGCTGAGTTAAGGAGCCTGGATTTTATTCCAAGAGACTTGGGAGTTATAAAAGTTTGAAGAGGGAGAGGAAGTGTAGTTTACATGATCAGATTTGTGTTTTGAAAAGATCATCTTGGCTGCTGTTAGAGCTGCAGTCTGCTCCGCTCTCGTCAGCTGGGGGTGGACAGGTGTGTGGTTTGTGTGGGTGAACACGCGGATGATTGTGGAGAGGCCACGGGTCACGGTTTCCTCCTCCTCTCTGGGGCACGTCTCCCCGCGGGTCTGCCTCGGCACAGATAAAAAGCATTCCATGCCTGAAACGCCAGAGGATGAAACTTCCCCAGGGGATGACGGGAATTCACCGGATACAAATCTTAGTTCTGGGAAGAATGCTGGTAGAAAAAGGAACTATTGTCTAAAATTAGGCTTTGGGAATATTTCATACTCCTTCCTGCCTTTTTCTTGCTGAGGGCTTGGCGCTGGTTCCTCCCTCCGGCTGCCCAGACTTCTCTCCTCCAGCCTCTGCGTCTAGTGGGTTCATACTCTTAGCTCACCAGCCCCTCTGCTAGTGGGGCCACCGGGGTAAGGCTGAGGGGTTTATACTGTGTGTTTTACACCTCCCTGGGCATGCACATAAGAGGCGGGCTGGCCATTGGTTGACTGCAATTTCCACTTAGCAGGTTATGTCCCGAGGCCTCGAGTAGAGGAAAGGTCTCTAGGAGCAAGTGTCCCTTCCTTCTAATGAGATGTTTCTCAGAAATATATACCCTGGGCCTCGGAAAGAACTTACGATTCTCAGAAGAAATTCTGATTTCTCTTACAGAAGTGCCGAGGTCCAGAGCCTGCCCCGTAGCTTAACTCTGACCACCTCAGCGAAGCTCTTACGATTTCCTTGCTCCTCAGTCCAAACAGAGGACCCACAATCTTGCTGAAACAGGCAGAACCGCCAAGCAGTCCTCGAGTCTCTTCTGCGGCCCACCACAGCCCCTTGCCCGGGAGAGCAGGCAGACTGGGGACTTCCGGGTCTGCTGCAAACATGCCCCCAAACAGCCACCAAAGAATCAGCTTTTGGGTTAAATCCCCACATCACTGTCACCACCACGGCTCCCACCACCACCCTAAAGGCCCGCATGGACCCCTGCTGTGGGGCTCTGCTAGACTTCCCTATGGAGGGTGCCCCCAAGTCACCAGGACAGACCCTGGCAGATGAACAAGATGTTTGCTTCTTGGGGCTAAATGAGGCCTTTGGGGTCACCCCTGCCCAGCCTCCCAGAGACTCATCTGCCCTGTGAGGCCCCTGGCCAGCACACAGTGGGACCTCAGTGTCCAGCACACAGTGGGACCTCAGTAAACACTGAGGATGAAATCAGCCCTTAGAATGGCTGGCCCGTGGAGGACTCTGGTCCCTCTGACCCCTCACGCATTCTTGGAGAAACTCTCAGCTGCAGATGTTCTTTGTCAGGACAGCAAGATGGTGCCTGCTGACCTTGGGTTGTCAGTATCCTTCGTGCTTTAGATTGCTCTAGAAACTAGCAACAGAGGGGCCTTTCCCAGATGGGTGGCTGAGCCAGAGGTGGGGTAGGCTGGGTTGTTGGGGCGATGTCTTGGCCCTTGACCATCAGGGCCCAAAGTCTCCAGGAAGAGACTGTGGAGAGCCCTTTTGGCCGAGATTCCTGGCGGCCCCTGGGAAAGCTTAGCACCTGGTTTGTCTCTGTTTGTCGTCCACCGAGGAAAAATGAGAATGTGCTTCCTTCTCAGAGGCGGAGCTGTTTATATCTGCAGGATCTTGACACACGCGTGCGAGCTTTCACACGCAGACTTGGAAATAGTAAGTCCCCCCGCTTTGGGGACTCTGTGGCAGTGAACAGACACTAACCAGGTCCTTCCATTTCCCCTGGGAACAGATGTGCTGCCCCTGGAGAAGGGGTTGGGGTTGGGGGTGGAGGCGTCATTGGGAGATGGGGCCTGTGGAGGGGCTGAGAGGGGGGGGCTGCAGTCCCCTGGGGGCACCCTGTGAAGACCTGGCTGCAGGTGAAGGTTAGGCTGCGTGTGAGGCTCCTTAACAGGAGACAGGATGGTGTCCATCCTATGGGTGACTCCCTACTCCTCAGTCAGAACTCATCGTCTGCCCCATCATTGGTCCCCTCTCAGCTTTTCCATCTGTCAGGGGTTTTCTGAACATTCGATTCTCCCTGGGCTTGGGGTGGGTCAGTCCCAAATTTTGTCAATACTTCCCTCATGGAATCTCTTGGAGTCATCTCCCCTTTCCAGCCCATCCCATCCTCATGTCCCTAATGCAACAATATTCCCGTTTTTCAGACCCAGCCTCCGTTGGGCCATCTCCATTCTTTGAAACTACAGACAGATGATTCTTCCTCCTTGGGGACAGTGTTTCATAGTGGTTAGCCACTTTCTAGCTATACGGTCTTGAGCAAATTGCTTATCTTTGCCATGCCACACTTTCTTTGTCTGTAAAATGGGAATTTTAATTGCACCCACTTCATGTGTTGTCATGAGGTTATACCTGCACAATGCAAGCACTCAATAGTCAGCAGCAGTTATTAAATTTCATTTCATCACAAAACTCCCTCCCTCACCAGCCTGCAGTGGCTCATTATTGCTTGTGATACCAAGCCAGGCTTCCCAGCCTGGTGGGCAGTGGTTTACCATCTGGGCCACGGGGAGATGCAGTGTTATCACCTGTCACTCTCTGATTCTCCTGGGAGGCCTCTCCATTGTCCTAGCCGTGCCATGATTTTCCCGAGGACTGTGGCTTCCACCTGACGATTTCCCCTCCCCATTCAAACCCTACTCAGCTCCCCGCCCAAACCTCGCCCCTGCCGCAGCCTGTCTTGGCCTCTGTGGCCCAGGAGGCAGTTGCAGTCTGCACCTTGACCTCTTGCTCTTCATCACCTATTGGCATGTTTCTCCTGTGCTCTCTCCTTAACTGTGAGAGCCCTGAGCGCAGGGGCCATGCTTCCATGCCTCTAGCACGTCTCACGGGGCCAGCTACCTCCTGATTGGACTCCCTTAACGTGGAGAGTTGGGAGTTGACCATAATGACCAGTAGAAACTTCTCTAGCAAATATAGGGAATCCGATCTTGATTTTATAGGAAGAAAAAGGTCAAGAGAGGTGTGCTAAGGTTCCTAAGTGACCGTGCCGTAGCAATGGGGTTGGACTCCAGCCCGGGCCTGTGATCCCTCAGGCCTGATCCTCTGCTACCTGGGAGCTCCTGGCCTGTTGGCCAAATTCCACCGCTCCGCAAGTGTCGGTGATGAAAGCCGGCCCGGCCCTGTGAGTGCCGGCAGCGGGCTTGTTTGGACAGTGCGGTTTGGTGTACGCGGCTTGTGCTAGCACTTGAGGTGCTCACAAAGACCTCTGCCTCCACTCCCCAGGGCCCTCAGGACCGGGAGTCACTGCCCGGAGGCCGTGGGGATGGAGTGGGGAGAATTTGACCCCCCTCAGCTCATATCCTCCGGTCCTGCCTGCCCCCCGGAGCAGCTCAGCTGACACTGGTTGCCTCCAAGAAAGACCTCCCTCCCTCTGGGTGTCGGCCAATCCAGTTACTGCGTGCAGCTAGGAAGCCAGCGGCGAGGCTGATGCCAAACGGAGAGGATTTCGAATACATTTTAAAAAATATTTTAAATTGATTTTTTACAGAGAGGAAGGGAGAGGGATAGAGAGTTAGAAACATCGATGAGAGAGAGACATCGATCAGCTGCCTCCTGCACACTCCCCACTGGGGATGTGCCTGCAACCAAGGTACGTGCCCTCGACCGGAATCGAACCTGGGACCTTTCAGTCCGCAGGCCGACGCTCTATCCACTGAGCCATACCGGTGAGGGCTCGAATACATTTGGTTTGGAATGCACTGTGTGATTTGTAGCGGACTTCCTCTCAGTTGTTTTGGGCTCATGCTGAGGTCAGGTCAGTCTGTGCTCCTCAGGTTCATATAGGCCGCCTGGAATGGCCGTGGTTAAGACAGGCCTGCCATTCCTTGACATGTTTGCCCGCCCCCCTGCTCACCAAACATTTAGGCGCTGTGGGGTGCTGAGGCTCCATGAGGTGTGGTCCCTGCACCCAGAGAGCTACCTGGCTGACCTGGGCAGCAGTTTGTTGTGGGTAATTCCCAGAGTGGTGGAGGATGTTCACCGACCAGGAGAGACCCGGCTGCCGCGTGTCACAGTGCCCGCCTTTCTGAGCCCCTCTGCCCTCTCCTCTGCTTGTTGGGGTTCAGGTTGCTGGGGCCAAGGCGGCTTCGCCAGGCTCTGCCTTCTGCTGGAGTGGGGCCCTCTTCAAGAAAGCCCGGTTAACCATCGTTCAGACCTGCACAGCGGATGGAGTGGGGAAGTGATCGTCTGCTTCGGATAGGGGGCTACACAGGGCACACCTCGGGCATCCTTCGCACCGCGGCTCCCTTGGTGCAGATCTTGGACCACACGGACTGTCAGGAGTGGTTCTGCTGCCCCCCACGAGCCTTCCTGCCCTCCCTGCTGGTGTGGGGCAATGGCTCTGGGTGGTGGGAGGCTGGCTGCTGTGTCCCTCTCCTCTCGCGTTCTCACGCTCAGTCATCCCAGGCACATGCACGTGGCCGGGGAATGGGGAGCATCTGGTGTTGTTGGCCTGGGCTCTTTCCATCCACCTCTGAACCCTGGGAGGGACCCTGCTTCCCCCAGATGCTGGCTCCTCTCACCTGGGCCCTCTCAGGGTGGGGGTGCCATTCAGGGTCGACATCCTGCCTCACAGCCATCATGATGCTGCCCTGGAGCCTACGGGCGTTCCTGGGAAGTGCCCTCCCTGCCTGTGTTCAGGGTCAGAGCAGAGGTGCTGCTCCTCAGTTTTGGGGGGAGTGAGGAGGACTCGCCACAGCGGGGCTGGGGCGGGGTGGGTGTGAGAGCTGGAACTATGAGGGGCCCGTGGTCTAGCAGAGAACATGGGGATAAACTGAGGCGAGAGAAGAGGCGTTGGGCTGGCACGGGAGCTCAGCATTCAGGAGAAGACAAGGCTTCTGGCCAGGCGGGTTGGGAGAGTCTGCGTGATGTGCCTATCATGCAGCCCCTGGGCCAGGCCAGGGCTGACTTGGAGTTCACTTGCCTCCACCAACTCAAATAATTTTTCAAAGAAAGAAAGGAACTTGGGTTGTGAAAAAGAAGGAGGAGAAAGAGCCCAAGGACAAGAGGGGGCTGCTGGGCAGGGAGCCCCAAGCCCTCCTTCTAGTCTCACCACAGACCTCAGGGACTTGGCTGCCTCATGGAGCCTCTTGAAAACCCCTCACTCTCCCCCCAAAATCCAGCTGAGGAGCAGCTGCTGCTGAGGCGAAGCACCTCGTGCTTCCCTGCGCTTTGCTGCTGGAGTGCTGAGGGGCCCACAGACAGAAACAAAGGCTCAGATGGGGCCTCTGAGAAGCTTCGGTCTTTGCTTTCACTTCTGAGGCAGAGGCTCCCGAATGCCTCTCCCCGCCCTGCTTTTAGGTTGAAGGGCTTGTGGACTCCCCAGTGAGGGCCTGTCACCTCCAGGCAAGAGCCTGCCAAGGCCACGGGGCAGAGGAAAGGAGCCCCCTCTCCAGCCTGGGTGGCCCCATCTTTGGAGGCCTCTGCCCCTCCTGGGGAGAGCCCTGGGACTCCGCCCACAAGGAGCCTCACCCCCAGCCCCTGCCTGGCCCTCCAGGCCTGCGTGAGGGGGCCCGCTGCCTGTGCACTGTGCCCCGAGGCTCCAAACCAGAACCTCGTGGGTCTGGTCACGTGTCACTTTCTCTGGGAGATGCCCTGGGAAAGGCTTCCAGCGCTGTTCCGGGTGCCACAGGACACTTGTCAAATACCGCCTGGTGTTCTTGTCCTCCCCACTCCCCTCAGGCACTGGGGATAGATTGGTGGGGTTCTCAGTTTCTTGCTTTCACTATATCTGAACCTAGATAGGCGGTGGAAGAATAATTGCTTTGGTGACACTTTATATCATTGCCCTACTTAACTAATCATCAGTCCTGGAGAAGTAGATGGTATCAACCCTATTTTATAGGAGACAAATCTGAGGCTGACTAAGGTGAGTTTACTGAGTCAACACCACTCATCTAATAAGTAACTGAGCGGAGACCCAAACCCAGGTCTTCCCATGGGTCCCATGTTCTGGCCCAGGTTCCCATGTTTCCCCCCACAACAGGCTCCGTCTCCTGGAGTGCATGCAGAGGCTCCTTCTCCCCACCCCCGTGTCCCCCCACTTGTGGAGGCGGCCACTATACTTCCTTCCGCCCTTGAGAACCCAGCCACTCTGTCTGCTCTGTCTCTTGTCTGGTGTTGGGCTCAGGCCCAGCTCTTGTCAGGACCACTGGCTCGGGAACCGTCACTCGTTTTGAAGCGGTCTTCCCATTTTCACACTCCCAGCCCCATCCTGCCTGCCTTCCCTCCTCGTGTGCGCTCTGCGTGCTGTGCCTTCTCCCTTCTGCACCGGAGCAAGTGTTGGGAAAGGAGTAGGAAGATGGATTCGGCTGCCACAGGAGGCTCAGATCTAGAAACGTCTGCCATTGGCAGGTATGTTAGTTAGGGTACAGGCTGAGCCGTGTGACAAAGAGACACTGAAGTACAGTGGCTTTACCAAGATGAGAGTTTATTCCTCTCTCAGGTAATAATCCCAAAGTGACCTGGCTTCAGTTCCCTGGGGTTGCCTCCTCCCCCCACAAGGACATTATCCTCATCTGTATAGTCAGAACTGAGTTTGGACCTATCCATATTCCAGCGCAGAAGAAAGGGAAAAAGGTGCTGGTCCAGGTAGGGCAAGGGGCTTGTCTGAGGGTGCAAAGGGAGGAGACGTGGATGGTGCACGCATCTGCTTCATTCACACCCCTTTGGCCTGAGCGCATCACATGACTGCACCTAGCAGCAGGTTGGCTGGGAAACACTCCCTGTGGGGGGCCATGTGCCCGGCTATACTGTGCGTTGTTTTGGAAGAAGGGGAGAATGAATTCAGGTGGACAACTAGCAGTCTCTGCCACAGCCTTTAGAAATGTTTTAAATAAAAAGGTTCATCTCAATGATCTCCTCTAAAGGCATGTGGTGAGAGGTGGTGGCATGGGAGGCTGCACAGTCCACCAGCTGGACCTCAAGTGGGACTGTGTGTCTGGGGGCAGCAGTGTGCAGGGAGGGTCAGACTGCAAATGCACATTGCAGCCTGCTTCCCACTGGGTGATTTTATAGACTTGCCCCAGTTATGGTGGCGTTGAATGGCTCACTCCTAGGCACCCAGGCCATGTCTCCACTGGCCCTGGGGAAGACTCAACTCCAACTCCTCGAACCCCAAGAGTTGGGCCTTTGACCTTGGTGCCAGCCCTGGTCACCCAGCCTTCCTTCGTTAGCAGGACAGCGGGAGTGAGTAGACTGGGGCCAACTCTTGATTTCCCCTCTGAGAGGCTGAGTCACATCACAGAGAAGTCTCCCAGAGCCCCAGAGGGCAGGGCCCTTGAGAGGCAGCTGAGAGCCGTGGGGGCAGATCCTTCCATTTCACAGGGGACCCAAAGGACTTGCCAGGTGGCCCAGCCTCTGAGGAGAAGGGCTGGCCCTGCTGTACTCGAGGAAAGCGAGGAAAGCGCCTGCATCCCTTCGCTCTTCACTTAGCCTCTCCAGGAGCCTCATTTGCACCTCATCTCCTTTTTCCTCATACGTCCGGGATTTCCTAGTGATGTGCTCCAGGTCAGCCAGCCAGTAAGGGACTCACCAAGTGCCCAGGCCTCAGTTCCCAGCCCAACAGAGCTGTGCACCCCACTCACAGAGACACATGGACTTGTCTCATGGCCCATCTCTGAATGACACCATCTGCGAGGCCCTGGTGGCCGTGGCCGTTTGTTGCACATTCATTTGTCCATCTTTCTTGGTTCCACATGTGTTTCGTTTAATTCTGACGCAGACCTGGGCATTCCCGTGGACGGGTGTCCTGCAACCCCCTCTCCCGCCTTCGCTTGATGCTCAGGGTCAGAGGCAAAGGCTGCTGGGGGTCTGGGACTGCCTTCTGATGTGAGCTGGGATGGTCAAGGCCTGGAAAGCGCCCTGCATCCCTCAACTCCCTTTTCATCCACTTACTCGTTTATGCAGCATTGCTTGGTGCTGCTGCGTATCAGCCTCTGTCCCAGAGGAGGAGGAGGACGGAATAGTGAGCAAAGGAGGCATGGCCAGTCCCCGGGGCTTTCATCTCCTTCCCACCCCTCCAAGCCGATTAGGACATTGCCAGCCCCAACCTGATTGCTCTACACCTGGATGGTGTCTGCATCTGTGTCTTATTAGCAGGTGTCCTGAGCTCCATTCCAGAGACCAGGCCATTGAGGTTATGTGACGAGTCCAGAGTCACAAGGTGAGCGCCAGGGTTCCCTGACTCCCAGCACAGCGCCTCTTCCCACCTGCCTCTCTCTCCAGGCAACCTCTGGAGTCCCAGAATCGGCCTTGTCCCGAGCCCCAGGGTGCCCGGTCGGTCCGCCTGCCACACAAATAGACACAGCCCCTCCAGTCCAGGTTAGGTAAGCGGCTTCGTGGCAGTTTCACTTTCTCTGTCAAGTTTCTTTTTGGGCGGAGGCGGGGGTGGGTGAAGGGTAATGGGTGGGGCAGGCAGGAGGAAAGCCACATTTCACCTGTGTAGGGGGAACCAGAACTCAGTGTTTGGTGGGGGGCGGAAGGGGGGTGCTTTTCCCTCCCCCTGAATCCGATTCCAGCATTTTGTCAGCCCCTTCCCTCCACCTACACAGCCCACATCATCCTCAGCTGTCACCACTGCTCACCTAGAACAATGAAAGCCTGTCTGCCGTTCCTGGAAGCGGGAGGAAGCAGCGGAGGGTGGGGGAACTGCGCGAGGAGGGGGCTGGATAATTGTTCTCCGAGATGAGGTTTTTGGAGGAGAGAAACTTCATTTGCACTCAGATTATAAATAAACTTGTAGCCCACAGAACTTCTCGCCAGGCCACAAAGCAAACCCTCCCTTACCCCAGAGGCCAGAGAACTGCCTGGGAAGCACTTCCCGGGTGGGCCAGCCACCATCCCGCTTCCCTAGAAAGCCTTTCCAAGTCCTCTCACCGAGCCAGCCTCTGTCACCCCGTCCCCTCTGCCCCCACTGCTGTCCTTGGTTTGTGTGGGACTGGATCAGCGTTTCCACTCTGCTTGGTCCGTGTGATCCCTACACCTTGGGGGATGGGCGAGTGGGGGTGTTGCTGGCAGAGATCCTGAAGGACTCCGGCTTCCTCTGGGATTCCCCACGGATCTGCGTGGGTCAGACGGAAGACTTTTGCATGACTTCCAGGTGTGACCGGCAGTCTTAAAGGTACCGTTTATATGTTGCTAGGTTCAGCGTTCCATTGCATTTCAGGAGAACAGGGGACAGAATATTTGAAATCAGAGGTTTCTCGGAAAATTCTGTAAGTGGTACCTCTGTTCCTAGTGGTATGCTCAGGACTCTTGTCCTGCCTGAGCAGCCAAAGACCCAGGATGTGGCCACTCCAGGGACTGCCCCAGGTAGCAGAGACCTTGGCCATCACCTTGTGCCTTTCCGGTTTTATGGATGAGGAGGCTGAGGTCCACACAGGAAAAGTGACTTGCCTAGAACCTACGGCCGTTTTTCTTTTCCAAATACAAAATGAGAACGCAGCCTCCTAAGTCCCATTCCTTTCTTTCTCTGTCCTGTGCTGCAGCCAGACAGTCATTCATTCCCCGTGGTCTGCCCCTTATCCCTGCTGTAAAATTCATACACTTTCCCTAAATCCCCCAAGCTCCCATCCAAGAACATCTCTTCCCTTGGGGTTCAGGCTCAGCCCCCAAACACTCCCGTCGCATTTCTGCCTCCACATTTCACGCTTCCAAAAGCCAGAGGGAGCGGCTGCTGTGGGTTGTACCATCCCAAGGGGGCTCTGAGCCGCAGCTGGTGAACCTGAGCCTTTGGGAAATGACTCTCTGGGGTCCACGACGAGGCCAGTATCTCTGTGGCCCGAAGGTGGGGCTCTGGGTCAATTCATCAGTTGTCGCGTTTTCCAAAGCACCACTTGGATACTCTGCAGGTCAGCCTGTGGTCTGCCCCTTGTCCACTGTCCTTCTGCCCTGCCTCCCTTTGTCCCACAGCAATAGAATCACAGTAAGAGCCACCTACAGCATTTTAACTTTTCCAATAGCCAACAATGAACACAAAAACAATGTTAACAATATATTTGCTTTCACCCCGTATAGGCAGAACGTCATTTCGGCGTGCAATTAACATAAAACACTACTTCACGCTCTGTTTTACACTCACAGGTCGTCTCAGTTCAGACCAGCCACACTTCCAGTGCCCACAGCCACGCGCGGCTGGGGCTGCCCCGAGGACGCACTGTCCTGCAGTTCCCCGGAGTCCTGCTCTCCTTTCCCTGCTAGTCCTCCCTCCCTCTGCCTCTGGGCAAATCAAGTTTGCCTGCCTTTCCCTCCACTCTGTGCTGTGTCCATTCAAGCTGTAACCATGGTTGCTCCCAAGCGTCCGGAGAGGCACCTCCACTCACGGTCCCCCTCACTGCTGTGTATGACTGAGCCCCTTGCAGCTGGACTCCTCTTCTACCTAATCTCTCTCGAAGGCCATCTGTGGGGCCCCTGACACTCTTTAATTCATGTGTATCTTTTCAGCCTCTCCCACAGCCCCTGACTGTTGGCTCTCCAGATCTTCCTTGAATTTCTCCCTTTCTTTTAGCTTTTTGTTGTTGTTGTTAATCCTCACCCAAGGATATTTTTTCCATTGATTTTTAGAGAGAGTAGAAGGGAAGGGGAGAGACCGAGGGAGAGAAACATCGATGTGAGAGACACATCAATTGGTTGCCTCCCTCATGGGTCCCAACCAGGGCTAGGGATCGAGCCTGTAACCGAGGTACATGCCCTTGACCAGAATTGAACCCAGGACCCTTCAGTCCGCAGGCCGACACTCTATCCACTGAGCCAAACTGGCTAGGGCTCATTTAGCTTTTATGACACCGTGTGCCTTACTCGTTCCACTCACCCCAAAGCCAGCCCCTCCCTGGACTCCCTGCATGGATTAAGAACCAAAGCCCTTCCCTCCCGCCGAGACTCCCTCCCTCGGATGCCCGGCTGCGCCGTCCCCAGCACTGCTCCCCTCCGCTTTGCAGGACCCCAGCCTTCCTCAGGCCCTGGTCCTCCTCATCAGTGGCACTTCCCCAGCTCTCCTCCTGTCTCTCTACCTCCGGCACCTTCCCCTCCGCTGCCTCCTTCCCGGCTGTCACATTAATCTTCCGAAGCGCAGCTCTGCTCACATTTCCTCCTTGGAAGCGTGCGGCATTGGGAGTCGCGATAACAGGGGAGCATACCTACATGTAATGTTAAGCGAACAAAGCGGGCTGCCACATTACATCAACAGCAAGACCACAGCTTCATGAAAGCAAAAAACCAACACCCTCCAGGAGATTAAAAGGAAGAGAGAGAAAAACAAAGAAAAAAGAGGAATCGATCCTTTAACACTGGTTGTCTTTGGGTGGTACATTGATTTTCCCACCTATGATTTTGAAATTTTCTCTAATGGATGCATAGTTTATAAATGGAAAAATTAATACCCTTTTTATTCTTGGAAATGTAGTCTCCAAGAGATTTTAATGCCTCCTGGGTCACGTGCCAGCCCCTTTCCCTGACACGCCTGTTCTCCGTGATCCAGTCGTGTACCCCACCTCACCTCCGGCCAGTTCCCCGGCTTGCTCTGTTCCAGTGGCGCTGACTTCCTGGTTCCCACCGACATCCTTGCACTCTCCTCCCTCCGCCCCTTTATTCCTGTTCTTTCTGCGGCCTCAGTGCCCGCACTGTAATGCAGGCTGCCCGCGGCGGGCGCCCACGCTGCAGTCCTCCTCCAGCGCCTCTCGTGACGCCTTTCTAGTCCCCGCTGTCCGGACATGACTTCCTTCCTGGTTTGACTACTTTTCTCATTTGATTTATTCTGCTTGGTTTTGGAGGCACTTGAATTCTCATCTTATCTCTTCTGTGAGATAAGAAGTTCCTTCAGTCTGCCATGCTCAGAGTAAGAGCATATTTTTTTTTAACACAAATGTATCATTTTTCTCTTTTGAGAGTAATACATATGATAGAAGAGTTGAAAAGTATTCAATAATCTAAAGAAAAAAGTAAATACTTAAAAGCTCACCGCTTAGAGACATTCTGCCACTGATTTTACACACACACACAAACACACACAGAAGGCTACCTATTTTCTATGTATATAAATATGTAGATTGGGATCCTGCTGAATATACAATTCCATATTCTCCTTTTCTTCCACTTGACATTATATTTCGAAAAATTTCTCATGATATCAGATCTTCTTCAAATAAAACATTTTAAAGACCTCCACATCTTTCAGGGTGTTGAAGCCCCATAATTTGTTCAGCTGTCCTCCAGTGAACATCTGGCTGTTCCTCATTTTAAACTTTTCTAATCATCCTTGGCTAGAAAGCCCCGCCCAGTCCCCTGAGCTTCCGTAGCCGAGTCCTGGGAGGGGCTGACCTCTTGGGTCCCAGAGGATGACCATGTTCCAGGCTGTTTATGTGTGTTGCTAAATTGCTTTCCAGAAGGGTTGTGCCAACTCACACCCCCACGGATGGTGCAGGAGGTGACTCTTCTGTTGCATTCTTGCCAACATTATTATCACCATGAAAAAAAGCTTTGCTAGTTTAATAGGCAAAATATTGTTTTCATTTGTATTTCATTGCTTACTAGTGAGGTTTCACATTTTTTCATATCACATGTTTGTAAGTTGTTTTTAGTTTTTCTTCTTTGAAAAGCTTATTCATCTACATTATTTCTTTAAAATTTCATTTATTTCTTGTTAAATTATAAAATGCTTCAGGGTTGGGGTTTCCTAGTCCCCACCACAGTGCTCCACACTGGCTTCTCAATCAATGAGTTAAGAGGATACTCTGTTCAAGTAAGTACCATTATGTGAAAGCTTTTGTTTCACTCCTGGGAGCGGACACAGGTCTGGGTCTTCCTAAGAATAAGTAACCATGATGACAATGATAAAGTGCACATTGTGATCATTTCTCTCTTAAGGCATAGCTGTTTGAGTTTCAGATTAAACTGTCTCACATGTTATTATCACTATTTGCTTTAAAATGTAAGGAAGTCGAAACGACAGTGAGATACCACTTCACTCCCAGGAGGATGGCTGTAATAAAAAGACAGACAAAAACAGGTGTTGGGGATGATATGGGGAATGAGAACCCTCCTACATGGCTGGTCGGAGTATAAGATGGTGCAGCCACTTGGGAAATAGTTTGGTAGGTCTTCAAAATGTCTAAGATAGAGCTACCGTGTGCTCCAGGGTCTTAGACCCTTCAGGCTGCTATGACATAATTCTATAGGCTGGGCAGCTTAAACATTTATCTCTCACAGTTCTGTAAAGGCCAAGCTCAGGGTACTCACAGATTCTGTGTCTGGTGAGGGCCCATTTCCTGGATTATAGGGCCATCTTCTCACGTGTCCTCACTTGGTGGGAGGAGAGTGAGAGAGCTCTGTGGGGTCTTTTATAAGGGTGCTAATCCCATTCCTGAGGGCCCCACCCAGTCCCCTCTCCAAAGCCCCACCTCCTAATGTCATTACATTGGAGGTGAGGATTTTAACATATGAATGGGGGGAAGGGAACACATTCAGTCCTTAATGTCTAGCAATTCTACTCCTAGGTATATACCCAGAGAATTGAAAATATACATCAGTGCTCATGGTAACAGTATTCACAAGAGCCAAAACGTAGACACAACCCAAATGTCCATAACTGATGAATGGATACACAAAATTAGGTATATCCATGCTGTGGAATATTATTTGCCATGAAAAGGAAGAAAGTACTGACACATGCTACAACAGAGATGAACCTTGAAAGTATTAGTCGAAGTGAAAATAGTAGCAGAAGGCTACCTATTATATGATTCCACTGATATGAAATGGACAGAACAGGCAAATCCATCCAGACAGAAAGGAAATTAGTGGTTGACAGGAGCTAGGGGTTGGGGTGGAGGTGGAAAATGATTGGTGATTAATGGTTGTGGAGTTTCTTTTTGGGATGTTGAAAATGTTCTAGAATTAGATAGTGATGAAGGTTACATAACCTTGAGGATATGCTAAAAACTACTGAATCATTAAAAGAGTGAATTTTATGGTATATGAATTACATCTCAATTTAAAAAAATAATTAAGGGAAACTCTACTGGGGTACGGCATGGCCTCCCGAGACTGGTGGTGGGCCTTTCTCACCTCTGCAGTGAGTCCCTAGGAGAGAGGGTGTGTGAGCAGTGGCTGGGCCTGGGCCCCTAATCAGCAGCGTTTTATGTGACCAGGATCTCTGAAGAAGGCCTGGAGTACCTCTGTTGAGGGTGAAAGTTGAGTGTTTCCTTACTAAGTAGAATAAAACAGCCCCGCCGATGTGCTCAGTGATTGAGCGTCAATCTATAGACCACAAGGTCACGGTTCGATTCCTGGTTGGGGCACATGCCCAGGTTGTAGGTTCAGTCCCCAGTAGGGGATGTGTAGGAGGCAGCTGATCGATGGTTCTCTCTCATCGTTTCTATCTCTCTCCCTCTCTGAAATCAATAACAATTTAAAATAAATAATCCTATCTAATAAAGAGGGAATATGCTAATTGACTGCCACACCCTCAAAGATGGCGGTGCTCATAGCCACAACATGGCGGCGCCCAGTCCCCTCAGCCCTGCCAGGGCAACAGGCATGCACCTGCCTACGGAGTCCCCCAGTCCCCTCAGCCCCCCAGCCACCCAGGGCCAGCCCAAGGCGAAGGCAAGCCTCGGATGGTAGCTGCCCAACCTCCCAGGGCCGGACTGAGGCACAGGTAACCAGGGCCGGCTGAGGCTTGTGCTGCCGGCAATGGTGGCAGCAGAGGTGTGATGGGGGCGTTGCCTTCCCTTGATTGCCGGGTCGCCTTCCACCCCTGAGGGCTCCCAGACTGTGAGAGGGAGCAGGCTGGGCTGAGGGACCCCCCCCCCCCCTCCAGTGCATGAATTTTCATGCACCGGGCCTCTGGTAAATAGAATAAAACAAAAGTGGACCTAAATTAAGTTGGGATAAATAACAACTTTGTGCAGTAGGGTAGGACCAGCTCTGAACTTAGAATGAGAATCTGAGATTCAGTTCTGCGGCTGCCTCGCTGTGTAACCCTGGATGGGGCTCCTACCTGGAGCCTCAGTTTCCTCATCAGCAAAAGAGGGTGAAACCACCCAACTTACTTCTGAGGATTCGAGGAGGATGCAGTGAAATGTTACATGTGGAAGTGTTTGAAGACTGTGAGTTGCTGTACCCAACCCTTCCTGGACACTTGTCTTTCTTCACGTTAGCCTATTTTGTCTTTCCTAAAAATGTACTAAGCAGGTGCTATTTACTAATTTGCTAATATTTCATGCTCTGATTTTAGTAACAGCAAAATTGTATTGAATACACATCACACTTGTAGAATCCTATTGTAGATTGGTGTTTTCCAGAGGCAGGGAGTAGCCTGTATAGTTGGGGTAGGAGATGGGAAGAGGAATGTGGCCCATGATAAGAACCGTAGAGCTTGATGCCAGCCCAGGAGTTTGGGCTTTATCTTACTGTTCATAGGGAGTCATGGCGGGCTTTTGAGCAGGAAAGTGTTAGGATGTAAAAGGATATGAGGATCTCTGACAGAAGGTAATGAGCATAGAGAATCCTGGAGCAGGAGAGATAAGCCACGAGCAGCTAGATCCCAGCTGGAATGGAGAGGAGGGTTGCCATCCGGGCAGGACCTGGTAGGAATGGAGAGAGCAGAGAGCCCATCCTGTTGGCCTAGAGCCGTGGATAGACCAGCCATCTCCGCAAAGCAGGACCTCATCTCAGAAGCCCCCGAGGAGAGAGAATACGGCCTTGATCACCAAAAAAGCATACAGCAGTCTTCATTCTTTGTCAAGGGAAAATTTTAAAGAGATGTCACTATGATTTTTTCTTTCAAGTTAAAACTATGTAATATTTTTAAAAGCCATTTTGTACCTAATTGAGCATGGTACATCATGTGAGACACCGTGCCAGCGTGCCTTCTAAGAGGATGTAATTTAAGATGATCCTTCCTTGATCTATTTTCTTTTTTATCTTAATGGGATTCCACCGAGGTCTCCACCACCACTGTGTAGAGAAGATGAATCTGGGCCAGGCGGCAGGACCCTTGACAGGTCGTCAGCTCCTTTTGTTTGGGTCTCATTTGGTTGCTGGTTTTGCGTTTGTAAACAGAAAAAGGACTAGACCAGAAGGGGCTGTGCCTGCCATTAGGCTGGGGCCCCCTCCCTTCCTAACACTCAGAGGAGTGGGGAGCTGGTCCAGCCCTGTGGCCAGGTGGGTGGGCTTGGAAGATCAGATCCTAGCTTTGGCTTGCACGCACCTGAGGTGACTTCAACTCTGAAGTGAAGAGGAGGCGCCGGAGTCTGTCTGTGCAGGAGCACGGAGAGTGGAAGAGGGAGAAGGGAGGCGTGGGAGCTGGCTCACCTTAGTGTGCTGGGGCCCGGCCAACAGGAGGGGTTGTCAGCGTGGGGAGGCCAGGTTTGAAAAGGTAGCGATGCCAATTAAAATGCGGTTGCCCAGTTAAATTTGAATTTCAGATTAACAACAAATAATTATTTAGTACTAGAGGCCAGGTGCACAAAATTCATGCACGGGGAGGGGGATCCCTCAGCCCAGCCTGCACCCTCGGGGATGTCCGGCTGCTGGTTTGCAGGAGGTGACTGCGGGGCGCTTGCTGGCTGGCCCTGCCCCCTGATCGCCACTGCTGGTTGCCTCCCTCTGGCGGGGGGGGGGGGCGGGGGGGCGGGGGGGCAGAGTGGGGAGGCTGGGAGGTTGGGGCAGACACTCAATACAGGAGCATCTGCCCCCTGGTGGTCAGTGCACGTCACAGTGAGCGGTTGTTCCGCCTTTCAGTTGGTTTGCATGTTAGGGTTTTATTATATAGGATACGTAAGTATGCCCCAGTATTGCATGGGACATACTAATACTAAAAAAAAAAAAAAAAAAATTAGTTTTTGTTTATCTGAAATTCAAATGTAACTGAACATCTTGTCCCCCTATCACTAACTCTAGCTCTCTGGGGGGATTCTGATTCCCTACCTCCTGGGCACCACCACCACCAGACACACCTGTGAACCACACTGCGAGGGGCCAGCTGGCTTGTCCCAGAGCAGAAGCCACGAAAAATAGCCACTTGCAGGAGCGTCTGCCCCAACCCATTTCTTTCTACTCCAGACCTGCTTGCTCCTTCCTCAGTCCAATCTGCCTTGCCCCTTTCCCAGGACCAGCAAGTAGCAAGCCTGTGGCAGAGGGCCGTGGAGCCCCCTGGAAACTCAGAGAGAAGAAAGAGGCAGCAATGGCGGCAGTGCCGGAGGCCGGCTGCTGGGGTTGGTTTCAGCCTTTGTGGGGGAGACGCTGCAGAAACCGAGCACTGTGACTTCTCTCGTGGCCAAATCAAACCTGCAGCCTGCAGGCAGCCGGAGATTGGGTTTCTGAAGTGCTGGGAGTTTAGAAATGCCAACCCGAACGGTAAATATTCATTGGCATCTCCCCTGGGTTTCCACTCAGAGACTGAAATTCCAAACATTCCCCTCCAGTGGGGTTGCTCCTGCTGTGGTCCCGGGACCACCTGGACCCAAACCATCTGCAGGGCCTGTGTTAAAAGCAACTGCTGAGGCTGCTGACTCCCAGAGCTGAGGTTCCTGTGTCGTCAGGTCTCCCGTTACCCCACGCAGGATAATGTAGGTATCTCTTCTTCTCACACGTGTTCCATGTGAGGAGATATGTCCCGTGGGGTTGGCACAGGGAAAGCCAGCGAACCCTTAATGAGGCCTTTCCACCTGCTGCTGTGAATGATCCCTGTGATGATTTACTAATGAAATCTTTTACCCGGGACAGGGTTTATAGTTTTACTGTGTCTGCCTCGTGGGGCATAGGAAGGGGGTCAGTAATTGGTCACTGATTTTAGTGGGGAAGAGAACTGGTCAGATTTTGGACCCTGTGCCCAAGGCGTGAGATCATTTTTAAGCTACAAACGCCTTCTAGAAGGCTGTAAGCAGAGCTCAGTCAGATGTCCCTGATGCCTCCTCCCCATTCACAGCATCAGTTATCTGAGCAGGGGCCTTAGCATCTCTCAGGATTCCATGCATAGATTCCTGCTCTTTTGGTGGGTGACGTGTGTGTGTGTGTGTGTGTGTGTGTGTGTGTGTGTGTGTGTGTGTGGTTGACATCGTAATCTCTTACTTTTTCACTCTCAGGCCCAATTTGCTGAAATCACCCTTCCCAACGTCCTTGCCAAGACCCCTCTCCTTGCTCCGCCCGTTTTGTGCTGAGTGCATGAGAGAGAGGAACACTGAGGCAAACATACTAAGCTGAGCAAAGCCATTTGGACCCCTCTTGGGTTACAGCGCATCATTTTACCTGGTTTCTCACTGTCTGTTGCTGTTTGCCTTCTGGCTGTAGGAGGAGTCAGATTACAGCAGGAGAGGCCTGGAGGATTAGTGCCAAGATGCTGCAGCGGCCAGTTGATAATTACCTTGGGGGTCATGTCTCAAAATAGACTCTGGCCCCTCTGTCTGGCCTCAGAGAGAGGAAAGACTGCCCTTTCTCTGTCCGGCCGATTCCTCACATTCTCTCTCTGAGTCCCCCCTGGATCTTTCTCCTGTTTTGTTTTTGTTTTTAATTATTAAAGTATAATTTACATATAGTAGAATCACCCTCTCTGGTGTATAGTTCTGTGGGTTTAACAAAGGCATAAAGATGTGCAACCACCAATACAACCAAGATATGGAACAGTTTCATTGCCCAGAAAGACTTGCTCCTGCTGCCCCTGTAGTCATCCTCTCGCCCTGCCAACGACTGATCTGTTCTCAGTCTGCAGTTTTGCCTTTTCCAGAACGCAAAGTAAACGGAGTCGTACGGTATGGAGCCTTCTGAGTGTGGTTTCTTTCGCTCAGCAGAGCGCATTTGAGACTCGTCCATGATGTATGTCAGCAATTTTCAACCTTTTTCATCTCACGGCACACATAAACCAATTACTAAAGTTCTGGGGCACACCAAAACATGTATTTTTTGCCGATCTGACAAAAAAATAGGTATGGTTTTGTTCATTTATACTGTATGGCTATTGTGTTGGCTATTGTCATTTTTTTATTTGACAGTCTAAGGGGAAAAAGGTCAATGCCCCTGACTAAATAGTCAGGTATTGCATGTTTTAAAATTTCTTGCGGCACCCAGCCAGAGTGGCTCAGTGGTTCAGCATCAACCCATGAGCCAGGTAAGGGCACATGCCTGGGTTGTGGGCTCAATTCCCAGTAGGGGGCGTGTAGGAAGCCGCCGATCAGTGATTCTCTCTCATCATTGATGTTTCTATCTCTCTCTCCCTCTCCCTTCCATTATGAAATCAATTAAAAAACAAACAAACAGGTATGGTAGTCACTTAAAAAATTCTTGCTGCACACCAGTTAAAAATCATGGCTGTGGGTTATTACTAGATGGTTCCATTTTATACACATGCCTGCACAGTTTTTTGTGTGAACATCACTTTTCATTTTGGCAAATACCTAGGCGTGAGGTTGCTGGTCATAATGCGAGTGTATGTTCAACTTTATGAGAAATCAACACAGTTTTCCGAAGAAGCTGGACCATTTTTCATTCCTTCTAGCAAGGTGTGAGAGCTCTAGCAGTTCTTTTTTATTTTATTTTTTAATTTGTAAATTTTATTTTTTTTAGCCTTTCTGATAGTGTTTAGTAATACCTCATTGTTTTTGCATTTCCCTAATAACTAATGATTTTGAGCATCTTCCAATGTGCTTATTTGTCATCCCTCTATCTTCTTTCGTGAATTGTCGACTCAAAAAATCTTTTGCTCTTTTAAAAAGTGGGTTGTTTGTTTTCTTATTGTTGAATTTTGGGAGTACTTTATGAAGTCTAGGCACAAATCTTTTTTTTAATCAAATATATGATTTAGAAGTAATTTCTCCAATCTGTGGCTCATCTTTTCATTATCTTAACAGTGCCTTTTGAAGGCAAATGTTCTTCATTTTGATGAAGTCTAATTTATCAGTTTCTCCCCTTTTATGGATCATGATTTTGCTGTTATGTATAATTATTTTTTTTTTTTTTGCCTAACCCAAAGTCTTATATTTTCTTCAGGAAGTTTAATAGTTTCAGGTTTTACATTTAAGCCTATAAACCATTAGTAGGAAATTTTTGCATATTTTATGAGACTTGAGTTGATCATATGGATATCCAATTGTTCTGGCATCATATATTGAAAAGATTATCCTTTCTCCATTTAGTTGCCTTTATATACTTGTCAAAAATAAAGGTGTGGTATATGATTTGCAGATAATTCAATTCTGTTGGTTGTCTTTTACTTTCTTTTTAAAATGTTTTTTTTTAAGTTTTTCAATTAGAGCTTGCATTCAATATTATTTTGTATTAGTTTCAGGTGCACAGCATAGTGGCTAGACAAAATGTTCCCCCCAATATTTCCAGTATCCTCTGGGCACCATACATAGTTATTACAGTATTATGGACTATATTCCCTTCTGCTGTACTTTACATTTCCATGACTCTCTTGTAACTACCAATATGTACTTCTCAATCCCTTCACATTTTTTACCCAGTCCCCCAAACCTCCTCCTCTCTGGCAACCATCAGTCTGTTCCTTGTAGCTATGAGTCTGTTTGTTTATTTACACTGAGTGGCCAGATTATTATGATCTCTGAACACATAATAATCTGGCCACTCAGTGTATATCCTATATAATGAAAGGCTAATATGCAAATTGTCCCCTCAACCAGGAGTTTGACCAACAGGCAGGCCGGCCAACCGTCCATGTCCCCTCCCCTGGCCAGGGTGGCAGGACTCCACCCATGCACGAATTCATGCACTGGGCCTCTAATATATATATATATATATATATATACACACACACACACACACACACACACACTGAGTGGCCAGATTATTATGCGTTCAGAGATCATAATAATCTGGCCACTCAGTGTATATTGTTCATTAGATTCCACATATAAGTGAAATCATATGGATTTGTCTTCCTCTGACTGGCTTATTTCACTTAGCATAATTCTCTCCATTCATACTCTCACAAATGGTAAGATTTTCTTCTATTTTTATGGCCGAGTAGTATCCATTGTATACATGCACCACAGCTTTTTTATCCACTCACCTGTTGATGGGCACTTGGGCAGCTTCCAGTCTTAGTTATTGTAAATAACACTGCAGTGAACATAAGGGTGCATATATTCTTTTGAACTATCAGAAAAAATATTGCTAAGAGAAATGTCAGAGATTTTACTGCCTGTGTTTTCTTCTAGGAGTTTTATGCTTTCAAGTTTTACATTTAAGCCTTTAATCCATTTTGAGTTTATTCTTGTATATTTTGTATATGATGTAAGATGGTGGTCTAGTTTCATTTTTTTCCCCGCATGTATCTGTCCAATTTACCCAACACCATTTATTGATAAGATTGTCTTTACCCTATTGTACATGTTGGGGGAAAAGTAGGTTTACAATTGTCCATATGGAAAAATAATACAATAAATAATAATACAAGAATAGGACTGTGTTTTGCATAGTCATAGCTGTAAACCTGCTTTTCCCCGCCCTTATATGTCTTGCCGCCTTTGTCAAACATTACTGATCATATAGGTGTGGGTTTATTTCTGGGCTCTCTATTCTGTGCCATTGGTCTGTATATCTGCTTTTATGCCAGGGCCATGCTATTTTGATTGCTATAGCTTTGTAGTACAGTTTGATTATCAGGTAGCATGATACCTTCAACTTTGTTCTTCTTTCTTAAGATTGCTGTGGTTACTGGGGTCTTTTGTGGTTTCATATAGATTTTTGGATTAGTATTTGTTCTAGTTCTGTGAAATACGCTATTGATATTATGATAGGAATTGTGTGAAATCTATAGATTGCTTTGGGGTAGTATAGGATTTTTAATGATGTTAATTCTTTCTATCCATGAGCACTATATATGCTGTCATTTATTTGTTTCATTTTCTTACTTCAGTACTTACAATTTCTCAAGTACAGGGCTTTTACCTCCTTGGTTAAATTTATTCCCAGATTTTTTAGTTTTATTTTTTTAGGATGCAATTGTAAATGGGATTGTTTTCTTAGTTTCTCTTTTTGATAGCTCATTATTGGTGTATAAAAATGCAACCAACTTCTGAATATTTATTCTGTATCCTGCTACTTTACTGAATTCATTTATCAGTCCTATTAGACTTTTGGTGGAATCTTCAGGGTTCTCTATATACAGTATCATGTCATCTGCAAATAATGACAGTGTCAGTCCTTCCGTCCCAGTTTGGATGCCCTTTATTTCTTCTTGCCTGAGTGCTGTGGCTGATTCCAGTACTAGGTTCAGTAGGAGTGGTGAAAGTGGACCTCCCTGTCTTGTTCCTGATTTTAAGGGAAGTGCTTTTACTTTTCCCCTATTATATCTCACTCCTGTTTTTGTCACCTGGCACCTTCCTCTCTCCTTTCAAAAGATGTCTCCTAACTAGAGCATTCTTTGGAATTCCCTGCCACCTGTACCTTCAGCCTTCACCTCTTCATCTCATTTTCTCTTAGTCCTCCCTCAGTGGTCCCTGGTGCCTTCCAGAGGCATGGGTTAATACTGCAGACACGGCCCCTTCCTGGGCAGTCTCCTCCCTGGTCTGAGGGGCTCTTCCTGGGTACCCTCTCCAGGGAGGCCCTTCCCCATGCGGGTCAGCCTCCCCAAACATATCTCTAACCCAGGCCCAGTGTGCCCCAGGCCTGCCCACAGGTCTCTCAGTACCCCTCATTCCCTCTTAACCATCCTGCTCTGGTGTGAGTCCGTTTATGCTTCCTCTTGCCAGTCCTTCATTCCCAGTCTTGACTACTTATCTCCTCGTTTAGAATGTCAGCTTCTGTAGAGCAGGGGTCTTCTTTCCTGTGATGAGTAGACTGGGTTTTCTGCCACATCCTATATAATAAAAGGGTAATATACAAATTGACCCTCACAGCAGAATGGCCAGAATGACCGCTGGACCAGTCACTATGAGGGGCACTGACCCCCTC
Source organism: Cnephaeus nilssonii (assembly GCF_951640355.1). Classification (NCBI taxonomy): domain Eukaryota; kingdom Metazoa; phylum Chordata; class Mammalia; order Chiroptera; family Vespertilionidae; genus Cnephaeus; species Cnephaeus nilssonii. The sequence goes on from NC_137074.1 coordinate 56,123,564, forward strand.
TTGGTCCCTTTCCCTGGCCAGCAGTCTCCTATCGCCTGATGGCCGCCCGCTGAGGGGGCAGGGCTGGTGCGCGGGCGGGAACAGCTGACCTCTTGGTCCCTTCCCCTGGCCATCAGGCACCGTTCACCAATGGCGAACGGGAAACTGGGGGTGGGTGGCGGCAGGGGGCAGGGACAGCTGTGGGCAGCTGAGGAAGATGGCCCTGATCGCAGGCCAGGCCTAGGGACCATACCCGAGCACGAATTTCGTGCGCCGGGCCTCTAGTGTTTACATAAGATGATGATAGGATTCTGGGGTGGTTGGGGCTTGGGGTGGGTTGTGCGGGCTGTGGGTCATCAGCAGAGTTGGTAATCTGAGTTTGCCCCTTCCCTGACGGTACCTGGGAGGTATCCTTTGGCCAGAAAACCAGAATTTATTGTGCAGCCGAGGAGAGAGCAAGGCTTTGAGATGGGAAGGAGACAGTCCCTTCCTGTTCATGGACCGAGAGGTGGCACCGCATCCAGCGTGGAGTCCACACGGCCTCCAGGCCTGGGCTGGCTGAGGACCCCGCATGGTCTGGACCACCTCAGAGCCGGGGTGGGGAAAGCCTTCAGGCACAACACAGCCCTGAGTCAAAGCAGGACCTCTGTCCTAGAGACAAAGAGGCCGCTGGGAGAAGAGTGTGGGGGGCGGTCTGCTGGGTCACTGCCAGGCGGCTGGTGCCCAGAGGAAGTCTTTTGAGATCGAAATGGACAAGAGGACTAGGGGCCGAGGCAGGGCTCCCGAGGTCACAGGAGCCACAGTGGAAGGTGCAGGGCCGGCCTGGGCTGTCCTTCTGCAGTTGAGTCTGACATTAAATTGTCGGAGGCCTAGAAGTCTAAGCATTTGTGTGGCCTGAGGAGAGGGCAGGACCAGGACAGCTTACCCAGATACCGCAGGAGCTGAACCTGCCAAAATAAATCTTGGCTAAACAGCACCTTTGTCGGTATCTAAAATGTACTGTGTCAACTGGCTTTTGTGGGTTGTGTTGTGTTTTGTTTCCCCGTAGCTTTTCAGTCAATAATCTTTTCAAAAGAATTCCAACCTTGTCTCTGTGACCCGAGGGGCAGTGGTATTTTTCCACATGCACATCCCAGGCAGCACAGAGAAGGGCATCGGTGAGGGGCGGGGGGGGGGGGGGGGGGGGGAGGAGGGGTGATGGTGGGTGCTCGCCAGCCGGTGTGGTGGGTGCCGGGGGCCTTGGTGCTGGTGCAGAGAAAGAATGGAAGCCTAGGGAGAGGAGACGAGACCCCTGTGGGCACTGATCACCAGGACCTTTTCCTTCTCTCATTAGCACAGTGCTGGGAGCTCATGGTGAGCGTCAGTACTTGTTTCAATGCCGCTGATCCCTGGGGAGGAATAAGCTAGGGCTTCTCTGCAAAAGGGCAGCCCTTTGTTCGTGCTGGACGCTATCACACTTCCCAAAACTGAACCCCGCCACCCTCATGGAGCCTTCCTTGCAGGCGCCTGCTACCCCCAGCACACACCCAGTCAGTCACAGAATCCCCAGGGCACCCAACCTTTCCACCTTTGGTGTTATGGACACGTTTAGTGTGCTCACTCAGTGACTCGGTGTCCCTAGGGCCATACTCCATCACAGGCCAGCCAGGCTGTGGGCTCTGAGGACATCAGAGAGCCTGACCGACGATGCCTGGCTGCTCCCAGCTTCCTTGGCATTTGTCTGCTGGCAGCTAGGTGTGTGTTTGCTAAGATGGGGCCTGGGAGCCTCGTGCTCGGGGCTGGAAGGGTCAGGGTTGGGGCTCTAATGACTGGTGTCGGCTCCAGGCCTGAGCATGGTGTCCCTCCTCATCTCTCCCTCTGCAGCTTGTCTCCAATGTCCTCATTTTCTCCTGCACCAACATCGTGGGCGTCTGCACCCACTACCCGGCCGAGGTCTCCCAGAGACAGGCCTTCCAGGAGACCCGGGAGTGCATCCAGGCGCGACTCCACTCTCAGCGGGAGAACCAGCAGCAGGTGAGTGAGCGCCTGCCTCTGCACAGCTGGCAGGGAGCAGACTCGGGACTGACCTCCCCACCAGCTGTGCTCCAACAGCTGCCCAGCCCCACCTCCCTGGGTGGGGGCCCAGCCCGGGAATGTTTCTCCTGGAGGGCGCCCACATTCCTGGCTCTGTGGGGATGCTCTAGGAGAGACTGGAGGAAGGGCTCTACCCCAGTGCTGGCCCAGAGCCTCTTCAGTGCCCCCCTGGGGTTTTGCAAATAAGCCGGGCAGCCCAGGTCTGGCTGCAGGGAGGCGCCCTCCTCCTCCTCCCCCCCCCCCCCCCGCCCCACTTCACCAGAGGCTGATGAGGTGGATTGTGAGAGTGTCAGCACTCCCTGGCCGGCAGGAGTGCGTGCTGTGGGCCCCGAGTGCACAGCAGTTTTACCGCAACGTGAGGGAGTCTCTGACTGTCTGGCTGTATCCTAGGGGAGTTACAGGGATACGGGCTGGTGACATCCAGACAGCTGAGCAAGGGGATAAAGCTCCGCAGTGTCTCCGCAGCCCCGCCCCCTCCTCAGTCACCACCTGTGTCAGCTTCCCTCCAGCCTGCGTCTCGCCAAGTCCCAGCTCCTGCTGTCTAGTGGGAGACCTGGCTTGCTCCATGTACTCCCCGGCCTGGTCAGGCTCCTGGTCCTGCCTCTTGAAGGAAATTGGGGCCTGGTGGTGTCCCTGAGAGGTCCCACTGTCTCCTTGACAAGCTTACCTCACCTCTGCACCCCACTCACTCCCAAGCCCCTGCATGCCTCAAAATCCTTCTCTCACCCCAGTTTCCGGCCCAGCACCTCTCCTGGAGCAGGCCACCGTCCTTCGCCTTCCACGTTAGGGACTGTCCCTCTCACTCTGCACCTGCCCTTCTCTAGGAAAATCTGCACTTCACAGCTCACGTGGTTTACTTGCTCTGGCCCTGGCCAGGCGGGCATTCCAGCAAATCCATAGGGACCTGGGGGAGAAAATAGGTTTGCAACACCATGTTCCACCCGAGCTACGGGCTGGGAGGTGTAGATCACACAGCAGATCCCAGCTGCTCTCAGTCTCGCCTGCTACAGAAAGGGTGACTCTCCCAGGTGCTGCATGACCAGGGACTTGGCATGATTCCCCGGCCGCCTTCTGCCCACTCCTCCTGACCCTCAGCTTCTGAAGAAGTCATCAGCAGAGTTGATGACTACACGATTTGTAGCTCACGTTCTCCCAGCCATCCGATATTTTCACAGACTCATCCTTTAGTTTGTGTTTCCATCACCAGTGACTGTTCGCTGAGAGTTCGGTAAAGGCGAGATGGCCTTCAGTGGCCATGCTCACGGGCGCCTGGAGAGACCAGGCCAACCACAGGGAGCAGCATCCCTCACCAGTCCCCCAGTGTTTGGCTGGGGGCCGTGGAGGGGAACAGGACACAACTCCATCCCAGGGAGGTGTCTCATTGCTCACACTGAAGGAGACACCCTTCGTAGGTCATTGAAATGCAGAGCGATCAGGGCTCTAAGGAAGGCCCAGGTGGGGAGGGGATGCTGACAGCCGAGCCAGGACCCTCTCCTGGGGAGGCAGTGAGCCTGTGTGTGAGGATGGTCATTCTCGCTGAGGGGCTGTGTGCACAAGCCACCAGAAGCTTGGTTTCCTCTCTCTGGAGCAGAGTGCAGGTTTCAGTTCAGGGGGTGCTGGGAGGGGAGCATGGGGTGGAGAGGAGACAGGAGCCAGATCCTGGAGACCTCGAGGCCTGGCTGGGGCGTGGGCTGATCCTGCAAGCGGCATAGGAGGGTTTTATTTGGGCCAGCGATATGGTCAGGTGTGTGTTTTAGGAAGATCACTCGCTGGCTTACAGTGGAGGATAGATCAAAGGTGGCAAGCTTGGAGACCGAGCACCCAGTGTGGACGGAGGCCACCTGTCCCCCAGACCGGACCTGCAGGAGGCCCGGACCTGCTAGAGGCCGACCTGCAGGAGGCCCAGGCCTGCTAGATGCCGACCTGAAGGAGGCCCAGGCCTGCTAGAGGCCGACCTGCAGGAGGCCCAGGCCTGCCAGAGGCCGACCTGAAGGAGGCCCAGGCCTGCTAGATGCCGACCTGCAGGAGGCCCAGGCCTGCCAGAGGCCGACCTGAAGGAGGCCCGGGCCTGCCAGAGGCCGGCCTGAAGGAGGCCCAGGCCTGCCAGAGGCCGGCCTGAAGGAGGCCCGGGCCTGCTAGAGGCCGACCCGAAGGAGGCCCGGGCCTGCCAGAGGCCGACCTGCAGGAGGCCCGGGCCTGCCAGAGGCCGACCTGAAGGAGGCCCGAACCTGCTAGAGGCCCAGGCCTGCTAGAGGCCGACCTGAAGGAGGCCCAGGCCTGCTAGAGGCCGAGGCTGGGGTGGGGAGAGGTGCTTCGGAAGGAGAAGGACGGCAGCCAGGTCTGGGTGGGTGGGAGTGTCAGGGCAGGCAAGGGGGCGGGTGGAGTGGGAAATAGGAGTCGGCTCAGTGGGTCCAGAAGAACCCACACTTGATGTGGCTGGCGGAGCCCAGGGGCGCTTTGCAGTTTGGAGCAGGGGAGTGACATGAGAAGGGCCGTGTACTGGAGAGGCGGCCGCACAGGCAGGGCGCGGGCTGAGGAGCGGCTGTCTGGCAGGCGGCGTGGCCAGATCCACCGTCGGGTGAGAACTGCATGTGGATGGTGGAGGCGGATGCGGAACAGAAAGAACAAGTCCAGGAGCTTGTGTCCAAACCAGCAGGACCTGGTCAGTCTATGAGTTCTGAGAAGTAAGAGCAGTTACATGGGCAAGGTCTTGATCTTTGGGGATCAGGAGGATGGGGGTGTTGTGGGCAAGGCAGGGGACTTGAAAAGAGGAGGCATTGGGGAACAAAAACCAGGGAAGGAGAGTGTGGTCTAGGGCAGTGGTCCGCAAACTGCGGCTCGCGAGCCACGGTTTGCCGCTCTGTTGACTAATGAGTTTGCCGACCACTGGTCTAGGGCATGGGGTCAAGTGCCCAGACATCGGGTGGGCAGCTGGAGACTCTGGAGCCTTGGGTGGGAGATAGGGGGTGAGAGGGGCCCACAGAGGTGCTGGTGGAAGCCTCACCCCAGAGGGCAGGAGTGAGCAGGGGTTGGTAATTTTCACCTGGGGCCAGGGGGTGGGGGAGGGGCCAGAAGAGTCTCAGGACTACTCTAGGGGTGGGGAAGCCAGTGAAGGACAGCAGGACGAGGAAGGTGGAGGCTGAAAGGCTCCCGATGGGAGAATTCCAAGAGTGAGCCTGGCACACACAGTGGGCTGTGGGCAGTGGGCAGTGGGCAGTGGGCTGTGGAGAGAGCAGGCGGAGGCCAGCCGCCCGGGAGCAGCTGGACCGCTCGGAGCAGGCAGGCCTGGAGGAGAACCCAGATCAGGGGCAAGGTCCAGGCCCCACACAGGCTCCATGACCCTCCTCACCCACAGTGTGGCTCTGGCCCCTCCCTGCTTCTCTCCTACCTCCTCAGCAGGTTTTAACTTGTTTCTCAAAGTGCCTTCCCTCTCTCCTGGGCCACTGTCTCCTGTGTGAATATGGAGCCCCCTCCTCTCCTCATTTTTCTGGTCCCCAGAAAGCCTCCTCTTACCGCCCCGCTTTTCCTCAGGCACCCCTGCCCAGTGCCCACTCCCTCACGAGGAACCTCGTGAAGGAGGTTCCAGTTCACGGTCTAGTTCACAGTTATGACTCCTGGCACCCAGCACGTTGCCCGGAACATGGCAGATGCTCAATAAATACTTGATGGCTGACTGAGTGGATTTCATGCTCTCAACAACCCTGTCCCTGTTGACAGATGAGGGACCAGAGAAGTCCAATAATTTGCCCACGGTCACGCCGTCTCAGGCCACACGGAGGATTCTGACCCAGGTGCTCAGCGCTGCAGGGCCACCAGGGCACCTTCCCCGTGTGCGCCGAGGACCAGCAGGTGTCCCATGAGTGTCAGCAGAGTCTGAGAGGTTTTCCTGTAGGTGGGGGCACAGGTGTGGAGGAGCCCCCCTGGAGGGGAGAGGGGCCTGACTGCCAGGCAGGTGGAAGGAGCTGTGACAAAAGCATCTGCTTCCCTCCCCAGGAGCGGCTCCTGCTATCTGTCCTTCCCCGTCATGTTGCCATGGAGATGAAAGCAGACATCAACGCCAAGCAGGAGGATATGATGTTCCATAAGATTTACATCCAGAAGCATGACAACGTGAGGTAGGAGTGAGGCTGGGGGCAAGGGCAGGTGGGAAGACAGAGCCCTACCGGAGACGATGGGTGTTCCCACGCCCTTCCCTCAAGGGGGCACAGCCCGCCGGGGTGGTCTGGTGGCTTTGGAATGTGTGTTGTGTGGACCCCCCTCTAGATCTGTTAAGGTGAGTGATTTTTGTGGTGGGGGAAGGAGAGGGGAGGCGGCAGAGAGAGGAGATAGGAAGAAGGAGAAGGGAGAAAGCGATACCACCAGCTGTTGGGGAAACTGCTAGCCTGACAAGGGAGAGAGAGTACAGATGTCTCCACCATCATCTCAGTCTTCATCACCATCCGGCAGCTTCCATAGCTTCTAAGCCAGTGTGTGCCAGGCACGGTATCAGCGCTGTCCACCTCACTGCTAATCCTCCTGACAACCCTGCAAGGTGGGACCCTTATCAGCATCCCTGGTTTAAAGACTGAGCTCAGAATGACGAAGGCCCTTGCCCAACGTCACTCTGCCAGGCCTGATGAAGCCCGTGCACCCAGGCCGGCCCAACCCAAAGCCCATGCTCCTTCCATTGCTGGGTTTCTCTCCCCTAGACAGATGCTGCTGACAGCAGTGATGTGCAAACAGATGTGGATTAACAGAGTGCAAAATCTGCTTACGACTTCCACGGGGACCTGATGCGATCCCGTGGCCTCCGTCCAGCATGGCCGATAATCCTCCCGTGTGCCCAGGAAAGGAGCTCTCTGCCTGGAGGGTTGCTTTTTCCCTGGGTGGGTTTTCCCAGGACCCAGGAGTCCTCTAAGGCTGGTGTAGGGAGAGAGCCCTTCATCCGCGTGGGCTGCATTGTCAACAAAGGGGTTAAATGGAATCACCTGTCACACACATTCACACATGCATCCACGGGGAGCCCGGTGGCTGCAGCGGCGGCGAGGACCTGTGTTTTCCTGACGAGCAGGCAGAATCGCCGCGTTCCCTAGTATGCCCTGGAATCTGACGGTCATTTCTGTCTGCATGTCCTCTGTCCATCTCTCCAACAGACCCGAAGCTTTTGGGAGAAAAATGTACCTGCACAACACTTTTGCTCCCAGTTTGGGGGTAACCCAACTCCCCTGAAGCCCACCCACACCCCACTGTCAGGAAGAAGGCTGCCCTGGCCGGGTCTCCATGCCCAGGAGGTGTCCTCAGGGGCTGGGGGCTCAGCTGACCGAGCTCAGAGAGGGAAGGGGGCCCGGCCTTGGTAGGGAGCTCCGACTGTTGGTTTCCTTTTCTCCTCCTCACACCCGCCTCTGTCCTCCCGTGGTGGAATAATCGATAACAGTAGTTAATATTGTAGAGAGATTTCTGTAACCCATGCATTATTCTAAGTGCTTTCATATATTCACTTAGTCCCCGCAATAAATATAAGGGGTTGGTGCTATTATTATCTCCATTTTACAAGTAAGGAAACTGAGACACAGAGATGACCTTGCCTAAGATCTCATAGCTGGATAAGTGGGAGAATTGGCCTCAGAAAGCTTTTGATACGAGTGTTTATATAGCCTGATTCCTGGGCAGGTGTTTTCAGATGCCTAGGGAAAGGAGTGCATATGAGATTGTGTGAGCTCCCAGGCCAAGAGGAGATGCAGAGAAGAGAGGTTTGGCTTCCAGCATGTATGTGTGTGTATGTGTGTGTGTGTGCACCTGTGTGTGGTGTGCATGTGTATGCACACTTGTGTGTGGTATACATGTGTGTGCATCTGCGTATGCACGCACATGTGTGTGGTGTGCATGTATGCGCATCTGTGTGCGTGTGCGTGTGTGTATGATGTGCATGCCTCGGTGTGTGCATGTGTGTGCCTGTGTGTGTGTGTGCGTGCCTGTGTGTGTGGTGTGTGCAGGACTGAGGACCCACCAGGGACCTTTCCTGTCTGAGGGCAGCCCCTAAAGCCGGGAGGACTCCACCTTGTGACGTGTAAGAAACAGCCTTCCCTTTTAGAACAAATCCCATGGTTCAGGTGGGAAGGGGAAACCTGCCAAGCAGTCCCAACACTTTCGAAGCCCTGAGCTCCCTCCTTCCAGAATTTTCTCTTTGGTCCCACCTTCAAATCCCCTCACTGGCCCTGGCGTTGTTCCGGGCAGAGCATGGACGAAAGGTGCTTCCCTTGATTGCTCTTAGCACAGTGGAGCTTTCAACAGATTTCATTAAAATATCAAGTGGGGCCCTAGCTGGTTTGGCTCAGTGGATAGAGCGTCGGCCTGTGGACTGAAGGATTCCAGGTTTGATTCCGGTCAAGGGCACATGCCTGGGTTGCAGCTCGATCCCCAGTAGGGGGCGTGCAGGAGCCACCGATCAATGATTCTCTCTCATCATTGATGTTTCTATCTCTCTCTCCCTCTCCCTTCCTTTCTAAAATCAATAAATATCTATACAAATAAAAGGGTAATATGCTAATTAGACTGAACATCTTCCAGACGACCTTCTGGATGTCCTTCCGGACAAAGCCATGGTGGCGGGGCTGAGGCAGAGGCCGTTAGAGGTGATCAGTCAGGCAGGGGAGAGCAGTTAGGAGGATCAGGCCAGCAGGGGAGAGCAGTTAGGGGGATCAGGCTGGCAGACAGGTGAGCAGTTAGGAGCCAGCAGTCCTGAGGGGTCCCGGATTGGAGAGGGTGCAGGCTGGGCTGAGGGACCACCCCCCTCCCGTGCACGAATTTCATGCATTGAGCCTCTAGTGCACACACACACACACACACACACACACACACACACACTGAGTGGCCAGATTATTATGATCTCTGAACATATAATAATGTGGCCACTCAGTGTATATTCTATATAATAAAAGGCTAATATGCAAATTGTCCCCTCGACCAGGCAGGCCGGCCAACCGCCCATGTCCCCTCCCCCTGGCCAGGCTGGCCGGACCCCACCCATGCACGAATTCATGCACTGGGCCTCATACACACACACACACACACACACACACACACACACACACACACACACACACTGAGTGGCCAGATTATTATGCATTCAGAGATCATTATAATCTGGCCACTCAGTTTATATCTCAAGGGGAACACAAAGGGAACCCAGAAAATTCACCGCTCAGAAACAGTCCACCATCCAAGGCAAAGGCTCGTGTCCTGGCTTGGCTAACACATCTGGCACATCTGCCCCCTCTGCCTCTGCCCAGTCCCTTTCCCTCCTCCACTTTATCCTCCCGCCCCTCCCCGCCCCCCCCCCCCCCCCCGCCTCCCATCCACCCCACAATTGCTGGCTTTTGGGCCCTCCAGCAAGGGGTTTTGTTCAGAGCCTGACTCCACCACCACAAGGAGTGGCCCATCCTGGGGTGACACCCCTCCCCGCTCCCCCAGAGAGGCTGTGACCTTGAGCCGATAAAAGAGAACAGTGCCCTGATCACACAGTGCCCCGAGCAGCTGCATGGCGAGAAGCAGACCCCAGCCACAGTGCAGGGTATCTGTTCTCAGACGTGCTTAGGACTGATGACAGCTATCAGGAAAGAGATGAAAGGAGAGAGAAGCCAAGATGCCATCATTTTCATGGGGACAGACATGATTCTGGCTGAAGTGGCCAGGCTGGAGGTGGCTGGTGCACATCAGAGGCAGCCGCAAGCGATCATATGCAAATGTCCTGCTGGGCCTGGTCCCTCTGGCATTAGCCACGCTGGGTGCAGCTCTTGATGGAGACACACTGCTTGCTCCAGTCTCTTTTTGGGTTGGATTCTGGCTAGGGTTGGGGGTTGAGCAGTCGGTGGAGGGTGACATCACAGCAATTAGGCCTGGGCTTGGGCAGCTCTGCGTGTGATCCCAGCGTTTCCTGGCTGTGTGACCAGGTCTAGCTGTAGGCATTGAGCCACTCTGAACCCTGTTTCTTCATCGGCATGATAGGCTAGGAAGAGTACCTAATAATAGGGTTGTGAAGAGTCAATGAAATAATACTTGGAGCGTGCTTAGCACAGGATCTGACAGAGCAGTGGTCAGTAATTGGGAGCAGCCATTGTTTTGCTGTTATTATTATGATTGTTATCACCCTCCTATCAACAAAGAAAGGCCTGGGGATTCTCTAGCTGGCCAGTGGAAGGGTGATGAGTCACATTTGTCAAATCTCTGCGGAACAGTAATATTTAGAGAGGGTGATGACATGCTGTTCTCTAACCCCACCGAGAGCAAGGCCACAAGGAAAATAAATCAACTCTGTGGTGTGACAGACTGGGACGGGCTCTGTGGAAGGGGAAGAGACTAATGGGAGGGCGTTTGGGCAGGGAGGGGTGACAGACAGGCGCCACCACTCTTTGTGGCCTCATGCCCCCACCTCCCCCAGCCCTCCCCCGCCCCCCGGAAGAATGGCCATCCTGGGACCGCCAGCAGCTTGTTGGACCTTTGATGCTGAGCCGCCACCACTGGCTAAGGGCTGAGGCAGCCAGAGGCCAGGGAACACCAGGAGCCCCACAGATCCTCTCCTGTCCGATGTGTGAGGACAGATGGAGACATTTCACCCCTCCACACTCCCCCCCGCCCCGCCCCAGCTGGACAGATCAGCTGGGACAGAGACCCGTTGCTGGGACGTTAGACCTGGGGTTTGAGATCCCTCTTGCCTATCCCCGTCTTCCCCCCTGGGGCCGGGAGTGCCAGGGTCAGAGGTGGGCTGTGCTGTTCCCGTTCCTGGGACAAGAGCCTCCGGCACATGCCCGCAAAGGCTGCTCTGGGCTGGGGCTCCCAGTGCTCTGCCTTGGAGGAGGGACATTGGGGTCGGAGGAACAGGCCAGCCAGAGAGGCACCCCACGAGGAGGGGGCGTGTCCCCATGGGTCACCATAACTGTACAGGCACAGCCAGAACCCAGGTGACACCAGGGCACCCTTACCAAGAGGTCCCTGCTGTGGAGCAAGATGCGTGTCTGTGCTGAGCAGACTGGGTCCCTCCCCTCTCTCCCCTCCGTAGCGCTGGGAACTCGGGCAAGTCACCTCACCTGAGCCTCCGTTTCCTCACCTGTAATATGGGAGCATTGGTAGCCACGCACTCCTTGGTCAGCGGATATTTTGCCTCTGCCTCCCTTGGCGGAGCTCACAGACACTTAGCTCAGGACGGGGCGGGGGGGGGGGGGGGCGGGGGGCGAGGAGGGGACACTGTGTCTGACACTGGGAAGCTCACCTTCTGTTCGGAAAGACACGTGCTCAACAACAGATTAGCTAGTAAATCGGGAATGTGTCACATGAGGTATGGGTAGGACTCCATTCTCCAAGGGTGTAGAAGTTACACAACGCACTGCTCAATTATCCTGTTACAACTCTGATAAAAGTCACAAAGGGGCAGAATCCGGAAGCTGGGGCCCTGGGGCTCCTTGCAGGGGTGCTGGGAGGGACAGGAGGTCTAAGTGTGTAAAGCCCCTGCCTGGCCCCTGGCCCAGGCTCTCAGGCAACATCAAGGTCAGGTAACCCAGCGCCCAAAGGTTTCAGGGGCTGGGAAGGCTGAGGGAGTACGGAAGGGTTCCCTCCCTTCCATAGGGTCTCTACTGAATGAGGATGGCCCCGCACCTGATTGGCCTGTCCTCATAGGACCCCTAAGGTTTTAAAGGTCACAGGTGGTGGGGACGGCCAGGGATTGTTCAGGAGCATCTCCTCCTCCAGGGGGTGCTGCTGGTCCTGCTGAACAAACTCGTTCCTCCCCGGCTCCTCTGTGTGGACCTGGGATGGAGTGTGGGCGTCTGGGCTCACTGGCCTGAGTCAGAGGCTCATTCTCAGGGACCCAGGAGCCATGGGGGGCTGGAGCCAGGGGCCTAGCAGAGGGGCTATTGGCCGAGATGTGAAAATGAGGTAACACCCACCCCTATACGCAAGAATGTAGCAAGGGCTAGGAGGGCTGCCCTGCCCTCACGCCTTCCCTCTCCCTCCCCCTCTCTCTCCAGTCTCTCGCAACCCTCCCCCCTAACCCCCCTTGTAAGGTTATTATCTCCTCTCCTGCATCCTTCAAGGACTTGGCTGCGTCCCCAGGTCGCTCCGGCGTCTGGCCCAGCTACCTTGTGTGCTGAATTATAATGACCTCGTGACAGTGTCCGCGGTGCTCAGATACCCGTGAGTGGAGTGTGCACCCTGTGGGCAGAGAGGGAAAATGTCCTTGGCCAGCCCACCATGTGAGGAGTGGTCCATACACACCAGGCACTCCCGCCTCCAGCCTGATGTTAAGTAATCTGAGTTCTACACCCCTAACAGTGATAGATACGAGGGGTCTTTATGGGATTATCTCATTCATCCCACAGACATTTATTGAGCTGCTACTATGTGCCTGGCATGACTAGGCGTAGATGGAAGAGACACCGTGCCTGCCCCCTAGGGAACATCCAGCCCTCACAGTGGGGTAGGGCCATGCTGGGTGCTATGGCAACAGCGGCCAGACCACCCAGCTGGCCCCGTTGGGGAAGCCACTGGGGTTGGGTCTTTTCTAATTAATTAGTCAATTAATAATTTTACTTGTGGTGAAATATACATAACTTAACATTTACAATTTTAACCACTTTTACAATCCCATTGTTGTGCAGCCATCACCACCATCCATCTCCAGAAATTCCTTCATCTTGCAATATATATATTATTGGTTTCAGAGAGGAAGGGAGGAGAGGTAGAAACATCAATGATGAGAGAGAATCATTGATCGGCTGCCTCCTGCACACCCCACACTGGGGATCGAACCCACAGTCCGGGCATGTGCCCTGACTGAGACTAGAACCACGACCTCCTGGTTCATAGGTTGATGCTCAACCACTGAGCCACACCAGCCAGGCCTCTTGACATTTCTTGAGTACCCCCTCTGAGCAATGCCGAGGAATGCAGGAGGTCAGAGGGGCAGGTCCGACCGATGTCGGCTGCCCAGACCACTAGGTGTTCAGATGCTGCCGGATGTGACAGCGTCATCTCGTCACAGGGCCCGTTGGCAGCCAGAGGGAGCATCAGTGAGGAAATGTGCCTCACTGAGAATGCACGTGGTGAAGCCGGGCTGAGGCAGTGACAGATGGCTGAAGGGCCCATTGTGGTAATTGGGACGGGTGCCTGCCCGCTCCTGCCTCTGGAGTGGAATGCAGGGGCCGCGAGTGACGGATGGCAGGCAATTAGGGAGGCGCGCACAGCAGAGTGGGTCTGCCCGGCTTCTGCTCACATTGCCAACACGAGCTCTCAAGTGGGAGCTAATCGATGAATTAGCACCTTACGGCACGTCTGGACCCCGGCTGCTTGTAAAACGGCCTTCGGAATTACCACGGAGCAGAGCAGGAACGCTGGCCAGTGAACAGTCTGCCCTGGGTAAACCTCGTCCTGCAGGAGCCTCCCAAAGTGACAGTCACCGAGCAGAATCCTCCCCGATGGCAGGGAAGTGTGACTCTGAGGGGGGCGGGGGGCTGTGGAGGAGGCAGTGTTTCCACCAATGTGTGGGGGAGGCTGCAGAGGTTGGGGTCTCTGAGGCGCTGTCGATGCTGCCATGTGAGGTAGAAGCCCTGATGTGAGCCCCCTCCGCTCGGCTGGCTGCTTGCTCTGTCCTACCTCCCCACAGAAGGAGCTGTCGCAGCTGCCCTCCCTGAGTCCTCAGCAGCTGCTGAGGTCCCCGAGGGGCCTTGGAAGAGCAGATCCCAGCAGACTGGAGGGCGGGTCCGGCCTCCTCAGCACCTGGAGGCCCGCACACACCTACGTGTCCAGTATCTCCTGGAGCTCCTGTGGGCGCCGGGCCCCGGGCTCCGCAGGCGCGTGTCTCAGATGGCACGCTTGGGACTCTCAGAGGCCCGGGGAGAAGAAGGAAGGGCCACTGGAGTTGCTGGTTCTGCCGCTTCGTTGCTTTGAAACTATGACTATTCTCTTCTATTCGGCCAGTATATATTAGAGACCTGCGGGCTGAATTTTGTCCCTCTAAAAGATACGTTGAGATCCTAGCCCTGGTATCTGTGAGCGTGACCTTATTTGGAAGTAGGATCTTTGTAGATGAAATCAAGTTAAGAGGGGGCCCGGCTGGAGGAGGGTGGGCCCCTCATCCAAAACGACGGGTGTCCTGATCTGAAGAGGAGCCTGCCCTGGGAAGACAGGAATAGACAGGAAGGATGCCACGTGAGGACAGAGGCAGGGAGAGCGTGGAGCAGCTGTGGGCCCGGGGTTGACAGCAGCCACCAGACAGAGGAAGGAAGGCTGTACCCAGAATCCCAGAGGGAGCATGGCCCTGCTGACAGCTTGGCCCCAGAACTGAGAGAGAATATATTTCTGTTTTTAAGCCCCCCCACCCCCACCCCCAGTTTGTGGTACTTGGTTCCAGCAGCCCTAGGAAACGAATAACAGGCCCCTACTGTGTGCTGGGCGTAGTGCTAGATGTATATGTGGTGGTGGGGGTGGGGGGCGGACAGTCAGAGCAGAAGGCAAGTAGACATGACCTCTTCTCATTTATTCGGTCCGTCGGTTGCACATTTTATTGAGCATTTATTCTGTGCCAGACATTGTGTGGGGCTGGGATATAGCAGTTAATGAAATCGACCAAACTCCCTCCCTTAAGGAGTTGACTTTCTAGGAGGAGAGACAGACAGGAGCATATGGTAAGTAGCCACCACAGTACTAGGGAGAGTATATTAAATGGTGAAAAGCGCAAGGGGGAAAGCGGAGCAGGGAAGGGAGAGAACACGTGGGAGGGGCTGTAGATGTCAATAGCGGGGTGGAAGCCGCCTGGGGAAGGTGACATTTGAACTAGTACAGGGTTCTCTCTCTGGCTGCCTGTTAGAATCACCAGGGAAGCTTAAAATAAAGCAGAACAAAAACAATCAGTAGCAGAACTCCACCCCAGGCCAAGCAAGTGAGCATCTCGGGGGGGGGGGGGGGGGGCTCTGAGACCTCTCCTTATGAAAGCTCCCAGGTGGTTCTGACAGGCCCCAGGCCTAAGGACGAAGGGTCTAGCAGGGTGAGTGCTCCCTGCAGTGCAGGAGAGTGCTCCCTGTGGCCCAGCGAGGGCACCTGTGGGGAAGGAGAATGGCCCAGGCCTGGCCGTGTCCATACCTGGCAGACAGGCACCTGCCTTGCCTGAGTGGCTCAGGTGAGCTCGGGCAGGTGCCCTGGTTCACACACATCTGCCTCATGCTGCCCGGGTGATCCCTTCTCTTCCTTTCTCCTCACCTTGCCTCTGCCACGTTCAGGGACGTTTTTCCTTCCTGTTATGGGGTCTCACCAGCCTTGGACACAGAGGGGAACAGCTACTGGGCCTGGCATCACTGGCTTTGCATTCGAAATAGTGAGGGCCGCTGACCATGCTCCTGGACTCGGAAGCAGCCAATTTTGACCCCAACTTGCTTTGATTTCCCGAGTCAAAGAATGTCCAGAACAGCGGTGTGAGGGGGCTTTTCACGGGCGAGGAGCGGCCTTTTCCTGCCTCCGGGGTGGAGTGGGGCCGCTCCTGAGAGACAGAGCTCGGGAGGTGGCAGGGGGGCCGGGATGGGGTCTGCGCTTGGTTAGGAAGCCAGAGCAGGACCTGGAGCCCTTGGCTTCCCTCACGCGCTCCTTTCTCGCCAGCGTGCCGCAGGCCCGGAGACTCCCC
Source organism: Cnephaeus nilssonii (assembly GCF_951640355.1). Lineage (NCBI taxonomy): Eukaryota > Metazoa > Chordata > Mammalia > Chiroptera > Vespertilionidae > Cnephaeus > Cnephaeus nilssonii. Next base: position 56,139,258 of record NC_137074.1, read on the forward strand.
GACTCCCCAGCCGGCGCTGAGCCTGCCTGCATGTCAGACACCAGGCATCAAAGCTTGGTGGTGATCCCGACTCCCTTTCATCTCTGAGCACTCTGCACACAGCCGCCCGCTCCGGGAGCAGCTGTCTGATGTCAGAGTCCTGTGGCCTGAAGACACAGTGTCTCCCTCTCGGCTCCTCCTGCTCCCCACTCTTCTCTTTCCCCTCACTTGTCTCATCTCTGGTCGTGTCCCCCCGTTTCCCCGCTCTCTTTGGCTTTCCTCCTGCAGTGGTCTTTGCTGATCCAGGCTGGGATCTGAGTGGCTAGAGGACCCTGGATGCCGGGAAATAGCACTGGGCTCGGCACCTGGGGCTGCCCTCCTGTGCTTGCCCTGGGAGGTGACAGCCTGGCTGGAGCCCCAGGGGCACTCCCTGTGTCCACTGCCCCTCGGGGAGCTGGCAAGCGGCCGCTGAGTGCGTGCCCACCTACGACAGCCCACGTGCCCCTCGCCTCCCTCTGCCCCATACATAATGCCTGACCACCGACCGATGCCTTTACTCACTTAAGACGACTGTGGGCCATCAGACGGCATACTGTTTTTTTTTTTTTTTTAAATATATTTTATTGATTTTTCAGAGAGGAAGGGAGAGGGATAGAGAGCTAGAAACATCAATGAGAGAGAAACACCGACCAGCTGCCTCCTGCACAGCCCCCACTGGGGATGTGCCCACAACCAAGGTACATGCCCTTGACCGGAATCGAACCTGGGACCTTTCAGTCCGCAGGCCGACGCTCTATCCACTGAGCCAAACCGGTTTCGGCCGGCATACTGTTTATTGGTCCAACTCCTGGACTGTGGAGCCAGGTTGCCTGTGTGGCCTTGGGTAGGTGACTCAACCTCTCTGTGCCTCCGTTTTCTCACCTGTAAAAGAAGCTCAGATGCGTTCATGTAAAGTGCTTAGAACGGTGTCCAACTGTTTTGTTTTGTTTTAAATAATTATTGTTGAAAGTATTACATAGTCCCCCGCCCTCCCCCCGCCCCATTCTAACTGTTTTTAAATGTAGGTTTCATTAGTATCCAGGTGTGGTGAGCTGGGGAGACGATTTCCATCGAAAGGATAGTTTGTTACAGTTCCCCAGGGCTGAGGGCACACCATGTCCTGGGGGCCAGGCAGGGAAGCAGCAGGGTTGGGCAGGAGGCAGAATGAGGGGGAGATGTGGGCAAAAGCCTTTATTGTGGGGAGGAGCCAGTGAGACAGGGTAAGTGGGCTTAGGGCTGTCCCGTGTCTGGCACCTGTCCCTGGTGGTTCAGGCAGGGCTGGTGGCCCCGTGTGAGAGCCTGACTGGGGCGGGGCTCCGACCCTGAGCGGAGGTGCTGACTCGGGGAGCTGGCTGCCGGAGGGAAGGCTCCCAGGGTGAGCAAGGCCCCGGATGTGAGACGTCGGAATAAAGACATGTTTAATGCACCCACACATTTTCAGAATAAAATGACAGTGTATGTTTAGTCCTACATTCTTCCTTTAAAGTGGACTCAGTTCTGGAGCCGCCGCGGCTGGGGTGTGTGGAAGCAGCACAGGCCGTGGGGGAGCCCGCCGTGCCGCTGTCTCCGGCTCCTTCCGTGAGACGGACACAGCGAGCCCACGCCGGCCCCGGGAGTAGCTCAGCACGGGAGAGTCACTGCGTTTTTGTGTCCATTTCAAGAAAAATCTTCCAGGGGCCCTCATACATTCTGGCGCTGGGTTCTCACCTCTGGTCATCTGTTGTGAAACAAAAGGAAGGTGTGTCAGTCTTGGAAACACGAGCCTCAGAAACAGAAGGTCCGCAGTGTGCACCGCAGGGACCGGCTGGTGCATTTGGTGGGCACCCAGGGCGAGGTGGGGGTGGGGGGAGTAGGTGAGGCCAAAGGAGCTGGTGGGGACGGGCTGGGGGCTTCAGGGACGCTTCCTGGCTGTGTCCCCCTTTGTCTCCCCCCCGGGCCTCCCCTGGTCCATCCCTTTGGAGGGCTTCTTTGGGCCAGAGAGCTTGGGGTTGGAGTCCCATGTGTGTGAAGTGAGGCCTCGTGAGGCCGCCATTCAGTCCTGAAACACTGCCCAGAGCCCCATCCCCAGGCCCAGCCACCTCGAGGGGTGGCTCCGGGCCCAACAGGGGCAGGCCCAAGAGGTGCTGAGGATCGGGGCCTGGCCCGTGTGTGGTAAACTCAGGCTGACACACCCTGCCAGGCCCCTTTTCCTCCCGGCCAGCAGCTAGAGCCCAGGGGGGACTGGACTGCTTCCTGGGCAGCAGGGAGCGTCCGCGTTCCCGGGTCTCCAGGCTGGGCCTCCTTGGGGTCTCCCCGCAGCAGCCATGTGGAGCCCCCAGGGCTCGTGCTGGCCGGCAGCCCCGCTGAGGCCTCGGGTGGCCCTGGCCGTGTCCCCCTGCCCGTCCTCCCTCACGGGATCCTCCTCCGCCTGTCTCCCCAGCATCCTGTTCGCGGACATCGAGGGCTTCACCAGCCTGGCGTCCCAGTGCACTGCCCAGGAGCTGGTCATGACCCTCAACGAGCTCTTCGCCCGCTTCGACAAGCTGGCTGCGGTGAGTCACCCTGCCCGTGCCCGCGGCACCGAGTGCCTCCGCCAGGGCCAGCGAGATGGCCCGATCTGGGCTCCTGAGGGCGGGTTCCGTGGGCAGGACCCAATGAACCCGGGGCGGGCACGGTGCCGGGGTGTGCCCTGCCTGGCAGAGCCTGCTGTTGGGAACTGGTGACTGGCGCAGGTGGCTGTGTGTCCTCACGCCCTGCATCAGCCCCGGCCACACACTCAGTTGGAGATGCTGTAAGTGAGCCCTCCGTCAGTGGGGTGCAGGGTGAGGCCTGCAGGTAACACTGCCCAGATTCCCGAGGAATTTCTGTTTGATGGGACAAATGAGGTGCCATAGAGCCACTTTCCTGGTGAGGTTGGCTAGTGATCAGAGAATGAGTCTGGATCCCAGCTGGCCTGCAGACAGCCTGCGCCCCCCCCTCCCCTGGCCAGGGGCTTCCAGAGAGAGGACTCTTCCACCTTGGGACAAAGTGGAAGTGACACCCGGGCGGTGGGCGGGAGACCTTCTTGGGCCTCTGCAGGGGCCGTGAAAGTGAGGTCCTGAGCTTGGGGAGGCCGGAATGCTTCCCTGAGGGCCGCTCAGCCTGCCCTCTGTCCCCGAGGCTTCCGATAAGCCTGTCCCTGTCCCAGGACGGGGCCGCTCCTGGGGACTGGGTCTGTGCTCACTGCCCTAAAAGGCAAGTTATTCCAGGCATGGAGCGAATCTGTTTGCTTCCCGTTTCTGTCCCTCCCACTTCACTTTCCTGCTATTTTTAATTTTTAAAATTAATTTGCTTTCCAGGAGAATCACTGTTTACGTATTAAGATCCTGGGGGACTGTTACTACTGCGTCTCGGGGCTGCCTGAAGCGAGGGCTGACCACGCCCACTGCTGCGTGGAGATGGGCATGGACATGATCGAGGCCATCTCGTAAGTCCCGTCTCCAGGGGGGCTGCCCCTCTGCAGGGAATCTGTCCGTCTCAGGGCGCTGTCTCTCTTCAGGGGTCTGTCCATCTCCCGGGAGACCGCCTGTCTGCAGGCGGGCTGACCCACAGCCCACATAACTGCTGGCCACCTGGTTGGACCAACGGAGTCTGGAAACAGTGGGGCAGAGCCGTCTCCCGAGGACCACCGGGCCTGGTGGGAGGGTCAGTTTGCACCTGCAGGTGTTGAGCCTCCGCCTGGGCTGCCTTTACCCACAGCAGCCGGGAAAGCTTTTCCCTAGGGAGCGTGTCCTGCAGGAAGGGAGGGCTTTGCAGGGGCTGGGTTCTCTGCAGGAGCGGAGGGCAAGCCGGCAGTCATGCCGTGTGCGGGCCTTGCCCTGCAGTGTTCCCTCATGTTCTCACCATCACCCAGGTGGGCATAGGACACCGCCCCCCCCCCCATTTCTACCCAGATGAGAAAGGTTGGGCTCACGGGTAAATAGCTCTCCAGGGTAATATTCTTAGGCAGGGAGGGTCAAACACAGGTGTTCCCATTTAAGAAAATCAGTCCATCCTGGGAATACAGCAAAAAGGGTTTGGGCCAATTTTTGGTCATTGTTGGCCATAAAAGGCGCCCCTGGTCATTAGAAATCCTGAACAAGCCAAGCTTACAAGCCATCCAGGGGAGCAGGTCAGAGATTGCATCCAGGTTCAGTAACTTTGAACTTCAGATGTAGCCGGGCCGGGGCAGAGGGAAAGCCACAGGGGGCGAGGTCAGAGGTCGGAGTAGCTGGCCAGGAAGTGGCTGGGCCCAGTACGTTTGGCTCAGTTCCATTCGGCAGCGCTTGCTGAGTGCCCTGTGGGCCTGAGCTCACCAGCGGGTCCCTCACCCGGAAGCATGGAGCCTGTTGAGGGAGAGGGGCTGGGGCTCCATGCCCTGAGCCCAGGCATGCCACCAGGTAAGAGAGGTGCACTGTGGTGGGAGGTGTGAAGGAGGCAGCCATTGATTACACTGGAAAGACCTAGAGAGGCTTCGTGGAGGAGGTGGCCTGGAGGTAAGCCAGGAAGGTAGAATGAGAAAGCACCAACCTAAGCAAGTGGCCAGAGGCCAGATGGAAGGAATGGCTCCAGTGAACTACTTGCAGACGTGGTCCCAGGGCAAGAGAAACGATGGATGACATAAATCTTCCCTGCAGTGGGTGTCAGCCTCTCCCTGGTGGGGTGGGCTGGGGCCCTCATGGTCAGCCCGCCACGTCCGACTGCTGGCCCACAGCTGGCTGAGTGGGCTCATCCCCAGCGTGTCTGGGAGGGTCCAGGTCCCTAAAACGTGCATCCTGTGTACTTTACCCCAGAATGCCTGAGCCCTCCTCACTGACCCTGGGCCCAGACACAGACCTGGAGATGTATAGCGTCTGTCCTGCTCCCTTTCCCACAGAGGATGCACTCTCTGGCCTGCTCCCTGGATGGCCACCTGTCTATTGGGGACCCCCTGGGTAGCAGGGACTGGAGCTGTCTTCTAGCACATCGGGGACACCTCGTCCTTACCCCTGCCTAGGCTCCCCTTCTTCCCTGAGCAGACACATGTCCTCTGTTACCCACCTCTCTCTGTTGTCCAGCGATGTGGATAAAGCCAAGAGCATTATATGAATGGGGTATTGGCTTAACTTCCCTGTCTGGCTCAAGTTGGCACTGATGTTCATTTGCATTTTCAAAACACAATGTAATGGACTGAGGGTAGCAATGGCTCCAGGCGCCTTGGTGGTGGGGGAAGCAGTGGGGCCTGGGTTTTAGTGTGAGGTGTCACGCCACCTTGTGGCCAAGCCAGGAAGCAGCACCTCACAGTTCACAGCTCCTGAGCTCCAGCACCCAGCCCCGCCCTGCAGGTTGGAGGGTCTCCGACTGGGTTTGGACTGGCCCAGAGTGAAATGACTTTTGACCCCTGCACCTTCTGACACATCCCCTGACCTCCTGCCTTCCGGCCTCACCCCCACTCTGTGTGCCTGGCCCATGACCCTCTCCCAGCCTCACCCCTGCTCCATCCCCAGGTTGGTCCGGGAGGTGACGGGGGTGAACGTGAACATGCGCGTGGGAATTCACAGCGGGCGAGTACACTGCGGTGTCCTTGGTCTCAGGAAGTGGCAGTTCGACGTCTGGTCTAACGACGTCACGCTGGCCAACCACATGGAGGCTGGAGGCAAGGCTGGGTGAGTGAGGGCTGTGGGCAGGGCCCCGACTTAGCCTCACACCCAGTCTCACTCGGGGCCACTGTCGTGAGGAGCGGGGCTGGAGTGGGCAGGGTGGAGTCGCTTGAAACCCTGGGGGTGGCCGAGTTTAAGCAGAAACTATTCAACTTGGCAGTTTACTTACACGACACCAGGGCAGGTGGTAGGGAGCATCGGGTCAGCTTCCCCGAGTCTCCACCCAGAAGCTGTTTACACAAAACACGGTGGCCGGTGAGATGCAGGAGGTAGGGAAGAGCTCTGGAGGAGGAAGGTCCCACAGATAAATTCTGGGGTACCCAGGGCAGAAAGGAGGTGGGGTGAGCTGGCCAGGACGCTGGGCAGGATTTGGACAGATGAGGAAGGTGGGGTGGGGCGAGTGTCAGGCTGAGGGGTGGGGTGAGGACAGACACAGGGTAGGAAAACATGGTATGTCCAAGGAATGGAAGCAGAGCAGGTGGCTTTTTAGGGACCGATGGGAAAAGCCTGTGTTAAGAAGGACATTCATGCCAGGTGGGGGTCCGGACGCAGTCGGTCGTCAGTAGGAGCCCCTGCTGGCTCCTGACCAGGTTTGCAAAGTTTGAGACTGCAGGCTGTGTTCCTGGCAGGGAAAAACGTGTGGTGTTGTTATAACAGGGAACCACAGATGTGGGGTAGTGTGGCCGTGGGGTCGCGAGCTGGGACGGACCCTACCTGAGCCACTTGATGACATTGGAGGGGTACAGGACGTCAAGTGGGGGTCGAGCGGGGGTTGGCTTTGGAGCCACACTTCGAATTGGGATCGAGTCGGTGCATCTGGGTTCTGCTTGGCAGCTAGAGCTCTGAATTCACGTTTTCTCCCTCCTCTCCCGCTTCCTCCTGCACCTGTAGACGCATCCACATCACCAAGGCCACACTCAACTACCTGAACGGGGACTACGAGGTGGAGCCAGGCTGTGGGGGCGAGCGCAACGCCTACCTCAAGGAGCACAGCATCGAGACCTTCCTCATCCTGCGCTGCACCCAGAAGCGGGTCCGGGGCTGAAGGCTGCGGGCTGGGGGCAAGGGGGGGCCTGGGGGCAGGGAGGCTCAGGGGCTCCCTTCCCTGGGGAGGGACTCTCCTTGGCCTGTTTCTGCCTTCTCTTCTTACTCGTTCCTTGAGTCAAGTCATGAATTCCTTACACAGCCATGGCTCCTGCGTCCCTGGAAGGACATCAGTTACAGGAGCCCCGAAAAGAGGGAATGTTTTCACTTTGCTTCTGTTGCAAAAACGCTCAGGCTCAGATCAGTTAGCAACAATGCTTCGGAAGGTCATGAGCTGGAAATGCAGCCTCCAGGAGGTCTGTGTCTCCCATGTGGTCACCTCACTTCTCCGCTATTGCTGGCACAAAGCGGACTTTTGTTCTCTCGCTCGCTCTCTCTCTCTCTTCCACCCGCCCCCCCCACCCCACCCCCGGAACTTGTGAATCTTTGTTTCTTGAACCTCTGTCTTTTCCCCTTTCACTTTCTAGTCTCTTTCTTCTTCCTCCTTTTGTCTCAGCCCACACTTACCAAAATATAAAACTGAATTATCAGCAGACTTCAGGGTTCTATTTTTAATAGTGTCATGTTCCAGGTCCTTAATTTTTAAAGTGAATGGCGAGAACATTTCCTTTTTCTCCCAAGACTGAAATGCCTTTTACTGGTGAATCTTCCCGTTGAATTTATCTGTTGGTCAGAGCCCTGTGGTGGAGAAAAGCTTCCGTTTCCTTCCTAAGAAGTCAGACTCAGGACGGAATTAAGCTGTGAGAACCGTTCAGGGAAAGTCTTGGACGAGAGCAAAAGTTGGTTTTCAAGGAAGGCAGGGCTCTTTGGGGCAGCGCCCCCCCCCCCGCCCCCCGCCCCTGAGAGCGACGTCAGCGGCACCTGCCCTGCCTCGGCAGCACCCGGACACCACACGGGTCTGGCTGCAGGGCCTCGGAGGGAGCTGTGATGAGAGGGTGGGGGATGGAGGGCACTTCGGAGAGAGTTGACACATTTGGGGCTTAGTTGACACATTTTTAAACATGTGCTTGTTGTTTGGCTAGAGTATGAATGAGCTGAGCCCTCGCAGGCCTCCTCCCACATCCCCCTCTACCTGCTCCCAGGCCTCCAGGAGCCTCACCTTCCTGCCCTCTGCCCTGGGCGCTCTGGGTCTCGGCTCTTCCCGCTTGACAAGTAGTCCAGACGGATGAAATGGAGACAGACAGACAGACAGACAGACAGTGATAGCCCCACCCCAGCAGTGGCAGCTGGAACAGTCTGCCCCCTTCCCTCTGCACCCCTATTCAGCGCACTTCTTCTCAGGCTCGGGGTGGGGCAGCAGGGGAAGGGCGGCGGGGGCGGGGGGGGGGGGCTCTCCAAACCTTCAGCGGAGCCTGTTTGGACGGATGAATGGGCAGACGGACAGAAGAGATGTGGTTGGCACATGTCTGGCTGAGGCCCTGTTTGTGTATTTGTACAATGCATATCAGTCCTTGAATCTCCTATTCTAATGCTAATGGCCCAAACCTCTGGAAGCTGCTTTCTGGGCAGCAGGGCCTGTCCCACCTCCCGCTCTGCTAGGACACGCCTATTGTGGATAAGTTGAGTGGAGATTGGAATCCCAGGTTTCCTCTCCCTCTGTCACCACCCTCCCCACACACCTACAGGCCCCCGCTTGACCCACCCCTGAGAATTCCAGGTAAATGACAGATGTCCCAGGCCCGATTGCTTCCTCACAGACACCTCACTATCCTCCTGGGCCAGCCAGGGCCAGCTTTGGGGCGTTCGGGGGAATCAGGATGCTTTGTTGGGTGAGCTCTAGGATCTTGGCAGACTTCTGGGCTCCAGGCTGTGCAGAGAAGAGGGACAGCTGCCTTAACCCCTGGGCATCTGGTTAGGCACCTGGGGGATGAGAAACTCCACACGGGTGGGCCCTGCCCACAGGCTGATGCATCTGTGTTGCTCTCCCAGAAAGAAGAGAAGGCCATGATCGCCAAGATGAATCGCCAGAGAACCAACTCCATCGGGCACAACCCGCCACACTGGGGAGCCGAGCGCCCCTTCTACAACCACCTGGGCAGCAACCAGGTGTCCAAGGAGATGAAGCGGATGGTGAGTGACTGGCAGGGTAGTGTGCAGGCAGCACTCTCCAGGGAGGGCCTCCTGTGGGTGGGGCTGGGCCTGGCCCCTGGAGAGCCACAGAAGGAATGCCTGGACATGGGGCTCACCTGTTGGTGCTGCAGGGGTTCAGGAAGCCCCAGTTCGGGATGCCATTAATGCCAGGGTTCTTGTTCCAGCATTAAGAATGTTCAGCAATCTGGAGAAAGGTTGTGTGTAACTGAAGTAAGAGTCCAGAGACGAAAGATAATTTTGAAAGGCATTGGGGGTCAGAGGAGTTTTAGCTAAAGGAGCTAAGTTCTCCTTGTCTCAGGACCCCTTGCTTTTTATTAACACAAATTGTCCTAAGGCAAGGTGGAGATCTACACTTCAAAGGGTAGGATTTCTACAGAAGCATTGTCAGAATGGGGAATAGCCTATGGCTGTTCAGGTGTTTGGTCAGTAGGAGGCAATAACATGTAGATTAAGATGCCCTGAGCTGTCTGGCAGCAAACAATCAATTTAATGCATTCTTTTCAGGTTTGGGGAAATGCCCTCAGCCATTCCAGCAGGCGATAACATATGTGACTCAGCCCTTGTTGAGTCCCCAAGTTCCATCAACCTTTCGATGAAACTCTTGCAATTATGACATGCTGGAATTGGCTTCTGGCACTCACCCGACTTTGGACTAGGAGCCGGAATGCCTGCCTTCTTGCCCGGGGCTCCCTCCATGAGCCCCGCCATCTCTTGGCAAGCTGAGTTGAGCTTTGGGGCTTTGTAAGCCCACACTTACCAACGCCCCTTCCTCCTTCCTTTCGGCAGAGCTTACTGGCACGGGCTGGAAGCAGACCTAGCTGACTGTGCCCAGGGTCAGGCCCTGGGGAGTTGGGGGGCTTCAGCTGATCAGATGTTCTTCCAGCACCTGCTGCATTTCCCAGGCCGCTGAACCCCACCCTTTCACTCAGATGCTCAGAAACCATCTGTGCTTGTTGGCAAGTGCCAGGTGATGGTCCCCTTGGCCCACTGTGTGGAGAAACACACCTGCTCCCTGCAGCCGGCTGGTGGGGTGCATGCAGGCTGCACGAGTGGAGGCCAGCATAAGGTGCTACCCCCATCGCAAGGGACCCTGCCTGCCTCAGGGGGCAGACACCGCAGTGTCCCTGCACACACCAGGGAAGAGCTAACGCAGGAGGTGTTGTCCAGGTTCAGTCAGTGATGATGGAAAGGAATTCCGAAGGTGGAAAGAAGAGGGTGACAGAAGTCAGGTTACAGCAGCCGTGTTTCTTTCCTTTCCTTTTGTCCCAGAGCTCAAGGGCAGCCTGGCTTCTAGGCAAAGCCAGCCGCCCTGAGGCAGGGCTGGGGGAGGAGCGAGGGCACAGGGATCCCAGTGTGGCCATGTACCTGGGGCCTGCGCACTAGGACCCCAGCTGGGTCTGTGGGCCAGACTAGGTTTCAGTTGCAGCAGGAGGGGTTACATCCCATAGGAATTCACAGACAGAGCCAGGGACCTGAGGGAGGGGACATGGCCACTCTCCTCAATAGCTAGCAGGTAGCAGATGACAAAGGTTTAAGGAAAGTGTACAGGGGAAAAATGAATTGGGTCAAGACCTCTATTTCACTTTTTAAAAATAATGCTTTTTTAGTCCTCACCCAAGTATATTTTTATTGATTATTTTAGAGGGAGAGGAAGAGGAGGGAGGGAGAGAGAGAGAGAGAAGAGAGAAAGTGTGTGTGTGTGTGTGTGTGTGTGTGTGTGTGTGTGTGTGTGTGTGAGAGAGAGAGAGAGAGAGAGAGAGAGAGAGAGAGAAGAGTGAGACATCCATCGGTGGCCTCCTGTACGTGCCCTGACCAGGGCTCGAACCTGCAGCCTAACAGCCTAGGTATGTGCTCTGACTGGGAATCGAATCCACAACCTTTTGGTATTCGGGACAACACTCCAATCAACCAAGCCACGTGACTGAGATCGTTTTACTTTTGATGGTAAAGAATTAACCCACAGGACACCAAGGTTATGAGGGAGCATCCTTTTCCCCAGAGCTTTGAACTTGGACATTCACAGACCTGTCAGTGCTGCCCAGGGCTCCGGCCACCGCCCCCCTTGCTCAAGGGCCCTCCCAAAGCAAAGAGCAGTCAGTGGCCCCTCCCTATTCTCACCCCAGCCCTTTAATAATCTCTTGCAAACTCTGCATAAGGATGGGCAAGAGGGGTGGTGGTGAGAGGAAAGGGGGAGACAGAGAGAGGGAGAAAAGAGGAGGCAGGTAGCAGGAAGAAAGAGGACTAAGAGGGTGAGTGGGGGAAGAGGAGAGCTGGAGACAATGGAGAGTGGTGGGGGAGAGAGGATGGGGGGTGGGGAGGAGAGAGGATGGAGAGTGGGGAGGAGAGAGGATGGAGAGTGGGGAGGAGAGAGAGGGTGGAGAGTGGGGAGGAGAGAGGATAGAGAGTGGGGAGGAGAGAGGATGGAGAGTGGGGAGGAGAGAGAATGGAGAGTGGGGAGGAGAGAGGATGGGGAGTGGGGAGGAGAGAGAGGGTGGAGAGTGGGGAGGATGGAGAGTGGGGAGGAGAGCGGATGGGGAGTGGGGAAGAGAGAGAATGGGGAGTGGGGAGGAGAGAGGGTGGGGAGTGGGGAGGAGAGAGGGGGTGGAGAGTGGGGAGGAGAGAGGATGGGGAGTGGGGAGGAGAGAGGGGGTGGAGAGTGGGGAGGAGAGAGAATGGAGAGTGGGGAGGAGAGAGAATGGAGAGTGGGGAGGAGAGAGAATGGAGAGTGGGGAGGAGAGAGGATGGGGAGTGGGGAGGAGAGAGGGGGTGGAGAGTGGGGAGGAGAGAGGATGGGGAGTGGGGAGGAGAGAGGGGGTGGAGAGTGGGGAGGAGAGAGGGTGGAGAGTGGGGAGGAGAGAGGGTGGGGAGTGGGGAGGAAAGTGGATGGGGAGTGGGGAGGAGAGAGGATGGAGAGTGGGGAGGAGAGAGGGTGGAGAGTGGGGAGGAGAGAGGGTGGAGAGTGGGGAGGACAGCGGATGGGGAGTGGGGAGGAGAGAGAGGGTGGAGAGTGGGGAGGATGGAGTGTGGGGAGGAGAGCCGATGGGGAATGGGGAAGAGAGAGGATGGGGAGTGGGGAGGAGAGAGGATAGAGTCAGGGAAAGAAAAAAGGGGAGGAAAGAGGTGAAAAGGAGGCACTAGCAGGCAGGAAGGATGCTTGATGATACTTTCTCATTTTAAAATCTGGGGAAAGTGTTTTTCTTTAGTGATCTTTGCTATAAGTGGAATCTCGTTATTTCAGAGCCTCAGCGGCAGGGTGGCAGACATGTTAGTCATTGTAGGACTAGGAACTTGGGAGAAGTAGCACAAGGGCTGTACGTGGGGAAAGGGCAGTCCCAGGGGAGGCTGGCGGCAGGAGAGGCTCCTTTAGGGTGTTGATTGCTCCCCCATCCTGGCTGGGCAGAGTCGCCCCGGGGCCAGCACCCCGCCAGCCCAGGCAGAGAGTCTGGGCTGGGGATGGGACAGGTCCCGGCAGTCGTCAGGCACACTGTTGGCAAAGGAGAGCTTTGGCCCTGACTTCCGATGAAGATGACATGGTGTGGGGGTCAGGGTGGACATTGGGTTAAGCAGTGACTGAGCGCAGTTAGAAAGGGACTAACTTGTAGCCAGAGGTTTACTTCTTTCAATCCTGTTCCAGCTTTTATTGCGCATGTAAGGCACAGTGAATGGCTCCGCTGGTTTATGTGTAGGCCCCCAGTTATTCATTAGTAAGACGGTTGACAGGGTAATGCATGGACTCATCTCATCTGACCAGGCCCAGGGCAACTCCGCATGGCGAGGGGCGGCGGGCTGGGCCCCAGGGCCCGGGGAAGACACACAGAGGCCTGTGCAAACCAGAGCCTGCACCTCAGTGTGGACGCTGCGGCCTCTGCTTTTGCTTTAGGTCTGAAGGGGAGGAATTGGGAACCAAAGAGAACCCCTGAGCTGAGCCGACTGCTCCCCAGAAGTGCTGAGGCACACACCACAGGGACCTGTCTCAGGGCCCGGGCAGCCGGGCTGAGGACCTTGTCCTGGAACTAGTAAGCAGGTCAGGGGACTGGAACCCGGGCCGCTGGGCGGTGTTCTGAATGACCACCTGCCACGGTTTATGGACCAAAGTGTATTCGGACTGTCGTCAATTCTCCGCCCCAGGCAGATGCTGAGCTCTCCACTCACAAGGCCCCCAGTGAGCTCAGAATGGACCCCGCCAACACCAGCCCCAGTAGACAACCAAAGGAGCACCGGGCAGTCAGAAACGGGTTTATTAAAAACACGAGAGGCCCGATGCACGAAATTCGTGCAAGGGGCTTGGCCCCGCCTACTGCCGCTTTGTCAGGAAGGTCAATCAGAAGGATGTCCAGTCTAATTAGCATATTATGTTTTTACTATTATAGATGTCAGGTGTATTTTTGAGCTGTAGGCATATAACAGAGGGGTTGTTCTCTGTCCCAGAGTAAAATCCTTGCCGGCTCCTGGGGTGGAATTCAGCACCCCAACGTCTCTCCCTGTTCCCTAGGGAGCCGCAGCTCCACTGCCCGCTCATCTGTGCTCCCCCGGATCCCGGGAGTGTCCGGCCTGGGCCTGCACCTGGGGGCATGCTCACAGAGTGACATGCCCGGGAGTGTCCGGCCAGGCCCCAGGCTGGGACAGTGAAGTGGGTGGGTCTTGCCGCCTGGATGGAGGGCCCAGCGATTCTCAGAGGACAGGAGACAACTGCCAGGCAGCCTGGGAGGAGCTCAGAGCCCACAGCTGGGTACTTGGATGTGCCCATGGAGGCTGCCAAGGCCCCTGGGAGCCCTCCACGAACAGAGACAGCCCCTCGGGGCCACGTGGACCCAATGCCTGTTTCCGCGCCCAGCAGCTCTGTCTCATGGAGACCAACATAAGTCCCACTTGGTGTATTTCGAGCCATGTCCTCCGTGGGAATGAAGAGAAGCGTGCTCATTTGGGGTTTGGGTGTAGCCGGCATTTGCCACCTTCCTGTTTGCCCAGCAGTGTGCTCCCTGCCAGGCCTCAGAGGTGAGCAGCCATCCTCTGCCTGGCCCCGGCAACCTGAGCCTCCCTGAAATGGGCATCCAGGGCTGTGGTCACCTCCCCCTCTGCCTCCAGGACTCCACCCTCCTGTGTTAGGGAGCCCTCCCCCCACTCTGGCACACAGCTGTCCCTCTGTGGACGTTATAGATGAACTTCCATCAGGACTTTGAATTTGGCAACCAGTGAGGGGTTTTCCCGCTCTCACCCTGCCTGTGTGTGAGAACATCAGAACACTAGTCAAACCCGGGCCAGACGGGTTCCTCACTCCTGGGTCCCCAACCAACTCTGGCCTTACAAGAATATGTTGGGCCCGGCTGGTATGGCTCAGAGGTTGAGCGTCAACCTATGAACCAGGAGGTCACGGTTTGATACCTGGTCAGGGCACATGCCCAGGTTGCAGGCTCAACCCTCTGGTGTGGGACGTGCAGGAGGCAGCCGACCAATGATTCTCTCTCATCATTGATGTTTCTGTCTTTCTCTCCCTCTCCATTCCTCTCTGAAATGAATAATAATAATGAACATGTTGGTCCTCAGATACCAGAAAAGCTGTTGTAGGTAACCAGGGTTTAATTTTCTTAAGTCAGAACTTGTGAACTCCTAGGGGATTTTGTATGTGCTCAGTGGGGGTGGGGTGTGGGGGTGTAGAAGTGGGTGTGTCCGCGCATGTGTGCACACGTGTGGGGCTTGATCAGCTTCAAGGTTTTCTCTTATTTCCATCTGAGTAAGTGGAAGAATTGGGAGAGGACCCACCAAGCCCAGGGTCCAGGAGTAGGGGGACAGGAGATTGGGGAATAGGACAAGGAGTTAGGTGTGGGAACAGGAAGTGCTTAGACACATGGGTTTTGCCAGTGGATGAAATGAAAGCAGTGCACCCCCTGCATCCAGCACAGAGCCTGTCCCATCCAGAGAACCCAGCTATATTCACCAAAAGATGGGAGGGAGGAAGGAAGGGAGATGGATAGAAGGGAGGATGGAGGAAGGACGGAAAGGAGGATGGAAGGGAGGATGGAAGGAAGGATAGAAGGGAGGATGGAAGGAAGGATAGAAGGGAGGATGGAAGGGAGGATGGAGGAAGGATAGAAGGGAGGGCTGCTGAGTGACAACCTTCTCTTCTGTCCGAGCTCCCTGGAGAACTGCAGAGAGAAATGGGCTGCCCCTTCCCACAGCCCCATCTCTGGAGCCTCCGTGCAGTCCTCTCTGTGCTCACACTCCTCTCCTTTCTCTGTCCCTCTCTTTTAGGGCTTCGAAGACCCCAAGGACAAGTGAGTGACATGCCCTTCATGATTTCTGGGGCATACCTTCAGATCTGCCTCATAGCTATGTTTCCCCACGCTCCATGGGGAAGGAGCCCACATGCGGTCTTGGCTGAGTGTCCAGAGCCCACGGCAGATAAGAGATGGCCAGCCTGGGCCATCCAGTAGAGAGGCTGGGCCCCAGCATTGCCCATATTCACTCTCCACTCCGTGCACACACACGTGTGCACACACAGAACTACATGTGTGCACACTCTGCACATGCATGTGTACACACACACACACACGTGTGTGTGCAGCTCTCAGGAAAGTGCAGGCCTGTCACAGTGGTCACACACAGTGCCCAGCCACATCCCAGTGCTCTGAGGGGATGTCACTTCCCAGTTCTCAGGGGCTGTCAGAAATTCCACGTCATTTTAGTTCAGCACCCAGAGATCATGCAACCTTCCCAGAGAGTGCCTGAGCCAGGTTAGAGCACCGGGTGGCCACAGTCCCTGGGCAGAAGTCTCACCTCTTGATCTCAGCTTTCATTTCTGGATGATGGTACAGCCAGAAAAGACAGAGCAGAGACTGTTACCTGTGGGGAGAAAACAATTAAACCTTCCATAGTAAATCATCCTATATAATAAAGAGGTAATATGCAAATTGACCATCACACCCTCACACAAGATGGCCACCCCCATGTGGTCACAAAATGGCCACCACAAGATGGCCGGCAGGGGAGGGCAGTTGTGGGCGATCAGGCCTGCAGGGGAGGGAGGGCAGTTGGAGGGGAACAGGCCTGCAGGGGAGGGCAGTTAAGGGCGACCAGGATGGCAGGGGAGGGCAGTTAGGGATGACAGGGCCGGTGGGGGGGCCAGTTGGGGAGGGGGGCAGGCCTGCAGGGGAGGGCAGTTAGGGGTGACCAGGCCTGCAGAGGAGGGCAGTTGGGGGCAACCGGGCCGGCAGGGGAGCAGTTAGACATTGATCAGGCTGGCAGGGGAGTGGTTGGGGGGTCATCAGGCTGGCAGGCAGAAGTGGTTAGGGGCAATCAGGCAGGCAGGCAGGCGAGCGGTTGGGAGCCAGCAGTCCTGGATTGTGAGAGGGATGTCCGACAGCCGGATTAGGCCAACAGGGATTGGGCCTAAACCGGCAATCGGACATCCCCCGAGGGTCCCAGATTGGAGAGGGTGCAGGCTGGGCTGAGGGACACCTCCCCCAGTGCATGGATTTCATGAACTGGGCCTCTAGTTTATATATATAAAGGCCTAAGCGATGCGCACTCACCACCCAGGGGCAGAAGCTGCCCCCAGCCCGCAGGCCTCAATCGCTGATGGGGCCTGCCGGCCAACCTCCTGGTTCCTCCCCCCAGCCAGCAGGCTCCAATTGCCTGATTGGGGCCAGGCCCCTGGGCTGGGATGGGGAACCGGGGGTGGGTGGTGGCATGCGGGCAGTGAGGGAAGGAGGAGGTTGGGAGGTGCAGAGGCAGAGAACCCGATCAGGCCTAGGGACCCCACCCATGCACGAATTTTGTGCACTGGGCCTCTAGTCTTATGATAATGTACTAATACATCAATAGAGTCAGAAAAGCCTGTTGTCGGCGAGGCCCCCAGCCAGCGGATCTGAGACTTAGGCAGTTTTCTACCCATGTGTGCAGGTGTCAGGAGCGTGTCCTAGCCTCAGTCTCATCTTCCCCAGGTCTTATTAGGGCTGATCTGGGTCTCTCTCCTGGATCCCTGAGCACAGACAGAGCCACCGGTTAGCAGCGCCCCCTGGTGTTCAGCCTGCCTGGTGTCTGCCCTTCTTGCTCCCCAGGAACGCCCAGGAAAGTGCAAACCCCGAGGATGAAGTGGACGAGTTTCTGGGCCGTGCCATTGACGCCAGGAGCATTGACAGGCTGCGGTCTGAGCATGTTCGCAAGTTCCTCTTGACCTTCAGGGAGCCTGACTTAGAGAAGAAGGTAGGCAGCCTGGATGGGAACGAGGCTCCGCTCAGAACCAGAGCCCGTGGGGGCAGGGGGCAGGGGGCAGGGAGAGAGGGAAAACAAGGCAATGGCCCGTCTTGTCCCCTCCACTTCCCCAGCTCTGATGCTGCACTACCCAGGAGCTGGAGATTTTAGGGAGACCTCCTTGTTTGGAAGGAATAAATCTTAACCTCCTTGTGCCTCATTTCCTTAGCCGGGAAATGGAGATATTTAGCATACTTACCTCAAAGGGTCATACTGAAGATTAAACAAGTCCATATATTTAAAACACATACAACAGTATCTGCCACATCGTATATGTTCAATAAATGTTAGCCTATTTGTATTAGTTTTGTTGTGTTATTATCATTATCATTTGCCAATGGACCACCTCGCTACACTGAACCTCAAAGTATTAAAATTGGAAGGGGCAGTCAGTCTCCTTAAATCATGACCGAGAGAGCTAAAGCTCAAGTAGTTGCACTAGTAGGTGTGCCCTGGGCCACCCCGTGAATTAGTGACGAAGCCAGAACCAGTCCCGGGCTCGGGGTCTTTGCTCCATGTCACAGCGTCTTCCTGATGTTCGGTTGAAAGGAGCTCATGGGAACGCATGTCGTCATGGAGTAAAGCAACCCTAAGTAGGAGGGAAAGTGATAGGAGGGAACGTCCTCTGTCTGCTAGCTCTTACGGACGGACATGGATCACCTTCTCTGGGGACTCCGTGCCAGCCCAGCCTCTGCTCGAGCGGCTGGTTGGTGTGGGGGGAGCTGGGGCTGGGAGACAGGACCCTGGGGATGATCTGTGTGATTTTGGACAAGTCCTGTGACCTGTCTGAGCCCCATCTTACTCATCTCTGAAGCACAAACAGCAGTGGTCCTGTGCCTACTTCCTAGTGTGCTTGCCAGGTGCGCGATGATGCGTGTCCTAGCGTGTAGGCGATGCTCGGTAACTTTAGCCGTGATCATTACGAATCACTCTCACGGTGATCTGGTCTGTGGAAAGTTTCTGGTTTGACACAGTTCAGCTCCTCTCCCCACAAGCATCACCTTATGGTGATTGGGGCTGGTTTCCCAAGAGCTCAGGCTCGCACTGGTCCTCGGGTCTTCCTCTTCCTGGGAGCGGGCTCCCTGGTGTGTCGGGGATGGAGCGCGGCTGGAGCAGACAGGCTGCTGCCTCTGGCCCTCACTGCCGTGTCCTCTCAGTACTCCAAGCAGGTGGACGACCGATTCGGTGCCTACGTGGCGTGTGCCTCGCTCGTCTTCCTCTTCATCTGCTTTGTCCAGATCACCATCGTGCCCCAGTGAGTACCCATCCTCCTTGGGTTCCTCCTCCGGCTACAGCATCTCCAGGCATTTGAGGGGAGGTCCTGTAGTGGAGCAGAGGCGGGAATCTGGGCTGAACTCGCTCAACGGGAAGAGAAGTTTCCAAACATGTCCTTGATGGGACCACTGACTCCTCTGTGACAGGGAGGCCACGTGCTCATCCGAGGGTGGGACCCTCTCTGGGCACTGCCCTGCTGTATGGGGTCTCCATACCACGGTGCCCACTGAATCACCCAGATTCACCAGGCTCCTTTCCGCGTGACCTTTGGTTCTTGCAAAAAAAAGCAACACATCTTTCAGAGATAAAGGTGTTTTGCTACTCTGGATAATTTGAAGGATGGACTTGAGGTTCTGAAAGCTTTCTCAAAGACAGGCTCCTGAACTCTGTGAGGACTGGCTGTGTCGCTAAGAGGCCTGGGCTTCCTAGGGGCCCACTCTGAGTGGGCAGTGGGATTTCAGAAATATGTGTTAGTCATTCACAGTAGGGTCCTGCCTAGGCAAGAAAATAAACTGCTCCGCATTTTAAACTTTTTATTATGCAATATTTCAAACATGCAGAAAGGTAAAGTAATTAATATAATTATTACCCATCCCCTAGATATAATAA
Organism: Cnephaeus nilssonii; assembly: GCF_951640355.1. Lineage (NCBI taxonomy): Eukaryota > Metazoa > Chordata > Mammalia > Chiroptera > Vespertilionidae > Cnephaeus > Cnephaeus nilssonii. Next base: position 56,158,181 of record NC_137074.1, read on the forward strand.
TTGTTAATATTTTACATTTTTTCTGTTACTTTTTATTTTAAAATATATATATTTTAATTGCTTTTTTTAGAGAGTGAGGAAGGGAGAAGGAGGGAAGGAGAGAGAAAGAGAAAGAGAGGACGGGAGGGAGGGATGGAGGGAGGGAGAGAGAAACATCGATCGGCTGCTTCCCGCACACACTCAACCAGGAATCGAGCTTGCAACCTGAGTAGGCACTCTGACTAGGAATCAAATTGGCGACCTTTCCCTGCATGGGACGATGCTCAACCAACTGAGCCACACCAACGAGGGCTTTTCTGTTTGTTTGTTTTTTAAGTAAATTTTAAGCACAAGGACATTTTGCCCCTGAAAACCTCAATATACACCTATTTTAAGGGCATTTTCCTTCTTAACCACATTGCCTTATACACAAAACAAAATTAACACCATTTCTCTACCATCATCTAATACCATGTTCAGGTTCAAATTTCCAAAATGTCTTCCACGGTTAGTTTAGTCACAGCCAGGATCCACTCAGGACCCACCGGTTGCCTTCGGTTATGTCTCGGAAGACCAACCTAATCTAGAAGAGTCCCCGCACCCGAACGCCTTCTGTTTTTCATTTTGAAATAATTGTAGACTCAGAAAAGTCACAAAAATATTACGGAGCGGTTCTTTACATCCTTTATCCCGTTTCCCTAATGTTGACAGCTCACATAACCTAAGTAGAATAACCTAACCCTAACCCTAACCCAGGAACTGAACACTAGAATGACACTCTTAACTAATCCGCAGACCATATTCTAATTTCATCAGTGTGCCCCCGAATCGCCTTTTTGAGGCCCAAGAGCCAGCCCAGGGCCCCACATTGCAGTCAGCTGTATCTGCTTAGTCACCCCCAACCTGTGAGACTGTCTCCGCCTTTTCGTGTCCCTCACGGCATGGCCCTTTCTTTCCTCGGAAGAGAGTTCCCTTCCCATGTTCAGGCTGTTTAGGGCAGCTAAGTGCTGGCTTCTGGAGGAGCCTGGAACAGACCCCGCTTGAACGCCTCCCTAGCGGCCTCCCCGGCCTCCTCAAGCCCATCACTTGCCTTCAGCCTGCTAACACGCCTGGCACCCCGGGCCACTGCCCTCCCTGAAAGAGAAGGGATTCCTGTGGCCTCCTGTGACGGGCGGGGTGTGCCTCTCCTCGGCCGGCCGGCCCGGCCCCAGGAGCGCCAGTGGAAGGTTCCAGATGCAAGGTCGCTTGCAGCTCTTTTGTCTGAGGATTCTGGTCTGTGGTGGACGTTAAGGTCACCTGTGCTCTGCCTCAGTTTTCATTGAACTGGCTCGGAATCGGAGAGCACAGATGGAGCGGGCCTTGGGGGCTGGCAGTGGGAGGGGACAGGGCTTAGGGGCTCTGCCCTCCGAAGGGACATGACTGCTGTTTCTCAGAGTGACTGGTTGAGCAGCTTGACAGATGCATTTCTATGAAGATGGCTGTTGATCAAATCAGTCTCAGCCTTCAGAGTTACCAAGCGAGCCATGGGTGGCTGCTTGGAGGGAGGAAATAACTGAGTGATTTTTAAAAAATATATTTTTATTGATTTCAGAGAGGAAGGGAGAGGGAAAGAGAGATAGAAACATCAATGATGAGAAAGAATCATTGATCGGCTGCCTCCTGCATGCCTCCCACTGAGGATTGAGCCCACAACCCGGGCACACGGGACCGGACTCGAAGCCGGAACCCTTCAGTCCATAGGCCGACGCTCTATCCACTGAGCCACACCAGCCAGGGCCCAAGTGATTTTTAAGATGAGTCCTTCCAAGGTAAATGAAGAGAGTGTGTGGATAGCTAAGAATTAGGCAAAGTGCTGAGCAGGTTTCTCCCTTTTCTCCATTCGGTGCCCTGTGGCTGCTGCTCTGCAGGAAGGCGCGGGAGGGTGGGAAGGGCAGGAGCCAGACTGTCACGGAGGAGAGTCCTGGATAGGTTCGCAAGGCTGTGTGAGCCCTCTGAGTGAGTCAGGGGCTAGAGAAGCCTGGGCGGTGGGAGCAGGGGAAATGGAGCAACTTCTGCTCCCTTCCCAGGGGCTCTCAGGGCCCCAGCCCCAGAACTGTGAGGAGGGCTGCAGCCTGCTTGCGGGGCCAGCCCCCGAGAAGCTGTCGCCCGCCTCCTGGACGTGACTGCACTTCCATCCCCGTCTTCTCCTCTCTCCTTCAGCTCCGTGTTCATGCTGAGCTTCTACCTGACCTGCTTCGTGCTGCTGACCTTAGTGGTATTTGTGTCCGTGATCTACTCCTGCGTGAAGGTGAGTCTGGCTGGCACCCGAGCCGCACCCCCTTCCTTGTGGCCGTCGTCCCTTCCGTCCCAGCCCACTGACGGGGCCCTCACAGCACCTAATGGCCCCTCTGGGGATCGGGGTGTATGATGCTGGGTCACAGCTCTCGGCTGGCCCCGGCCGCAGGCTGGACTGAGCGGGTCGTCGGTCAGTGGAGCCTCGTTTGTACTGACTGTGCAATCAGCCTTCATAGGTCTTTGCAACAAGAAGATGGTGTCGCCCCCTCTCTGCTCTGTCCCTCGTGTCAGGCGGGCGGAGGAAGGGCACCTAGCACGGTGGCTGGCATGAAGCAGCGGTCACATATTTGCTGAAAGAATGGGTGTGGAAGCACCTCTCAACACCCCCTTCAGTGTGCCCGTGTGCCCTGGAATTGGCCCCGGATGGGGACCGAGGAGGTGATGGCTTTGGAGCTGCTCATCGTATGGACGAGGTGGAGGCCCAGAGTGGTTCATGGTTCAGTCAGGGCCACACAGCGGGTAACGTGGGCATGAGAGACTGTGCTGTGTTTTCCTCTCACGCCTTCTCCGGGGCGTGCTGTGCCCACCAGCCAGCTGTGTCCTGTGAGGGACCCGGCCACAGGCTGTTCGGGTCTATTGTAGCAAGTCCAGGTTCCCATTTGCCTTGTCCACCAAGTCTGGCCCTCCTTTCCTTCCCCAGCGGATTCAGAATTCCCTGGGGGGGTGGGGGCAGTGGGCCCCAGAGAGCCCTCTGTGCCCAGGCAGGGACAAGCCCCTCCAGCGTCTGCCTTGGCTTCTCTGCTCCTCCTGACCCTCGCTCGGAGCCACGCCCCTGGGCTGGGGCGGGCCAGGCCCTGCCATCACCCCTGCACACTCCTCAGTGGGCACCATGTCCTTCTTCCGGAAGGTCCTTCATGAGGGTTTTAACGTTTCATCACCTGATGGCCAAGGTCTTGGTGGACTGACTGTCAGAACCGGAAGGCCTTGGGAATGATCTGGCGTGGTGCAGCCCTCCCCTGAGCAGGTGCCCCGGGAGGTGCCCCTGAAGTGGGTGCCCAGGGAGGTGCCCCTGAAGTGGGTGCCCCGGGAAGTGTCCCTGAAGTGGGTGCCCAGGGAGGCGCCCCTGAAGTGGGGCCCAGGGAGGCGCCCCTGAAGTGGGTGCCCAGGGAGGTGCCCCTGAAGTGGGTGCCCAGGGAGGTGCCCCTGAAGTGGGTGCCCAGGGAGGTGCCCCTGAAGTGGGGCCCAGGGAGGTGCCCCTGAAGTGGGGCCCAGGGAGGTGCCCCTGAAGTGGATGCCCAGGGAGGTGCCCCTGAAGTGGGGCCCAGGGAGGCGTAGGCGGGCTGGGTCACCTGGCACGTGGAGCCATGTTGGAAGCCGGTGGCTTCGCTGCATCACAGGCTCATCCTGGTTCCCTGTCCCTCCACCTGATTCTCCCTCAAGGCTCTGCGTTCAGTCACCTCCTGCCTTGGGTCCTCTCTTTCATTGTCAAGCCTTCCCCACCCCCAGCCTGCTAGTTCCCCAGTGGGAGCCCTGCTTCCTCATCTCATGGCTATAAGAGCACCTACATATTCACAGGAGACAGAAGGTGGAGGCAGCCCGTGTCCATCAGCAGATGGACAGGTGAGCCGAAGTGGAATATGTGTGTATGGGACATTACCTGCCCATAGACAGCGGTGACGTTCTGACACATGCTACAACATGGCTGAACCTTGAGGACATCATGCTAATTGAGAGAAGCCAGACCCAAAAGAACATATATTGTATGATTCCACTTACATGAAATACCTAGAATAGGCAAATTGATAGAGACAGAAAGTAGAGTACAGGATACCAGGGGCCGGAAGGAGGGGGATGGGGAGTTCCTGGCTAGGGGTACAGTTTCTGTTTGGGGTAATGAAGGGGTTTTGGAAAGAGATGGCAGTGATGATTGTCCAACATGGTGCGTGTAATTAATGCCACTGAATTGTACACTTAAAATGACTAACATGGCACATTTTATGTCATTTATATTTTACCACAATAAAGAGTCACAACAACCTTTTAAAAAAAAAGTACACGATAGCTAAAAGGGCCTCTTTAACATTTTTTCTGAACCCGAAAAGGATCTTTTCTCTTGGTCAGCTGAGGCAAAGTCATTGTTTGAGGCTCGTATGTAGTCTATTGAAGCCAGAACCAAAGCTACATGTAGTCTACAGTGTTTAAACCACAACAGACTTTCCTCTTTCCTCCTAGCTGCTTGGGTAGACCTGGGCTACACGGATTTCATTGGCTCTGTGTTCCCCATTTGCATGTGCCTCTGATGGTGCGGGAGGAGGAGGAGGAGTTAGGGGAGGAGGAGAAGAGGGGAGCCCATCCGTATCCCCCCACACACACCCCCCACTTCCCAGCCCCCCTTCTCCCCGCCTGCACTGGCCATTTTAAGTTAGTGCTTTGGTCTAGTGAATTCTTTTCACCCGGTTCACGATTATTCATGGGGAGCATTCCTGCCTCCTTTGTCTTAGTCCGTAATCAATGCCACATTCAGTCAGCTTGTTCTCCGATCCTGCACCCAGCCCAGTGGTCTTTCTGACGGTTCTGAGGAAACCCAGTTTCCTCAGGGCGGGGGAGGATGGTGGGTGCAATGCCCACCTCCCCCCCCCCCCCCGCCCCCAGTTGGTCCCCCGCCAGCCCCACCCTCCAACCAGGGTGCCCACTCCTCCGTCTCACAGATGGAGAGCTTCTGTAAAGAATTTGTTTAGGAAAAACCCCTCTGTGGCCGGTCAAGTTGGGCACCTGCTGAGCTGGGCCCGGAGTGGACTCACTCTGACACCCTCGCTGGGTCCCGTGCTTCCCTCCCAGCCTCTCGACAAGCTGTCTTCTCAGTATTCATCTACTTTCCGGAAGCAGACCCCAACCTGAACAGACTCCTCTTCTGTTTCGTTATTTTCCTTTCCACTTTCATGTTGCCCATTGGCTGTCTGCCCAGTGAGACATAAAGGGGCAGCTCTCCCTGTTGGGGTGCACGCGGGCAGCCTGGCCCTCCCTCCCGATGCAGGGCGTGGCCTGGCACTAGCCCTGTCGCCCTCCTGCAGGCGGACTGAGCGCCGAGTCAGTTACCTTTGCAGGTGTTTGCCAGGAAGCTGATGGACTAACAGGTGTCCTCAAACTTTTTAAACAGGGGGCCAGTTCACTGTCCCTCAGACCGTTGGAGGGCCGGACTATAGTTTAAAAAAAAACTATGAACAAATTCCTATGCACACTGCACATATCTTATTTTGAAGTAAAAAAACAAAACGGCAAAAACACCCGCATGTGGCCCGCGGGCCGTAGTTTGAGGACGCCTGGCACTAGAATTTTCAGTGTCGCTCTGCGTTCCCTCTGAGAACACTGGCCCTTCACCAGATCTCAGTGTTCATCGCATTTCCACGGTTCCTCGGTGGCTTTTCCCTGAGATGCAGCCGTTCCTCAGGGACCCCGCCCGGTGCAGGCGCCGCCGAGCCAAAGCCAAGCAGTTCCGTCAGACGTGGCTTCTTTCTCGATTTTATTGACTTTCCCACGTCCCCCAGACAATGTGGACTTACTCTCCCAAATCGCCCATATTGTAGCCCTTTTGAAGAGAGAGATGTGAAGCAAGTGGCGGCTGAATTGGTGGTCGTCCGGGGTCCGCCAGGGAGCCGCTCCCACTCCTTCCTGCTGAGCGTTTTCCCTTCCTGCCCGCCGAGGGCCGTGGTCACCTGTCCGCCCGGGTCTGTCCCTCTCTTCCCGGCGCAGCATGTCCCAGCTCGCACACAGCCCCCGCTGTCTCGCTGAGGCTCCTCTGGCGCCTTGGTCTTCATCTTGGCCCGAAGCCTGGTCTCGTTCCCAGAGCCCATCGGCCGCCCCCCGGAGCCCACTGTCTCTGGGGTGCCTTGCCCTGGACACTTCCTCCTGGTGAAGCTGCCTTGTCTGAACCTGCACACGGCACGCTCCCCTTCCCTTGGCCTCCGTGCCGCCCTGGGCCCACTGCTGCTTTTCCTAGAGAGCCATCCTAAATCCCGGCCTGCCATCACACGGAATTTCAGAATCGGAAGGGGCCTGAGCAATGAGGCAGCCCTGGCACCCACCTGAGGCTGGACTCCCTCTATCAATCCTGCGAGGCATGGGCCAGCCTCTGCTTGGTCACCTCCAGGGACAGCGAGCTCACTCACATCTCCCTGACCCCACCCTCCTTGGCCAGCTCTGACTGTCCCATCACTCTCCCTGTGGCTTCTGGCCCATCTCCGGTGAAGCAGCCCAGGCCTGCCCCTGACAGTGCCGCCACTTCAGCCACCACCACCCAAATGGGTAGGAGAGGGTGGCTCCCTCCTTTCCCCACAGGCGGATCTGGGTCCCCTGCCTTCACTGGGGCTCATTAGCACATCCTTTCTCGAAGGCCAGACTCCTTCCCTGCAGTTTGGGACTTGGGTACAGAGAGGCCCAGGAGTACTCAGCCACATACTTCTCTGCACATGTGTGCATGTGTGCACACATACATGCATGTGTGTCTGTCTCCCTCATCCTCCAGGCTGCTGGTTCCCTCTTAGTTTGCATCCTACTGACCCCTGGGACTTGGATGTCTGAGCTTTTAGGCTCTGTCCGCTCTGTACAGTCTCCACAAAGCCTCCCCTCTCCCCACAGCCTGAAGGTGGCTAAGCCTCACCTGGCTGGCTGTCCTCTCCACCACTCCACCTGACTGCCGCCCACAGTGTCTAACACAGGGTCTTACGACACTACCTCTCACCTCTTAAGTATCTTCTGTCCTTAGGATTCCCACCCTCACCTTCCCACCACCATGCTCAGGGCCACCTTTTGTCTGTTAGGGAGAGGATGTGTTGTCAGACACGTGTTCACTGACGTTTGAGCCAGGAAGTCTAGGGTCCAGATCCCAGCTGTGCCACTTGAGCTGTGCTTCCTGAGCCTCTATCAGTGATGGGCAACCTTTTGAGCTTGGTGTGTCAAACTTCGCCAAAAAACTGAGCATAATTCGGGTAGTGTGTCACTTTGAGGAGAAAACATTATTTCGCAAATGTTTCATCCTCAGGAGCAGCAAATGTTTCATCCTTGGCATGCGGCCGCCTCCGAATTGAACCTGGGACCTTTCAGTGCTGACACGCGTGTCATAGGTTCGCCATCACTGCTCTAGGTGGTTTTTATTGCATCAACTTGGCAGGTGAAGAAAATAGGCTCAGAGAGGTTAATAAGGCTGCTTTCCCCGTTCCTGGAGCTCGGAGGCGGCACAGCTGGAATTTAAACCCAGGTGGTTCTTGACTCCAGAGCCCACAGGCCTTCCCCTCCAGGACACTGCCTTTGTTAATATGCCCAGCTGACCCCTGAGAGGGGAGCAGCGGTGTGACGCCTGGTCAGCTTCTGCCTGCCTCCTTTGGCCTCCAAAATTTTCATCTTGTAAAAGACTTTTCTGCTTTTGTATTAGCTCTTTGTAAAAAAAAAAAAAAAAAAAAGCTGTTTTCTTAAACTTTTTGCTATCAGATTTCATCACCTTCTTTCATCTCTGCAACAACCTGGCTCGACATCACAGACGGGAACAGGCGCCAGCCAGGGAAGTTATCGATTTGCCTGGAGACTTTCAGAGTGGCCAGGATCAAAACTGTCCCTCACCCAGCCAGGGTTTATTAATTATGTCCCCGCTCCCGTATTTATATTACATTGATTTGAGTTCATTAGACTGGGAATGTGCTGGTTTGGAATTTCTTTCATTGATCCTTTTTCTGAGCTCTGATTGTGAGCAAGCATTGAGCAGCTAGTTTGCACAGACACAATGTCCTGCCATAAAATTGCCCTCCAGGGTCTGCCTGCAGCCCCCAGGGGACTCTGCCCCGTGTGAAGTTTTGTCATCCACACTGTAGTTATCAGTAAAGGTGGGATTTAGGCTCAACATGCGGATGAACTTTTTAATTACAGGAGATTTCAAAAAGCAGCATTTCCTGGGTTCTGGTTGAGGTTTTTAAAGTCAAGAGTGGATCTTTTGAAAGGGTGACAAGGGACATTGGCCTGTAGCAAGCCAGTGCACTAAGGCTCAATCACTCACTAGGTGTTAGAATGACATTCTGGATTGGATTTTTTTTAAGCCTGCAGTTTTTCTCCTAGCCTCTGGGTGGCCCCTGTGGGGCTCCTGGTCCCCCTTGACTAGGCAGCCCATGGGCATATCCTGCTCCGATCCTTGGTGACTGCAGGATAATGAAGGAAGCCCTTCAGTTGATGGATAGGGTGATCAGAACTAAAACAATTCAAGCAACATGGGTGGAGGTGGGGATGGAATGGCAAAATTTGAATCAGGCAAAGATTAGAAACCATCTGTCACATCATTTCAGAGTGAGATCCTGATGCCAGTGCCAAACTGCTTCCCCCAGCTGTGAAACCCAAAATTCCTTTAATAGGAAACAAGGACCTTAATTCTTGTTGGCAACATAGCTCTTTAGAATGCAAATATTAACTAAATTTTCTATTGAATTTAACAGCTTACACAGCACTTTCCAGTGCATCATTTCCTTGAGTCTTCTTAGCCACCTTGAAGATGTTCCCTACTTACTGACGAGGAAACTGAGGCTCAGAGCCCTCCCTGACTTCCCCAGGATCAGACAGCTAGTACGAGGCTGAGCAGGATTCTTACTAAGTGCTTTATTGAGATATAATTTACATGCCATAAAATCCACTTTATAAAGGTGGCTGGAATTGTAATTTAGTAGTTTCTGGTATATCCATAAAGTTGGGCAACTAGCATCACTATCTAATGCCAGAACATTGTCATCATCCCCCAAAGAAACCCCACGCCTGTCAGCAGACACTGCAGGTCCCCTGCTTGCCACAGCCCCGGCAACCTCTAATCTACTTTCTTTCTCTGTGAATTGGCCTGCCCTGAACATTTCGTATAAATGGAACCATACAATATGTGGCCTTCTGAAATTGGCTTCATTTACTTAGCATCGTATTTTGAAGGTTCGTCATGTCATACCATCATGTAACAGCCCTTTATTCCTTTTTATGGCCAAACTAGAGGCCCGGTGCACAAATTTGTGCACCAGTGGGGTCCCTCGGCCTACCCTGCACCCTCTTGCAATCCGGGACCCCTCAGGGGATGTTGGAAAGCCAGTTTCAGCCCAATCCCTGCAGGCCAGGCTGAGGGACCCCACTAGTTCACAAATCTGTGCACCAGGCCTCTAGTATGCATATGAGATCTTTAATCTCTTCCCTCCCTCCCCCCTCCTCCTTTCCCTCTGAGATTCATCAGTCTGTTCCATCTTTCCATGCCTGTGCATTGCGAACCTGCCTCCTGGTGGTCAGTGTACATCATAGCTATCAGTTGAATGGTCGAATGGTCAAACGGTTGGACACTTAGCATATTAGCCTTTTATATATATAGATAATACTCCATTGTGTGGCTAAAGCACATCTGTTGATCCCTTCATCAAACTGATGGGCTCTTGGGCAGTTTCCATTCCCCTGGGTCTGCCGGCTTCTTCTTAGTCTAGGCTGGTTGGGAGATGCGGAGGACATGGCGGACAAGGCCGACTGTGTCCGACTTACTGGGGCCCGATCATATAATTACCCACACCGCTGTGAGTCTTCCAGTGGACGTACAGTTTGTCTAGTTGAAGGAAATACAGGGAGGGTTGGGCGAGGGAAATGGCAGATCCATGAGCGTCCTGCTGAAAAGGGCTCCCTGAACTCACTGGCCCGTGGCCCACCCTCCTGCTCACAGGCTGCCCTGCCCCTTCTCACCAGCTCGCCCCCTTCCTCCACACACCGGACCTCATCTCTTTCTTCCGAGGAGACTTCTGACCCTCTGTGGCTCCTCAGCTGCCACCTACTGCCCCTCCTTGTTTGTAATTCCCAGAATTCACAGTGGGTACCTGTGCTTTTCCCTCTGCTTCCCTGCTGGAGTCAAGAGGGCATCTTTCCTTCTTCCTTCCATCCTGCCTGCTTCTCTCACCTGTAAGGCCCGGTAGACCCGCCCCTGGCCAGCTGCACAGCCTGGGCTGCGGGCCCGGAAGCAGTGGTGCCAGGCGGAGGCTCGCACACTGGAGGGCATTCAGGAAGGGCCCGGCGTCAGCTGGCCAGAGACCAAGGTGACGGAGATCTGGTTCTATGGCGGTTGTGGCGTGCCCACTGAATTCTGTTCTGTGTCTCTCTCTCTCACCCTCCTCCCCCCACCCCCCAGCTCTTCCCAGGCCCCCTGCAGACCCTCTCCAGGAAGATCGTGCGGTCCAAGATGAACAGCACCCTGGTCGGGGTGTTCACCATCACCCTGGTGTTCCTGTCGGCTTTTGTCAACATGGTGGGTGGTTCCACCTCTCCAGCCCCATTGGGTGAAACTGGGGGAACCCTGCACCTCTTGAGCATGGGCTGGGAGAAGTGTCTCCACCAGACCCTGGAGTTCTCCCTCCCAGAAAGTCTTCTTTGGGTCCCACCTCAGGTCTGGGGTCAGGTTTACTCCTAAAGCCTCTCCCGGTCTCTGCAAGTCCCCAGGGGACGTGTAGGAGCCCCGCCCTGGGCACTGACGGGTCCTCCGCCTCTTCCAGGCTCCTCCTGTCCCGGGTCGGGATCAGGCTGCACCCAAGACGGAGAGTGAACAGGAACCCACTGCCCTGTGGGGATGGGCCTGGTCCCACAGCTAACCCTCTCCTCCCCGCCCCCAGTTCATGTGCAACTCCCAGGACCTGTTCGGCTGCCTGGCAGATGAACACAACGTCAGCACCGGCCAGGTTAACGCGTGCCACGTGGTGGAGTCCGCCGTCAACTACAGCCTGGGGGACGAGCAGGGCTTCTGCAGCAGCCCCTGGCCCAACTGCAACTTCCCCGAGGTACCGGGCCGGAGGGGCGGGTGCAGATGGGGGACCTCCCGCCCACCCCCTCTCTGCCCTGGGCTGCTCTGAGGGACAGTCAGGGGCTTCGAGGTCACTGCCCTTTCAGTGACCTCATTTCCTCAATCTCGCTCACTCCACGTGCCAGACACCAGTGAAGGCGACCAGCCTCCTCAAGGCAACAGTCACACCAGCAATAGCACAGCCCTGCTCATATAGTACTTACCACCTGGAGGCGCTGTCCTGAGCGCGTTCCATACATTTACTCCTGTCATCTTCACAGCAACCCTGTGACACGGATGCGGCTATTGTCTCCTCTGTGCAAATGAAACTGAGGCACAGACAGCTAACGTACTTGCTCAAGGTCACGCAGGTAGTAAGAGGCAGAGCCAGGCTCCTACCCAGGTCATCTGGCTCCCGAGTTCGTGCTCTGAGCCCAGGGGTGGAGCTGTTTCTGGACCCTGGGCTTGGGCAGGACCCAAGGCTGCCTCTGGAGAACCGGGCCAAGCCCCTGCTGTGGGCCAGAGAGCAGGGGCACAAGAAGGTCATCCCTTCGAAGTGTACAGTCCAGTAGCTATTAGTGGAGTCACAGACGTGTGCCGCCATCATCATGTCTAGTTTTAGAACATTTTCGTCACCCCGAGAAGAAACCGCGTACCTGTAGCTTATTGGGTCTAACAGCGGCTCTGAGAACCCTTGGGAAGCAGCGTGCGTTAAATGCCTGAGGTCCCTGAGCTGCTCCCGTCACCTCACTGCGTTTTCTTGGGGACCAGTTGGCAAGGGAGCAGCAGGCCAGGTTTCCAACGCAGGGCATGCCCTCCGTGTTCTGGGTGATTCCCTCACCTCAGTTCCCATTTCATGGGAAGCCTGTAAGGTGATGGCAGTTTTGCCTTTTCCTGGGGAGAGGGTCCAAGCATTCATTCAACTCCCAAGGGGCCCATGGCTCACAGGGGTCCAGAACTGCAGTGCGGACCTGTGGGCAGCCACAGTGGCCTCTCTCCCGTCCCTGGGAGGGAGCCTGGTCGGCCTTCGGCACAGACAGGGCGAGGGAAACTCAGTGAGGAGCAGGACTCCGCGATGCTCCCTAGACCAGCGCTTCCCCTCCTCCTGTCCCTGGGCCCAGGCCAAGGGCCCCCTCTCCCTGGTGCAGCCAGGCCACACTCCTCAGGCACCTGGTCGGGGGAGCAGGCCTAGGCCTCGCAGCCACCCGCCCTCCACTCCTGCCTCTGTTCCTCCTCACATCTGGCCAAGAGCCCACAGGAGCTGCTGCCTGAGGGCTATTTGCTGAGAAGCAGAATGTCCCTTGGTGGTTGCTCCAGGGAAGTAGCCGAGGAGTGGGAAGAGGGCATCGGCAGAGCCTGTTCTAGCTCCCCAATTTCTGGAGATGGGTGGTCCAGCTGTCAGTCTTCGGTCCTCACCAGCGCCACCAGTTTCAGCCTGCTTATCCCTGCTGGCTACATGCTCCAGGGCTGACCCACCCCACATGGCTGTTCTGAGTCACAAACCCTGAGGCCCTTGGGCAGCCCAGCATTAAGCCTTAGCCTCCTGGTTGCCTGGGCTCTGGGTCCCAGTGGCCATCCAGGCAGGCTCTTGGTGTCTCCTCCCCATCTTCTTATCGTTGGGCTGAATTAACTGGGTCTGCCTTCCCTACTCCCTCCTCTGTCCCTGTTCCTGGTGGTGACTTGAGGCTCCCCTTTCAATCACAGGGGTCCTCTGCAGCCCCTCTCGGGGTTCCTGAAGGCCTGAGGAGTCAGGAAGTCCAACCTGGGGCCTACCTCACTGCCAGCCACCGCCTTTTGGCCTCCAGCCAAGGCAGAGGCAGTGCATAGCGAGTCCCAATGTCTGACTCAGAAATAATGATGCTAAATTTGAAAGCAAGAACAACATAATGGATGCTGGCATGTCTGGGATTAGCACTGGGGGCGGCAGAGCAGAAGGGGCCTCTGAGTCTACCTGGATCAGCCCCTCGGTTGTCTGAGAAACTGAGGCTCGGAGGCCCGAAGACACTTCCCCCCGAGTAAGTCGTACAGGGCCACCTCCCCTCGTCTGGAGCCTGCCAGGTCAGATAGGTTTTGGACTTCCGAACTTTTCAGATTTTAAAAGGTTACCTCACACCCCCAGTGCAGTGTGAGTAGTAGCTGATGGTGAAACACGGTAATATTTCTGCAGCAAAATGTGTGAATAGTCACAGGAAGCAGGGTGAAGATGGGAATTAGCGGCACATCAGGTGGGTCAGGTTGCCACCGCATCTGTTAGGAAAACATTTTCGGTTTTTAGAGCTTCAGATTTAAAGCTGCAAATCGGGAGTTTTGGGCCTGTGATCCCCACAGTTATTGAGGGTGCAGGGCCCTGCACCAAATGACCGCCTCTAGTGTAACCGTCACCGTGTGCCCATGAGATAGGGGATTTTGCAAACAGGGAACTGAGGTTTAGAGAGGCTGAATACATGGCCCAAGTCACACAGACAGCTCATAGTGAATCTGGATGTAACTCAAGTCGGCCTGAGCCTGGATCTGCGCTCTAACCCTGGGCCCTACTGACAGTGCTGGTCAAACCCAGCCCGGAGCCCCATCTCCTGGTTCCTCATCAGGGCCCTTCACATCACACCACAGGTTTGCATCAGCAGAAATAGCCCCAGGCCAGGCTTCACTGAGGCCGGCTCAGGCTGGATGGATGCTGGGGGGTGGGGCCCGGGGAGGGCGGGGCCCGGGAGGGCGGGGCCCGGCCGCTGAGGCCTGCTGTTCTCTCTCCCTAGTACTTCACCTACAGCGTGCTGCTTAGCCTGCTGGCCTGCTCCGTGTTCCTGCAAATCAGCTGCATTGGGAAGCTGGTGCTTATGCTGGCCATCGAGCTCATATACGTGCTCATCGTCGAGGTGCCCGGTGTGACGCTCTTTGACAATGCCGACCTTTTGGTCACTGCCAATGCCATGTAGGTGGCACCCTCCTCGGACCCCCACTGGGTCTGGGCATTGCAGAAAGGTGGGAAGAGCAGGAGGCTGGGCCCTGGGCTGCAGGGGTGGGGGGTGCGGGTAGAGTGTCCTGTGGCTCCCCACTCTGACCACCTAATTTCTCTCTGTGTCTCCCTTTCCCAGTAGCCTCGGGGTGTCTGGCCCCACTGTTCCCTCCAGTTTCCTACTCAGTCCTGCCCTTGGGCCTCAGATAATTGTCCCTGACGCTTCCAGGGCAGCCTCTGAGGAGCTGTTTTCACTCCAACTGCCTGTGCACCCTGTGCCCGGGGGTCAAGGTTCACAGGGTTGGCTAGCAAGGTCTTTGGGAGCAGAGGAACGGCCTCTGTGTTCACGGACCCTGTGCCCCACCTGGCGCCAGGCCCTTGGACATACGTGATCACTTCCCATCCTCAGCCACCCCACGAAGCAGGCAGCGCTGCCAGGGACGTTGGGTGGTTTGGGCCGGCTCAGAGGCTCCTGCCTGTGATGGCGAGTGGTGAAGTCCCACAGTCCGGGGGGGGGGGGGGGGGAGCGGGTGAAGATGCAGGGCCCCAGGCTCTCTAGCTGGCCGTCAGCCTGGCCATAGAGCAGCAGATGTCAGATTACTGAGGGGCAAGACCTCTGTCTAGCTTTGGGTCAAGTTGAATTTCAGTCTCAGCCTCAGCTACACATGTGGCTATTTTGCCTGAGCCTCGTTATTTCTCCCAGCAAAATGGGAATAATAATACCCCTAGCAGTAAAATGTATGTAAAGTGTAGTGTGATATGCAGTACACATCCCCCCACCCAACACGCACCCCAGGAGCACGAAGAATGTGAGTGACAGGTCTGTCCCCGGAGGAAATGTGGCAAACTGCTCCTCTGAACCAGAGGAAGGGGCCCATTAATCCCAAACGTGCACCGTGGCCTGCGTGTTGTAGGCACCGAGCCAGGCAGTGAGGTACAGGCACTTCCTGTGAAGCGAGTATCACCGGAGAAAACGAGGTGTAATGAAGGATCTAAGTCAGATTCCGTGGGAACCTCTGGTGGCTGCGGGGCTGTGGGCGGCTGACGGAGACAGCAGCGCTGGGGGCAGTCCCCAGGAGGAGAGGAAGGTGGTCTGGGCCTTTCTACCCAGGGGTCCTGGTGGGAGTGGGAACTTTGCCTCTTCTTTCTTACCTGCTCCTCCTCCCACCCCTAGCCTCTCCTAGACCCCCCTCCCCTCCTCTCCCCTCCCCACCCCTCCCCTCCCTTCCCCTCTTCTCTCCTCTCCTCCTGCTGAAGTAGCAGCAGAGAATGGAGGTCATTTCTGGGCTGGGAGACCCTGGCTTGGCTCTAGGGCATCGCTGTCCAATAGACGAATAATGCAAACCACAGATGTAATTCAAAATTCTCCAGCAGCGGTATTAACAAGGCCACACGCACTCAGTCCTGCTTTAAGCTCAGTAGCCCCATGTGGCCAGTGGCCGCCCTCCTGGACGGTGCAGTGTGACCCTCCCCCTCCTCTGGGCAGCAAAGGGCTGGGCTGGGAGAGGTGGGTACGTGTGGGTCCCCAGGGTCCCAGGTGAAGGCTGGGTGGTGTGTGGTCATGGCGCCCAGATGCTAGGTGGTGCTGGGCTTTCTGCAAGCCTCCCATCCTGAGGGCTTCCCGGCATCAGGAGGGTGCTGGGGTGGGGGCCAAGGGGCACTAGCAGTGGGAGTAGCAGGATTGGACATGGGGGTCAGAGCAGAGGGGGGGTCAGAGCAGAGGGGGGTCAGAGCAGGGTGGGGTCAGAGCAGAGGGGGGTCAGAGCAGAGGGGGGTCAGAGCAGGGTGGGGTCAGAGCAGGGTGGGGTCAGAGCAGAGGGGGGTCAGAGCAGAGGGGGGTCAGAGCAGAGGGGGGTCAGAGCAGGGTGGGGGTCAGAGCAGGGTGGGGTCAGAGCAGGGTGGGGTCAGAGCAGAGGGGGGTCAGAGCAGAGGGGGGTCAGAGCAGAGGGGGGTCAGAGCAGAGGGGGGTCAGAGCAGGGTGGGGGTCAGAGCAGGGTGGGGGCACAGCATGGTGGTTGGACACAGCAAGGTGGGAGCAGAGCAGGGTGGGGGCACAGCAGGGTGGGGGCACAGCAGGGTGGGGGCACAGCAGGGTGGGGGGCAGTTCAAGGTGGGGGGACAGCAGGGTGGGGGCACAGCAGGGTGGGGGCACAGCAGGGTGGGGTCAGAGCAGAGTGGGGGTCAGAGCAGAGTGGGGATACAGCAGGGTGGGGGATACAGCAGGCACTGAGCTGCTGAGTGGCCCTGAGCAGCCCTCCCCACTCCTGTTCACAGAGACTTCAACAACAACGGGACCTCCCAGTGGTGAGTTGATGTCCTCTCTCTCTCTCTCTCTCTCTCTCTCTCTCTCTCTCTCTCTCTCTCTCTCTCTCTCTGAGTTCTCAGAGAGGGCCTCTCCCTGCCCTGCGCACGGAGCAGCGGGGCCAGCAGAGAAGGCAGCGGTGCCCAGGCGGGAGGGGGCTTAGTGGCGGTGGCCCTCCCCTCCCTTGTATCAAGGGGGCCTCATTGGGTAGATGCCCTTTTTTTTATGATCCCCACCACCCCAAGATGATCTACAGACTCCCGAGGCCCCGTTCCACAGGCTTCACCTTAAAGCATTCAGCCTCAGGCTCTTTCCCAGGAGCACGTGTCCACCCTCAGGCCTAGAAGGAAAGGAACCAGTGCCCCCTCAGCTCCCCCCCACCCCGCCCCGGTGTGGGGTTAGGCCCTGCATCGGGCTGCTTTCAAGATTTGAGCTCTTTGCTGGCACAGGGAGCAGGGTTTGGGAGAGCTGCTTTTATTGAGTGGTTTGTTTTTTTAATGTTAACAGAAATATAATAGATAGTAATTACTTAGCATTTTTGGAGCTCCTACTGTTAGGTACAAAGGATTTGTATATAACACTTAATTTTTATCACAAATTTGAAATGTGGGCATTGCTATCCCACCTTACAGATTAGGAAACAGAGGTTCAGAGAGGTTAAGAAACTTGCCCGGAGATGGTCAGCGTGGCCTGCCTTGCTCCCGTGTTACTGCGCCCACGGCCCCTGTCTTGTCCACTGAGACACCTGGGATGTACACGTAGCCTTTCCCAAGGGCCTCCTTCACCCTCTGACCTGACCAGCGGGAAGGGCCCCGGGGAGTCAGGAGCTGGGAGAGGAGCCGTGGCCGCTGAGCTGCAGGCGCGGGCGGGGCTGGGACGGCTTCCAGTCAGGAGGGCTTGCCGAGCGAGGCACACCTCAGGCCACGTTTGAGCAGGAGGTGAGGAAAGGGAGGCCACACAGTGGGCGGAAGACAGAAGGCCCGAGGGGCCCCGGAGCCTGCCATGAGGTGCCAGGGCATCTACCTCCTGCCCGCAGCCCTGAGCACGCGACCAAGGTGGCGCTGAAGGTGGTGACGCCCATCATCATCTCAGTCTTCGTGCTGGCCCTGTACCTGCACGCCCAGCAGGTGGAGTCCACCGCCCGCCTCGACTTCCTCTGGAAACTGCAGGTGGGTGGCCCTGGAGCTAGAACTGGGGGTGGGGTGGGGGGTGTCACCCAGGCCTCACAGCACTTTGTGAGTGAGCAGCCCATCACTGGGGCTCGGCTGGGTCTTAGTTCTGCCCTGACCAGGTGTCCTGCTCAGGCCTTGTCCCAACAGACCAGCACCCCACGTCCCAGCAGGTCTGCTCCCTGCCCTCAGGGGCCAGGAGGCAAAACCCCAGAGCTTATTCCAGCCAAACCCACCCTGGTCAGTGCTGGGCTTTGATGGGCCCAGGAGATTTGCTCTTGTCACAGATACTGTGAGCATTTGGAGTCGTGTGGACAGACCAAGTCTGGTGGGAGCAGCAAGGAGGGTGGGTGAGAAGAGTGGCAGGAGAGGAGTAGGGGCACGCAGCCCTGTGTCCCGGAGGCCTTAGTGCAGGAGCCTGGCCGGGTGCAGAAGGAAAAGGGCTGAATGTGACCAGAACTGAGCCAGATTCTCCAGGGGGGTGGGAGGGTGATGAATGGGAGGGGCATCAAAGACCATCGACAGGAAGCTCGGCCAGGTGGCTGTGCCCTGGCCCTGGTGAAAGTGTCTCAGAAAGGGGCAGCAGTGGGTGCTGGGTGCCCAAAGGGGCTGAAACCCACCAGTGTCCTGCCTCCAGGCTTCGTGCCCTGCACCCCGAGGGACTCACCTGCAGGAGGGGACGCTGCTGGGCCGCTCACAGGGCGCTCCAGGTGCAGGCAGCAGCTCTGGTTACCTGGCCGACCGCCTGCAAAGGTCCAGGAGAGGGCGCCCAAGCGCACTCACAGTGCAAAAGCTTGGTGTGTGCAGGTGGCCTCCGTCCCGTTATTCCAGCCCAGCTCCTGCAGGACATAGCACAGCCCGGTCTCTTTGTCTCCCCTGGCCTGGCCCCTATGTCCGGACCACTTCTCCAGCTCATCTGCAACGGGTTAGGCCTCCTCCATCCTCATTCACGTTGAGATTGAAGTCTTCTGGCCGGGGCAGGAGGCCCTGGAAGGTCATTGGGTGCTAAGGGAAGATGGGGTATCGGGTTGCCCTGCTGCTGGGTGTTTGCATGAGGTCTGGCTGAGGTTTCCACTGAGGTCTCCAGTGAGGACACCCTGAAGTTGGGGGAACAAGTTTTCCATGGGAATGGCCCTCAGAAGCCCTGGGCGGGGAGGGACCTCAGGGATAAGGCTGCACTGGCTCTTCTGTGCTGCAGAGAGGGGCGCGGGGGCCTCCGCGGGCCCCTGGTCTGAGGCCCGCACACATGCCCAGTCCCCATTCCCTCGGCAGCCCTGGACTGCAGCCCGGCCCCGCAGCGGTGCCGAGGGTTTGGGGAGGTTTGGAGACCAGGCTGTTCTCAATCACGCCTCAGCGCGTCTGCAGCCCCAGAGACATGTGTCATTAGTGTTTCTCTCCACACATGGCCGCAGACACAGGTTGATTCCACTTATCTCTTCTCCCTGGCCGCCTCGGGCCCCACAGCTCTGCTCCCCCCACCATTTTTACCTTTTTGGGGGAGGAAGTTTTCAAAAATAATTAAAAACCTACAGAAAAGTTACAAGAACAGCATAGAGAGCTCCACAGTCCCTTCACCAGATTCCCTACCCATTTTTTCTGCATTTGCTCAGTCGCCCCGCCCCCACCCTTCTGACATGATGCCCCATCGCCCCCAAATTTTCCAGTGTCCACCTTCAAAAAGCAAAGACACTCCATCGTCACCCCCACTCGACCTCCCAGTCAGGAAATCAACACTGGTGCAGCTTCGTTCCATCCACAAAGCCCATTTGCATTTTGCCAGGGGTCCCAGTTCTTTTAATTTTTTTTTCTAATTCTCACCTGAGGATACATCCCTCATTGAATCCATAGAAAGAGGAAGGAAGAGGAGGAGAGAGGGAGGGAGGGAGGGAAGGAGGGAGAGAGATAGAGAAACATCAATCAGTTGCTCCACACACGTGCCCTGACCAGGAATCCTATCCATGACCCTTTGGTGCACTGGATGATGTTCCAACCACTGAGTCACATTGGCCAGGGCAATGGTCCCAGTTCTAACCCAGGATTCTTTGCATTTAGTTCATATCCTCTCAATCTTTCCTTGTCTCTCAGTCCTTGCCAGTCTTAAAGAGATCCTTGTGCTGTGACCCTCAGATGTTGACATTTCCCATGTCCAGACTCAGGTCACACCTTCTTGGAGGAAAATCATGTAAATGATGCTGTTCCTTCTCAGTGCATCACACTGGAGATTCCACTGTGCTGACCTGTCCCACCCCTGGTGACGTTAACCTGGATCACCCACTCAGTGGGCGACTGCCGGGTTTCTCCGCTGTCAGAACTCCATCTTCTCTTTTACATTCAATTAGCACTTTGTGGAAAGGTTCTGATAGTACACCAATATTCTGATCCTCAGCAAATCTCCACCCGCCAGTCCGTCGCTGATGACATGCGTCCGTCATTCCTCCCACATTGTGAACTGGCATTCTGCTATCAGGAAGAGCCTCCTCCCCACTTACTTAGTCACTTATCTGTATCAGCACGGGATCATGGATTCCTGTCCAATTCAGTGGGCTTTACTTTGCTCCTTTCATTACTTTAATGCTTGAATTCTCCGAGGTGTATGAGTTTCCTCAAGTTGGCTTCTATGTTTTGACTTGTCTCCATCATTCTTTGAGCATTTGCTGACATCCTGGCACAAGACGATGTCTCTGGCTCATCACGTACTTTCCCTGCTCCAGCCCAGCAATCACTGATTTCTTCAGAGAGCCCCAATTCTCTGTAGTGGAGAATGGTACTTAGAAACCAAGATCGGGGTGCTCAGTGTGCTCAGTGCTCGAGGTCCTCTCTGTGGACGAAGCTAGGAAATACATGTATATGAACATATAAACAAATGTCCGTATAGACATATGTATACTACCCCAGTATCTCTCTGTTGATACTTAAAACCATGAGTTTATACCATTTCCAGTGCAACACCTCAGGCTTCTTTCTAGCCTTCCTTCCTCCATGCTTACAAACACCATCTCTGCGAGTGAGAAACCTAGCTCCCCTTGTCTTTCATAGATTTACTCATTTGCTCCATGGAGCCAACCTCCCAACGCCTCCAGCCCCCCTCTCTGCCCCACCACGCCCCTCCCCTTTCACCACCTGTGGTGTGTGTGCTGGGCATGCCACCCGGGGCGCCCATCCTCTGATCCCTGCTTCCTCAGGCACCAAGGGCTCTGCCCAAGGCAGGAGGGGGGAGAGGAGGTTGGAAGGGAAGTGGCTGGACCCCTCCTCCCATTCTGAAAACAATTAAGAAGGCCTGTGCACAGGTGTGTAAGTGTGAGGGTCATCGTCTGTCTACCCGCCGGGCATGTCAGCCTCTCTTCCCGGAAGCTCTCCTACAGGCTCGTGATGCTCCCATGTTCCTCCATCTCCCTTCCTGCTCTGGGGCTTTGGGGAGTGGGACATCAAATCAATACCAATAGTCAAATACCTGAATGCAGGTCTTTGGGGTGGGTGGGGGACAGTCTGTTGGCCCACCCCCATCTCGCCCAGCAGCCCATTTTGCTGTGGGATCTATGGTCATGGTGGGCGGGTAGGTGCTGACAGGGAAGCTGGGAGGCCTGGGGTCCATAGCTTCCCTGAACCCCTGCACCAGGAACACCCTTATCCGCAAGGCCCCCTCCTGGCAGAACCACTGGTCTCAGTTCTCGGGGGACAGCCCACTCTTGTCCTCCTCCCACAGCACTGCCCCCTGAGCCTTCCTGCCCGGCCGGAGTCCAACCCTAAAAGCATCTGGCTGTGTTGGCAGCTGCCCAGCCTGTCTTGGGCCGAGTCCCCCAGATGGTGGAAGCACCTGGCCAGGGCCTGGGGTTTGGCCTCTGATCCCATCCGTCGCCATGTTCCCAGGGTCCCCGCCCCCGGCCTGCACTCCCACTCTGCCTGCCACTCTGGGCAGCTGCTCTCTGGGAAGGTCGTAGGTCACATTTCTGCCACCGGCTGGGCTGGAGTGCCACTGAGTCCCCAGGATGTGGTCGACGCTCAACCATTGAGCCACACTGGCCGGGCTCACTCTCTTTTCTAAGGCATGCATTGCTTGGCCCACCCTCTGACCGTCCTCTGTCGCAGGCCACAGAGGAGAAGGAGGAGATGGAGGAGCTGCAGGCCTACAACCGGCGGCTGCTGCACAACATCCTGCCCAAGGACGTGGCTGCCCACTTCCTGGCCCGGGAGCGGCGCAACGACGAGCTCTACTACCAGTCGTGCGAGTGCGTGGCCGTCATGTTCGCCTCCATCGCCAACTTCTCCGAGTTCTACGTGGAGCTGGAGGCCAACAACGAGGGCGTCGAGTGCCTGCGGTTGCTCAACGAGATCATCGCCGACTTCGATGAGGTGCGGGGCGGGCCGAGGGGCACTCGGGTCCCTGGAGGGGAGGGAGTTAGGAGACCTGGTGCCCGCTCTTGCCTGACCAGATATGACCGGTGACATCAGGAGCCCTGGCTGTGGTGTCCCAGGCACCTTGCATACATTCCCTCCCTATCATGTTACAGATGAGGAAACTGAGGCCCACGGACATTGTGCCTTGCCTAAGGTCACTGCCAGTAAGTGGCAGGGCCGGTGTCAGCCCAGGGTGTTTAAATTTGCACCCAAGCTGCCCATTGGGGTCCTGCCCAGCTACTTGACAATTATTCCAATCTTCCACCCTTTCTCTCATGCCACGGAGGGCTGGACAGGGCCCAGGCTGGGACCCAGCCTTTGAGAGTCTCAGGAAGGAGCAATTCCCAGGCTGAGGGAGGAGGCAGGACAAGATGCAAAGCCCTGAACATCGGCGGCAGAAACAAAGCCATTTCGTTATTTGTGTATCACACCCTGGTTGAGCTAGGACATGCCAGGCACTGGGGATACTGTGCCCATTAGGGCAGCCTCGACCCTGGGAGCTCACCGTGCGCTGAGTGTGAGGGACAATCCCAGTGCCATCCAGGGCGTGAGCACGGAGCTCGGAAAGGAGAGGGATGAGAGAGCTGGGGCCAGCAGCGTGGGAAGCAGCCCATGGGCTCCTGGGCAGGGAGGTGACTGGACTCGGCCGAGATGGACACAGTCCTCTACAGCAGCGAGCGCTGGAGGAGGCCTGGCTCTGTCAGGGAGCACCGGGGCCTTGCACTGGGCTGGAGCTAGAGACAGGCCCTCTGTGCGAATTGGGGAGACACAAGGGGCCATGCTGCTGCACTTCCCCGTGCCCTCAGTGCCCCGGACTTGGGGGTGACCCGGTTTGGCCTTCTTCAGATCATCAGCGAGGATCGGTTTAAGCAGCTGGAAAAGATCAAGACCATCGGCAGCACCTACATGGCCGCCTCCGGCCTTAATGATTCCACCTACGACAAGGCGGGCAAGACGCACATCAAAGCTCTGGCCGACTTCGCCATGAAGCTGATGGACCAAATGAAGTACATCAACGAGCACTCTTTCAACAACTTCCAGATGAAGATTGGTGAGCTGCCTGGGAGGGCCGAGGGCGCAGAGGGTCCCTCACCCCCACTCTGCGTTAGTGACCCAGTCCAAGCATAGGCGGGCATCACAGTGCGTCCCTGCCCAAGGGGGTGGGGTGGGACCCATCACCCAGATCACACTCCTCCCGGAGCCTAGGGGTGCCTTCTCTGCATGCTGCTGTGCGGGTGACATGCCCAGGACACCTCTTTCTGAGTGCCCGCCTCACGCCCGCGTTGGCAAGGGCTGGTTGGGCCCAGTGTGGGCCTGCCCGAAAGGGGTGCTGCGTGCTGGGGCACAGGGCCTTCTGGTGGCCGCCCCAGACTGGCTTAACAGCAGCATTTTATTAAAAGTGTTCCAAATTCATTCAGTACAAATGAAAAGCAGTGAAATGAAGTACTTATCCATTTAAAATACAAAATGAACATGGTACAAGTCATTTGGTTTGCAAATTTATAAAAATATTGAACATAACAGTCCTACAAAACTGTTAGCAAAACGAATAGAGTGAAATATTTTAAAAACTAAACATGAAAGGAAGCATGAAAAATGACAATGAAATGATTGTTTCAACATCTTAAAAAACAAAACGGGTCGGCAGGGTTATTGCTGAGTTCCCGGCGGTCCCTGCGTGAGCACCGTCTCCTAGGGGCCGGGGGAGCTTTTCTAAGCCGCGTCAGCGGGGCAGAGAAACAGTGAGCATGTCAAGTCTCCCCTGGATCCTCTGCCAACCACCTCGGCACTCAGTGGGTGGTTTCGAGGGGCTTGCAGATGCCGGGGTGGTGCCCCAGGGTGGGAGCTGGCTCAGAAGAGACGGGGTTCCGAGCAGAGGCCCTGGTCCGTTTCAGTCAGGACCATATTCTCCCTGTGCAGAAACTCTTTGAACCAAACCTTATATAATTTTTTCGGTCCTTAATTTTGTTGTTTTATTACTCCAACCTTGTACTCTGACAAGTTTCAGCTCTGCAGAAGAGTTGAAAGAATAGCACAGTGAAAACTCACGCACGTGGACACAGACAGGCAGGCCCCACCTACTGTACTGCAAAGTGATTTCAGATTACGACTCTGAACGTGTTGCTCCATAAAGTTCAAGGTGTTTCTGCAGCTCGTTTTGTTCTTAGCATATATCTTACCAAGGACATCCTGGCAGCCAGTGTGCATAGTTTCGGCAGTAGGGAGTTTGCTTTGCTGAGTGTTGCTGCCCTCCTCTTCTTCCTTCTTTCTTTATTTCAATTACAATTCACATTCAGTATTAGTTTGTACTGGTTTCAGGTGTACAGCATAATGGTTAGGCAACCATAGACCTTACAAAGTGGTCCCCCCAATATTTCAAGCATACACAGTGATTACAATATTATTGACTAGTCTAGAGGCCCAGTGCATGAAATTCGTGCATGGGGGTGGGAGGGGACCCTCAGCCCAGCCTGCACCCTCTCCAATCCAGGACCCCTTGGGGGATGTCTGACTGCCGGTTTAGGCCTGATCCCAGACATCCCTCTCGCAATCTGGGACTGCTGGCTCCTAACCACTCGCCTGCCTGCCTGTCTAATGCCCCTAACCACTCCCCTGCCAGCCGGATCGCCCCTAACCGCCTCTGCCTGCCAGCCTGATCACCCCCTAACTGCTCCCCCCTGCCGACCTGATCGCCCCTAACTGCCTCTGTCTTGACCCCTGCTACCATGGCTTTGTCCAGAAGGATGTCCGGAAGGTGTCCAGAAGATGTTGGTCTAATTAGCATATTACCCTGTTATTAGTATAGATTCCCTATGCTGTAGTTTGCATCCCCATGACTATTTTGTAACTACCCCCCTGCACTTCTCAATTCCGCCACCTTTCCCACCCAGCCCCCCACTCCCCCTGCTACCCTCCCCCTCTTGAGGGTGGTGGGGTGAAGGGTGGTTTCTGAAAGAGCAGACCTTGCTACTTTTCAGACTTCTAATGCATTATCAGCTCCCTGGTATGTCTCAAGCCATAAATGATTCAGATTTTGATTTTTTTTAAAAAGGAACACTAATTCACCAACATAAATATTGGTATCTCAGTCCTCAAAATTTGCACATGAAACCAAAATATTGGATTGCTAACCATCAATATTGTGATTATTGTTGGCCTTGGAGACATTTTGTGGGGACTGGGCTTTGTCTGAACGAGCGGCTGTGGTAGCCGGGGGCCCTGCACCCGGGGACTTGGCCAGGGTCTCACTTTGCACTGGTTGCTAGAAGGCCCAGCGGGGGGTCTGCCTCACCTGTCGTGCAGCCTGCATTTCTGTGTTAACTTCACCCCTGGTTTCATGAAATGGCTATTCTTATTTTCCTTGCACCCCATCTTTTCCATCTACATTGATTTGTATTTTTGTAAGCTGCCTCCCCTCCTTCCTCGGGCCAGGACTGGAGACTGGGTGACAGGTAGACAACTAGCTGGGCAGGCAGCTGGGAACCTCGGGTGGCAAAGAAATGGGCGAATTCTGGTATGTTGAGTCTAAACTGAAGGTGAAAACTTAAATGCCACTGAGAGAGGGAAAGGCAATTAGGTGATGCACGAGGTAACTAGAAGCCTTGCAGAGGGCATCCTGGTGATGGCCGTGCAGGAGTGGAGCATTGCCTGGGTGGCGAGGACACAGGTGCAGTGGATGTGTGAACAGGTTCCCGTAACCTTGAGTTACGGCATTTGATAGGAGCAGAGGGTTAAGCAGGGCCTTGGGGCTGGAGGACCCTGGGTATCTTCAGACCGAGAGTCCAAGGGAGAAGCCGGGCGCGCGGAGAGAGGAATGGGAGTGAGGGCGAGCGCTGGTCTGATCCTGATGAGCGTGCTGACTTCTGTCCCCTGCAGGGCTCAATATCGGCCCCGTGGTGGCTGGGGTGATCGGGGCCCGCAAGCCTCAGTACGACATCTGGGGCAATACCGTGAACGTGGCCAGCCGCATGGACAGCACCGGTGTGCCAGACCGCATCCAGGTGAGTGCAGGAGCATCCACCACCCGCGACCCCAACATCGGGGCCTCTGTCTGATGCTTAGTGGTCTTTGGGGCAGGCCGCCCACCGTTTCCGGTCAGAATTTCATTTGAGAGTGATTGGGTGGTTGGCACTGATGTCTGTGAAGCTTGGAGAACACCATTGGGTTCAGGCTCTCAGCACCTTGGACAGATCCCCAGGCCTGTGCGGAGCCTCTACTGCCAGGGAAGGAATGAGAGGGCGTAGCAGGGAGTGCTAATGCCACAACCCAGGCACACAGAGGGACAGGAAGACGACCCAGGAAGCAGGGACTTGCCCAGTGAAGCCCGCAGCATTCAGGGCCTGGTCCATCCCTGGGACAGTGCCTCCACCAGCCCCGCAGCCACGAGCCTGGCCAGAGACCCAGCCTTTTCCTCCTCCCACAGCCTTTGTAAGCCGCTGCTTGTAATTCCCAGGCCAGCCGCTCTTCCTCTGCTGTTCTTTGTTTTTCTCAAGGCTTCCTGATTCGTTCTGCTTCAATCTGACAGCAGAGAAGCCTGGACTGGGCTTGGTCCTGCACCCCACCTCCCCATACCCCAGTTCTCTGTGAGCTGTGGGCAGGCCCCTTAGCTTCCCTGGCCTCCGTTGTCCCAAATGCTAATGGTGCTTGTTTTGTGGCCTTCTGCTCACACTGACACCACTCAGATGTCCCCTAACTTCTCTCTCGTGTGGGGACTCTGAACACAGGGGCTGGCTCTGAGCATGGCCCTGGCCAGCCCAGCCCAGCCTGGCCGGCTTGTGGGTGCTGTCTGAGGGGCCTGGTCAATGGCCTCTCCCTCCATCCCTGTGCCAAGGGACAAGGGACAGCAGATGGGAACTGGGGGTCATGAGGGGAGATGAGGAGAGAGGAACATGTGTTTGCAGAGCTCCTAACCTCACCCACGACAGGTATGAGGGATGCTGTCAGCAACCACACAATAATCCAGCACCTCTCCTTGCATAGGGTCTCGCCACTGATGAATACACTTAGTGACACGGCAGGGTCATCGCCCCGCAGCCCACCCAGAGGTTTCTGGCCCCTTCCTCCCTGGCCTGGTGTCTGGGCTGGGCCGGGACACTTGCCAGGGAGTTGCCCTGGCTGGCAGAGGAGTGCTGGCCACACTCAGAAATGGCTCTTGGATCACCTTGTGAGGCATTTGTCCTCTGCTGCTCCCGTCACCGCTCTCCTCCCCCTCCCCCTCCCCCTGCACAAGTGCAGTGTGACCACCAGAGCCGCCTGTGAGTTCTCTTTGTTCCAAAAGCTGAAGGAGAGACGGGAGGTACGCCATGGAACTGAATCCGGCCCTGCCCGGCCCTAGCTGTGTAACCTCAGGCAGTGGCTCAGATGTTTTGAGCCTGAGATCATAGTACTTCACTCATAGAGTAGGTGAGGTAAGCATCCTCACGCTCTCTGTGGGTCACCTAAAATACTTCCGCTCTGCGTGGAGGGAGACCTTGGAAAACGCCCTTCAGGTGCGTGGTGGGGTCGGGAGTTCCTCCCGCCGACTCAGCCTCTGCACGTCTCACGTGGGCGATGGCCACGCTGAGCGGCACTGCAAGGGCACAGCGAGACTCTCCACTGCTGGCACAGCACGGAGAGGCACTCTCCTGGGCGAGCAGTGTCCGTCCCCGGGAGCCCGGGCCAGGGAGCTGCCCCCCCCCCCGCCCCCGCCCCTTTCTGTGACAAAGGCAGCTCTGCCCGAGGGCAGATTCATGGCTCTGGTCGTGGATGGCCTGTCCTCCCTCCTCCTTTGCCTCCTCAGGTAACAACGGACATGTACCAGGTGCTGGCTGCCAACACGTACCAGCTGGAGTGCCGGGGTGTGGTCAAGGTCAAGGGCAAAGGCGAGATGACGACCTACTTCCTCAACGGAGGGCCCCCGCTCAGTTAGCAGCTGCCAGCCAGCGATGCCAGGCAGCTGGCCTCCGGAGAAACAGGACGGCTTCTTTGTGTGCCGGGCGGGCAGGTGGAAGCCCGCACCCCCGCCCAGGGGGCCGTGCCCGTGAGATTTTCCACGTGGATTCCAATAGCAGTGTCTGCCTTCATGGGCGGGCGGCGGCCTCTGGCCCAGGCCGGGTGCCTGCGTCCTGCGAGCACCACGCTGACCAAAGATGACTCCCTCTGCAGAAGACGCCGCTGGACGCGACCTGGATCTTGAGTTTTCTAACGGGCGCTGCTGCTGCGCGGGTGGAGCCGCTCCTGGCGCGTGGATCGGCGCATGGCCACCCAGCGCTGAGGGCAGGGCTGAGGGAGAGGCCTGGGTGGGAAGGCGAGCGACTCTGGCTGGAGGGAGCCTAGGGGCCCTGAGGGGTCTGCTTTTCTATACGAGCCTTTAAACTTCTGACAGACCTGGCCCCTGCCCCATGGAGGCGGCCGCCGGGCAGGAGTGCTGGCTTTGGAAGGACTGTGGCCTTCACCGCAGTCCCGCCTCCGCCCACACACACGCACAGACCGTGCCCCTCTGAGGGGAAGAGAACTAACGGCGAGGGGGAGGCCAGAGGACTCGAAGCCAGGAGTGGCGGTTCTGAGAAAAGGAAAATATTTATTAAATAAAACAAAACCTGTTTCTGCGCCCTTCTTTAGCCTCTGCTAGTTGTCCACGTGTGAGAGACCCACAGGCAACCGGGGATGCTGCTGGGGAGGGAGGCCGGGGTCCCAACTTGTCTTTTTGTATTTTTTATTTTGTATTATTGAAAACCTTGGAGATCTAACAAATATACCAAATTCTATATTTTGTAAATTCTCTATATTAGAACACAGCTGTGCTGCACAGCGGGGCGTGTGTGTGCTCATTTGTATGTACGTCGAAGTGTGCACGGTGTGTGTGCGCGTGTGTGTCTGTGCCGTGGAACTGGTCACATACAGGACGCCTGTTTTCCTCACTTTGGATTTGGCAGTTTTGGGTTTTCCCAGGTCCAACCAGAGCAGGGAGCATGTCCTTTTGGGGTACCGTATGTTCATTCAGATTAAGTAGGAAGATGCATGAACACATCGCCCATCTCTCTCTAACACGCAAACACACACACATCACTGCCCCTGGGTGAAATGCAAATGGAATAAGAAGGAAACAAAAGGCTGCCCTCCCCTCTCAGGCTGAGCTGGAGCAGCCTGCGGGAGCGGATAGCATGGCCACCCGCCCGCCCGCTCCCTGAGACCTCAGCCCTTCGCCGCCTGCAGGCGGGCCCTGGTGCTCAGCCAGGTGGGGCTGAGGAAGCCTGCCTGTCTCTCTCGATTGGCCGAGGTGCCTCTCTCGAAGATGGTCCTCAGACTTAGGGTATAATGTGGAGCCCGTAGGTTCAGGGAAAGGGGGTGGCATTGCCCTCCACCTGCAAACCAGACAAAGGAAAGGGTAGAGCCCAGCTTCAGGGTCCACAGGGCAAAGCTAGCAGAAATTTTGATTTGTCTGGGTTTTTTTTTTTGTTTGTTTTTTTGGGGGGAGAGGGAGAAGGGGACAGTTCAATATAAGAAGAAAAAATTTCTATTTTTATACCCTATGAAGGAGGCATTTGGAAAGTGATATACTATCAGAGATATTTTCAAACAGAATCCTTGGGGCCTGTGCCCAGATCTTTTCATTGCTTCCCAGGGCAGAACTATTCTCACCTCCAACAGAAGCTGGAAGGAGGTGGGGTGGCAGCTGTGTGCCAGCTGCTGGGACATGACTCTGATGCCCACCTGCTCCACCTCTGGCTGGACACTGGCACTAGCCTCCCCCACACCCATCGCCCTACCCCTCTGAACACAGCTCTGAGAAGCAAGGCCATGGACCCAAAACTGCCAGCCTGAGTCTGTCGCACCTTTGCTGTTCCGCCCCGAGTTCTGCATCGGCCTCTGGCCCTCGCCGGGCTGGCTTTCTCCACGTCTTGTTCTCCAGTCCCCACCCCCATCACCCGCCGGGGGTGCTGGGTTTTCATTTTGCTTCCAACCTGAGTAAGGTGTGTGGTGTGTGTGTGTCTGTGTGTGTGTGTGTGTGTGTGTGTGTGTGTGTGTGTGTGGTCAGAGTCCCTCCCATGTTCCCCCTGTTGTCATGACCCCCACCGGGCTCGTGGGGGCCCATCCTCTGCCCCCCCGCCCCCCCCCCAGCAGTGACTGGTGACCATGTGCAGTGCTGGCTTTTTATTCCCTCTAAGGGGTGTGCACTCTTTTTACTCCTGCTCTTGCAAAAAAAAACGGATACAATTACGATTTCCCATGGAAACTGAAAAGTCTATTTGAGTAATTTAACTATTAAACACTTTCACTGGTAATGTGTCCCGGTCTGATTTGCTGCTTGGGCTGGGGCCTAGTCCCCCATCTGAAGAACCGTGCACTCAGCCCTGGGCTGGGGCTGGAGAGGGAGCCGTGGGCGGCAGGGACCTGCTCGGCGAGGGGGACAGCACGCGGCTGAGGGGAGGACGCCAGCGGAGACTGCAGGCCTGTGGCAGCTGGCCGGCCGGAGACCACTGCTGCTCTGGCGGGAGCCAGCTCCCTGGACTGAGGGGCAGGCGCCTGAATAAGGAGAGGAGTGAAGAGGACAGGGAGTGAGGATGGGGTCAGGAAAGATCCAGGGTCTAGGGAAGGATGTTTAAAACATGAGCCAAACATGTCTCTGTGCTAAGGGAAAGGAAGTTGAAACAGGAGAGAACGCAGCCCACTGAAAGCACCAGAGGCGGCGGGAGGGAGGAGATGCCGGCGGGAGGGGACTGGTTTGGCCTGGACAGCTAACAGATGGCTACCACGTACCGAGCACTCTGTGTGCCAGACACCAGGATAAGCACCACCCAGACCTTCAGTTCATTCAAAGCAACGCAAGCCTGCCTGCCGAGCCCATGCAGGTAACTGCCAGCCTGCCCAGCCCTTCCCCCCGCTCCCCGCTCCCCGCTGAGGAAGGGAAGGGGCCCTTTGAGCAGGTCCTGCCCGCTGCACCATCACCGGCAGGATTCGGGGAAGAAGACCAGAGGGGCTTGTGCCGGTTAGGTTGAACACAGTGGGAATGGAGGGGGCAGGGAAGAAGACATCACGGGCTTCGTTGCAACCGTGGCCACGTGGGGACGGAGATGTGGCCGTCTCGGGCAGAGGCAGCCTCCTGCTCCGGAGAATGGGCAGGACGTCAGATGTACGTGGTGAAGGATGCAGTTGTATTGAGCTGGTGTTTAACTCCACTTTTCAGGCGGGGGTTGGTCAGTTACGAAAGGAGACCCAATGGTAAGGAAGGACAAACTATAGGGGCCGGTCGGTCTGCGTGGGAACTTCGACTCCTGGAGAACTCTCTCTGCTGTGGGCAGCGGAGCCCACGCCGGCAGGCAGGCGGCAGGAAGCCACACGCATGTGCACACCGGGCGACAAAGGTGTGGACTCAGGACCTTCCCAGGACCTTCCATCCCCTTCTCCACGGAGCTAATCTCAGAGTGTTAATTAGAGAAGATGCCATGGATGTACCCTCATCTCCAGAAGGAAGGGACTGAGAAGGCTGGGCCGTGCTGGCCCCGGCCAGTGCCACGCAGCAAAGGCCTCGGCAGGAGAGGTGGAAGGGCTGGTGCTATCTGTGGGGGTGGGGGAGGGCACAGCAGACCGGAGATGACCATCCCTCACCACCACCCCCCCCCCCCCCGCCCCACCATTGGAGTGAACCTCACAGGGTATAAAGAGCCCCCACAGGCGCTTTCTCACTCGCCCTTCCCCGAGGCCCAGGAGGTACAGGCCCTGCAGCTGCCCTGGTCCCCGGGGACGAGTCTCTCCTGTGTGCCCACCTGGTGCCGACGATCTTGGCAGAAGAGGATTCGCCACTCCTCCAGGTGACACTAGATGACATGAGACCCAATTACAGTAGCACTGTAGCTTTTCTTAGACTTCCCATGTTCAGGAAAGTCCTTTGGTGGTGTTTTCCCTCTTGGTCGTGGGAGGAAAAATATGACATTTGCTGTCCTCTTGCCTGTCTTTCCGTCCCACGCGCAGGGTCACTGCTACTCAGGACAGACACGGGAACAAAGCCAGGCGAGGCCGCTGGAGCGGCTGGTCTCCAAGGTCTCCTCCTCCTCTGGCTTCTCAGACTCCAAATAACCTGAACTCTTTACCTGATCTTCAGTGCCAGACCACATGTGCGGCGAAAGCACAAATCATCGGATTAGGATTTTAAGATTTTACAGCCAAAGGCAGAGAAACAAATGAAATGAAAGCATTGTTCCCTGAGTGACCTGTGGGGAAATCACCTCCAGACCAAGTCAGAAATGGCTTTGCCCTCCAGACACCAAGCCAGTAGCCACAGCTGCGTGCAGCAGGGCCAGGGGCCCTTCCCGGCAAGAGCCCTGATCTAGGGGAGGGCAGGGCTGGGTGGAGATCAGTGCAGGCTCACAGGGCAAGCAGGGGGTCCCGAAAGACAGGGGATGAGGGAGAAAGACTATAATGAGTAAGAAAGTCGGCATCCTGTCTGCACCGGCGTGCCAGCCCCAAACCCCACCCGCCCATCTGTTTCTAGTGAGTGGAGCTGAGCTGCCCCCTCTCTCAGCGAGCACATATTGGTCCCCAAGGCCCCTTTCAAATCGCTGGTTATTAGCCCATGAATTTAAAGAATTCTCACTGGAATCCATTAGGAACCTCATCACCTCTTCCCCGACTCCCACCACCCCCCCCCCCCCACCACCACCACCACCAATTTCTAATTTAGACCTGCCTAGAAATCTCTGGTTTGTCAGCATCTCTGGTTATTTTAACTTAGACTATTTTCCAATTTTGCAAAATTTGCTTCTCTGCTTTGACTTTGTCAGTTAGCTAGAGTGGCACTTCCCTGGCTCACATGGGGTTTTTGGGGGGCAGGGTGGAAGAATGCATTTTGCCTCAGATTAATTTTTTGAAAGCCATGTTGCATTTCTGCTTTTTAAGAGTGCCTGAGCTCTCACATCCCCAGCATCCACATATTTCCAATTTGTGAACTGAAGGCTGCTGGCTGCCTTCCCCACCCGACTTCCCATAATGCACAGACCACATATGCACACATGCGCGAGTGCACACGCACACACACACACATACGCACACACACACTCATGGGGGCCCTAACAGAGTGGTGGGCACCAGGATGGTTGCCATCCAAGACCCCATAGATCAGGTTGGAATGTTAAAAGTAAAGGACAAAAAAAAAAGAGTAAAGGATGAAGGGGCCACACTGGATAAGGCAAGGCATAAGGCGAGGTTCCCAGAGGCACCCTCCCCATTCAACAGCGGTCCAGTGTGTGGGAGACGGATCCTGAAGCAGTTTATCACTCCCAGGCTGGGTGACACTGGATAACTGAATCCTGTTTCCTTTCCTCAGCTGGATTCGGTTAAGCCCACATAACCTTCTGCATGCAAAATGCCTGACACACAGCAGGCACTCGGCCAGCGTGAGTCCCTCGACTCCCTTCTCTCTCTGGTGTCCCCGGTGCCCTGCCCAGAAGTGTGCACACAGGAGCTTGCCAGGGCACCTGCCTGCTAGACATTTCAGCAGGATCCTCACTTAAACTGGCAATTTCTGAAAAGCTCTGTGCGATGATTTATTGTACTTGGGGCATTTGCAATTAAAATGACCCTTGCTACCTTAAAAGGAATAGCAACGCCAATAAGGAAGACCACAGCCTGGTGATAAATGCAGTCCTAACACTCATTGTGCCAGACCCTGTTCTAAGTGCTTTATATTTATTGACTCATTTAATTCTCACAACTCCTTGCCCAAGGCACTATTATTACCCCCTTTATAGAAGAGGAAGCTGAGGCAGAGATTACTGCTGTCACAGCCAGTAGAAGGGGAGTCAGGGAGTCTGGCTCCAAACCCATAACCACTATTCGATATATAGCAAATGGTTGCCTTCATTTTTTTGCTCAGCGTTCTGATAATTGGACCACTTCAAGCAGAATTCCCATGAGATTATTCCCTGTCAGAGAACCAATGTATTCTGGACTTCAGCTAGAAAAAGGAAATGCCTCTGACACATGAACCCAGTGGGGCTTTAACACCCTACCGAGAATTGTACATTTGTGAGCTGGTTTTACTACAAAGACTGAACTGGGTACCTCCTTCCCCAGAGTCTAGACACACTGAAGGGTCATCGCTCCCCTCGCAGCCATTGTCCTGTCCCTGCCACAGATGCAGGAACTTCAGAAACTGTTTTATTCGGTCTACGGCATCTACACTGCAGGTTACACGCATCTCAGCATATATTCCTTAAGTGTTTCAACGAATTTCCTAGCTTAGTACTAGCTGGTGGTGAAGAGCCGGAGTTCTGAGGAAGACAGATCTGGACTGGCATCCGTGGCTGTGGTCACATTGCTTAACTTCTCTAGGCCTCAGGGGCTTCGTCGGCCACACAGAAAGGCCTTCGGAAACGCTTTCTGTGGGGATAACAAGCTCAGCACACACAGTGCCATCTCCCCGCCATGTCAGCTGTCTGCTCTCACTGCGGCCGTACCCGTAAGAGCCCTGTGGTTGTCAGGAACACACAGTTTTCTTTCTGAAAGTCTCTTGACACAGAAAAACTTGTGTATCACTTAAACCTGAACCCCGGGTTTGAATGTGTCTTTGTTGCCCCAAGTGAGCATGAGAGTTGCCCCGCCCGTTCCTGCCTCCGCTGCCAAGAGGATGAACTGTGTAGGAGGACCCAGCCCTGGCCCAGAAACGATGTTAACATGCATTCTTGTTATCAGTCCTAGGCCCAGGAGGCATTTAAAATGAAAGGTCCTCTAGACCAGGTCCTTGACAACGTGCCTTAGAGAAAAGTATGGGCCAAGGCCCAGCGGGGGTGGGGCTGCCTGGAGCACCTGGGAAGCGGGATGCATGCCTCCCGTCCCACCAGCTGGAGCCTGGAAGTGCTTTCTGAGGGGTGACACACGCATTGCTGTGCTCTGGGTTGCAGGAGGAAAGGGCAAATGTGAGCCGTGCGTGAGGCTGGGCTGAAAGCCTGTGTGTTGCCAAGGAAACACCAGGAACCATTTGTAAGGCTGGGGTACTGATTCCAGGAACGCTCTGGGAACGAGCCTGTTCTCTCCCTGAGTTCCTACGGCCTCTAATTGTGCGGGGACTATCCCACACCAGCCTCCACAGTGCGGAGGACAATGCATCGCACCTGCCAACACCACTCACTGCTAACAAGCAGGGAGGATACACACCACATGGCTCCCGACGTGCGGAGCTTCAGCACTGTGGTTTCAGCTGCTGACGGGAGTCATCCGGGAAATCTGGCCACCAACGAGGAGATGCCACGAGAGTGGCAGCCACATGCTGCTTCTTTTCGAAAAGCTCAAATGCTTACACTGGAAGCTGCAGCATGCCAGCATTCAATGTTGGTCCCAGAACATGGATGAAGGTGTCAGACCCCTCAAACCCTAATCTGTAATACTACATGAATTAAATTATCAGCTGACACAGCCTTTGGACACAAGCTCATCTATGACTCTTGGAGATGAAGGGGTTTCTTTTTATTAACTTTTAGCTAAGACTAGAAGCCTGGTGCACGAAATTCATGCACGGAGGGGGGTTGTCCCTCAGCCCAGCGTGTACCCTCTCCAATCTGGGACCCCTGGAGGGATGTCCGACTGCCCGTTTAGGCCCGATCCTAGTGGGATCGGGCCTAAACGGGCAGTCGGACATCCCTCTCACAATCCAGGACTGCTGGCTCCCAACTGCTTGCCTGCCTGCCTTCCTGATTGCCCCTAACCGCTTCTGCCTGCCAACCTGATCACCCCCTAACCACTCCACTGCCACCCTGGTTGATGCTTAACTGCTCCCCTGCCAGCCTGTTTGCCCCCAACTTCCCTCCTCTGCTGGCCTGGTCACCCCTAACTGCCCTCTCCTGCAGGGTTAATCACCTCCAACTGCCCTCCCTTGCAAGCCTGGTCCCTCTCAACTGCCCTCCCTTGCAGGCCGGGTGCCTCCCAACTGCCCTCCCCTGCAGGCCTTGTCTCCCCTAACTGCCCTCTCCTGCAGGGTTGATCACCTCCAACTGCCCTCCCTTGCAAGCCTGGTCCCTCTCAACTGCCTTCCCTTGCAGGCCTGGTCCCTCCCAACTGCCCTCTCCTGCTGGCCATCTTATAGTGGCTATCTTGTGTCCACATGGGGGCAGGATCTTTGACCACATGGGGGCAGACATATTGTGTGTTGGAGTGATGGTCAATCTGCATATTACTCTTTTATTAGATAGGATAGAGGCCTGGTGCAGGAGTGGGGGCCAGCTGGTTTGCCCTGAAGGGTGTCCGGATCAGGGTGGGGTTCCCTTGGGGCGTGGGGCGGCCTGAGCGAGGGGCCTGTGGTGGTTTGCAGGCCAGCCACACCCCCTGGCAACCCAAGCGGAGGCCCTGGTATCTGGAATTTATTTTCCTTCTACAATTGAAACTTTGTAGCCTGGAGCGGAGCCAAGCCTGCTGCTCTCTCCGCCACCGGCAGCCATTTCTGTAGCAGTTAATTCACCTTCTATAATTGAAACTTTGTAGCCTTAAGTGGAGGCCTGGGCCTGGACAGGGTGTGCGGAAAGCTTTGCTTCCCCTGTTGCCTCCAGCAACCCTGGCTTGCTCTCTCAAGCTCCGTTCTGCCACCATTTCTGTTTGAATTTGTTTACCTTCTATAATTGAAACTTTGTAGCTTGAGTGGAGGCTTAGGCCTGCAACAGCTCTCGGAAAGCTTGGCTTGCTCTGTTACCTGGGAAACCTTGCTCTCTGTGGCTGTAGCCATCTTGATTGGGTTAATTTGCATACTTGCTCTGATTGGCTTGTGGGCATGGCTTGTGGGTGTGTCGATGGTACGGTCAATTTGCATATTACCTTTTTATTAGGTAGGATTATACTAAAGCCAGCGTAAACCAAAAATTAGGTTTGATTTTACCACAACATTTTTAGGTAGAAAGACTCCATTTCCTTAGAGATAATAAAGCATAAAAATACAAAAAAGGCTTGACCATAGACAAAGAAGGCAGCCCTGAAGACTTACCTGTAATTTGTGGTGAGGCTAAGTGTTCAATTTAGTCTGAGAGTGGCTGCATTTGAAGTAATTTATTTGTACTTTTACCACATACTCCATGATAACTCAAACTCTTAAAGTGAACAGTCTTAAAACAAGTAGGTAAAGTCTCTCTCTCTCTCTCCCCCCACCTCCTCTCCTCTCCTCTCCTCTCCTCTCCTCTCTCTCTCTCTCTCTCTCTCTCTCTCTGGGAAATCCAACAGTTCAGGCAGGGTCCTTGGGTTACTTAGTAAACGTTTGGGGAAAAAGGCCAAGCCTTCTTGGTGGGCAGCTAACTTCAGCAGGAAGCACTTCTGTGACATGGGGGTTAAGGCTCACAGGATAAATCTGGTCTCTGTGATAGCCTTGATGAGTCAGGACTCTAATGAGATTCCAGACATGGCCTAACAGAAATGGAGCTGAGCATCTCACCAGACTAGATTCCACTGTGAAAAAGATAATCAAAGGATAGCACATTCACACCACATAAGTTATAAGACATGAAGTTGGGCAAAGGTTCTCCATGTCTCCAGGCATTTGTCTTGAATGGATTTTCAAGCTTTAACATACTTGTTCTTAGCTTAAGATAAGAATTCTTACTTATGAGAACAAAATCCTCTATTAGACACACACACACACACACACACACACACACACACACACACACAACACCCTGAAATGAAAATTTTTAAAGCTGGTATAAGTTGAGGATCGAAGGCACAAACACAATATGCAATTGTGCATAAAACAGTGAGGATTTTGTTCATTTTAGCATTTCATAGGGTCCCCAAGTGCAAAACTTTTTATGAGGCCCCAACAGGAAGAAGTGTCCCTGTGGAGCTGGCATGCTCTGATACAGAGCAATGGAAACTGTTTCCCTTCAGCCTTCACTGCTGGGAAGTTCAAGCATCAAATTTTGCACCTGATAACACCCTTTTCTCCATTTTCATTGATCTTGATTTTCTCCCCTTTCTGTTCCTATTTTATTACTGTTATCTTATAGTTTTTTTCTAATGGTATGCTGCTTCAAATTCTTTTAGGAAAGAGGCCAGGTATAGATACATTTCAAATACAGACCAAAAACCAAACAAAAAAAAACTACAAGCAAATATTGCAATTACTTTTAGGATATAAAGGAAAGTATCTTTCTTTGTTCTTACAGCACACCTTAATAAAAAGTGGTACTTTAGAATTACCTTACGATAACATATACCTAGATGTGACAAGAGCAGCCCTGTGCTCATTAAGAAGTCCCCAATTCCTTGATTTTTCAAGCACAGACCTCTTCCCTGAACATAATTTTGGTTATCTTCATTAGTTTCCAATAGAGCCCTTGGCTGAGACCAGAAGCTGTGTGTGTGTAGCTCTGTGACCCTTGGTGAAACATTGACATCTGACTGACTTACTAGTAGTTTCCTCCTTCATAACAAGGCAACTACTACTTCCTCTACAGCACAACACTCACTCTGGTTAGGTAAGCACAGACTTGCTCTTAGGGGTGAAAGTGCAGAATACATGGAAGATAACACTATCATACACATCAGAGGCCTATGTGATTCTTCCCCAAGAGTTTAAGGACTGCTTTTCACCCATGGCAAAAACTTCTTTTCAAATTCATAGTTTCTTGGTAACAACACGATATAGGCAGGGAAGTTATATGCACACACAGAGATGCAGGCACCAAATAACGAAAGAAAGCATTTCTATACATAAAACATTATTTATACCTGTTTTCATTTTTTTACATTAAGATGTAAACATCCCCTTATCCAAAATAGCTGGTGAAAAAAATAAAACAAATCAAGCC
This sequence comes from Cnephaeus nilssonii, assembly GCF_951640355.1. Taxonomy (NCBI): domain Eukaryota; kingdom Metazoa; phylum Chordata; class Mammalia; order Chiroptera; family Vespertilionidae; genus Cnephaeus; species Cnephaeus nilssonii. Next base: position 56,196,831 of record NC_137074.1, read on the forward strand.
TTTAAAGACAGCTGGTGAATTTTCAAGTGTCCTTGCTGAATGAATCTTAATATCAAACATAACAATAATTCAATGATAAGGAGAACCAACTGAACCAAACTGAGCTATAAAATATCAATATGTAGCAAAATCACAATTAATCGGAATGCTCCAACTTCCTAAATGACTATTTAAAACTATTCTTATTTTAACCATTAGTTTAGAAAAACCTTTCGAAATTGAACCACTTCACTTTCCTGACTCAGTCAGTACAAAATGCCAAACACAAATCAATTTTATTTTGATAATTTAGGATCATGGTGTATCTCTCAAAAGATACATTAATTTCTGTGCAGTTTTGTTAGAGACAGAAAGTTATAGTTTATTGGAGTTTCTTGTTTTAAATAAATCCCTGATATCATTAGCTTATTTATCTTCCTTTTGTCTCATTCTCCTATAAAGAGAGTGTAGCTAAAAGGTTCTAGGTAAGCAGTTGTAGACCCATCTACAAATCTGTGATGATTCGGGCAAACAAGGCCAATGCTTTTAAGCCACTGGACTATTTTTTCTACTCAATAAATATGTCCAATAGCATGAATTACATGGAATGGGACCACTGTTTTTCTGAATATCAAATTTTAGTACCTTATGAATTCCTTGTTTGGAATATTTCCTTTAAAAAAAAAAAGAACTCATGAAGATGACCTCCAAAACCAGGGAAGTTGTAGATTTTGCTAATGGAATCAAACTGTGCTTCCTTTCATAATGTTTATAATGTTATCAAAGAGCAAGTAAGTTCTCTAAGATACTAGGTGCTTAACTCCTCAGAGCCGTAAAGGAATGAGCTGCTGGGAGAAAAGTAACCTTCTGGTCTCTTACTGCAGTTCAGTGTTTCCCTAGTGCAGGACCCTACCCTGTGCACACGAGATGGTTCAGGTGGCACACGACACTGAACGAAATAATACTGCATCACAGTGAGAATGTCATTCCCTTTACACTTTCCTTTTATCCTGAGAATTCCACACAGAGAGCCTCTGGTGGTGCTGGGTAACCTCTCTCCCCCCGCAACAAAGAAATAGCAGGCCTCTCGGATTCAGTGGCTTGGCGGGCATTAGCATCCAGCTAGAATTTAGTTAACATTTTTTGTTTTAACTTTATTTGTTTTGTAGTTACCTTTTATTTATGGGAAACTTATCCTGGTTTCCCACTTGGAGTAGCTATTGGTTTCCTTTTAAATTATTTTAAAATTAAAAACAAATTTTTAAGTAAATAATAGTATGTAATAATTGATTTATGTTTGGAAAACAATGCTATAGTCTAACAAATCATGTTTTTAAAAAGTGATTTCAAAAGATACTACCAATGTAATCTAAAAAGAAACCCATGTCACTGTACTTTCAGTACTTATGATGTTCTAGAGATGAGTTTGCCGCACCAGAGTTAAAACTCAAGCAAAAATATAAAAGAAAAAAGTACCAATTCCAGACCATTCTGGACTTCATAAACTCATGGTACCATAAATGTGCAAATAATCTTATATTTAGCAAGTCATTTGTTTGAAACAAACTTTTCAATTTACTGTGGATCTTTTTATTTGGCCTATACTAATGCCTCACCAAGGCAAACCCCGATGGGAGAGTTCCTGCTTGGTCCCCCGAAGATCAATATATATTTGATTGAACTCTTCAGCAGGGATTCGGGTCTGCTGGCCAGGGTGCCAATGGCGCTGACGGCTCTTCCACGGGAACAGCTCTGCAGAGAGGTCTCCTCCTCCTCTGACAATAATCTCAGGGCCAACTTCCTTCTGAGAGGAGTTTGCCTCGAGGGTACTGCATGCTCACAGGCATGCCACGTTGACTTAAACAAAAAGGACAGTTGGAGAGAAAGAAAGCAGAGCTTCTCGTTTGTGGTGAACAGCTTCCTCTTCACAGTGGCAGTTAAGATATGCTCCCTCCTGTGTCCCCCAGAAGCCCAGGCAATACGTCTGAAGGATGGTCAGACATCATAATCCGGAGCCTTACTCTGGGCTTGCCTTAGCCAGATCTGTAGTGTCACAAACGCTCCCACAGTCACGTGAAAGAAAAGCTGCCAGAGATTGCGAAGTTCATAGAGATACATGTTGCATAGACAGATTAAGCCAAAAGTCAAAAAAGATTTGACATTCCGCCAGCCAGTGTAGTAGACAAGTAAATAGCACTGTTTAAAATAGAAAATAAAAGATGATTAGGATTATAGGAAAAAAAACAGATGCTTTTACTATAAAACTGTAACAGGACACAGAGTAAAATATGAGTGCAATTTCATCTACAGATAAAATAATGTAACATCAAGGCATTCAGCTATGAAAGGGAAATACATTTTTTTCTTTTTATGTTTTTCATTTTTCAAAAGAAAAATGGAGAAATAATTGAATGACTGCCTTGCAAACAGGCTGGACAAATTTCTCAAGGTGACAGGCAACTAAGGAGCATTCTCAGGATTTTAGGGGGATCCATCTTTTGTATTCATCCCAGAAGAGTACAAAAAGCTCAAATAAACCATTTGGCAAAATGGACTCTTATATAACCTAAATATGAATATTACTGAAATCAACAATATTTACTGATCCCCCCTTCAGTGCAAGGAATTAAGCTAGGAGGATATGAGTGAACATTTGAAGGAGAAGTCATTCAAGGGATGTTTACCGAGGGCCTACTATAAGTCAGGCATTGTTCTTTATCTGTAAGTAAACAAACAAACCCCTTGCTCACATGGAGTTTACATTCTAGAGGAGAGAAAAAGATTATAAACATTATATATATATAACAAACAGTTATTTCTTGAAAAAGATAAAATTTAAAAATGTGACAGCCCTGGCCAGTTTTCTCAGCAGTGAGAGCATTGGCCCAAGGACCAAAGGGTCTCGGATTTGACTCCCTGTCAAGGGCATGTACCTCAGTTGCAGGCTCAATCCCCTGCCCTGGTCAGAACACACGCAGTAGGCAACCAATTGATGTGTCTCTTTCACATAGATATTTCTCTTTCCCCTCCCTCTTCCCTACTCTGTCTTCCCCTCCCCCTTTCCCTCCACTCTCTCTAAAAAAATAATTGGAAAAAAATATCCTCTGGTGAGGATGAAAAAAAAAAAACACACAAGGGGGGGGGGGGGGGGACAGAAGGCAGTGAGTGCCATTTTAGAAGATACCTATAATAAAGTAGTCCCCCACCCTACCCCAAATCCTGGCATTCACCTCCTCCTGCTTTATTTTTTCCTCACATATTATTAACATACTTAAAAAACATGATTATTTTACTTGTCATCTATATTCTTCCAATAGAATCTAAGCTTCATGAAAGGAGAGATTTTTGACTGTCTTGTCATTCATTTATCTTCAGTGCATAGAACGACACATAAGTGCTCATTAAATTTTATTGAATAAACTGATTTCTAGAAGGTATCTAAAATTCACAATCTGGTAAATATAGGAATTATATGTGATCACAAAGTCTTAAGAAAGAAGCAGAGGTCTCTTTATGAAATTACATCCAACCTTCAGTATAGGAAGGATATTAGAGTATTTGTGACAATGCAGAAAGAATGTGGAAATGTTCTGTTCAATGTGTTTAATTTTTATAAAAATAGGACTCTGCTTACTTAAAAAGAAGACTGCCATCCAAGAAAAATGCATTGGAAGCATTTACTGTACCTAAGTGGTTTGTATTGCATAAAAATAATTAGAGGAAAACCTTTTTCTTTTGAAATAATTTTAGACTTAGAGAAATGTTGCAAAAATAGCAGAGTTCCTGTATACCTTTCGCCCTGCTCCCCTAATGTTATCCTCTCACATAACCATAGTACAATCAACAAACCAGGATATGAACATTAATACAATACTATTAACTAATCTATAGGCTTTATTCAAATTTTGCCAGTTGTTCCACTAAGGCCCTTTTTCTGGTCCAGGATTCCATATTGCATGTAGCTGTCATGTTTCCTCTAATCTGTAATAGCTTAAGTCTTTGCTTTTCATGACTTTGACACTCTTGAATAGTACTGATCATTTGTTTTGCAGAATGTCCCTTAATTTTGGTTTGTCTGATATTTTCTTAAGATTGAAGTGAGCCCTAGCTGGTTTGGCTCACTGATGTTTCTCTATCTTTCCTCCTCCCTTACACTCTCTCTAAAGATTAAAGGAGTCCGGCTGGCAGGGCTCAGTGGTTGAGTGTCAACCTATGAACCAGGAGGTCACGGTTCGATTCTCGATCAGGGCACATGCCCAGGTTGTGGGCTCCATCCCCAGTAGGGGGCGTGCAGGCAGCAGCCGATCAATGATTCTCTCTCATCATTGATGTTTCTATCTCTCTCTCCCTCTTCTTACCTCTCTGAAATCAACAAGTATTTTTTAAAAATCAATGGAAAAATGTCCTCAGGTGAGGATGAACAAACAGACAAAAAGCAATTTGAGTGATATGCAATTTTGGCAAAAATACCACCATGGTGGTATGCAATGTATTATTATTGGCGATGTTAACTCTGATCTTTTGGTAGGTGGTGTCTGACAGGTTTTTCCACTGTGAAGTTACTATTTGCTTTTTGTAATTAGTATCTTATGGGAGGGGAAATAAAGACATTCTCAGGTGAAAGAAGACTAAGAGAATTTGTTGCCTACAGATATACCCTAAAAGACTGGCTAAAGGAAGTTCTCTAAACAGAAAGGAAATAATAAAGGAAGAAACCTTAGAACATTGGGAAAGGAAAAAACAAACAAACACAGTAAGCAAAAACAGGTAAATATAGTAGATTCTCCTCTTCTTGAGTTTTCTAAATTATGTTTGATGGTTGAAGTAAAAATTATAACACTGTCTGGAGTGGTTCTAAATATATGTAGAAGAAATATTTAAGGCAATTATATTATAAATAGATGAGGGCAAAGTTAGGACATAAAAGGAGGCTCAATTTCTATGTTTCACTTGAACAGGTAAAATGACAATATCAGAAAATTGTGATAACTATGTGTAATGCAATACCTGAGCAACCATTTTAAAAGCTATACAAAGAGGTACACTCAAAAACACGATAGGTAAATCAAGATGGAGTTCTTAAAAAAATGTTCACATAACCCACAGGAAGATGGGAAAAATAAAATATAAAAATTAAAAACAGGATAAAAATAAGATGGCAGATTTAAGCCCTAACATATCAGTTAAAAGGATGAAAAGATAAGCTACAGACTGGGGGAAGATATTTGCAAACTGCATATCTGGCAACTGACTAATGTCTAGAATACGTAAAGAATTCTCAAACTGGACATAACAAACAATCCAGTTAAAAAAAATAGGCAAATAACAGGAATAGAGATTTCACCCAAGAGAATATACAGATGACAAAATAAGCATACGAAGTGATATTCAACATCATTAGCCATTAGATTAAGTGCAAATTAAAACCACAATGAGGTATAATAACATACCTATCAGAATGGCTAAAAAAATACGGAAAACACCAAATGCTGGAGAGGATGTGGGGAAACTGGATCACTCACACATGCGGGTGGGAATATAAAATGGTATGCCACCCTGAAAAACAGTTTGTCTCTTAATAGAACTAGGCATGCAATTACCATATGACCTAGCAACTGTACTCCTAGGCACTATCTCCGAGAAATGAAGACTTAGGTGCACACAAAAGCCTGTATGTGAATGTTTAAAGCAGCTTTATTTATAATAGCCCAAAATTGGAAAGAACTCAGATGTCCTTCAATGGATGAATGAGTAACTGTGACACATACATACCATGGAAACCTATTTAGTAATAAATAGGAACAAACCATTAATATATGCAATAACCTAGACAGATCTCCAGAGAACTATGCTGAGTAAAAAGAAGCCAGTCACAAAAGGTTACATACTGTACGGTTCCATTTACATAACATACTTAAAATGAGAACACTAGAATGGAGAACACATTAGAGGCTGCCAGAAATTAAGGGGCAGAGGGAAGTGGATGTGGCTATAAAAGGGCAACACGAGGGGTCCTCGTGATAGGAATGTACATGATCTTGACTGCATCAACATCAACATTCCAGCTGGGATACTGTGTTATAGTTTTGCAAGATGGAACCATTGAAGAAAACCAGGTAAAGGTTATATAGGATCTCTCTTACAACTCCAAGTGAATCCATAATAATCTCAATATGTTTCATAGCAAAATCAACCTTACACATGCATATATGCCTGCAACTTACTTTATAAAGTTAAAAATGGATACTAGATGCACACACATATAAAGAGAGAGATAAAGAGAGAGATGAAGTGTTGCAAAATGTTAAAAACTGGTGACTCTAGGTAGGTTTACTAGTCTTTCAGCAAAGACTAGTTGTTGAAAGTTTGCTAGTTTTCAAAATAAAACGATGAGGGAAAAGGAATCCCTTCTAGTGTCTCCTTTGGTTTCCTATTTGAAATGCTACATAGCAAAAGTACTCCTACCTGGCTGAGTTCTATATAAGTACCTACAGCCTGGAGTAAAAGCCAACAAACCATGTGGTGGTGGCCTCTGAGGGCTGATCGAAAGGGGATTAAAAATATCCTGACGCCTGGAAATACAGCATGTCATATGGTAACACATAATCCCTTATGTTTTACTGTGGAAAAACCAGCATTATTATTGCTCTACCCAGCATATTTGGAAAGCATGCAATTTCATGCCTGTCGATAGGAAGAAAATGGTTTTTTGCCTTTTTTTTAATTGTTTAAAGTATTACAAATAGTAGTATGTATGTTTCCTTTTTTCCCCATTGACCACCCTACCCGCCCCCCCCCCCCCGCCACCCCGCCGCCGCCCCGCTGCACATGCCCTCACCAGCACCCATTGGTTATGCTTATATGCATGCATACAAGTCCTTTGGTTGATCTCTTACCTGCCCCCCAACCCTCCCCTGCCTTCCCTCTGTAGTTTGACAATCTGTTCGATGCTTCTTTGTTTTTAAAGCATGAATCTGTTTGCTTCTCTCAAAGGAAAGAACACCTGAGTGACACAGCTCCTCCACGAGGCAGCTCTTAGAACTGCTTCCAGCTGTTCTGGAAAGTGTACTAGGTGTGCCCACCTACAGGCCATGGCACTGGGGCTGGAGTCACACAGACTGGGCTGAGTCACTGACTGGCTATGATGAGGATAACAAGATTAGTGTGGGACTCTGAGAATTTAATGGTGCAAGGAATGTAAAGGGCTTAGCATAAAGTACAGCTCAATACATTTTGCTATTATTATTAGCATTTAAAATTGTTATTAGCGCAAAACAGTCAAAAGCATGTTTTACAAAAATAATTACTCATGAAATTATTTTAAAGTTAATATTCACCTCACATTATTTAGAATCATATGAGGTAATGTATGTAAAAGTTATAACATTATAATTTTATAGCATTATAAAATTATACAAATGTAGGAATTTTGCTTAGAGACAGCAGGTGGAATGAACATAATATTTAAAATTAGAAAATTTAGAGTCAAGAACTGACTCCACTTAATGGCTCTGAGATCTCTGGATAATACCGCAACTGCCTCAGATTTCTCATCTTCAAAAAAGAGATAATATCCCTTGTGCAGCAGGATTGCAGAAATTAAAGTTTAGAAAATCTACATAAGAATACATCATAATAAAGCACTATGACATTAAAAAATACAAGTTTTCACATTTCCTGCATGAAATGTCATTCATTATAATTAAATGTCATATTTCATAGAAAAACAATTTCTGAAGATAATATAAATGATTAAGAAAAATTAGGGGATTACAAAAATAGGGTCACTGAAACTAAAAATTGTAACACATCTTTACATAAAAGTCAAATGCATATATTCAAATTTTTCCCTAGAGACTTCTACTGAGTTTTAGGTAGCCTTATATTTGCAGTCCTGAATCCTTCTAACGTTTTTTCTGTGCAAACCAGAGAAATGTGTTACTTATAAAAGTTTGATCAAAAGGCCATGCATGCTCTAACATGTTTTAGCAAAGACATTCTTTTTTTTTAATGTTTTTTAAATTGATTTTTTTTTTAGAGAGAGAGGAAGGGAAAGGGATAGAGAAATAGAAACATCCATGAGAGAGAAACATCGATTGGCTGCCTCCTGCACATCCCCTATTGGGGATCAAGTCTACAACCCAGGCATGTGCCCTACTGGGAATTGAACCAGCGATCTCATAGTGCATGGGTTGGTGCTTAACCACTGTGCCACACCGGCTGGGCAACAAAGACATTCTTGAGTTTGGATAATTGGCATGGTTATCCCATCCCTCCCTACCAACCTGTGCCTCCTCTCTTCTTGGAAATATGAGCACCCATCTCCTTACCACCCAGGTACAAAACCTCCTCCCACCTTGTCTCATATCTATTCTGTCAAGTCCTAGCAGGCTTCCCTCTCCGTGTCCTTCCCCCACACATCCCTAACTGCCATTACCTCTTACTACCTCCTGCCTGAAGTAATGGAATCACCTCCCAACTCATTTCCTTGCTTCCAATCTCTCCGCTCTGACAATACATCCTATTCACTGCTAAATTAAATATTCTAAAATTCTGCTTTTGTACTTTCTCTAAAGTACAAAACCCTCAGCCTAGAGTATAAGCAGAGTCTGGAAGCTGAACAATCAATCAGTCACACTAAACCTAGACGTAATCTTTACCGCCACAAGCAAATGACATGGACCTCTGAAGCCCAGCCCATGAGAGAGTTAACATTAAGTTCACTGGTATCTATGCCCACTCAAAATGAACAAGTAGGTCACAGAGCTAACAGAAACTCAAATTAAAAGGAAGGCAAAACAAACAAACACTTCAGACATTATTTTTATTTACTTAAAAGTGCATAAGCAATTATTAGAATTGATTCTGGAAACAAACAATGATGGGAAAGTGTTTCTTAAAAATAGGAGAGAACTTACTTACCTGGTAAAGGCAGGCTGCTGTTCCAAGAAAAAATGCAATGATGTAATTAAAATCCTCACCATCACTCTGCAAAAACAAAATAAAAAATTACATTTTTTTCTGGTGGAAGCACATTTTCAAAAACCAATCTACCAGGATAGCATATGAAAACGTTGATGCACAAATGGCCAAAATTTTCACAAAGTGGTATATAAAAACTCTCAAGAGTCCTAAAAGGGAAACATAAAATCTATCATAAGATCCAAGGAGTGTGAGGTGAGGAAAACCACCAGTGTTCCTCCAGGCTCCTGTCAATTTCATTTTACCTAAGAGAAGATGAAAACCAATGGGAAAAGGTTTCCGTATAAAAGGCTCTCTTCTCTCTACTGAAGAAACCATATGAAAGTGTACAACACCCCAGTTGCCTATAAAGTTAGTCTTCCTCACTAGGGTCATTGCTTAACTTAAATAATACTGACACATTTTACTATCTAGTAAGCACATCACTGAATTGTCCAATACAGTAATTTGACAAGATTAAAAAAGAAGAAAAAAAGACATAAAAAGCTACTGCCCACTAGAGTGTGCTAAATCCCAATGAGAAAAATCAGTCATGCATGCTGCACTAGAAAAACAGCCACCCAGAGGAAAGCCAGATACATCATGCATAGAATATTTCTTTTAAAAGAAAACTTAAGAAACATATAACAGCCCAGTGTTTTTCTATTGCTTTTTTGTTTCTCTTAAATATCTATATTTACTACTTGTTTCAATGTTTTTATGAAGTAGAAAACAAAGCCTAGACAGGAGCATAAATGTGCCCCTTATTTTAGAAAAAAATTTAATACAACGGAAATTTCCACAAGACATGAGTGTCCCCCATGACTATGTCCTCAGGAAATAATATGAAGAGAAAATTCCTTTTCCACTTGCTATTGGACAACAGAACTTACTCTAAGGCAGAGGGAGAAGGGCTTATCCTAGTGCGAAGATCTTGAAATAGGAACCATTGATCTGTCTGGGATGCTTAGGGACAGTTCTAACCCAGAGGAAGGGAGTCAACATGAACCTTCCCACTTTAATAATTCTAAGACTTTAAACACAGGGTGGGGGAAAAGTAGTTTTATAGTTGTGAGTATGTGAAACAGTTTATTCTTGTATTATTATTTATTAATTCTTGTATTACTTTCCATATTAACAACTGTAAACCTACTTTTGCCCCACCCTGTAAGTTCTGCTTGATTATTTTCTTAATCCTTTACTTTTTAAATGATCCTTTTTTCTGATTATAAAAATGTATGTTCATTGTAGAGAATTTGGAAAATAAGATTGTTACAAAGAAGAAATTCATATAGTCCACAGTATCACAACTCTGGGAGAATTACTGCTAACTATTTTATGTATTTCCTTCCAAGATTTTCTGCACAAAAATATATGTACACTTTGAAAAACTGGAATCATACTTTTATATACTATTTTTTACTACTTCACGTTATATCATAAACATAAAACACTTTCTCAAGATATTCCTCAACCACATGACTTTCAATGGTTATATAACTTTTCATTATAGAGATATACCATGATTTAATTATTGTCCTAGAGTTGGTTATTAATTTTCCCCCTACATTTATATCACTTTATAACTCTCTTAATTGCCTTTGGAACCCTTAAAAGCATGTTTCTGGAGTCAGTCAGATCTGGGTTTAAATCTTTATTTAGTAGCTGTATGATCTTGGACTATTTAACTTCAATTTCCTTTTTTGAAAAATAAAAGTTGTAGAGATTAAATGAAATAACATTTGCAAATACATAGAATAACTGGCACACAGAAAGCACTAAAAACATTTCACTAACCTCATTTCTCCCTGGATCATTCATTGGATAATTAGCTTACCTTTCAGTATTCTTTAAGTCTCTAGTGTACTGGCCTTATCCTTTCAATGAGACCCTAACCTTTCTTCAAGGCAGAAAATAAATCTTACTACTTGCATGAAACTGTGCACATAGTAGGAATTCAACAAATGCATGCTAAATTGAGTTGAGCTTTGACAAATATTTCTACTTGGTAAAGAGAAGATTGTAATATAAACAAATTCTTCCGTTCAATAAATATTCATTAAGCACTCATGAGCCAGTACTGTGTTACTAGACCTAGGAGTGAAAACAATTAAGTCCATACCAACTCAAGAAACTCACTCTCTAACCAAGAAAGCAGATACATAAACCAACAATTCCCACCCTAAGTGATAAGTGAGGGTACAGATATGTGTACAGGGTACTAAGGAAGCCTACTGGAGACCCACTAATTCTGTCTGGAGAAAAAAGGGGTGAGGGAAGGTTTTCCAGAGGAAGTAGAGCTTAACCTAGGTCCTGAAGGATGAACTGGTGGACAAGGTAGACAACGTAGGGAGAATTCCAGGCAAGGGAGTAGCACGTGCAGCCTCAAAGAGGGAAGAGGCTAGGATAACTCCAAGGTTTGTTGTTTAGGCAACATTTGAATGATACCATTCACTAAGTTGGGAATATAGAAGGAGAAAACAGATTTCAGATTTGAAAAAAATTGAGTTCATTTTGGACATGCTATTTTGGAGTTAGGTGGGACATCCAAATAATTACATTTAGAAGATATTTAAGTCTGCTTCAGGAAGGAATTTGACCTAGAGATCCAGTTCAGTAGTCAGCAATTTAAACAGCAGTGAATGAAAAAAAAAGCCTATTGCAGCCGAGTGCAAGGCTTAACTCTCGCCTGGCTTCTAGACTGGAGAAGGAAGAAAACACTATCAATATAAAGGATATTTGGAGTCAACTGTGGAAATTTGAATAGAGATTTTATATTAGATAATACCTACTGCATTGACCTTAAATGTCCTGGGTGCAATAAAGGTAATGTTATTATGTATGAGAATGTGATACACTTTAAAACAAACATCCTACCTAATAATAGAAAAATATGTAAATTGACCGTACCTTTGCTATGCCCACAGCCAATCAGAGTGAGTATGCAAATTAACCTACCAAAGATGGCAGTTAATTTGCATATGAAGGCAGGGCAGGCAGCACCATGGCCTGCTTCCGGGGGTACGGGTCCATCGGGGGCAGAGGAGGCCCTGCGGACAGCGCCAGTCACCGCCCACAAGGTACCAGTCCATTGGCTGGGGAGGCGGTGGGGTGGGCCTAGCTGCTCCCGGGGGTCCCTGGGTGCATCGCAGCTCCGGGGAGCGAGGCCGGACCACCTAGCCGCTCCCAGGGTCCCTTGGGAACATTGCAGGCATGGGGTTGCTGAGACCCAGACCTGGCCTCTGGCCACAGATTCATAGCTTCCCGGAAACCTTGGGCAGGGATCTGCCTCATCTGCAGAGAGACAGAGGTTCTGCAGTGCCCCCAAGACGCGGGTGGGCCCAGCCAGGGATCAAGGGGCATGGAAGGACTCCCGGGAAGAGGGGCAAGGACCCTCACCCCTGAGGCGGGAGTTGAGGGGTGGTGCCACCTCAGTGGAGGGGTGCTGCACTGCAGGGTACTGGACTGACTGATGTGAATCAGAGAAGCTCCCAGTGCTAATGGGCCTTGCTCAGGTGGCCTTCACACTTCAGTGGCAGTGACTCCTGCTCCTGCCTTGACCCAAAAGCAAGCCCACGGTGCCCTGCCCCATGGCAGAGCATGCCTAGGCAGTGAGTGCGAAGCCTTCCACCTGCTCCGGAGAAGCGGGGGCAGTAAAGAATGGGGGGCAGGGGACGGGGAGAGGAAAGAATGTGGAGCATCCGCAATGAAGAGGTGCTCGAGAAAGAGGCTCGGAAGCCTGACTGGAAGGTTTGTTCTGTTTGCTGGGCAGCTGCCCCTTAAGAAGCGCAAAGAGCATGGCTCTGAGGGCTTCCTGTGTGCTGAGTCAAGTTCCACAGCCAACTGGAATTGGCCTCAGTTTCCTGGTCTGTAAAATGGATGAAGCGTGTCCCAGTGCCTTCACTGAGCTTTGATGGCCAATTGAGATACTATATAAAGAAAATGAGGGAAGAATTGAGAAAGAAAAGGAAGGACGAGCAACACAAAAGAAAGAAAGAAACCTGTAAACCCATTGTCACTTAAATAGGGAATATAGTCAATAGTGTTGTAATGATGGTATGATGCCAGGTGGGTACTAGAAATATCGGGGAACACTTTGTAAAGTATATGATTGTCTAACCACTATTTTGTAACTAATATAAAACCTGAAACCAATACAAAATAATATTGAATGTAAAGAAATGAAAATTGGAGTGAAATTTTTATAAATTTCGAAGTTTAAATAAAAGCTGTAAAGGAAGGAATGGGAGAATAAAAATAGTGTTTTTCTTTTTAAAGATTTGTCTTTATATGGTGCTTTTATACTTTTCTAAGTCATTATCTCATTTTAATTTCCGGGCAACTTAAAGACAAGATAATTATTCCCTCCACTATTCAAAGAAAGGTAATCTTGGTGTCTGGTCCTAATGATTCAATCGTCAAGCCCTTATTGTAAAGCAGGGTTAGTAAAATTTTCTGTGCAGGGTCATATCTATACTAATAAAAGCCTTGGGGGTGATCAGGCCAGCAGGGGAGGGTATTTGGGGGCAATCAGGCCCGCAGAGGAGCAGTTAGGTGTCAATCAGGCTAGCAAGGGAGCAGTTAGGGGGCAATCAGGCAGGCAGGTGAGCGGTTAGGAGCCAGCGGTCCCGGATTGTGAGAGGGATGTCCAACTGCAGGTTTAGGTCCGATTCCACAGGGATCGGGCCTAAACCTGCAGTTGGACATCCCCTGAGGGGTCCCATATTGGAGAGGGTGCAGGCTGGGCTGAGGGAAACCCTCCCCAGTGCACGAATTTTGTGCACCGGGCCTCTAGTATTGAATAATTTTGGAATAATACCTAAAATTTTACTTGCAAATGACTGGCCAAAAAAAAAAAAGGAAAGAGATAATGGAAGGAGGTAGGTATTCAGGTGAATGTTAATTGCATTGTTTTTTAAACCTTCTGTAAGTTTGAATTTTTCAAATATAATGTATGGTGGTAGGTGGGGAAAAGGAATACAAATGAAAAAATGCTATGTACCTATTAAAATGCATGTAATAACTCTCTATATTCTGATAGAAAATGATCTCCTACATATTATTAGGTGGAAAATATGCAAATCAATATGGAAAGGATACCAGCTGTTGATACTAGGGAAGAGAAATGGGAAGAGAATTACTTATTGTAAAAATTACAGGGTTTGAAATTATAGGCTTTGAAACTTACCGCGTGTACATTTTACTGTGCTTATGCATGTGTGGGTATGTGTGTATGTACATGTATTAACTTTTTTTGAAGGTCATTATGAAAATATCCAAGGAGAAGTTGTAGAGTTAGAAGAACATAAAGCTGAGAACAGAATACTGAAGAAGCCACTAATTTGAAGAAGGGGTGGAAGAAGTTTGCCAAATAAACTGAAGGCTAAGAGAAAGAAAAAAATACAATAGGAAAAAGTATTTCAAGGAAATAAAGGGATGAGAGAATGTCAAGAAAATAGTTATTTTATTAACTTCTAAGTTTTCTAAAATAAACATTATTTTTGAAGTTAAACAAGTAATTTTTTAAAGGAAGAACTGAACAGTGTGTGAATGAGGCAGAGAGGGCACATAGGATAAAGCCTCAAGAGTGGTAATCAGTCAAGCAGGTGTGGCTCAGTGGTTGAGTGTCGACCCAGGGACCAAGAGGTCACTGGTTCAATTCTGGTCAGAGCATATGCCCAGGTTGCAGACTCGATCCCCAGTAGGGGCTATGCAGGAGGCAGCCCATCAGTGATGTTTCACTCTCCGCAATGTTTCTATCTCTCTATCCCTCTCTTTTCCTCTCTCTCTCTCAAAATCAATAAAGGGTGGCGGGGGGGGGGGGGAGAAGAGTGGCAATCAGTAGGATACTTGTGAGCCTAATGGTGGGTGTTTGAAAGAACTATGAGGGTAGAAAAGAGATCTTGGGAGACTAAGAGAATAGAGGTAAGGGAGTAGGGACAAGAAACATGGTTTACTTCTTCAAAAAATTAGAAGGGAACATACATCAAGAGGTTTTGTTTGTTTCTTTGTCTTTTAAAGATTGTTCTCTCAGCATGTTTACAGGCTGAGAGAAAAGAGCCAGTTGAGAGGGAGCAGATAAAATGTAGGTAAGGGAATAATAGCCAAAGACTGGGGGAAGGTAGGGCAGAGGTTTAGAGAGGGGATAGAAGTGGGGGATGGGACAAAGGAATGACAGCTGGGGTAATGTGGGGCAGAAAAGGAGGGGGCAAAGGTAAGGAATTCAAATAAAAACTTTAAAAAGTCACATTCACCTTTGGGGGATGCTAGGGTACAAAAACACTGCTTTGAAAACTAATAAAGGGGAAAAATATTTTAAGGTGAAAATAAAGAGGTAAGGAGATGCTTCATATAGTAGCCACACAGGGTATTAGGATATACTATTAAAATGTTTGTAATAATTAGAAAATATTCACTTTTTAATCTAAGTGAAAAGATACAAAATTATAAAATAGATGATTCATATACATGTATATGTGTGTTAAGTATATGTTTGTGTGTATATGTGTATATATGTACTATACAGAGAAAATTGGGGGATGGTTTTATTTTCTTATTTATACATTTCCCCCCAATTTGATAACAATAAACATAGAAACAGGAAAAACATTTTTATTTCTTTTGAAAGCAAGCAAGCACTGCATCTTAGCATAGATATTACACCACTAAATAAATAAGAAACTCCCATTGACCTTTAACAAATCTATGGAGAAAACAGAACTCAAGGAATAAAAGCAAGTTGATTACTTCTGCTTGGTAGTAACCATTAGAAACAATATTAGAATCAGAGAGTCTTAGAACGTTTGCTCTGAAGTGATCGTTGAGCCTACGTAGTCTAAAACCTTCATCTTGCAGAACAGGAAGGTCCAAGAAGGTAAAGTAAAACCCATCCAAAGTCCCATGGCAGATGGGACCCAGGATCCTGACTTCTACACCAGCATTTCTACTGCTGTATCAGAATACTCTTTTTTTCCCCCAATGCACCACATGCAAATTACTTCTAGGTTGGCATTAGCCTAATTAATATCTTTTTTTCAAGGTTGACCCTTAAAGGAGCACAGGTAATATAAATCCAATGTGATAAAAGCTTATTATGCATGAATGAAGTGCCAATTCACAAAAAAACTTATTAACATCTCTAAACTCAGAACAAAGTTAGCAAATGAGTGAAAATAATCTAATTTACACATTACTGTGAATACCAAATCAAATTTACCAACTTAAAAGAAAAATGTGCTCATCCTAAACTTCCCCAGTCTGGACTTAGATACCAAAGAAAAAACTTCAGTGCTATGTACTTTAATAAATCCCTAGTTGTCACCCTAAGAGGTTGATTTTAATCTAGAAGAAACAAACCTGTGCTGAATTTTCAAACAACATTAACAATATACACGAATGATAATTCATGTGGGTTCTCAAATTTGAATGTGTCTCAGGCACCAAGTTACATACTAGAAGATAAATGTGGCAATTATTTTTAGCACATTCAAAAGAGTATTTAGAATTCATGGCCTTAAAGAAGTAAACTTTAAATTAACAGTGATATATTGCTCACGCTCAGAAAATACATTATATATTGTCAGCTAGATGTAAAAATATGATCCCCAACAAAATCCTTTGCCTGTTTTAGGAACCTCAACTGCTGATGAGTATATGTGGAATATATTAGGTGGGTTATGGCAGGACAAAGATCTAGAAACAATGCTAAGGGAACAACACAACCTGGCATCCCTAGTTTACTGGTAGCTAAAAATCCCATATGGCAAATTTACAGTCCCCTGGATCAAGAGAAAGAAATATTGTTGGAGCAAATTTA
Organism: Cnephaeus nilssonii; assembly: GCF_951640355.1. Classification (NCBI taxonomy): domain Eukaryota; kingdom Metazoa; phylum Chordata; class Mammalia; order Chiroptera; family Vespertilionidae; genus Cnephaeus; species Cnephaeus nilssonii. The sequence goes on from NC_137074.1 coordinate 56,213,587, forward strand.
GTCTAGGAAAACAGTGAAAAAGAAAGAATTCTGTATCAAACATCAAAAAGACACACCTTCAAAGGTACAAGCATCCAGAGAGTCCCCAAATTATAAATGATCTACTAATAAAAAAAGGCCACTCTTACCTTGTCCCTAACTATAATTTACCCCATGCTTATTTCACACACCACCACCATAACTTTAAGAAACTGTTTGAAACAAAAAACCTTGAAACTTCTAGGGAAACTGTATATTCTAAGACAGAGTCAGGAAACTACAAAAATGGAAAAAATGCTTAGGATCTCCTTATCCCTCACAAAAATGTTTACCTTTACTCTGCCTAAAACTTTCATTACTTGAAAATCTACCCATTAAGTTTGCTTAACAAAAGTTGTCTTTTTTCCTGCTTATATAACAAGTGCTAATAAATATTTATGTTTATTATTTAAAATCTGAATAATATATTCACATGGTTAAAAAATAAAAATAACATATAAGAAGGTATATATTGTGAAGATTCTCATTTACACTCTGCTTCCCATTTGTCCAGTTCCCATCACATTTATTAGTTTCTTATCTTTCCAGAGTTTCTTTATGTAAATTAATGTACATTAAATACATTGTTATTTTCTTAGGCCACATTTGGTGGTAGTAGTTGGGGACTGATAGGTGCAAGGTCAGAGAACCTAGTCTGTCTCTCACTGGCTTTCTCAAAATGATTACTGTTCTCAGAGGACACAAAATTGTACATCTGACCTTGAAACATGAATCAGATTCCTGAACCTGTGCTCCACTCTGACTGGGGCTCTGAGGTCCCACCTGGCCTGTGTGAATGGGAAGCTCAGCCCCTGCATGAAAAGAGAAAGCCTGATCCACTGTTTTCCAGGAGCTGGCTCAGTGCAATAGACTGTATGTATATACTTCACTTGCTAAGCAGAGCCACATCAAAGGAAACATCAACGCCTGGAGAATGCTCCCCCTTTTCCAGTCTTTGTTTTAATGGTGGTATGTGTGTGTGTGTGGAGGGGCGGGGGGTAAATTAATAGACTTTTGTCTTTAGAGCAGTTTTAGAAACTTAAGCAATAGAGTGCTGATATATCTGCTCTTTCCCCTGCTCAGTTTTCTCTGTTATCAACATCTTGCATTAATGTGGTGTGGTTGCTACAACTGATGAGCCAAGAGTGACATTATTATTAACTAAAGTCCATAGTTTATGTTAGGGTCCACTCTATGTGTAGTACATTCTATGGGTTTTGAGAAATGTGTAACGACTTAACCACCACTAAGTAACGTACAGAATAGTTTTACTGCCCTAAAAATCCCATGCTCCAATTATTCAACCTTTCTCCCTCCTTCCAAAGCCCTGGCAACCACTAATCTTTTTACTTACTGTCTCTAGAGGTTTGCCTCTTCCAAAATGTCATATAGTTAGAACATATCCAATATAATAAAAGCCCAGCGACCGAAATGGCAGAACGACAAGAGACCATAATGACTGCGGCCCCTTGCTCAGGCTGGCCCCACCCCCCGGGGGGACCCTCCGCCCCGATCGGGGGCATGGCCAGCCTGCAAACCGCCAGCGGCCCCTCGCCCTAGCCGGCCCCGCCCCCCAGTGGGAACCCCCATCCCAATTCGGGGTGTGGCCAGCCTCCAAACTGCCTGTGGCCCCTCACCCTGGCTGGCCCATCCCCCAGTGGGGACCCCCACCCCGATAGAGGGCATGGCTGGCCTGCAAACCCTCCGTGGCCCCACACCCTGGCCGGCCCAGCCCCCCAAGCAAGAACCCCCCCCACCCTGGTCGGGGATGGAGCTGGCCTGCAAACTGCCCATGACCCCTTGCCCTGGCCATCCCCGCCCCCCAGCAGGGACCCCCACCTTGATCCAGGGCCCCCATCAGGGCAGGCCAGCCGGCCCCCACTTATGCGCTAGGCCTCTATCCTATATAATAAAAGGGTAATATGCAAATTAACCTTAATGGCAGAACGACCAGAATGACCACTGGACCAGTCACTATGAGGCGCACTGACCACCTCTTGGTCCCTTTCCCCAGCCGGCAGGCTCTGATCACCTGATAGTGAACAGGGAACCAGGGGTGGGTGGTGGCAGATGCGGGCGGTGGGGAGTGCCGGTCGCCCCACACACAGAGGGTGAACTACAGCAGGGGTGGGGCTGGGGAGTGAGCGGGAACAGCCAATCTCTCGGTCCCTTCCCCCCCGACCGTCAGACACCGATCACCCAATGGCGAACGGGGAACTGGGGGTGGTTGTAGGTGGGGGGTGGGGCCGGCTGTGGGCAGCAGGGGAAGATGGCCCTGATCACAGGCCAAGCCTAGGGACCGTACCTGCACATGAATTTCATGCACCGGGCCTCTAGTAGTATAGTTTTTCAGACTGGCTTCTTTCATTAAGCAATATACTAGTAAATTTAAAGTTTAGCCATGTCTTTTTTGTGACTTGATAGCTCATTTCTTTTCATTACTGAATAATAGTCCATTGTACAGATTGTCAGTTTATCCATTCACCTTGTGAAGGATTTCTTAGTTGCTTCTAGATTTTAGAAATTATGAATAAAGCTGAGATAAACATTCATGTGCAGGTTTTTGTGTGAACGTTAAGTTTTCTACTCATTTGGCCAAATATACTGAGGAGCAATTGACTGTTGGATCATATGGTAAGGCTATGTTTAAGCCAAACTGTCTTTCAAAGTGACTGTACCTTTTGCATTCCCATCTGCAAAGAAGAGTTCCTGTTGTTCTATATCCTCATCAGCACTTGGTATCGTCAAGTGTCTTTTTTTGGATTTTGCTATTCTAATAGATGTTTAGTGATATCTTAATGTTTTAAATTGCAATTCCTAATGACATATGATGTGAGCATCTTTCCATATACTTTGGTGAGATGTCTGTTTAGTTCTTGTGCCCATTTTTTAATTGGTTTGCTTTCTTGAGTTTTAAGAGCTCTTTGTATGTTTTGGTAACAAGACCTTTGTCAAATGTGTTCTGCAAATATTTTCTCCTAGTCTGTGGCTTATCTCTTCATTCTCTTAATGTCCTTCATAGAGCAGAAGTTTTTCCATTAGGTCTAACTTACCAATTTTTCTTTCATAAGATTATGCTTTTGGTGTTGTATCTAAAAATTCATCACCAAACTCAAGGTTACCTAGGGTTTCTTTTTTGTTGTTGTTAATCCTCACCCAAGGATATTTTTCCACTGATTTTTAAGGAGAGTGGAAGAGAGAGGGAAAGAGAGAGAGAAACGATGTGAGAGAAACACATTGATTGGTTAACTCCTGCATGAGCCCTGACCGGGCCAGGCTGGGAAGGAGCCTTGGTATGTGCCCTTGACCAGAATCAAACCCGGGACTCTTTGGCCCGCAGGCCGATGATCTATCTACTGAGCGAAACTGGCTAGGGCAAGGTTGCCTAGGTTTTGTATTATATTTTACTAGAGGCCTGGTGCATGAAATTTGTGCAGGGGGGTGGGGGGGTCCCCTCAGCCTGGCCTGCACCCTCTCCAAACCAGGACCCCTTGAGGGATGTCCCACTGCTGGCGGGCCTAAACCAGCAGTCAGACATCCCTCTCACAATCCGGGACCGCTGGCTCCTAACCACTCACCTGCCTGCCTGCCTGATTGCCCCTAACCACTCTGCCTGCCTGCCTGATCACCCCTAACTGCCTCTGCCTGCCTGCCTGATGCCCCTAACTGCTCCCTTGCCGGCCTGATCACCCCTAACCACTCTCCCCTCCTGGCCTGATCGCCCCTAACCACCTCTACCTCTCCCCCCACCACTGTGGATTTGTCCGGAAGGACATCCGGAAGACATCCAGTCTATCTGGTCTAATTAGCATATTACCCTTTTATTAGTATAGATAACTTTTAAGTTCTGTGTTTTACATTTAGGTCTGTGATCCATTTTGCATTAAATACATAATTCTTAAAATTAAAAATGTTTGGCCCAGCTGGCATGGCTTAGTAGTTGAGTGTCAACCTATGAACCAGGAGGTCATGGTTAGATTCCCAGTCAGGACATATGCCTGGATTGCAGGCTTGATCTCCAATGGGGGGGGGGGGGGGGGCGCGGGTGTGCAGGAGGCACACCATCAGTGATTCTGTCTCATCATTGATGTTTCTCTCTCTCTCTCCCTCTCTGAGAAATCAATGAAAATATATTTTTTAAAAATGTTTGCCCTCTATCAGCTACAGTCAACTACTGTTTAACTATTGGTAAGTGTGAACCATACTTTAAGAAATACTCATCAAATCCACCCCTTTTTCTTCATTTGATGAGCAATGAAACTGAGGACCAGAAAGTAAGGTGAGCTATTCAAGGTCATAGAGTTAATCAATAGCTGAGCTGGGGCCAATGCTCTCTCTCTTTATTCCACAAACAAAAATCAACTCTTCACACACTTACACTACTTTCCTTTCCACTACATCAAGTTAAAAAAAAGAGAGAGAGAGAGAGAGAGAGAGAGAGAGAGAGTATCTTATTTATTAGCTTTTTCAGTCAGCAGTCTTCAAACTGCCCTTGTTTCCTCTTGGCAGGTTGACTAAGTGTCTCCAAATTGAACTCCTACTGGAATACAGCTGACCTGGCTAGGGAACAAGGGCAGGGACATCAAGAGACAATATTCAGCAGTCCTGTGCCTAAATGGAAAAGGCTTTACCTGCAGGTTCAGGGTGTTTGGAAGTGAAACTGGGAAATCATGAGATGCTCTCCACCCCTCACCCGAGGGCAGCTCAGCCACCTGGAACCTGTGATGTCCTCTACTATTGGCTTCATACAACTGAGGACATTCAGAGGGTCCTCAGCGTGACTCTCTGAGTGCTCCCAAACTAATAACAATTTTTAAAACAGAATATAAAGTTTTTTGAGTGCGTTTTTATGGGTTTAATGCTGACCCTCCCTCACCTGGCAAAAGAGAACTAATTTACAATGCAGGAGTGTCAAAAAGTCTTCAGAGAAAGTGAATATTAATAAGGAAAAGGAAAGCTGTATGTTCTGAAATGTGCTAAACTTTAAGAAAAGTTTCAAAAAGTTTACAAAAAGAGTAAGAGAAAAAATAATATACTCTGATAGCCACATTCTCTGAAAGAAACTCTACTAGAAAACAAAATCATTGGCAATATCTGAAAAAATTAGTGGTTTCACAGGTAGGCACCAAGAAAAAAGGGATAAGAGCAGATAACTAAGTAGGAATGCACAGAGGATAGGCCAAAAACCTGCCCATGAATGCCCTCTTTCTTCTGCTCCTGTCTGTCTACACAGATCCTTCCATGTCCAGCTCACCCCTTCTCCACAAAGCCTCCTTCTCCTATCCCGACTCATACCGACCACTCCCCTCTTCTGCTCTCTGTGTACTAGGCACTTGGCAATTATTTGTGGTCTTCTTTGTCTTCCTAATTCAACTCTAGGCCCATGTCACACATATCTTAATGTCCCCAGAGTACCAATAAATAGTGCCTCCTGCAGAGTAGATAATAAATATGTGCTAATTGAGACAAAGCAGTCAACTAGAAATCAGTGGTTTGTTTTTTGAAATTAGTGTTTTAGAGAAAGGGGAGAATAAGGCAAGTATAAAGAATATAAAATCTGAGCATACGCTGTAAGTTGTACAAATACTCAAATCAACTTAAAGCAATTCTGTAACAAGCAGAATCAACAGACAGAGTACATGACATTGCAAAAATAGCACTGTACCTGCAGAAGACTTTCTATGGCATGAAAGCCTCGAATTAAATTCAGAGCTCCACATAAAAGACTAAGGATAAATGCCACAATCCCTGACAGAGTTGCTGGTTCCAATCGCTGGTGAGCTGAAAAAGAAAAGAAATGGTCAGAAATGAACATCAATATCTCATGTCAATACCTAAACTTATGTAAAATGAGATTCATTGCTCAATTTGCATTATCAAATATAGATTAATCTTCATTAAAGTATCTAATGCTATATCTTAGTAATTAACTATTTAAAAAAAAAATCTAACAACGTGACAGCTTCATTCCCCTGAACTCAAGTTAAATTAACTTATTTTCCTCTACTTTTAATGAAGACATCTCACATGCATTTGGGATATATATTGCTAAGGAGTGCTCACATCTGGCAGTAAATCAGGTAGGAAAAAACCTTACTGCCAAAATATGTCTACCATTCGCAAGCAGTTGCAAAGATTTGCAAAGGAGATTTTACTTAGAAATTCATGGCATAATTTATACTTTTCCTGAAAATTCTAGGAAACATTTTAAAGGACAAACCTAGCTTGCTTTTAAGCAAAGCTCTCCCTTATTTGGGTTCCAGGGCTATAAATACCAGAGGAATGCTCCGCTATATTGTTGATCCTTGAACAACACGAATTTGAACTGTGTGGATCCACTTACACATGAATTATTTTGCAATAAATAATACAGTACTTCAAATGTATTTTCTCTTCCTTCTGATTTGCTCAATAACATTTTTTTCTGTAACTTACTTTATTGTAAGAATACAGAAAACATACAAAATATGTGTTAATCGACTGTTTATGTTATCGGTAAGGTTTTCAGTCAACAGCAGACTATCAGTAGTTAAGTTCTGGCGGAGTCAAAAGTTATACACAGATTTTTGACTGCACAGGGGTTGACACCCCATGTTGTTCAGGGTCAACTGCAACCACCAATCTGAACTCCACAATAAAATGGAGTCTAACAGCTATGAAGTTCCTGGTCTCTGAAGACCACTTGAAGATACAAATGCTAGAACACCAGTTGAAGACGTGACTAGTTTATCTTTATAAACACATTTCCTTATCTGTCAGGGCTTCAGCAGTGTGAAACATTTTGTTGTACAATAGCTTCCCCATTCGTCATCATCTTGCGCTTAACAGAATTAACAAGAGTCTAAATGAAAATACAAAACTAAATACAAAATCATATAGACCTCAAACAGGAGACAGATGGAAAGAGAAGACAACAGAACTACATTTAGATCATTTTATTTAAATCACTGAAGTGTAAAAGCCCTAACAAAGAAGTTAATGAGGTGGAACATTGATATAAGGAAGGGCTTAAATCTTTGCAACTTATATTCAGCCATTTCAGTAGAAAAGCTTCCCTAAACAGTTCATAAAAACACAAACCCACATATCACAAGGAAGTATTTATTCCTCAAGTGCAGCAGAAAATGCTAATATGGGATAACATTTTCTTAAATTTTTTCTGTACCCAAGCTTGGTCTCTCAATCAATTTCCTTGAGATTTTGATATGAAAACAAAAAAATTAAATGCCTTTGTAAAGTACTGATACCAAGTTTTATCAGTAGAGAAAAAATTCTCACAATTTAAAAATCTATCCAACTGGCCTACCATCTACCAATTAGTCATGTTTTGCATCTCTCTCCCATCCTCCCCATGGCCCCCCTCAGTAATAAGGGAGAACTGGCCTCTAATAAAAAAAGGAAATCCTCAATATGGCTCTCAAGCATAAAGCCACCTGATAACTGACTAGATGATATAAATCACACTTCTGAAGTATAAAAAATAAGTTTACCTTATTAAAAAAAACCAAATAATATTCTGTATTATAATTTAAAAAAACACCTCAGCTTTTTATGGTCAAGTAAGACATGGCCATTATTGAATTGGAAAGTATTATCATTTTAATGTGTTAATCAATATTTATTTAAGAAACAAATAGCTATATAAATTAAGTATTTTTTAAGTTTCTAACACTTGCCTCTGGCCTTGGAGCACTCTATATAATGGTAGTATACTATTTATAAATTAATTTTTTCAAAGTGACCAGAAATATTTTTAAAGGCATGAAAGCAAATGACAAACCTCCTTTAGCAAGGACAAGGCATGCATTATGCTGAGAGACAGGCTGGAGCTGTGCCAAATCACTGTGGGAAAGAAATTCTCAAGCAGAGATTCCCTCCCACCCTAACCCGTTCCCAGAGGAGTGGGAATGGTTATCCAGAGAAAACTCCATCTGCATACAATATGAGGGTGACACTTCTTAGGGATAATTTCTCAGTTTTAACAAACTGAATGAGATATTTAATCACATTTTAATGTATTATATTTTTATGATTTTTTTTGGTTGTTTCAGTAAACAGTTTAGATGCATTATTATTCACAAATGTTTACTTCACAGTTCAATTTGGCACCATGATAGTCATCATGAGGAATAGAGTGGATTTAAAACAATAACAAATGAGAGACAACATGAAAAAAAATTGCTGAATGAAAAGCATTGTGACTCGGTCAGTTTTTGTTCTGGTTTGTTTTTGCTAATATTGTCTTCTGCTACGATGCCCTTTCTTTCATCAACCCTACTTCCCATATTGGCCCAATTTATAGATCATGTTCTGGGGGAATAAAACAAAATTTATCATGACAAAATTATTTTTTTCTCAAAATATAACAAGGATTAATAAAGTTTACAGAGTTCCTAAAGAAGTAAGGGCTGGTGTGGCTCAGCAGTTGAGCATTGACCCATGACCCACGGGGTCCCTGGTTGGATTCCCAGTCAGGACACATGCCAGGGCTGTGGGCTCAATCTCCAGTAGGAGGCATGCAGGACACAGCCAATTGATGATGTTTCTCTCTCATCGATGTTTCTATCTCTCTATCCCTCCCCCTTCCTCTATCTCTAAAAATCAATAAAAACTTTTTTTTAAAAAAGAGGTAATAGTCCCTTGGAACCAAAGGGCTATTGGTTATACTGAATTAACGTATTTATTCAGCACTTTTTGGCACAATTCTGCATAAGTTGCTGTGTGTTAGAAGGTCTGAGAATGAATCTACAATCTGCCCTCACAGCACTTCTCATGTTTTAAAGGGAAGTGGACAGATAAGCATATGAAAAATAATAAGAATTCTCAACTAAAAGGGTTATAGAATTATGAAGAGGAAAGATAATTAGGGGGAAGGTGGTGGTGACACAAAAGTGGTAGAGAACTAGTGAAGATCTCTGAAGATGGATAAAATTTAGACAGGTACAAATGAGAACTGCATTCCATGAGGAGAAAAGAACATGAACATAGAGATGGAAATGAGAGAAGCAAATAATAACAGCATCTGCTGCTGTTACTGCTGTTGGTAACAGTGGCTGCTCTCAGAGTGTCAGGCACCAAGCACTTTATACATACAATCTCATTTCATCCTTCCAAGAACTCAATAAACTAGGCATTATAATTATCCTGAACTAAGAGAACAAAGCAATCCTAAATATTTGTGCACCACTTAATAACAAACTTTAAAATACATTAAAAATTAGAGACCTAACAGGAGAAAGATGTGCATTCACAAATATAGTCAGAGATTTCAACACCCCTTTCTCAATAATTGATAGAAGTAAACAAAAAAATCGTCAAGGATATAAAAGACTTAAAGAATATCAACCAACTTGATCTAAATGACATTTATAGAGCACTCCACCCAACAATAGAATACATGTTCTTTTCAAATGAACACTGAAAATGACTAAGGATAGATCATGTTCTGGGGGGAATAAAACAAATCTCAATAAATGTAAAATAATTAAAATTATACATAAGTTAGTGTCTGGCCACAATGGAATTAAACCAGAAAACAATAACAGAAAGATATTTGGAAAACCTCTACATATTTAAAACTATTAAAATAAAATAAAGGTAGACATTTTTTAAAATAACACAATTCTAAATAACCCATGGATCACAAAAGATATCAAAAGTAAAATTTAAAATCATTTTGAACAAAATGAAAGTGAAAATACAATATACTAAAACTTATGAAATGTAGCTAAACCAATATTTTATTTTTTTTGTTAATCCTCACCCGAGGATATTTTCCCATTGATTTTTAGAGAGAGTGGAAGGGGGGGAGGGAGACAAAGAAAGAGAAAGATCGATGTGAGAGAGATACATCAATTATTTTCCTCCCAAATGGGCCCTGACTAGGGCCAGGATCGAGCCAGCAACCGAAGTACGTGCCCTTGACTGGAATCGAACCCAGGACCCTTCAGTTCTCAGGCCGATGTTCTACCCATTGAGCAAACTGGCTAGGGGCTAAAGCAGTATTGAAAGTACAGATAAATAGTACTCACTGTCTGGACTAGAAACGAAATTCTCAAATAAATGACCTCAAAAATCTATAAAAAGAAGAGCAAATTAAACCCTAAGTAAGCAGACCATAGGAAGAAATAAAGATCAGAATATAAATCAATGAAATAGAAAAAAAAAACACAATAAAAAGATCAGTGAAAGGAAAAGCTGGTTCTTTAAGAAAATCAATAAAAATTATAAATTCCAATAAGACTGATCAGAAGGAAAATGCAAAAGACAAAAATTATCAGTATAAAAAATGAGAATGGTAACATCACAATTATTATACAAATATTAAAGGGATAGGAGAATATTAACTTTATGCTAATGAATGGAAAAATTCCTTAGATTCCTTAAAAGAAACAAACTACTAAAACTCACTCATGAAGAAACAGATAACTTGAATAACCCTACTTCCATCAAAGAAACTGATTTGTAGTTAAAAACAACGCAAAAAAAAACCTTCCCACAAAGAAAACTAGAGGCTTAAAAGTCTTCACTGTACTAAACATTTAAAGAAGAAATAGGCCCTGGCCAGGTGGCTCAGTTGGTTTGGAGCATTGTCCTGTACACCAATTCCCAGTCAGGGCACATCCCTAGGTTGTGGGTTTGATCCACAGATGGGCGCGTGTGGGAGGCAACCAATTGATGTTTCTCTCTCTCATCAATGTTTCTTTTTCTCTCTCCCTATTCCTTTCTCTCAAAAAATCAATAAAAGCATATCGAGTAAAAAAATGAAGAAATAAAAATTCTACAGAAACATTCCCAAACATTGAAAAAGAGGTAATACGTCCCAATTTATTCTATGAGGCCAGTTTTATCCTGAGAGTAAAACTAGTCAAAAACATTAGAAAAAAGGAAAACTACAAATCAATTCCTTCATAAACACAGATACAAAATATCTTAACAAAATTTTAGTAGAAATTGGGTCTCACAATATATAAAAAGGATAATGCATCATGACCAAGTGGGTTTTATCACAGAAGTGCTAGGTTGGTTTAATATTTGAAAAGCAAAGTAATTCATCACATATAGCTTTTAAAAAGAAAAATCATATAATCATCTCAATAAGTGTAGACAAAGCATTTGGCAGAATATAACTTACATTCCTGATAAAAACTGCTCATCAATCTAGGAATATAAGGGCATTTTCTCAAAAAAGCATCTATATAAACCCTAAGTTAACATCATAGTTAACTGTGGAATACTGAATGCTTTCCCTGCTAAGATCAGAATCAGGAACAACACAAGGATATCTAATCTTGCCAATTCATTCTTTCAGGATATTTTTGTTAAGCACAGAATTCTACATTTGCAGTTATTTCTTTTATCCTTTAGAGGATATGATTAAGTTGTCCTCTGGCTTCCATGGTTTTAATGAGAGAGGAGAAAAGGAAGGAAAGAGAGAGGGGGAAAGAAAGATTAATTCTGATGGTTTGTGTTCCTGCAGTTTAATCTCTTCGCATGCCTGGTTATTTATGATTGTTTGCCAAAGATTCTATTTTCAAAATCTTGTTGTAACTATAATTTGAAGCTTATGAGACTACTTTTTCCAGGAGAACTATTTGCTTCTGCCAGGATCTTTGGAGAACAGCTCAATCCAATTTTAGAGACCAGTATGACTCAAAACTAAGGGCAGCCCCGACAAAAGCCTGTCTGCTGCATATTCCCGTCTACCCACATTCCTAAAGTATAGACATCCAGCTAAACCAAAGTTGGGAGCGGGGGGAGAGGTTGCTCATGAGATTCACCACCTTGGTGGGCTCTGTCTGCTCTAATCCCAGTCTCCTAGTCTTGAGGCTGTCAGCTGTTCGCTCCAGAATTGACAGGAAAAAGTTACTCCAAACATTGGGCTCATCTCCCAGGGCCTCTATCTTCCTCAATATCTTAGTTATCAGTAATTCTTAGTTATCAGTTATCTTGTATCTCCAAAGACTTTAGGAAGATTCTATTTTAGATTAACTTCTACAATATATATTAGACCTATACATTCTATAGAATATATATATTCCATTCAGCTTTTCTACATGTATTTAGTGGGATTGTTGGTCTGAATTAACTACTCCATCACTGCTCTAAGTAAAAGTCTTCAAAGTACTAGCAATAATCCCTTGTTTATTAGTGATTTTAAAGATTGAAAATTAATCCACATATAATTCATCCTTAAGTGTATAATTCAGAAATTTTCAGTATATTCACAGTTTTGAACCATCATAATGATCTAATTCCACATTTTCATAACCCCTCAAGGAAATCTCATAACCATTAGTATAGTCACTGCCTATTTCCCCTCCACCACTCCAGCTTCCTATCAATCACCAATCTATTTTCTACATCTTTGGATATGCCTATTCTGGACACTTTGTATAAATGAAATTTTAAATGTGTCCTTTTATATCTGGCTTCTTTCACATAGCACAAGGTTGTTGTTTTTTATTTATTGTTTAAGGTATTACAAATAGTAGTACATATGTCTCCTTTCCCCCCCCCCCCCCCATTGACCTCCCCTGGTCTCCTCCCCTCCCCCAGTGTCTTGTGTCTATTGGTTGTGCTTATATGCATGCATACAAATCCTTCGGTTGATCTCTTACCCCCCCAAACCTCCCCTACCTCCCCCATGTAGTTTGACAGTCTGTTTGATGCTTCTTTGCCTCTATCTATTTTTGTTCAACAGTTTATAATGTTCTTTATTATGCATAAATGAGATCATGTGGTATTTATCTTTCACTGATTGGCTTATTTCACTTAGCACAGTGCTCTCCAGTTCCATCCATGCTGTTGCAAATGATAAGAATTCCTTCTTTTTACAGCAGCGTAGTATTGTACCATGTATCAATACTTCATTCCTTTTTTATCTATACTAATAAAAGGCTAATATGCTAATTAGATCAGGAGACCTTCCAGACAAAGCCATGGTGGTGGGGCCGAGGCAGAGGTGGTTAGGGGCGATCAGGCCAGGAGGGGAGGGCAGTTGGGGGCGAGCAAGCCAGCGGGGGGGGGGGGGGCGAGCAGGCTGGCAGGCAGAGTGGTTAGGGGCAATCAAGCAGGCAGGCAGGTGAGCAGTTAGGAGCCAGCGGTCCCAGATTGCGAGAGGGATATCCGATTGCCGGTTTATCCTAAACCGGCAGTCAGACATCCCCCAAGGGGTCCCAGATTGCAGAGGGTGCAGGCCGGGCTGAGGGACACACACACCCCCATGCACGAATTTCATGCACCGGGCCACTAGTTGCTTAATAATATTCTATTGCACAGATATACTATTGTTTATTCGTTCATCAGTGGATGGACATTTGGACTGTTTCCACTTTCAGTTGCTATGAATAATGCTATGAACACTCATGTACACATTTTCATTTACACATAAATTTTTAATTCTCTGGATTATGTACTAGGGGAATTGCTGGATCATATGTAACTCTATGTTTACCTTTTTGAGGAACTTCCATACTATTTTCCAAAGCAGGTGAATTATTTTACACTACCACCAGCATTATATAAGGGTTCTCATTTCTCCACATCCTTACTAATGCTTGTTATTGTCTGTTTTATTTTTATTATAGTCATCCTAATGATTGTAAAGTAGTATCTCCTTATTGTTTTGCATTTCACTAATGACTAATAATGCTGAGTACCTTTTCATGTGCTAATTAGCCAGTTGCATATTTTCTTTGTACAAATGTCTTTTCAAACATTTTTCCCATTTTTTAAAATTGGATTGTCTTTTTATTGTTGAGTTGTACTATATTCTGGATACAAGTTCCTTAGAAGATACATGATTTGCCAATATTTTCTATGTCTGTGGATTGTCACAATTTTCAATTTCTTGATAGTATTTTTTGAAAAACAAGGGTTTTTAATTTTGATGAATTCCACTTTACCTATTTTTCCTTTTCTCACTGTGCTTTTGGTGTCAAATCTAAAAAATCATTGCCTAATACAAAGTTACACCTTTGTATTTCCTCTAAGATTTACATCTTTGTTTTCTTCTAAGAGTTTCATAGTTTCAGCTGTTAAATTTAGGTCTTTGATCCATTTTGAGTTAGTTTTTAGATACTTTGTGAAGTAGGAATCCAACTTCATTCTTATATATATAAGTATCCACTTGTCCCAGCATGATTTCTTGAAAGGTTAGTCATTCACTATTGTCATGGTACCCTTGTTAAAAAATGAATTTTCCATAATGCAAAGGTTTGTTTCTGTATTCTCCATTCTTTACTGTTGATCTACATGTCTATCCTTAAACCAGACCCTATAGTCAAAGAATCAGCTTTTGGTTTGACTTTTCTCCAATGTTTTTCTATTTCCCATTTCATTTTCCTCTATTTCTGCTCTAATCTTTATTATTTCCTTTATTCTTGCTTTAGGTTTAATTTGCTTTTCTTTCCCATGTCTGTTCCTGTGAATTCAAATGACCACCTGGAGTACTTTCTTTGCCCAATGTAGCTTTACTTCCATCCACCACCTTTGTGCTATTATTAACCTTTTGCACTCGGATGTCGAGTGTGACTCGACATGGTTAGCATTAGAATAAAGGAATCGAGAAAAAAGCAAGCAAGTGCAAAGGGTTTAAAAATATATTTCATTTCTACATATCATAGACCCAACAATTCATTATATACATTATCCTATCTAATAAAAGAGTAATATGCAAATTAACCATCACTCTGCCACACCCACAAACCATGCCCACCAGCCAATCAGGAGCAAGTATGCAAATTAACCCAACCAAGATGGCTGCAGTCATGGAGCGAGCAGGAGGCTTGGGTTTCCCTGGCAATGGAGGAAGCCAAGCTTTCCACAGCCCTGGCCTGCCTTGGCCTCTGCTCAAGGCTACAAAGTTTCAATTATAAAAGATAAATAAATCCCAACAAAAATGGCGGCAGCCATGGAGCTGGAGAGAGCAGGAGGCTTGAGTTGCCCCTGGTGATGGAGGAAGCCAAGCTTCTGAAGCCCTGGCCTTCCTTGGCCTCCACTCAAGGCTACAAAGTTTCAATTAGAGAAGATAAATAAATCCCAACAAAAATGGCTGCAGCCATGGAGCAGCAGGAGGCTTGGCTCCACTCAAGGCTACAAAGTTTCAATTATAGAAGATAAATAAATCCCAGATACCAGGGCCTCTGCTTGGGTCGCCGGGGGGCAT
The DNA here is from genome assembly GCF_951640355.1 of Cnephaeus nilssonii. Taxonomy (NCBI): domain Eukaryota; kingdom Metazoa; phylum Chordata; class Mammalia; order Chiroptera; family Vespertilionidae; genus Cnephaeus; species Cnephaeus nilssonii. The sequence continues at coordinate 56,228,774 of NC_137074.1, forward strand.
GGCCGGCCTGCAAACCACAGGCCCCTCACCCAGGCCACTACACTCCCCAAGGGAACCCCCACCCTGATCCAGGACACCCTTCAGGGCAAACCAGCTGACCCCCACCCATGCACCAGTCCTCTATCCTATCTAATGAAAGAGTAATATGCAAATTGACCATCACTCCAACACACAAGATGGCTGCCCCCATGTGGACACAAGATGGCTGCCACAAGATGGCCAGCAGGGGAGGGCAGTTGGGAGGGCCCAGGCCTGCAAGGGAGGGCAGTTGTGGGTGATCAGGCCAGCAGAGGAGGGCAGTTAGGGGCAAACAGGCTGGCAGGGGAGCAGTTAGGCATCAATCAGGCTGGCAGGGGAGTGGTTAGGGGGTGATCAGGCTGGCAGGCAGAAGCGGTTAGGGGCAATCAGGAAGGCAGGCAGGTGAGCAGTTGGGAGCCAGCAGTCCTGGATTGTGAGAGGGATCCCAGATTGGAGAGGGTGCAGACTGGGCTGAGGGACACACACCCGCGTGCACAAATTTCGTGCACCAGGCCTCTAGTCTTATACAATTGCTTTTAAAAAGAAAAATGTACATTTACTATCTTTTATAATTACCTTTGCCATTGCTCTTTGATTGTGTGTATGTGTGTGTGTGTGTGTATGTGTGTGAATTCTAATTACTGTCTGGGTCACTTGCTTTCAACCTGAAGTACTTCCTTTTAGTATTTCTTGTAGGCGAGTCTGCCAGCAACAAATTCTCTCATCTTCTATTTATCTGCAAATGTCTTTATTTCACCTTCAGTTTTGAAACAAAAGGATTCTTGGTTGACAGGTTTTTCCCCCCTCTTTGAGTATTTTGAACATGTTCTCCCACTATCTTTAGGTCTCCACTATTTCTGTTGAGAAGTCACTTGTTAATCTTTTGAGGTTCTCTTGTAAGTGGTGAGTTGTTTTTCTCTTGCTGCTTTCAAGGTTTTCTCATTTTTGTCTTTCAACATTTTCAACTGTTTATAGGTGTCTTGCATATATCCTATTTGGAGTTAAATGAGCTTCCTAGAAAAGTACTTTTTTTTTTTTTAGTAAATTAGGGAACTTTTCAGCCATTATTTTTCAAATACTTCTGCTTCTTTCTCTTCTCTTCTTCTGGTTCTCCCATCATGCATACGTTGGTATGCTTAATAATATCCCATATTTTTCTTAGGTTCTGTTCTTCATTCTTTTTTCTCCTGTTCTTTGGATTACATAACCTCTATTGATCTATCTTCAAGTTTACTAACTCTTTCTTTGCCATTTCAAATCTTCTATTGAACCCTACTAGTCAATTTTTCATTTTAGTTGTATTTTTCAATTCCAAAATTTCCATTTAGTTCTTTTTCCTTTATAATTTCTATCTGTTTATATTATCTACTGGATGCAATGTCATATCTTCCTGTTTGTTTTTTTAGGATATGATTTTATTGATTTCGGAGAGGAAGAGAAAGTGAGAGAAACGCTGATGTGAGAGAAAATCATCTATCAGTTGCTCCTCATACGCATGCCAACTGAGGATGGAAGCGGCAACCTACGCATGTGCCCCAACTAGGAATCAAACCTGCAATCTTTCGGTATATGGGACGCTCCAACCAACTGAGCCACACCAAACAGGGCACTTCCTTACTTTTTAAATCACGGTTTCATTTAGTTCTTTGAAAATAATTATAATGACTAATTTGACATCTTTGTTAAATCTGACATCTGGTCACTGTCATAGACAGCTTCTATTGCCTGCTTCCCTCCTGTCTACCCCCTACCCCACAGTGTATGTATTATACTTTCCCTCTGCATATCTTGTAACTTTCTGTTGGACATTTTAGATAACATACTGTAACAACTCTGGGTCTTCATCCACCTCCTCTCCCCTAGGGCTTGTTATTGTTATTTGTGTGTTTACTTGTTTCTCGACTGGCTAGATTATTTTAATGAAATCTGTTTCCCCTTTTCTCCCATAATTTGTATTCAACCAAATATGAAGTATTGTGTTTAGTCCTGAATGCCATATTTGAAGAATACTAACAAATAAAAGCTTCCAGGATAGGGAGGGTTTCAAAATTTCATAGATAAAAAGGCAAAGGGAATTGAGGATATTTTAAATGAAGTTGACCAGATTAACAGGATAGAAAGGACACAGAGTTACTGACTTCAAATTCTGAAGTGCTGAAGAGAGGGAGGTAGAGGTCACAGAACTTTGACAAGTAGATAAACATTATAGCAAACACACTTTAGCTCAAATATAAGGAAGAATTTTTTTAAACAAGCAATTCAACTATGGCATATGCTACCTTATAAAATAATGAGGCTTCTATTTTTAAGCAGAAGTTTTCAAACTGTCACAACTATAAGTCCTTGTTTGGGAGGGGAGGTGTGAGTAGATGGTCACATTTTCTGTGACTGTCAAAAACCCTGGCCTTGAGTATATCTAGCCATTTTGATATAAATCAGAGTACTTTTCATGCCTCTAAACATATACTAGTATTATAAATAAACTATTCACTTCCAGAAACATTTGCTTACAAAGAAACCTTCTTAAATGTTTCCCTACCAAACAGTTCCTTTGAGATTGCTATTTAAAAGTATTTTCCTGCTTAGTCATATATCTAGTAGATTACTACATAAAACACTAAGAAAGGATTACTTTGAACTTCTACATTCTCTCATGTACTTGCTTTAAAATACTAAAATAAAAGTAGTTCATTTTTGAGAGTTCCTCAGTTTTTAAAATAAAATAATTGAGATCCAGCACTCACCAGAAGAAATCTTACCAGCACCTTTATAGTCAATAGAAAATGCAGATGTGACTCCATTGGCTGACCCCAGTTCGCACATGGAAATTTGATAAGGGGGTCTCAGCTTGATTTCTGTCTGCATGTCAGACAGATTTATCTTTGTTGAAAGAGACCTGGGATTATTATATCGCTGCTTGGTCCTCTGAATGAAGTTATCTATGTAAAATAAAAAATAAATTTCCTTGCAGTCATTTGTTAATTAAATAATTTGAGAGTGTGAGGTTTATGGATAGTAAATTTTGCAGATAAACTGTTTTATTTGTTATCCAAACTGTTGAATTGTCATGAAGTGTTCTAATATTTATAATTGTTAATATATCATGGAGTTATCAGTTGCTCACTCTAGAAATGATACTCTAGGAATTAATAATTGTAAGTGAACTAATGATTTAACACTATCTGACTGAGAATATTTCTACTATTATATCCTCTTCAACGAATTACTTTGAACTTCTACAACAAAACAATAAAATAACAGCTTTAATTTTTAAACCAAAATCTTAATTTTTATAGGGATTCATATCTCATAAAATAGTAAGTCTGTATTTATCAGTTGTAATTCCATAAGAACATACAGTGTAAATTGCATATTCTTATAAACCTGTTTTCTTAATTATTGCTTATACCATTAGAATGCATATTTTAAAAAATAAATTTAATAAAATAAAAGACAATTCCTTAATATCTTCCAAGATATCTCCTAAATCAGCGGTCACAAACCGGTGTTCTGCAGACCACTGGTGGTCCTCGAGGTCCAAGAGGTTGGCGACTGCTGTCCTAAATAATATTCCAATTTTATTTTCACAATTTGCAACTTGGTTTCACTATTTTTTCCCTTGTACATCTGGAGTCAAAAAAACTAATGCCCACAGGCCAAATCTAGCCTCCTGACCATTTTTGTAAATAAAGTTTTATTAGAATATAACTGCATTCATCCATTTCTACATTGCCTATGGCTGCTTTCCAGCTATAATGGCAGGGCTGAGTAGTTGTGACAGAGACCATATAGTGCTTAAAGCCTAAAATAAGTACTATACGGTCATTTGCAGCAAATGTTTGCCAACCTCTGTTCTATATTAAGCAGACTATAAAAGATTATCACACAAACACAAAATTCTGAATCTCTGGCTTATAAATTTCTCATTCAGAAACTATCCTAGGGGATTAATTCTTTATGCCAATAATCAAAATCACCTCCACAGCTCAAACTCAATTTTTTCTAATATGCACCTAAATGAAGATGTTGTCATAATTTATAGACCATTTGTTAAATTATTTTATCAAAAGCAAGGTAGCAGAATTTTCTGAGTTTTCCCTCTCCCCTATTCTTCCCCCCAGTGAAGATAAAAAATTGCTTATAACTGGCTGGAGACAGGATAATGAAAAGGGAAAAAATCAAGCCCTTACCAAATTCAATGAAACAGTATGGCCTGACAGCAGTGTTGGTCTTCGACATGTTATAAGTAGTAATGAATTCCTTCTGAAGCTCATCCAGGAAAGAGAAGGCCAGAACATTTGGGTAATTTTCAGTGCACAACATCATGTAGCTCACTCCCAGAGAGCTAATAAAACTACAGTGTAAAAAACATAGGTTTAAAATTTTCAAAGTAAATTAAGGTAATTCGTTGCTTCACAAGACTGGTTATATTACACCATAAACTGCTACTATAAATGGCAATGAAGATATTAACATTATATATTCTAGCAAAAAAAATTAAAGAAACTAAAGTAATACTATTTTTAGTCATGGTTTAAAAATAGTAGACAAAAAAGGGGAATATACCTACAGAGGAACACACGGTATGGTATTAACACTTCAGTTATTTATCACTTGGGGTAGAAAGCAAGGGGAAAAAAGCTTTCCTGGGTGAAAAAAAAGTTCTCCAGTAGGACATGCATGCCATTGATCTCTAATCTACTGTTAAAATTGCTAAGTATAAGAAAAATATTATTTTTGAAATAGAACCTTCCACACTGAATACCAGTCTCTAAAATAAAGCACTTCAACCATTAAATATAAAAATGTTTGACATTATAAGAGTGAGTATGGCCTAGAATGGTTTGGCTCAGTGGATAGAGCATCAGCCTTCGGACTGAAGGGTCCCAGGTTTGATTCCGGTCAAGGGCATGTGCCTTGGTTGCGGGCACGTCCCCAGTGGGAGGGTGTGCAGGAAGCAACTGATCAATGTTTCTCTCATTGATGTTTCTAGCTCTCTATCCCTCTCCCTTCCTCTCAGTAAAAAATCAATAAAATGTATTTTTTTTTTTTTAAAAAAGTGAGTATGCCTTATGGATTTTAAAAATCTAAACCAAATACATCTTATAGGAAACATGGGACAGTAAGGAGATAAGAATCAGAAAGAGAACTCAGTAACAATGAGTGTCCACCATGAGTGGCATTCTACCATGAACTTATTTTCTTACTTATTCTTCTCTTATTATGTCAACTTTCAATTACCCTCCAATGATGAAGAGCTAAATAATGAAGAAGTTATCCCATGAATAAAGACCCACTTTAGGCACTAATTTTAACCTCATTAAATAAAAAAAAGCATTAATATGCAATATGCCAGTTGATAGCAACTTATAATAGTAAGCTAAAGGAGAAAAAGATGATTTTAAGTGGCCAAAGGTGATTATACCATCAGAGCCTTGGATAAAACACAGAGCAAGGAAAATTTGCCTTTGACATACTTCATTTCCTTTTCTGCAGTTTATCTATTTCCTGACTCACTCTTTCCCTCTAACCCTAACACCTTCACACCACAGAAAATGTAGATCCTCACTTTTTTAGATAATCACAGGTAATCCCTAATTTACTTATTGGTTAGTATTGCAGAAGTTTATAGCACCTATAAATCATTTTCCCATAGAAACTACATTGTAAGTTTCTAGACAAGTTCGTAAGAGCCTATTTGACATATATGGTGCTGAAAACTGAAGATTTCTCCATAATAAACAGTGTGGCTTTGTTGGTTGGAGCATCACCTCTTAAACCAAAAGGTTGTGGGTTCAATTCCAGGTCAGGGCATATACCTAGGTTGCAGGTGTGTTCCCAGGTTGGGGCGTGCATGAGAGGCAACTAATTGATGTTTCTCTCTCATATCAATGTTTTTTTTCTCTCTCTCTAAAAATCAATGAACATATCCTCGGGTAAGGGTTTAAAAAAATGCTAGTAATGAAACAAAACAGGAAAGTAGGAACCACAAGTTATTTTCTTCCCCCAGGTGGTTTGGTAGCTATTGGTGGGTTGCATTCTCCTGCCATGCCCCCTCATCAATCTTAGACTTCACACATACTCTGTTCCTCATTATTTCTCAACCAAAAAAAAAAAAAAAAAAAAAAAAAGGGATAGTTTTCACTGAATTCTTTTTCCTGGTTAATTTTTATCTCCATAAAAAGTGAAAATAATTAGGAGAATTAGGAATGCTGTCAAGAGAGAGCTTAAAGGTAAAGGGAGACAACTCTTCTACCACAGAATAATGTGAATGCTGAAGACAAAAGACTGTGGTTCAGATATACTATTTATTAGTTTTGTGAGTTTGAGCAAGTTTCTTTATATTTCTGCGGCTCAGTTTCAGTTTCCTCATCTATAAAACAGGTGTAGTAGTACTATTATGGCTATCTGCCCAGCATCCTTCTCGCCTTCCCTTTGGGAAATAATCTCAATCCTACTATCTATTCCCTATGACTGTGGCAAAGCTTTCCATCAAAGGGGTGGGCATGTGATCCAGGATCCAACTAAGAGTACCTCAACCCTCTGACCCCAATGTTACTCCAGAAATGGACCACAACACAGCAAGACCAATAAAGTCCCTTTCTTGAAACATGAAGGGGAGGAGTTGCTCAGCGGGAATGAAGTAAGCCTGGAGCTGCCTGTACAGTATTCTCTACTACATGGAGAATACCCATATGCACAAGGAAAGAGACTGGAAAAATGAGAGAACGATTCCTGATAACAACCTCTGAGCCCCTGGCTCCAGCCAACCAAGAAGCCCTTCACAATACCCTTGTTTTTGCTTAAGCCAGTATGAGTTGTGTTTCTGCCCTCAGCAATGGGGAAGAGCTCTATTCATTAGCTATTCAAAAAGCTGTTGTGATATGTAATGATAACATAAGTAGAGGGCCTGATAATTGGAGGTACTGTGATATTGCTGAAATTTTCTGATACTCCTGTAATCAGAAAATAACACCAAAGAGTGAAAGAAAAGCACTGCTAGGAACTAAAACCAAAAGGCAGGTAAGCCTAAAATATAAAATAGCCTTCCCAGCTGCAGGCAGCAGTCTGGGGACAGATATGGAGAAAGTGAATCTTCAGGAAAGGAGAGGATCTATGAAGCTGACAGCCATTATCAGACTTCAAATGAATTCACAGTGAAAAGAACTAAGACATTTTATTTCTTGCACTAATATTCACAAGTATGATTGGCCTCCCAAAGACATTTGTCTTCTCATAATATCAGTCTCAAGGTTTTAAGATCTCATATGATTCAACTTAGTTTTCATGTGGTTCATAATTATTGCTTTAGTCCTTGTTGTTTCCTAAGTAGTGACAAATGTTTACATATTAAATATTTGTGACAATTTAAGGAAAGTATTCTTTAACTTATTTAACAGATGAATACCTTAAAATTTTATACAGAGAGAACTGTAATATCACTACGTAATGTGAAATCACAAAACTGGATTATGCACACACATCCTGCCCAAATCAATGAGCCGAGTTGAAGAATTTGGGAGAGAAATGAAGACTTAATTTCATGGCACTCTGAACACGGCCAATACTCCCAAAACAAACATCCCTCACTGAGCAGCTAGCTACTAGGATGTGTGCAAGCATAGTGCCAGCACAAGCCATGCTCCACAGAATATGCTCCGCTAGCTGAACTTTGAAGTATTCAGTCACTACACTCTGATAAAGTCATCATTTTTCCAGGGACAGAAAATTAAAGGAAGTTTCTCAATTTTAAATATTACTCTCCTAATTTTTTCTCAAAAATATGATCTTCCTCTATCTATTCAACCAGAATCTAATGTGAAGTACCATCTCAATTAGCACATAATTATCTAGTTAGTTACTTTGTTTGGTTCTCTGTGGTACAAACAGTACCTCAATTTCTATACAAATTTGGAAACCACAATGCTAAGAGAAATAAAAAATAATGTTATAAGAAAAATCATAAAAAGCTCATTGTTATGGCTGTCCCTTTTTATGTACATCAGATTTAGTAATAAAAAACAACAACATTTTGATCCAATGGACACTGTGAATCTTGTAAATGATCCATTATCCCCTTTTGTTTTGGCTACAAGAAAGCTCAATAGCAGATAATTAATAAAAAATAAATTATTTATACCTCCAAAGGATGTGTTTGTATCTCTAAACAGAAATGTTATTTCAGTGTACTATTTTACTATCTTTATTTTATTTCTTTACATGATTTTCTTACCTGTACTCTTGATTTTTTTTAATTTTTATTTTTTGGTATATTAAATTCACAACAGTTAAACAGAATTAGAGGGATGTTTAAAATGTTACTACATTCTACTCTACTTTTAAGAGAATAAGGTAGAGGAATAGAAAACATTTGCAAAAAAAAAAATTGTGTGTGTGTGTGTGTTTAAATCCAGGATGTCTGCCAGAATGAATATACTATATACATACCAATCTTCTATAATGTTGGTATCTGTCTATAGCATTATACAATAACTAAAATGCAGAATAACCCTGGGAACCCAAAGAGCCTCTGACTATTAAATAAAATATTAAAATGTTTCAAATTTTTTCCTCCAAGTAACAGTAGCCTAAGACATCATTTTAGATATATCCACCATCACCACCACCTTTTTATAATTAAACCTTCAGAAAACCCAATTCCTATATAATAAAACCCTAATATGCAAATCAACTGAACGGTGGAATGACTGGTTGCTATGACGCGCACCAACCACCAGAGGGCAGATGCTCAACGCAGGAGCTGCCCCCTGGTGGTCAGTGCATTCCCACAGGGGGAGCGCTGCTCAGCCAGAAGCTGGGCTCATGGCTGGTGAGCGCAGCGGCGGTGGCGGGAGCCTCTCCTGCCTCTGCTGCAGGCGGGCGGTAAGGAGCAAGGAGTCCCGGACTGTGAGAGCCCTGGACTGTGAGAGGGATGTCTGTCTGCCAGCTTAGGCCTTATCCCCATGGGGATCGGTTCTAAGCCGACAGGCGGATATCCCCCGAGGGGTCCTGGCCTGCCAGAGGGTGCAGGTCGGGCTGAGGGACACCCTCCCCCACTCTGAGTGCACGAATTTCGTGTACCGGGCCTCTAGTAAAAAATAACAGCTTACCATTACTCAGGTGATCCAATCAATTATCGACATCCTCTAAGGTTCTGTTCTGGGCCTCTCAAAAACTCAGAGTGCTTCCACTCTCAGTTTCAACTTCTATGTGAATGATTCCAAAATTTCTATCCCACCTCAAAATGGAGCTTCATTATCTTACTCTCCTTCCTCACCACCCTCCCTCCCCTGGCCCATAAGCAACCCTTTTCAAAGACCTCATTCTGTCCAATTCCAAGATTTCAGTTATCTTTGTTCCTTCCTTCTCCTCATCTCTGGGATTCAATTTTATAAGACTTAGCCGTTTCTTTTTCTGATGTGTCTTTATGTCTGGCATTTTCTTTTGCATTTACATTTGTATTTAACTAGTTCAGGCCCTAATTATAAGTTAGCCTCTCTCCTCTCAGACTTTCCATTTCACCCTATATTCCACTGTGTCAGCATTGTTTTTTTTATCGAGTCACTTCCCTCAAACCTGTAGTAACAGCTTCCTATGACCTATTACATCAAAGTGACATCTATCAATCTAAACTTTCATGGGAATCCAGAGTCTGACGTCACACTAATTATCTCACATTTCCCACAACTATCCCTAAATCACCATTCACTTCATTGGGTCAAGCAGATTAATCACATTCTTTATTCTGCCTCTCCTCCCTGTACTGGATTCCCTCCTCTCTGCCTTAGCCAAATCTTACTAATTCTTCAGGACATGGTTCATGTCTTTTCTCAATAATGAAGCCCTCTCTCTCTTCATTATATCCCATACAGACCTTGCCCTTATCTGATTTCTGCACAATCAGTATCAAACTGCTCAGGAGTTAACTGTGCTCTAATTGTTTCATGTGTATGCTCTCCAAACGGCCTTATCTATTCCCATGATTTTAATTACAAACCGTAAGCTGACCTCCAAATCTAAATCTCCATACTTGCCCTTCTTCACTAAACTTCAGACTTACACATCCAGCTACCTACCTGACTGACAGTGCCTCTTGGATGTCTGACAGGCATCTCAGACTTACCATGTCCAAACAGACCTCTTGATTTTTATCACTGAAACACTTATCTTCCCGTCTTGCTCATTTAAGGACTCTTAATTATTTCTTTCTCTCACATCCCACTTTAATCCAAGAGGAAGATTTGTTGGTGCTACTCCCAAAATACAGCCACAATCCCACCACTTATCATTATCACCCTAGTTTAAGTTATAAAAATCACTGTTGCCTGAGTCTCCTAAACCATCTCTCTGCTTCCTCTCTTTCTCCCCTAGAGCCCATTCTTCACAGAGTAGCCCCGATGATCTACGGTACCATACTCAAAGCCAAAATCAGATTATATAACTCTCCATCTTAATACTCTTCAATGGCTTCCTATTGTATTATTCAATTCAAACTCCTTCTCATAGCCTAGAAGGCCCTACATTACCTATCCCATTCCTATCTTTCTGACCTCACTTTCTGCCACTCTATTAATTGTCCATATTGCTTCAGCATCTCTGGTTCATCTTGATCTGTACTGATGGCCTTCTGCACCTGCTGTTATCTCTGCCTTGCTCTTCATCCATAGCATACTTTATATGACTGCTTTCTTTTTCATCTTTTAGGTCTCTGCTCTCAGAGAGACCCTTGACTACCATAAAGTCACTCTCTATCCTATCAGTTTTACTTTCTTTAGATACAATAAGTAGTGATGAATACTATCCCCTTTGACTAGAATGTAAACTTGAGTTTTTTTGAAGGCAGGTATAACGCAAGATTTTTTAAATTTCCCATTACAGTTTGCCTGGGCATGTAAGAACACCAATAAATACCTAGTGATCAACTTATAAGATGGGCCGAAACCGGTTTGGCTCTGTGGATAGAGCATCGGTCTGCGGACTGAAAGGTCCCAGGTTCGATTCCGGTCAAGGGCATGTACATTGGTTGCGGGCACATCCCCGGTGGGGGGCATGCAGGAGGCAGCTGGTCGATGTTTCTCTCTCATCGATGTTTCTAGCTTTCTATCCCTCTCCCTTCCTCTCTGTAAAAAATCAATAAAATATATTTTAAAAAAACTTATAAGATGGCATATCTGAGATCTGCAAAACTAAACATTTTTCTAAAGCCAGATAAAAAAGGGTAACTACTATTTAGTACAAGTTAAGAATCACGTGATTAACTCAAACAAGTTTTCCTAAACAAACACTAATTTCTATTTTCACCACTTGAATTTCATTAAAAAGACAACCACTAAGCAAGTGATTTTCATGAAGCAAACTAAAGACTTACTTAATGTTATAATGTCCAGTTTTCAGTGTACTTCTATCGGGAAGCTGAGCAAGTTTCCTTGAGAGCATTTTAAAGTACTTTCTGCACTCCTGCACGCCTGTGCCTTGCTCATTGTCAGTAGAAGCAGAAAGCGGCAGTCCATCTCTGACACGAATGACTGAGGCAGATAAAATCATAGACATTTCAAGCGACAGAGAAGACCTAAAACAACGAAAATTTGGGTTAGATAAAAAATTAAAGCCAAAGCTGATAAAACAGTGCAAAAATGTTCAACTCATTAATATTCAAAGATATACTAATTAAAATGATGACTATGCTTTCCTTAACAAATTAGTTTAAAAAAAAACAATACTTGTTTCTTTCTGGAATTTTCACAAGTATATGTGGAAGAAAATACTGGAATAGACACCATTCTCAACAATTGGACAATATTCAACAGACTTTAATATTTATGCCCTTTGACCACAAAAAAATTTAAATACCATATAACCCTATCCAAAGGAAAGTAATTCGAGTCAGACAAAATTTTAAACAGAAAGTATCCTTTCACAGCAATAACTGAAACAACATGAACATCCAATAACAGGGGGATAGTTAAATAAATTAAGATACACTCATATGACAGAATATATTGCAGATACTAAAAGTTATGTTTGTGAAAAATAGTTTAATAATGTGGTAAAATGCTCTCTGTTAGGTAGAAAAAAAGGCATGATAAAAACACCAAATGTTGTTTTCCATAGAGACAAAGAAAAGGAAGAAGGAAAAGATAAATGGAGAAACAAATACAGGAAGGAAACATATCAAAATTAGAATAATGCTTATCTCCAGGAAATAGTATGATGGTTATCGTTTTATAATTTCCTAAATTTTCATAATATTTTACAATGGCCACATCTTACTTTTATACCCAGAAAAAAATATTAAAGTAAATCTCAAAGCTAAAGGAATTAATGGCTTTAATACTATCCTTAATCTTTTTGCCAGAAAGTAAATCATAATAGCCTCTCTTATTAGATTCTGATCATGCTTTATAAAAATAAATAAAAGGTCTACATAGACCTGGGTTTGAAAGAAATCAAGTAAACAGTCAAACTTTGATTTGAAAAAATATGCAGTTCTCAAATTTTAGCTTATATAAAAAATCACTGGTAGTTCAGTTAGAAATGTTGATTTCTGGGCCAACCTCCAAAATAGTCTGATCCATTGACTGTAGAATGGGACTTGAGAATCTTCCAGTTTTTAACAAGTTCCCCAGGTAATTACTATGCTTCTGTCTAAAGATCATACTTTGAAAAACATTGAATTAAACATGTTGACAGTGTGAAATTAAGTGATAACTGTTTTCTGTTAGGCCATCAGAGCACTACCCCACTGAATGCTTCTCTTTCACTAGTAGTCAGGGCAACTGAAAACTGAAAAAATCTGATAACAATTTCATAAGCTTTTTTTCATGCTATTATATCTCAGAGAGTAATTTAGTCTTTACCTGCCCAGTTCAGGTAGGTCAATTTTATCTCATTCCAAAATGAAAAATTGAGTTAGTAATGTATCAAAAAATGGTATAGAAAACCAACTGGTACTAAGTTTGGAAATCAGGAGTCCCTAGTCTTTATTGTTGTGTGAAGTCAAAATCTGACTGCCCACTGACGATGGTAACTGATTGACAATAAACATTAACCCAAATAATAATGCTAATGCATTATACTTACTCTCCCCTTTTCCTGTTCTCATGAGGAAATGACAGGAATAGCTAGGTATTAATGTCATTACCCTTTATATTTTTCTCTTCTATTTACTTAAAAGGGAAAAAAAAACCAGCAGGAATTAAATTAGCCTTTACCATAATGGATTCTTTAAAGTTCCAACATGACATAAATGATTTGGATAAAAGAATTTAAAAAAAATTTTTTTTATTGATTTCAGAGAGGGAGGGAAAGGGAGAGAGATAGAAACATCAATGATGAGAATCATTGATCGGCTGCCTCCTACTGGGGGTTGAGCCTGCAACCCAGGCATGTGCCCTGACCAGAAATCAGGTCAGTATTCAACCACTGAGCCACACCAGCCATGTAGATAAAATCATTTTTTTCCCCTATTCAACCAATTTCTTTTCTAAAAGCAGTAGCAAGAGAAAACTGGGATTTCTCAAGGGATAAAAGCTATATTGTAATCCCCTTTTTAAAAGTGTTACCATGTTTTATTTACTTAAACCACAGTTGCAACATTTAGCTTTAAGAAAGCAGGAAAATGTCATTTCATACTCTTAAACATTTATTATTTAAATGTAAAACTTTTATCTTTACAGAAATATACTGTAACACAAGGACTACTCCGATAATACGAGGAAAGGGTTGTGATGATAGTTTCCAAACATCCATATACTTAGTATTTCAAAGTAGACTGACCATGGCCAATATGGCTTGGTTCTTTGGAGCGTCGTCCTGTACACCAAAAGGTGGTGGGTTCGATTCTCAGTCAGAGCACATACACAGGTTGCTGGTTCGGGGTGTGGTTGGGGCACCTGATGGAGGCAACTGTCTGATTGTTTCTCTCTCTCTCTCTCTCTCTCTCTCTCTCTCTCTCTCTCTCTTTCTCTCTCTCTCTCTCTCTCTCTCTCTCTCTCTCTCTCTCTCTCTCTGTCTTCCTTCATCTCTCTAAATATCAATTTAAAATTTTTTAAGAAAAGAAAATAAGTAAAAGTAAACTGTATTCTTTCATGCCTGACCTTTTTAGGATCCCAACAGAAATATTAGAAATTATCTTTATTACAGGGTGACAACTTTCATGTAATCTTTAAAGTTATTCCTTTCTTCATGACTTAAAAGACAAAAAGATAAAGATTCATACTTCCTAAAACATATACTGAGAAAAGAATAACAACCTGTAAGTTCCGTTCATTCAACCAACATTTACTGAGTACTGTTAAAAAGAAATGCCACCGGCCCACAAGTGCTCACTTGTGCTAAAAGCCCATGATACCGAAAGCTAGATTAAATACCCACCCTGATTTTAGTTTCAGAATCTCCCAGGAGTGTAATTTTAAACCAATCAGTCTGGAATTTCCTGATTCACACAAGTGAGGTTGTTATGCCAGGTAAGACCCCCACTGCCTGTCCTCAACTAACATAATCCACTCTTAACTTCTTAGTCCCAACCCTCCTTCTGCCTCTAAAAACACTCCATTTTGTACAACCCTTCAGAGCACTCTATGCAGCTGTATTCATGACTAGCTTAATAAAGCCAATTACATCTTCAAGTTTTATTTTTTTAACAGTCCATACTGTATGCCAGGGACTATGCCAGACATTAGGAATACATAGTTCCTACCATCAAGAAGCAGCAATCCAACCTGGCCGGTGTTGCTCAGTGGTTGAGCATTGATATGAACCAGAAGGTCACAGTTTAATTCCCGGTCAGGGCATATGCCCAGGTTGCGGACTCGATCCCCAGTGTGGGGTGTGCAGGAGGCAGCCAATTGATGATTCTCTCTCATTATTGATGTTTCTATCTCTTTCTCCCATTCCCTTTCTCTCTGAAATCAATAAAAAATATATTTTAAAAAAGAGGCATTAATACAAAATTAAAGAAAGTCAGATTAAAAGAGCAAACACAATGCAAGCTGCATTGACTACCACTTTACTAATTGTAAAACTAGCTAGACAATTTGCGTTTCAGATATTCCTTATACAGGCCTTGAGGCTAATACAATACAGCAGTGATATTCCCTGTCAAAATTCTTAAAAGGTTGTCAGAGAATTATCAGTAGGTAAGATTTTTCTGAGATGAAAACATTTCTTCAGTCATTTGACCTACCATCCAAACCAGTTAACCAGCAAAAGAAATTGTGATGATTGTCCAATGAGCAATGCTAGACTTGACTAACTTGGAGACAGACTTCAATAATCTTAGAATAAGCAATCTCTCCTCTATCAACTCAATAAATATTAACATTCTCCCCCACCCTTTTTTCTTTTTACCATGGATTCTCAATGCAGTTCCTTGGGGGTAAAGAAATCACTCTCATCTAATCTGGACTGCGCTCGCAGAAAGAGGAATCTGTCCACATCAAGGCCAACCTAGGATTAGAGTACCGGTACAGTGTAGGTAAGGTGGTGATTGGGAAGACCAAGGAAGGCCCAGGGGGAACTGGGGAAAGCAAGAGGTTAAAACACTTGCATGGGAAAATTTAGGAGCAATTGTAGTTCTACAAGGGCCATAGATACATTTTTAGGCCCCTGGACATTTTCCCTCACCTTTTACACTGGAAAAATACTGCATATGCCTTAGACAGCAGCAGCAAAGTCACAGAGAATCTGAGTACTGAACTCTCTATTCTCTCCCCAATAGCAATTGTAGAGGAAAAAGCCCAAGGTTAGAATCTAGGTAGGTCTAGGTAAATATTTATGTAAAGGCTGAGGAAAAGAAAGTCCCACAATGCCAACCTCCTCTAGCAGTGGTTAGCAACCTTTTAGATCCAAGGTAACAAGATGCTGACCTCTCTTCCTCAGAACCTTGTGGGGTAATGACTGTGGGCCCAAGGTACCAGGAAGGCAACCTCTCAAAAGTAATAAATAAAACCCAATATACTTTGTAAGTATATCTTATATCTATTTTAAGATATAAGTATACTTTATATCTATTTTCTAGCAAGATGCTTTCATAAATGCCTTTTAAGATAAAAACATTTATATTGGGTTAATCACTCATATTTTATTTTAGTTCATTATTTCCAAAACTTCAGTCATCCAAGTATCATTTTCAGAATTCTTACCATATCTGTATACCACCTGTACTATTTATCTACCTAATATGTCTTTCAATTGATTTATTTTTTGCCCTACCCTTAGCAATACTATCTGTGAAATCAGTGTTAATGTGCTAGGATTTTCTCCCAACTTAATAAATTAAAAATAAAGAACTTTTGGGGGTTCATCCAAATATGAGTGTGTGAACATTTTGAAGAATTATTTTTTTAATGTTCATCTGCCTACTACTCAAATTATCTTGCATATCTGATGGTACCAAAATTTGGTAAACACTACCCTGGTACATGTTATTTTTCTGAAAAGTGCTAACAGATCTGTGAGAATTGGAAGGGGGGTTTATTTGGGGAGAAAGCTGTACTAACTGTGATGCACAGGGTGGGAAGCAAGATTAAGTGAAAAGGGAAGTTCTTTATGCAGCCATACATTAACAGGAAGACACTTGGGAAACAGTTTAAAGAAGAAAAATGTAAAGTGTACCAAGGATAAGCAGAATTTATTTTGCAACTTGTCCCACCCCCAACCTCTCCAGCAGCCTTTGATACTCCTATTATAGGAGCTTGCACTGAACAGTATGTTTAAGACCTCAGGCTCCAGAGTAGATTATCACATCTAGGAACAGGGCCCCAAACAACATGCACAAATGTGTCAATCCCCAACATCTGTGTAGCACCTCATAGTTTACAGTGAGTAGGTATAACCTTCATTTAAAGATGAGGAAATGAAGGCTCCCTTTCTCAATGTCACACTGCTCATATATGGCAGAACTGGTGCTTAAACCTAAGTTTCTTCTATCTCTACATCACTGTGCTACACCAGTCACCTAAAACCAACAAGGGGCAAGAACCCAGTGATACAGAAACTATCTAGCTACTCATTTTGAAGTAATAATAAAAGACCAGCTTACATTTTCTTTAAGAGGCTGTATAGTAATTAACAGGATGAACTCTGGAACTAGATAGTCTGGATTCCAAAACTGGCTCAACCATGTACTAACTGTGCCTTTCTATACTCAATTTCCTCACCTATAAAGCGTGGCTACTAACAGTACATATCTCATAGGATTATTTTAAAGAATCTAACAGTATCTACCTTACAGGAACATGTAAAGAACCTGAAGCACTGCCTTGCAGACTAAAAGTGCAATATTAAGCGTTTGCTATTATTGTTATTGTTGTTGTTGTTGTTATTTACTTACTACCCTCCATTTACTAGGTATTTTATACACATTACCTCATGGAAGTCTTCCAATAACCTGTGAGGTAGGTATTATCAGATTCATTTTACCTTTGAGGAAATTCAAGCTCAGAAAGGTTAATTTATTCAGTCCCTAAACTAGCAAGTGACCGATTTAAACTCAGGCCTAACTCTAACCACCCTCTGAGGCATTGCCTCTCAACATATCTAAGCTTCTTATTCAACTACATGGAGAGGAAGGTCACAGGCACCACCACCCCTGCTTTGCCAAGAGCTGGGCGTCTTTCATACACCAATACAAAACATACCTAGATTTTTAAAAATCATACACCAAAAGAAGCACTAAACCGAGATCATGGGTCCTAAACATAGGAAATGTCCAGATGTCCCATTAACTTAGGGTATGGTCACAGATGTCAGATTCAATGACTGAACTACCACCCTCATATACCAGAAATCGTAGGCACTGTTCAAGATACTGCCTAATTCCTTATAATGTCAGCCCATGAGCAAATGCCAGGAACGTAGTTCAGGAAGTTTTAACAGTGGCTGTTGCACCTGTCAGCTGGGATCCCAACATCTCCAGTCTAGTGGCTGACACCGCAGCCCTGTGCTTTGCCTTGGCTCAACAGGCATAGGAAGGACTGGGTCTCAAGCTAGCCAACTACCCCCAGATGGACGACCAGGAAACCAAGGAACACCAGAGAAGTCCAAAACTGCTTTCACTGGCAGAGAGATTCAAGCCGGCTGGGGCTCAGTCTTTGATTCTGAAGCCCTTTTCCATCTGTCAAGCCAACTGCTCAGGTCTCTGTGCGCATCGTTTCCAAAATGCCAATAACAAGGCCTGGTGAGGTTTCTGAGAGCCCACGCGGGCAAATCTCTGAGCTCAGTTGCTCATTCAATCCCCAGAAAACGCAAATTTGGCCGCTGATTCAAATCCCACCCTCCTAAAAAGAAATAGAAAATGCCACGTCAAACTCTCGGGGGCGTCGAGGCAGCTTGGGTGGATCCCGGTGTTTCTGACACCTGGGCGCCAAGGAATGCCCCCCCCCCCCTTCCCGCCGCTGACATCCCAGAGCGACTGTGCCTCCCGGCGGCCCCCGGCCCCGGCTATACCATACCCATGGAAGGTCGGCCGGTCCCGGCTATACCATACCCAGGGAAGGTCGGCCGAGGGGCAACCGCCGCCCACGCGGCCCCAAAGACCCCGCAAGTCGAAGGGGCCCAAGTCCCCGCAATCCCCCTCCTCCCGTGCTCCGTGGTTCCAACAACACCCGGCTCCCGCCCCCACGGCACGGGCTCGGTTCCTGCCCTGGAATCGGTCTGTAGATACGCAGGCAAGGGCCGGGGCCGTGCGGGGGGCGGGGAAATGGAGGGGAGCGGCCGGCCCGGGTTTTGAGCGACCCCAAGAGGGAAGAAACGAAGACTGGGAGGGGCCAGTCCGTACCTGTCCAGCTGGGACCTGCCGCTCCGACTGACGCGGCCTGCAGTGCATTGTGGGACCAGGGCGTGGCCTTTGCGCGGGGCAGCCGGGCGTCCGACGTGGCTGGCTCCCGGCGGCATCAAGCCCCGCCCCCTTTCCCTCAGCCTGCCCAGGCCAATTAGGTTCTCCGGGAAGGACACACTAACCCGCCCGCTCCTGGGGCCGAGGTAGTCCCGCCCCCTCCCGGAGAGATTGGCAGTTTTTCACGCACCTGCACGGGGAGATGATGAACTCCGGTACTGACAGTCGAACCTCTTCTGCCTACTGCCTGTTTCGGAAGCAGTTTGTTTCTCAAGCGGCCCCTTCCAGCTTTTGCACCTGCCATGCATGATTAAACAAGCACTAACTAATTGTTTACCATGTGCCAACCACCGTGTTAGGCATTGAGTTACAGGAGTGAACACAACACTGGATGGAATCTAAAGCATAACAGGAGCAAGAAACGTTAAAGCATAAATCATTATAAGATTATCAATTATGACCATTACTCTGAAGAAAAATTACTGGATGCGATGATGCATTAATTCTGGGCTATCAAAAAAGCTCTTTGAAGAAGTGCCTTTTAAGCTCCAGACTTATGAAATAGTCTTTAAGAATGTTAAAGGCCAAGGGAACATTATATGTGAAGTTTGGGGGGCATGAGAGAACTTGGTGTGTTCTAGGAACTGAAAGGAAGTCAGTGTGGTTGGGGTGTAGGAAGCAAGTTTGGGCTGAGGTGAGGCAAAGGCCAGACTATGCAGGCTCTTATTGGCCACATTATAAATTTTAGACTGTATCCTGTTGGAATGTATCCTAAGGTCATTGGGAAACTAATAGAGATCTGATTTACATACTTAACAGCTCACTCAGGCTGTTTGTGGGGAATAGTTTGGAAGAGGGCAAGAGGGATGGCTGGAAGGCCAGTTTGGAGGCAATTATGTTAGTCAAGGCCAGAGATGATGATGGCTTGAACTAGGGTAATGGCAGTAGAGACACAAAGAGATGGATAATTTTGAGACATGTCGAAATCAGAGGTGGAATCCAAGGGACCTAATGGGTTGGTTTGCTGAGAAGCTTAAAGAAAAGAGGAGCATTAAGGATGACTCCTTAAGTAACTAGATGGGTTCAGAAGACATTTACATAGAAGGCAGAGAAAATGATTGGAATATGTTAAATTTGAGGTGCTTATAAATGGTGATATCAAACATATTTGGATATGTAAGTCTGGTATTCAGAAATGTCAGGACTAATTATATAAATGTAGTGGTTGTAGGTTAACACAATAATTCAACTCCTATATGTATATACAACAGAAATGCATTCCTATATTCACCAAAAGACATATATAAGAATGTTCATAGGATGAATAAATTTTAGAATATTCACATAGTGGAATAGTACACAGGAATGAACTAACTTCAACTGCACATAAAACATGCATGAATCTCACAATCTTAAAATTGAGTGAAAAAAGTCAGATGCGCCAAAACCGGTTTGGCTCAGTGGATAGAGCGTCGGCCTGCAGACTGAAAGGTCCCAGGTTCGATTCTGGTCAAGGGCATGTACCTTGGTTGCGGGCACATCCCCAGTAGGGGGTGTGCAGGAGGCAGCTGATCGATGTTTCTAGCTTTCTATCCCTCTCCCTTCCTCTCGGTAAAAAATCAATAAAATATATTTTAAAAAAAAAGAAAAAGAAAAAAGTCAGACGCACAAATTATATACTACATGATTCCACTTATATAATGTTCAAAAACAGACAAAAATAATATATGGTAATAAAAGGCAGGATTTGCTTATCCTTAGGTGATATTAATGTTTGGAAAGGGTCACCAGAGGGCTTCTGGAGCTCTAATAATGTTCTTCTTGATCTGGGTGTTGATTACACCAGTGTGTTTAATTAATGAAAATTCATCAAGCTGTACTTAATATTTATGCATTTTAATATGCATTTTATTATTCCATAAAAAGGTTACATTTCTAAAATGTTATAAGTGATCCAGCCATAAATAAGTAGCTTGTACCAGACTTACATTCCTGCCACAAATGATATAAAACTGGACCAAATCTATGAAATAAATGTTTTCAGACATTGGACAATAGATACAATAAGACTATGATCCTGGAAAGAAGGAAAACAAATAAAATGACCCCAAGATTTCTGCAGATTTCTTCCTGGAGGTATTTACCTAAGGATAGGATAGAAGAAAGCCAAGCAGAATACAGTACTTGTGGTAACTGAGGAGAAAAAAAAATTGAAATTAAGAGAGATTGAGGCAATTTAAGTTTGCATGGCAGAGAAATAAGCATAAGGCCTCCTTGAATCTTTGGTGTAAGTTTAAGGATAGACTTTATGAAACTGATTAAATAACAACTACTGCGAGAACTGTAAGTTGAACAACTCCTAGAGCTTGAAGAGAGTCAGGAAGCGTTTAATATTTGACCAATTGGAATGGAGAAACCTTATTAAACACCTGGGCATTTTGTAAAGAGACCTCAAAAAGGCCGCTCTTCAGAGATATTATCCTAAAAATAAAAGGCCAAAGTGAGAGGCATCAAGCATTTATTTAAGATTTTTTAAAAAGAAGAATAAGAAAGCACTGATTCAGGCAGAAACCCTAATAGTGGTCCAATTAGAAGACAAAGGCAAGGGTTATTTATGAGAAAGGGAAGGGGAACAATACATCAATAGAAATAAGGCATTTATATGGATGCCAATAAGCTAACATAGTTAAATTTTCAATTTGGTAGTCATAATATCTGCTTTCTTGTTATCCTTACAGACAATTCTTTGGGACACATGCTGCTTTAGGTCTAATCCAAAGATTATTTAGCCCTGAATTACATGCCAAATGTCTGAGACATAAGATGTGCAAGGTAATTCCTATGGGATGACAGCTCTGACTCTATTTTAAAGTGAGTCTGTTTATATTATTTTTAACTAAATTTATTGGGGTGAGATGGGATAATAAGATTATATAGGCTTTGGAGAAACCAAGATGGCGGCATAGGTAAACACCTAAACTGCTGCCTCGCACAACAATTTCAAAACTACAACTAAAAGACAAAACGGACATCATCCGGAACCACAGGAAGGCTGGCTGAGTGGAAATTCTACAAGTAGAAGGAAAGAGAAAAGCACACTGAGACTCAGAGGAGCTGCAGGAGGCAGAGGTACTGAGACACGCGTGTGCACGCGCACGTGCAGAGAGGACTGGCAACTGAGTGCGCGGCTGGCTTTCTCAAGTGGGAGGGAGACAAAAGCTCCCGACTGCGCTGAACTCCAGTTCCGGGTGAGACTTTGGGGACCCAGACTCATACGAGGAGAAACTGGACTGTCAGGAAAGAGAAAAGCACACTGAGACTCTGAGGAACTGCGGAAGGCAGAGGTACCGAGGCGCGAGCGCAGAGAGGGTGGGCAACTGAGTACGCGGCTGGCTTTCTCAAGGGGGAGAGAGACAAAAGCTCCTGAATGCACTGAACTCCAGTTCCGGGCGAGACTCTGGGAACCCAGACTCATTCGGGGAGAAACTGGACTGTATGACAGCAGGCAGAACTTGAGCGCGGCTTTAACTCAGAGGTGCTTGCAGTGATTACCATGGGACACTGAGACACATGGGCCTATTAGGGCAGGACTGATGGGAAAACAATGCTGTCTGCTTTGCCCTGAAACTCCACCCCATCCAAGCTGAGCACAGAGCCTTTTGCAAGTCTTGTCTCATAAGGATGTCTCCAACAGAAGTTCTTCCAGCATAGACACAGCTGATCCTCACAGCCAATTGGCCTGGAGGTCAATTCCTTCCAGTGATACCAACAACAATCAAGGCTTAACTACAACAAGACTGTGCACACAGCTCACAAAGGGGTGCACCAAGAGTGTCCACCTCAGGTAACTAGGGAGGCTGAGCCACTGGGCCCTGTAGGACACCTACCACACAAAGCCACTCTATCAACTCAGGGAAACAGCAAAAGTGTGGAGACAAAGAAACAGATCACAAATAAAAGAAATGGAGGAAAGCAAACAACTGGATATAGAGTTCAAAACCACAGTTATAAGGTTTTTCAAGAATTTTCTAGAAAAGGCCGGTAAATTTAGCGAGACCCTTGAGGATATGAAAAAGGACCAACTAGAAATTAAGCATACACTGACTGAAATAAAAAATATTATACAGAGATCTAACAGCAGACTAGAGAATCGCAAGAATCAAGTCAAAGATTCAAAATACAGCCAAAACCGGTTTGGCTCAATGGATGGAGCGTCGGCCTGCGGACTGAAGGGTCCTGGGTTCGATTCCGGTCAAGGGCATGTACATTGGCTGCGGGCACATCCCTGGTAGGGGGTGTGCAGGAGGCAGCTGGTCGATGATTCTCTCTCATCAATGTTTCTAGCTCTCTATCCCTCTCTCTTCCTCTCTGTAAAAAATCAATAAAATATATTTTTTTAAAAAAAGATTCGAAATACAAAGAAGCAAAAAACACTCAACCAAAAAAGCAAAAAGAAAAAAGAATCCAAAAAGTTGAAGATAGTGTAAGGAGCCTCTGGGACAACTTCAAGCATACCAACATCAGAATTATGCGGGTGCCAGAAGAAGAGAGAGAGCAAGATACTGAAAACCTATTTAAAGAAATAATGACAGAAAACTTCCCCCACCTGGTGAAAGAAATAAACTTACAAGTACAGGAAGTGCAGAGAACCCCAAACAAAAGTAATCCAAAGAAGATCACACCAAGACACATCATAATTAAAATGCCAAGAGCAAAAGACAAAGAGAGAATATTAAAAATAGCAAGAGAAAAACAGTTAATTACCTACAAGGGAGCACCCATATGACTGTCAGCTGATTTCTCAATAGAAACTATGCATGCCAGACGGGAGTGGCAAGAAATATTCAAAGTGATGAATAGCAAGAACCTACAACCAAGATTAATCTACCCAGCAAAGCTATCATTCAGAATTGAAGGTCAGATAAAGAGCTTCACAGATAAGAAAAAGCTAAAGGAGTTCATCACCACCAAACCAGTATTATATGAAATGCTGAAAGATATTCTTTAAGAAGAGGAAGAAGAAAAAGGTAATGATAAAAATTATGAACAACAAATACATATCTATCAACAAGTGAATCTAAAAATCAAGTGAATAAAAAAATCTGATGAACAGAATAAACTGGTGAATATAATAGAATCAGGGGCATAGAAAGGGAGTGTACTGACAATTCTCGGGGGGAAAGGGGTGTGGGGGGTGCGGGAAGAGACTGGACAAAAATTGTATACTTATGGATGAGGACATTCGGGGAGGGGGGTAAGGGCAGAGGGTGGGGTGAGAACCGGATGGAGGGGAGCTATGGGGGGAAAAAAGAGGAACAATTGTAATAATCTGAACAATAAAGATTTATTAAATAAAAAAAAGATAATATAGGCTTCAAGTGTACAATTCTCTGGTACATTATCTGTATATTGCAATGTGTGCCCACTATCGAAAGTCAAATCTTCTTCCATCACCATATTTGACCCCCTTTACCCATTACTGCCCCTCAGCCCCCTTCCTCTGGTAACCACCATACTGTGTCTGTGTCTTTGAGTTTTTGTTTTTTTCTTGTTTGTTCATTGGCTGCTTTCAGTTTTATATCCACTTATGAGTGAAATCATATGATTCTGAACTTTTTCTGTCTGACTTATTTTGCTTAGCATGATAGTCTGAAGATCCATCCATGTGTCACAAATGGCAGTATTTCATCTTTTTTATGGCTGATTAATATTTTATTGTATACTAGAGGCCCGGTGCACTAAATTCGTGCACAAGGGCGGGGGAGGGGTGTGTCCCTCAGCCCAGCCTGCACCCTCTCCAATCTGGGACCCCTCACAATCCAGGACTGCTGGCTCCCAACTGCCCGCCTGCCTGCCTTCCTGATTGCCCCTAACTGCTTCTGCCTGCCAGCCTGATCACCCCCTAACCACTCCCCTGACAGCCTGATTGATGCCTAACTGCTCCCCTGCCAGCCTGTTTGCCCCTAACTTCCCTCCTCTGCTGGCCTGGTCACCCCTAACTGCCCTCCCCTGCAGGGTTGATCGCCCCCAACTGCTCTCCCTTGCAGGCCTGGTCCCTCTCAACTGCCCTCCCTTGCAGGCCTGGTCCCTCCTAACTGCTCTCCCCTGCTGGCCATCTTGTGGTGGCCATCTTGTGTCCACATGGGGGCAGGATCTTTGACCACATGGGGGCAGCCATCTTGTGTGTTGGAGTGATGGTCAATCTGCATATTACTCTTTTATTAGATAGGATAGAGGCCTGGTGCATGGGTGGGGGCCAGCTGGTTTGCCCTGAAGGGTGTCCCGGATCAAGGTGGGGGTTCCCTTGTGGTGTGGGGCAGCCTGCGCGAGGGGCCTGTGGTGGTTTGCAGACCAGCCACGCCCCCCGGCAACCCCAACGGACGCCCTGGTATCTGGAATTTATTTATCTTCTACAATTGAAACTTTGTAGCCTTGAGCGGAGCCAAGCCTCTTGCTCACTCCGTGGCGGCAGCCATTTCTGTTGGAATTTATGTATCTTCTATAATTAAAACTTTGTAGCCTGAAGTGAAGGCCTGACCTGGCCAGGGCTGCCGAAGCTTGGCTTCCTCCATCACCCGGGGCAACCCTAGCCTCCTGCTCTTCCAGCTCCGTGGCTGCCGCTATTTCTGTTGGAATTTATTTACCTTATATAATTGAAACTTTGTACCCTTGAGTGGAGGCCTGGGCCCACCAGGGTGTGTGGAAAACTTGGCTTCCTCCATTGCCAGGGAAACCCAAGCCTCCCTCCTACTCTCTGTGGCCGCAGCCATCTTGATTGGGGTTAATTTGCATACTCGCTCTGATTGGCTGGTGGGAGTGGCTGGTGGGTGTAGCGGAATGATGGTTAATTTGCATATTACTCTTTTATTAGATAGGATCTGTACCACATCTTCTTTATCCAATCACCTAGCAAAAGACACTGTGGTTGTTTCCATGTCTTGGCCACTGTGAATAATGCTGCAATGAACATAGGGTTGCATTTTTTTTTTTTTGCAAATAAATGTTTTCAAATTTTTCAGGTTACAGAGAT
The DNA here is from genome assembly GCF_951640355.1 of Cnephaeus nilssonii. Taxonomy (NCBI): domain Eukaryota; kingdom Metazoa; phylum Chordata; class Mammalia; order Chiroptera; family Vespertilionidae; genus Cnephaeus; species Cnephaeus nilssonii. The sequence goes on from NC_137074.1 coordinate 56,254,657, forward strand.
AAAGTTAATCTAGCCCAAGAGTGAAGGCTATTCTAGACTCACTCAAACAAAGCTGAAAAAGCTTATCTGAAAGTAATCTTACTGCTAGCTTGAATGAAACTTAAGGATATTTAAAGGAAGACAACAAAATCGAGGCACTGAACTATGCAATGCCCACAATGTCCACTATTTAATAAAAAATTACTATAGTATACATGCAGAAACAGGAAAATGTAAACCATAAACAGGAGAAAAATCAGTTAATAGAAACAAACCCAGAAATGACAAGGATGATGAAATTAGCAGATAAGGACAGCTATTATATGTGTGGTAAAGAATTTAAAGGAAAACCTAAGTATAATAAAAGAAATAGAAAATGTAAAAAGAACCAAATGAAACTTCTATATATAAACTCAAATTGTGTTGGCTTCTAGATTAGCATTTAAGGAAGTTATGGGAAGGAAATTCAAAGAAAGAAGTAACTGGAACTCCCCCAAAAGATTATCAGACTTGTACCTTGTATATCTTAGGGTTAAAATCATATAATATTCAGGCCATGAGAAGGTGTTTGGGGATCAGTAATTGTTTGAATTTATAATACCTGGAAAGAAGTGTTGTCCCAGGTGTTAGAGCTGAAGTTGTCTTTCAAAGGCTTTCCAGATACTCCTGAGACCATTGCCCTAAAGGTAGAGCCATGCGGGAAGCCCTAAGATGGGGTTGGATGGTCCCACCCTCCCAAGGCTCTCATCTCCCCTCTTTCCATGCTGCCCCTTCCTCTCTGTGCACTAGGTGATCTGCTGCCTGCAGATGGAATCCTGAACCAGGAGAATGATCTCAAGATTGATGAGAACGCTCTAACTGGGGAATTGGACCATGTCAAGAAGTCCATGGAAAGAGACCCCATGTTGCTCTCAGGCATGGCCTGTGGCCACCCCTGTTTTCATTATGCCTACCCCCCAGACAGCCAAGCCACAGAGACCTGCTCTCTCTTCTGTCCGTGTCCCATTTCCTTCTGGATTCAACTGGGCCAATACCTAAAAGAGGTTATCTATGAAGCAAGTGATGCAGGGGTCTTGGAAAGGCTCTGCTGGCTGAGGGTGAGTTGTGTGGAAGGAGCCTTACCCTAAAGCAGTTAGACACGTTTTTTCTCCTTACACCCCCATTTTTCTTGGTCTATTTTAAATAGGCCCAGATCTTGACCTTTTCCTACTATCTGCTGAAGACATTATTATCCATGGGGGAGAAATGAAGAGGGACTGTTTTTTCTTTCTTTCTAAGTTTGTGTTTCACACCAAAGCATGGATAGGTGTAAACAAAACAACCCCCTTCCCATCTTCTCAAACCCATGTCATGGAAGCGTCTGGACAGATGGGAGCGACTGCTGTGGGTGTCAACTCCCAGGCTGGAATCATCTTTACCCTCCTGGGGTCCAGGGAGAGAGAAGAGGAGGAGAAAATCCTATACTAACTTATATTCTCACCCATAATGTGTACATTTTTCCATACCATCACCAAAGTTGGACTCGTATAATTAGACTATTTAAATTTTTTTCCAATTTGAAAAGTGGAAAAAATGTTACTTCATTGTTTAGTTTGTAATTTGTATATTATTAGTGAGGATGATAATCTATCTAATAATAGAGTAGTATGCAAATCATCACTCCGCTACACTCACAAGCCACGCCCACCAGCCACGCCCCAGCCACGCCCACCATTCAATCTGAGTGAGTATGCAATTAAACTGAAAACATGGCGGCAGCCCCGCCCCCCAGCCTCTCCAGGTCTCTGGGAGTTGGAGAAGTCAGGCGCCAGCGCCTGAGGCTGGCTGCAGCCACAGAGACCAAGAAGCCGCCTGCCCCATGATCCCAGGCTGCAGCCAGCCTCAGAAGCCTCAGGTCCGCCTGCCCAACGTCCTGGGGAGACGGAGAAACTGGGCTCCAGCGCCTGAGGCTGGCTGCAGCCACGGAGACCAAGAAGCCACCTGCCCCATGATCCCAGGCCTCAGCCAGCCTCAGAAGCCTTAGGTCCGCCTGCCGCACATCCACCTGCCCCACGTCCTGGGAAGATGGAGAAACCGGGCCCTGCGCCTGAGGCTGGGTGTGGCCGGGAGATGAAGAAGCTGCCCGTCCCATGATCCCAGGCTGCAGCCAGCCTCAGAAGCCTCAGGTCCGCCCGCCCCATGTCCTGGGGAGACGGAGAAACCGGGCCCCAGCACCTGAGGCTGGCTGCAGCCACAGAGACCAAGAAGCTGCCTGCCCCGTGATCTCAGGCCTCAGCCAGCTGGAGAAGCGGTTCACCCCAAGTCCTGGGGGAGACAAGAAACCAGGTGCCAGTGCCTGAGGCTGGCTGCAGCCTGGGAGATGAAGAAGCCGCCTGCCCTGTGATCCAGGCTGCAGCCAGCAGCAGAAACCTCAGGTCCGCCTGCCCCACCTCCTGGGGGAGACTGAGAAACCCGGCCTCAGCGCCTGAGGCTGGCTGCGACCTGGGAGATGAAGAAGCCGCCTGCCCCGTGATCCCAAGCCGCAGCCAGCTGGAGAAGCCGCCCTCCCCACGTCCTGGGGGAGACAAGAAACCGGGTGCCAGTACCTGAGGGTGGATGCGATCTGGGAGATGAAGAAGCCACTTGCCCTATGATCCCAGGCTACAGCCAGCTGGAGAAGCTGCCCACCCCATGTCCACCCGCCCCACGTCCTGGGAGAGATGGAGAAACCGGGCACCAGTACTTGAGGCTGGCTGCAGCCCGGGAGATGGAGAAGCCGCCCACCCTGCGGTCCTGGGCACCAGTACCTGTGGCTGGCTGTGACCTGGGAGACAGAGAAGCCACCCACCCTGCGGTCCTGGGCCCCAGTACCTGTGGCTGGCTGTGGCCTGGGAGACAGAGAAGCCGCCCACCCTGCAGTCCCAGGCACCAGCACCGGCGGCTGGCTGTGGCCTGGGAGACAGAGAAGCCACCCACCCTGCGGACCTGGGCACCAGTAACTGTGGCTGGCTGTGGCCTGGGAGACAGAGAAGCCGCTCACCCTGTGGTCCAGGTGCCAGCACCTGCAGCTGGCTACAGCATGGTAGATGGAGAATCCGCCCACCCTGCAGTCCCAGGCACCAGCACCTGTGGCTGGCTGTGGCCTGGGAGACAAAGAAGCCGCCCACCCTGCAGTCCTGGGCGCCAGCACTTGCAGCTGCAGCACAGGCGAAGCCCCCTGTCCACCATCCCCTAAGGCTGCAGCCAGCCTGGGCGCCTATGGCTGACCAGAGGGAGAGAAGCCAGGATCCTGGGTGCCTGTGGTCAGCTGGAGGAGGGAATCCTGGGTACCAGGTGTGGGCTGAGGCAGAGGTAGTTAGGGGCAATCAAGCCAACAGGGGAGCAGTTAGGGACAATCACGCTGGTAGGCAGAAGCAGTTAGGGGCAATCAGGCAGGCAGGTGAGCGGTTAGAAGCCAGCAGTTCTGAATTGTGAGAAGGATGTTCAACTGCTGGTTATCCCATGAGGGGTCCCAGATTGGAGAGGGTGCAGGCCAGGCTGAGGGACACACTCCCCGCTGCCCCCCCGTGCACGAATTTCGTGCACCGGGCCTCTAGTAGTTTTTATATGTTTCTTGGCCAAATGTGTTTCAGCTTTTGTAAACTGCTCATTTATCCGTCTCTTTGGCTAGACAATGTGTGAGTACTATTAATTTGGTGAAACCCTATAATTAAAAGAAGCTCTTCAAATATTACAAACTCTATTAACCAAGGATAAAATGTTTCAGGTTTAACAAGGATTCTAATTTTCCAGACTCTTGTTTAGAATGTTTGCCATACTTTCCAGACAGTCACATTATCATAATCTTCCAGGTGGAGAATCAGAGCACGAAGTGTTGTACTTAGTTAGAGTCACAAAATGATTCAGTGGCAGGCATACATCTCAAATCCATCATTCCATCTTATTTTTCAATTATGTGCCCCACACTTTCCTTCTCCAATTCACTCCCAACCAGTCTCATTTACTGGAATATAAAGAGCTAGTTAGTATTCATAGGTTTTATCCAAACACATAAAAATGTAAGTCATGAAAGAATAAAATGACCGCACATAAGCTATAAATTATTCCTTGTTCTTGTTTACAAATAATGTTTTAATTACTGTATTCTTCTTGGCTAAAGAGAAAACATGACTTAGAAATAATTTTCTCTTCAGTCAAAATTTAGTAAGAAATATGTTTTAGTACAGTGATGCTTGCTCAGAGAGAGAAACCTCAATGTGACATTACTGCTGTGGTTTAGAGGTGGGGGAAAGGTAAGCTGCAAGGAAAGGACTTTAAATTTTTATTATAGGAGAAGGTTTTAGGTGGGGGAAGTTCTCCAAATCCAAAATGCAGTTTCCCTAACTGCTATAAATACATCCATCATTTTTTTGCCACCCCATATGGCAGTGACCTTGTAGAATAAAATGGAGTGGAGAGAAAAGCCTGTTTCAGAAATAAGGAGTTGACTTTGTGGTAGAAATACCTCCTCTTTAACCACTTCCTGGTGACTGGGACATGTTGCTGTTAGCACTGATAAAAATGATTTAAAAAAACTATTACCATTTACTTACTATGTGCTAATTACTTTGCACTCATCTCAATTAGTTTTTCTAAAAGTTCTGTACCTTAAGTATTATAATTATTATTTCACTAGAGGCCTGGTGCACGAAATTCATGGACGGGGGTGTGTGTCCCTCAGCCCAGCCTGCACCCTCTCCAATATGGGACCCCTCGAGGGATGTTTGACTGCCTGTTTAGGCCCGATTCCGGTAGGATCGGGCCTAAACCGGCAGTCGGATATCCCTCTCACAATCCAGGACTGCTGGCTCCCAACTGCTCGCCTGCCTGCCTTCCTGATTGCCCCTAACCGCTTCTGCCTGCCAGCCTGAACACCCCCTAACCACTCCCCTGCCAGCCTGATTGCCCCTAACTGCCCTCCCCTGCAGGCCTGGTCACCCCTAACTGCCCTCCCATGCAGGCCTGGTCACCCCCAACTGCCCTCCCCTGCAGGCCTGGTTCCCCCCAACTGCCCTTCCCTGCAGGCTTGATCTCCCCCAACTGCCCTCCCTTGCAGTCCTGGTCCCTCCTAACTGCCCTCCCCTGCTGGCCATTTTGTGGCAGCCATCTTGTGTCCACATGGGGGCAGCCATCTTTGACCACATGGGGGCAGCCATCTTGTGTGTTGGAGTGATGGTCAATTTGCATATAACTCTTTTATTAGATAGGATAGAGGCCTGGTGCATGGGTGGGGGCTGGCTGGTTTGCCATGAAGGGTGTCCCGGATCAGGGTGGGGGTTTCCTTGGGGCATGGGGTGTCCTGGGCGAGGGGCCTGTGGTGGTTTGCAGGACAGCCATGGCCCCTGACGACTCAAGTGGAGGCCCTGGTATCTGGGATTTATTTATCTTCTATAATTAAAACTTTGTAGCCTTGAGTAGAGCCAAGCCTCCTGCTTGCTCCGTGGCTGCAGCCATCTTGGTTGGGTTAATTTGCATACTCACTCCTGATTGGCTGGTGAGCGTGGCTTGTGGGTGTAGCAGAGTGCTGGTTAATTTGCATATTACTCTTTTATTAGATAGGATAGGACTAAGCCTCGGAAAACTTGACTTCTCTCACTTGGGAGAAACCAGCCTATGAAAGTCTGGAGGCTAGCTGTGATTTAAAGGCAAACAGTGGGCTGGGGATGCAGGAGCAGGGGGCAAGCACCGCACCTTGAGGTGCATTGACTGACCAGCTACACAACCATATTAGCAAGTTGTAGGTTATTTTTCTTGGCACACCCAACTGACCCTTTCAGTTTAAGTTTTTGACTCAGATTCCTGCAAGGATTAATTTATCAAATTACGTGATCAATTCCCACTTAGCCACAGCTGATTGGACCATCTGACCAAAGGAGCTGGCCAGCAACCAATTGGATTCTTTGAATTTGACCTAAAAAACACAAAGGGTGAGTTGGTCAGAGGCCATGTGCATGGAGCTGCAAGGTCATGTAGAGGGTAAACCAGAGAGTCCATGAAGTGCCACACATGGCCAAAATTACAGGGGAGTAGATGTTAAAACATAACAAAGAGAGCCCAAGAGAAGTGAACAAGACTATGTATACCAGGGACAAGTGGAGGCAGATAACTCATTTTATGGCATCCAAAAGTGATAGGCTATCTCCTACAATTAAATCTCTGTGAGGTTCCCCTGGGTCTTGATAAGAAACCCTCTTTTGATGAGTTTCCTAGAGTGGATTTCTTTTTTATGAACAATTTCTGGCTCTGACACTGAATTAAGAATAATAATTATAATGCTTAGCCCTACCAGACCTGAGGCCCTGAACCTAACTGTCCCCTATACCTGGGCTCCTGAGCATTAAAGAGAAAAAATCAACATGATATAGAAAAATGTTAGTTACATGCAAACAAGTGGTTAGAATAAGATGGAACTTGGAGACATTGTAGAAAATAGGTCTAGGCAAAGTACCAAAAATTAGGTACAGCGGTATAGCAGCAGATTTAGAAATTACCAAAAATCAGTACAGCGGTCTGGTAGGGTTAAGGTATTCAGGAACAATGAGACCATCCTTTACAACAAGAATTATGATATCCACATACATGGCAAATGGAATAATAATCAGAACGTGACTTTGTGTTTAAAGTGTTGGGTCATTGCATGAGAAGTTTGAATCCAGCTGAGGCACCAGTTAGAGAATGCACAATTTTTGAGCACCTACAGAGGGACCATTGGATGTTATATTGGATTTTATAATTTAATTACCATAATCCTAATCCTATTATCCAATATAATAAAGAGCTAATATGCAAATGGTCATCATGCCCTCATGCCCTCTTGCCCTCTCACTCTCATGCCCTTGCACTGGGGCCAGGGAACCTGAGGCTTCACCTCCCGCCTCGAGGCCGGGGGACCTGAGGCCAGTCCAGGGGACCTGAAGCCACACCCACTGCCCTGGCACTGGGGCTGGGGGACCTGAGGCCGTGACCCCCACTTGGTGCCAGTCTGGGGGACCTGAGGCTGTTCCCCCAGCCCAGTACTGGGCCAGGAGACCTGAAGCTGTGCCCCCTGCCCTTTGGGGCTTGAAAGGAGTGGGGCCGGCGGGGTCTGGGTCTTGTGTGATTTTGAGGCACACGCATGTGGGCAGGGACTTGACTCTGGGTCCTGCGGCGTGCCCCAAACTCTGACAGTAGGGAGATTTTCATATACATTTTACTAATTTTCTTTCATCTCTGACACTTCTATTATAGAAAAAGGGCAAATAGCAATATTAAAATATTTCCTCTAATTAACTCCCTTTTCATGTGCACAGATTTCGTGCACCAGGTCACTAGTTTAGTTATAAAAGAATCTGAAGCTCTAAGAGGTTAACTAAACTGCTTAAGGTCACAAAACTAAGAAGAAATACGATTAGGACTAAAAGTCAGGCCACTTTTGGGGGGCACCTTGTCTTCCAGGGACTGAAATACTAGCAGCTGCTCATTGCAGCCCCTACCCAACTTGGGCAATATGATGGTTAACGTTATGCGTTAAGTTTGTTGGGCCACAGTGTTTCCTGGTTGATCAAACATTATTCTATACTAGAGGCCCAGTGCACGAAATTTGTGCACGGGGTGGGGGGGTGTCCCTCAGCCCAGCCTGCACCCTCTCCAATCTGGGACCCCGGTGGGATCGGGCCTAAACAGGCAATTGGACATCCCTCTCACAATCCAGGACTGCTGGCTCCCAACTGCTCACCTGCCTGCCTTTCTGATTGCCCCTAACCGCCTCTGCCTGCCAGCCTGATCGCCCCCTAACCACTCCTCTGCCAGCCTGATTGATGTCTAACTGCTCCCCTGCCAGCCTGTTTGCCTCCAACTTCCCTCTTCTGCTGGCCTGGTCAACCCCAACTTCCCTCCCTTGCAGGCCTGGTCCCTCCCAACTGCCCTGTCCTGCTGGCCATCTTGTGGTGGCCATCTTGTGTCCACATGGGGGCAGGATCTTTGACCACATGGGGCAGCCATCTTGTGTGTTGGAGTGATGGTCAATCTGCATATTACTCTTTTATTAGATAGGATAGAAGCCTGGTGCATGGGTGGGGGGCCAGCTGGTTTGCCCTGAAGGGTGTCCCGGATCAGGGTGGGGGTTCCTTTGGGGCGTGGGGCGGCCTGGGCAAGGGGCCTGTGGTGGTTTGCAGGCTGGCCACACCCCCCGGTGACCCAAGTGGAGACCCTGGTATCTGGGATTTATTTATCTTCTACAATTGAAACTTTGTAGCCTGGAGTGGAGCCAAGCCTTCTGCTCGCTTCGTGGCAGCAGCCATTTCTGTTGGGATTTATTTATCTTCTATAATTGAAACTTTGTAGCCTTAAGCGGAGGCCTGCGCTGGCCAGGGTGTGCGGAAAGCTTGGCTTCCTCCATCGCCAGGGAAACCCAAGCCTCCCTCCTGCTCTCTGTGGCCGCAGCCATCTTGGTTGGGTTAATTTGCACACTTGCTCCTGATTGGCTGATGGGCGTGGCTTGTGGGTATAGTGGAATGATGGTTAATTTGCATGTTACTCTTTTATTAGATAGGATGTTTCTGGATGAGATTTACATTCAAATCTGTTGACTTTGAGAAAAGCAGATCATCCTCCATAATGTGGATGGGCCTTATCCAACTAGTAGAAGGTCTAAATAGAAAAAAAACTGACCTCCCCTGAGCGAAAAGGAATTCTGCCAGCAGATGGCCTTCAGACTCAAACTGAACTGCAGCACTAGCTCTTCTCTGGGTCTCCAGCCTGCTGGCCCACCCAGCAGATTTTGGATTTGCCAGCCTCTATCATCCCATGAGCCAATTACATAAACTCTCCCTCTCCCTCTCCCTCTCCCTCTCCCTCTCTTTCTCCTATCGGTTCTGTATCTCTGTACAACCCTGACTAATATAGATAGTGATGATTACTACTACTAGATTATCTTTGTAGTCTAAATGAGTTACTTCTAACATCTTGGGCTCATAGAAAAGAGCACTCAAAACCACAAAATAGGGTATGTTCAAAAACTCTCTTCCCTTGTATATTAAATCTTTTTAGATTCCATTTTACAGAATGACTTTCCTGACCTTGTCTTCAGATTCCAGCTTACCTCAGGGTTTAAATCCTGGGAATATATAAATTCACCAGGATATTACTTGTCATACTTTAACACCAGCAATAATAAGTACTGATTCTGAACCTATATTCTTCGGCACAATCACAAATCTCCATAACCTCTATCCAAAGACAAATGTCACTGATACCTGCAAGTACCAGGGAGGAGAAGCTAATTTGAAAACTTATTTGTCTGTAATTTGTTTGCAGTTGGTGAACTGAATCACAAATCAAGCTAAGGATGTGCTCCAATACTCTTCATTAGTATACAAAATGGTTGGAAAGACATGGGGAGGGTGAGCCAAAGCTGAAACCTCAGCATCATTCAATTATACATATTCTATTTTGAAACATTTTCTCATTTCTGGCAACTAAGAACTCTTTTGGAGGAAAAACTGAAGAACAGATGTAAGTATTTACTAAAATTGAATTGTGAACTTTGTGACAAATGACAATGATATAATTTAGACTACATGATTGCCCATGTTTTAAAAAATAAAATTAGTAATAATAATAATACAATTATAGCTAGTCTCATATATTTTGAAATAACAAGGCATCCTTAAAAATAATCCATGGGTTAAAGAAAAAATGTCAATGGAAATTATGGCCATTAAAATTGTACAATGACCATTTAAAAAAAATAAAAAAATTATACAATGAAAATATGTACGGCATATGAAAACTTGAGTGATACAGTCAAATAGAACTAGAAAAATAACTATATCCTTATGACTGCTTTTGTTAGAAAACAAGAAAGGTGGTAAATTAATGAGCAAAGTGTTTTATCCAAGTAAGTTTTAAAAAATGAGTAGTAGAATGAACTAAAAAATAGGAGAAAAATAGTGAAGATAAAACCAGAAATTATGAGAATAAAAACAAACGATGATTATCGAAACCAAAACACATTCTTTTTTTTTAATGTAGTCTACATTTTTTTATTATTATTGTTGATTTTTTACAGAGAGGAAGGGAGAGGGATAGAGAGTTAGAAACATCGGTGAGAGAGAAACATCGATCAGCTGCCTCCTGCACACTCCCCACTGGGTATGTGTCCGCAACCAAGGTACATGCCCTTGACTGGAATTGAACCTGAAACCCTTGAGTCTGCAAGCCGATGCTCTATCCACTGAGCCAAACCAGTCAGGGCCAAAACACATTCTTTGAAATGTTAATAAAAAATAGTAAACCTCTTGCAGTCCTCATCAAAGAGCAAGAAAAAGCACAATAAAAAATATTATTAATGAAAAGGGTGATGTAACTATAAACCTAGTAGAAAGAAAAGAAAGAGAGTGATTGGGACTGATGGCAAAAGGAGCTCAGGCGACAGAGAGATGCCTATATTTATTGATTGGGGGAAAAGGAGAAAATTGGGGGAAGTAGGTCTAGTTGTAAAGAAGGTTCTGGTGAGCCCACTGGCAAGGAGGGCTTTGAGGCAAAGGAAATAAGGGCATTGGTAGGAATGGGGAAAAGGTTAAGTCAGGTAGAGGAGCAATGTCAGAGTGGTGGCAGAGAAATGGCGTGACAGGTAAAGGGAGTAACTGGAGTGTGAAGTTAGGGTGCAGTGAGAGAAGAGAGACCATGGATGTGAAGAGGTCAGAGCTGAGATGGCTACAACGCCCACAAGCTGATATAGGCCAGTGTTCCAGAGGACTCACACACAGGGGCTGCTAACTGCTGGTCCAGAGGGTGAGAGGGTAAGAGCCTGGGTGCCTGAGTTAGACAGGGCACATCAGAGGAACGATGGAAGCCAGGGGGCACCAGAGGGAGCATCGCTTCCACACGCTCAGCCTCAAGGTCAAGCAGAGATCGTGTCCTCCTCTGAGTGCTTTGCCCAGGTGGCAGCAAGAGTTGTAAGAGTGAGCTGAAGCAGGATATGCAAGGAAGGCCAGGGAGGGAGCACCTGAAGCTACACTTCCCTCAGGCGTACATAAGAGGATGTGCTCAGGAATGTTCACAGTCAGCATTGTTTGTCAGAATAAAAATAAAGTTTAGTTGTGCAATAAAATGGATTCATTCACGTTCCACTAATCAGCAGCAGAATGAGAATGAATTAGAACCATACACATTAACACAAAAAGAAATCTTCAAAAAAATTAAATTAAAAAGGTAAGTTACAAAAGGATACTACGAGTATGATATTATGTAAATTTTATAATATGCAAACCAACGCTATTGTTTTGGATGCATGTGTGAGTAGTAAAAGCGTAAACTTCCATAAAAGTGATAAATACAAAATTCAGGATAATGGTGATTTGGGGGTGAGAGAATAGAGAGGAATGAAATCAGAGAAGTGCCTTCAACTGTATTATAAGGTCTTAAGTTGAGGAATAGACAGTGATGCTCTTTATATTATTTCAATACCTTTTAAATATCTGAAATAAATTATTATTTAAAGAAGAAATTTGGAGGCATGTAGTTTATTGTATTTTTCTGGATTTGAAGTTATTTTCAAATAAAAAAATTTCATATTTTAATATAAACTCTAGATGCATAACTTGTCCTCTTTTGTCACCTATATTTTACTATTCAAATGAATTGAAGGGAAGATGGAATGCAGCAGTGATATTATTTGAAAAGTAGTGAACCAAGGCCTCTTATGCAGAGAACTAGAACTTGAAATAAGTTGGTTCAGTTTGGAGTGTTAATTGGATTTAATTATTTATGAGCTAAGTGTCATAAGAGTTCATGATTTTAAAAGAATTAAGCACATTTGAAAGGACATTGAAAACCATATAAATGTAATAAAGTTACATAGTCTCATCATCAGCACGTTATGTGAAAGTCTGTGAGGAAGTGATCTAATTAATATTTGAGAAAGTAGCCCAGACTTTTGCATCAGATTTTGTACAATATCATTTAATGCTCATGGAAAAGAAGCAAAGATTTTATACACACACACAGACACACACACACGCAACTCCAACATATATTTCATAAGGATACATGCATAGTTAACAATATATGTCAGATACATTGGTGAAGAGTGAAGATAAATGGGTAAAAATAAAGTAAAATGATATAAAACCAGAAAGGGGCCCTATATGGGCTGATAATGACAATTTACTATGAACCTAGGAGTAAGATTACCCCCACTCTCAACCCTTGAGAATAAACAATAACAACATAAACCTGGTTCCTTGTCCTTAAGGTGCTTATAAATTAGAGAGGGAAGAGGATTTTGTAACATAAATGTGATAGGTTGTAAGAGGCCAGGAACTTCTGGATTCTTGGCAAAAGACACAGTATGATAATATCTCACCTCATGTGTTTATTTGCCCTAATGCATTAGTAATTTGGTTACTAAACAATTTCTTTCCCAAAAGGGGGAAAAGACTATCTTAACATGCTCATTGGAGGGGCATTCTTTATGCATTGATCTCCTTTGAACTGTTGCATTTGGCTACACATGAAGAACCAAGGCATGCAGCTTGCAGAGAAGCCACAGGGTGAAAAGCAATCTCTGGAGAAAGATGTCCATCCCTGGCCGGGGGTGAAAAAAAAATTTAAGGCAAATATCCATGTGATGCTACATGTAACACATGAGGACACAGACTGTATAAACATTTGATCCTAGTTACATTACTGGAAACAGACTATATATACCAAAATTAGTGTGATGTGACATCAACCCTCTTATGGGAGAATTCGGGAATTTTTTGTAAAATACAGTTTGTTTAGGCAAGATAGGACAGGCTTAACGCAATAAAGTCTTACTTATCACTCATGTCACAGTCTGGTGCCTTGCTTCCTCAGCAGCAACTCTCCAAAGAGGACGCGGGGATCTTGGTTCCTTCCTCTAGAACACAGAGCATCCAAGGGAGGAGGGAGCTGGAGAATCATGCAGGATGTTTTAAGAAGGTGGCTTACCTGGCTCCCCCTCATTTCAGTGTGTAGAAGCCAGCCATGGAGCCCACAAGATAACAGCAAGGAGGCTGGGAAATGTAGTCTTTCTCAGTGCCCAAGAAGAGCAAACAGAATGAGGGACACACCAAACAATTGGTATCAGGAAAATTATTGAAGAAATCTAACATTGCTACCTTTTGATGCTGTGACAATAATCAATATTATGAGATTTATAGACACAAAATGTAAACTGGTAAGACAACTAATCCTGACCTTCAGATTGATCTTGACAGCAAATCTAAATGTAAAAGAGCAAAAGTCCAGCCTAATTTTTCCCTTGTTGTGCAAAAGCTCAGTAAAGTTGTCTGTAGAACGAATGATGCTCCTGATGAGACAGATCTAATAGTGATGGATTAACCTCATATTCCATTAAGGTTCATTACTTTATATTTATCAAAATGTGATTTTTTAACACTATGTAATTTCATTTAGTTGAAAAATAAAATAAAAATCCAATCATTTTATTTGGATGTCAATTTTAAAAAGAAAAAATAAAAGGTGGAGAAGAAGATGGCAACTGGCAAGAAGGTAGGGAGGGAGAGTGTGTGAAAGAGTGAGGGAGTGATAGAGGAGTGTGTGGATATATGTGGTGTGTGTGTGCGTGTGTGTGTGTGTGTGTGTGTGTGCTAGGGACAGTTAGATCCTGCAGGTCTCCCAGGGGGCTGCCAAACCGGGCAGTCTTAGACAGCGAAACCCTGCTGCCACAGCAGACAACTCGGGGGGGCTGCCAGTGTGGGCACAGAGACCATGCCATCTTGAAAAACAGAACTGCTTGAGACTAGGATCCTAGCCTTGCCACCACCTAATCTGGTCTCAAATGCAAAACTGGACCCTACAGCCACTAGGGACAAAGACCTGCAAGCACAGCTGCAGACCCACAGACACCAAGAAGCCAGACATCCGGGCAGCAGACTTCTGTGAGTCACAGAGCCCATCCCCCTCCCCACAGGCCCACTGCAGCAGCATAGGAACTGCTAGACCCGGTCCGAGCAAGCAGGACTCCTGCCCACACAGGGTGGCTGTGGTACCTGAACTTGAGCCTAGGCATGCAGACATGGAGAATCTGTTCCCCATAGTGCGCACTCGTGCAACCAGACCTCACGCCCACACATGGTGGCTGCACTACCTGAATTTGAGCCTGGGCGTGCGGGCACTGGGAGGATGTTTCCCGCAGCACGCATTCGCGTGACCACACCCCGCAGCTGTGCCACCTGACTTTGATTCTGGGCAAGTGCACACAGAAGCCTGTTTCCCACAGCACAGGAGTGGACCTCCCGCCAACACAGGGTGGCTGTGCAACTTGGTCCCCCAAGCAGACCGGGGACTCTGATTCTCTGCCTGAGAGGCAGCACTGAGCACCAGTGACTTGACTCTGTTTCTCATCGCATGCACATGGGATCCCTGATTCTCAGTGCATGCGCACACAGGGACCCTGATTCTCGGCGCATGGCCACAACAAGCAACAGAGACTCTGATACTCGATTCTCAGCACGGGCACAGGGGGAATCTGACTCCTGGCGCAAGATAGGGGACTCTGATTTTTGGCACATGCCAGTGGGGTCTCTTTTTCAGCACGGTGCAGGCAGGGTCCCTGATTCTAGGTGCGCGCATGAAGCCATACTGAGTACCAGTGACTCTGATCCTGGGCGAGCATAGCTCCCACTGACCCACAGCAGCCACACGTCTTGGTGTTGGAGCTCTTCAGTGACACTCGGGTGGCATGAAGCTCCCACTGCACGTGGCCCAGGCCCCCGCAACTTGGTGTTTAAACCTTCTGGTGATAGTTAGAATGAGGAGACAACAAAACAATCCCCAGAGGAAAGAAAAAGAGGAATCACCAAGAAAGGAAGTAAGTGAAACGGAGGATGCAAAATGACAGAAAATGAATTCAGAGTACTGGTCATACAGTTCATAAAGTGGATGGATGAGAAAATCAACAACTTATGCAAAAATCAGGAAGAAATCAAAAGTGATATAGCTACTATCAAAAATGCCATGGAAGGTTTCAACAGTAGACTAGAAGAAGCAGAGGACCGAATTAGTGAGTTAGAAGATAAGATAGAGAAACAAGCCCAATCTGAACAACAACTGGAGAAAAAAATTAAAAAGCAGGAGGAGAGCCTAAGGGAGCTTTGGGACAACATGAAAGGAAGTAACATACTATAATAGGACTGCCATAAGGACAAGAAAAGCAGCAAGGATTAGAAAATCTATTTGAAGAAATAATGACAGAAAACTTCCATGACATAGGGAAGAAAAAAGTTACACAAGTACAGAGAGTCCCAAGTAAGATGAATCCCAAAAGACCCACACCAAGACACGTCATAATTACAATGGCAAACGTTAACAACAAAGAGAGATTCTTAAAGGCTGCAAGAGAGAGACAGAGAGTTACCTACAAAGGATTCCCCATCAGATCATCAAATGATTTCTCAACAGAAACACATCAAGCTAGAAAGGAATGGAATGAAGTATACAAAGTGATGCAAAGCAAAAGACTTAATCCAAGAGTACTCTATCCAGCAAGACTATCAATCAAAATTGAAGGGGAAATCAGAGGCTTCACAGACAAAAAAGGCTAAGGGATTTTTATCACTACCAAGCCAGCAATGCAAGAAATGCTAAAGGGAATGCTGTAAAAAGAAGAAATAGAAAGGGAGGAAGTAACATAGACATAAAGTGCAGAAATGGCTACAAACAAGTACCTATAAATAATAATCCTATCTAATGGAAGAGTGATATGCAAATTGACCATCACTCCAAGACACAAGATGGCTGCCTCCATGTGGACACAAGATGGCTGCCACAAGATGTCTGGCAGGGGAGGGCAGTTGTGGGCAGTTGGGGGGGACCAGGCCTGCAGGGGAGGGCAGTTGGGGGAAACCAGGCCTGCAGGGGAGGGCAGTTGGGGGGAACCAGGCCTGCAGGGGAGATCAGTTTGTGGGGACCAGGCCTGCAGGGGAGGACAATTGGGGGGGAACCAGGCCTCTAGGGGAGCACAGTTGGGGGGGGGACCAGGCATGAAGAGGAGGGCAGTTGTGGGTGATCAGGCCAGCAGGAAGGGCAGTTAGGGGTGACTGAGCCAGCAGAGGAGGGCAGTTGTGGGGGGACCAGGCCTGCAGGGGAGGACAGTTGGGGTGGGACCCAGGCCTGCAGGGGAGGGCAGTTGGGGGGGGGGAGACCAGGCCAGCAGGGGAAAGCAGTTGTGGGGGGACCAGGCCTGCAGGGGAGGACAGTTGGGGTGACCAGGCCAGCAGGGGAGAGCAGTTGTGGGGGGACCAGGCCTGCAGGGGAGGACAGTTGGGGTGGGACCCAGGCCTGCAGGGGAGGGCAGTTGGGGGGGGGGACCAGGCCTGCAGGGGAGGGCAGTTAGGGGTGACCAGGCCAGCAGAGGAGGGCAGTTGGGGGAGACCAGGCCAGCAGGGGAGAGCAGTTGTGGGGGGACCAGGCCTGCAGGGGAGGACAGTTGGGGTGGGACCCAGGCCTGCAGGGGAGGGCAGTTGGGGGGGGACCAGGCCTGCAGGGGAGGGCAGTTAGGGGTGACCAGGCCAGCAGGGGAGGGCAGTTGGGGGTGACCAGGCCTGCAGGGGAGGACAGTTAGGTGTGACCAGACTGGCAGGGGAGGGTAGTTAGGGGTGACCAGGCTGGCAGGGGAGGGCAGTTAGGGGCAATCGGGCCGGCCGGTGAGCAGTTAGGTGTCAATCAGGCTGGCAGTGGAGTGGTTAGGGGATGATCAGGCTGGCAGGCAGAAGCAGTTAGGAGCAATCAGGCAGAGGCAGGTGAGTGGTTGAAAGCCAGCAGTCCTGGATTGTGAGAGGGATGTCCCAGATTGGAGTGGGTGCAGGCTGGGCTGGGGGACACTCGCCCCGTGCATGAATTTTGTGCACTGGGCCTCTAGTATTAAACGTAAATGGATTAAATGCTCTAACCAAAAGACATTGAGCGACTGAATGGATAAGAAAACATGACTCATATATATGCTGTCTACAGGAGACCCACCTCAGAACAAGGGACTCATACAGACTGAAAGTGAAGGGATGAAAAAATATCTATCAGGCAAATGGAAATGAAAAAAAAGCTGGGGTAGCAATACTTATATCTGACAAAGTAGACCTCAAAGTGAAGACCATAACAAGAGACAAGAAAGGGCACTTCATAATTCTAAAGGGATCAATACAACAAGAGGATATAACTCTGGTAAACATTTATGCACCCAATGCAGAAGCACCCAAATACATAAAAACATTCTGGAAGATATCAGGGGAGAGATTGATAGCAACACAATCATAGTAGGAGACTTTAATACCCCATTAACATCACTGGATAAATCCTCTAGACAAAAAATTAGCAAAGAAACATCAATCCTAAATGACTCACTAGGTTAGATGGACTTAATCGACATCTTTAGAACATTCCACCCCAAAACTACAGAATACACATTCTTTTCAAGTGCACATGGGACATTTTCAAAGATAGACCACAATTGGGACACAGGCAAAGTCTCTCCAAATTCAAGAGGATTGAAGTCATATCAAGCATCTTCTCAGATTACAATGGCATAAAATTAGAAATTAACTACAGTAAAAACAATCACCAAAAATTCAAACACTTGGAGGCTGAATAGCATACTATTAAACAATGAGTGGGTTACCAAAGAGATCAAAGAAGAAATAAAAAACATCCTGGAAACAAATGACAATGAAAACACAACAATCCAAAATCTTTGGGACACAGTGAAAGTAATCCTGAGAGGGAAGTTCATAGCATTACAGGCCAACCTAAAAAAACAAAAACAAAAACAAAAACAAAAACAAGAAAAACTAGTAATAAACCATCTAACTCTGCAACTTGAAGAATTAGAAAGAGAGCAACAAGAAAAGCCCAGTGTGAGCAGAAGGAAGGATAATAAAGATCAGCGTGGAAATAAATAACATAGAGACCAAAAACAAGCAAACAAACAAATAAAAACAATACAAAAGATCAATGAAACCAAGAGCTGGTTCTTTGAAAGGGTAAACAAGATTGATGAACCTCTAGCCAGGCTCACCAAGAAGCAAAGAGAGAGGACCCAAATAAACAAAATCAGAAACGAAAGAGGTGAAATAACAACAGACCCCACAGAAATACAAAGAATTGTAAAAAAAAAAATACTATGAGCAACTCTACTCCAACAAACTGGTCAACCTAGAAGAAATGGACATATTCCTAGAAAAATATGACTTTCCAAAGCTCAACCAGGAGGAATAAAAAAATCTGAATAGGCTGATAACTATGGAGGAAATTGAAGCAGTAATAAAAAAAACTTCCAACAAACAAAAGCCTTGGACCAGATGGCTTCACAGGGGAGTTTTATCAAACATTCAAAGAAGAAATAAAACTTATTTTCCTCAGACTATTCCAAAAAATTCAAGAGGAAGGAGCACTTTCAAGCTCTTTCTACGAAGCCAACATTACCCTAATCCCAAAACCAAATAAAGACAATGCAAAGAAAGAGAATTACAGGGCAATATCCCTCATGAACATAGATGCCAAAAATCCTCAACAAAATTCTAGCAAATCGAATCCAGCATTACATTAGGAAGATCATACACCATGACCAAGTGGGATTTATTCCAGGGATACAAGGATGGTACAATATCCGCAAATCAATAAATGTGATACATCACATAAACAAACTGAGAGATAAAAACCATATAATCATATCCATTGATGCAGAAAAAGCATTTGACAAAATCCAACACCCTTTCTTGATAAAAAAAAAAACAAAACAAACACACAAAAAACCCTCTCAGCAAGGTGGGAATAGAAGGATCATACCTCAACATCATACAAGCCATATATGACAAACCCACAGCCAACATCATACTCAACGGGCAAAATGTAAAACCATTTCCCCTAAGAACAAGAACAAGACAGGGATGCCCACTCTCACCACTCCTGTTTGACATAGTACTGGAAGTACTAGCCATTGTGATCAGACAAGAAGAAGAAATAAAAGGCATCCAAATTGGAAAAGAAGAAGTAAGACTGTCCTTATTCATAGATGACATGATATTGCACATAGAAAACCCCAAAGACTCCATCAAAAAACTGCTAGACTTAATAAATCAATTCGGCAATGTAGCAGGATACAAAATTAACACCCCAAAGTCTATGGCTTTTCTATACACCAATAATGAACTCACAGAAAGAGAAATTAAAAAGGCAATCCCATTTACCATTGCAACAAAAAAATTAAGATACCTAGGAATAAACTTAACCAAGGAGACAAAGGACCTGTACTCAGAAAATTTCAGGATACTAAAAAGAGATAGAGGAAAACATGAACAAATGGAAGAATATTCAATGTTCATGAATTGGTAGAATCAATATCATTAAAATGTCCATACTACCCAAAGCAATCTATAAATTCAATGCAATCCCCATTAAAATATCAATGGCATACTTCAAAGACCTAGAACAAATTCTCCAAAAATTCATCTGGAATAAAAAAAGACCCCAAATAGCTGCAGCAATCTTGGGAAAGAAGAACAATGTTGGAGGGATCACAATACCAGATATCAAGCTATACTACAAAGCCACTGTTCTCAAAACTGCCTGGTACTGGCACAAGAACAGACATATAGACCAGTGGAACACAACAGAGAACCCAGAAATCAACACAAGCCATTATACTCAATTAATATTTGACAGAGACAAGAGCATACAATGGAGACAAGACAGTCTCTTCAATAAATGGTGTTGGGAAAACTGGACAGATACTTGCAAAAAAATGAAACTAGACCACCAACTTACACCATACACAAAAATAAACTCAAAATAGATAAAGGACTTAAACGTAAGATGGGAAACCATAAAAATCTTAGAAGAAGCCATAGGCAGCAAAATAACAGATATTTTTCATAGCAATATCTTTACTGATACAGCACCTAGGGCAATGGAAACTAAGGAGAAAATAAACAAATGGGACTACATCAAAATAAAAAGCTTCTGCACAGCAAAAGAAACCATCAACAAAACAACAAGAAAGCCCACTGCATGGGAGAACATATTGCCAATGTCACCTCCGATAAGGGTTTAATCTCCAACATTTACAGGGAACTCATACAACTTAACAAAAGGAAGATAAACAATCCAACCAAAAAATGGGCAAAGGACCTAAATAGACACTTTTTGAAAGAGGATATTTAGAAAGCCAAGAGACATATGAAAACATGCTCAAAGTCACTAATCATCTGAGAGATGCAAATCAAAACAACAATGAGGTACCATTTCATACCTGTCAGAATGGCTATCATCAACAAATCAACAAATGTCAAGTACTGGAGAGGATGTGGAGAAAAAGGAACCTTCCTTCACTGCTGATGGGAATGCAGACTGGTGCAGCCACTGTGGAAAACGGTATGGCGTTTCCTCAAAAAATTAAAAATGGAACTGCCATTTGACCCAGTAATCCCACTTCTAGGAATATATCCCAAGAAACCAGAAACACCAATCAGAAAGGATATATGCACCCCTATGTTCATAGCAGCACAATTTACAATAGCTAAGATTTGGAAACAGCCTAAATGCCCATCAGCAGATGAGTGGATTAGAAAACTGTGGTACATCTACACAATGGAATACTACCCTGCTGTAAAAAGGAAGGAATTCCTACCATTTGCAACAGCATGGATGCAACTGGAGAGCATTATGTTAAGTGAAATAAGCCAGTCAGTGAAAGATAAATACCACATGATATCACTCATTTGTGGAATATAAAGAACATTATACACTGTTGAACAAAAATAGGTAGAGGCAAAGCAGCATCGAACAGACTGTAAAACTACAGGGGGAATGTAGGGGAGGGTTGGGAGGGTAAGAGATCAACAGAAGGACTTGTATGCATGCATTTAAGTACAACCAATGGATGGAAGACATTGGGGGGTGGTGGTGAGGGCAAGTGCCAGAGGGTAGGGGAGGCCAGGAGGAGGTCAGTGGGGGGGGGGGGGGGGGGGCGGATACATATGTACTACTATTTGTAATACCTTAAACAATAAAGTAAAAATTTAAAAATAAATAAATAAAAGGCACTGGTAATTGGAAAAAAAAGAAAGAAAAGGCAAAAATTAATTGTACATAGTAGCAAAACTGAAAAAAAATAATCTACCATTGCTTGGCCTCACTCTGGCCTCTACAAAGCTCAGCGGGAAAAAAATAACCAGTATTAGGAATTCAAAATGCCTAGAAAACAGCAACAACAGCAAAAATCTTCTCTCAACATTTTCTGCATTTATAGCAACTGTCCAACCTGCAGAGAGAGGACCTTCTAACTGAGAATGGTGGCTCTTAACCTCTTTTGGCATTGTAGATTCCTCATTACTACTGCCACAAGCACTAATGCCACTATTAGGGATCCTGCCACTAACTTGCATTTATTGAGGTTGCCACGCACCATGCACTGTGCTCTGCACTTAATAAACGTTCTATGTTAATGTTCAAACCAACCCAGAATGGAGAATCATCATGAGGTCTGTTGTGCAGAAGAAGAAACTAAAGCACAGAGAGGTCAGGTGACTTGCCTAAGGTCACACAAGTTAATAGCATCCTGGAGCAAAGACTTTGACTCAGGTCTGTCAGCAACAGAGCTCTCACGTAAGCCCTTAGCAGCTCTGTATCACTGGCCCTCGGATGATATATCACAGTAATTATTAATACACTTTATTAGATAACTAGAGACCCGGTGCACAAAATTCGTGCACGGGGGTGGGGGTGTGTGTCCCTCAGCCCAGCCTGCACCCTCTCCAATCTGGGACCCCTCGAGGGATGTCCAGTGGGATTGGGCCTAAACAGGCAGTTGGACATTCCTCTCACAATTCAGGACTTCTGGCTCCCAACCGCTCGCCTGCCTGCCTGCCTGCCTGATTGCCCCTAACTGCTTCTGCCTGCCAGCCAGATCACCCCCTAAGCACTCCCCTGACAGCCTGATTGACGTCTAACTGCTCCCCTGCCAGCCCGATTGCTCCTAACTGCCCTCCCCTGACAGCCTCATCACCCCTAAATGCCCTCCCCTGCTGGCCTGGTCACCCCTAACTGTCCTCCCCTACAGGCCTGGTCACCCCCAACTGCCCTCCCCTGCAGGCCTGGTTGCCCCCAACTGCCCTCCCCTGCTGGCCTGGTCCCCCCCAACTGCCCTCCCCTGCAGGCCTGGTCCCCCACAACTGCCCTCCCCTGCACGCCTGGTCCCCCAACTGCTCTCCCCTGCCAGCCCTGTCACCCTTAACTGCCCTCCCCTGCTGGCCTGGTCACCCCTAACTGCTCTCCCCTGCTGGCCTGGTCGGCCCCAACTGCCCTCCCCTGCAGGCCTAGTTGCCCCCAACTGCCCTCCCCTGCCGGCCATCTTGTGGCAGTCATCTTGTGTCCACATGGGGGTGGCCATCTTGTGTGTTGGAGTGATGGTCAATTTGCATATTACCTCTTTATTAGATAGTATGCCCATTATGAATACTGGTTAACACCAAGAAATAGAAAGAAAGTGAAAATCTCTCGTCATTCTAGTATTGAGAGGTAATTATTAATTTATTGCTGTATTTTCTTCAAGTCTTTTTCTCATACCATTGGGTCAAAATAGAGGTGTCTTTTTTTAAACTGCATTTTTGAAATATAATTCACATACCATATAATTCACCCATTTAAAGCATATGGATTCAGCAGCTTTTGATATCTGTAGAGTTGTGCAAGCACACTACCATCTAATTCTAGGATAGTTTCATCACTCCAAAAGGAAGGTCCATGTGCATTCCTCCATCTTCCTACATTCTCTGGGAAACCACTAATCTACTTTCTGCCCCTCTAGATTTGACAATTGTGGAAACTTAATATAAATAGAATCATACAATATATGTCGTTTGTGACTGGCTTCTTTCACTTAACATGATGTTTTCAAAGTTCATTCATGTTGTAGCATGTGTCAGAACTTTGTTGAATACTATTTCATGGTATATATATATATACCACTTTTGTTTATCTATTCATGTTTCCTCTTGTTGGTATTATGTATAATACTGCTTTGAATATTCATATATACAGTTTTTTAAAATTTTTGTATTGATTTTTTTTTGAGAGAGAGAGACATGAATGTGGGAGAGAGACTCTTCAGTTCATGGGATAATGCTCAACCAACTGAGCCACACCAGCCAGGGCTCATGTATAAGTTTGTGTGTTGCTGTATATTTTCATTTCTTTTAGGAATGGAATTGTTGACTCATATGGAACTCTATGTTTAACCTTTTTAGGAACTTCCAAACTGTTTTCCAAAGCACATTCACCATTTTACATTTCCACCACAATGAATGAGGGTCTGAGTGCTCCACATCCTCACCGACACTAGCTGTTGTCTGTCTTTGATTATAGCCAACCTGTAATCCAAGGTGGTATTGCACTGCGGTTTTGGATTGCATTTCCCTAATGACTAGTGATGTTGAGCATCTTTTCTTGTGCTTGTTTGCCATTTGCATATCTGGTTTTGGACAAATGTCTATTTAAATCCTTTGTCCATTTTAAAAATCAGGTTGTCCTTTTACTGTTGAGTTATGAGTTGCTTATATATTCTGGAAACAAAACACTTAGATATCCAATGTGCATTTATTTCCCCTCATTCTGTGGGTTGTTCTTTTACTTTCTTGATGGTGTCTCTTGAAGAACAAAAGTTTTTCATTTTGATGAAGTCCCATTTATTTTTTTCTCTTGTTACTTGTGCTTTTGATGTCATATGTATGAAAGTCAAGCCTTATTTTTAATAAAAATATGTTTAAAAACAGAATTATATTAGATAAAACATTTTTTATCCTGATTTTTTTCAGATCATATTTCATCAGGAGCATTTTCACCTGTAATTTATTTAAACATTTCCCCAACATTTTACTTTAAGGTTTGTGCGCTCTGGTTATCAAGCCTTTAGAGACATAATGAGATTCCAGAAGCTGCTGGGGAAAAAAAAAATCTAAACTAGTAAATCTCCTATCCAAAAAGTTAATACATGTTAATTTTTAAAGTTATATAATCACATTACAAAAATGTAGAAAGTAGAAAAAAGAAACAAAAGCACTCATACTCTCATCACCCTAATAGCCCATTACTATTATTTTAATGTATTTTCTTTTTAAAAAAATATTTTATTGATTTTTTACAGAGAAGAAAGGAGAGAGATAGTTAGAAACATCGATGAGAGAGAAACATCAATCAGCTGCCTCTTGCACACCCCCTACTGGGGATGTGCCCACAACCAAGGTACATGCCCTTGACCGGAATCGAACCTGGGACCCTTCAGTCCGCAGGCTGACACTCTATCCACTGAGCCAAACCGGTTTAGGCTTTTAATGTATTTTCTTCTGGTACAATTTTTAGCACATTTTGAAGAGTTTGCAATCATACAGAGCATATACATTGTCATTCAGCTGTTAAAATTTAACCCACTATAAGATTTCTTCCATGATCCTCCCTAGTTTTCATAACTATATTTTTACCAGCTGGAAATTATATCAAATGAGTGTACTATAATTTACAAAACTATTTTTATTAGATATTTGCCATTTTTCATGGACTTCTCTCACCTATTTTTTTCCTGTTATGAGTAATGCATAAATTAATATTTTTTTGCTTGTAGCTATTTCCATGCTTGCTGTTATTTCCTTAGGACACATTCCTAGTATTGGAATTACTAAATTTAAAGTTATAATTTTTTGTGTGCCTCTCAATAATATATTGTCAGATTTGAATGCTATTTCAAATTAAATTAAAATTCTGCTTTAAAATGCTATGATTGATGATGATGATGATGGTTTAAGTACCATCATTTAAAAAAATACTTCGTTAATTAAGTGAAAAAATAAAAGGCTTCTTATTTTAGTTTGCATTTCAAATTTATTACCCTTAAGTTAAACATCTCTTCATAGGTGGGACTTCCTAGTTTTATTTCCTTTTAAATTAATTATTAATATGAGAAATATAGTCAGACCTGTCATATATTAAGTATGTAGTTGTCTCTATTTATAGACATATGAATATGAATTTATATTTCAGGAGATTCATGACTTTCAAATTTTATTTCAATGATAAATTTATGTTGATAACTTTGTCATAGGGAAACAACTCGAGTAAATTTCTTCTGTACCTGCTAAATCAGGGTCTGTATATTCGTAAGGTTCCCCCCACCCTGGGCAGAGGGCAAGTGGGGTGAAAAGTTAGTTTTAAAATATTCATTTAAATAAGGTATTATTATGTCTTGATATTGCTCATGTTAAAATTTTATAGTTAAGTTCCCTTCATTTTGTATAATTTAAAATAATTAGAATGTAATTTATTTTAAATATAGTAGCCTATTATGTTAATTATCTCTAATTAAAAGAATTTTTACATATCGATGTGTATTCAAGCACAATGGAACTTTGAATACCTTCCATTATATAATGCAGTGTCTATTTCTCTCTTCAAAGTAATTTTACATGTAGGCAGTAAGTCCCAGGGAGCTCCTTTAGATAAGCTATGAATTTTAAACTAGCCCACATTTTCATTTTATTGTGCTACAAAAATAAGTGTTAAAGGACTTTTCACTGTTTTTGTGTCTTTACTAAGTACTTTTCTTTTACCTGATTTTTCACATGCTGCTTCAATGAATACTAACTACTTCTATTTGGCATTCCCTTTCACAGTGAGAAGGTGGCTTCACACATCCTAATTATCATTATTATTCCATTATCCAGGTAGTCCTCAGGGACCACAAGAATGTGTCCTGCTATTTGCAGTTATGGTCAATCATCACCACCTGGAATTAATGCATAATTAAGACAAGTCATGAATATCCCGACTCAGATGCCTCTCTTAAAAAAACTGGAGATATAAGGGCATTCGGGACATTTCAGAATATATTTTTCTTTTACTGATTTGTAAAAGAGCTCATCAGACGTTTATAAAATGATATCCATTAACTTACTACTTAACTTTGGATTTTTTCCCCCCAGTCACATTCTTGTTAACGTATTATTATTATAGGACTGATTTAGGAAGCTCTGAAGGTGGGCGCTTATTTGAATCAAATTGAGGAAAAAGTCCAACTTACTGAATTTGCAGGCCTTTCTCTTTTCCACTTCTCTGTTACTATATTCATTCCTCCCTGTGGTTGGTGTTCTTCCTTCCTTCCTTCCTTCCTTCCTTCCTTCCTTCCTTCCTTCCTTCCTTCCTCCCTCCCTCCCTCCCTCCCTCCCTCCTTTCTTTCTTCTTTCTTTCTTTCTTTCTTTCTTTCTTTCTTTCTTTCTTTCTTTCTTTCTTTCTTTCTTTCTTTCTTTTAAATATATTTTATTGATTTTTTACAGAGAGGAAGGGAGAGGGATAAAGAGTTAGAAACATCGATGAGAGAGAAACATCAATCAGCTGCCTCCTGCACACCCCCTACTGGGGATGTGCCCGCAACCAAGGTACCTGCCCTTGACCCGAATCGAACGTGGGACCCTTCAGTCTGCAGACCGACGATATATCCACTGAGCCAAACCAGTCAGGGCAGTGTTCTTCTTTCTTATCTTAGTAACAAATTTATCTTAATCTCATCAAGGTCCCCATTCCCACCTTATTCCCTCCTTCTGGACACCCCATGTTTTGCCTTCTCTTGCCCTTTTTGTGAGCACCACCAAATATCTAGCCACATCTCTAGTTAAGGGGACCTCATTTTTTATAACTTCTGTTCTTTTTTTATAGTAATACTCATTGTCTTGTTTTTCATATACGATGAAAGTAATTCATGCCCATTTAAAAACTGCAATAACATAACAAAGTAGGAAGAAATGAAAACCACCTATTATTCCAACATCCAGAGGAAACCACTATTAATTTATTGTTGTATTTCCTTCATCTTTTTTTAAATAAAAAACTAAAACTAATTGATACATTTTGTATGTAGCTTTTCTCACTTCACATTTTATCATGAGCATTGTGCCTCTAACTTATTTAAAATTTTAAATAGTACATTATTAAAAAGAAATTGGAATAACTAGAAAAGCAAGATGAAGAAAATTAAAATCACCCATAATTTTATCATCCAGAGATAATCACTTATAACACTTTGATCTATTTGTTTCTGGTCTTTTTTTTTCAATGCATATTATTATAAAAACTGGATCATACTCTACAAAAATGTTGTAAAATATTGAAGTCTGTGTGAAAATTTTCAACACTACACACAAAAGTTCATTGAGCACTCACCATGATTTGGGTGTTAGGCATTACAGAGAAGTAAACAGAAAATGTCTTTGCCCTCGTAGAGCTTACATTCCACTGAGGAGGAGACAATAAGCAAACAAATAAGAACCAATATGACATCCTCAAAGATTAAGAGCTATGAAATAAAGGAAAACAGAGCAAGCCCTGGCCAGCTGGCTCAGTGGTTAGAGCATTGGCCCTCGGATCAGGTCATGGGTTCTATTCTGGTCAAGGGCACATACCTCAGTTGCAGGCTCGATCCCCAGTAGGGGGCATGCAGGAGGCATGTGGGGGAGGCAACCAATTGATATGCGTCTCTTTCTGTCTCCCTCCCTTCCACTCTCTCTAAAATTCAATGGAAAAAATATCCTGAGGTGAGGATTAACAACAACAAAAGAAAGCAGAGCAAGGGGATGAAGACAGAGGAAAAGGGCACTGACTCGCTGTGTATGGTGCTCACCTCCTTGAGGAGATGCCATTTGTACAGACTCCTAAAGAAAAATAAACATAGCCCAGCCGGCATGGCTCAGTGATTGAGCATCAAACTGAACCAGGAGGCCCCGGTTCGATTCCAGGTCAGGGCACATGCCTAGGTTGCTGGCTCCATTCCCAGTGGGGGGCATGCAGGAGGCAGCCCACCAATGATGCTTCTCTCTCATTGATGTTTCTATTTCTCTCTCCCTCTCCCTTCCTTTTTGAAAGCAATAAAAAATATATTTAGAAAAGAAAAATAGACATTAAAAAACCTATTGTTTTTCTGGATTTTGTGTTATTTGTGGTAATTTCAGCTTTTTAAAAAATATGTATTTTTATTGATTTTAGTTAGCAAGGGAGAGGGAGAGAGAAATAGAAACATCAATGATGAGAGGGAATCATTGATCTGCTCCCTCCTCCACGCCCGCTACTGGGGATCGAACCCGCAACCTGAGCAGATGCCTTGACCAGAATTGAATATGGGATCCTTCAGTCCGCAGGCTGATGCTCTATCCACTGAGCCAAACCAGGTAGGGCAATTTCAGCTTTTCAAGTGTTTAAATAAATATTTGCCTTTGTCCCTAATTTCATATTATTTTTCTTAAAGGGGTCCCTAAATTGCATGAGCTTCAGTCCTCACAGATTGCGGCTTATGGCTAGCAGCAGTCTCTGTGAGGGCGGTCAGGAGGTATAACCCTTAAGGGAAAAACGGTTGGGAGGCAGTGCTCAGGCTCTGTCATGCTGGTGGGTGGTCAGTGGCTCAGCAGATCAGAAGCCCCACGTGGCTGTGGAAAAGCCCAGAAGCGGATTCCCATTACAGAACTCGGTGTAGGTGAGGATTTGGAGGCCTCGTGTACATCTGAAAGTGAGGCTGAAAACAAGGGGACAGGTTGAATACATGCATGACAACAAGTCGTATCCCCAGATCCCATTGCCAGCGCCCAGATTCGTCACTCAGCTGAAGACCCTCCCTCCCAACCTGGCTGATGGAGCCTGAACCACTCCAATCTGTTCTCTGAGTTATCGCTATCAGCAATTTACCTTCTTCAGACATCTCTTTTACTTTTCAACTTCTGAAAACCCAGTTGTCTGCCTGCATTCAGATAAGCCCCTCTATGCTTTCACATGTTAGTTTATTTCATGATGGGAGAATTTTGAAACCCAGACCAACTTTTTTTCCGTGCTGCAGAAAGCGGAAGGCTTGAAAGCAGCCAGATGATGACAGGAATGAATGTCTGAGGGCACTGAGGCTTCGCCATCCTGCTAGAGGAGACTTGTGCTTGGCAGCCTCCCAGCCTAACGCCAGGCTGGCACCCAGCGATGTGGCAGGCAGCATCTGCACGTCATGCTCTGCGAGTACTGCTCACTCTGCGGTCTGGACAAATATAGTGGTTTGTTACTGTGACTTACTTGGCTGTCTTCGAGTCTTAGAGCCAAAACATTTTTACGGCATGGATCCTGGATGGCAGTGATAACGTGGGCAGATTTACATATAGAACTTCCTATTGAACGTTTTTTAGAAAAAATTTTTCAGGAGAGTAAAAGGTAGTAAGAGATCAGATGCAACTTATTTACTTAATCCTAACAAAACATCTCCAAGGTTTTGAAGAATAATGTTGTTGGAAGAAACTTCTTTCCCTTGATTTTTTTCCAAGTTTTTTTCTAGCCTTGCTTCATACACACAAGTAAGCTCAGCATTGCACGCCAGTGACTCTGCCGTGCTCGGCCCGCCGTCCTCACTCCACTGCCCGTTAGAGTAACCTGGAGATCAGTTCTTTTGGGGTGGGGCTCTGGCCCTGGCTGTTTTTAAAGCTCCCCAGGGGATTAACCATGCAACCAGGACTGAGAACCATCGGACCCGGGAAAAGATGGGCGAGGATGTTGGTCTATCCTTTTCCCAGAGAGTGAAACAGCAGACAATCCCGGTGGTTGTAGGGAAGTCAGCCTTTGGGTTTTCCAATGGTGAGAGCCCAATGGCAGCCTTCCTTCCCTTTCCTCGTGGCGAGGGACTTGGGGCTTGAGGTGGGAGGGCAGCTGGGATCTGTGGGCCATAGCTCTCAGCTCAGGCTGTGAAGGTGACTGTCATAGAAAGAATGCCCTCCCTCTAAGCTAAAATACTCAGGGTAGGAGATGTGGCCCAAGAGGATGAGGAAGTCCTCGAGAATGAGTTTTTTGACTTTGCAGTTGGAAGTGATCCCGGTGAGAAGGAAAGGAGGACATACATAAAAGAATCTGTGGGGGCTGCCCTGCGGCGGGGGGGGGGGGGGGGGGGGGGAGCTCAGACCATAAAGCACAGGAACAAGGAGGGGGTGTGTAAATGACCTAGAAGGAGAGCAGCTGGCTCAGCTCTGAGTCTTGCAGCAAAAAAGCCACAGACAACAAAAAGGGCTGCTTTAATGAAGTCCAGAATGAGAGGTTCCAGGAAGAAGATTTGGGCTCGCTGCTCGGAGCCAAGTACATAATGTTGATGGATGAGGAAAGAAAGTGAAAACTCCACAACTTTTATTTCTGTTTACCCTGTCAAAGGGAACGATCACCGCACTGAAACGAATAGGATGACCTTTGGTTGGAGGCACCTGGAATCTAAGACACAAAGTTCAACTGGGGAGGAAAAATGCAAAAAAAAAGCTAGGAAAATTATAAAATTTAAAAAAGTAATTAAAATCAGAATAAAAAAAATAAAATAAAGTGAGAATACATAGATTAGTAGAACCGGGCAGAAAGTATGACATCCAAACACATTTTGAAATGCACTCTATGCCATAGAGTCTACGGTAAAGTGACATGCAGTGGAGAAAAGACGAATAGTGTTGGCTAACCATTTAGAAAGACAAAAAGCTGGACTTCTTTGTCATTCCTTACATCAAAATAAATTTAAGGTGCATTTTAAAACACCAGGAAAAAAATAAATAAATTTATATGTGATCTTGGAGTGGAAAAGAGTTTTCTGAATCTGTATATCTACATATAGATGTCTACACCTACACACACACATAAATGGCATTGATATATATTTGTTTATGAACAACAACAAAAAAACCCCAAGTGCTTGGAAGGATACACACCAAACTTGACAGTAGTTATTTGTGGGGTGTGAAAATGAAGGGCAAAAAGTGAGATAGTTGCTCTCTCTTTCTATGCACCTGTGTGTGTGTGTGTCTCTGTGTGTGTGTGTGTATACATATATATAATACACTAACACTATTTTAATAACTAAGATTATAAATATATAATCTATTTTATGTATATTTAGACATTGGTTATCTATTTGTTGATTTTTTTTACAGAGAAGGTACATATAGCCCGGCTGGCGTGGCTTAGTGGTTGAGCAGCGACCTATGAACCAGGAGGTCATGGTTTGATTCCTGGTCAGGGCACATGCCCGGGTTGTGGTCTCGGTCCTCAGTGGGGGGCATGCAGGAAGCAGCTGATCAATGATTCTCTCTCATCATTGATGTTTCTCTCTCTCTCTCTCTCTCTCTCTCTCTCTCTCTCTCTCTCTCTCCACCCCCCCTCTTCTTTCTTCTCTGAAACCAATTTTTAAAAAAAGGTACGTATAATAAAAATAAATTTTAAGAAATCAATATTGGTTAAGAATTTGAAGAACAAACTTGCTTTAAAATAATTTCAGATTTTTTTTGGCCCAGACAAATCTCCCCCCAGGGTCCTGAAAGAATGTGAGAACTGGCTAAATCATAGTCCAGGAAAGGGAAGACTTATTAAGCAGGCATTGTGCTGTTTAGTACAATAATAATTAGCGGAGGCTTGGAAAGGAAGCAACAATCACTAGAAGGAAGTGGAGCCAACTCTGAGTTCTGTCACTTGGACAACCTCTGTGACCTTGGACAAGTTACCTAATCTCCCGGAGCCTCAGCCTCTGCATTACAACACCACGGGGTTGTGTGAGCATCGAATGAAATGAGGCTAAAAATGCTTTCGAAGTGTAAAGGGCCATGCACAAATAAAGCCTTGCTATTCTTTCACAGGGATAGTACATTGATTCATCAGAGGATTGTGGCAGACCCAGTATATCTGGATGCAAACAAAATATTTGCCACATTTCATTGCATATTTTAAGAAAGGTTGGAAAATGTGAGTCAGATGCTGGGACAATTGAGTGGGCTAGGAACTTGCTGAATGACCATTCATTGGGATGCTGAACGAATGGGTTGATGGGAAATTTCTACTGGCCTAATACAGGATTCACTACACTCTGTATTTTACAAGGCTTTAATTTTTATCAAATTTGCAAGTGACATAAAGTTTAAGACAGAAAACTTATGAGAGACGGAAACAGAATCTAAAATATCCCAGCAGGCCAAAACAAAGATTATTTTTCGAGATAAAATGTAAGTGGGATAATTATCTCTAAATTATATAAAAATTTTGCAAACATTTAAATATTATAATTCCTAGAGTTAGCAGGAGTTTAGAAAACCAGGTAATTTCATATTGTCTTGAGAAGAGTATAAATAGGCACACCACCAAAGAAAAATAGACAATGTATAACATGGGCCTTAAAAATAAGCATATTCTTTGACACAAAAAAACACTTCTGGAAATGTATAAATTGTGCAAAATAACCTAACCAGAGATGTCTATACAAGTATTATTAATGGCTGGGAATAACTATCAATAGCATATACATCTAATAGTACAGATTTTATAAGTAAATGATGGTACTTACATCGCATGAAATACTATTTTGCAATGATTCTCAGCAGGGGGTGATTTTGCCACCCCTCCCTCCCAAGGGACAATTGGCAAAGTCTGGAGACATTTTTGGTTAACATAACCTGCAGGGGGAGGGAGGTACTCCTGGCATCTTAGGGGGTAGAGTCCAGAGGTACTGCTAAAAACCCTACAATATACAGGAAAGCCCCCCACCCCTGCAGCAAAGAATTATCTGCCCTCAAATGTCAATAGTGCCAAGAAATAGTGTTGAGAAGCTCTGCTATATAGTCTTTAAAAATTATGTTGAGGCAGAAGAGTTAACGATATAGGGAAATGTTAAAATATTTTGTAAAATATTTTAAAGTGTGATTAAATACTGAGCAATTTCTTTTGTGTGTGATAAAAACGGACTGCATTCAATAGTAATTGATGATAGCAGTGTTACGAGTGATTTTTCTTCTGCATTCCTTCCTGCATTTTTCAAAGTGTCTTATAACATGTATTACCTTGAACTTTCCAGTGAAGGAAAATATTCAATGAAGATTAATTATCAAGGGCTGGTCTTTTCCATGAGCGGTGTGAAAAAGTTTTGATGGTTTTTGTTGGTAATGAGTCTGCAGTCTTGGGCTAGATTAACCAAGATGCATCTTATAAAATGTGGAATGAGGGACCCGGGGTCCTCTCCAGCCTGTGCTGGCCGGATCTCACCTGGACTCTTGTGTTCAAGACTGGGCACGTTTTATCAGCATGTGGGAGTTGTATGTTTACACTGCACCTATTTATGCAGAGACAAATGTGTTTTCCTATTGATTTAACAGAAGCGGTGATCTCAGTCTGATCCAATAAACTGAAAGTTCTCTTTGGGTAACTCTAGGATGACTCCCCAGGTAATGTCCAGTCTTCAGAGCTCCCCTCCTCCCTTCCACACGAGGGGTGGACAATGGTTCACTTGGGACAGTGAGGGAGAGAGGACCGACCCACACCAGCTCCTGCAGGTCCTCACTCCTCCTGCTGGTCAACGCTGCACCTGGAGTGGTGGCAGCTGAGGGGCAGTCTGTCACTGTCCACTGCTGAAGCCGGGGCTCAGCCACCTTCCTTCCTTCTCTAGTCCTGGTTGGACACTACCTCATTCCCGCTGTTGGACCGCTAAGGTCGGCCGGTGATCTCACACGTCTGGTAAGCTCATCAGCCAGATTCTCGGCCAACTTTGGCACCGCTCTGTGGGGACACAGGAAAGGTCCTGGCCACGCAGGAAGCAGCTCTGCCTAGAGTGGAACTCAGCCCTCCCTGCTAAACTGGGTCACTAAGTTATTTACTTAGGACATGCTCTTTTCCATGTGCAATATTTTTTGGGGAGGCACTGCTAAGGAAGTGGGTGTTAGGGGGAAAAAGAAAGGCTGAACAGATGTGGAGGTTGGGGGAGCGGAGATTGGGAAGTTGGGACATTGCACAAGAGCTCTCAAAACTTTCCATTTCACTTAACAGAGCCCCAAACAGTGGCACCTCACCAACACCCCCAGGAACTCCGTGGCTCCAATCCTCCCTCTCCATGAACCTGTCAGTGGGAAGGATGGAGACTATGAGGGAGGGGCCAGTGCAGGAAACAGGGCTGCACATTCCTGCAGGCAACTCCTCAGCAGGCCACAGAACTGCGCTGGCTGCTCAATACCAGGACCACTGCTGACAGCCAAAGTCACGGCAGCGGGTGCGAGACAGTTCTACTCCCCACGGAGAAGCACCGAGTGGACACATGAGGTGCTCGGGCTCTGGTGCATCGCTGGGCACAGGGCTGGTGTTAGCCGCTCAGGACTGGGGGCGCGGGGGTGGGGGGATGGTTAGGGAGATGTCACAGAAGCAGGAGGCAGGGAGGCACTGGAACAGAGTGAGGCCTGGGGTGGCACTGTCCGTGGAGAACGTGGTGTGAAGGTGGGATGTGATTGTGGTTGGGGGCGAGCCGGTTAGCAGATCCAACATCTGCACACTGAGAATTCACCACCATGTCCCCCACACCACCCCTTCCAGCCGGGGTGCAGAGCAAGCAGCCTCCAATGCCCTCCTCCACTCCATTGAGGGGCTGGAAAAAGGAAGAGAAGACAGAAATAGCTGGAGAAAGAGAAATATGTAAACAGTTCCAGGAAAACACACCAAGATTGAAACCACAATGACCCAGAAAAAGCTAATGCTTGCTCACCGTTGGCTTCAGCACCCCATTTTCCCTGCTCATGCTAAGGTTTTTCCTCTCAATACTAGTTATTATCCAACAGGACATTTTGTGGTCCGACTTCCTTATTCTGCTCTTCAATGACTGAATGGGGCCAGCACTCATGCCACCCACTCACCCTGGGTTGTGGCTCTCACCTCCTGGAGGACGTGGAACGGGGGAACATGAGCATCCATTCTTTCGTTAGCACAGGCTCCGAGGAAATAACCCACAGCACCAAACAACTGGTTTAATTTTATTTCAAAATTGTACAAAATGGCCATACGTGGCTCTAAAAAACTTTGTCTTCAGACACATGGAAATTCAGAAAGAACAATAAAACAGGTATCATTCACAGTGCAATGGAAAGGCTTTCTCTGAGGCAGAAGTTACAACTCTTCTTTCTTCTTCCCTAGTCTCTCGTGGTCTCCCTCCCGGAGGGTTCGAATAAAATTGGTAAATCCCAATTCCTGTGGGGAAGGGGAGCAGAGGAGAAAAAAAGGAATTTTAACCCGTGATGCAGATGTCATTCTCCCCCTCACTGCCCTTCTCTGACACGCCCCCCCTTCCCCGTGTACTCACTCCTCTGGGCAGGGAAACTGGCTGAACCAGTAGGGGCAGCTGGTGATGTAGGGCGGGTCTGCTTGCCTACCGGAGAAGCCCTGAGAAGCGGGCAAGGAAACTCTCCACCCCCAGGGAGCCCCCCGGCCTCTGGAGATAGGGTTTCTATGACAACCCCCTGAGACCCTCTTCCAGCCAGGCCCAGACCCTTGCCTCTCAGGTCTGATGGGCCAGCTGAGCCTTGAGGCCTCCCATTGCTGCCCCTCAGTGGCTGTTTCCCTGTTCATCAGCAGAAAGAGCTCTGGGCAGATTTCTCTCCCCAACTCACCGTCCGATCGCTGTCATATTTTTCTACAAACTTCCCGTAGTGGTAGTAGTGGAAAGTGGGGTAGCCCTTGATGGCCTCCTGTTGACACAGGTCCTGGTTCTTCTCTTTGATGCAGTCAACAGCAGCACAGCAGATCTACAGGGGGAGAGAGGGAGGGTCAGCCTGGGCCCTCCGCACACTGTGGCCCTTCCCCAACAGCAGGGAGGGCTGCACCAGAGCATCCCCAGCCCGGAGCTCCCCGGAGCCTGGCGGTGCCTGTTTCCTATTTCCCAGGCAGCTGGGTGAAGTCTGAGGGCCCGGCTTGGAGTGCCCTCAGACCACCTTTTAAAATCAAGGGTACCGCAGCCCATCTGTATCCGCAGGTTTTGAATCCGTGGAGTCAACCAACTACAAATAAAAAATATTTGAACAGCCCTAACCGGTTTGGCTCAGTGGATAGAGCGTCGGCCTGTGGACTGAAGGGTCCCGGGTTCGATTCTGGTCAAGGGCATGTACCTTGGTTGCGGGCACATCCCCAGTAGGGAGTGTGCAGGAGGCAGCTGATTGATGTTTCTCTCTCATCGATGTTTCTAACTCTCTATCCCTCTCCCTTCCTCTCTGTAAAAAAATCAATAAAATATATTTTAAAAAATATTTGAACAAAGAAAAATCCCTGTTTCTAAAGCGCAACTTGAATTTGCCACACGCTAAGCACTACGCTGAACCCACTGGAATGAAGTGATGTGTAGGCACACCCTGCTGTAGCCTTTATGCCAACACAGGTCATATGCAAATACTACGGCATTTTATGTAGGGAAATGAGCATCCTCAGATTTTGGTATAAAGGCTACAGCAGGGTGTGGTTCTGGAACCAATCCCCCAAGGATACCGAGGGACGGCTGTATAATGACCACAAAGGAAACTTGGACTTGAAAGCAGTTGCAAACATCACAGGTTTACATGATACTTTCTGGGAGGCACAGTGGGATTCATTCATTTACCAACTAATATTCCTGAACATCTGCTTGGGAGGCAGTGTAGTTCCAAGGTTAAGAACAAGAGCTTTGAAGTCCAGTTTCTCAAGTGCAAACCTTGGCTTGGCTGTATATTAAGACTTGGGGAAAATTACCGCACCTCCTTATGTCTCAATTCCCATCAGCTCAGGGCCCTGGCACATAGTTAGTGGTCAGTGAATGCCAGCTGTTGTTATATTCACTCCTACCGGCCCCATACACAAGCTCTGTCCCCGCTAGAAGCTCAGTGTCTGTTCAGATAAAGGGAGTCAGATAGAGACAATCCCAAAGCTAGTTAGGGATGATGGAGATGGTCCTGGGCGCCAAGAGAGAGCCGGGGAGTGGAGCAGAGGCACTGTGCATGGTTGCCATCCGAGCCAGGCCTGAAGGAGGAGGCAATGAAGGCTGGTTCCAGCCAGGAGGGCACAGTCCAGAAACTAGAAAAGAGTTCAGCAGGACCAAAGCAAGCAGAGTTTTGGGTCAGAAAGAGGCCCCCAAATTCCACAAGCTGGGCAGTGTTTCCTTATTATTTACTGTTCTTTCAAAACAAGAGACTCTAAGGCAGACACACAGAACTTTCCCCCTGGTCAGGGTCACAGAGCAGGGCAGGAGGGGAGAGGGCCCAGTGACGGCAGCACGAGAGACAAAAGCATCACAGGGCAGGGGAGGACCAATTCTGAGGACAGGCGGCCTTGATCGAAGTCCTGCCACTGTTCTAGAGGCCAGGTCCAGGCTGACCTTGACCAAGTTCAGTCACTGAGTGACGGCTGCTCTCACTGCCGAGAGACACATAATAAGTGAGATCATTTTAGAGCCCAGTGCCTGCTCTGGAGGAATTAAAAGAGGGCGATTCGATGAGACAATAGCCAGAAGGGCTGCTTTTGCCAGATGGCCAAGGAGGCCTTTGCGAGGAGAGAGCATCTGACCTGAGCCCTGAGTGATGAGTGGGCAACCAGCTGCGTGGTGAGCACCCAGAGGGAGGCCAGCCCACACCAGGACCTGAGAAAAGAATGGCCATGGGGTCTCTGAGAACCAAGCCCATTAAGGAATCCGGACTGAACTACTACCACAGCTTCATTGAAGTGTTGAAGAACCACCACTCACATGGTTCTTTGGCTGCTGGTCATTTACATTGGAACAGAGGCTCCCTTTCCAGGTGGGAGAGCCCAGCAGGCCGCCGACAGTCACATGTACTGAGTGAAGAGGGAGGTATGGCCTGCCCTCTGGTCACCAGTGTGCCAACCTGTCCTCCCTCACCTGCCCTCGCCCTGCTCTGCTACCTCTGTGGCTACACAACGTTCTCTATAGTACAACTTAATGGAGCAGAGTTTGCAAACTCGCTGCACACAATCCCTATCTGGCTCTCATCCCTGTTCTATTTGGCCCACAGAGTATTTTTTTTTAAAAAAAAATCTGAATTAGCTGCCAACCTAGAAAAAGAGCCAAAAGATTTTTATATCAAAGTTTGGCTCGCCAACTTCTCCTTAAAAGCCAGATTTGATGGCACTTGCCCTGCGTTCTCACAGGCAATGCCTGGTGGGAGCTGAGGGGTGGCTGTCTCCTTCAGGTGGGTCCAACTTGCCATCCCTGGCCTCCACAGGGAGCCCGCAGGCTGGCCCTGCAGCCACCGGACCTGCAGGCTGGCCCCGGCCGGCTCCCAAACCCAGTTCGCCCTCTCGAGCGCTTTCTGAATTATTTAGGCACGTGAAGCAGATGCTCCTCTGGCTGTCTCGGGGTTCTGTTTCTCAGGGCAGGCAGGGAAGGGCCCGGCCCAGGGGAGACCCCACACCAGAGCCGGGCAGCTGTCTGCGTCCAGCCCTCAGCCAGGGACCAGTGCTCCTCGCTATGCTGTGGAAGTGTTTGATGAGCGTTGCTCTGGGCTGCTGCTCTCCCTGCATCCACTGTAAATTATGAATTTAATTTGTATACATGCCCTGGAGCGGTGGGAAATGTAGTGCATGATTTTATAAATCTGCTAAATTAAAAATGTGTTCTTATTCGAAATCACCTAAACGCACTGCCAGCCGCACACGCAGAGGGCGACATCCAGCTGCAAAGGCTCCGCCACACTCAGTTTCCAGGGGAGACAAGGGCGGCCCCTCGGAAGGAAGTGGCGTGGACTCTCGAAGGAAGGCAGCAAGCAAGCCTTTCTCATCTCTCCCAACGACACCTGCCCAACACCTGCCCCTCCACGCCCACTCAGGATGTGCACCGAACTCACCGGCGGCACCGAACGTACACCTCGAACTTCCAGGTTTGCTCCCTGGTAGTTGGCCGTCAGTGCCCGCCCGTGTCCCCCTGGCCCAGCCCTTGCCACTGTCACCTGTGAGTCCTGGCTGCAGAGAGCACGAAGTAAGGCCTGCGATGGGCAGGGCTGAAGGACATACCCCCCTGGCATGGTCTCTCCAGGGACAGCCTAGTTACCCACGAGGTAATCTGCTCATTAATGGCCCTGCTCTGGTTCCTGCCCTGTCTGCTCTCCCTTCCTCTACCCCCTCCCTCGGCAGCTTCCTGAGACCACCTCCCAAATACACCCCTGCAGTCAAGTCCCAGGCCCCCACTGGCTTCTGGGAGAACTCTGACAATTCCTGCTTATTGGATTCTGACTCTGCTTCTATCCGGCTGGGTAACTCTGGGCTAATCATTTAAACTCTCTAAGAGTTGATCTTTGAATGGGAAAGTCATAATACCTCGTTGATGAAGCTACTGTGAGGATTACATGACATGCTCTTTTAAAGTATTAATGGGAGGCCCAGCTGGCATGGCTCAGTGGTTGAGTGTCAACCTATGAACCAGGAGGTCACGGTTCAATTCCTGGTTGGGGCACATGCCCGGGTTATGATCTCGATCCCCAGGAGGGGGCGTGCAGGAGGCAGCCGATCAATGATTCTCTGTCATCATTGATGTTTCTATCTCTCTCCCTCTCCCTCTTTGAAATCAATAAAAATACATTTAAAGAAAATAAATAAAGCATTAATGGGAGAGGTACTCCCAAGAAATGGCAGATATGTTATGGTTCCTTCATTCAATCAACATTTACAGAGGACTCAGGAGCAAAGCAGGGAATTCAAGGACAAATGGGGTCCCTGTCCTCAGAGAGCTTTTCCTTCTGATGGGCAGACAGCTTTGTAAACATAGGATGGGGGAACTATATACAACAGAGTTACAGCAGAGGAAGTTACGGCCAATCACAGAGGAAGGGACCCTCCCGGGATGACCTTCATTCCTGGCCAAGAGCTGCACGGCGACCCCGGCTCCGCCACCAGGCTGGGCACACCTTGATGTACAGTGAGACGAGCCCCGCCTTGCAGCCCAGTGGTCCCCTGACCTCTGCCTGTGTCCACCAACCTTGCACCTCGGATCCCTGTCCTCCATGGCCCCTGCCATAATGCCACCCATTCCAACACTAACAGTGTGCAGCCCTTTCCCCACTCAGCCTGCCCACTGCTAACGTCCCCCAGTAAGCTCCTGGGAGGGGGTGGAGGCTCCCCAGCTAAAATATGAGCGGCCTCACATGGCTTTATTGACTCAGTAAAATAAATCTCTGCAGGAGCTAATATTGACTTTGGCTATGAAAATGGAAGTGAGCGACCAACTGCATATTGATCGGGGGAAGAAACAGGGACCAGCTTCTGGGTGGAAAAAAATACAATTCCGGCTAAGAGGTGGATGTCAGAAGACCCAGTTCTGGCTGCAATAACCCACTGGGCATTCCACGACTCCTCTCCGGGCCTTGGTCCCTCATGAATAGAAGGCGAGAGCTGGCCAGACCTGTGGTCACCAAATGCCAGCCTGTGGCCAGCACAAGAGCCAGCTGTTGTGAATCACAAGTCCTGGAACCATCCCCAAGAGTCTGATTTGATAGCTCTACGATGGCGCCCAGCAATGGGGCACCAGTAACATTTGTCCCCCAAGCCAGAGAGACAGAATGCTTCCCTGAGGTTACTGAGAGCCACCTCCAGGAGCCCCAGGCCTGGAGCGGCCCGGCACAGAGGTTAAGTGTGCCTCTGAAACGAGGGGATCTCTGGCTTGGAACAAAGGAAGTTGGAAGGAGAGACAGAGGGAATGACCCCAGAAAAAGGCCAGCAACATCACTGGCCCGCGTTAAGACAACTAAGCAAAAGGTGTATCAGTGTCTCAGAGAAGGAGGGGTCACCATGAAAACGGGGCTCCTGTGCACCAGTAGAGGGGAAAGGGGAAGAGGAGGGCTGGCCCTTGGCTGCCGGCTGTGGGCACAGCCAGCCTGGCCTTGTCACAGACCTGGAGCCATGGAGACCCAAGCAGCCACCCGGGGAAAGGGCAGTGGGGAGACCTCACCCCCCCACCACTCCCCTGTGTCCAGAGCAGATTGTTCTCCGGGGAGCAAAGGCTTCCCCATACTACCCAAAGCCCAGAGTGAGGGCGCCCTGCAGGGACGGGCCCTCCAGAGCAGGGGCAGCCACCCTGACGAAGGCACAGGCCCCAGTGCAGAAGCAGGATAGGTGGTGCGGGCGACGGGAGCTGGGAAGCCCTTCCTGCCACGTCCCTCTCAATGCTGGCCGAGTGGCAAGAGAAGGAGAAAATGGTTCTGGTCCTATACCCGCTATGGGAGGGGTGAGGTGTACCTTCAAAGGCACAGCCAGGACTTGTGGGTGACTACGGGACTCCCTGAGTCTAGGGCAGGGTCCTGGGGTGTGAGTCCCCAGTGTGTCCCCACATGTGCCTGTGCTCCAGCCTGGCTTCCTCTCACTTGCTGTCCCTCTAAGCTCTCCCCATCGTGTTACTGCCCCTCCCGCAGGGCCGACTCAAGGTGATCCAGGCAGACATCTGTGTCCAGCCAAACCCCACTTAGCCTGAGGCTTCTACAAGGAAGATGAGGCCCCACGGCAGAGATGCATGACCTTGGGTTTGGGTGTGTGTGGGTGCGTTTCTGGGGCCTGCCAGGGGACAGGTTCCTACGACGTTGTCCCAGGCTGGGAACGGTCTTCGTGTTCATCTAGACCGGCGCTCCAACTTTACAGAGGAGGGAACTCACAGCCTGGAGAGTTGATGGACTTCTCCCAGGTCACACAGGTTAGCAGCAGCTAAGCCGCACCATCCTGAATCCTGGGGTCTTCTCCTGGCCACACACCACCCTCCCCAGGCGGCAGGTGGTAGCCTGCCCTGCCCTGGCTGCTGGAGCTGCCGGGGGGAGGTGCCTGGGGGCCCCCGCTCCCTGAACACTAATCCAATCTGCAGGTCTAGCTTGTTAATTTTATGCTTCATCAGTCAGCCGCTGCAGGAGCCTTTCAGTGACGAGGCTCCATAGACAGAGCC
The DNA here is from genome assembly GCF_951640355.1 of Cnephaeus nilssonii. Classification (NCBI taxonomy): domain Eukaryota; kingdom Metazoa; phylum Chordata; class Mammalia; order Chiroptera; family Vespertilionidae; genus Cnephaeus; species Cnephaeus nilssonii. The sequence continues at coordinate 56,296,397 of NC_137074.1, forward strand.
TGCTCTCCTCCGCCCTGGCTGCCTATAGTCGACTTTGGTGAATTATTTTATTTGTATTTTTGATTATATAAGTAATGCACGACTACAGATCCTACTATAAAAAGGTTCAAGCTCTAAAAAAAGAAACAGATAACCCCTCTTCTACCCCCTCCTCCAAGGAAGGGTTGCAACGGCCCAGTGTATCCCTTTTGGTTGATTTTGTAGCATAAATTCAGCGGCTCTAGGCTGCCTTATGAAAAGAGAATGTCCTGGTTCCCAGGACCCCCAGGTCTCGGCAGATCCTATCTGGGAAGGGGACTGAACGGAAAGGAGGAAGGTGTGGGAATTGGGGACAGGGCAAAGTTGGAGGCAGGACAACGGATGAAGAGGAGTATCCATACCTTCCGGTCATCTTTGAAGACGTCCGCGGTGGAGGTGAAGTATGGAATGACCTTCTTACAGTGTGGGCACCCTGTTGAGAGGGAGAGAGAGTGTTGCACACGAGGGGGAGGCTGCAGAGCCGGAGCCCTTCCCAGGACCCCCAGAGAGGCCTTTCCGGGAGTGTCTCTCACTTAACAGACTGTGCGGGCTCCTCTCACTCCCACCACCTGCGCACCCCACTGTCAGGGCCCAGGCATCAACCCTGCCCCTCCAACCACCATCCTGTGTGTCTGCTGTGGGCATGAGGGCTTTGTCGGCGTCCCTGTGCAAGCGGCAGGCCCACGCCTGCCCAGGACCTCCCATCCCACAGTCACCTTAGAAGGTGATGTGTGCTCAGGGTTCTCTGAGCCTGTTACAAAGCCCCCTTCTCTTGCAAACCTCTCCATTTCATGACTGAGAAAGTAGGACTGGGAAAGGAGGGGCTGGGGGTGGGGGTGGCACAGGAGTAACCACGCTGCCTGAGGCCCTGCAACTTAAGCTTTGGGGCTCACTCCCACATTCTCAGTAACCACTACCCTCATCCCAGACCGAGCTGCCAAACCAGCTCCTGGTCCTCATGCCGTCCTTCTCCCCTTCGCTCTACAATCCACCTGAACCTGGGATCCAGGAACGGGAAAGCCAAGGTCAGGCTGAGAGGACAAGCTGCAGGGGGTCCCTGCCGCTTCTAGGCGCCTAGGTTCCTGACCCCAGGAAGAGGCCCATCAGCGTAGACAAGGACCGGTCACTCCAGCAGCCCTGTATGGGACGGGGGGTGCATGCGGCCCCTCAGGCCCTGACAACAGCATCTCAGGCACAGACTGGCACCTGCATAGGGCCACTTCGTCCTCCTATCCCAGTGAATCCAGGGCAGCATCGGCTGAGGAGAGAGTCCGGGAAGCTGCAGGCACTCTTGCCCAGACTCGCTTTCTTGGCTCTTCCCTCAGCACCAGCAGATCAAAACCCAAGCCCACCTCCTCTCTCCACCATTGTCCAGACACTGAACACATGCCAAGAGAGCGAACTGCTTTCAGCGGAAGATTTCCCTGACGGTGGTAATTAATTCTCATCAAAACCCAGGTGGGAGAGGCGAAATGCCCTGGCTCCAGCCAACTTCCTGACAGACAGCCAGGCCGGCCCTCCAGCCCTCCCTAGGCCTGGGGGGAGCCAAGGTGGGGAACAGAATGGCTCTGCTCATCTGCTTTCCCTCTTTTAAAAATAAGATAATAATGACTGGCATTTCAAAGGGTTTTGTGAAACCAAATTAAGCCTAAGCTATACTTTAGTCTGCAGTCAGTGCTTCAAGGGCTCCCGAGATGGGCAGGACCACCCCTGTGGCCTGGCTGGTGGACTGGCCAGCTGGCCCCAGCACAGTGTGGTCCGTGATGGGGAGGGGGCTTAAAGGGATTTTCCATCCTCTGGCCCAGGAGTAGAGAGGAAAGCTAGGCTGGTTATGGGTTACATCAGAACCAAATGAGACGAAATGCCTAGTACAGCCTAACTCATGGCAGATACTAATAGATGTTTTTCAAATGGCCTCAATGGCAAATACAGGAATACTTCACTAATGTGACTCAACAGAGGTAAGAATAGCTCAAATTCATGAAGATTTCAGATAATGAAGACATGACAGTATAGAGTTTTTAAAACATTTACAGAGCTTAATGTATGTGCTGGTGGACAAGGCTTATCAAAGCTCACCCTAGGCCACCCAGAGGGCCCTCATGGATGCCCGCTGATAGCATCAGGCTGGCCAGGAATAAGCTACCCTCTTCCTCCGAATCTGGTAGCACTAATTGTTCCTTTCTAACTTCTCTGCTTATGGAAAGTACAAAGGTAACTGTAGGCCTAGTGCAAACTCCCATTACCATCAATTTAAAGTCTCTAGGCCGCAGATTAATGGCCTCCTGTTGCATCTAATCTTTTCATTATCCAAGAGAAAGAGCACAGCGATTGAATGCAGGGAAGGGAGGCGGTTTTAGAAAGGGCATAAAGATGCTGCCAGGGTGTCAGGTGGGCCAGAGAGGCACGATTTTTTTGATCTGGATTCTTTTAAAAAAGGCACCACCGCTGTACAGCAGGAAACCAGAGGAGTCTCCCAGAGAGAGGAGAGAGAAACAAAGACTGAGGACAGAACAGAATTCCAATTCTGGAGACTCAGCCACACTGGCCTAAGAAGGGCAGTCACCGTGGCCAGACCATTCAGAGCAAATGGGGCTTGGAACAGGGGAGAACAGGGAAACAGCAGGAGGAGGATCTGTGTGGATGTTGGGGAGGTGGGGGTAGTGAGGGGGGTGTGCAGGGAGGAGATGGGGGAGGGACATGGAGGTCAGCTTTTGCTTTTTATTTTATATCTACCTCTATCAGGTGTTTGACCTTTCTGTCGGATTTAGTCTTTGTATATAAATGAGTAAATACTATTGACTATATCTACTATAAATTAGCATAAATTATTATTTATTGTTATTATTATTGTTTATCCTCACCCGAGGATATTTTTCCATTGATTTTTAAAGAGAGTGGAAGGGAGGCGGAGAGACACAGAGAGAAACACTGATGTAAGAGAGACACTGTCGATTGATTGCCTCCCACACGCCCCCAACCTGCAACCGAGGTACATGCCTTTGACTGGAATCGAACCCAGGACCCTTGAGTACAAGGGATGATGCTCTATCCACTGTGCCAAACTGGCTATTTTTATTATTAAAAACTAGAGGCCTGATGCATGAAATTCACGCAAGGGGCTCGGCCCCCATCCGCCACAGCGGCCGCCTTGGCCCTCGCAGCCCTGGTTTCCTCTGGAAGGACGTCCGGTCTAATTAGCATATTACGTTTTTATTATTATAGATTGTTAAAGGCTTGTTTGTCTCTGGATAGTTCCCCTCCCCCCAATATTGTCTAACCCCCTGATTAACATGTCGTCGGATCTGGAGCAGAGTCCAGAGATTATAGGCACCAAGCCCTTTGCCGTAAGTTGAGTCGCTCACTGACTCACCCTATGTGTAAAGTTATCTCTTGCCGGGGCCGACTGTGAGGCCCTTGAGGCCAGGCAGGGACCACGCCTCCTTCCCTTGTGTTCTGGGTTCAGGACTTTGCTCAGCACACAGCTGGTATTTGAGGGAGGTCCTTAGCACCCCAACAGGGTAGGAGTCCCTGCCCCAGAGTCACAGGGTGAGGGGAGTTTCCAGGAGAAAGCATTTAGTCTGGTCTTTCTAAAGTCCACGCAGCAGCTGGTCAAGGACTCCAACCTCTACAGCCAGGATGTCACTTGCTGCTGAGAAAGCCCCTGTTCTCTGAATTGAATCTGTGACAGGAAAGGAGCATCAGGCTGCAGAACAGCTGTCACGAACAAGTCACCCATTGAATCTCCTGGGACTCAGTCCTGCACCCCCACTCTGCCTGGAAGGAAGACGCTAACCTCTTAATTCCTAGTCCTCCAGGCTCACTCTAAGGACAGGCGAGGACAGAGAGAAGCTCTGTAAGGAACCCAGAGCACAGTCCCCCCAGCGAGATGGGTGAGCCGCCTGAGGGCGGGGTCTGAGGCGGGGTCAGGAGGCAGCCCCTTCCAGACAGTGAGGGCTGAGGAGGGACACTGCGGATGAGTGACACTTGACAAGTGGGGGCAGGAGGGGAGCAAACAGGAGGGCTGGCTGCCACCCAGCAGGGTTATGACCAGCTCGAGCTGCCTGGCTTCTGCGGAGCCCGGCTTTATTATCCCCCCACCCCCCCAATGAAGCTGGGCATAACCTGGCAGAGAGAAGGGCGACAGGAAGTGGGACATTCAAGAGCCTGGCCTTTTACGGATCAATGAACTTCCAAACGGGAATACACAAAACCCGAGGTGACCAGCACCCCCGTTAGCAGGTGTGTCACTTCCTCAGCTCAGCTTAAGCTTTGATTGAAAAGGAATCGCAGGATCTCAGGAGCTGGAGCAAATGTGTCAGCTTCCCCACAGCTCCAAAGCCTCTGGGAAGGTAACTCCAAATCCCCAGGTCTGAAGGTGAAGTCAGTGTCCGGAGGGAGCGGGGAGCCGAGGGGCGGGAGGAAGTGGCCGGTGGGAGGCAGCCAGCCTGGAAGGTCCCGGGAACATGAGGAGACTGCGTAATGACATGGCACATCCCTGCCACAGACAGCAGCGGAGGGCTTCAGGACTGATGTGAGGGAGGCTCCCCAGGAGGGAGAGGACCTGACAGAGCTGACCTGGATTTGAAGGGGCCCTGGATTTGAAGGGCAGCCTGGAACGGAACTGGGAGCCTTGCTTACCGCAGAGGCGAGTCCAGAGTCAACCTGCAGGTGCCCTGGTCCCAGGGGCGACTTCTTGGTTCCCTCTGGCCCACCCCTCTCTCACCCCCCAGTGAGCACCCCAGCTACTTACAAGGGGCATAGAACATGACCAAGGTGTGTTTCTTCTTCTTCAGGGTCTCCCGGAAGTTGTCCCCCGTCAGATGCAGCACGCTGGTCTGCTGCTCTTCCCAGGTGGGCTCTGGGGGTGGGGGGGCCTCGGGGCTGCAGGGAGCCGGGGTGGAGGGGACACAGTCATCAGGAGAGGCCCATGAACAGGCAAGTGCTTCCTCCCCTTCCCCCCTCACCACGCAGGGGAGCATGAGAGAGACCCCTTTGCATCTTTTGTAAAGTTTAATTTAAAACCTCTGTTTAAACATGAAAAAATCTGTACCATCAGCAAAGATTCCCGATTCCCTCGGAAAAGCCTAAGAAGGAGCCACTCTGTGGAGGTGTGGAACAGCTGAGCCCCTTTCAGGGCGGGGCCGCCTCTCAGGTAGGGCCCTCACTCCTGGCCGTGGGGACAGCAGCTCCTCCACACGGCTCCCCTCTCGCCTTTTGTTTCTTCTGGGACCCTGAAGGCCGCCCACTACTTCCTGCTCCTGAACCTCTGTTCTGGTGGAGAGAGCATGGGCCAAAGAGTGCAGTGGGTCTGGGTTCAAATCCAGATTACTTACCAACGGTGTGACCTTAGGTAACTTACTAACCTCCTCTGAGCTTCCATTTTCTTTTCTGTTAAATGAGTACAATGATACCTACTTCCTGGGATCCTTAGAGAGCGCGGAGAGTGCATGAAAGCACCTAGCCAGCCAAGCAACTAACAGCTGTGAGAGCCCATGTGCTCTGATAAGTGACAGGCGCGTAGTGGGTGTTTATCATTTCTCACCCTCTTTCTGTCCACTGGTCCCCTCCCCCGGCCTCACAAAAGGATAGATAGAGCTCCAGGGTCTTTTAAAGCCTTTGTTGCCCTTGCCCCCTTCTCTACAGCCACGCTCCTCTCTCCCTTCGCTGAGAAGTGTCTCTGGGGGGTGGGTGGTCTGACACAGCCCCCTGCATTCTCTCCTTTGCCCCTGCACCCTGACACCCTATGGCCACTCTCACCTTCCAGAAGCACTCTCTCCTTTTCTGGTTCTATCTCTCACCCCCTGCAATTCCCCAAAGTTCCCATTTTGCATAAGCTGGTGTTTCTCAAAACACGGAGGCTGAAGGTCCCACTCACACTTCCTGAGTCAAAGATTCAAGGACGGCAGCCCCAGGATCTGCACTTTAAATCAGCACCTCAACACCAGGTGATGCTGACATACATCCAAGCCTGAGGTTTGAGGTCCTAACCAAGTAACTCCAGTTAGATGTTGCTGTTTTGAATTCTCTCTCTAAAGTCCTGGTTCCCAACTGGGCATCATTACACCAGGTACTAGGGACCTTGCAGAGGCTGGAATATGTCTTCTTTATCTCGCCCTCAGCAGAAATGAGGAAATAGTCTCGAATATTTAAGGTGTGTGTGTATGCTTGTGTGTGTGTGTGTGTGTGTGTGTGTGTGTCACACGTGTGTTGGGGGAGGGGTGTAGATAGGAGAAAGGCTCCTCAGTTGTGTCCTAACAATTCCTGCCTCTCAAGCAAGGCCCGAGGCTTCCTCCATTTCCCAGGGCACCTGTGTGACAGCTCAGTTAGTCCCTCACAGGACAGGGAAATGCTAAGAACTGCATGTTCCAATGTCCTGCGGTGAGTTGGAGGGCCTTTGGGCCTGTAACCGCAAGGCTACTCAGGTTCTCTGGACTTGCAGACTGTTGTGGGGTGGACTGTGTCCCCCCAAATTCACATAGTGAAGTCCTAACCTCTAGTGCCTTGGGAGGTGACTGTATTTGGAGGCGGGTCTATAGAGGTAATTAGGTTAAAATGAGGTCACGGGGTGGGCCCTGCTCCAACCTTACTGGTGTCCTTTTAAGACAGAAGAGGACACAGACACAGACCATGTGAGGACACAGCGAGAAGATGGCCAAGGAGAGAGGCCCCAGAAGAAACTAACCCTGGAGACATCTGGTCTTGAATTTCTGGTCTCCATAATTGTGAGAAAATAAACGACTTGCTCTCTGAAATCTTATTCTCAGCCCCAGGATGCCCCGGGCTGCACTGTGGACACCGAGGAGGCCCTGTGAGCCACCAGCAAACCTGGGTGCAAGTGAGTCCAGCTCTCAATACAAAGAGCCGTGTGTTTCCTTCATCCATTCACGGGGGATGGAACAAAGTGCAGATGATGGCACCTGGGGCCAAGACCTTGGGAAGGGTGGCTGGGGGCTCTAAAAAGAGAAACACAAGGCTTACTGGAGCTGACGAAACTGCACCCAGAAAGGCTACCAGTGGTCTCCTGGGTGAGGACCCGTGGTGAGCACACCAGACGTGGCTTTAGGATTGGGGAAGTCAAACTGGTCTTGGCTCCGTGGCCCTGAGCCAAGGGCAGTAGCTGCTAAGGTTTAATTCTCCTCCTCAAGGCCGTCTCCGGTGGCCGACAGCCAGGAGTCAAGATGTACTAGCAAGACCATCAAACTTACTTTCGAATCCACTCAATAAAACTCTTCTTCGTTCTGAGCACGGGCACTGCATATTTCTCTCCATTCTTAAAGTACTTCAATGTGGGGAACTCGGCGATGTGGAACCTTTCTGCCAGGGCCTTGTTGACAGTGGCATCGACAGCTGCAAGGACACCAGAGCTCTGGGATGGGGGAGAGGCCAACCATGCACGACAGCCTCAGACACGGTGCTGGCAGAACAGAGGAGCCCAGACGACAGCCCCCAGCTCCCTGCCCCCGGGCCTGCCGGGACCTCACTGTGGGGTGGCTGGCCCCTGGGCCCATGTACCCCAGGGAATGACCAAACACTGGCACGTTCATCATTTCTCATTATGGGCTGAGATGAGGCTTTTCAATCTGCCCACCAAGCAGGCTGGGTAGACAGACTGTGGCTGTTCCCAATAGCCAGCGTCCCAGAGAAAAGAGGGGGAATCCTGGGGCTTCTCCTCAAGGCCATGACCTGACAGAGGCTACCTGGACGGGCTTGGGAATGTGACCCCAGCCTCTCTGCACCCCTCCATCCCTGGTAGGGCCCCACCCATCTGACTCGGAAACGTGGAAGTACTACAGATCTCCAGGGGCCGGGAGAGCTGCTGCAGAGCTGGCAGGGAAAAGCCATTGCCATGATTCATGTCACTGATTCTTCAGACAAGAATGTGGTGGGGAGGTTAGGGGAAGGAGGCTTACGTCTGCTTCTCCGTGGAGGACTTCCGCTGCACTCTCAAACTCTGGCTTCATTTTCTTACAGTGTCCGCACCCTGAGGGGAACAATCGAGAGAAACCATTCCCATGGCGGGGAGGCTCTGGCGATGTCCCCCGCCGCCACCTCTGCAGGACAGCTCGGCCTGCTCCCAGGCGCCCGGGAGAAAAGAAGAATGAGGACAAAGAAATCGTGCCAAATCCACTGGGGAAGAGTCAGCCCCAACGAACCACCTATTTCTCTTCTATTCACAAAATACTTCTCATTCACATATTTCTATGGCATTGAATTCTGTACTGCCTTATTGTCTTCTGATATTTTAGGAGCAGCCAGGGCATCTTTTTAAAACATAAATCAGATAAAAATCCCCCTGGTTAAACCTTTCCCGTGGCAGGCACATTAAAATCCAAACTCCTTACCCCGGCCACAAGCCCACACCATCTGGCCCCTCCAATCTCAACCCCCTCCTGTCCTCTGCTCGGCGGCCGTGGCCCCCTTTCTGTCCTCTCTCCAAGCTCACGTCACCTCAGGGCTCTTAACGCTGGTGCCTGGAACACGATCTTCCCCCAGGTCTTTGCATGCCTCACTCCTTTATTGCAATCACGCTTTAGTACGAATTTCACGTCTACAGAGAAATTCCCTGGACACATAACCCAAAAAGGCCTCACTCCATCATGATCTCTTCCAATGCCCTATTTATTTTCTCAATTGGACTCAAAGCAGCTGGAGTAACTGCCTTACTTGTTCCCTGTCCATCCCCCCAACCGGACAGGCCTATCTGTCTGTCCAGCTCGCCACCACATCCCTGCTATGAAGGACGGTGTTCCACACACTTTGTGAATGAATTAACCTCATGGCTATACTGCTCAGGTTTACACCTGTGGTAACAGGATTTAACTGGACTAAATCCTTTTGGGGCAAGTCCTGCCTTGTGCCCAAATAGTTGCTGGTTTTACTAACCTCCTCAATTTAGTGTAACTGGCCACCAAGGCAGTTTACTGTGCAGGTACTTCTGCTCCCCGGCACCATTTACACATTCCCCTGCTCTTACCATGTCTAAAAAACATCTCCGGAAATCTCCAACACCCAGGGATATTGTTCTAAAGTGTCCCATACATACCCTAGCACTGACATGATATCATATGATTTTTGCTTCTAGCATTAATTCTCTCTGCTCCCTGAATAAAATACTGAAGCTAAGCAATAAACTTCTGTAGGCAGTTTTTGATGAGGAGACTGGCCAGGCCCCGAGGAGGAGAAAGGGCTGGCTGGCACCTGCTTGTTCTGGGGAGCCAAGCTGTGGGTCATGGGCGGTGCTGGCCTGGACCCCAGCTCCAGCTTCCTGGGCCTGGCCTTCAGGACATCCTGGCGGCAGGAGAGTGCGAGGAGGAGGGTTACACTCCGGCCCGCTGCGCTTTAGTGTCCTGATTGTGATTTGATAGGCCATTAAGTTTTATCACCAAACTCCTTGTTGGGTTTTTATCATCTGTGTAAGTGCACTTACGCTGATTTTCATGACCTGGCACAGAGGCTACGCATCAACTCCTCAATCACACTCTTCTCTGACTGTGGGAACGTTGGCCTCCCATCAACCCCAAGCCTTCAGATGCCTCTGGCCTCCATTCTCTTCAATTACACTTATGATTTTATTATCATGGAGACTTTCCTGGATTAATTTGGGAAGCTCCCTGGGACCTGAGATTCTAGAGGAGCCTGGATGTTCCTATTCCCATTCCTGCTACCTATATGAGCAGAAACACTGATGTCTTAACACCGTGAATGTTGTCCCTCCCCCACTCCGCCCCCTGCAGCCAGACACCTGAGAGCTTTTTTGAGGCTTCCAGCTGTATACACACCAAATCTGACTTTTGCACACTCACAGACACTCTGGGGCAAACCCCACACTGATGGATGCTTCCATCCGTCACATAGCCCTCTTCTTGTGCAAAGAAAGACTTAGGTTTTTCCCCTCCTTTATGTTAGTGTAAAATATAGATAACAAGCGCTTGAATGTTTTCTTCCAGGCCTCTATCCTAAGGAAATACTCTGACATGTGGACAAATATTTATGATGAAAATGCTCTGTGCAGCATGATTTATAACGGGGAAATACGGTAAACAACTCCAACCTTCAACCTAATGACGCTGGTTAAGTAATTTATGGTGCCATTATACAATGGAATAGTATGTGGCCTCAAAAGCATGTACAAAAAAGCATTTTTAAATAGCATTAAGAAAATACATATAAGATAATGTTAAGAAAAAAGAAAAAAAGATATGCACGGGAAAAGAGACTTAAAGAAGTAAAATGAAATCCCTTCTTTCCACCTGGCCCAACAAGCAAATGAAAAATCCAGATGAATTAAAGAACAAAATACAAAAGCAAAAATATTATGACAAAATACAGTGCGCTATTTTTGTATCTTAGGGGTAGATTTCCCAAGCAACCCAGAGGTCGGGATGGGAAAGCAGGTTTATGGAAGGCTCCGTGTGGAGACTGTGGCCTCGAGGGCTGCCAGGGTTTGTAATCTTGGCTTCCCTTTTTTGGCTATGTGGCCTTTGGCGAGTTCCTCAACCTTTCGGTGCCTCCCCTTCCTAACCTGTAAAATGGGATAATCCTGATACCGTCACAGGTTTTGTTATGGAGGTGAAATGAGTGAATATGTGGAAAGTGCTTAGAACAATGCCTGATTCATATAGTAAGCGCTCAAAAAAATTCTCGCTGTTATTTAACTACTAAAAACATAGAGCTTTTGTACAATGAAAGGCACACCCTAAAGAACGTTAAAGCAAGCAACAGACTAACAGAGAACATCTGGAACATGGATGATAAATAAAGATTAATATCCATAACCACAGAGTTCTAGGTCAAAAAGAAAAACAAACAAACTGGTCCAGTAGAAAAATGGGCAAAGGGTATGAACAGGTGGCTCACAGGAGAAATAAGGAAAGCTGATAATCACAAGAAAAGATGCCCGACTTCCCTGGAGTCCAGGGAGCTGCGGGCAAGTGGCCCTTTGGCCCAGGCTGGCAGGGCTAGAAAAAACTGACAGCACCCAGGCTGGCAAACATACAGGCTCTGTTACACCTTTCTGGAGGGCGAGGTGGCAGGATCTATCAAAGCTCAAGCACACGTACCCCATGGCCCAGCAACGTTACAAATTTCAAGAATCAGTCATAAATATTTAGTCATATCCCCAAATACGTATGTTTACACTTGTTCATTGCAATGTTTGAACAGTGCAAGGCTGGAGACAACCGCCTACCATCAGGGGAATAGTTTGCAATTTACAGCATCTCTAAATTATAAAACGCTATTCAGTGGTTAAACGGATTGAGATAGATTTATATGCCAACACCTACGGTTACATGAAAACATCTTCGAGACCTACTGGTGAGTGGAAAAAAAGCAAATCACAAAAAAATGGACAGGGAATGATCCTATTTACATAAAAAACAAGACCCGCTTTTTAGGTAGAAGCGCAGAAGGAGAAGGATAGAGCAACTGTTCACAGCACTCAGCCCCGGGAAGGAAGACGGGGTGGGGAGCACCGTGTTCGTACGTATCCCCTGAACCTTGCACTGCCAATAATGCAAATGTCATTAATATTATACTTAAACTATTTGTGCAATTAAAAAAATAAAAGTGATTGCATGAAGGATTTTATGGCATGATAGTTATACAAACCTCTACATGTGCCAGAAAAGTCAATTTAACTGTATGTAAATCTAATAAATAAAAGTTAAAGACAAGGGGAAAATCAAAGAAGCCAGCAAGAATGATGCCAAAAAGAGAAATGCGGTTTCCTCTGAATCATGGGATTATAGGTTGTTGTTTTTTTACCTTAATCATTTATATTTCTCTGTGCCTTCTAGATTTTCTACGAAGATCACATATTACTTTGAGAATAAGATTGAAATAAAGAAACAAAGTCTGGATTCAGACAGGGACCTGCCGTCCAATGGACTGTCAGCTACTGCAGGGCAGGCCGGGCGGGCACAGCACACACCTGCTGGTGGTGGGTTGTGGCAACGAGAACATCCACAGGGCCTGTTGCCAAGGAAAGGGGGAGGAACAGGGCAGAGCTGCTGGCTGGCCCCCAGGGTCCTAGGGAAGGGGCGGGGGGGTGGGGGTTTGGTTCCCCAGCAGCTTCTTTCTTGGATTCCCTGCACCCACAAGGGAGACAAGCCGCTTCCCAGCGACACCCTCCCTGGGAACTCTCACTTTGTCCTTTTTACCATCCCTACACATGGGACGCTCATTCAGGCAGTGTTATTACAGCATCGAACCCTTCCCCGGCCTAAGGCAGGGCTGGAGTTACAGGGAGAGGGAGGAGCAGGTGGAGGTTATTGCAGTAAAACAGATGGGGACAAGGACAGATGAGTGACAACATATAATCTGATTTCTCCTTCAGGAAGCAGCAGAAAGGAATGAAAGGCGCCCAGGAGGGGCAGTTAATGTCCTGCTGCCACGCCCCCTCCCGACACCATCTTTGTCCTCCGTGGGACGGGAGAGCTGGGCTGGGGCTCAGCCTCCCGCTGAGATGGATGACAAAGGAGGACGTGCTGAGCAGTGGAGAGGCCCCCCAAGGCTGGGGCCCAGGCCCAGGCCTCACACTTCCTGGTGCACAGGCCCCTCTCGGAGCCCACTGCCCACTCAGACTATCCTCCCCGGAGGCCTGGCCGCTCCTGGAGGGCAGGGTCCAGGGGGCAAACCCGCTTTAAGTTTCAGTTTCCCTGCTCCCCGCTGTGACCTGGGCAGAACTGGAGCTAACTGTGGAGGGCCCGGCACTGTGGCCCAGCCTGTGCTCATTCGCTCAGTGACCACTCGGATGTCAGATACGTGGCTGCAGAAGAATCTGTGGGGTTCCCACCACTGCAGCTGGGGGAGAGCAGAAGGCAGGCGAGGAGGTGAGGGAGAGGCTGAGGGCGAGTAAGGGACAGGAGATCTGGGAAAGAGGTTGAAGAAACAGGGGCCAGTGAATGTTTGATCATTACAACAGCCATGGCCGTGCCTGTCCTGCCAAGAACCCAGGAGGGCAGCTCAGTGGGCACACCCGGGCTCCAGGCAGAGAAGCCAGTGACTTGCCCTGGAACCCACAGGTGCGGGGAGCACCCGCCTGGGGAAGGCACAGGTCAGGAGGAAGATGAAGACCCGTCTCTCTCGGCCTTTCGAAGCTGGAGCAGGAAAGAAACAAACGTGGGGCACTGACTCTCCATAGAAACAGCCCAGCAGAGAGAGTCCACGGCTCTTCCTGGAGTCACTGTCAGGAGCAATGTCCATGTTCTTCCTATACTTTCCTATGCTAACCCTTGGTGACACATACATGCGGTCCGTTGGGATCCTTTAAAATCTGATGCAAAGAAAGGCCTCTCCCACCTAGTAGGCCTATCCCAAGGAACAAACCAAGGACACCTGGCAATCCTTCGTACTCTATGGTCTTCTGTGTCGGCAGAGCCTACCTTGTTTTCCCCAGTCTCCAAAATGGCCTGTTTCTAAACCAACCCCTCTTTGGGACTGACACCTGTAATGTTGTGATTTCCAGAATTCACCTTTTCTACACTTGGGACACCTGGGACAGCACTGCCAGTCTCTGGCCTCCTGGCATTTGTCCTTTTCTCCGGGTTCCTCAAACACCCCCAAAATGGATCCCCAATCACTGGAGCAGCTGGCATGATACACAGCTAGGCCACCAGGAGCTCTCTGCTCTCAGTTCACCTCCTGGGCTCCGTGTTCTCTCTAAACCACACGTACTCCATCTCAACCCAGGCTGCAGGCCGTGCTCCTGGGCAGGGAAGGAGGACAGTGTAGAGAGATTATCTGATGCAGAGCCACTGCCATCTGATGTGAACTTGGACAAGCGGTTCATTAAGAAGCTTTACCTCCTGTTTTAGCCCTGAGCCCTCTCATGCTGCCAGGCCCCCCCCCCCCGCCCCGGATACCCCCCCAACACACACACCAGAGCCAGGCGCTGACAGACACCTCATCGGGGAATGCAGGGTCCCCAACTGGCAGACACCCACCAAGAGGGGCCTCTGACAGCTCCATTTGCTAAGTTTGAAATCAGAGCCCCTCAGCGGGGCTCTGCACAGAGCAGCATATTAGTTGTAATGTTCATTAGTAATGACGAATGGGGAAAACAAAAGCTGCCATCTGGTTTCTAGTTCTCACTCTCTGATTTCTAATTTAGCTCCAGAACAACTTCATTTGTTCATTTTCTCATTCGTTAAGCCCCTACTCTATTCTGTGCCCATGGGTGACTTGGGTCAGGGGCGGGGGCAATGAGTGATGTCCTTTTGGTTCAGGGAGGGAAGAGAATGCATAACGAGGGGGAGGGGCAGGGAGGGACCCTACAGTCAGGCTCCTGGCCCCAAGACCCTATAAGCATCAGCCACTACAATGGTCCCTCACAACCTATGACTACAAAAAAACAACAGACAAAACAGATCTAGTTGGCAACCAGGGTTGTTAAAAAGAAAGTGCTTCTAATGTATCTGGTACATATTTTTGGATAATTTGCAGGACTCATCAAAGGGGACACCTACTCTTCACGCTGTGATCATAAACCACAAACCACTGCCCAAACCTGACGCAGATCAGAAATTCCCGGGGGGACTGAAAGCAGCCAGTTTGCTTCTGCCTTTACTGCGGGGAGAGGGATGCAGGCAGGATGATTTCAGCTCTAGCCTCCACCTACAGGGACACACTCACTGAGGCCCCGGCAGGGCTGGGGTGACCTGCTCCTAAGGCCCTTAATCAGGAGACTTTTTGAAACACAGGTTTTTTTGGGGGTTTTTGTACGTGTCAATTTTTTAGAAATCAAGAAGGAAAAGGGCCAAAGGGAATACTTTTCCTTTGGATTCTCTTAAGAATTTGACACATAAGAAAAAAAGAGTTGTGGACATCCCCAGTAGTAATCCATGTAGGAAAAATTCCCACATAACCACACCCACGCAACGCTTCAGGGGGAGGGGCGGGCAGGCCGATCAGGGGTCAGCAGTGCAGGACTCACAGAGCGGGGAACAACGTGTCACTCCTTGGTGCGTCAGTCTCCACATCTGTAAAATGGGGTTAGTCATATTCACACTGTGGATAAGATAAAAGGAGATGACCCTGCAGGAAGCCACGTTATCACCACAGAATGAAGCGCACTGTTATCATGAGGATCCCTATAACTAAGACGATAATAACATATTGTCACTGAATACGGACTGGACAATTGTGACACTGATTGGCAGTTACTTTTTGCTTTATTTTCCTCCTCCACAATCTCTTATTCGCTATCATTGGGCCAAAGAACTGGTGAGAAGCTAGGAAAGAAGAGCGCCCCCCACCTGTACACCATGTGTCCTAGGGTGCCAACGACCTACCTTCTTCACCCACCCCGGGCGGGCCACCCTCCCCCAGTACTGCTCCCAGGAGCTCTGTGCCCCAGGCTGTCATCCCTTGCTCTCACCCATCCTTGCTCACTTTATAAGAGCAGCCTTCTCCCTCTTGGAAATGAATTACAACCAATCTCCATTGGAATGGGGAGGGCACTGGCCTAGGGAAATCCTGAGCTATAGGCCTTCCAGCCATATTGCAAACACATTTTACAACTTCATTTGTTCATCTCCTCATTTGTTAAGCCCTTACTCTATTCTATGCTCATGGGTGACTTGGGTCGGGGGCAGGGGCAATTTCCTTCCTTGATCCACTGTGGCTGCTTCAGGCTGTGACTGGCCCAGTGAAGCAGAAGGAAGGCATTCTAGATGCTGGGGAGTCTGAAGCTCCAGCCCTGGCCTCACTGTGCCCTCCCAGTTGCTTGGCAACAAACAGCCCTCTCGGGGCCTCAGTTTCCCACCTGTAAGATGAGGGGTGATTACTGTTCTAGGCAATATCTAATGGCCCTTCCGGTCCTAATTCCTCCAATTCTGGGAAATTCACTTGCATTTCCTGATTCACACTGACTTGGAGGAAGTGGCTCAGGTCTGCCAGGTGGAGCTGAGGGGCACGTTGCAGCATGACTGGGACTTGGGGGATGCAGGGCGGGCTGCGTGCACCGTGGAGGCAGGGACCTCGCCTAGCACCAGAGCACCCCTGGCACCGAGGAGGCATCCGACGAGCAGGCGCTCAGTGGCCTTGCATCCCGGAGCAGCGCCTCCTACGCTGAGCGGGGGGAGGAGATGGTGGGGAGGAGCCAGGCTCCACTCACATGGGGCGTGGAACATGACGAGGACAGAGGAGTGCTCCTTCAGAAACTGGTCAAAGTCTTCATCGGTCAGGTGATAAACGGAGCCGCCCTCATCTGCCCAGGGAGTCTCGGGGACCTGGGGCTGTGGCGGCTGCGGACTGGAAGACCAAAAACAGGCAGAGCTCAGAGCACGCCCTGGGGCCTGAGCAGCCCGTACAAAATCCAGCCCCTTGGCTCAGAGCCCCCCTGGCTCGGCCAGGCTGGCTGCAGGGCTCACCAGGAATCCCCCTGGTGGCGGAACGAGCAGAGGGGTGAGTGGCCTGGCCCTGCCCACCTCCACTGTCCCCGCAAAGCCTCTTGGAAGTGCTTAGCTGATGTCCCATCACAAATAGTGGGGTGCAGCGACAGCTCTCTAGGCAGCTCATGAAATGTCGCTGCCTCCCAGGAATCTGGAGGTTTGTGAGCTTCTCAAGCTCTTTCAAACGTTCAGCAAACTGGCGAGAACCAACAGCACAGCAGAGTGGCCTTTGGACAGCTGGCTGTTGTGTTTAGCAGCGCCCCACAGGCAGGGACCGGGAGAGGGAAGACCACAGGGGAGGGGGTGCACATGGGGGTGAGGAGGAAAGAGAGAGGCCGGGAAGGGAAAGGGAGGCTGCTGCATGGGTGACCAGTGTGGGAGGAGGTCATGGAAAGGAAGAGGCGGGGGCCAAGCGAACCGGGCTGGGGGTACCCTAAGTATGGCAGCATCTATGGTACATCACAAGGCGTTCCTAGAGACCAGGCCAAGGTTATCTAGTTCTCCCCGAGGCAGAGCTGGAGCAGGAAGAGCCGCTTGGGGTGAGTCCAAATCCCAACTCCACCATCGCTGCCTACAAAGCCTTGGGAGCCCCCAGCCCCTGTGGAGCCTGCTTCTGCCCGGGGTAACTGCGTGTTGGTGTCTACACGGCCAGCGGTCCGCTGTCTGAGCGGGAGGCGCTCAGGTGCCCTCCGTGGCTGGTGACACGAGCTCCCTGGTGCTTCACTACCACAAGCACCTTAATTGCCGCTTTGAAAAAAACCCATCAGGATGACAAATGTGAAAGACAACCATTGTTTCCTGCTTCTCAGCGCTGATAGTAGAAAAGTGTAAAGTTCCAGCAGCCAGGGCTGAGGATTATGAGAGCAATGTGGTGGACACAATGGAATCCACCACTCCTACCCCACAGCAGGGCCTGGGTGTGACGGTAAACCCCCCTCCCCCGCCTCAGAAGCCCTCCTGGTGCTTCTGACTAGGCCCGGCTGGCAACCTCAGTCATCCCCTCCCTGTAATGGGGAGCGGCAGGGAGATGGCAAACCACTCTCAGCCCTTGTGCATCCCACATCCAATGGGGCTGGTGGCAAAATCAAGCTTGGGAATGTCACCAGCCAGACAATGGTCTCAGACCAACACCAAGAAACCTAAATTCTTATGCTTGGGATCAAAATACCAACCCCTCCAAACACACCATCAATTCCACTTCGGAGAATTTATCTTTACAACACACTTGCACTCGGTAAAATTATGTGCATGCAAAGGTATTCGTCGTAGGTGACTTGTCATAGCGAAGACTGAAAACAGCCCAGTGTCATTGGTGGGAGATGGGCAGGTAGCCTGCAGTCCGTCCACCCGACAGAGGGCTGAGCAGGGCAAAGGACCAGGAAGCTGCTCCACTGTCGTGGGCAGACTGCCGGGACACACGGAACAGGCCGTCACGTGCTAACAAATGTGGGAGAGATTTAATAAATACTTTTTCACATTTGCCCGTGTCTGCATAAAGAAACGAATCAAAGTTGCTACCTCTAGGGGGTAAGAGCAAGGAAACAAGACTTTTCAGTGTATAATTTTTAAGTATCTTTTTAAAATTACTTTAATTATATGAATGGAATTAATATTAAAATAACTAAAATCCGGCAAAGCGTACACACTGAATGGAGAAGCCATGGCTTAGCAGCAGTAGAAGCACATGCAAACGCCTGAGAAACTTCTAGTTAAACATGGCAGAGAACACACTCCCAAACCGCTAACGTAAGAGTGCAGCTTGTTGTTGTTGCTGTTGCTTGTAAGGATGAACCCACAGGAGCAGAAAGAAGGCAACCATGAAGAGAGAAAAAAGGCCAGTGCCATTTTAGAAGTTAGAAAAATGACTTAGGCAAACGGAGGGCAGGATCCTGATGCGGGTGCAGAGGGTACGGGACGGGGGAGGGGGCCAGAGGGGGCAGGAACCACACCGATGTGCCAGGCAGAACTCCAGCGGACTCACAGACACCACCCCCTGGAAGCGGGGCTGGGGCTGTGGCCCGGGCTGAAAGCAGGAGGCAGCTGAAAGCTTGCGCGGCCAGGCCCTATCCTGCCCCTGCTCTAGCAGCCAGGTGCACACCCCTCTCCCCGCTCCCACCCAGCAGACAGCGCGAAGCTTACTCTCTGGAGAGGACGGCCAAGTTGGGCACAGTGGTGAGACTTACTGGGAAGAGGGGGATTGAGTACAAGTCTGAGGCCAAACACTTTTTACTGTCTCTCTCCTTGGAGATTGGGGCTCCCTCTTATCTCTGTACCCCTGCACCTAACACACAGCAGATTCCCAGCAAATGCTTTCTGAATAAACGATGGAACAAGAAAAGAATGGTTAAAGGACCCGGAGAAGACCTCGGAACACAACAACTACCTTTGAATATTTCCGACTGCATCAGGAAAAGAAATTAAGATTTATTTTCCATGGCCCCGAAAAGGAGAACCAACAGCCACAAATAGAAGCCCCAGAGAAAGAACTGCAGCTCAACAGAAGACAGAACCTTCTATCCACAACAGATAAGCAGGAAAGAGAGCTGATCGGGGGTCAAAGGACCTGGGCTGGAGTCCTATTCCTCCACTCCAGCTCTAGGGGCTCAAGCAACCAACTTGACTTAAAACAAAAGGCAGCCCAGCCAGTGTGGCTCAACGGTTGAGTGCGACCCATGAACCAGAAGGTCATGGTTTGATTCTGGTCAGGGCACGTGCAAGGGTTTCTGGGCTCAATTCCCAGTAGGGGGCGTGCAGGAGGCAGCAGATCAACAATTCTCTCTCTCGTCATTGATGTTTCTCTCTCTCTCTCTCTCCCTCTCCCCCTGAAATCAATAATATATATATATATATATTTAAAAATATACAAGACAGTATATTTGTGGGCCTTTCTTTATCTACTCCTCAGGTATACCTAGACAGAAAGTGGATGTGAGACAGCACTTTGTAAATTTACGAAGTGTGACTCAAATGTTCCTAGAGACTCATAACCTAAATCGTAAGAACCCTTCCAACAGGAATGGACAGCCTCAAAGGGAGCCCCAGCCCAGCTCTCCGGGGTGTCTGTGGGGCTGAGGTAACTCCACTGACCCTAGAGGTGATGCGAGCATTAAAGGGAACTGCAGGGGCAGACTCACTGACGTTGACACTCCCTTCCCACCCTGAGACTGAGTTCCCGGGTGATGACACTCCCTTCCCATCCTGAGACTGAGTTCCCGGGTGGTTCGCACAGATCCTTGCCTGAGGCAAGTGCCCGAGCCATGGAAGAGGAGATGCAAGTCTAAGCCTGACAAGAAAACTCGGCGCTTGTTTTCAGCTCTCTCTGGTGAGTATAAAAATAAACAGGCAGAAATGGGTGGCTAGGCCGAGCCGATTGCCACTTCCGCATACTCCACCTCCCGAGCCCACGCTGCGGCATGAAGTCTGCAGCGGGGCCTGAGAAACAAGCTGTCAGGAGCCCAGAGGGCCCAGCTGCCATTGCCAATGCATCTACCCCCCAGCCCTGGGACACTGGACACCGGGACTCCCCGCCCAGCCTCGCACTGTGCCCACCCACCAGCGTCACTCGTCAGAGAGCAGGATCTGGGCTCTTTTCCTCGAGCTTCCGAAAGTCATCCAGAGAATTAGCCAGGCTGGATCCACCCTCATCCTCTCCACCCTGGGCTGCCATTGCTGTGAGCAATGGAGAGGCCCAGGGAAGAAGGGCAGGGAAGCAGGAGAGGTGGGTCACTGCTACCCACCAGGATTTGGGGGAAATCTGGTAAAGACTTAAACTACCGGCACTCAGAGCTGGGTATATGTGTGTGTGTTGGAGGGGAGGAGAATCTAGAAGGAAATTCACCAAAATATCAGAACACATCCCATTATCTTTGGGAAGTGTGTGTGTGGGGAGGGGAGGGGGGGCTTTTTTGTTGTTGCATAACGATATTTTAAAGTCTTTCTAAAACAACATATCTCATTTCAATAGCCTTAAAATCTAATTTTAAAAGAGTTTTAAACAATTAAGCCAGTTGGCAGCACAGTGGCATTGCTAGTTCTTGCTGGGTGTGAGATGAGGCCGCTCACTGGGGTCTTTCCGGAGGCCATCTCCTTGCCCACTGTGCTGGGGGAGTGGGCTGTGTGTGTCCCCGGACACAGTGAACAGGTGGCTGGGCATCTCTGGATGGGTTGCCAGGGAGACCCAGATGTTACCTGCCTGGAGTTATCCCACCAACCTGGAGACCCCGGGGTGAGCCGGAGCTGCTAACAAGGTGGGTGAGGAGAGGGAGGGGTGATGGAGCGGTGGGAAGTAGGGAGGCACCCACCCAGGACACAGACCTGGAGGCAGCCCTGGGGTTCAGGCTGGAGCCCAGATCGGTGAGAAGCTGGGCGGGCGTGTGCAGACAGCAGGGGTGGGGACAGAGTGGCAGGCCACAGGAGGAGATAATAATCCGCCTCAGAAACGCCACAGATAGGTTTTCCTTGTCTATGGTTAGCAATTCTCAATATGTTTTTTTAAAAAAACCAAACCTATCCTTTCAAAAAGACAAGAGTCTATTTTGAAACCAGAAAAGGTTAGAGGAGGGGAGGGAAGCAGGCAGGTTTTTATGCTCTGGTGACAAATGAGACTGTTGTTTGCTGAAACCTCCCAAAGCGGAGCGATATGCCTGGCTGCTGGAGCGGACACGGCTGTTATCGAGTGAAAAAGGAAGATGGGGGCAGCGAAGGCCCAGGTTGAGACAATGAACATGTGTAATGGGCAGCTGCCTTCCTGGGCAGGGGCTGGAAATGAGGTGACAGATGGGAAGAGAGATAGGAAATACTCCAAGAAATCAAAGACCCTGCATAAACAACATTCTATCGTTGTGTTTCATCTCCCAGGCCCCTGGGCACAGAGGACTGAGAGTTTCGACTTTTAGAATCGAATAGTTTGTTTCTTGTGGGGTTTTTCTTTGATACAACATTCATCCTCTTCTCCCTTTCTGAAAGCACACATTTTCCACCTCCACATTTTGGTGACTATTCTTTAAGCCTGGGCCCCTCAGGTAATGTTGTCAACAAATATCCACCAGGCTGGCCACGGGGGAGGGGCCGACCAGAACTCCTGAAGTGGGAGCTGCTATCAGATGGTGGTGATGGTGGGAACTGCGGCGGCTGCAGCTGGTGGGCCCTGGCCCGGCAGCTTATCAGCGGCAGAAGCTAGGGCAAGCTACTTGATCACTGTGCTCGGTTACCTCGTTCTTACAAGGGTAATAGCCATATTTTCCTCTCAGGGCTGTTCTGAGGACTGGAAGAGAATCCACCTAAAGTGCTTAGAACAGTGGCAGCCACAAAGTAGAGCCCCCACAATGCTAGCTGGGATTATGCAAAAATGACCACACAGCGGTTGTGACTGGTTAAGTGCAAACCGATGCCAGGCCAAGCAGGAAGCAAGCAGGTGAGCGCTCAGCTGGGCCGGCCTGGGAGGCTTCCGGGAGAGGTGGCCCCACCCCCGCTCCCCATCCACACAGTCAGGGTCCACCCATCACGCCAAATCTACGCTGAGCACGAGGGGCCTTCGGGTGAGGGGGTGCTTTGGGGTATCGGGGGCCTAATCCCATTACCAAACGGGGACCACAGGCTGCGAAGAAGCAGTGTCTGTGGGGAGTTGCAGGGTGAACAGCCAAGCGCTCTGCACGCCTACGGCATCAGAACATGTCTAGTAGCTGCACAGCACCTGATATGGTGCTATGTTTGAAATAACACGCAAATGACAATTCTATTTTCAGAGAGACCTACAGTGACAGGTCTCAAACCTGGCATCTGGTGAGAAACACGTCTATCCACGAGACCGATCGTATAAGGAAAAAAACTATCTGAAATGCGATCATCACAGCCAAAGTCACACCAAATCCTCCCAACTCCTGCATCCTAAACTCAGAGCCTCCCCACCCTCCCACGTAGATGCAACTCAGAAATAGCTGTGTGGGCAGCGTAACGGGTCCTCCCCTTTCCTCGCCCTCGTCCTCAAACCGCAGCCAGAGCCCTAGGACCAGGGACCACCCTGGGGCCTGGCGGATGCCCCTCCCTCTGGGCACCAGCTCCCCCACCCCCGCCTGCAGGTGAATGCCCAACTTACTTCTTCAGCCACTCCACAATGTCCTCGGCCGTGGACCCGTAGTTTTCATACTGGAACAGAAACCGCCCTTTCCTGTAAAACGTGTAGAGACAACGTGGGCTCAACCGGGGATGCACATGCCATCGGGGAGGCGGCGGGCATCCGCAGGGAGGGAGGGGACTTACTCGAAGTAGCAGATGGTGGGGTAGCCCCGCACGTTGTACTCCTCCTTGATGTTTTCAAATTCCGAGGGGTAGATGTTCATCCCGGCCAGCACCTCGGATCGAAGGGAGAACAACCTGTCCACCCTCTGCCCAGCGGACACCTCACCTTGTCCGTGTGCCTCCTGTCCAGCTGTCCCACCAAAAACGATGGGGACATAATGAACAGGACAAAGGCCCTGAAACAGAGGTGCAGCCCAGGGCAGCAGGGAGCAGGGCAAGCGGGGCCAGCTGGGAATGGCAGCCGCACGCTCTGGGAGAGGCACCTGGGCCCCAGTGCTGCCCCCTTCGCACAGGTGTCTTCCACCTGCCCTGAAGGAAGAACATCCGAGAGCAGAGACAAGGCTCTGGGGTTTGAGGAAGAAACCTGGCCTTGCTACTAAGTTCAAGCAGGTCCTGGAGGGGGACCACGGCCACCAAGGACAGATTAGGACTCTTCTTTGCCCGTGTCAACTCTACTCCCAAATGATGGGACCACCACGCAGCCATGCCACCGTGTCCTCAGACACCTTCCTGGATACCTCATGGCCCGTCCACCTTGGCTTCCTGTGCAACATCCGTGTGGTTGTCAGGATGACCCGCCTGCCTAACTCTCCTCTCTCCAGACCCTGCTAGGCCTCCCCGACTCCCTCCTCCTGTCTGGGACCATCACCCACCGCCTGACCTGACCACCGTCTCCGAAGTCTGAACATGCTCTGGTGGCAGGGGTCCACATGCCCAGCACCCCGGCATGGGAAAGAGTTTTAGTGGCTGTTATCGACGACAGGGCTGCTCTAAGAACAACCCAGAGCAGGGTCCCCTAAAACATCTTTCCTGGAGCAGAAACCTCTTTCTCCAGGGCAGGATCAGGTGCCCAGAAAGAGGACTCGGGATCTGCTCTCATGAGAGAATGGAGATGGAGGGGCCACACACAGGAAGGCTGTTTCAGAGAGCAGGCGGCGGAGAGGAGAGGGGAAAGGAAGTCCGAAAAAGCCAGCGGCAGTTACAGAAGAGCAAGAAGAAACCCAGGAAGCTGGCTTTTGCTGAATAATACGTAAGGAAGCATGGGAAGAGAAAAAGGTAAGCAGTCCTCTCATTGGACAATGAACTTCATTCAGGAGACTGCCTCAACGTTGGAGTCATGTGACTCTGGGCCAGTCACTTGCCGTCGCTGAGTGAAGTTCCTTGTCTGGAAGATGCGGGCGATCAGACCATCACAGGGCCCTTAGGAGAGCTGAGTGAGATGATCCATATCCGAGATTTTAGCACAAAATTTGTGCTCAGTAATCAAGTTCTTTATTTCCTGCCAAATCCTCCCACTGTGGCAGCCACCTGTGCCTCTGACAACTCCATCCCTAGGGGCATCGAAACTCGTCTTTCTGACTGTTTTAGGTACCTCGCACAATGCCTGGCACACAGCGGGCACACAATAAATGTTTAGCAAGCCCATTTTGGGATGCTGCAAAAAACATAGGAAAAACAAGCCTGAAACAGAACTTACTCGAAGCCCTGGGACCCTCGAGAAGCCATGCTGCTCATTTCGCCAGACTGATTCAGCAGCCTTTTCCAGTAATAATTGTCTACTTAAAGTTCTTTCCTTTTTATGTCTGATTGATCTCCCTAGTGTCGGTGTACATTCACCATAAGATTAATCTTCCACATCCTCCTCTTTCATTACATCACTCCCGTGCACAAAACCTTTCAATTCCATTGAGTACCGGCTAAAGTCTAACTTCACACTCAAAGACATACACTCCCCACCTCATTTCTGAGTTCTTCTCTCTTACAAAACCCTTCACTGCACACCTCCTAGGGTCTAGACTTTTTCTTCTCCCAGGAATGGGACAGGTTGAGATTTCTGCACAGGGAGGAAGTTGGACCGAGTGCTGTCTAAGGCAGCGGCTGCCAACCGGTGGTCCGAAAGGTTGGCGACCGCTGGTCTAAGGCACCTCGCAGACAAGCAGCGAACCACAGTGGCGAGGAAGAGGGCTCAGGGTCAGGAGGCTGGGTTTGAATCCCAATTCCCCACTTAGTCGATGCATTTCCTTGAATAAGTCACAGTTGTCTCTGTGCCTCAGTTTCCTCGCCTGCGGCCACCTCCTGTGGTTGCTGTGAAGATTAAATGAAATAGTACAAGGATCTACAACATTCAAAACACACTGTATGTTAGGTCTTTTCAGTAGTACTGCTAAGAGGCTCTGCAATTCTGGTCTCATTTCCAGAACACACACCGTGCCCCTATTTTGCATCTTCCAATCCCTTGGCTTAAGGTGCCCACACTGGAGACTCATTCATCCTTAAGGCAAATCAAATCCCACCTTCCCCGGCAGCTTTTCCAAACCACCTTTGCTTATAATGAACTACAAATTCCCTGAATTTCTGTAGCACTTTTAGAACACTTTGGGGGCATTTCTTAGTTAAAAAGATACATATTTTTTAAACAACTTCGTACAAACCCTTTAGGAGTTTGTGAAGTTGAATGAGGCAAAACTGGTCTCAGCCTAAGGAGAAGCTGGGGCCACAGCGCCTGGCACTGAGCCACGTGTGCCCGGGGCTGTTCTGTTGGCACCACACGCTCTTCCTCATGTTTAGCCCACGTTGTGACAGGACCGATCACAGAAGCTCCATAAGGCAAGTGACATGTGAACTAGAGCCCACAAGAGGGTCAGATTTCCACAGACATTGCGGAAGGTAAAAAGGAGGCAAAACAAAACAAGATTCGGCTCTAGGAACACATCAGTTTATGAACTGCAGGACACAGAAGGGCGTGATGAAGGCTGGATGAGTTTGCTGAGGTCACTGGAAGACTTGTAGGCCTAAGAAACCAGACTTTATTCAGGAGGTGCTGGAGAGCTATGGCAGGCTTCCTGGCTGCATTCTTTAAGTAGAGAGGTTGAGCTGCCCGGGAAAGCCATAGATCAGGGAGACAAGTCAACGGTCTTTATTTTGGCAACCACCCTGTGTGAGCGAACCAGGGCCTGACCCAGAATGGGGGCAGAGAGAGGACGGAGGCCGTGAGGGCGAGATGTGTGATGATGCCCTGGCACATTGGCAGAGGAACCTGGGGTACTCAGGAGAGTCGTGAAGAGAAGTGGGCAGTCTGCCAGGTGGGAAGATACAGAATTTTATTTTAGACATCCTGCATCTAGAACACAGGGAGAAAAATCCAGTCCAAGATGTCAAGCAGGCATTCTGGCACGTGGTACTAGAGTTAGGGACTCGGGCTGCTTGGAGCTACATTATGTTGAAGCAATGGAGGTAGATAAGCTCACTGAGGGAGAGGCCATAACGAGTCAAGGGAAGCGCAGCGCCAGGCCCTTGCTCCAGCGTGCTACTAAAAAAAGAGGGCGGAAAGCAGCACCGAGGGAGCACCCCCATCTAGTGGGAGCACCCCCATCTAGTGCGTGAGAGGAACAGCAAGTACCGAGCAGCAGGGTGTCAATCATCTGTATCTGTGAAGTGTCTGTAGGTTACAGACCTGTCTCCACACTCCAGTGAGGTGGGCAGGCTTACCATTCTCTCCCCATTTTACAGATGGGGAAATGGAGGCTCCAAGGCTCTTTGCCAAGATCTCCCTGATGGTTAGTGAGAGTCTGATTTGCACAAATCTGTCACCACGACTGACCCGTTTCACAGTGTTTGCACCCAGAGGGTCCATCGTGGCCAAGGTTAACAAGAGACAGTGTAGATGTGGATCTGGCAAGGCTGGGAAAAGAAGGCAGACGGGGACAGGCTCCTTCTGTTGGTGGCTCTGATCAGGGAGCAGCAACCCCTGCTAACGAGGATGTCAATTAGTAGTAGATGGGACAGACACCGATGATTCACCAGACGTCAGTGACAGCACAAAAGAGGCAGACCTCAGTCTGGAAAATGGCAGAGGCTGCGCATCCCTGACCTGGCCTGGCTTCCGTCTTAATGATATCATCAGGTTGGATACCTCCCAAGACATCTGTAGAAGAGGCAGATTTATGACCCTTGCCATAGACATGGCCAAAACGGGCTCAAAGATGACAAAGATGAAAAGGAGACAGAAGGCGTTAACCCAGCTGGATTTCAGCAATAGCGAGGAAGCAAGCTTTTGATTTCTGGGGACTGTCAGCCCATCTCCGCCCTGTGTGTGAGGACAGAAAGGAATCCGCACCTCTAGTCACCCCGTTTCTGGGGAGCTGTGGCTGCACCATGTGCTGGGGCCTCCAGATCCCTCCTACAGTGGGTGGTGTCCATGGTGACCAGCACCCTCCCCCTTTATGGAAGCTGGGAAAGGGTGAGAACTTTTCGAAGGAAAGCAGAGATGTTTTCCTAAGAAACTAAGGGGAAAACAAAACAAAATAAACCTCAAACAAGAAAAGAGAGAAGCAAGGCAATGGCTGAGTTCACATGACATGGATGCCTTAGGCCGAGGTAACTGACACCTGGCCGATCCTGGAACCCGGACAACCTCACTGCCTTTCCTGTAACGTGGTCTAGGGAACTGGGAGGCTCGCATTTTCTGTTTCTCGACCGGGGCCCAGGCACCCTAACAGAAGTGACCTCAGGGCTACCCTCGCAAAAGAGTCCGGTGTGAACCCAGGGCCAAGGGGGAAGGCCTGGGTGCCAGAAACGTCCTTCCCACTTTGTTCTTGTCCTTAGTAACTGATGTTTTGAATTCCTTTGAAAGGGGGAACATTACTTTCATGTAAGTAAAGAGCTTAAAATGGACCCAGGAGTAGCAAACCACGCACCCATTCACCCGTTTATCAGCATTGGGTACCTACTATGAACTTGGCTCTGAGCTCTGTGCGCCTGAAGCAGACATGAATCAAACGGAGCCCCTGTGCTCAAGAAGCTCACATTTCAGTGAGAAAATCATAATTAGTGTCAACTGGTGAGCAAAGTGATGTAGAACAAAAGCAAAGAAGGGCACACCTGGCCGTGTGTGGCGGAGACAAGCTCTGTGGGCGTGTGGGAGAGGCCACTGGGGTTGACAGGTAGATGCAGCGATGGCTGAGAACCTTCCAGAAGGTGCCCGAAACTGGCACCAAGACCTGGCCTGCTTTGAAGGGGCTGGCCAGGTAGTTTGTGATCTGGTTGGGGCTGGAGCTGTTTACCTTCCACTGCACCAGAGTTAGGAAGTTGAGCTGAGCAGTTTTCTGTGTGTATGCGGGGGCAGACAGGGAGAACGCTGTGGGTAATTAAGTCTTTCTCCGGGCAAAATAATCTTAAAATATGGTATCTATGGAGGCCCCAAAATGTGAAGTGAAACGTCCCCAGAGTGATGTATGTGTGCCCCACGGCCAAACGTCTCCAGGCAAGTTGCTAAAAATTCACTAGTGAGAACCAAGCAGGACCTTGGTATCCCCAGAATGAGGTCAAAAGAGAACCCGACCTCGCAGCCGCCCAGCAGAGCTGCCACCATACCCAGGTGCTGCCACTGAAACTTTTCGAGTTGACTTTGAACTAATCACCAACTTCATTTGACCCATAAAGATCATGATGCAGTTTTAAGACTCAGAATGCCCTTAGTGGGACGCCGGCTGGCCCCACGGAGATGGCCTCCCGATGACCTGTCATCAGAGGCGCATGGATTTTCCCAGGCTCCCCAGAGGACCTAGCTGTTGTTTCTTTGTTGCCACCGAGAAACTTCTCCACCCGCTCCTGCCCCCAAAACCCAAAACCTCTGTGGGTAAGGGTAAACGGAGAAATGGACAGACGCAGGTACAGAAGAGACAAGCCTGGCAGGGTGGGGGACACAGAGCCGGCAAGGACCACCAGTGACTGATCCTCAGCCCTGGGTGGGGTCTGACCGCCCAGCACCCCTCCTCTCTCACTGACCACCTGGCTGTTCCTACTGCTCCGCAGGCCCGTTTCCTCAGTGGCCCCTCTCCCCGCTCAGGTCCCTCTGAAACACCTTGTGCTCGGTCTGCTCTGCCCTGCACACCCTGCCCACGTTCCTTCAGGACCCAGGGCTCCAGCTCCCACCTGGGCTGCCTCCTTTCCACCATTCTCCCGCCTCCCAGGGACCCAGGAGCCCTGGCAGCCTGGGAAGGAGACGGCCTCAGGATCCTGCTCCTGCCTTCGGCGGCCACTGGTGTCACTGGGCCCCTTTCTTTGCCACTGGGCTCCCCGTCATCAGGAGCCTCGGCCCGCTTTGGAGCCCAGCCCCAGTCATTCTGGACCCCGATGGTCTGCTGTTGGCCACCGGCCTCCCGGCAACACCCCTTGTGCTTCTTGCTGTTTTCTTAGCTATTTCGTTACTGGCCTTTGACAGGTGCTAAACTCTCCTGGTCCCAGCAACTCCATGGAGTCAGTTCTCAACATTCCCCGAGGACAGGTGTCTGAGCCACACACCAGGGCAGCAGGGTCAGCAGCATAGGATCAGTCCCCCTCACGATTTCAAAACCTGCCCTTCCCCTCCTCTCCCCCCGCCCCCGCCCGCCCCTGCTCGACGGCATCTCCCCAGCCGGGAAGCAGCCAGCCCCGCCTGGCCCTCGGGCCTCACTTACAAAGTGTCCTCGCAGCTGGGTGGCAGCCTTCTGGAAATGCGGCATTATCCTCTTGCACATGCTGCACCCTGGTCACCAGTGGGAGGAAAACCAAACTTAGTTACTATGGGTGCTGGGCCCTGCGCTCCACCCTCCCTCCCCTCAGGACCACCTCTATGCACAAACGTGAACCCAGCCTCCACGAACACACGGGAACTGGAGGCAGAGGCGCTGGCCCCCAAAGAGCTTACATCCATGAAGCAGGACAGAGCCCAGCAGTGACAATACACGTGGGAGGGACGAAGCACACGTGACACAGCTGGAGGAGGGCAAGGCACTAAATCACTGAGAGCTGACAGGGAGCTCCAGAGGAATTCTGGGAACCAGACCCGGTGCCAGGAGAACACCGGCTTCGTGCACAACTGAGAGCCTCCCCTCACCACCCAGCCAGGGGCTGCAAAGGAACCTGGATCAAATATCATTAGGAAAATGCGCAACCACAGATACAATGACTTTTGGGACTTCTGTGCCTCTTCTCCTTCATTAACAAGGATAACTGCTCAAGGACTGGAGGCCGGCCGGCCATGAAAAAGCTGGCTGTTGGCCCCGTGGGAAGAGCGCCAGGCCAGGATGACACGCCTCGAGTCCCCATCTTCCCTCCACTTGGTGGATGGCCCTGGACTCGTCACGTTCTCTCTGCTCCTTCTGGCAAATGAGGAGGTTGGACCGGACGGTTCTGACATTGGAGGATTCTGTGATGTTCTTGGCTCTACCCTCTCTGCGGTTCTGTGGTCAGCCAGTCACAATCCTCTCCTGGGATTGGGGAGCTCAGGGCCAAGACAGCCAGGCCCCAAACATCCACTACTACTTCAGAGTGACCTTGATTTAAAGCCCCCTCCTCCCTCCAACCAGAGCGGCCACACATCAGTGTGGGTCCTGCAGAACACCAGCACCATTTCCTCAGATGTGGACATGCTGACATGCAAGGCTGTCTGACAGCCACGTTGCTGCAAAGCAGGCTTTGAGATGCATCTGAAGGCTGCCGACACCAAAGCTGCCCGGAACCCCACGTTAGGCTGGATCTCATTTCAGCATGGCACAGAGCAGACAGGGCCAGGCGGCAGCAGGCTGACAAGTCTAATCCATGTTTAGCGAACGACTTGGCAGGTGTGGGCAGAGAGATAGAGACACTGGGGAGCTGGCAGCAGGTCAAACTCCCCAGGACCACCCGAACCTCCCAATACCAAGTCTACTGGACAAGGTGTGATGCACGATACTTTGACACAAAACTCTCAAAATGCCCACGACCCCCTCCCTGACATTCCTGCCTGGCAGACAGATGCACCCCCCCCTCCCCCCAGCATATTAGGCCTGGGCTTCAGTTCAGGCTCAGACTAGGAGAGCAGAAGCTGTGGCAAGGTCAGGCCGCAGGGTGACCCCAGGCATCTGCCCTGGGAAGACAAGATGTGCCCTCCCCTGCCCGGCCAGCGTGGCTCAGTGGTTGAGCATCGACCTGTGAACCAGGAGGTCCCGGTTTGATTCCTGATCAGGGCACTTACCCTGGGTTCGGGCTCGGTCCCCAGTGTGGAGTGTGCAGGAGGCAGCTGATCAATGATGCTCTCTCATTGGTGTTTCTATCTGTCTCTCTCCCTTTCCCTTCCTCTCTGAGATTAATAAAAATAAACAAACAAAAAAGATGTGCCCTCCCCAGGAGCTGCCACCATAGCACAATCCCCACAGCGTCATGAAGGGGAAACTTGTCAGAGGACGTACGCAGCTCCCACTGTGGGATTCTGAGGGCAGGACCAAGGCCCACTTCACTGGACACCGTCCTCCACCAGGTGGATGCCACCCAGTGGGGACGCCGGGAGGCTGCACGGCAGAGGAAGGAGCACAGCTCTGGGGAAGCATCTCCCCTTGACTATTCGCTGCCTGTATGGCCCTGGGCACTGACATAAGAGGCTGAGCCTCCGCTTCCCTACCTGTGCAGTAGAAACAGCACCTGCCCTGCAGGCTGAGGGGCAGAGCCAGGCATCCAGCAGGGGAGGCTCAGTCAACACCAGGCCTGAGAGCTTGCCTTCTGGCCCATGAGGAAAACACTTCCACAGGGAATGGAGGAGGTCCTTTCACAACCCAGGGGAGAAAATAGGAGGCACACTTGCAGCCCTTCGCCCACTTTTACTCGGTGACTTGATAAATGGGGGGACTCTGACACCCACTGTACCACATTCATCCGTCAGGAGCCTAATTTATTACCTGTCCCCACAGGTGCAGCCTCTCTCTTCCAGCTCTGCCCGGCTGCAGCCTGCAGCAACATGACCACCCAAACCCTCAAATGAGTGGTGGGTCGGCCAACTGTCCCCGTGGGTGGAGGCCAGCAGAGGGAAGAAGTACTGGGGGAAGAGGCCATGCCAGTTACCAAACACAGAGCCGGTACCTATCTGAGTTTATCTTCCCACTGATTCAATGGGAGGCAGGGGAAGAGATAAGACTAATTAGCCCTCTCAAACCCTAAAGGTTAGAGCAGTCAGCCTATTATTTTCTCGTTAATTCAGTCAACAAACATTCACTAAATAAACCGTAGGTCCTGGGGACCCAGATTCCTTGTCACAACTAAAGGCTCCCACAGCCTCTGGGTTCCTTCACCCCAAACATGATCAAAGGGTCAGAGCCCTGAAAGGCTCCCCAGTTAGAGAATTGGTGTGTGTCCCAGGCATAAGCTCAATTATGGAAGACTTGAGTGTCTGAGTAGAATAAAAGCACAACTGTGTTTCATTAAAAACAACAGCAAAAGAATCCTGGGGTTCCTCACCTAGGACCCAGGAGAACATCTAATCTGACCCCCACCACCACAAATCTGAACTTCACAGCTGTGCGTTTTCTCCCTCCCTCCCCCACTAATTGCTGTGACACCTACAAGGAACCTAACTTCTCCTACCCAGCTTTCCATTATGTGATGATAATTACCATGCTGGCATCTTTGCCCTCTGTGATTAGTAGGATGGGCACACTGCCAGACTGCCTTGGAGTGGGTGAGAGGGATGACACATTCAGGTGCAAACTGCGAGGAAACCACTCTTTGTTAGGGATGAACAGGTGTCATTATACTGATCCTGTGGTTATACCAGGATCCTGCTTGTGACACGTGCTATATACTGACATACACTGTTTTAGTCTCACTTAACCAGTGTGTCGAGTCCTGAGGGACCGGACATGAACCAAAGGAGGGAGTTCATGTCCTCAAGTGTAGGCAGGACAATGTGTAGGCAGGACAATCCTGAAGCAATTCACAGGTAGGCAGTTAAAAAGACCCCTCCAAGGAGAAACAAAATGGGGTGAAACCAACCAGTGAATGTTATAAAGCAAACTAGAGGCCTGGTGCATGGATTCGTGCACCAGTGGGGTCCTTCGGCCTGGCCTGCAGACATCCCCAGAGGGGTCCCAGATTGCGGGAGGGCACAGGCTAGGCCGAGGGACCCCACCGGTGCACGATTGGGGCCAGGGAGGGACTGCAGGAGGGCTCCAGGGCATGTCCAGCCTGTCTCGCCCAGTCCCGATGGGCCCAACCCCAGCAACAAGCTAACCTACCCATCAGAGCATCTGTCTCCTGGTGGTCAGTGCATGTCATAGCTACCGGTCGAACAGTCGAATAGTTGACTGGTTGCTTAGGCTTTTATATATACAGATGACCTGGGGTTAAAGTACGGAGCACTCTAGGCAGAGCCAGGTCTTCTAGGAAGAGGCACAGGCAGGCACACCCCTGGGGCCAGTGAGGTGTCTGTGGGGAGGGCAGGTGGGCCACACAGTGATCAACATGAGCTGAGAGAGGCTGTTGTCATGGTGAATAGCCCCAGGTCAGGCAGGACCACCAGAACCCCACAGAAGAGCATCAGCTGGGGAGGCATGGTCACTAAGGTGGGAGTGGGAGGGGCCTTTGCTCTAAGAACTTCTCAGGAAGAGGGACTTTCAACAGAACTCCAGTGCCATAGCCCACAATACCCAGCCCAGCCACAGAACCGCCCGGGCACACCCACCTCCCACTACCCACAACCCCTTTCTCCAGCTGTCAGGCATCTGGCTGCCATGAGGGGCATGTGATGGTCAATGAGTCCCAGCTGTAGGGGCCTCACACAGGCTCTGGTCCACTATCTCCTAATCTGTGGGTCAGGACCCACTGGACTACAGGGGTGGCCCAGACGGGAGATATCTGAGGTTTTGGGGGACATACTGTCACTACTCAACTCTGCTTGGAAGTAGCCACAGACAACATGTAAACAAATGGATGTGGCTGTGTTCCAACAAAAATTCATTTACCAAAGAAGGCAGCCAGCCTGGGGGCCAGAGTTGGTTGACCCTTTATTAGAGGGTTATGAAGTAGTTGGAAGAACCAATGACTTCTTTTAAATAAAACAGAATAAAAAAGAAAATATCAGTGGGTACTACATCTGGTAGAGTACATAGTAAAGGTTAGTATGATTTTGTGAAACTTCTGTTTCAGCTTGTTTATATATAATTTATGTGTACTTATAGTACTGAGTTTCAATGAAAAAATTTTAATGCTGTCAAAAAGTTTGAAAGCCATTGCTCTGATCCAACCCCTTTTTTTCCATAAATGGAAGCCGAGGAACAGGGAGGTGAAGGACTTGACCACGGTCACCCAGCTCACTGGCAGCATCCCTGGGGTTAGAACCCAGTTCTTCTGGTTGTCATCTTAGTGATCCTTTGCTATTCCCATGGCCTCTTGCCGTATCCAGAGACGGAACCACTTTCTCCCTGGTCCTGACTCCCCTCCCCTCCCAGGTGGCACCAGCAGAGGTGCGCAGGAGCTAGAGCTGGAGGAGGAGCTGCTAAGCAGCTGCCAGGAGCCAGCAGGGCTCCGGGTGGTGAGCAGCGGCAGCACCTTGGAGAGCGCACTGGGACTCTGCAGAGGCTTCACCAGGCACACACCTGGCAGGAAAGGGGCTTCCGGCCCCTGGGAGGCAGAGGGGCAGGGAAAGGTACCTGAGAGGAGACCTGAGTTGTGGCTGGGTGGACCTCGGGGTGAAGAGGGCAGAAGAATGCCGATTCCAGCAAGAGAAAAACTGGTGTAGAAGCAGGAGGGAGTAAAGCCAGAGGAAATGGTCAAGATGAAGGAAAAGAGGCACAGATGGTGAGATGGGATGAGCAGCGTGATTCTAAGTGAGAAACTGGGGGCCTGTTCCCAGTCTCCCCGCCTCACAACCCCTAGCTGCCCCGCCAAGAATCTGAGTAACAAGCTCTGGCCCAAAGGAGAACGGTCACTCACAGGGGGCATAAAACATCATCAGCAGCGGCTTCTCTTCCTTCTTCAGGAGCCGTCTGAAGTCCTGAGGCACAAGCAGAGAACACCACAGGTCACACATTACACAGTAACAGAGGCCCATCCCCCAGGGACCACAGTGGTGGGAGGGGCAGGCGAGCACTGCAAATCCCACTGTCAGATTTGGGGGTTGGGGGTAAGAGTCATGGCGTGTCAGGAGCCGAAAGAACCCGAGACCATTTCTTCTGAACCACCCTTGCATATTACAGATGGGGAAACTGAGGCCCCGAACAGACAAATGGCTCTCCCAAGGCCACCTGCTGGGATGAAGGAGTCGGCACCAGGCTACCAGCTTTACTTTCAGCTCCACCTGAACAATGAAACGTCTACAGGGAGCTTTTCATGCCACAAGAGGCTGTCGACCAGGCTCTATGGAGCGGCTGTGCTGTGATGAATGGTTGTTTTCACGTAGGCCTGACACGGCCAGACAGGGATCTGGAACATGGGGTTAACCCATATCTTCTAATCTATTCCCCCGGCCCCAGCCCGGCCCCCACTACCCATGTCCCCAGAGCCCACTGTGAGCACAGGACAAGACATGCCCTCCACCCCCAGGAGGTTCCAAGCTACACTGATCATGGGTATTTGTAAAACCCTTAGAGAACAGTGCCCGGCACATTGTTAGGCAATATAAAATTCTTGGTTGAATAAATACAATCAATGTAAAAAGACAAAGGCCACAACAGTGCTAATGGAGAGCCTTCTGTGAGAGCAGGGCAGGAGACCTTTCTTCCCACGAGAGCCAAGGGTGTTCAGGAAAAGGCAAATCTATTAAGGACAGCAAAGAGGCCCCACGACAGAGCATATTTTGATTAAAATGAGCTCCTCTAGCCAGTTTCCATAGAAGAAAATTAGAGGTTTTTCTCTTCTGAACAATAAGGAAAATAAGAGGAAATTTCAAAATGCAGCTTTCTGGCAGCAACAAGACGTTAGGTAAATAGATGATGGCACATCCGCACAATGGAATGTTGCTGCATCACTGCAAACTATGAAGAGGGGCACTTAATGTCACAATAAGATGTGCATGTTACATTAAGTGGGGGTGGGGGAGCAAGTTACAAAACAGCATATAACAGCTAATGAAACTTTTGTTAATATTTATGTAGTGCATTATGTTGAAAGCCTAAAAGGCTACAGAAAATACCAGCAGTGGTATCCCTAAGGGAAGGGATGGGGTGATTTTTTCTTTCTTTTACGCTTAAGCTATATTTTCTAAATTTCCAACAATGAATACACATTACTTATAATTTTTCAGCTAGATAGAGAAGATGACAAATAATTTATGGGAATTTAAAACATTTTATAATAAATTCTGAAAATGTTTACTCTTGTTTATATAACTAGAGAGCAAAGGCACTCATTTTTAAAACTTTTATTAAATTTAATCAGATGACATTTGCTAATAAGATTAGATAAGTTTCAAGTGTACAATTCTATAATATATCATCTGTACATTGCATTGTGTGTTCACCACCCAAAGTCAAGCCTCCTTCCATTACCATATATTGGGCCCCCTTTACTTTTTAAAAAAATATATTTTTATTAATTTCAGAGAGGAAGGGAGGAGAGAGAGATAGAAACCTCAATGATGAGAGAGAATCATTGATCGGCTGCCTCCTGCATGCCCCCTACTGGGGATTGAGCCCACAACCCGGGCATGTGCCCTTGACGGGAATCAAACCTGGGACCCTGCAGTCAGTAGGCCAACACTCTATCCACTGAGCCAAACTGGTTAGGGCTACTTTTTTTTTTTTTAATTGATTTTTAGAGAGAAAGGAATGGAGAAGGAGAGAGAGAGAAACATCAATGTGAAACATCCATTGACTGCCTCTTACACGCCCCCAACTGGGGATGGAACCCATAACCTGGGCATGAGCCCAACAGGGAATCAAACCAGCAACCTTTTGTTGCACAAGAAGACATCCAACCAACTGAGCCATACCGGCCAGGGCTGGCCCCCTTTACTCTTTGCTACCTCCCCCAACTCCCCTTTTCCCAGGTAACCACCATACTGTTGTATGTGTCTATTTTCCTTTGTTTGTTGCTTTCTGTTTTATATACATGAATGAAATCATATGGTTCTTGTTTTTCCATCGGACTTATTTCACTGAGCATGATATTCTCAACATTCATCAATGTTGTAAAAAATGGCAGTATTTCATCTTTTCTTATGACCGAGTAGTATTCCATCGTATATACACACGAGCAGCTGGACATCCCTATCACAATCTGGGACTGCTGGCTCCCAACGACTCGCCTGCCTGCCTGCCTGATTGCCACTAACTGCTTCTGCCTGTCAGCTTGATCACCCCCTAACCACTCCCCTGCCAGCCTGTTCGACACCTAACTGCTCTCCCCTGCTGGCCCGGTCACCCCTAACTGCCCTCCCTTGCCAACCTGGTTGCCCCCAACTGCCCTACCTTGCCAGCCTGGTCCCCCCCAACTGCCCTCCCCTGCAGACCTGGTCCCCCCCAACTGCCCTTCCCTGAAGGTCTGGGTCTCCCCCAACTGTCCTCCCCTGCAGGCCTGGTTGCCCCCAACTGCCCTCCCCTTTCTGGCCATCTTGTGGCAGCCATCTTGTGCCCACATGGGGGCAGCCATCTTGTGTGTTGGAGTGATGGTTAATTTGCATATTACCTCTTTATTATATAGGATACACCACATATTCTTTATTCATTCATCTATCAAAGGACACTTAGTTTGCTTCCATGTCTTGGCCAAAAGGCACTCATTTTAAGACAGAATTAGTAACCCAATCTTTGACCCTGACTTGGGATGGAGGAGGCAAACACTTTGAAAATAATCTGGAATCCCTACAGATAAAAACCTGGTAAAAGCTCTGAGAAGAAAAGTTTTTCTGAGCCTGTCACAATTTGGTTTCATATCCTGAGTAATAACAAATATTACTTTACATTCAAAGATGCTTAGTTACCTTCAGTAAGGATGGATTACAAATATGAATCGGCAATTCAACTTGCATTAGGAACTTATAGTTATTTCATGTGGGGATTTGATTAGCGAAAAAGCAGCTGTATCTATATTTCCACATGAGAGAAAATGGCAGAAAGTATAACAAGGGGACTGCCTACAGATGTGAAAAAATATTTGTTTAATATTTCTAGTCACAGAAGAGCAATCTTAGGAGCCCGAGGACATGCACATCTTGGGGGCGGGAGGCACCAGGCTGTCACTGGCCAGGGGCTAAAACTGCATATTATCACAAAACCTACCCAGGAGCAACATCTTTTTGAGCTGTTTGTTGTTGCATAGCTACAGGCACAGGTGCCACCACCTCCTGGCACTTGACATGCTTTATAAAAAGGAAAGAGAGTCAGGGCTGTATGGAGATGATAAATCAGTACCTCCAACCCCACCCCCCCCCACCCCCAAATCCTGGCAAAACCCAGAAATTGAAGCTTAAAAAGGGTAAACAATTTGTTCAAAGTTACACAATGCCTCAGAATATTAGAGACCTGACCCAAGCCTCTGGAAATATAACCCAAACCTCGCAGATTATTCTTTAAAAACAACAACAAACTCAAACCCACTTTTTTAAAAAGCAAAACACACAAAGTCCATTCCAGCAGCAACCAGATGACATAATGAGGAGAGGACATTTAAATAGATATTCTTATAAGGAAACTCTAACCGTGTTAAAATACATTAAGAAAGAGTCAGTGGAGGAAGCTCTCAGGCAGCCTGTGAGGCTGGGGAGGAGCATCGGGTAGGAGGGCCCTGGCCCAGCTCCCCTGGAGGAAAGCACAGCTGGTTAAGAACACCCCCGCTTCTCAGCTCCTTGGGCACCTGTCCTTGGGAGGCCGTGGTTCAGGGGACGCTTCCAGCGACCATCAGAACTGATGGGAAATACATTACCTTTTCACTGTCAATGTGAACAACATCTTTGGCTCCAGGATCTTCCTCCCACAGCGGGGGCCCTTTCGGATCCTTCAGAAAGGCCACTATGGACTGAGGAAAAGAAGACAGAAGGCAAAACTCGATTTAGCCGGGAAGAGGGAGGTGAGGGAGTCCGAAGTTTGCCTGTTTCCCTGCCTGGAGACCCAGGTGCCTGGAAGGGAACTGCATGTGGCCTATGGGCATACACTTGGGAGTGTGCCATTCCATCGCCCACTGATGTCACTGCGAAGGGCCCTAACAATGCACCCTCCTCCACCAGGATTTTTCAGCCAAAGACACTTTATCTGGTCAGTTGATCCATCCTACTGTGCTTCATGGAACCAAAAAAGGAAGCTTGAGACAATCAGTTGGCTTATTCAAACCAGAGATACACTCTGCTAAATCCCACCTCCTCCAGGAAGTCTCCCTGATGGATTTGAATAAAAGTCTCCAGCCCTGCCCAGAGGAGATACTTTCACTCTCATGCAGCCACTAAAAGCCTTCACCAGGTAAGTAGGTAATCACACCTACTGGTAACCCGCCTGGTATTTCGTGATCTCAACTGAGTGAGAGCGTTAACCCTGACCCTCCTCTGTGGAGCTTAGGATGGGAAGCCCCAGAGCAGGGGGCCCATCTCTGTGGCGTGGTTGCTGTGCTTCTCTCCTTGGCCTCCTGTCTAGACGGTCCAGGATTGAAGACCGGACAAAGAGCTTCAGGATCAGGGCTGAAGTAGCCTCTGTCACGTGGACAACCAACTCCGGTCTCTGCTTCCTTTGGGAAAGACACCCTGGGGCGGGGGCCAGGGGGCAGCTCCCTCCACCCGCCTCCCACTGCCACACGTCACTGGTCCAGGACACCCGCAGCATACCCTTTCCTCTGTCACTGGGAAATGGTGCTCAAAGTCTGAGAACCAGGAATGGGTACCAGAAACGAGCCAGCCTCCATCCCTCCACCCTGGAGGGAGCTGCCGGCCTCTGTGGCAACAGACAGAGACCTCAGTATCCCCCGATGTGATGCAAGATTCTGTTGCTTCTGTCCACTCTGCTCAAACTCCACTGAGCACAGGATGAATTGGGCGTGTCCCTGTGTGTGTTGGGGGAGGGAGGGAGGTCTGGGGTGAGTAAGGGAAAGACCCTCTCAGTGAGGCTACGCATGAGGCTTATTTCTGGAAACTGCTATTTGGAAGGAGCTATTATAGGAGAACGGGGGATAGCCAAGACTTGGAAGGATTTCATTCAGGTAATGCTCCCTGTCCATCCAAACGGAGCTCTGAAACACCCCCTGGCAAGAGGAGGGCGTTTCCACCAGAGCTGCCCCCTGGCAAAGGCAGATGGCCTTTCCCCAGCCCCTTGTCTAAGCTACACTGCGACAGTACAGGCCAAAATGGAACCGGCAGGGCCTTCCCGAGGCCCACACTCACCCGCAGCTGCAGAGGCACCTGCCCACTGGGCCACGTGAGAGAGACGCTGCAGGTGCCCACCTGCGCGCTGCTGCAGAACACCTGGTGCAGGGTTCTCAATCTAGGGTGCACGGTGGGCTTCAAGAGCCTGTGAGACCCCGGACGCACGTGAACACACTTTCTTTAATGTATGCTCACACACTGACTGTGAGGAGGAGGTCTGGGATTTTCAGGTGACTATCAGTGGGCGAGGAACCCAAACTAGGCAGGACTCTGGGGGGCTCCTGTCCCACACCAGCACGAGCTGAGTTAAAGGGTTAGCGCAGTATCCCATTCCCCTACCCTCTCCTCAGCATCAAGGAAAAAACATGGATGTGGATGGAAAAAGAAACAGCCTCTTTTAATGTATTAATTGAAACATTCACGCTTGCAGTCTTTTGCTTTTCAGGTAGAGATTGTTCTCCTTTAACTGAAGTTGAATAATCCCACTCATAGGTTCTCTTCAAAGATCTTGGGCGGGAAAGTGTGTAGGGAGCAGCCCTGACCCCACCCTCAGCCGTCTTATTCCGGGTGCTCTGCATCCCAGGGAACCGCCCAACACCTGCACCTTGGTCTTCAGGATGACTTCATGGCTACGGGGCCTGAAGAAGGTCACCAGAGAGCCATCGGAATCTCGGTTTCTAGGCACCGTTGGTCCTCACCACTTAGACATAGGAAGGATTTTGCTGGACAGACTGCTGACAAGCAGAAGGCCCCTTAAACAAGAAGTTTCCTCTTGGAGTTTCCCGCTCTTTACCCTCATTTATCTGGCCTCTGGCCTCTGGAGGGGCCACGGCATAGTTGCTGTGACCAGGCCTTGTGCGGGATGACAGCAACAACAGCCGGAGCATGAGCCTGAGGCTGTGCCCAGGCTACCTCTCTGGAGACAGAGGCCCAGGAGAAGCCCCGAAGGAGAACCAACCGCGACCAGGGGGGGCCTTTGTCTCGCCACTCCTGCTTAGAAGCAGACGCTGTCAGGCAGTCCCTGGAACACTACCCCCGGCCCTGGAGGACTTCAGGGCTCAACCCAATCCGTATGGTCCTGTGGGCTTTGGGGACCCCGGGACCAAGGATATCCTCTCTCCATGAAAAACTGACCCTGTACAATGCTCAGCTACATCTCTGGCTTATTGGCATAAAAAAAAATCACAGAGGGACAAGATCACACACACCTAGTCTTTGTAAAGAGGTGGACAAAGGCCAGGACTTGGCCACCCCACCCAGGCCAGCTCAGGCCTCCGGGGCTCCTTGCTCCGTTCCTGCTACGACAATTCTGAGCAGCGGCCACCCCCTAGTACACCCTCACAGCACAGACTTCTCAGAGGCTGGCTAAACATACACCGAACACAACCTCCAGAACAAAACAAAGCCTCCCCTTTCCATCACTGCAGAGGCACCTCCCCACCCCGCCGAGCTAAACCTTGCTCCTGGGGAGCACGTGTTCTCT
The DNA here is from genome assembly GCF_951640355.1 of Cnephaeus nilssonii. Classification (NCBI taxonomy): domain Eukaryota; kingdom Metazoa; phylum Chordata; class Mammalia; order Chiroptera; family Vespertilionidae; genus Cnephaeus; species Cnephaeus nilssonii. Next base: position 56,337,663 of record NC_137074.1, read on the forward strand.
CCAAAGACTTCAGTGGAAGTCTTCACACAGAATAAGAGGGGTTAAGCAACCCCAGTTGGTAGCATTGTCTCTAAGTGTCTACGTGGGTGTTTAAATGAGTAATCAGGCTGAGTCTGTGTCAGGGAAGAGCTGCAGCAACTGAAAAGGAAGCAGCGTTAGTGGATAAACAAGAGATGGCAGGGAGGTGGAGGGTGGGGGGGGGCGCGGTGACAGCTGCTCAGACCGGACAGGAAGGGATGGAAGGAGACACTGATGGAGACACACAGAGAGAGGAGTACAGGGTCGAACCCAGTCTGGGAAGCAGGAAAGTCAGAACGCCTGGGATCAGCAGATTTGGGAACGGGAGAAATGCGCGGCCCCAGCCAGGGCAGGGGATGTGGCCTGGACCCCAGGAGGAAGAAGGCTGGTTTGAGGAAGGGAATGTGTATGGCGAAGGAGCAGAATCCAAGGGCAGGAGAAGGGCACGGGGCGGGGCAAGTGCCTAGAAACCAAGGTGATCACAGGACAGCACCTGCAGGTCACGGGATCTCCACACTTATGTGCACTGATGTTTTTCCATCCACTTCTAAATTGGATTTGGAGCAGGGAAAATCTCGGTGACATCAGCATCTCATCTGGAACAAGCTGCATAACCCACATGTGCCAGCCTGCTGGTGTGCTGCAGAGTGCTAACCTGGGCACAGCCAGCCCCCTCCAGCCCGTGCGCAGCCACGTAGCCACTGCTGCTGAGATGGGGGAGGGGGCCTTGAAGTCACAGCGAAGGGAGACCAGGCCTTTGGAGGGGAGAGGCGTGACGTTACACGAGCTATGAGGCTGGTCATCCTTATTGTGTTAAGAGTTACAAACTTCCACAGATATTTTGCTGACATACGCTCTAGAGATAAGACTCCCTCAGGTCCTCCAGAAGAGCTATTTGTGCTCTCTGCCCTTCATTCTCTCAGAGAGAAGCTGCCAGACTTTTGGCATCCATTCAGATCCAGCTCTGCTGAGAATGAGGGAGGTAAATTTACCTTAAATGTCACAGCTCGGTTATATTCAGTGTGAAAGGCACCATCCCTGTCAAACGAGAGAAAAAGGTGTTAACTATAGGAATGGTTGTGAAGAGACATACCTTTGGTTTCCTGCAGCATCTTAATAAGATTCAGCTATTGAAGAGAGTTCAAGGTGTTTTTAAATGAAATAACTGTAAACAGGAAAAAAAAATCATTCCGGAATAAAATTGATCTACCTAAAATCGCTGTGCACTGAGAATACCAATGAGAGCTTTCAGCACTTACTTGGAAATTGGAAATGACCACGTGTACTTACTGGTAATGGAATAATTCGACCTTTTTGTCCTTTGGGCTCAGGTCAACTTTCATCTTCTTGCACAATTTTCTACTCTCGGTGTCACTGGAAGACACAAATGCCGGGAACCATCGGTTACCTGCGGTCCTCACAGAGGTGTTGACAGAGTGAAACCTGCTGGTAGCCTAAGAATAAGGCAGGTAACTTGGACTTCATAGCAAGAGAGGACCTCCCTGGAGACGGGTTCTCAGAGAAGCGGGGAAAGGGGAGTACCCAATGAGAGGTGGGCTGATCAGGAAAGATGGGCCAGCAGACGGGGAGGCTGTATCACTACCTGTCAGGGACAAGCCAGGGAGGTCCAGATAAAGGAAGTGCCCCAGAAGCTTAGCGGGTGGACAGCCCAATCTAAGAAGACAAAGACACTCAGTATAGATCAGTGGTTCCCAACCAGGGCCGCTCATGACAAGCTCCTGGGGAAGTTTAAAAAATAGTGATTTCCTGGGCCTGCCCAGATCATTCCTTCAGAATCTCTGCCTGGGGCCCAAGTAAGTTTCTGTTTTTCAAGCTCTAATGTGTGCCATATGCCACCTGCTATAGACCATCTGACCAGGAAAAGAGGAAAACGTTCTACGATGTTGAGAGAATTATGACATCTGACCAGGTACTGCCAAAAGCCAAAAGGAGAATGGGGAAGCTTCAGTGAAGGGCTGGAGTCTGTAATCTCACGCTCTCGCAATTCTAATAAAAAATGTCTGTTGGGTGCTGTTCACTGTGTACAAAGTGCTCAGGCACCATCTCATCTAGTCCTTCCTGCTAGACCGATGGGCCTCAGTGTGGCCCCTGACCAGCAGCCCCAGCCTCACTTAGGGACCTGTTAGAAATACAAACTCTCAGCCCCATCCCAGACCTTCTGAATCAAAACTGAGAATACTGGTGTGTGTGTTTTTTTAAAATATATTTCTTTATTGATTTCAGAGAGGAAGGGAGAAGGAGAGAGAGATAGAAACATCAATGATGAGAGAGAATCATTGATCGGCTGCCTCCTGCACACCCCCTACTGGGGATTGAGCCCGCAACCCAGGCATGTGCCCTTGGCCAGAATCGAACCTGGGACCCTTCTCCGCAGGCTGACGCTCTATCCACTGAGCCAAGCCGGCTAGGGCTTTTTGTGTTGTTTTTATAAAATATTTTTATTGATTTTTAGAGAGGAAGGAAGAGAGAGAGACATTGATGTGAGAGCAGAACATCGATTGGCTGCCTCCTGCATGCCCCTACCAGGAATTGAGCCCCAGCCTAAGCATGTATCCTGACTGGGAATCAAACCAGTAACTTTTCGGTGCACGGGAGGATGCCCAACCAAGCCACACCAGCCTGAGCTGCGTACCCTGTTTTAAGGAACCTTCCAGGTGATCTGATGATGCCACCATCCTGCACTGGCTCTTCCTCTCCCCAGTCTCCAGGTTTGGCTTCCCCTGTGCCCTATACCAGCCCCCTCAGAGACCTTACCTGCTCTCATACACAACCTCACCACACTCAGCCAAGTGTGCCCAACAGCCCGCCAAAGGCAGCCAGCCACCCCACCCCCGCCCCTGCTCCTTGCTGCGGGGCTCTCCCCATTCTGCGTGGAATCAGTGAGGGTATGTTGGTCACCCAACCTCCACTGGTCTCTGCTGCCTGACTACGCTGCATGAGAAACTTTGTTCTGCCAGGTATGACAGCCACCTGGGGGAAGTCCCTTCATCTCCCACCTGTTTACTTACCTCACCGCCTTCTACAGCTATCAGCTTCCCACAGCTGTGCACCAGCCCCAGAACAGATGGACTAATGAAACCATTCAGCTCAATTCTAAAAGCATCGCTCTTCAATGCACAAGCAGAATTGTGGGGCCTCATTTTAAATGTAAATATACGATCTGCAATTCAGGAAGCATGGCCTCTCCCTCCCCATTCAGTCCTGCCGGTGGCAGCCATCACAGGGGCCACTGCAGCTTGCAGCCGCAGGCCTCAGAAATGCATGATGAATCCAAAAAGGAAAGGCTGATGGCATTGCAATGGCTGCTCCTCCAGGGTGGTGAGGGCATTTTAAAATAGGGAGTCCAGAAAGAAGGGATAAGCTGGGGTGGGAAGGAGACCCAGAGAGCCGAGGGCGTAGCTCAGAAGGCCACTGGAGAGGCAGCCCACTCACTGCATCCTCGCTGAAAACTCTACCCTAAAGCCCCGTGGGGATGCCACACCCGCCTCCAATGACTACGGCCACCACAGTCTGGTCTGCCCATCCCGCAGGCTGAGGTGAAGCCACGCTGACAGGCAGCGGGTTCGATTGGGAAGAACTGTGTCTGAGGTGCCCTTTCCCTGCCTGAGTTAATTCCCCAGAAGAGAGGGCTCGGCTCAGGATGCTGACAACCGCTCACTCAGCACTTTCCTAGGCCAGCTTCGTTCTGCTGCACTCAACTGTCCCTGTGACCACCTACCGTCCACTCACCTGCAACGACAAACCATGTCAGGAGCAGGAACCCTGGCACGGCACCCAGCTGCGCCTGTGGTGGGCACTCAGACTGCAAGGCAGCCTCTGGAGGGGAGAAATGCCACCCCATGCTGGCTCTCCCTTCTGTCAAGTTGGCAGCCTCTTCCTGTGACTTTCACGAAGCAGGGAGAGGAGTGACAGGGCTCAGAGTCATTGCAACCCAACCCCTGCCTGCCGGGCTGACCCACTCCCGGGGAGAGTCGGCTGCAGCCTGAGATGCCCGTGAGCCCAGCCAGGCTGAGGAGCAAGGCTGCCAACCCACCAGCCAACGTGGCTGAGTGGACCTGGGAGGCCGGCGGTCCTTCAGCCTGTTTCTCAGTGTGGACCCCGCAGCCTGTGGCCCCCACTCCCGTCAAGCCAATCACAGCTCTGTCTGTGCCACAGGACTCCTGTTGCAGACTCCACACTTTCTCTTCCCTCCTTAGGTTCTAGACACTGCCCAAGGATTCTCCCCTCTCCCCTGCCCCCTACACACACACACACACACACACACACACACACACACACACGTGTAAATGCACCCATTCTCAGAGGGGTGATGGCTTCCTGTCCCCTCTGAGCACCTCTGCCATCCCCTCCAGCACTCCCTTCCCTGCTGTCTCTCTCCACCATGCATCTCCACATCTGGCAGATGCATCTCCACATCTGGCCAATGTGTGCACTGACTGTCGCCCCATCAAAAATGTTTGCTCCGTGAAGGCGCAGGCTTTGTGTGTTCACCGTTTCCCCAGGGTTACAACAGCAGCTGGCACAGAGCGGGCGGGCCCTCTGTAATCACCCGAGTCAATGAGGCCCTGACTGACGCTGTCCTGCCACTGCTGGGAGGAGCCCTGCCTGCTGCTTCCTGGGCTCTGGGCTCTGTCTGCTGAGCTCCAGGAATCCCACCAGGTGACACTTCCTGATGGTGCTCTGTCAGGTCGTCTCCCCTCCCTCCGACAGTTCTCTGCGTGTGTGTGTGTGTGTGTGTGTGTGCACTAATCGTGCAGTACAGACAATATAAGGCATAAGAGTTAAAGAAGGAGAGAGAAATTAGCCACCTCAGGGACTTAGAAGGATCTTGGTTGAGAGATTAGATACAATTAATTGATCTTCTGGCTACCTCCTGCTGTCCCTCCCTTCCCCTGCCAGTGACTGAGGCTCTAGAGGGGGGAGAAGCCATAAGCAGGGAACAAGGGAACTAAATACTTTGCTGGAATGGTGAGGGAGGCAGAAAACCGCCTCCCTAGATGCATCACAGAGAGTGGACTGGCCATGCAAAGGGCCTCCCTGCCACTCTGTCTGCTGGGGATGCTGGAGCCCAGCCTCCTTCTGCCCAGTTACTCACCCACGACCTGCCACATCCTGTCCCACCCACCTCCCCTGACCCTCCTCTACAGAGAATGTGGACAGAAAGATTTCAGAGGCCTGTGCACACTTCCCTGCTAACCCTGGCCCCGACAGATGCGTGCACATGGACATTTCCTTTGAATTTGTTGGGGAGTGGCTGGCTGGGAGAGCGCAGTGGGTGTGTGGAGCCATGCTGATCATCCAGGAGGCTGGCCACGCCCTCTCCTGGGGGTCAGACCCAGAGATGAAGGAAGGGTGAGGGAGGCGGGAAGAAACAGGTGCTAGAGGCTCAGGAAGGGGGTGGGGGGGTGGCTTCCATAAGTCGCAGTCTGAGTCCCAGACCCTCCCTGGAGGCAGGCCCACCGGCCAGCTGGAGTGACTGACGGCTTCTAGATCTGGCTCTGCCATTCGCCAGCCTGTGACCTCTGGCAGGCCTTGGTTGCTTCAGCTGCAAAATGTAGGAGTTGGGCACGTGAGCTGAATGGAGCCTCCAAGTCCTCTACAGGGTCAAGTATTACTAAAGCACCAAGGCAGGCTGCCTATATCCTGACGGATGAACCAGGAGCCAGGAGCCAGGACAGAGGTGGAGACACAGAAAGATCTGAACCTCCGTCATCTCTCTCCTAGCCCCCTGACCAGATCCTCACTCAGCGGCTCATGTCCACACAAAGCCCGCAGCCTCCCGCAGCAGGGAGAAAGCGCACCACACTAGGAACCTGGCCTTGGCCCCTGCCTGTCTTGGCCACTGGGTACCCTTGGCTAACGCAGCCTCCTGGGTTCCATCTCCACATCAAAGAAAGGGTACATCTCTTTCTCCCACCTGCCCCGTCTGACGTGGCGGGATCCTGAGCAGATGGGCCTGTCACCCTGAGGCGGGTGGGAGAGGAGAAGTAGAAAGTGCCCTCACTTCAGAGACATAAAAAAATGGGAGCTAAGGAGCAAATGAGCAAGAAATACTGTCAGAGTGACTTCTAGATGCCAAATACCAAGGACAATATGAACGGATGTAACTGGAGGGCAAGGGCGGCAGACAGAACAGTCCTGGAACAGCTGGCCTTAACCTTGGGCAGACCTTGGTGGCCAGGTAGCGCTCTCTGATGAAGAGGCCTGCTGCATACGGCAGGGATCCTCCCACGCCTGGCTGTCCCCACCTCAAGAAGGCACAGGATAAAGTATGAATTACGCAGCACAGCTGGTAAAAGTGAATGGAACAGAGGGAGATAAGTGTGCCTTCTCCTCCTCCACCTGCCTGCCCAGCTCCTCTGTGGGGGACGTGCCACCCCAAGGAGTGCCCACCAACGTGCTGGGAGGTGTCTGAAGACACATCAACACCGCTCTCGTCTGGAAGTCTCCTCTAACACACAGTAAGTCATGTTAAACATGCTTACAGAGAAAGGAGAAAATGCTAAACTCAAATATTCTCTAGAAGAAAAGCTAAGACTTCAAAATACGTTATTCCCACGCTGGCAGGCCCTAAATCCTGGATCTGGGAAGCCAGCGCTGTTCCAGGGTAAATAAGGCAGATGGGAGACAGAGCAGGGGAGAAGGAAACTGTGGTTAGGTAATGACCTTGACCCTCAGAAAAGAAAGCAGTGAGCAGGGAGAGGGCAGCCTCAGCCCGGTGAGAATCCGCTCCAGGAATTAGCATCCCAGGCCCAACTCCCGCCTGCTGGCCCCGGCTCAGCTGCCCAGACAGCAGCACTCCACGCCAAGGCCGAGCCCGATGCCAGGCTGCGGGGCACGGAGGGAATACCAACTCCCTCACGCACACACACTTAGCCAGACAACCACCAGCAGCCAATCCGAGCGTGGCTGCTGAGGCCTGAGCCAGGAGGTGGAGTGAGGGGCCGGGAGAGCTGACAGATCCCTGGACAGAAGCCACACACCCTATAGAAACCTCACAGCAACAAGTTGCTGGGACTGGGAGAGGACCCACAGGGAGGGCTATGTGTGCCTGCAGGCACGTAGGCGCCGGTTGAGAGGAAGGCTACAGAAAAGAGAGAAAAAGAGGGAAAGAAACATCCACACAGAGAAGAGAGGAGGAAAAAGGTCAAAAGAATGTGCAGCAGGGACCAGAGAAGGGAAGAGGCGGCAGAAACTTGTAAGGGACAGGGAACAAACACGGAGACATGAGAGACACACAGAGGGAAGGATTGGAAAGCTTTAAGAGGCAGATACCCAGCATGGGGAGAGACGCAAAGGAAAAAAAGGCCCCCCGCAAAGACTGGAAGACAAAAGACTTACACATACACACACACACACACACACACGCACACCAAGTCTGGCAGCTTCTGGGATTTTTCTGAACTAGGCTATGTAGGGATGAGCCCAGACTCAAAGGCAGGCCTCCTGACCTGCAGGTATACAAATTCCACTGCACCCTGCACTTCGTCAGGGTCGGAGCCAAGCACCCACGAGCCGGGGCTGACTCTCATGCCAAAACTTCCCTCAGAGGCACCCTCACAACCACCAAGGGCTCCTCACCCAAGAAAAGGCTGCTTCTTGAAAGTCCTGAACAGCCCTGCCCAGATGAGAAATAACTATAGCAGCATAGGGTCTCCCATCTCAATTGTATTCCAGAAAGAACTTCCATGGAGCTAGGAGGAAGGAAGAATTATTGTCCCATTTAACAGACGAGGAAATGGACCCAGGGTGACTGTCCTATCCAAGGTCACGGAGCTAAGAAGCAGCAACGCAGACCCTTCAACCCCGCCTCTGCCATTGTGCCACGCACCTCTCACCAGAGTTCCGCCTTCCCTCACCCTCAAGTGCCCCCGTCCCCTTCACCTGCTCTTTAAGGGGGAAAAGCAGAGGGGGCTGTTCCCTCTTGACCATCCTGTCACCCCACTCCCAGCCCTGGTGCCCCCATCCCAGCCTCTGACCCTTCGCTGGCAGGGCAGGAGGCAGAGCTGGAGAGGACGGAGCTGGGGAACCTCCGAGGGCCTGTGGGAGGGGAGGGACGCTCTGGCTGCCCACCTGCTAGTTAACAGCTGCCGAGATAAAAAGCGAGCAGACGTCGGCTTGGCTCCCTTCCACCTACTTATTCCACTGCAGACGGCAACAGAAAGCGTTCCTGAGCGCGCGCCTGCCCATCCCCAGAGCGTCTCTTTCAGATTCATAAACAGACGGATCGCATTTAGGACAACAGCGAGAGCTGTCATCGCAGGGCCCGAGAGTTAAGATGGTAGGGTTCCCTAATGATTTACGGGGCACGTTCGGAAGCCGAGGAGCAGGGGTGGCTGAGCAGGAGGGCAGAGCCAGCTGGTGCCCTGGGGAGTTTCACGTGACACCGGTCTGTGAGAACTGCCGCCCAGGGTGGCCTGCGCAGACCAGAGCCGAGTTCTGTCCGTGGGCTGTTCTGGGAAGATGTGGCCCGTACTCTGCCTCTGATTTCAAACACAGATACCACTGCTTCCAACATAATCCATTATAGCTCCTCAATCCACCTACTTCTCTAAACCATTTTAAAAGCTATTTCGCATTTCCGTTTACACTTCCTCTTACAGGGATACATGGAGTGGCAACTACAGGCATGAAACCATCTAGCCCTTTGTCTTCAGGTTACCTTTTAAGCTCCCTCGGTTTTCATTTAGCACATCCGTCCCAGGATTCTTTCTCCCACTGGCACGTATACATGTCTCCGCATGAGTCCTGCCTTCTAATCGCCTCAGTCTCTCTCCACACACTAGTCCGGCCCCATTTAGTCTTGCCCGTCCAGGGAGCAGAACAGGTCTGTGCCGGCCCGGGCCACCAGCCAGAGGACCCCAGGCAGTGCATGGCCCACACCACACCTGCAGGGAAAGCCGGGGCACTTTAAAGACCTGACGCTCTGGGGTATTTGCCCCAAACTTGAACTCTACCTCCTCTGTGAAGCTTTCCCAACCTCTCCAGACAAAATTAAGAGACAACACAGACAGCCGCCATTTACAGCACTTTTCACCTGGATTGTAGTCACCCGATTAGGTGTCTGCCTCCTCCTGGCTCAGAGGACACTGCTATCCTTGGGGGGGAGGGGATGACTGTGCACCTCAAAGCACACAGTAAGTGCTCGGAAATGTCTGCTGAGTGGACCCAGGTGGACGGAGCAACATCAAAGCTCTTCTGCCCACTTCTGCCAACTGCAAGCCTCACAAGACCCCCGTGATAGGCCGCATTGGGCAGAACTGGCATCATCTTCAGCTGTGGAGAGTCCTCTCTAATAGGCTTTGGCGCTTTTCCAGTCACGGAGTGCACGCCTGGCGAGCTACTGGAGAGAGTGACACACCTGGAAGACAGAAACGCTTCCAGACCAGGGATGAACTAGAATTCACCAATGGCTACAATCTCACCCACCATCTAGAGCAGGTGTCCTCAAACTTTTTAAACTGGGGCCAGTTCACTGTCCCTCAGACCGCTGGAGGGCCGGACTATAGTTAAAAAAAAAACAAAACTATGAACAAATTCCTATGCACACTGCACATATCTTATTTTGAAGTAAAAAAACAAAACGGCAAAAACACCTGCATGTGGCCCTCGGGCCATAGTTTGAGGACGCCTGATCTAGAGGGTAGCCTCTTCCATTGAGTTGGTGTTTCAATAAACCTGGAGGTGTGCGGCCAGGCATGGGTGCATGCACACATACACACATGGCTTCAGCAAACACTGCTGGGCTAACACGTCTGCGGGTCTGACTCGGTGCTCTGTCAAAATATGAATCTCCTTCAGTCCTCTCCAGTCATGGGCGGGACAAGATTGAGGCCATGAAGTTCATTTGCAAAACAGCCCTTCAGGACTCAGATTGCAGGGGAAGAAGATGGCCCTGGAGTGGAGCCCATGAAAGCTCCCTTAACCCACAGGGTAGCAGCGAGGCTTGTGACTCAGGCAGGGCCAGCTACATCCGAGGTTAAAGACCGCTATGGGCCATCCAGGAAAAGGGCTGCCTCTTTCCCAGCAGCACCCGCCTCTTCCCCAAACGAACTCACCGGAGTACAAGGCCCTTGAGAACAATTCTCCTTTCCCCTCCTCTTCCCAACTCCACGCTCCTGACAAGCCCCACGTCCAGGTGAGCAGTGGCTGGACAAAGAGGCTCCGGAAACACCTCTTGTCCTCAGTCAGAAGGACATGTAAACGCTGCTCGCTGCCAAGTGCAGCACAGTGCCTGGCATACGGCTGGCGCTCCATAAACGTGTAAAGGGCAAGCCTGTTCTTAGCTATCTTTTTTCCTATGTTCATTCACTATCTGCTTGTCTTTCTGTGCTTCTGCCAATCTACGCCAGCTTGGGAGCTAATGATATGACAAGAGGTGTGTATAAATATAATCCCAGCAGCAGAGCACTGAACACAGAGAGATGTGGAAATTATTCTTAATGATGGGAAGGAAAGGGAAGCTGAGTACACCCTGCACTCCAGCTTCCAAACTCAAGAGAATCAGAGGAACTCCACCAACAGGCCCTTCCCCACCCTAAGAAGTAGCCTCTTTCCATGGGCTTCCTCCCGGGGGGCGGCACTCGATTCCGACAAGAAAACCGCTGAGAGGAGGGAGGTCAAGAAGAAGGAGGGAGAGGAGGAGGAGGAGGAGAGGGGAGAGGAGAGGGAAAAGGAGGAGGAGGAGGAGAAAGAGAGAAGGGGGACCAGGAGGGGGAAGAGGAGGGAAAGGAGCTCACGGCACTGGCACTGGGACAGGTGGGGTAGGGGTGGAGACACAGCTGGAGGAGCGAGCTGGAAGGACTAAGCCACCTGATTCATCTAATAGCGTCACCTTGGAAGCCAAGGCAGCAGACAGGTTGGCCAGCTGATTCCACCACCTTGGGCCGCAGGGTGAGGAGACCTCTGTTACTGGCCTGGATGGGGGGGTAAAGCCCAGGTTCTTGCTGCCCAACTCCCTCCCCCACAAGCAAGCTTATGGGTCACCCTGAAAATCACTTTGGCCCCATCTACAAAACAAGGCCCCCTCTGCCACCAACAAAATCAAGTGACATATGGCAAAGTAAAACGTAAAAGCTCTCTGGGAGAAGGGAAGACGGACAGACAGAGGGAGAGCCAGAACTGCCTCCTCCAGGACACAGGTGACCCTGCCAGGCTGCCAGGGAGGTCTTTCTGCAGCATCTCCCCATCCCATCCTCTCTCTCAGAGGGTTAATCAGGGGCAAGTCCCGCCCCCCACTGGCCACAGCCTCCAAGCCCCTGCTCTCCAGCCACATGCCCATGTCCCCAGAACTTACCCACAGTCCACCCAGCAGACAGTGCCTTGTCCTTTCACGGCCTGGGCCACCGTGGACAGTAGCCTGAGATGACTTTCAGCTGCAGCCTCTGTAAAAAACAACAACCAAATATTAAACATCTGTGCCCAAGGACACCAGGCCACCCTGCCATCTTCTCTTGGGGGCAGGGAAGGAAGAAAGGAGACCAGTCCAGAACCCCAGTTAAAATATCGTCCCGGTGACCAACAGTTCTGGGAGGACAGCGCAGCTCATTCCAGGAACCCCTGCTCCCGCCATCTTCCTGGGCCCTTCCTCGGGGACAGAGAACCCCCACGTAAGCCACGCCTCCTGTAAGCCACCCCTCACCCCTCACTCCTCCAAGTGTCTCTGAGCAAAAGAGATAACTCCCAGGAGAGTCTCTGACTCACTACCTGTCTGGGACAAATTTTGAAAGCTTTATAACCACATAACGACAATTCTATAACTAACGTGGGAAATGAGTTTGCCAATTCCACCCCTGTCTGTCCTGGGAGCTGATGAGGGCAGGGGCCGGATCCTTCCTACCTGTGTCCATCACACACGCATCTAGGGGCTCTCGGGACAACCTGGCGATCAGATGAAGTTTACACGTGACACTAGTCCCCAACAGACCAATGCCAAGTGTACCCATGTCAGATGTCATAGCCCACTTCCCGGGAAATGGCAGGGAGGAACTGGGCCGGGCAGTACCTCGGGAGTCGGCTGCAGGACCGCAGACCACGCCTTGGGCAGGAAGGAGTGGACAGGAGAAAGGAAGAGTGCTTTGCTGGCCCAGGTGTCAACTCCTGAGGGTCTGGGCAGAGCACCTGCACTCTATCGTAGGAGGGCAGGTGCTTGGGATGGAGCCTCTGGGGCCAGGATGTAGCACTGCCAGCCGGCAAGGCCCCACTGCCGAGCGGCTGTGGCCATGTGTCACGTCCCCCTGCCATACCTGTGAGCGCATGTGAGGGGCCTACCAGGCAGACGCTGGTGGGGAGAGCAGTCTGCTGCCTTCCCCCTACGATACGTTCCAAAGCCAAGCAGAAACGGTGTCTGAATTGTTTGCCTCCACAGATCTCCTTTTCTAGTGTGGAGAATGGTAGCTGTTTGTGAACACAAAGCATGCAGAGCCTTTATGGAAGTAAACAAAAAGCATCGTTCTAGAACCGTGCCAGGAACCCCACCAGGGCACCAGGAGGAGGGCACGGCGGAGGGGGGAAAGGCCATCGCTCAGCAGGCAGATGGGCTCTGGGGAGCGGGGGAGGGAAGCTGAAGGAGAGGGATAGGCAGCACCCCTCCCCTAGCCCTGTGGAAAGGGAGCCCTGCCAGGAAGGACGGGAGGCGAGAAACCCAGTTACTGTGCTGCCCTGAAAGCCCACCCACAGTCACAAGTCTAGTGACAGGCCTGGGGAGGAGGCAGGAAGGTAGAATAACCACCCACGGCCACTGCCGGCGCAGGAAGGAGCCAGCACGTGGGAAGCATGCGACCACGCTTGGGTGAGGGCTGAAGAGAAAACAAGACCTCTGGGCCCTGCCTCCTGCCCTGCAAGCCCCAACGGGGGACCCCACCCGCCCACCCTCTAACTAAACAAAATCATTTCCTGGTGGCAGAGCCCTCCCGTCCCTGCAGAGGTAACACATCGCTTCCTCCCTCCAGCAGAAGAAACAAGCAGAGGTGGAGCAGGGACCTGTTCGACCGACCACCTCGGACGTCGTCTACCCTCTACGTCAGGGGTCCTCAAACTTTTTAAACAGGGGGCCAGTTCACCGTCCCTCAGACCGTTGGAGGGCCGGACTATAGTTTAAAAAAAACTATGAACAAATTCCTATGCACACTGCACACATCTTATTTTGAAGTAAAAAAACAAAATGGCAAAAACACCCGCATGTGGCCCGCGGGCCGTAGTTTGAGGACGCCCGCTCTACGTCATCTACCGGTCTACCGGCTGAAAGGCCTCAGACAAGTCAGCTGTTCTCTCGCAGCTTCAGCTCCTCCCTCGTAACCTGGATGTTATCTGCGCTGCCTCCCTCCTGGCAGCGGAGCGAAGGGGAGCGTACCGCAGAAGGTCCTGGAGGCGTCCTTGTATGATGATGAGCTCCCGTGACGGGACGTAGCCAGACAGGAGCTGAGTGTGCCCCCACACCGACAACCACCAGCTCCACGAGCACCCACGGCGTGAGCCACGCTTATTCAGGGCCCTATGCCCAGGCCTCAGGAGCAGCTCTGCTTCTCCCTGGCCTCAGTTTACCCCTATTCCTGACAGCAGAGAAATGCTAGTCACATGCTGGGCTCCCAACAACCACCCCAGGGAGCGTCTGCCAGGCCTGCAGAAGGGCAAGGAGCAGCATGTGCCAGGGTGCTTGGAGGGTGCGGGCTCCAGGAGGGACACACGTCCAAAACACCCATCAGCCCCAGTGCCAATGAGTGTCAAGGATGAGCTGCAGGGAGAGCTGTGCCCGGAACTGGCCCAGCCACTGGCTATTGCTTCTCCAGGGCACGGAAAACTTGGCATCCTCAGGAGCAGTGAAAACACTTAACTATGCTGGAATAATATCAACAGTCTGATGTTCAAAGTCACAGCCAACAGCCGAGCAAACCTCTCTCCATCCACTGTGCCCTCGCCAGTTCCAAGGTCAGAGGAGGCAAGCTGCTGCTCCCACCCCCTCTGAAGCCGCCCTGAGCCCAGTCCAAGCTCAGCCTTGTGTTCCAGTCCCAGAGGAGGACAGATGGGGGCCAGGCCGGGTCAGAGCTGCCAGCCTGGGTGCATGTCCCCCGGCTGGGACCAATTCAGCTGGCGACGGGCCGGCCCAGGCTGTTCATCAACAGCCCTGGAGAAGCATGCCCTGGCAGGGCAGGCCCGTGCCTGTCCAGGAAGTCAGAATGTCCATTCCCCAGTGTCCACAGTCCTCTGTCCTCCTTCACACTCACGCCTTCTCCTGAGGCAATGAGGCTTTTTCTAAGAAACACTTACAGAAAGGAAGTGAACGATCGCTCAGGGATCCCAGATCAGCAGAACTAACGCCCCTCCGGGCCTCTGCCGTCTCCTGAGGAAAGCCGACAAACACGGTGTCCCTAGGACCCTCCCTGACTGGTTTTTGACCCTGAGGTCTCCGTCTCCCACCTCTGCCCCCTCTCATTCCCTTCCTGTCGCATACCATCCCCAACAGGTGACCCCAGGCGGGGCACTCACCGGATTTGGAGTAAAGCACCAACACATTATTCCGGGTCCTGAGAAGTTTTTTCAAGTCCTTGGGGTCAGAGATCCTCTCGATGAGCGAGGAGACCTTTGTGGAGGACAGCCATCCTGGCAGGACGACCTGCAAACGAAGGAGACAAGGATGGTGAGCCCTGGGTCCCGGCCAGGCCTGAGGAAGAACAGGTGCCCACAGACCTGCTGCCTGAAGCATCTCCCACTTCAGAGGGAGGAGGGCACACCAGCCCTTCTCAGGAGACTAGAGCTGCCCTTCACCTCACCCCGTGTCCAAGTCACCACACACCCCAAGACACTTCCCCGTCCACTCTCAGCCTCCAAGTCACTCTCTTCTCCATGCACTTCCATGACGCTGCACAGACTGCATACATCACGAGCACGTGCATGGACGTACTTGCCACGCCCTCAATCAGGACCTCTCTGGGAGGTCAGTGTCTACATTCTATACTGCCTCACACACTGGAGCAATGCGAAAACTCCATCCCACTCAGAAGCACCGAAACACAAATCCACGGAGAAATGAGATCACCTCTGATGTTCAGGATGGGAATGGATGGTGAGGGGGTTTCTGCTTGCCCTACTCAGCCAATGATCTCAGGAAACAAGCCAACAAAAATGAGCAAATTGTCCCCAAGAAGCCTGAAAACCTTGGGCACTGGAGGTACCAGGCACCTCCACAGGCATGTGTAAGATGAAAGCAGTGTGTGTGTGTGTGTGTGTGTGTGTGTGTGTGTGTGTGTGTGAGAGAAACACATGAATAAGGAGCCGTCAAACAGCAGACCCCCTCACCAGCCCACACAGCTGGCCTACAGCCCCGTGCCTAGCTGGCAGAAGGCTCAGGGGTTACTACCTGGTTACTGAAATAAGGAAAGCTCTGCTGGGAGACACCAGGCAGAGGGTGGGAGTGTGGCCCTGAGAGAAAACAGGAGATTAAGGAAAGTCTACGAACTAAACCTTGAGATTAACCATCCGCAAGAGCCCCACCCCCTCGCACCCCTTTTCCAGAATGCTGCCAGTCTTATTCCCCCAGGCAGGAGATTAGAGAATTTTTCTCTGGGGAAACCGAGAAGCATAAGAAAAACAGTCCAAAGACAGTGACTTGGAGATCCTCCCATGGAACAGCTGAATTCCCACCCAAATACCTACTGTGAGGTCCCCTCAGTAAACCAGTGCCCTCCACCCCCTCCCCACACTCAGTCTCTGATCATGTGCTAGTGCCTTGCTCTTCAATACGCACCGATAACAAGGTTCGCCAGATATCTGAGGAAAGCCCTTAACATAAAAGGGGCAGAATCAAACCAATGGAAAGATGAAACTAAGACTAAAAACAGCCAAATTAAAGCACAAACAGCCACATTAAAGGAACTCCTGAAAAAAGAAGAAAACAGAGGGCAAGAAATTATCAAAGAAATAATTTGAGAAAATACCCCAGAATTGAAGGATGTGAGCTTTCAGTTGAGAGGGCCCAGCATCAAGAATAAAATTAACTCTCACCAAAATACATCTCTGCAAACATTCAGAACACTGCTGACAAAGAGCAGATTTGTGTTTCAAAGAAAAAATACACACCACATATAAAAGACCAGGAGTCAGAATTGGTGTAAGACTGGTCATCAGCACACTGGGACACAATGAAGCATCACCTTTGCAATGATCAAGCAATGTGGTTTCCAACTGGAATTTGATAACCAGCCAAACTGTCAGTGGTGAGAACAAATTTACTCAGACTTAAGATCTCAGATGTGCACGATTTACCACCAAGGCACCCTTTCTCAGGAAGCTACTAGAACTCATGCTCTACCAAAACAAGATGTAAATAAAAAATGATAAATGCATGGAATCTAGGAAAACAAGGATCCAGCCCAGAGCAACCAGCCCAGAATGGAGTAAGGACTGAGAAATATGGAGGAATGTGGTCAATAAAAAGGACCAACTGTAGGTTATCTGATATGCTTAATCATATTGATCAGGTAAATTGTCTGACCAAAGTTACACAGCTAATGTAAAAGCAGAGCCAGGACCCGAACCCCAGTCTCTCTCTTTGATCCCATACCCTCTCAGTCCACTGCCTCTTTACAGCCAAGAAGTCTTGAGTTAAGTCTGAGCTCTACCACTCAATAGCTAAGATGGCTAAGCATCATCCCTCAACCTTCCAGAGGCTTAATGCCTCTCACATCTGACATGGAGATAATAATACCTCCCTCATGGGACTGCTGTAAGGATAAAATGGGATAACTTATCGAACATACTTTATAAATCATAAAGCACTCCAATAGCGTCATTACCATAATATGTAATACAAATTTCTATCTCAGCAGAACAGAAGGCAGAAATGTAGCCACGTTCTAGTGTTTCTAAATATAACCTGCCATTAGGTTTCCAGGTTCCTTCTCCCCCGGGTAAAACCATCCAGAAGGAGGAGTTGAGGAATGATCGCTCCCTCATTCTGCCCTGCCAGAGCTGTGGACAGGCCTACAGACCACTGCCCTTAGGCAGCCCACCTTGAGAGCTCACCAAAAAGTTAATTGTTACGTGTTATTTAGTTTACTGCTCCCAGAGAACTAATGGACTTCAGACTAAAGAGTTCATAGCTCAATGCACATGACTAAAGGAAAAAAGGAAAAAAAAAATCTGTTGGAAAAACACACTGACTCTGCTCTGATTTTAATCCTCAGATAATCTGCAGAGAAGAAAAACAACTACCTTTGCCCAGTGCCTGGGGCTTCTGACCTGTGGACCAGCCCTCCTGAAACTGGCAGGCATCTGTGCTTCTGGAAAAGGGCGGTGGGAGGGCCAGCCCAGTGCCCGCCTGCCCAGGCAGCACGGTGGCGTAGCTGGGCCGCAGCGACAGCCGTGTCTACAACAGAAACCACAAGAGCCGAGTCTCAAGGCATACCCACAGCTTCCTTCCTATAAAACCCAGTGGGTCCCTCAGGTCATCTAAACATCGGCCACCCCCAGAGTAAACAAACCACGGCCCAGGCCCAGCCAGCCACCAAAACCTCTGACCCAGTGCTCACCCTCACACAGCAGAGGACTTAAGCTCAACCAGAGATACACCGAGCAAACTGCCTCTGCTTGAACACCGTCACCGGGCATGACACTGGGGCTGACACGGGTACTGCCCATAGCCCGTCTTTATAGGGGGTCTGTCTCCTCCCCACCTCCCCATCCCTACCCTGTCCCCTAGACTGGGCCCAGAACAGCACCTGGCCCCTTGAAAGCCACAGGAACTGTTCGTCCAGAATAACAAAAACGACAAGGCACACTGGTTACCTTCCTGGCCTATGCAGAGATCACCGCTAGGAGCACGTGACACGGTGAGTCCATGGCAGCTCTCAGGAGACCGGGAAGGGACCACGGACACCAGGCCGACCACAGCACAGCCAGTGAGGGCCTGGGTGGGAGCACGGTGGGAGAGGGCAGGTGGAGCCAGGCTGCGGGTCTTGAAAGCCTGGCTCTTAGAGAACTGCATTTGGCCATGACCTCAGACTGGGCAGCCACTAGGAAGCTGGAGGTGGAGGGACCAGCTGGGTGGCTGCCCAAGTGGAAAGAAATGGGTCAATCCAAGCGCCTTAGGGAAAAACAACAGAACTCAATGACTATTCCTATGTAAGCAAGGAAGGAAGAGAGAAGAGGCTAAAATGACCCCAAGGATTCTGGGCTAGGAGCGGAACAATCGCCAAAGATGGAAGAATTGAGAAGCAGCGGGGGCTTTTGTCTGTCTGATGCTGAGGAAGGTGATAATGAGCTCAGGCATGGGCGTGTGGACAATAAGGCACCCCAGACAGGCTGGGCAGTAAGTCTGGAGTGGAGGTTCAGAGGGAGAAGCCCAGAGAGGGAAGGACAGTCCAAAGGAAAAGGTGGGAAGTGCTCTGTCAACACAGACCCAAGAGGAGACACACAGAAAGGCGGTGACCGATCCGCAGGCAAAGTCCATGGCAGGGTCCCAGGACAATCTGAGATCATCTCAGTAGCTGAGCCGGAAGCGAGCGCTGGGAAGAGACAGCACGCCCAGCGCAGGAGCTGGGGTGACAGAGAGGCAGGGTCTGGAGATTTGGGAGTGACAGGGGAAAGCAGGCCTATAGCCAGTTCCAGGGGAGACCTGGGAGGCTTACTTAGCATCTCTGAGACTGGGGAGGATGAAAAGCCTGTGTCTGCCTCAGACAGACCCTCCCCTTAGCAGGCAACTGCAGGGACAGCCAGGAGGGCTGCCCTGGCCTCCCTCCCCTAAGACCAAGGCGGTGCTGCTCCAGCCACCTAACATTCTCCTTTCTCCTCCCCTTCTGTCTATTTTAACCTTTGCAATGTGCACGCTCCCTTCTTTCCTTAAGATGCAGCTTCAGTGAGCCCTGGATCACACCGCCCAGTGCCATCCTGCAGATTTCTTAGGCCACAACCCACAAACCTTGATGACAACAATAACTACGGTAACAATAACAGTGTTAATGATGCAAAGACCCTCTGCTTTGTCAGGCCCCCAGGGGAGAGGGCAGCGCCAACTTCCCAACTGCCCCTGAGCTGGGCGGGCTCTTTACATTCTAAGTCATTCCCTTTAGAAGGAGAAGGGAAAAAAAATCCCCTCTGTTCACCAGGCAAACCCCTGATGGGCTGCAACAATTGCTTTCTCTCTGCTCCTGGACCCACAGCTTTAACAGGATTTGTATCAGGGCTGAGCTGCCCCGTGGGCTGGGCTGAGACCCATAAGCCATTCCCCCAGCGCAGAGCAAAGCAAAGCTTGGGAAGGATGGCCTCCCTTTGCTGCTGCTGCTGGGGAATACAGAGCCAGTGCCCCCCTGCATGAGAGTGCCCCCAGCCCCTGTCACCGTAGCACCTCGCTTAGAATACCAGGTCCCTCCATCCTCAAACCCCTCCCCCCCAGCAGAGTACAAGGCCCTCTTCAGAGCCCAGTGGCCCCCGGGTCTCCGTCACAGGAGTCCTCACCCCACCTCCACCAAGGTGGGAGGCAATGGGGTCCAGGAAACTGGGTTCTCTCCTCATCTTCCAGACTCTCTGCAGTGTCCTCCTAACAGGGGTCTGCCCAAATCTGGGCCCCTCCAGCCTAGCAGCCCACTCTCATCTGCTCCCCTCGGGTTCCCCTACACACCCCAGGGTTCAACACCTGGCAGAGCACTGCTTCTGGAGTCAGGCCCGGGTTCAGACCCAGGCGCCATCCTTCATAGCAAGACCATCTCAGATGTCACTATACCTCCCAGGGTCATTTCCCCTCGGTAGAGCAGAAGGGAAAATGCTGACACCTGCCTTGCGGGGTTGGCTGAGGATTAAGCGAGAGGAGAGGAGGGGAAGTACACAGAGAACCTAACATAATGCTTGGCATACAGAAGTACATAATAATCGTAATTATCTGTAGTAGTACCATTAGCGAGATAATCAGAGACCGAGCAAGGACAACAGTAAAATGGGCACCACCTCTTCCTCTCCAGGGCCCAGGCTGCAATCAGGCAAAACAGCACATCGGGCAGGAAGACGTGTGCACATACACACACTCAGCATCATAAACCCTGGGGCAAAACCCCTCTGCACAGCAACCCAGGCCAGAGGCCGGGCAGCACCTGCAGAACATGCTCTCCAGGTTCCGTGCCCATTTGCCCCTCACAAAACCCGATGAGTGGGCACTGGCCTCCTCCTGCAGAGAGGAAACTGAGGCTCAGAGAGGCTAAATTACTCGTCAACGCCGCACAGTAGGTAAGCAGTAGAGCTGGGACCAGAGCTTAGTTCTCCCAGCTCCTGCCCAGAGGAGGTGGTCTGCTTCTCTCAACCCAAGCTCCCTGGACCCGGGCAACCTCCTTCCCAGGCAGGGCCCATCAAAACCGCCAGGAGAAGCCCTCCTCTTCCCGAATCCCATGGCAAGGAGGGTCCCAGCAGAGACTTCCACTAGCCCTCTGCTTCCTGCCAGCCCAGAGCACCGGGCGTCTGCCCTGAGTATCAGGGTCCTGGGGCCATTAGCCCAGACTTGCTGTTAATCAGATCTTGTACAGAAATCTGTGCCTCTTTCCACCACCCTCTCGCTCTAACACACAGCTCACACAAGCTCCTCTCTCTCCTCCTAAGCTCACCCACCAGCACCACCAGACTAAAGAGATAAAGAGCCATACAATTCTGGAAAATAATCGGGGGGACAGTCCTTGTCACATTACACCCTCAGCTTTAAAAAGCTCTAGATCGCTGGGGCGCATGCCAGCACCCTCACAGTCTCTATTAGCCAGGCAGGCTGTCTGTCCTCATAGATTCATTATTCAATGCAGATCATGAAGCCAGAGTATTCAATTATGTAACAGCAGCTTGCTAAAGGAGGAAGATTTAAGGACAGAATTTTAACATTTAGGAAAAAGGGTGGCGGGGGAACTTGACCTTTTTGGCTTTGTCACCTGGAAAAAAAAAATACCCTTCTTATGTTGGGGGCTGTGAAGAAACTAGTTTAATTTAGTGTAACCCACATTTTGCTCAAAATAGTTTTGAAATGTGAGAATATAAAAGTCTAGATTCTTAAGAAGTTGGTGGTAAGGGGAGCTAGGAAAAAGGTTGAAGACAGATGACCTGAACCCAAGGTCAGAGAACTTGAGCTGGCTGAGAAGTTAGAGCTGGAGGTTTGGTGGAAAGAGCCGAGAAGCCCAAATGTGTTGCTGCCTTGGATGTTTGCAGGCTGTGTGACCTTGGACAAGTCCTCTCTCCTGCTCTGAGTACCAGTGTCTTCCTCTGTAAATGAAGGAGCTCAACGTGATTTCCAAAGTCCGTTCTGATTGTGGCATTTGGCAAATCTATTCTCACGACCCCTACCGGAGAAGCACTATGACGTCATTACACCTTCTGAAGCCGAGTTTCTCTGGACCCGTGGCCACCACATTAAAAGCCACACCTCTCGGTTTCCCTTGCAGCAAGTGTGGCTATGGGACTAAATTTCAGCCCCGGAAATGTAAGCAGAAGTGTTACAGGAACTTTTAGGAACTGTCCCTAACAGACATCTGGTATAAGTCTTCTTGGTCCCCTCCTCCTTCCTGTCAGTCCAGCTGAGACAAGGAGGAGAAGGAACTTGCTAAAGGTGTGAAGTAACAAGACAGAAGACATCTGGGTCCTGGTGATATACTGGCCCTGGAGCCCCTTTTCCAGGCTTCTACATTAGTGAATAACTGATCTTCGTAAGGCACTGTCATTCTGTGTTTTCTAGCACACAAGCAAACAGATTTTGAGTATCAACTGGAACAGAAGCTCTAACTGGAAGGATATATTAACAGCTGCTCCAGTTGGGATATTTCAAAGTATCAAAGGCATTAAGCCATGCATTACACTTCAGATATTGTAATAAGGAAAGAGACAGAGAGAATATCAAGGGTTTGATTTACTATGTGCTTGCTAGTTATCCAGGTTTCTCCTTGCCTGTTCTTATCGGGTATCTTGGTCACCTGGTGACAGTTACCCACCAATAAGAGGACATTTAGCTAGTAACCCACCTATTTCCCTACAGCCTCAGCCCTCTGCTAGTAAGGGGACCGGAAGGCCAGGACATCCCTTGCAGCCCCCAGGCTTTAGTTGCGCTGGTTGGTTCCCCAATAAAGGACTCCTCTCAACATTCTTCACATTCCAGCCTCCAGGTAGCCCCCCAGAGCCAAGGACTCAAACTCTCCTGAAGCTGCTCAACCTAGTGGGGCCCAGGGAGGTGGGGGAACTAACCATGTTCACACACAGAAGTCCCAAGTCCTCCACCCTAACCTTTTCATCTTGGATAGCTGCCGTCATTAGAAAGTTCAAATTCCTCCCGCACCATTCTGTCAGCTTATCACACTCTGAAGATAGCAAACACATTCCCTCTTAGGAATCTGTAGGTCAGTGGTTCTCAACCTTTCTAATGCTGCGACCCTTTAATACAGTTCCTCATGTTGTGGTGACCCCCCAACCATAAAATTATTTTCGTTGCTACTTCATAACTGTAATTTTGCTACTGCTTTGAACCCAGGTGTCGCGACCCACAGGTTGAGAACCGCTAGCAGGGTCGCCTAAGACCATCAGAAAACACAGATATTTACATTACGATTCATAACAGTAGCAAAATTACAATTATGAAGTAGCAACGAAAATAATTTTATGGTTGATGGTCACCACAACATGAGGAACTGTATTAAAGGGTCGCGGCATTAGAAAGGTTGAGAACCACTGCTGTAGGTGAAATATCCCAGTCCCCTCAGGTGTGCGTGCCTTCAAGTCCCTCACTGTCGCAAACGACCTGCCCTAGACACAGCCATGCTCCTGACTCTCAGAGCTAACCCAACGCTGGGAGCAGCGAGTCAGAGCCTGAAAAGACTAATGTGCTACATTACACTGTAATTTATTTTGGGAAATAAATACCTATGCTTTCATAATTCAAAATAACAGGAAATTAATCTCAACGCAAATCTTGACTGGTGGGTTACAGTGTTAAAAAATAAGAAAGCTGAGCTTGGCCGGCATGGCTCAGTGGTTGAGTGTCAACCTATGAACCAGGAGTTCATGGTTTAATTCCCAGTCAAGGGCACATGCTCAGGTTGCGGGCTTGATCCCCAGTGGGGGGCCTGCAGGAGGCAGCGGATAAATGATTCTCTCTCATCATTGATGTTTTTACCTCTCTCTCCCTCTCCCTTCCTGTCTGAAATCAATAAAAAATATGTTGATAAGATTAAAATATTGAGAAACGCCATTAGTGAATCTCTTAAAATATGGCGTTCAACTGTCTGTCACACAGTGCTGGCAACAGCCTGAACTAGTACAATTCTTTTGGAAAGCTACTTGGCACAGTTTATCAAGTATCTTAGCAGTATTTATGCTCCTTGACTGGGTAATTCCACTTTTGGGAATGTGTCCTGAGGAAATGAGCGGAGGTCTGACACAGATATGACTCACATGGTCCTACTCACAGGAGACAAGAGTGGTAAACAGCCTAAGTATCCAACAGTGGAGGAATGATTATCTAGAGGAAGCCACTAGACAGAATAATAGAGCCATTTAAATGATGTTTCCAAAGACTGTGCGATGAAAAAGAAAATGCTTGTTTTAATGTTAAGTTTTAAAAGATAGAATTCAAAATATGCCTGATATGAACACAACTACATGCAAAATGATGCTCAGAAAAAGACTGGAAGAAAAAACAAATGCACCAAAGTAAGATTTTGTCCTTGGAGAGATGTTTATTCTTCCCCTTTGTCTATTTTTCTAACTTGCTATAATAGGCATGTCCAATTTTAATATTTAAAGAAAAAGAATTACCTCCATTTGGCCACCATCGTGGAAATAATTAACCGTCTCCAAGTGTCTCCCCACATGGAAATATAACTGCACAGTGGAGAAGCCTTGATAAGGAACCAACGCTAACATCACCAGTAATGGGTCAAATGGACCTCACACGCCTCCTGATAGAACGAGCTAAAGAGAAACAGCATCAAAAACCGAAAGAGGGGACATTCTTAAAAAGGTCAAGGTCACAAAAGACAGAGACTGAGAAACTGGTCCAGCTTAAAGGAGATTGAAGAGCTCAGACAATTATAATTCAACGTGTGGTTCTGTACTGAGTCCTGAGCCAAAACACCACATTCCTGATTTTTATCACTGTGGTATGGTTATGTAAGAGAATGCCCTTGCCTTTTAAGAAATACCGAAGGCCCTGGCTGGTGTCTCAGATGGCTGGGCATCATCTTGTGCACCGAAAGGCTGCTGGTTCGATTTCCTGTCGGGGTACATGCCTGGGTTGAGGGCTCAATCTCTGGTAGGGGGTGTGCAGGAGGCAGCCTATTGATGTTTTACTCTCACTTTGATGTTTCTCTCTCTCTCTCTCTCTCTCTCCCTCTCCCTTCTTCTCTCTCTAAAAATCAACAAAAAGATCTTAAAAAAAATAAAAGAAATACTGAAGTATCACAGGGAGCAAAGGAACATCATCTCTGTACACTTTATATATGTAGAGGGAAAGTATCAGAAAACAAATGAGATGAAATGTTAGTATTTGTGGAATATGGGTAAAGGGCAGGCAGGAATCCTTTGTATTCTTGCAACTCTTCTATCAGTCTGAAATTATTTCAAAATTAGAGCTAGGGGAAAAAAGTTACCTAAAGACAAAACCAGAGATCCCAAGAACACCTTCCACCGGCCTTTCATAAACTTCCACCACCCGACAAGTGCTCACTGGCACTCTCCACATAAGAGCAGTGCTGACCTGCCTGAACTCACTTCCAGCTGCTGTCTGCTCCTCTGCTCACCTGACGTTATGTAGTTATTATAAGAACCACCATGTGGAATCTGCAAAGTATTTGCATACAACACATACCTAGAATGTCTTGGACGAGAGAGATATACAAAAGGACACTGATTTTAAAATATGAGTAATTTATGCCCCTTAAAAGGGCAAAGGTTGAGCATCTGTCTCCAACCACCGTGGCTAAACACCATTCTTTACAAGGAGAAAGGTCTAACCTCAAACCAAGTTTGGGGATTTCACCAGCAATGCTTCCCAGGGTTCAAATGTCTACCCAGCAGCCTTCAAAATAAAAACTATCACCATAAGACCCTGAATGGCACGTGTGTGTGTGTGTGTGTGTGTGTGTGTGTGTGTGTGAGAGAGAGAGAGAGAGAGAGAGAGAGAGAGAGAGAGAGAGAGAGACACACACACAATCAGATTGGCCCTGGGATGTGGGACCCCCTCCCACTAGCAGAGGGAGCTACATGTGCTTATCTTATATAATAAAAGGCTAATATGCAAATCGAACGAACGGCAGAATGACCAGTCACTATGACACACACTGACCACCAGGGGGCAGACACTCAACGCAGGAGCTGCCCCCTGGTGGTCAGTGCACTCCCACAGGGGGAGCACCGCTCAGCCAGAAGCCGGGCTCATGGCTGGCGAGTGCAGCAGTGGTGGTGGGAGCCTCTTTGCCTCTGTGGCAGGGCTAAGGATGTCCGGCTGATAGCTTAGGCCTGCTCCCCATCAGCTGGTCATCCCCCAAGGGCTCCTGGACTGCGAGAGGGCGCAGGCCGGGCTGAGGGACCCCCCTCCCCAGTGCCCGAATTTCGTGAACCGGGCCTCTAGTTAAGAATAAGAGAGAAATGGAAAAGCAGTTGGCAAGGAATAGAACCTAAGGGCAGATTCTTTCATTTCAAAATCCAGGGCCTAGCGATCAGCCCAGGATCATGATAACAGCTGAAGTACAGAGTGCTTATTGTGTGACCAGGAGCAAGCTAAGCAGTTCACATCATTAATTTAATTATCTTGGCAAGTGAATGAAGTAGGCACCTCTGTTACACCTATTTTATAGAGCAGGAAACTGAGACTGAGAGGTGTTTAGAAACTTGCTCAGCATCACACAGCACGTAGGATGACAGCTGTGACTCAGACCCACGTCTGACAGACGCCGGCACGCGAGTGGAGCACAAAGACAGCAGATTCCTGGAGCCATGCACCTCTGGCTGCTTGCTCCTGCAAATATAGGGTGTCCCGCAAAATGTATTCACACTTTGAATAATTATTAATCCCAATGGGTTACATCTGAAAAGAAAGAAACATCCATTGAGCTATGAGCTGTTAAAGTGTGTATACATTTTGGGGGGTCACCCTGTACAAAGCCAGCTGCGCATCTTATATTTTTGCTTCCTTTAAAAACCACACTTTATACACACAGTGTGGTGTCCCCTCCCCCAAAGTCCCTGCAGCACAAATGTGGCCGTCAACAAGGGACAATGGGGGAGGGGGACAGGACAACTGATCTGAGAGCTTATAAAAACAGGTTTTCTTATCCTGAAATTGCAACCGCAGTGCATTTAACCAGGACTTAGGCCCTAAAGCCCTAATGTTTTGGAAAAACCTCTCTGAGAGCCAGGAAGGCTTGGCTCGCTGACAGCCTGGGCACATGTGACACAGGCTAACGAGAAAGGGCTGGTAGAGCGACAGTGAATTAGGCAGCAGGGAGGGAGGAAGAGCAGGTGAATTCTCACTCCGGAAATCCAACTCTGCCTCAAAGCTCCGATCGTTGATAAGAAAACAATTCAGGTGCTCATGACCCATGTGTACATCGAGCTTTTACACACATTATCGCCTTCAATCCTTCAGAGTTGAGAGCCTCAGCCAGCGTTTTCCACCCCGCAGGCCTTAACCCAAGAGCCGAGTCATAAAATCAATTCAGTGAGTTACCACCTGCATTTTTTAATGACATTAAATAGAAACATCGGTGTGTACCACAGGTGGCAAATACTAAGTATTCAGAGAAATGTATCTGTTATATTTATATATATATGCACTTGGCTATAATCATTAAATGTATAATTATTCTTGCAGGGGTTGCAGTAAAAAATGTTTGAAAAACAACTATAAATAATCTTGTGTGGGATGTGGTACTATCCCCACTTTGCAGATGTGAAAACCGAGGCTCAAAGGAGTTAAGGGATGGGCCTTGGGTGAAGCCTACATGGCCGCACCAGGACTCAGACGGGGTGTTGTGAGCACAGATCCCATGCTCTTCTCTTTGCCCATCAATGTGAATACTCCCCACTGATGTCCATCGCGCTCCCTCCCACTCCCTACAGCGGCACCCAGAACAAGACCCAGAGGCCAGAAAGTTCGCTTTCCCTTCCCATCTAGCTCCTGGATGTGAGCGCCTGAAAAGCGCTGGGATGACAACCTGATCCATCTTTCCCCTCTGCCTGCAAGCCCGCAGTTCCCCACGTGCCTTCAGAGAAAAGCGAAAACCGCACATGCTCAGCCAGGTGATGCCTCACAGTATCACTTGTGTGTGTGGCCTAAGACATGGGCAGAACTTGGGCTACGCCTCTCAGTGGAGAGCAGCGACCTTGGCCACCCAAATATTATCCACCCCGTAAACTGAGTGCTGCCAACTTATAAATGTGTCTGGATGGTAGCTGCACAACAGCTCTAAGTACAGGCTTTTCAGAAATACAGATTCCTGAGCCTTATCCTGTAAGTAAATTCGTTTTTAGACACAATCCCTTACGGTGGTTTGGATCCACAGGCAGGTTGGAAAACCTCTACCACTGGCCCATCTTTTAAAAACCCGCTTTGTGGTCCCCATGCCACTCTTTCCTCCACAGCCAGAATTTCCCATCTCTCGTTCTCTCCTATCCACTCCTCATTCCTCTCAGCTCTGTCCCACCACCAAAAAGGTTCTCAATGGGGGTTCAACAATAACCTCCACACGGATAACCCTACAGGCACCTCCAGTTCTCGGTTTGTTCAACCTCTTGAACCTGGGGGAACACTCTTGGTCCCCCTTCTACCTCTCCAGCCACCCGTCCTATCTTCTTTGGAAACCCTCCTCTCCCTAGCCTTTAAATGTTGAGGTTCCCTGGGGCTCACGCAGTCCACCTTCTCCTTCCTCTCTGCCCTCTCCCCCAGGGGTCTGGCCACCTCCTAGGCAGCACCCCTAAATTCACATCTCCAGCCCAGGCCTCCCTTCTGAGCACCACACCCTCACATCTTATACTGAGCATATTTCAAAGTGTTATTGAACTCTTTCATAAAGGACCCACAAAAATAAAAGTTACATCAAAAGAGGATATAAGAAAAGGTTTAAAAAAGATTTTAAAAAAAGAAGTTATAAGAAAGTAATATGCATGACTGATTTTTAAAAAAGGATCCTGATACAAGACTGCTAAATTAGATACCAAACTGGTGAATGTCCTGCAGGGTGGTAACCTGCAGGTCTCTCTTCTCTACCAAACAGAAATCATTTGCATCTTCTCTAACTTCACGGAGGCTGGGTCCTAAAGGATAGTAAGCGAAGTTACCTTCTCCAGAGCACCTGAGAGGGCTTCTTAGACAATGCTGCAGTGTGACATTACAAAGTCACTAAATCATCTTTTATTTCCAAAATTTGGGATAATTTTCCTTTTCCCTGGGGTCTATGAATTTGGATGGGGAAACATAACATCTTCATTTTCCTTCACGATGCATTGTAGGTAACGAACAGTAATACTGGCAGTATCTGAGGCTTTGCCATCAACAGAAATCACATTTTCTCGTCACATTACAGTTGGTGCAGATGTCTTGAGACCTAACACTAATTTAGCAAACCTAACACTAGATCTTCTCATATGATATAAACAAAGAAATATAAATGTTCTTTTATCAGGTATTTGCTATGTGTTTTTTTAAGTATATATTTTTATTGATTTCAGAGAGGAAGGAAGAGGGAGAGATAGAAGCATCCATGATGAGAGAGAATCATGGATTGGCTGCCTTCTGCAAGTCCCCCACTGGGGATCGAGCCCACAACCCGGGCGTGTGCCCTTGATGGGAATCGAACCTGGGACCTTTCAGTTCACAGGCCGACGCTCTATCCACTGAGCCAAACCGGCTAGGTCTATTTGCTATGTTTTGATAACTGTATTACAATATCTCTGGTTTCCTTTATAACCCTATGGGCTGTTTTACACATTTTTTTAAGAAAGGCCCACAAGTCCTCAGAGAAGCCTTTCCTGACTCCCTGCACTAGGGGAGGGACCCCTGTCACACTTTCTCTTCCCACCTCAGGCTTCTTCCTTCCAGCACTTTCTACCTGAATTAAATAACAAATCAGTGGTCCTCCCACTAAGCAATGGGACAAAGGGCTGGTGTCAATCTTATTTATCATCATGTCCCCAATGCCTTAGCATGGTAGGTCTGACTCCTAGGAGACTCCCAAGAAATATGTTTTGTTTTGTTTTTTTAAAAAAAGGACCTGTTGAATGAACGAGGATCTGTGACACATGGAGCATGCAGAGCGTGGCACACATTCCTTTCAAATAAGGACCCAGGACCTCGCAAGGTGAGACCCTTCGTAGAGCAAACCTGTTTGTTCCCCAGAGCCTGCCCTACTTGGCCCAACAGCAGAGCTTCCAGCCAAGCCCATGTCTCGGCTCAGCGCTAAATCACCTTTATGTGTAAGCCCCAGCTTAGAGCCCTCGACCTGGATCCCCGTTAATACCTTCCAAGGCAGGATTAAAGGATCTGCTCATGAATTAAAGACATCTGCTCATGCCAGGGGGTTGGAGGAGCGGTAGGATTCTTTGGGGGGATGGAGTCCTACTCCCACCCCAGCCAGCTATAATGAGTTGGAAACTCCGAAGCCAGGCCCAGGCTCACCATCAGGCCATCTGGGAAAAGAGTGCCCATCAAACTGGGGACTCAGTATGACCCTGGGGAACCAAAAGGCTCTTTTAACTCCACACTCAGTGTGAGTGTTTAGCCCGCACCACATGACTACACAGCTAATTACTTAGAAGTGGTCGTACGCTGGCATGTGGGAAGAGGCCCTGTTAGACCTAAGGTGGTCAGAGGAAACAGCAAACTGGAGCTAAGAAGGGAGTGATAAGAAAGGTGGGACGACTGTCCAGCTGGCGGCCCGTCCAGCTGGCGGCCCCTGCTCCCCTACTCAGACCATCAGGGAGCTAAAGAGCAAGTTTCATGGGCACCCCAGGAAAATGGCTGGTGTTGCTATTTCAGAAAATTGCACCTAGCAACCTGGCTGCTTAATCACTCAGCTGAGCCCCTGAGAACTATTGCTGTGTCTCAACCCTCTGTCTATCCCTCCGCCTTCCAGGCAACACCCCTACTCTTGTCTGATGCTCTATCTCCTTCCACCTCTCTATCCACCCACCCATCACTCTTGACGAGGGAACAGCATTTAATCCCCTTACCTCCCCCAGTTAACATGGGAATTAAGACTACACAGACGTGAAATATGTGGAAATGCTTTGCAAACTCGAAAGCCTTCTTTAAATGTACCAGGTTTTGAGGAAGCTCCCTACCAGAGTGCCTATGGAAAATGAAAACCCCTCAAATGGACGGCTCCAGTCAGTGCTGCAGGATGGGCCGGGTGACGGGCCAGGCAATGGGGAGCACTGCGCTCCTCCCCTTCCCCACTGGGACCTAGGACGCCAGGTGTGGGGAAAAAAAAAAAAAAAGGAAGATGTAGGGGGGGGTTCGGAGGGGGGCAAATAAACCATCAAAGTCTGGGTAATGTAAAGAGAACTTAGCCTGTCCTTACCGCCCATGCGTCTCTCTCAGGCCCACTGTGATTCAGACAGCCTCCAAAACCCACCACAATGGCCAAGCAGACACAAGAGCCCCACAGAACAAAACCACAATGCAGGGCGAACCCTCCAGGGAGGCAGTGTGGTTGGTCTATCCATTCTCAAGAGAGGATCCACTTTCAGAAGAAAGCAGAGAGGAACAAAGAGCACTTAAACCCTTAGCCCCTCTGCAATCCCCCCCCCATCCCCCTCAGGGGCAAGGAGCGAGGCCGGCTCCAAGGAACTGTGATAGAAAGAATGCCAAGCAGCACAGGGCGTCCCCATCCACGTCTCATCTCGACCTCTGCTCACACCCGCTCTGGCCATTCCCTGTCCACCGCCTCCTCCTAACTGGCTTCCCCAGCACCTTCTCTGGCAACTTGAGATGAAAGCGATGGCTCCCACTTATTGGGCTCCCAGGTGCCAAGCACTGTGCTGGGTGCTTCCTGTATTATTTCTGACCCTTTCAACTCTGCAAGATGGATATTGTGACCACCATTTACAAACGGGAAAACTGAGGCAGGCCCCCAGGCCACACAGCTCCTGAGTGTCCAGCTGGCTAAAAGCTCACGTTCTTTCCACTCTATCCCACTAGATAACAGAGAAGTAAGAGGAATAAAGTGCTGTTCTGAGAAAATTAATCTGGTCTCTCCCATTCCAGCCCTTGCTATTCAAAGGGCAGCTTTCATCATGTCTCTCCATTATCTACAGAATTGAGTCCCCAAAGTCGGCATTTAAGCTTCGTTACGATCCACTCTTGCAGTCTTATTCCCCAGTTCCCAGACTCAAATCCTTCCTACCAGCCAGCCAGGCCCACCTCGCCTCATTGCCCACATTTCTGTCTGGAAAGGTTTCCTTTCTCTATGGGCAACACGAATTCCTTCAACCAAGCACGGACTGGGGAGGACTGCATGCCAGGGCCTGGGCTAGGTGCTGGGGACACAACAGCCAGCACAGGGAGGACCCACTGCCACAGAGCTCAGAGTCTGCCCTCCGTGTGAGGCGTGAGCCTTTGGCGCCCCACAGCCTGGCGTTTGCCCGAATCCACAGCACTCAGTGTTTGCCGCTCATTCGGCACTCGGCCATTCCCCCAACTTATATGCCAGTTCTGCTTTAAATCTTCCTCTGTAATGTGTTTATTTCTGTGGGAAAAGTGCACTCCAGGTTCCAAACAGCATTATAAATGGCAATTAGGTGCCAGGCCAGCCCACAGAAGCCTATTAAATATATAATGTAGACTCTAAATACGCACATGAAAAGCTCTGCAGGAGAGACGGGCAAACATCTCCAGCTTCCTGCACCTCCGCCCACCAGGTTCTGAGCTTCAAGCCACCATCAGGGGAAGAGGCCCCAGCAGTGGCTTTGGAGGAGGGAAGCAGGTGGGGGGCCTGGGATGACAGAGATGGAGTGGGAAGAACCCTGATGTATAATCAGGAGCCTGGCTCTAATCCCAGCTCTGCCTTTAGAATCGGGGTGGCCTTGAGTGAGTCCCTTCCCTCTCGAAGCCTCACTTTTCTTTTACAAAATGAGAGAGCTGGGTTGGATCAGTAGTTCTCAGACTTTTGAATCTCACAGCTCGGCAGGATATATTTTAATATATATGTATACATGTATATGTTTAAATATAATGTATAATGTGATATATATGTATATATGTATATATATATATGTGTGTGTATATATATGGTAGCAAGAAAAGACTTTTAAAAAATCCCAATATACCATCACAACTTTTATTTTTCAAAAGGATACTGCAAACCACTCCCTATCCCCAAATATGGACATCATCTCGAGAATTAACAAGTTTTTAAACTGAAAATATTTGGATTCATGAAAAAAACCATTCACCATTGTAATTTTTCCCACTTGTCTGTGGACCAGTGAAAACGTCACCACAGCCCAGCTCCGCGACTTGGCCAGCGGCAGCAGGGAGCCGAGCCGGACAGCAGGAGGGGTCAGTCAGCCACGGCCTGAGGACAGAACAGCTCGGCCTCCTGCGCTGCAGGCCCTGAGGGCAGAGACACCCAGCCAGGAAGGGCTGGAAGCCACTCGTCCCAAGTGCTGACTGGGACTCCTTCCCCCCCAATATTCCTCTGGGAGGCTGAGGCCCCCAAAAGAACCTTTCCAAAAATGTTCCCTTATTAGCTTTTCTGAGCAAAAACTAATATATATTCATGTACAACGCTAGGAAAACGCAGAGAAGCATAAGCAAAGAAGTAAGCAACTCCGCCTTCCAGACCAACCACTGTTCCTTTGGCTGCACTGCTAATTCCTCCCACACGTACGTACGTAGCCATCTTCAGCCACCTGGGATTAGGTTCTGCCTCTGCCTTTCCCCTTCTCGTCACACCAGAAAACTTTCCCATACCCTTAGACATCCTTCATTCGCATCACAGAATATCTCCATAATACACATAGCATTCTAGTAAATCATAAATTGTCTTCATAAACAGGACTTCCCATGGTATGGACAGGGCCAAAAGTCATTTAACCATGCCACTGTTGTTGAGCAGGTATGCTATTTCCATATTTTTGCTATTAAAAACATGTGGTGGGTGTCCATGAAACTCCATAGACTCCTTTATACTTCTTTATATGGCGCAGGTCACAGTCCAGTGCGCTGTGCACATATCAGCCCTCAGTAAATATTGAGTGAACAAAGAAACTCGATCCACTCCCGGGACCTGGAAGCCCGTACCAGAGGGACACAGAGTTTAGATTGACAGAAGCCCACCCTCCTGTCCACCAGCCACTCCCCGCTGACGGTACACCTGTGCCTCACACCTGCTAAGCCAAGGGCTTAGGGGAAGGAGAAAACGGCAATTCCTGGCTGAGGATCCCCAGGTTCTCGTGTTCTCAGCTAATCTAACCGCTCTTCTGAACCCCTGGGTGGAGGGCACCTGCAGACCTCAGCGGCTGACTCCCACACGCCCTCCAGACTGCTCACCCACTGCCTCTGGAAAGCCATGGCTAACCCTCCCTCTGAATGAATGGAGGGCTCCCCTTCAGGGGAGGCTCCCAGCCCTTCGGATATTAGTCTTCCCTGTTCCGTCTTAATTTGCTCACAGGACTGACTCCTCTGCCCACCCACGGCAACACAGGATGGCAGGGACAATGTGGAGTTTGCTCTCCACCCAAAATCCAACCCAGCGCCCAACAATGTGGTTGATAAATATTTGTTGAATGAAACTTCTTTCCAGTCACATTCCCAAGCCCTTTATTTTCACAGGAGGGAGGGGGAAAGGAAGAAGGCAGGAAAGCAGGACCTCCTGTAACAGCCCAAGGGCAAAGGCCTGAGAGGAAATCGCACCGGAGATGGTCCCCTCTGCACCCTCCCGGGGTCCTGCCTGGCCCAGAGGCCGGCCAGGGCCAGCCGGCTCCAGGGAACAGAATACAAGCGATCGTCAAGCACACAGAGACACTGGTGAAGGGACTCTGCCCCACGCCAGCCTGGTTCTCGCCCAGAGGGAGAATGGTCAGACTAGGGGGACAGGGAGCTTCCTTCCCACCTCCTTCCAGACAACCAGGAGAAGGGCCACACCCCACTGGGGATCCCACAAGGGCAAGGCATTGGGAGATGGAAGTATTGAAACCAATTCAATCCACACGATTTTTCCCCCTCATGTTTGCCCAGCATCCTTGCCACACCCTAAAGGGGAGGGAAAAAAAAACACAAAAACTTGAAAAATGTGGGTTGGAGAGGGTGCCAGCAGCAGGAAGTTCCTTGAAACTTCAGGGGGAAAAAGAAGCCAAGATGGTCTTAAAATAGGGAGACCAGAAGTCATGGGAAAATGTGGAAAGAGGCCCTCACATTATCCCATCACACATCCACAGGAACACCAAGGCCAACCCTGGCAGCTCTGGACCCTGTGGGCACACCCATTCAGACCTCTCCCGGAGAAGTCTTGGAGGCCCAGCACCCGGGACCACCCCTCCTCCACTCTTGTACGATTTTGCAGTTTACAGAGCTTCCTCCTCGGATTTCTCATCCGACCCCCGGGGCAACCTTGCGAGGTTGGGTATCTTTATCGTCCCCATTTCAAGGATGAGGAGACTAAATCAGATGCATGAAATGATTCATGAAACGATACACGCGTCACACAGCCAGAAAGTGGCTGAGGTTGGGGCCAGCCTCATTGGGGGGTCGGGGGGGGGAGGGGCAGAACCCTCCGCGGGCGGGGACCAGGTGTGGACCGGCGGTTTCCCAGCCGCCCGGGGTGGACACCAAGAACCGGGTGACCCTCACACGAGGTTTCCGGCAGCGCGGGTGGAAAGCACCCCTTTCCCACACGGCACTCACACAGGTGCAGGGCCGGAGTCTGGGGCGCGGCGCACCCTCCCCCAACCCGCGGGCGTCCCGCCCCAGCCGGCGGCCGCCCCCAGACCCGCACCCCCGCAAAGTTGTGTCCCCCGCGCTAATACCCTGCGAGGGATCGCCCAGCGCCTTCGGGCTCCCTCCAGCCCCCGTGGCCCGGAGCGCTCTGAGGGGAGGACACGAGGGGGGGGGGGAGCCACCGGTCCCCGCCGGCCTGGGACACACGCCCCTACCCCAGTGGCAGGAGGCATCTCCCCGCGCGTCCAGGATGGGCCGGCAGTAGGGCGCGCGGACCCGCACGCCGGGCGCACGTGCTGGCCCCGGCCCGGACCCCGGTGCCAAAGCCTCACCCAGATCGCCAGCAGCAGCAGCAGCCACGCCGACCCGGCCCGCGCCATCCCAGCCGCCGCTGCCCTCGGCCGGCTCCGGTCTCCACTTGGGCTCCCGCGCCCGCAGCTCCGCCGGGTCCAAATGCCACCGCCACTTCCCAACGGCACCCCGCCTCCGAGTTCCCGGTGCCACGTCTGCCAAAGCATGCGCACCCGGCGGGGAGAGGCGTCCAGGAAGAAGTGCTTGCTGGGAGCTGTAGTTTGCAGCAGGGCTGGGCTGTAAGACCCGTAGGTGTGAAGTTGGCCCCGAGGCCAAGTAGGAGCTTGTGTGGATTGTGAAATGGCAAGGTCCGGGAAGGCAGTTAATGTGGGACATTACTCTGTGCCTAGAACTTTAGAAACGGCCTCATTCAGCTCACAGAGGTAACTCCCCCCCCTCCCCCCACTTTGAGGATGAAGAGTCAGCCTAGAGTCATTAAGCAGAACACAAAGTCTGCAAAAGGCAGGGTCCAGTGCTGCTTGTAGAGGATCCCCAAAGCCCTCTTCCCTGCCTCCCAGGCTTCCGCCTAACTTTTCTTTCTTTCTTCCTTTCTTTCTTTCTTTCTTTCTTTCTTTCTTTCTTTCTTTCTTTCTTTCTTCTTTCTTTCTTTCTTTCTTTCTTTCTTCTTTCTTTCTTTTTTTCATTTGGAAAATACTTTATTGAGCTGTTGGAACACAGTTTGGCAGCTCCTCAGAAAGTTAAACATATGACCCAGCAATTCCATTCCTGCATATATACCCAAATGAACTGAAAACAGGTTTTCAAACAAACATTTGTACATCGATGTTCATAGCAGCATTATTCACAATAGCCAAGAGGTGGAAACAACCACCCACTGAGGGATATATGTCTAAACAACATGGGGATATCCATACAATAGAATATTTTCCAGCCATGCTACACTGTGGATAAAAAACAAGAATATTATGCTATTAAAATGTTATGCTAAAAAGAAGCCAGACACAAGATCACATATTGTATGATTACATGTTTGTAAACCATCTAGAAATGGGTAAATTCATAGGTACAGAAGGCATATTAGTGGTTTCCTGGGGTTGGGGGAGGAGAGAATGGGAACACTGCTCAGTGGGTAGATCTCCTTTGGGGGTGATGAAAATACTTTGGAATTAGACAGAGGTGATGGTTGCACAACATCGTGAATGTACTAAATGTCACTGAACTATACATTTAAAAATGGTTAATTCTATGTCATGTGAAGTTTACTTCAATTGAAACATTCAAAAAACTCATATTGAGCTTATTCCATATGCTAAAACATTCCTACATTCAATCAGTTATTCATTCTAGAACATTTATTGAACACCTACTGCATCCTGAGGCTCAAGATGTATAGTAATAAGATGGACAAGGAAGTGCACAGTCTATGGTTGTTAGGTAATACCTGAAAAGTCCAAAGGTCAAAACCTAGAAGTCATTCTTGACTCACCCTCACTTCTCAGCAGGCCCACCCAACCCATCACCACATTCTGTCAGTTCTACTTCCAAAATCTCTTCTGCCCCCTCCTGAATCCAAGTCACTTCATGTCTCCCTGAGGCAAGGGTAAAATCTCACAAAGCATTTGCCTGCTTCTTCTTCCCTGCACCCCAAATGATACATTTGTTAATGTCACTTGGACGTTGGTTATCACTCCCCTAAAACCCTACAATGGCTTCCCATTGCTCTCTCCAACTCCTCCCCGTGACCTGTGAGCCCAACATGGTATGGACCTGGCCCTCTAGACCTCATCGCTGCCTCTCCTCTGGCCTTGTCCACTCAGATCCAGTCACACAGACAGTTATTTCCTGTCTTCACACTCCACCTCCCCCCCAAGCTGCCTGCACTTCAGGACTAGTATTCTTCCTATTCTCTCTGCATCAACACTTTCTTGGCCCTTGGTCTGACTGGCACCTTCTTCTAATCCTCCAGGACTCTCTGTATGTCGCCTTTCAGAGAGGCCCTTCAGAGCAATCCATCAAAAGGAAAGTTTACTCTCCCAAGTTCCATTCATTCCTTACCCAGCGCTTAACCACAGTAAGTCTGTAATTACTTACTTAGCTGTGTGTGTTCATTGCCTGCTGCTACAACTGGAATTTAAGCTTTACATCATTCTTGTTTGTCACCTAACTTTAGGGCCTAGCACCTGCCTGAACCTCGGGTGGTTCTCCGTGTTGTTTTTGATGAACAATTGAAAGATTGGATGAGGCGATGTGTTGGGGAGTTTCAGAAATTCCCGAGGCAGGTTTGGGATGGGCTTCCTCAGCATGCTGTGCTCTGCAACCTCCAGCTCATGGTCTGCATATGGAAAAGTGGGACTTTCAGCTCCTCTCTGTTTCTCATCTGTAAAATGAAATGGCCAGTGAGGCTGTAGAGTAACTGTATTTCCTACATTGCTGATGGGAGTGTATATTGGTTCAACCACTTTGGACAATGGTACCTGTGCAAAATATATACACACCTGTTTATAGCAGCTTTATTCATAGTAGCTATTACGGACTGAATTGTGTCTCCTCCAAAGCTCTTACATTGAAGCCCTAGTCCCTCAGAATGTGGCTGTAGTTGGAGATGAGGCTTTTAAAGAAGTAATTAAGGTTAAATGAGGTAATTGGGGTGAACCCTAATCTAATGTGACTAGTGTCCTTATTAAAAGAGGACATTAGGACACACACCATATGAGAAGGAAAAACCATATGAAAACACAGAGAGAAGATACAAGCCAAGGAGAGAGGTCCTCAGAAGAAACCAGCCCTGCCGACACCTTGATCTTGGACTTCTAGCTTCCAGAATCATGAGAAAATAAATTTCTGTCGTCTAAGTCACCCCATCTGTGGTATTTTATTATGGCAGCCCTAACAAACTAAATCAGTAGCCAAAACTGGAAACAATCCAAATGTTCTTAAAAAGAAAGATAGATAAATATCATATTCTGCAATTAAAAAAAAAAAGCCACTACCGATACACACAATATGGATGAATCTCAAAACCATGATGTTGAGCCAAAGCAGTCAAACACAAAAAAGTATGTATAATGTATTATTCCATTTACCTCAAGTTCAAGATCAGGCAAGCATGATCTATGGTGACACACAAAAACTAGGGGTTGTCATGGTGGCAGAGGTGAGAGGAGGAAGAGAGATCAATAGGGGAAAAGTATGAACAAACTTTCTGGGTGTTCAGTGTAGAAATATTCTATATCTTGATTCAATGATGATTACATAACAGTCTATATATGTCAAAATTAACATAATTATTGAGCTGAATCATTTGAACTATGTGCTAAGATTTGTATACTTTACTGTATGTACATCACATCTCAATGTTTCAAAAGTCCCCAAACTGAAGGGTAGGGTGAATCAACTAATCTACAGGTTCCTTTGTAACTCTTGTCTCTTCTCAGTCCAACACTGGCTAAATCCGGAGGAGGGCTGACCTCTGCAGAAATCTAACAGCCAAAAGGGGAAAGCGTCGGGGAGCGGAAGGAAGGAAGGAAGCCATGGGCCTGTGAGCCAGAGAACCAGAGGAAAAGGGACTGAGAGGGAAATAAAAATTGCCAAGAAAACAGGCCATTTCGTTCTGCAATTGAAAGCAGCTAAAATAGGATTTATGGCCCTCCTGGGAATGCTTAACAATTCTAAGCGTCACTCTCCTGGAAATATGAGGGGAACAGCACAGGGCAAGTGCTGTCCCTCCACATTCCAGCCCTCAGTGGGCACCATCCATTTCCCAGCAGCAGCCCGCAGGGCCAGGCCAGAGAAACTCCTTGTTCTGTGGTTTACTGTGAATTGTGTCACCGCCTAATACTTGTGTAGCCAGTTTCTCTCCGCCATCTGGGCTGGGATGAGGACTGGCACCATGATCATTTTCTGACATTCAGAGGTGGATGAGAATTGGCCAAACAAAATAGGAGCCAAAGAAGCCAGACACAAAGGAGTGTATTCTGTATGATCCCAAGGTACAAAAATGGCAAAAGTTATCTATTTTGTTAGAAGTCGGGCAGTGGCTACCTTGAGTGAAGGGTGTGGGTAGTCAGTGGAGGAGGTCTCTAGAGGTGCTGGGATTCTATTACTCCATCTGTGTCCAGGGGACCTGGGTGTGTTCACTTGTGAAAATCCATCACACATATTCATGGATTTTGCTGTGCAAGCATGTCAAACGCCGGCCGCAAGTTTGACATGCTTGGTACAGTAAGAAATTTACAATTTGAAAAGAAGAGGAAAGAAAGGAAAGTCAGCTCTGAACAGGGAAAGTAAAAGGAGGAAGTGAATTCCAAAGAAGAGTTAGTTGGAAAACCATTTGGTGATCCCTGGCCCCACCCAAGAGAGACTGAGCTTGGCCACTCACAGTGCCTAGAACTCTCACTGTGTGTGGCTCACAAGCCTGTGCCTGTGCTCAGCAAGTCTGCACCTGCAGCTGCACCCACTCTACCCACACTCCCCTGCTGGGCTGACACCCATCCAGCGGGGGCAAACCTCCTCCAAAGCCTCTTCTGACACTCATCACACGCCCACCAACACCCCCACCAGTCTGGGCCTACGTGTCCCTTCTCTGTGCCCCCACAATTTCCCAGGTGGAACGTGGTTCTTAAGAGCATGAACTGTGACAAATTCATAGACACAGAAAGTAGAGCAGTGGTTTCCAGAGGCCAGGGGGGAGAGGAGAATGAGAAGTATTGTTTAATGGGTGCGGAAATTAAGCAGGATGATGAAAAGGGTAAAGACGGCAAATTTTATGTTATGTATATTTTACCATGTTTTTTTGTTTTAAATTAAAACTATAAAAAAGGAATTGTGAAAATTTCAAAATAAATAAAGAACAAGACTCCAGTTTTCTTTAAAAAATGTGGTTAAATGGTAAATTTTAGGTGATATATATATGTATATATCTATCTTACCACAATTAATAATTTAAAAAAAAAGAACTGTGACCTTAGAAAGGCATGAAATTGAGTCTTGTCTCTGCCACTTACCAGCTGAGTGACTTTAGAGAAGTCACATGACCTCAGATCCCCATTCTGTAAAATGGGGATAATAACAGTGCTTTCCTCAAAAGGTTATATTGAGGATTAAGTGAGATTAGATATGCAAAATATCTAGCTAGCAATTGTACTGAATGAATATTTTTCTCTTCTTTCATAGCCTTGTTCACAGTACAGGTTGGGGCAAAAGTAGGTTTACAGTTGTTTGTATGGAAAATAATACAATCCTATATAATAATCCTATATAATAAAGAGGCAATATGCAAACTGACTGTCACTCCAGCATACAAGATGGCCGCCCCATGTGGTCAAAGATGGCTACCCCCATGTGGACACAAGATGGCTGCCACAAGATGGCCACCACAAGATGGCCACCACAAGATGGCCACCACAAGATGGCCAGGAGGGGAGGGCAGTTGGGGGTGATCAGGCCAGCAGGGGAGGGCAGTTGGGGGTGACCAGGCCAGCAGGAGAGGGCAGTTGGGAGGGACAAGGCCTGCAGGGGAGGGCAGTTGGGGGGGACCAGGCCAGCAGGAGAGGGCAGTTGGGAGGGACCAGGCCTGCAGGGGATGGCAGTTGGGGGCAACCAGGCTGGCAGTGGAGGGCAGTTGGGGGTGACCAGGCTGTCAGGGGAGGGCAGTTAGGGGCAATCGGGCCAACAGGGAAGGGCAGTTGGGGGTGACCAGACTGGCAGGGATGGGCAGTTAGGGGCAATCGGGCCAGTGGCAGAGCAGTTAGGTATAGATCAGGTTGGCAGGGGAGTGGTTAGGGGGTGATCAGGCTGGCAGGCAGAAGCGGTTAGGGGCAATCAGGCAGGCAGGCAGGTGAGCAGTTGGGAGCCAACAGTCCTGGATTATGAGAGGGATGTCCAACTGCCCTTTTGGACAGTTCCCCAGTGGAATCGGGCCTAAATGGGCAGTTGGACATCCCTCAAGGGGTCCCAGATTGGAGAGGATGCAGGCGGGACTAAGGGACACCCCCCCACCCGGTGCATGAATTTCATGCACCGGGCCTCTAGTACTTAATAAATAATAATACAAGAATAAACTCTGTGCTTGGACTACTCATAAGTGTAAACCTACTTTTCTTTATTACAATTCTCTGTAGTGTCCAATTTCTCAACCATCTTAACCCCTCTATCTCAACACCCCCGTCAAACACACACACACACAGTAGATGTGACTACATCTGGTTTCCTTTCTTTTCTTTGTATCCTCCAGTGATCAGGCCAGTGCCTGGCACATAGTGGGAGCTCACTGAATGTTTGAAATGAACTTCAGCTAGAAGGTTTGACAAAAGAAAACCTTACCAACATTAATATGGACAAACAACAGAATAGGCTGTTCAAGTAATTTTAAGACCATAAAAGAATCCTCACGGACCTGGGTTAGAGTACGTTCCTCCAAAAACAGGGGTATAGAAGGGAGAGCTTCAGGGAGTCCCTGTCTGCCCCTGTTTCTATGGTAGGCTGGGAAAGAGTGTGGTTGCTTATTGAATAATAATTAGCTACTCATTATTGGACATTGATTCAGCTTCATCATAGACTCATTTGCAGGACTTCCCTCCAACGTTTCATTAAGAAAACATCACATTAAAAAGCCCAGTTCTCAAGTTAGTAGGAGCACTTTCTGCCTCTCCTCTCTGACATTGATCTTTATCTCTTCTGACTATCTCACCCTCCTTTCCACCTGCCTGTCCTGGCTCCAGCTAGCAGGCTGCTTAAACTGGCTAGGCCAAGCCCTTAGCCTTCAGTTAGAACAAATCATCTTCCCCAACTGACTCCCTCCCCTGCTCCACCCTCCACAGCCCCCCAGCCAGGCAGCTCTAGCCTGTGCTTTTAGGCCTCTTTAGAAAGCCTGGACCATGGGTGAGACCACAGCACCCTAAAGCCATGCATTCTGACTTCTGTGTCCTGGTCAGAGGATCTCCTAGAGAATTATCTCCCTGACATCTCCACATGTTTTCATTTTCTCTTTTTTTTCCTCAGAATTTAGCTCTCTAACTGGCTTCACCTACAGGGCCCAGACTTTATTTAGCTCATTAAAAAATTTTTTTGGCTTGACTAAAACTAAATCCAGAGTTGACCTCAGATGATACCATTTTCTTCCTTAACTATAACATTCACATTACTACACATTTGGAGTTTATATTTAAAGACAAGTGTTAAAATGTCTTCATATCTTCTACCTGTGAGATTGCCCTTCTGGGGGTAGGTAGACGTGGGCAAAGGGGGAGGGGGTAAGTGGGGATGGAAAGAGACTTTGCTTTGGGCGATGAGCGCATGATGCAATGTGCAGATGATGTTTTGTTGAGTTGTACACTTGAAACCTGTATGGTGTTGTGAATCAATGTCACCCCAATAAATTCAATTAAAAAATACCAATAATCCAAGAAAATTTCCCAGAACAAAAAGATAAATAAATAAATGTCTCAAAACCTCATCCCGAATGTGAAGGGAAAGCCAACACCATCCCCCACCAGATGACTCTGGAGGGTCTTGGGGACAGTCAGGGATGGGCTTCCGGGAAGTCTCAGGGATGAGAGCCCCAATATCTGGTTTCCACTGAAGCATTTGACTCTCACTGATACTTTGGTTTCTCTCCACCTTGTGATATGGCCCCCTTTTCCTTTGATTCTCTAAGGCCGTGGTCAGCAAACTGTGGCTCACAAGCCACATGCGGCTCTTTGGCCCCTTGACTATGGCTCTTCCACAAAATACCACGGCCTGGGCGAGTCTATTTTGAAGAAGTGGCGTTAGAAGAAGTTTAAGTTTAAAAAATTTGGCTCTCAAAAGAAATTTCAATCGTTGTACTGTTGATATTTGGCTCTGTTGACTAATGAGTTTGCCGACCACTGCTCTAAGGCAAGCACAAGCACAAGAATACAGCAGAGCTTGATTGAAGTATTGACTGATTTCAGGAGGAAGTTACATCATCACGCAATTACCTGACAATACCACAAATGGCAAATGACCGACATGGGATAAATAATAAAAGCGTGGCATTGCATCCCAAGAACCTCCTCACTGGCTGTGGCTTCTCCTCAGACTCCGCCTCCACCCCATCACTGTGCTGAGTCATCACCTCTCTCTGGAGCTGTCCTGTAATAACAATAGTATATGTGGTCTCTGTCCCTGGTTCCAGGCCCAGAGCTCCTGAGCCCCTTAGAATTTCCTGAGTGGTGACACTAATGAGTGACTCAGGGTGGGGCCCCTACATAGCTTCTTGGTGGGACCTGTCCCCAGAAAGACCAAGTCCCTGATAGGAGGGTGGAATTTATAGCCCCCTCCATCTCTGGGGAGGGGTAGAGAGCTAGAGATTAAGAGATAAAAACTCTTGAAAAATAAGATTTGGAGAGCTCCTGGGTATGTGAACACAGTGGTGTTCTGGGAAGGTGGTGCACATATAGAGGGCTTGGAACCTCTGCATGCCCCCCCCCCACCCCAGATACCCAGCCAATTTAGCTGTTTCTGAATGGTATCTTACCTAATAATAGACAAACATGTAAATTGACCGTACCTCCGCTACACCCACAGCCAATCAGAGTGAGTATGCTAATTAGAAGGCCAAAGATGGCAGCTGCCCAGCTGTTCCAGACTCGGAGTGTCCAGGCAGGGCAGGACTCCTGCTATGAGAGGGAGGGTGGGGGGTAGGGAGGGGGTGCCAAAGGGATCTACAGGAGCGGAGTGCCACAGCGAAGACAAAACTGCAGACTCCGGAGTCTGCAGT
This sequence comes from Cnephaeus nilssonii, assembly GCF_951640355.1. Taxonomy (NCBI): domain Eukaryota; kingdom Metazoa; phylum Chordata; class Mammalia; order Chiroptera; family Vespertilionidae; genus Cnephaeus; species Cnephaeus nilssonii. Next base: position 56,381,633 of record NC_137074.1, read on the forward strand.
GAAGATGAAGAAGGCAGACTCTGGCCAAGCGAAGGCCTGGGTCCCGGGTGCCGGAGGAAAACCGGTGCTGGAAGCCAAGGGAAGGAAGGCCTATTGCACGAATCTCTTCATGCAACGGGCCTCTAGTCCTTTATAATAAGCCAGTAAGCAGAAGTAAAGTGTTTTCCTGTGTTCTGAGAATCACTCTAGCAAATTATAAAATGTGTGGATGATTGTGGGAACCCCCAAAACTTGTAGTCAGCTGAACAGATATGTGAGCCATCTGGAGACTCCATTTGTGGCTGGCATTTGAAGTGGGGGCAGTCTTCTGGGACTGAGCCCTTAACCCATCGGGTCTATGCTAACTCCAGGAGTTAGTGTCAGAACTTCCCTCAGAGAATCAGACAGGAATCCTGTGTGGGCATTGCTCTTGTGGGTTGTGTGAGTTTGGGAGATCTACAACTATCTTGATGGGAGTCTAGATCCTGTTTCATATTATAAAAGCCTTATAACAGGTAGGGTCTGGGCACCATGATCCAAGTCAGTCAACCAGCTACTTAGGCCAGTGGTTTTTGTCTTTGGAGCAAGTGATACAAAGAAAAGCAGGGACTGTTTGCCAGAGGAGCACCCCTGCCTGGGCAGCGAGGTCTGCAGTGTCCACCCCTGCTCAGCTGTTCCCTAGGGATGACCTTGGCTGGGACACTGGATATCCAGCTTCCAGCCTGTATTTCAAGTCTAGTTTCCAATGGTTTTCTTACAATGGTTTTCATTTTCATATGAAATGGTTTTCATTTTAAAATATGTCCACACATTCTGCCCTGGCCGGTTTGGCTCAGTGCATAGAGCACCAGGCCAGGGACTGAAGGATGACAGGTTCGATTCTGGTCAAGGGCATGTACTTCGGTTGCAGGCTTGATCCCCGACCCCGGTCAGGGCATGTGCAGGAGGCAACTGATCTATGTGTATCTCTTACATCAATGTTTCTCTCTCTGTGTGTCTCTCCCCCTCCCTTCCACTCTCTCTAAAAATCAATGGGAAAAATATCCTCGGGTGAGGATTAACAAAAAATAATATGTCCACAAATTCTTTGACAGTTCTTTCTTCAAGAGGCGGGCTTAACTCCCCGCTGGTACCACGTCTTTACATCTTCTCCCTCTACCCCCAACCCACAGTCCCATCCTCCTACTCTCTGCCCCTTTATCAGGCAGCACAGTTCAGGTTCAGATTTCTCATTATCTCACCAGCACATCCAGGTTATGTCCCGAAGGCTTCACATTTCTCAAACAGGCTGTGCAGAGAGTTTCCTAGTTGTAAAATCACCCTCACCACTCCCTGAGAAGGCAAAAGCAGCTGCGGACTTCCTCTCCCCCAAAGCTTTGCCTTCTGTCTTCTATCCTCATCACCCACTCACGGTCGCTTGGGGGTTTCCCCTGGTCTCTTCCTCTGGAGTTAAAATGCCTAGTCTCACACTCCTGAGAACCAGCCGCTTGTGGCCTGTCTGCAGTTTGGAAACCATTCACCTCGATCCACTTCTGAAAACTGTCTCCTTCCTCGATTTCTTCAACATTGCACAGGCTGGGCCTGCCTTCCCTCTCAACTGCTCTTTCTCTGCTTTTCATTCCCTCACTTCTGAGTAAGGTGCCTCCGCCTTTTCTTCCTGAATGTTCTCTTTAAACTGCCTTGGCCTTGGCCCTGGCCGGTGCAGCTCAGTTGGTTGGGCATCGTCCTGCGCAGTGAAGGGTTAATGGTTCGATTCCCACCAGCGTTACAGGCTTGATCCCTGATAGGGGGCATGCAGGATGCAGCTGATCAATGTTCTGCTCTCACATGGATGTTTCTCTCTCTTTCTAAAAATCAATTTGTAAAAAAAACAAAAACAAAACTGCCTTGGACTCTCTTCCATCTCAGCTGAGGGTAATCCCCCAGTCTCTGCTTCTACAGCCGTCTCCTCTCCTGAATGCCAGGATACACTTCTTTCTGTTCAGTCACTCTAATTAGCTCTCTCACTGGTACCTCAGCTCAGCATCGGTGTGTGAGAGCCGGCTCATCTTCTCCCCTGCCTTCCCTCCTCCTATTAATGCTCTCATCCTTCCTTCTGGAAACCAGGCTCAAATTTCCAATTCTCTTTGCCATCCTCTTCTCCTTCTCACCCATACAGCTTCAGTTTCTCAGTCCCACCCTGTCTTTTCCCTCCGTATCCCCCACATCTCTCTGGTCACTCGGGCCCTGCTCACCTCTCATACTGGCCTCCATGGGTACCTCTCTATTATTATCCACGCTCCCCAACTAATCTCTACTGCACACAGGCTCCAGAGCAACATGCCTAAGGAATTGTCCCCATCCTATTTACTGTGTCGCTTAAAAACCTTCAATTATATTCAACAGCACTGAGTTCCTACTGCGCGTGTATTATTTATAATTCTTTGCACGCAACCTACTGAAACCAATGTGTGCCACTTTAAACTGAAAATGGGAGTTGATTACATGGATACGGGGAGATCTCACACAGCCCAAGGGCAGGAGTGCAGCCAAGCCTCAGAACTGGAGAGGATTCCATGGTGTCCTCTGTCCGGGCCCTCTCTGCCTTTCCCAGCATCTGATTCTCCATCTCCCCTGCAGACTCCAGCTCTCTCTGCACCCGGACCCTTGCAGAAGATTGCTGCCTCATAGGAGCCAAGGTTTATTTTTATCCCCACCACTCAAGAGACCACACACAAAGGCAATGGAGCCTTTCAGTCCCAGTTTCCAATGCGTAGGCGAGCTAGTCAGGAATCTTCTGCTTGCAAAGGAGGGACACCCAACATAACTGGCTTGGACAAAAGCATAAGTAGTCCTGCTCCTGCCACATGTTAAAGAGCACTGATGACACCTGATAAATTTTGCCCCCAGAGAAAGTTGGCTCTACTCCACAACTCCAATTTAAGAAAAGTCTTTAGAGTGGACTCCAATTGATCTAGCTTGGGGCATGTCTCCATCCTTGGGTAAGGTTTGAGGGGAACTTGACAAGGGTAGAGGATAGAACATAGACTCTGGCATCAGATTGCCTGGGTTTAAATTCTGGCACTGTTACTTATCAGCTGTGTTACACTTGGCACTTAACCTTTCTGTGTCTCAGTTTCCTTGTCTATAAAATACGGAAAACAATAGGACCCATCTCATACATTATTATTAAAATTAAATTTAGAGTGGTTAGAATAGTGTCTACTACCAAGTAAGGCTCTGTAAGTTTTAGTAATGATGATGATGATGGTGGTGATGGTGGTGGTAGTGATGGTGGTGATGGTGGAAAGGAAGGAGAAAAGGAGTGGAGTACAAGCTTCTTGAGCCATATGCTTGAGAGGGGAGGAGGAGCTCACCAAAAGGAGTGTGTATTAGTTTCCTAGGGATGCTGTAACAACACACCACAAACTGTGTAGCTTAGAACAGAAAGTCATTTTCTCGGTTCCAGAATGTAGAAGTCTAAAGTCAAGATGACGGCAAGGTGGTTCCTTTGGAGGGCTATGAGGAAGAATCTGTTCCAGGCCTCCCTCCTAGCTTTGGTAGCCTTACGTATTACTTGGCTTATAGATTTAGATTTTCCCAGTATCTTCACACTAGCGTTCCTTTGTACTTGTCTGTCCCTGATTTCCTCTTTCTACAAAGACACCAGTTGTATTGGACTAGGGTCTACCCTAATGACCTCATCTTAACTTGGTCATTTGCATAGATTCTATTTCCAAATAAGGTCACATGATTTGGTTGGGGAGGAGACACAATTCAACTCATAACAGAGGGGCTGGGGCAGGGCATTTGACAAATGCCCCCCCCCCCCCCCCTTTCTAATTCACAGAACTGAATATTCTGCTCAGCCCAGTTTGGGTCAATTGCTCATTCCCAGTCCTATCAACAGTAGCTGGAGGGGTAGAGTCATGCTGCCTCACATGATTGCTGGGGACAGTGTGCTATCTCTGAGAAAGGGCTGGGGTGTGGTTCACCTGCTGGACAAGCATGACAGGCATTGTCTACTGCAGTGCGCAGTGTGTCAGCCACTCACCGGGAGGCTCCTGGAGATGAATGAGAAGATGTTTATACTACAGCAAGGGAGAATGTCCTGCGCAAAAGGCAGAGCAGGTGCCATAGGATAAGTGCTCTAGTGGAAGCACAGACAGAGCACTGAGCGAGTGCCGGGGGGACCGAGAAGCTCCACGCTGGGAGTAGGGGGAACAGGGGCCAGTAAAAGCCTTGCTGGAAGAGTGACAGTAGAGTTACCCTTAGAGAGAAGAAAAGAATTTGGATGAGTAAAGAAGACGTAGGGGTGAGAGGGGAAGAAGAGGGTCAGGGAATGGTGCAGAGATAAGCTATTGTGTCCGGGTAGTCAAGTGAAAAATGAGAAGTGATAGCAAACATTCGTTGAATGCTAACTGGGTGCCTAACACCGCTTTATGCCTTCCACGTGCATAATCTCTGCTCTCTTCACCGCGATCTCTGAACATCACCATCACTCCTACTTCACAGATGAGGTTCACTGACTTGGCCAAGGTCAGGTAGCCAACAGATGGTAGAGCCCTAGGGTTATACGCTACATCCTCTATGAAAGGTTAGATTGGTATATGGCCAGATTTGCCAAGGAATCCGGAGTTTATTCTGGAGGCAACAAGAAGCCAGTGAGGAAGTGTAGGCAGGGGAGGGCCTGGTTGGGCCTTTATTTCAGGATGACAGCTCAGCGGCAGCATGGAGGAGGCTGTGGAGCAGGGAGGGATTCCAGGGCAGCCAACACCTACCATCTCCCACTCCATGGGGAAAGAAAAGAATTAGCCAGTCATCCTGCTATAGAAGATAGCACCAGGAGCCCTGGGAACTGTTTGCTAGCTTGTTCATTTTAATTTAATTTTTATTGAAGCATAACATACATACAAGAAAGTGCACAAATCATAAGTATGGCTTGATAGATTTTTCCATCAGATGAATGCATCTCACAGATTCAATCTTTACATAACGACCCCAAATCCTCCCCTATCAAGCCCACCCCTGAAGCCATCAGTCTGACTACCTTGTCCTTCTGTGGAAAATCTGCTGCCTAACTATGGCTCCACACTTTCTCTCAGAACAATGCACGGTCTTTGGAGAGCCCAAGCTGCCCTGCCCAGCTGGGTGGGCTCCCTCTTACACTCAATGTGGCCTCAGGCAAGTTAAGTTCCCTTAGTGCTGGAGGGCTCAGGGTCTCCATCTGTAAAATGGAGTCAATAAAGGTTAGCTTTTTTTTCACAAGTTTAAGAATAAATTCATTATAAATAAATTAACAATTTATAGAAATGTGTATATATCCTATCTAATAAAGAGGGAATATGCTAATTGACCCTCAATCGTCACAAAGATGGTGGCGCCCACAGCCAATAAGGAGAGAATATGCTAATTGGCTGCCCCATCCTCAAAGATGGCAGCGCCCAAAGCCACAAGATGGCAGTGCCTAGTCCCCTCAGCCCCCCAGCCATCCAGGGCCAGCCCGAGGTGCAGGCAAGCCTCAGATGTTAGCTGCCCAGCCACCCAGGGCCGCCCAAATCTCAGGTAACCAGGGCCTGCTGAGGCTTGCGCTGCCAGCAGTGGCAGCAGCAGAGGTGTGATGGGGTGTTGCCTTCCCCTGATCACCAGGTTGCCTCCCACCCCTGAGGGCTCCCAGACTGTGAGAGGGGGCAGGCTGGGCTGAGGGAACCCCCCTTTCCAGTGCATGATTTTTCATTCACTGGGCCTCTAGTTTATATAATATTTATATATTTACTAGAGGCCTGGTGCACAGATTCATGCACTGGTGGGGTCCCTTGGCCCGGCCTGTGCCCTCTCAGAATCTGGGACCCCTCAGGGGATGTCCAACTGCAGGTTTTGGCCCAATCCCTGTAGGCCAGGCTGAGGGACCCCACAGGTGCACGAATCCATGCACCTGGCCTCTAGTATGCATATAAGATCTTTGGTTAATCTCTTTCCGCCCTCCCCCCTCCCCCCTTCTCCCTTCCCTCTGAGATTCATCAGTCTGTTCCATGTTTCCATGCCTGTGCATTGACCATCTGCCCCCAGGTGGTCAGTGCATGTCATAGCTACCAGTCGAATGGTTGAACAGTCGAATGGTCTCTTAGGCTTTTATATATATAGATATAATTATAAAATATATAATTTTATATCATATAATATGTAATTTATAATGTGTATAAAATTCATAAATAAATTAGAGAAATGGACAGATGTCTGCCATCACCATCTCTGATGGTGTGTGCTTCATTTACTTGGGTACGTTTACAGAGGAGTTTCATGCCACCAGCAGGCAAGGTGCTGCAGAGGACACAGAGGTAAAGAAGATGTATCTGTCCCCACGTTCCCGAGCACTCCAGATGTAGGGGGAGAGGTGAAGAGGATGCAGTGTGGAAGCCAGGTACACAAATGACCTTTAGAAGATTCTCTCTGCAGGTGTGGTGTTTTATAGGACTCTGGGGGAGTTTGAGCTATTTTCCTCTCTCTCTTTCTCTCTCTTTCCTGCTTTGAATGGCTCTGCCCCAGGCCTGAGGGAATTCAGGCCAAGACTCAGGCAGTGATTGGTGGTTAACCCTTTACTACTAGAATTTGATGGGGTTGGGCTACCTGAAGTACTACTGGAAAGCTTCATGCTACACGTTGCATGTTCAGTTACCAATGATTGTATTTCCTCCTCTCCTCACACACACTTCCATCCAGTTCATCTTCTCTCCTCTGTTCAACTCACACCCTGGGAGGCAGAGGAGCCATAATCATAAAACCTTCAGGGAGGGCCCTGTTTGCCGTTTAGGCCTCATCTCTGCCACCAACTTCCCAGAGGGTAAGCTACCCAGCTCTTCACCACCCCCACCACCCCGGTCTGCTCTGGAACCCAGGTCCTAGACACCCTTCTCTGCCTACCCAGGGTTCCAGTGTGTGTGTATGTGGGGTGGAGGGGTAAGAAAACTGTTATATATTTATTTGGCATGAAAATAAGTTTTTATTGATTATTAGAGAGAGAGGAAGGGAGAGGGAGAGAGAGGGAAAAACATTAATGTAAGAGAGAAATATCGATTGGTTGTCTCTCATACGTGTCCCACCAGGGATGGAACCTGCTGGCCCTAAGGGTTGGGGGAATGGAGAAGGGCAGGAAAAGCCATGGCAAATGGAAATCAGTGTTTTCTGGGACATCAGAATCCTGCTCCTTTGGGATTTGAGATTTATTTCTGAAGTATGGAATTGTAGAAAGGACCAGGTCAGAGGCTGGAAATCAGAGTCTTGGACTCCAGTAAATTTCCAACTAGTCCTAATGATGCCCTTGCTATTTCTTTATTTCTTTGAGCTTCAGTTTCTTTGTCTAGAAAATTAGAAAAAATACTCACCCAACTCACCTCAAAAGAGATAGTGGAAGCACTTTTAGAAGCTGCAATGTTCTTTCAGAACTGTACAAGATTATTATTGTTACTATTGTTATCTCTTTTCCCTGCCTCTCTGCTTTTGGCAGACCTTATAATATTCTTTTAAAAATAAAATGGAAAATAATAAATGCTTGAAACACACAATACAAGCCATAGAGGAGGGCCTGAGGTGAACAGTTCAACTTCCCTCCATTCTCCCCACTCCTACGCCTCCAACCTTCTTCAGGTCAACTCTTATTCAATTTCTTTTTAAAAACAAACAAACATGTTTTTATTGATTAGAGAGAAAGAGGAAGAGAGAGGGAGAGAGAGAAACATTGATGTAAGAGAGAAACATCGATTGGTTGCCTCCCATGCATGCCCCCACCAGGGATCAAACCTGCAATCTAGGTACGTGACCTGACTGGAAATCAAACCCACAGCATTTGGTGTACAGGACAACGCTCCAACCCTGAGCCACCTAGCCAGGGCCTACTCATTTCTTATGTATCTTTTCAGACACCTTTTGGGCACATGCAGGTCAATCTACATGCAATGGGTTGTTTTACCTCCACATTCTCTACCTCTCTTCTGCACTTCTTTCATTCAGTATTTGAAGAGCTTTTCATTTTAGCACCATCTCCTTATTGACTGCATAACACTCCATGATATGAACATACTATGAACATCCCTCACAATTGGGCATTTGGGATTCTCATCCTTTTAAGGCCCCTCAGGCTGCCAGTTTGGAGTCTCCACAGTTGTCCCTGGCACTGTGCTCCTCAGCATTTCCTCCTCACAGGAAATCCTGGGCCCCTGAAGCCAGGGCTGTGGGAGCTGGATGCAGCCAGTCACATCCGGCCTCAGGATGGGAGGAGCAGTGGGAGACACGCCGGCACCCATGGCTTGAGGGATCCCTGGGGCACAGGAAGCAGAGAAGGAAGTAGGTCTGGGGACATCACTTAGCCTCTGTTGACCTCCTCAGCCTCTCTGCCTGCCTGGGTCCATGCAGGAGAGCTTGCTGGCCCATTAGAATCACCTAGAAAACTACAATCTCAGAGCTGAACCACACCCCAGGCCAATTAAACCAGATTCTCTGGGGACCAGCCCAAGACATGAGCAGCTTGCTAAGTATTTCAGGTGATTCTATTGTGCAGCCCCAAGAATTAAAGCCAAGAAGCCTGGAGGCCTTTACTTTCTTCCTCTCATGTCAACCCTATGAGAAAGGTAGGGCTATCTCCCAAAAAACAACCCAGCATGCATTTACCAGCATGCATGCCTGATGCATACGGGAAGTGTTCTTATTTAATTCCTTGCTAACTTTTTATTTGGTAACCTTTTGGGTTCTTATTCAAAATTGCTTATGTAAATTGGTAAGAAGTTTTTAGCAGGCAATTTGGCAATACTTATCAAGAGCCATAAAGCTGTTCAGAATCATTGGCCTACTTATCCCAACTGTTGGAAGCTATCCTAGAGAAATAACATAAATATGTGGGGAAGCTATATGCGTAAGATGTTCATTGCAGCATTATTTATATTAATGGAAAACTGCAGAGGCCTAAATGTCCAATGATACAGGAATGGGTAAGCAAACCGTGATACATCTATTTGGTAGAAAATTAAGTAATCATTAAAATCATGGCTATGAAGACAGAGCAATAACATGGAAAATGCTTGTGCCATTAAGTTAAATGAAAATACAGGATACAAGATTGTGGGAATACACTAAAATCACAACTGCCTGCAGAGAAAACTAAATGAAAAGGGGAAAAAAAAATAGAAAGGAAAAGAACCAAATGCTAACATAGATTGCATTGGGCTGGTGGGGCTAATTTTTTCTTTTCCGTACTTCCATGGTTCTGTAATGTGATTAGATTACTACTGAGATGAAAATGAATAGTAAGGAAGTTCTGCCTTGTATATTTTTTCACATGTCTGAGACTGGGGGTGCCCTATTGTTAATGTGGCTACATACTATGCTGAGGCCACTGGACAACACCAGATGCGTCAGGCTTTGCCCAGCCCCTCACCCAGCACCAAAGACCTGATGATAATGAATCTGAGGTCAGAGGATCTGGTTTTTAACCCCAGCCCCCAATTCTGCAGTATGACCTCGAGCAAACGCCTCCTTTCTGAGCCTCAGTTTCCTCATCTGTGCAACAATGGGTTCAACTAAAAGGATGCTCAAGAACTTTTTGGTTCTGAACTGTGATGACCATGATATTGATGACAAGGAAGACGATGCTCATGAAGCCCAAGTGCATTCAGACTCGTTAAATGGGAAAGTAGGAGGCCGCATAGCACCCCCTCGGAAATGTTTGCCGCAGGCTGCCTCTGCTCCTGCCGTCTACATGCCGCGTGGCTCCCCTCCCCGCCCTGCAGTTAAATCCTGAAGAGCATCACTGAATAAATGTAAGGCAAATCACACCTCTGTTCAATAGTTGGTCATTTCTCTCCACATCACTCACGTGCAGTCCGGACGACTTGTAAATAGAACAGCCTTCGGAATATGCAGCAGAGTGCGTGGAGCCGACAGGAGGCCCGGCTCCACCCCCACCACTGACTTCTCATCTTGATAAAGTGATTTTCCTCAACAGGCAGAGGACCGGGAGTCATAAATCAGTGACAGCACAGCTCCTTGGGGTGGGTGCCGCCCTCCACTTGGGAGAGATGGCTCTCTTACTGGATGTGGATGCAGCAGCCTCGGGCTACAGAGTAACAGGGAGCAAGGTCTGGGGCTGTTATGAGCAGAACCATTCTGATGGGAAGGGAAATTGAAACCCCAGGATTTAAAGAGAGCGATAAAGGTGATGATGGGAAACGTAAGGCCCACGGATACACAGCTATGCCTCACTCAGCTGGCGGGAGGGAATAGGCTGTTGGGATTAGTGCATTTTCCACATGACTAAAGTTTAACTGTGGAAGTAACCTTTACTCCCATTAAGATGTGTCTACTTTCCCGAGTGTCTAAATAGGACATAATTTAGCCTTTTTCTAATAATGAAAGGGAAAGAGACTGAAAGTTATATAGTTATTTGGGTGATTATTATTTTTTTAAAATATATTTTTATTGATTTCAGAGAGGAAGGGAAAAGGAGAGAGAGATGGAAACATCAATGATGAGAGAGAATCATTGACCGGCTGCCTCTTGAACACCCCCTACTGGGATCAAGCCTGCAACCTGGCACATGCTCTTGACCAGAATTGATCCTGAGACCCTTCAGTCTGCAGGCCGATACTCTATCCACTGAGCCAAACGGACTAGGGCTGGGTGAATTTTTTGAAATGCCTGTATTCCTCACTGGGCTGTCAGTGCCATGAGGATGGGGAGTGTGTATCCCAGCACCTGGGACAGGTCTGGCACTGAGCAGGCGCTCAAGACATGCTTGTTAAATGCGTGAGGGAGAACCCCCTGTTGTATGATGCCCTATATTAAGAAGGGCTCCTTTGGTTGTACTGAAAAAGGATTTTTTGCTAAGGTAGACACAAATGGAGATGTATCAGAGGGATTTACGGGGTCTCTAATTGAGTCCAAGCACGTGACTGGGCCCAGGCTGGAGCCCTGGGATTGGGGGCTCCTCCTTCCTTATTTTCTCTTCCTGCTGACCATCTTTTCCTGCTCTGCAGACAGAGCAATCTTCATATCTTCAATTTATTGGGCCTCAGTTTCAGTATGAGACTAGGTTGTTTCGGTTCCTAAACTTCCCCGGAGAGGACTCTAGTTGGCCTAGTTTTATGGATGTGTGTCTTGGACCAGTCTGCTGTGGCCAAGGGTCAGGGGTCGTGGTACCCCTAGGATGACAGCCCTGAAAACCTTGCAGGTGGAATGAGGGCATGGTCTCCAGATAAAGGGATATGAATCCACAAATCTACTTCACCTTATCTCCTTTAATCTGTAAAATAATCTTCTCAGCCAGGTGGGTCTGTTACCTACTTTTAAAAAAAATTAAATATATTTTTATTGATTTCAGAGAGGAAAGGAGAGGGAGAGAGAGAGAAACATCAATGATGAGAGAGAATCATTGATTGGCTGCCTTCTGCACCACCACCCCCCCTCCGGGGGATCGAGCCCACAACCCTGGCATGTGCCCTCACCCGGAATCAAACTGTGACCTCCTGGTTCATAGGTTGATGCTCAATTACTGAGCACACACCGGCCGGGCTATTATCTGCTTTTTACAAGTAGAAAAGTGAAGGCTGAAAAAGGATAAGGAACTTGCCCAAAGTCACACGACGAGGGACAGGTGGAGACAGGAGGCAGGAGTGGTAGGAGAGAGGTGGCATCAGAGCCTGGGGTGTCCCGCACTCTCCGGTCAGCCTCCCAAACACCAGCCATCACCTTGCGCTGCAGTACTTGCGGCAGACAGGATGGCCCGTAGGGCTGAATGATCATTGACCCCAGGAAACGCTCTGCAAATTGCTCTCTTGGAAGAGCCCCAAAGTCAGCTTGCTTTTTGGTTCTTTGCTTCTTTCTCGTAAAGTGAAGCGAAGGTTGTATCCTGTCTGCTCTTGGGGGCAATGTACTGCAAGTTACCTTTCTGAAAAATTAATTAGCCAATCAAAGGTCAGAGCTGCCTTCTCTCCAGGATCACTGGGTCCTCCAGAACAGCTTTTTCTTCTTCGCCCGTGGCCTTCCATGCCTTTTAACCCTCTGGCAGCCATGGAAACCGTATCAGTTATTTCTGCATCTCTGCTGCCATGAACTAGACTGGAACCCACCGTGCCTTCATGTGTAGGAGGTTTGTGTTTGGATGTGAAGGAAGGTTATCTTTTGCCACCGCCAAGTGATTGTGCAGGAGTGTTTCGACACCAATTTATTCAAAACATCATTGACATGATCATTTTCCTCCTCCTCGGGGTGACATGTTTCTTCAAATATGCCTCTAGTTGTGATTTCCTCAAGTTCTTTTGAATGTTTGACTTTTGTGACAGACTCTCGGGCCCAAGCAATGTGAAAGCCACCTCTTTAATATTGTCATAGGCTGAAGAAATCCTCTGTAGTGTCTACATGATAGAGCAGCTTGCTCATGACATTTGTTTTGTAATAATACTTCATATTCAGAAAATCCCCCTGGTCCACAGGTCAGATCAGGGAAGTCACACAGAGTGGGGAGGGTGACGGGGGAGGGCAGGAAGCTGGTAAAAATATTATCAGACCATAACCTTAGGGAGCATTTTATAATTACCTAGTAATAGGACAGCTTTGCTTACCTAGGGAGTTCTGTGGTCTCAAGCAATTTTTCATGTAAGGTTCAAAAGGATGTTAGTACCAGTTAGGAAAAATATCTTTGTCTAAAAGAAAATGGTACCATATGTTTGAAAGATTCGTTCTGTGAAATTTATAAAAGGAGAACGCAAACTCCCCGGGGGGGAAAGGCTTTCAAATAATAGAAAACAACTTAAAATGACTGAAATACTAAAGAGATTTACCATGAATTCACATAACAAAAAGGTGAGAGTAGAGGTAAGGCAGTTTTAGGGTTGTTCAGTTAATTGGCTTAACCTTATTGATGGTCCAAGTTCCATCCTCCCTCTCTGCCACCCCAAGCACACTGGCCAGATTTCTTCATAATCACAAGATAGCTGCACTGTCTCCAGGCATCACACCCTCATACACCGCCATCCAGAGGCAGGAAAGGGGCAATCTCTTTCTTGTGTTTTTGTTTAAGACTAAGAAACCTCTCTTGGAACATTCTGCCCAGCGATGGACACTGTTATCCCCCTGGACAGAATTCAGTCACAAGTCCTTTTCAAAGCCAATCACTATCAAAATAAATAGAATTCTTTGCGATGACTAAGACTATCCGTTGGAATGGGACTGAGGTGACCCATCCATGAAATAGGCCTGCCTGACATCTGAACAGTACACACATTCTATTAGCAATGAAGTGATGGTTGGCGTGGGGATGGCTTTGGGGCAGGGCACCAACAATGTCTCTTACAGGGTTCAATGCACATTTCTTGATTTTAATCTGTTTTATTCTGCTTACACCCCAGGATATTTGACTCACCTACTGGGATAGAGATCATTAAGCCTCACATAATAACAAACAAGTTTCCGAAACACTATAAAACTGCTCAAGAGAGACAGTATTAGGAAAAGATTTCCTTGAAAAAGCCACAAAATTGGTCTACAGCTTCATGACAAAGTGATTCGTTTTCACTAATTTGGTATAACCTTCTAATTCTGTAGCTCATTTTGAAATTCCAAAGCAGCCCTTCAGAAAATGCACAACTCCATCCCCCATTGCTCGTTCAAATCCATTTGCCATCTCAAGTGACACTGGGTCAGAGAGAGGATGACTATGCAATATAAGAAATAAAAATTGTATCCCTATCCACCCATATGCCGGGCTATCTCTCTACCTACCTACCTGCCACCTGCTATAACTGTCCATATTCCACAGAAGAGATGTGCTCTGTGACATTTTCATTAGTGGAACTGGTCATCCCTCTGGTAGGATGACACTTGTCACATCGCCAGCTCTGCTCTGGCACATACGGTTTCCCTCCAGTTTGACTTAGGATCTTCCCTTGCAAGCAGGAGAAATTGGCAATGGCTACTTCACGTGGAAAGGGAATTTATTTGAAGGACGTGGGGCTGCCAATAGAATCAAGGAAAGTTCCAGAGATCGGGTAGAGGAGCTGATCACAGTTGCTGGAATGAATTAACTCCAGCATGCCAGTCCTGTCCTTAAGGTCTGAAGTCTGGAGATAAAGTCCAATTGGCTTAGCTTGGGTACATGTCCTTGTCTTAGGGCACCTTGATTAACATGCCTCCCCAAACTGCATTGGGGAGGAGTCATTCCTCACAGAGGAATCCGGTGCTGCTACCAGAGGGGGCTGGTTGCTGGGTAGCAACAGCTGAGCACTGCCTGAAACAATACCCAATTAGTAAACAGTGCTCTTAGGAGGGAGTAAAAAACAGTTTGTTTTCTGCTTCCCATGTCTCCTTAAACCTGTTTAGGGGAGGAAATCTATTCCCTGTCCCTGCCTGTACAAACTCTACTCACTTTTAAGTAAAAAACTGTCTATGATCCCTTTTAGATGATGCAGACACAATCTTAAATTCAGGAATAGAATGTTAATTCTATTAACACTTTAATTCTTATCTTTCATTCACAGATAAGACTTCTCCCCCATTCTCCCAATGGGATCAGTTGCAGGCAAGCTGTCTGCCTTTGGCAATGAGAGTAGCCAGCCTGTTTTTTCTTCTTTTCACTACCTGCTGCTTCTCACCCCTTTGTGGTCACAGCAGGAGAAGGAGTGGGATGGAGGAAAAGAAAGTTTTTATGTAACTGACACTGTCATGCAGTGGCCTTGTGCTGTCACAGCACAGCAAATATTTAAAGCTGCCCCTTTCTCTTGGGGGCACTTTCATGTATTTTTCTGAGACTTCCCTGCTGTGTCTCTTTGAGGGCAACACTCTCACTCTCACCTCCCAAGCAACCCTGAGTGGTCCTGTTGAATCCCCCTTCACTAGGCTGGAGTGGAGGATGCGTGTGTGTGTGTGTGTGTGTGTGTGTGTGTGTGTGTGTGAGCACACTCTCTCCAAAGAAATCCTCTCCTCTCCAGTCACCATCCCCTCAATTTCATTTATATCTTTATAGGATGTGAAGGGTTCAAGAATTGTAAATAATTTTAAAAAATAATTTCACCAACAGGTGACAATGGTGTTTTGTTTTCATTTCCATTTCTTTTTTTAAAAAAATATATATTTTTATTGCCTTCAGAGAAGAAAGGAGAGGGAGAAATGGAAACATCAATGATGAGAGAGAATCATTGATCAGCTGACTCCTGCACACCCCCCTACTGGGGCTCAACCTGCAATCCGGGCAGGTGCCCCACCAGGAATCCGAACTGTGACCTCCTGGTTCATAAGTTGATGCTCAACCACTGACCCATACTGGCCAGGCACCATTTCTTTAGTTATTAATGAATGTACCAATTTTTCATATGCCCTGTAGATATAGCTAATAATAGAAATAACACACATTGAGCTCTTACTATGTACCAGCTTCTTCATTTATGCTAACTCATTTAATCCTGGCAGGGACCTGGGAAAGTAGGTACCATTACTATACCCATTTGGCAGATGAGGTCCAGTGCCAGGAACCAATTCCAGCATGTAATAATTACAAGAGTTTCATCAAAAGGTTGGTGAAACTTGGGAGGCTCAACAAGGGTGAGCCACAAATGTAGTTTACCTGTTGGGAATGGCTAAACGGCACTTCCCCCAAACCTGAATAGGATTATTGCTAACTGCCAGACAGCTCAGGGCATTTTATTGCATCCTGTTGGCCAAATGTCTGAACAGCTGTAGGCTCTTCCCCAAACTGACAATGCTTCTGTACCCTTTGAAACCTTACCCTTTGAAGTGCATATCTCCACCTTGCCTTAGGACAAATTGTGTTAATAAAAGCAAGGGTCCTAGACAAGGAGGGAGTCTTCAGTTCTTTTAGCTGAAGATCCTCTGACCCCCCAATGCCTTTCAAAATTATCTTTCGTCTTTGGACTCCTTCTTGAATCTACGCATCAGCCCCTTCTCCAGATTGCTGAACCCTTTGTAAGGCTGGGACAAGATCCCCGGCAGTCCAGAATGATGAATTAACCTGTCCAAGGTCACATAGCTAGTGGGAAGGTCACATAGCTAGTGGGTCAGTTCCCTAGTACTCCTGCCTGACTTTTCCACATTTCCTGTTATGTTCCTCTGCTTCCTGCCCCATTTCTTTTCCTTCCTCTCTGTATCTCCTTGGATCCTTCCTTTTCCCAGGAAGCATTTTGAACTTACTAGCTGTCATTAACCTGTTCAGTTCAGTTCAGTTCAACACAGATAAGGAACATTTTGCACATGTCAAACACTTTATTGGGGGGCTGAGGGACAAATACAACCCCAGTGTGACCTGAAGTGATCAGCTGATAGGGGAATTATGCATTGCACATGTACCGCTCATCATGGTTTCCCGGGCATGTTCACAGTTCTCTCACCACAGGGCTTGTCTCAGAGAGGTTGCATGACTTGTCCAAGGTCATACAACTGAGAAGTGGTAGAAGAGAGAAAAAAATAGAAGGGCACCTGGCCTACAAACCAATTGGTCTCAGTGTGAGCTCTTCAGACCTTTTCTACTTTTACTGTGTTCACTGTCACCTCCATGTCCAGGGACTACTTGCCATTTGAAATAGTTTTCATTTCCATTTTGGGGCTATTCCTGAAACGTAAAGCTCCAGTTAATTGAGGTGTTGCTATGGCAACAAAGACAATAAAAACCAGAATAGCAGGTACACATTTCACATCCATAGACTATGATGTGCAAACATGAGACTTCATTCTCTTATAACTCAAGTTAATATCTGACCTTGAGCCCCTATTCTGCTTGGTGAAATAAATATATTCTAGTCACTTTCAAATAAACTCAATAAAAGGCAGTATTTCTTAGCCATTTTTATGTAAAACTTAGTCAATTCATGATGATTTTCCCTTTCCCCTTGGGACTGGTACTGAATTCCAGGAGGAAGATGGGATTCTGCAAATGCTCCCCCAGGAGTGCTGTAGGTGGAGGTGGTGTCTGTTTGCAGCTTTTATGGGCCTCATGGCTGGCATTGGCCCAGGTAAGGGTAGGTCCTCCTTTGAATGGAGACTGCATTGGTGAGGCGGATCCCTGACTTGTGGTCACATCCCCATCAGATTGGCTGGGGAGACAGTTCAGACCACATCCCTCTGATGCATGTCTCCTTATTCTGAGATATCCCTTCCAGCTCTCTCTGTCCTCCACCCCGACTCATAGAAACTAGATGTACCTTCTTGCACCACTCCCAAGGTCTAGAAAATCCAGGAGGCGTTCTCTTTCCTTGCCCTGAGGTCAGACTGAGATGGAGAAAATGGAAAAGAGAAGAAAAAACACAGTGGTTAACATCTCAAACATCATTCTGTGGCATCAGTACAAATTGCCTCCTTCAAAGCAGTACTATTTTTCCTTTCCAAGTTCAAATTTACTGACATATCTCTTTTGTTGCCTTTTAACCAGCTTTGCACTTTCTTCTCAGGTTGATCAAAGAAACATCCAGCACTTCTATCCCAGGAACTCCCACGGATGGGCCTCTTTGGTCTCCATCCCAAACACACAACCTGCGACACAGTCATCCACTGACAGCCACCTCTGCCCTCCCCAGCCACGGGGCCCTGCACCTGGGACCTGCCGCTCTGTTCCCGGCCTCACTTTTCTCTCTCTCCATTCCTGACACACATGAAGCCAACCCAACCCAACGCTGATGCCTCTATGTTTCTTTTCCTTCCTTTCTTACACATAAATGTGTGTTTTCTAACTTTGTTACTTGCCTTCAATCCTCTTTGAAAATAGATGATGTCTAAAGTAAAACTGTAATAAATCTCATGGCCCTTTTAAGGTTTAGTGAGTAGGAACCTTAGGCCAGACGTGGGCGCACCATAATTTTCCTGACTCCAAATTGCTTTCATGTTGAATCAATTTCTTTGTATGAAGTCTTTGATGTTCCCCTCCTTCTAAGTGGTTCTTGCAGGCAAAAGAAAGGGAAGGAATTACAGTGTTGAGTTATCTCTGATATCCCAGGTTCTATGCTGGACACGTACACCTACATTATCTCATTGCATGCACCTTAGATTTATAGGGTCCTAGTTGGAGCATAAGCCATGTTTACCGGAAGATTCAGACACGTCCATCTATCTGGAAGCTGCAGGGAGAATGAGGTGGGCAAGGATGCAGGGAATGATTTGAGCCTCCTGGGGAAAAAATTAATTGTCTAAGTTTGAAGAAAGAATCCACTGGAAGAGAGAAATTTGCCCACTAATTCGTTTAATAAATATTTGCTGAGCACCTACAATGTACCCAACACTGTGCGAGGCACAGGGGATACAGCAGTGAGAAATTCAAGGGCAATGAACTTTGGAGTAGAGGGTGGGTTCTAGTGCATCAGGGAGTGTACCACTCCCTGTAACCCAGACCCCAGTCCTAAGGCATGGAAGCTGCAGAACAGAACAAACAAATGCCAAATGTTACTCTGGCTCCATTTCCAAGAAACAATAGAAAAGAACAGTGAGAGAAAGCCGGGGCCAGTGGTTTCTGCATCCTGGGAGATCATCTTTCTATGAAACTTGGAGATATTGTTGGACACTAGGAGGGCATTCAAATGGGACGTCAGTAGAAGCTGGGGACATTACCCCAAACAACCAAATCAAGGAGACAGAATAAAACAAGGGCAGCTGACAGGGCTGTGCCCCCGACTTGGCTGAGATTTATGCTGGGGCTAACTGGGGAGAATTTGGGGAAAGCTACAATTGCACAGAGCTGAGGGGGTGGAGACTTGGAACTTCTGCCTAGTCTTCCTTTTACCCTCAAACTCATGTGGCTTGGGGAGGGTTCTGTTACTTCACAGAGGCTCAGAGGAGCTAAGACACTTGCTCAAGGTTATAGATTTAGCTCAAGGTCTTTCTCCAAAGTCCTTCCCAGACCCAGTGCATCATGAGGCGTAGTGGCAAAGCCTCAGGATTCTCCTCTCTTCTCTGTTGGTAACATGTTATGGGATCTTGGGCAGGGGGCGGGGGGAGTGAATTGATCTCCTTGAGCTAAATGAAAATTTTTTTCATTCTTCAAATTAAAGGAAGGGGTTGGACTAGAAGAGCTACAACATTTTGTGATGTTTGGACTGATTTTTAGCGCCTCAGCACTGGTTCTGGATACTCTTTTTAAAAAAATATTTTTTATTGATTTCAGAGAAGAAGGGAGAGGGACAGAGAGAAAGAAACATCAATGATGGGAAGCTGGGGACATTACCTCAAACAACCAAAGCAAGGGGGCTGCCTCCTGCACGCCCCCTACTGGGGATCCAGCCTGCAACCTGGCATGTGCCCTGACTAGGAATCAAACCGTGACCTCCTGGTTCATAGGTCCATGCTCAGTCAGTCGGGCAGTTTGGATACTCTTAATAATCTAACCCAGTCTTTCATATTCAGATAAGCCTCCCCTTCTTCCTCACATGGCACCTTGACTTCTGCCAAACCAGTGTTCTCACTGTCCCCAAACATAGCACATTCATATTCATTCCTGACCTTCTGCCAAATCCCTCCATAGGGACGCTAAGAAAATTGGAATGCACATCCTGGTCAGGCCACGGTCTCTCCAGGAAAGGACATGGCCACTGCCTTCCCTGATCCCGACCTGCAGGTGGACATATGTCAGCTCCCCCGGGAATCCATTTACATCTCTGACATGAATTTGTCCAGGCCCTTGTGAATTCATTTATATTTCCCTCAGGTACTACACTGTGGAGCAATGTGTTTCACAAGTTTATTACCCATTTCTTTTATTTGTTCTGACTGTTCCTCGCTCATCTTCCCCTCCAGCAAGTGTTTGGGTTAAATAAGTCCTTGTGTACCTTCTCCTGCTTATTGATGAGTTTATTGTGTCCTTTTTCAGTCTGGAGAATTCTAACCTTTACGGCCCGCCTCCCTTCTGTAGCTGGAACTCACCACAGATCAATGAGGGAGGGCGTATTGTGTTTAGAGAAACAGCAAGGGCGGCATGGGCTCCGTTATTCCCAGTCTCCCCAACCCCTTGCTGATGCCTGAAGTGTTTGCTTGGCCTTTGGAGCAAAACAGTCCTTCAAATTCGTGAACTGGAAGGGAAAATACTTCCTAAGACACGAGCCCTTTCCCGCTTTGATAGAGATGTTAGTCACAAAGTTTGGATTTGTTTATTTTTAAACATATTTGCACATGCCATGGTAAATTCATCTGTCCCTTTGCTGCCAATTTATGCAAACTCAGTTGATAGCAAAAATAATTAACATTTAGCGAGCTCTTAAAATGCCTTAGGCACTGTGCAAAATGTGCAGTATTTTTCTTAATCCTCTCTGCAACCCTTTGAGGTAGGGATTATTATTACCCAATTTTGAAGACAAGAATATTAAGAAACAGAGAAATTCAGTAACCCGATCATCACACAGCTGGCAAATGGTAGAGCCTAGACCCCAGCCGGGGAGACTGAGATTTTCAGCCTTGATGCTCTGCAGTTAACTCTAGCTGTAGATTACAATCATCTGGGAGTTTTGAAAAAACACCAACCCCCCAGTCCCCTCCCCAAGGCAGCTAAATCAGACTCTCTGGGGGCTGAGGTTTAGATACCTTTAAAAGCTCCCCCAGGCAATGCTACTGTCCATCCAGGACTGAGGACCACTGTTCTGGTGCCTCCTACTGTCAATGCCTGCCAGTTGATTTCTCTTGCAACCAGGAGAATGTGTTTAGTCATCTGTAATCAAAGGTTTGCCATGTGACTTTCCCCTCCAGCACATTTATAAGGGGGCTAAATCTGATCAGTCTTGCCATAGATTCTTTTGTTGTGGTGGTGGTGAAGGTGGTAGTAAGTATACATAATAAAACATTTAGCATGTTAACTATTTTTTAAAAATATATCTACTTTTAAATATATAAACTGGGTCATCCTACATATATTGTGTTTTCCCTTTTTTAAAAATATTTTTTTTATTATTATAAGAGAGGAAGGGAGAGGGAGAGAGAGATAGAAACATCAACGATGAGAGAGAATCTTTGATTGGCTGCCTCCTGCACGCCCTACACTGGGGATTGAGCCCCAAACCGGGGAATCTAGCCATGACCTCCTGGTCCATAGGTTGATGCTTAACCACTGAGCAACACCAGCTGAGCGTATTTTTCCTTTTTAATTGTGGTAAAATACACAGATAACATAACATGTAAAATCTCCCTTATTTTTAAGTCTACATTTCAGTGGCATTAAGTACATTCATGTTGTGCAACCATCACTATTGTCCATCTCCAAAACTTTTTCATCATCCCAAACTGAAACTCAATATTCATTAAATGCTATCTCCCCATTTTCCCATCACCTTAGTCCCTGACAACCACCTTTATACTCTATTTCCCTATAAATTTGACTATTCTAGGTACTGCATATAAGTAGAATCATACAATTCGTGTCCTTTTCTGACTGGCTTATTTCACTCAGCATAATGTCTTCAAGGTTCATCCATACTGTAGCATGTGCCAGAATTTCATTTCTTTCCAAAGCTACATAATATCCCACAGTATGTCTATGCCACATTTTGTTCACCCATTCATTGCATCGATTCTTGAGGAGGGAGTTTTAACAGTGCACCATCTAGAGAAGCCAAAATTTGCTCATATTTTTTTTTACTGCTACCTTTTATTTTCTAAGACATTTGCTAATCTTGATAAGAGACATCATCATTCCCTCCTTTAGCCCCATAGTGACTTACCCTTTTAAAAGAGCCTTTTTTTTAGAGAACTTTGTCAAAGCTTTTTAAAAGTCCAAGTGGATTATAGTTGTTTCTCCCTTATATCTACCTTTTTTTTTTTACTTTCTCAAAGACCTCTACCAAGTGTGTCTCTTCCCTCCCCTGTGCCTGTTCACTCCTACATTTTCTGTGTGGTCCATGGCAATTTCCACCTCCTCCAGGAAGCCTTCCTGGCCCTGGCCCATGTGACTCAGTTGGTTGGGCATCCTATGTGCATGGAGAGGTCACAGGTTAGATTCCGGGTCAGAGCTCATGCCCCAATTGCAGGCTTGATCCCCAGTTGTGGGTGTGCAGGAGGTAGCCAATCAATGTTTCTCTCTCTTTCCCTCTCCATTCCTCTCCCTCTAAAATCAGTAAAAATGTATTTTTTAAAAAAGAAGAAGCCTTCCTGGACACCCTGACAACCAGGGTGTTCTATAACACCCTTATAAATGTGCTGGAGGGGTTCTGTGGACCCCCTCTCTCTTGAATCTGTGTGGTGTTTATTGCCTGGAGCAGCCAGTCTGGCATTTACCTGCTATTTACTTCTTGTATGCACCTCACATTCTCAATGAGATGTTTGTCCTTTAAGCATTGCCCATCTTCTATCGGTGTCCTCTCTAGCCTCAGTGCAGACCGAGCAAATAATAGAGGTGGAAAAATTCATATTTAATTGAAATGAAGGAGCCGCTGCCTCTCCCTGAGAATCGGTACTTCTCAGCTAATGTCTGAGAACCGAGTTGCCTGCAGCAGCACCAGCATGTGTTCAGGGCACATCCATCCCCCTCCATTTCTCAGACTTGGGGCAGAGCCAGCGCTAAGCCATATTATCAGGGAGCAATTATCAAGCTTTCTCTTATTATTCACTTGGCTCACACCCCCAACTTTTCTAGGCACCCATATTCCTGCTCTTACGTTTCTTACTCTTCTCCACCTCAGGTTCCTATTCTGTATTCCAATCCCTTAGGTTTCTACTTCATGTAGCTAAAGTAGATAATGAGTTTTCATCATTTTTGTCATCTTTGCCCTCATCAAGGTCTCGGTGAGTTGTAGGGGTTGTTGTAACAGTCTCCTAACGGTTGTGGCAGTCTCCTAACTCAAGTGCACCCACTGCCACCCACCTCACGCCATCAGGCTCCGGCTCCAAACCTCAGGTGACTCTCCTTGCCTGGCCTGTAGGATGAAATCCAACCCCCCTCCATAACATTCGAGGCCTCTCTAATCTGGCCTGCTCTCAGCCTAGCATCATCCATTCCCTCCCGTATCCCTTCAACTGTGTTAGCCAATAAGAATGTGTTGAATGATTCCTCTCCATGGGCTAGAGATCTGGGTGTGTTGCATCGTCCTGGTACAGTGGTGTGCTCACTAGATAATTTGGAGGGAATTACTGTTTATCCCCCACTCCTGCTAAGGTGCTGTTAATATATAGGTTGCCTTGTCATAAGGCATTATGCTTACCTGTTGTTCCCCCTCTGTGAGGATTTCAGGGGCCGTGGAACACCTGAGGAGAGACATGTTGTCCAGGACAAAGGAGTCTTTCTGGTTCTCTCAACCATGTTAGGGGGTTTCTCCCCTGACTCGGGCAGCAGGTTCTCCTGCAGATTCCTCCTTATCTCCTGTTCCGAGGTCTGGTCCTGCTCCGGCCCACCAAGTGCCAGGCCTCTTCTTGGTTACAGCCTGGGATCTTCTTCTTAACGGGATTCTGGGGACACTGCCTCAGGTTTCCTTGGCCAACACCCATCCTGTCCAGGTCCATCCAGGACCTCTGTGGCTTCACCCGGGTCCTGGGAGAGAATCACAGATCTCTTGTTTTCAAATGTCTTCAAGAAGGGTGACCACACTTGTTCTTCTTTGGGTCCAAATGTCCTGAGAGTGACCCCTCTCTCCTGGCCTGGAATGGAGCAATTGACTTGGCCTTTATCTAACTCATCTACCAGGAAGCCTGGTGTCATCTGCTGGACCAGCTGTGCTTCCATCTGATCTTCATACCCCTCCCATACCTCACTTCCTCCTGACTCATCCTCACCCCACGTCTGACCTGACCGTGTTTGCCAGAACAACAGGAAAGAGGGAGGTGGAGAGGCACTGAATGAATGAGAAAAGATGTGTGATTACTCCTGGGTGTCAGCCCAAGGGCAGGCTGCAAATCCAACCTTCCTTCTCTCTCATCACACCCCTGGTTTAGGAGATGTGAATGTGGTGTGTGAGTGTGTGTATGTGTGTGTGTGTGTGTGTGTGTGTGTGTGTGCACACTTATTTACACATGCTGCCAGAGATAACATGTGAGGATAAATATGTGAAGGCCTGGAAGGGACTTTTTTTTTTTTTTTTTAGGAATAAAAAAAGAAACACAACAAAATACAAAAACACCAACTAGAACTGTAACAAGAAACAAAGATGCCGCCAGGATGAATGTGCACTGTGGTGACCACTTTAAACATCTGGGT
The DNA here is from genome assembly GCF_951640355.1 of Cnephaeus nilssonii. Lineage (NCBI taxonomy): Eukaryota > Metazoa > Chordata > Mammalia > Chiroptera > Vespertilionidae > Cnephaeus > Cnephaeus nilssonii. The sequence goes on from NC_137074.1 coordinate 56,405,739, forward strand.
TTTCAGAGCTAACTCTTCACTGTGTTGTGACTTGCAGAATTGCTGTGTGGGTCAGGGACCCATGTGTTTAATTGGGTGGGAAAGATTTAGTATGTGTTTTATTCTAATATGCATTTTCCATTAAAATGTTTTTAAAATGCAAGTATAGAGATTGATGAATAACCATTTGGAGAAAATGGTTTTATATGAAAAACTTTAAGTTTAAATCTCAGCTCTAAAAATGACCAATTGTGCCAGTGTGCCTCCGTTTTCCTATCTGTAAAATGGGAATGATAATAATAATTTACCCATTAAGTCATTATTGTGCACTTCCCTTTACCAAGCACTATTCTGTGGGCTGGGGTTATAGCAGAGAACAATACAGGCAGTCTCCACTTCCATGCAGAGTGACAGGGGTTTGTAATTTTTTAAAGGATCATAATGCCTCTTACTGAACTGATATTTGAGTAGAGACTGAAGGAAGTGAAGGAATGACCTGTGTGGACATCTGAACGAAGAGCTTTCCTGGCAGAGATAAACATCAAGTACAGAGGCCCTGAAGTGGCCTCAGGTGTTTGGGAAACTACAGAATCTGGTGAGGCTAAAGGGAGGTGAAGGGTGATATAAGAAACGTCCTCGCCAAAACCGGTTTGGCTCAGTGGATAGAGCGTCGGCCTGCAGACTGAAAGGTCCCAGGTTCGATTCCGGTCAAGGGCATGTACCTTGGTTGCGGGCACATCCCCAGTAAGGGTTGTGCAAGAGGCAGCTGATCGATGTTTCTCTATCATCGATGTTTCTAACTCTCTATCCCTCTCTCTTCCTCTCTGTGAAAAATCAATAAAATATATTAAAAAGAAAAAGAAACGTCCTGGTAGACTTGGTGAGGGTGTGGCTTTTCCTCTGTTGGGCTGGAGAGCCATAGAAGGCTTTTGAGCAGAGGAGTGACAGGCTCTGACTTAGGATGGCTTCTGTGTGGAGAACAGACTGTACGTATAAAGGTAGAAGCAGGCAGAGCAGACATCCAGGTGAGAGAAGAGAGTGGTTTGAATTGGGGTGCTGGCGGAGGAGCTGGTGAGAAGATTCTGAACACATTTCACAGAAAGAGACCATGGGATTTATTGACGGTTTACATGTGGAGTGTGGGATGACCTCAAGATTTTGACCTTGAGAAATTTGAAGAATGGGGTTTTTGTTTACTAGGATGGAGGAGTCAGAAGGAAAAACCTAGTTTGGGGAAAGAATCAAAAGTTAAGTGTTGGACATGCTAAGTTTGAGTTGCCTATTGGATGTTCATGTGGAGAGCAGCAGGCAGTGGTTCTCTGCATCTGGGTTTCAAGAAAGAGGTCAGAGCTGAAGATACAACCTTGGATGTCATCAGCATGGAGATGGTGCTTACAGCCACAGGCTGCACAAGGTCATCTAGAACAGCAGGGTAGCGATCTTCACGGGGGTGTGAAGGTCAAGAGATATTGTATAGAAAAGACTTTTGTAAACTGCAAAATGTTATACACATGGAAAGGACTAAGTGCACAAATATGGTAAAGAACATGATGTAAAGAAGTGTCTGTGGGAAGAGTTAGAGAGTTAGAGCGTGCATGCAGGAGGACCTCAGAAACCAGTTGATCAAGCCCTCTCATCCATGAGGAACTGAGGTCAGAGAAGGTAAGAGGCTCATTCAAGGACACCCAGCTGGCCAGTGGCCACGCTGGACCCAGAACTGAGAGGCCCCAACTGCTGGTGCGATGCTCTTTCCACCACACGATGCACCTGCTCACACTTACCGCTTCGGCTCTCCAAATCTGTTAACCAGGGCCAAGTAATTATTCCAAAACAGAAATCTAATTATACCACTTGGTGCTTTCATACATGCTATTTCCTCTGCCTCCTCCCACTTCTCTGTCTGGCAAATGCCTGCCCTTGTCTCCACTCCCAGCTAGGAGGCCCTTTGCTGTGAAGACTTCCTTGCCCTGTTGGATAGCACAAGTCATCGCCCCTCCACTTTGCTGGGGTTTTATGTCTGCCTCTCCCGCCTGCCTCTGAGGCTCTGGCTTTCTCTTCCTATGACCTCTCCACCGGGTATAGTGAGTGGCACTTAAATGTTTGGGGAGGAAGGAAGGAAGGAAGGTCTCTTCTCTCACATTAGCTCAGGACAATGGCAGAGCTGCCATTGAGTGACACTTCAGTTCCTCTGACCTAAGTGTGCTTTTGGTTCACAGGTTGACAATGACTCCTGGAGTGGGAGTTTTCTTTTTTCTTTCCCATCCCCAGGCACAATGAGAAGATAGTTCTAGGACCAGGAATGGACATTATAAATGATTGCTGCCTTCTTCTTTTCAATTCTCTCTATCCTATTCTATACAGGTGGATGGTGTTTGTGTGCCTTTTGCTGCCTGGCCAGACTTGAGTTTGTGCTCGGGCTCTGCACAGGCACGCGCACACACACACACACACAACACACACACACACACACTCCTGGGAGAGGCTGAACTCCTGTTTTTCAGAGGTAGCCAGATCTCCTAGAAAATGCCCTCTGGTGGAGGCAGGAGAGGAGCAGGTTTGTCACCCTTAGCATAAGAGTTTGGGCTTACTTCTTAACCCCTTAGCACCTTAGTTCAAGACAATTTTGGAATTTCTAGGTCAAGAGTGAATTCTGAGAACTCTTTCCCACCCCCTATTTTGCTGTTCGTTAGCATGTTTGTTTTTGATAATTCTGTATTAATTATTGTATTTACATTCTGCTTAATTAACACTATTCCATTAAGTGGAGAATTGCTCCTAATAGAAGTAATTATTGTACAGGTTATTGCAAAGGTTTAAAGAAGGTGACAGAAAGTGGTAGTGACACTCGTGTTGGGGTCAACGCTCCAGTTTTTCTCCAAATTATTCAGAGATGCTAATGAGGCTGGGCTTGCCAAATTCTAGGGATGCCTGACGTGGTGGTAAGCCAGGCTAGTAAAGTAACTGTCCCTTCCTGAGGGTTGGACTTCAGAAGCTGTCTTGCATTGAGAGCTCTTGAGTAATCACTGTTAATCAATACAATACTGTAGGATGCAATTAGGATTAATTAGCCCAGCATCCCAAGCAGCTCTGCTCCTCTGTCTGTGTCTCCCCTTCTTGGCTCCTGCTTCCCCTGAAAAGGGAGGATTCCTTGCCTGTGTCCCCAGACTGGTGTCTGCTGTCTTCTCTTCCTGAACCAAGACCCTCCCACAGTCATTGACAATGGGGAGGAGAGCCAGGACGGGGCAGGAAATGACGGTGGGAAGAGAAGAAAGAGAAACCCACCAAGACATGGTGGAAAAGAGAAGGAGGCTGAGAGAATATGATGAAGAATGGCGAGGGTTTTTATTGTCTTCCAAGAGAGAGCTGCTGCTGACAGAACCGCTCAGAAGGCATTTTGCCTATGCTGCCAACCAGACAAATGGGACACTCGCATGTTTTCGTATTAATTAAGAGGCGTCTGTATATCTCACACACTTATATTGTTGCAATGGCAAAAGCAGTCCCCAGGGTTCTGTAGGGAATGGGGATGAGGATGGGGGACAGCACTCATAGCCCTGCCCCCACCCCAGCCTGGGACTCTGGGAGAATTGCTTCCCCTCTTTAGATCTCATTGCCCTTGTCTGAAAAATGATATGTTTGGACTGGATGCCCTGGATTTACCTCTTCCAACTTGATTTCTACCCTTAATTAAATGTTTGGGCTACCAGACTGGTGTGCCCCCACACGCCCATTTCCTTCTTTTCAGCCTCTTCTCTCCAGCTCTCTCCTCTGGTCCAGAATGTCTTATCTTTGCAAGTTTCTTTCCATTCTGCACATTATGAGTTTCAGCATTTCTGTTGCCCTAGAAAGTCTTTATTTCTGAGATTGTGCACTGTTTCCCTTTTTAGAGCATCTCATAAACTCCCTTCTTGGATTTGTTCTTGCTTTTCCATCATCCTGGCCAAACTGCTTCTCACCTTGGTTCAGAGGGGAGTGTGCGTGTGGGGTGGGGGTGGGGGTGGGGTGGGGGTGGGGGTGGGGTGGGGAGGAGGTTGCTTCTCTGGGATTCGTGCTGTCTCCATTCCTCAGCTTTATCTGGAATTTTCTTTACCTGGAATTTTGTTATGTAAAATGCTTTACTCTATTTCTTCAATTTCTGGCATACACTAGAAAGTCTTTTAAATGTTTTCCTTCTTCCAACGTATCTATTTTTATTTCATATTTCTCTTTGGTTTTCTCTTAAAATCATACCTCTGGGGTCTTAATTTGTTATTTGTTTTCAGGTCCTTTGTCTTTCTCCTTCATTCTTTGTTTTGTTTTCCCCCAGCCTACCGCCCCCCCCCCCCCCCCCCACGCACTCTTAGGTCACCTTTTTTTTTTATTTTAAATACCTTTTTTTCTTCACCAGAGGGCTCCCTTCCCCTCCCTCTCGCAGCTCGGGCACAGGATTTGAAGCTTGCCCCTCTCCTTCCCTCCGCTTTCTTGCCACCAGAAACACTAGACATTAAACTTGTCAACAATGCAGCCTTCCTCGGCGTGATCGCGCTAAGCAAGCCTCCTGCTCAGCTCAGAGCGCTCACCGCCGGCCTCCCAGAATCGCTAATCTCTTGGATGCCCGCCCAGCGTTCCTGGTGTTATTTTACTCACTGTAGCCCCCTACTTGGTCTTCAAATTGTTCTGTGTGGTGGGTATTACCAACCCTGATTTATCGATGAGGAAACTGAGGCTTGGAGAGGGTCACTTAGGGTCGTCCAGCTTGTCAACCCGAATGCGGCCAGTTCTGGCTTTCCAGCCCAGCCCAGCCCAGCCCAGCAGCCTCGCCCCCCTCCCCTCTGCTGCAGTTCACACCAGATCTCCTGTGTGCGGTACGCGGTTCTTCCCCGCTTCGAATCCACAGGCAGGAAGATGGTCCCTGGCAAACTGGGCTGGGGGATTTGGGGACGGGGGAGAAAGGAGACTTTCCTCAGGCCCCCAGGTTTGGGTGGGCAGGGTTCGGGTGGGAGGAGGCCCCGGGAGGAAGTCAGGTTCCAGATGGGGAATATTGAGAACGGGTGGGCAGGATGTAGCAAAAGGCGGCAAGTGCTCGGGGACCTGGGTCTCACGGCTCCAAAGCCGACTGCTGAACGGGACTTCAACCTCCCACCCCTACGCCTGGGTAACGCACACAGGGCAGGCGAGGGGCGAGGGTCGGGCCGGGTCGGGGACAGGGAGGTGCAGGGCGCCCCCTCGCGCTCTTGCGCACGCCTCCGGGCTGGCGACAGAAGCGCCCGCCGCGGCGGGTCCTCTCCACCCCCTCCTCCCGTTCGCTCCAGCTCCCCTCCTCTTCTCCCCTCGCTCTCAACTCCTCCCCCACTGCCGATCCCTCCGTCCCTCCCCCTCCTGCTCCCTCCGTCCCCTCCTCCCCGTCCTCACCCGCGCGCCGGGTCGGGAGCTAGTTGGAGCGCGAGGACCGCCGCCAGCGCCCAGCTCCGCGGAGCCGGGCGGGTCGGCCGCGCGTCCAGCGGCGGCTCGAGGAGCCCGAGCTCAGCGGGCGCGGGCCCGGGTCGGGACCGCACCGGAGCGCTGAGCCCAGAGCCGGAGGCCCTTCCGCGCGGCCGCCCAATTCCCAGACCGGCCGCCAGCCCTCCTGGTTCGCCTCCGCCTCTCTCGAAGCCGGGAGCCACCGGGAACCGGGCACCTGCGCCCGCAACCCGGAGGTGAGTCCCGGGAACCGCGGGCGCTCCCCGTGCGCGGGCTGGGGCTGCAAGTTTCAAACTTCAGCAACTCGGTGGGGAGCGGGGTAGGGACCGGGGACGCTGGCAGTTTGGAACCAGGTGGCACCGGCGTCGGGCGGGAGAAGAGGGGGTCCTCGGGCTTCCGCGCCGCCCGCAGACACCTCGGCTTGGGGCGCCCTCCGCGCTGCCTGTTCCCCCCGCCGCCCGCTCGCTCCGGGTCCGGCTGAACCCGGTCCTCGCCCGCCCGGGGTCGGCGCGTCTGGGCTGCCCGATGGGAGCCCGGGCCCGGCCTGTAGGAAGGGGACGGTGGAATGAATGGCTGGGAGAGAGCGGGGCGGAGGCTCTGAGACCCGCGGAGATGGAGGTTCAGAGAGGGCGGGCGGGGTGCGTGGGAACCCGCAGCCCACGCGGAGTGTAAAATCTGTTGCTCGGGGACGTCCCCGCTCCATTGCCACCTTCGGGGGCCCCCGCCCCGGTTGTTCCCGGACCCCTGCCCGGAGAGGGCCCTGCGGAGCCCAAACTCTGCCCTGCCAGGCCCCGGACGCAGCGGCCGCGGAGCCCCGCGTTCCCGCCTCGGCCGGCGGAGAGGGGTGCGGCGGCGGGGACCGGGACGCGGACGGCGATTTCCCGATGTGTTTGTCTCCTGGTAATCTGTCTTTGTGGTTGGGCTGCACATTCACTTTCCGCTCACGTCTGGTCGGAGATCCAGCGCGGAGGGAGGGAGCGGGGGGCGCGGGCACTGGGAGGGATGGAGACCGGAGAGGGGATCCGGGACCCGAGCGGGGCGGGAGCCCCGAGGGGGAGTGGCCGCCGGACCCGCCGAGGGTGAGGGGAGCCCGAGTGGATCCGGCCGAGCCGCGGGCGCCGGCTGCAGAGGGAGGACGGAGTCGGTGCTTCGCCTGCTGCAAACTTTAAACTACCAGGAGGAGCCACCTGAAGCGCCGTTCTCGCCTCCTTCCCGTACCCGGTTGCCCAGTCCTCCGGTCGTACCGCCCGCCCCCCGCGCCCGGCCGCAGTGGGCCCGAGTTTGGACGGGGAGAGGTAGCCGCCGGACTCCGCCCCACCCTGCGATCCTCCCCAGGCGTCCGCGGTGGGAACCGGAGCGGCGGGAGCCGGAGAGCCGCCGGCCCTCGGGATGCGCTCCTCCCCGGCCCAGCAACTGGGATGGGGGCGGGGAAGGGGCGTCTGGAAGCTGGCCTGTGTCTAGACCCCAGCATGATCCCACCTTCCCTGGCCCCACCCGCCATAGTTTCCCCTCAGCCCCTAGAAAATCCAGTCTCCTTCCACATTTCTCAGCCCCCCACCCCACGGCTCCCCACTTCGGCCTCATTCTGCTCCCTAGGCAGAGACTCCCGTCCCCAGCGCACCCCCCGCCCCCAAAGCCCGCCTTCCAGTCCTCCCCACCCCCATTTTCCCTCATCTTTTAGGCTATTCTCTTCCCTCCCTTCTCCCCACTTACCCCGACCCCCCATCCCCATTTCTTCTTGACATTAAAAAGTGCCCTCTCCTTTTCTGATCCGGGATAGATGACCTTGAGGAAGGGGCAGGAGGGAACTTGAGTTTGAGACCTGGGCCTCCCTAGAAAAAGGGAGCCAGATGAAGAAGCAGCTTGGGAAAAGCTGCAGTACCCTGCCCCAATCTAGATTCCCGACCAAGAAGGAAGGGAGAAGGCAGGCGGATAAAATATCAAAGAGAGAGAAGGCTTGCCACTCTGCCACTTAGGGCAGAACCGGCAGGAAGAACCCTTTTGGGGGATCACTCAGGAAGAAGGGCTGCCCCTGGTTGTGCCATGTGGGGGGAGGTGTGTATGTGGGGGGGCAATTTCTTTCTTCTGGGCCCATCTCTGTTCTCTTTCCAGGGAGTCAGGCCCCAGCGTTCCTCCTCCAGAGCTGCAAACAGCCATCATTACCGTCACTATGGACATCGTTAAGCACCTGGTGTGTGCGATGTACCAGCCAGGTTCTGGTAGATACCAGGCACCAGGTTCTGGTAGATACCCCCCACCACCCTGCTAAATTCACCAGCTTTTTTGGGGGGTGGGGGGCGGGGAGTGAGGAGAACATGAACAGAAGAATGCAAAGGCTGTACAAGGCAGCAAGGGCTTGGTGCCAGATGGTGACCCAGGGCTTAGGAGAGGACTGGCTGAGGAAAGCCTGATGATGACTCAGGTGAGACTGGGAGCTGGGCTTGTGAACTCTGACCCCTTCCCCCCCAGCTGTGTGGATTGGGAGGGTGGGACAGGAGAAGGGATGGACAAGGAGAGGCAAAGAAGCCGAGAGGTCCAGCCTGGCTCTGTGGATTGCCCCCCTCCCCCGCAGCTGGGATTGGAAGAATCACAGAAGACTTTGTCCTAGGGCAGTGGTTGGCAAACTCATTAGTCAACAGAGCCAAATATCAACAGTACAACGATTGAAATTTCTTTTGAGAGCCAAATTTTTTAAACTTAAACTATATAGGTAGGTACATTGTTATTAACTTAATTAGGGTACTCCTAAGCTGGCCTAAGTTAAGCCACACTCAAGGGGCCAAAGAGCCAGCCGCATGTGGCTCGCGAGCCGCAGTTTGCCGACCACGGTCCTAGGGTATCCTTCCTGGCCTGTTTGAAAGTCCCTCTATTAGTTACTTCTTACTGAGGTTCAAAGCTGGAGGAGATTGTCATGTCTGGGGGGAGTCACAAACTCAAATGCCTACAGAGGGCAGGCAGGTAACAATGTGCTGAGCAGGCAATTCAAAGTGGCTGGGCCTGGGGACAACTGGTTATTCAAAGTCAAACTGGCCAAGTAACAATGGTCCCAACAAAACCAATGTGCAGCCCGTGAGCGGTCTGACCCCTATATCTGCAGATTAAGAAATTATGATTCTGAGACGTGATCTCATCTCCTTGTGTGCACATGTTATCATGTTTCCCTGCACTTTGGGGATGGATTGGAACGCCCCACCAGCTGGGTCCTCCCTCTGACCTGGTGGGCCCCCAGCTCACCCTCACTCTCAGGGCCACTAGGACTCTTCTGTGAGAAGACGAGTTCCTTGAGGTCGGGGAGCTGTCTGGTCTTATACAGGTCTAGCACTTCATATCCATTGACACAAGATTTTAGACGCAGAGCCAAGACTGGAACTCAGGTCTCATGTCCCTCCCCTCCCTCCTCCACCTCTGGAACGCAGTGGGTGTGAACCAATTTTTTCCTTTCGGAGAAAAAAAAAAAATCCAAACATGACTTTTTGCTTCGAATATAGTAAAGCTCTATGCAGGGGTTGAAAGAGAAAAGGCCAGAAGCTCACAGAGGTTGTTGGGGGATCCCAAGGAATATCCAGAAAGCACTGAACCTCAAATTTGGGTCTAAAAAGGGAAAGAGGAGCTCCAGCAAGGGGGCAGAGGGATGGCAGAGGTTTATGGAGGAGCAGCCTGGCGAGGCTGAAGATTGGAGGATGGAGTGTGTGCACTTGGGAAGAAGATGCTGTCGGGTTGAATTATTTTGAACATCGATCATGACACTCCTGTTCTTAATCTTGGTCACCTTCCTGCATCCCACAGGGAAAGTCAACAAGATAGCACCTCAGATCACGACTATACAATCAACCAATTCACCACTTTTATTGAGGACTGAGGTGATAGGATGGACACAGAAGGCAAAGGACAAGATCCCTGATTAGAAGTGCTTGTTACCTTGTCATATTGCCTCAAAGGACCCAGAGCTGAGTCTGCTGCCCCACAGTCAGGTGTTCCCCACGGTTCTCAGCGTTGATTTCTTTTATTGCCTGTAAACCAGGTAGATGAGATAAACAGTGTCAGTAAACTAAGTTGTTTGTCATTTACTGAGCACCTGCTATGTGCCAGGCACTGTGCTAGAAGCCATGGATACAACAGTAGACAAGTTTTGTCTCTGATATCCCTGGAGGGAGGTGAATCAGCATGCTAGGAGAGCACAATCACTAGCATTGCCCCAACTTCTAAGATGAAATTTACTGTGGGTTGTTTTTTTACCTGTGGGCTTGTCTGGGTGACCTGACCGCTACTGTGGAGTTGTCCAAAGGATTTGGGGGGGAGGGCTGAGAGAGCTAGTTGTGTCCCTATTTCCAAGTCCCCTCTTCATGCCTCAGATTCCTCACTCATTAAGTGGGGTTGAACACCTACCTGCCTTGTGCCTGGTGATCTGGGGATGAGAGCTATTGGGAGGGAGTATTGGTTATTTATACTTTAGGGTCTGAACCCCAGTGTGTCCTGAGACCATCCTTTGCCTCATTCCGTCACCTTGATTACTAGCTTGTCTTCATCAACCGATGACTTTGTGTGAGTATTGGAAATAACTACCTCCAATGAATGAGTTTTCTCCACATTTCATACCTTTGCATTTGCGTTTAGCCATCACTAAGCTGGTCTTATGTTTATGACAAAGCCTAACTAATTTGGTCTTAAATGTATAATAAGAGGCCAAAGCAAGTGTCTTGATGAATGGAATTTCATTGAGTTGACCGAATTGAGCCTTTCTCTTACAGCGTGTGTGGGCAACCCCTGGATTTCACTGGCATAATGCATACATTTGGAAACCCTTTCTCTCTGAATTTTGGTCTGGTGACATCTGCCTCAGCTGAGGAGATGGCTCCTTGGTGGGTGAACTGGAAGGGGATCTCTGTGTATGCCATTCTCTGTCTCCAATGGAAGAATCTCCTTCAAGACTTCCTTTCTGAAGAAATCCCCCTTACAACAGGCTGGAAAGCTAGAGAGTGGCAGGGGAGAGTCCCAGCTGGGAGCAGAGTTCCGAGAGGGAAAGGGGTGCTGACTGCTCTGTCGCCCTGCATGTCACCGTCCTGCCCTTCTGCGTTGGTGCTGTGCTTTAGTGAGCGTGAGAGATGAAAACCAAAACTTGCAGAATGCACTCTTTAATTCTTTCCTAGGCTTCAAAGTAGGAAAAAAAACACGAGATGGCACAGTGGGGGAAAGCCGGAGGAGGGACCCCTGGGCTGGAGACTGGGCTTGGGAGAGTTTGACCTTGAGCACATTTCCCATTTCCCCACAGTTGGGCTGCTCACCCTCCTCCACTCTGACTGGAAATAAGAGGCCAAGGATTTCATTGGGCTTTTCCCTGAGCAAATGAAAGCTTGGGAGGCAATGCTGTGTGCCGAGTCCTGCCAGGACGGTGTCATGGCGGGACTCAGCACACAGCACTGCCTTCCTGCGTTTGTTAAGGATGACTTCATCAGACTTGCACCTGGGACTCGTCTGAATTTGAAGCCTTGTCAGTATTATCAGAATATCTTTGCATTTGAACCAACGATATCTCTGTGGCCTCTCCTGTGACAGGAAGGGTTGGTTCTGGAGGATGGCTGGTGACCGTCTGTTCCGCTAGTCCCCCGAGGATCAAATTAGAGGAGGTAGGGTTACTTTCCCGAAGGAGGAGGCTGGGTTGGAAACGAGGGCGGCTTCCCCACTGGAACGCTTCTGCTTAATCCAGACTCCCCACCTGTAAAAATGAGGTGGCAGAGGAACCTACCCCACAGGCGCTTTCTGACCATCAAGGCCGGTGGTTTTGGATGGAGATTATAGTCAGTTCTTGATTTTTCCAGGAGTGGTTCATTCCCCTTTTTGTGGATTATTTATTATGGATGTTTAGTCTCAAGCCAGTTTCTAGCTACTATCTAGCCCCATTGTTTATAACCCCCTGAGTGCCAGTCCCAGCATCTTCAGAGAGTGCATTTTCCGCTATCCTCCGCCTGAGCCAAACATCATCTGGAAGGTAAATCTGCCATATATGTGTGTATGTAAATATACTCACATACACCCAGGTATAAACTTAGGGTATGGTTTGATTACCCAGCATCTTGGGTTATCTGCAGCTCTGTTCTTTTGCAAGAGTTGATGTGAGGCAGGCAACCTCAGGGAAATGGCTGGTAGGGTAGCAATTTAGATCCATCCCTACTTGCCAGCCCCACTAGTCCACCTGAGCCAAAACCTCCTCCATACTGCCCTTCAGGGCATTGTCCTGAAGGCCCCCCAGAAGCCCCACTCTAAGGAGTACAAAAGAGCTGCAGTTCGCTCTTAATTATTCAGGGATGTATGGCTCCAGTGTGCACACGCCCCGATTCAGGCCTCTTCTTTCCCTTCTTTTGGTGCCTTGAGTAACTCTATGCCTGTAATGAGAGGCTGGGAGATCTTATCATTTAATACAAACTTTTGTTTCCAGCAACCTGTTCCCTCTGCTCCTCTTCCCTCAAGGCGCCTGGGAGAAACTCATCCACCCAAAGCAGATTACCTTTAAGGTTTGCACATGGCTCCGTTGGCCCGAGTGTGTTTCTGCCCAAAAGCAGGACAGAGAGGAAAATACCACTAGTTCCAGCTTCTGCAGAGTCAGATCCCTGTAGATTTCCCAGGATCCCGGTTTCCTTCCCTTCTCCCTTTTGTAGACGCACCTGTACTTGCAGTCTGTGGATTCAGCTGATAACTGGGTCCCATCAGGAGTCTCAAGTGGAGAGCAGTGTCCTTGTGGAAAAAGCCCCCAAATAGGCCAGCTCTTAAGGAGCACTTCTGTGAATTGTCCCCCAAAGCCAAGAGTCATTTTCCTGCATAGACCAAGCATCTTGGGGCCACCTGCTTCCTTTTAGCTTCTTTCTAGCTTCCAGGATGAGTCTCTGTTCACATGCTGGGCTCAGTCTAGGGAGCAAGGCTCCAGTGTCCTCTGTATACAGGTAACGGTAGCCTGGGCCAGCGCAACACGAATTCACTGGTCCCTATTAGAATCACCTGAAGAGCTTTGAAAAACATATAGATGACCAGTCTTATCCTAGACCTCAGTGAAGTCAGAATCCCCGAGGATGGACCTGGGTATTGGTATTTTTTCACCTTCTAATATGCAGCCATAGTTGAGAGCCACCAACCTAAGTCTTCTTTCCTAGGCTCCACCTGGCCTCACGCCATTGGCATGCAGAATCTCTTCGCCCTCAGCCCTTCCAAACAGCCAGGTCCTCCCTAGTAGGTACTAACTACAGTTCCTGGCATGCAGATCATGGCTACTATGTGTGTTCCCGTGTTCTGAGTTTAATTACTTTCTATTATAAGCTGATTGTGGGAGCTCCTTTCTAGTGTAACTTCTTTTTGGTCATTTTGTCTTAAAGCATTTATTAAAGTAACTAGAGGCCTGGCCCACGAAATCGTGCATGGATACAGTCCCTAGGCCTAGCCTGCGATCAGGGCCATCTTCCCCGGCTGCCAGCAGCTGGCCTTGCCCCCTGCCACCACCCACCCGGGTTCCCAGTTTGCCATCGGGCAATGGGAGCCTGATGGCTGGGCAGCGAGGGGGGGGGAGGGACCCGCCCCTGCTGCAGGTTGCCCTCTGTGTGTGGGGCAACCAGCAGGGCGGGGCCTTGCCCTGGCACCTCCCACATCCCCCACCACTCACCCCGGTTGGTTCCCCTTTCACCATCTGGTGCTGGGAGCCTGCAGGCCAGGGAGAAGGACCAAGAGGTTGGCCCTTAGGCTGCTCGTTCGTCCCCCCCCCCCCCCCGCCCCGCCCCACTGCCACCCACCCCAGTTCCCTGTTCACCATCCAGCGATCAGAGCCTGCCGGCCTTGGAGGAAGAACTGAGAGGGAGTCAGGGGAGTCAGTGCACCTCATAGTGACTGGTCGAGCGGTCGTTCTGGTCATTCTGCCATTATGGTTGCTGGGCTTTTATTATATAGGATATGCAGTCATTCGATATTTTAAAATTGTGATTGTACTGTCTGTGTTCTTTTGTAACCAGCCTTTTTTATTTTATAACACATTGTGATAATTTCCCCATGTCTTAAGTATTCTTCTAAAATGGGCTTTTTAATGGCTGCCTGCTATTCCATCATATGGATGTGCCATAATTTATTTAACGAATCCCCTGTGGGTCAGACATCTAGCTTGTAAATCACTTTTTACTATTATAAATGATGCTGCAGCGAGCATCCTTGTATATAAATCTCTGCCTATTGAGGATTATTTCCTCATAACAGTTTTCTAGAGATGGAATATTTGTACTTTTTAACATGGACCATTTAGACAATTTTTGACTGACTTCCTATAGCAATTAAAAATTGTTGTATTCAGAGCTGAAGAAAACAAACTTTTCACAGAACTCCTCTGAGGCTTCAAACTGGCTGCTCTGCCGACCTGACCTGAAGGTCCAATCCTTATCTAGCCTCATGCCTAGGCTCTTCCTTCAGGTCAGTTTCACAGATTACTGCTTCACCCCTCAGGTGAGCTCCACTCTGCACCCCCTAACCCCAGACTTAAGTTTCTTCTTTTACCTTCTTAGCAGTTTTCTCTTCACACCTCCAGCCCCAGAACTGGAGCAGTGCCCTCAAGCTGTTGTCCCACATACAGCTGTTATTTATTGAGCTGTTACTATGTACCAGACAATCTTTGTACATGCATTATCTCTTTTAATCCCCATGTGCCTTGTGTGCAGGTACTATTTTTGTCTCCACTTTCCACATGAGGAAACTGAAACCTTGAAAGAGAAAAACAATTTGCCCAAGGTCACACAGCTAATAAGTAGTAGAACTGGGATGTAAATCTAGACTGTCTGGCTTCAGAGCCTACACACTTCACCACTACATATACTTCTCTCCATCCTTGGCTCATGCTCCAGTAGCATCCCACGGACGGATACCATGCCTTTCTGCAGCAGAGAAGGGAGGATCTCACATATGAATGGCAGAAAAGGGGGGATGCTATTCATCAAGGCACCCTTTTCCTTTCTACTTCCTTGAATCTGTCCTCACCCCTTTCTCCAGGGATCCCACACCAGAAAACATTTCTTGCCTCCTCACTGACCAGCTGCCAAGATCCCAGCATGCCTTGCAGCTGAGCAGGTCCAAGTTATGACATATCCCTATGACAGCTTCCCCACCCAGTTGGAAGCATTTGGATGCTACTTTCCCAGTCTGGATCATAAAGCTGTCAGGGAGGCATGCTATAGTAATGATGGGGGGATAGGCTTCCTGACTTCCGTTGGTCGTCCAATACTGTTTTAAGTGGAGGATCAGATACATTTTTGCGTTCTTGCCTCTATGACGTTGTCATTGCCCAGAAGGTAGAGAAATAGCAATGGACCGTCCTTCTGATTTGATTCTGACCATGACCAAGAACTAGGTGATGGTGTGACAGTACTCAAATGAAAGTCACCACGTCAGCCTAGCGTTAATAACAGACAAGGAAAGAAGTGACATGCCAAGAGATCTTCCCTAGACTGTAGAAAGTCTGATTTGGAGAAGTATGATCATATGATTAGGAATTCCAAAGGGGAAGATGTTTTGTGGCAGGTGAGATTCTGAAAAATAAAGCTTCACATTTTTGGCATGACTTGGATGAAACTGGAGTAAGCGGGCTTATCAAATGTGTTGGTGACAAGGCTGTGATGGGCAGCTCCTATAAAAGCTAGAATAAATATTCAAAATGATCTCAGCAGACTGCAATGCTGGGTTTAAACCAACAAGATGAAATTTAACAGGGGCAGATGGAAAGTCGCATTTAGATGGAAGAAATTAATTACTCAAGTTCACAAGGGGGTTGGGGGTGGCGCAGACTTGATTTGGCTGCAGATCCTGAGAAAAAGATATGAGGGGTTTAATTGTTCACAGGCTTCATAGGAGCTGACAGGGTGATGGGATTGCTCACAGCACCACCATCTTCCACCATCTCAGAGACGTGCAGGGTCCAGATTGGGTTCTCTCTGGTCACTATGTTCTCATTTCTGAGTGTGTTCAGTGGAGGGCATACAGCATCAGCCACACAAGGTCTGGTGAAAGCAGCCTGTCTGTTTAGAGAGGGAGAAAAACCCTGGAGGTCATGGTGGAAGAAGAAATGGACTTCCTATAGAAGAGAACAGAGCTTGTCAATCTGGGAGAACCAGGAATTCCAGAGTGGAAAGTACAAGACTCTGGATTTTTTTAGAAGGAGCATCTTCCCAACCAGATGGGTTCCTAGTGAAGCAGCACAGGCTGCCAGTCCTGCTGTCTGAGATGCTGTTGGGGCCCTCCCTCCCCAAGACAGGCAGCACACCTCCATCTCTCTGCAGCACTGAGTCTGGAGGACACCGCTCTCTTTCCTGATTGCTCTAGAGAAGTGGTTCTTAAGGAAGTCCCCGACCAGCAGCATCGGCACTGCCAGAACCTGGGAGTTGCATTCTTGGACCAAACCCCAGACCTACTAACTTGGCAACGCCTGGGGTGGGGCCCAGCAACCTGTGCTTTAACCAGCCCCCCAGTGCCGGAAGCCAATTCCAGCATGTCATAATTACAAGAGTTTTATCAAAAGGTTGATGAAACTTGGGGGCTCAACACGGGCTGAGTCACATATGTAATTACCTGTTGGAGTGGCTAGAGGGCACTTCCCCCGAACCTGAATAGGATGATTGTTTACTGCCAGAGAGTTCAGGGCATCTCAATCTACATGTTATTGCCTCCTGTTGGCCAAACACCTGAACAGCTGTAGGCTATTCCCCAAGACAATGCTTCTGTAAACCCTACCCTTTGAAGTGTATTATCTCCACCTTGCCTTAGGACAAATTGTGTTAATAAAAAACAAGGGTCATGAGACAAAGAGAACAAAGAACAAAGAACTTGGAACTTTAGCTCCTTTAGCTGAAGCTCCTCTGACCCCAATGCCTTTCAAAATTATCTTTCGTCTTTGGACTCTTACTTAATCTACGCACAGCCTTTCTCCAGATTGCTGAACCCCTTTGTAATGCTGGGACAAGAACCCCAGCACCTCAGGCCATTCTGATGCATGCCGAAATGGGACACACTGCTTTAGACCACACTAGGTGGTTCTTTCTGTTGTTGGATGTTTGTGGCATTCTACAACCTGCAGTCCGTTGCTGAGAAAGCTGTGTAGAACCTTGGGAAAAGCATGGGCTTGGGGATGAGACAGACTTGGGTTCAAACGCAGCTTGACTGGTTCTTGGTTGTGGGTTTTGCATAAATTCTTTTCCCTCTCTGAGCCTCCTTTTTGTACTGTAAAATGAGGGAGGCCTAGTTTAAGGGAGGATTAAATAAAGTGGCATAGCTCATGTGGGTGCTCACTATGGTATCAGGTCATCTTAAGATGGCTCATCGTATTAGCATCAGCATTGCCTCACCTGCAGAAACCTCTTTCCAAACCCCTAGGCTCCTTTGTATCCCCTCACAGCACCCACCAGCATGAGGCTCCCTCAAGTGAGGAGTTGGTTAAGTCTTGGGATGACAGTTCCCTCCATCCCTGGACAATGGAGATCCAGGGCCACTTTCCTTCCCATTCCTCATCCTTCTGGGACCCCTGTCCTTGTGAGCAGGAGCAGGTTCATCCCTCCAGTGGAGCAGGTCTGCCCAAACTATAGGTTTAGACTCACTGCCCTCCACAGGCAATTCTATCTGCTAAAGCCATCAGTGAGAGATCTTGGGGCCAGGCCATCTCACCATGGCCTTTAACTTTAAATGGGTAAAAAGCTGGTGTCAAGCCAGGTGGGGAATGTGAGTGTGCCCTTCTTGGTGGTGTAAGACCGTGGCATCACCTGTACCAGTCCCTGCTGAGTGGTCCGCTGGTGGAGGTGTGAGTTCCTCAGAGACAGAAAGCTCATCTCCCCACAGGGTGGCCCATTCAAGTTTAACATGCCTAATAGAGAATTCTTACATTTCTCTGAAGTCTGTGTCTCTTCCTGTGGGCTCTGTCTCTTCCCCCATGTGACTGTTCAGGCATAGCCAGTCACTTCATGCCACAGCTTTTCAAATACTGGAGACCAACTGCCTTCCACCTCTTCCCCACTTCCATTAGTTCTTCTCTGACTTGTCTCACCATCTCTGGGCAAGGGACTCTGAACAACCTCCTACTTGTCTTAAATTGAGGTCATCAGGACCAAACCTGGTCCTCCAGGTGAGATTCAGCTAGCACATCTTCATCAGTCCAGGCACCACACCTGCTATTAATGCAGCCTCAATTCTGCCCTATTTGTGGGCAGCCGCACATGGTCCTTCTGACTTTTACTGAGCTTACATCCAACCAATAGCCCAGGTTGCTAATGTAATCTGGTAGTCACATCTTCCAATTGTGTCTTTGTGCTTGCATTAGTTTGCTAGGGCAGCCATAACAAAGTACCACAAACTGGGTGGCTCAAACAACAGAAGTGTATTGTCTTGAAGTATTGGAGGTCAAAAGTTGAACATACGAGTTTTTTTGTGGGGACACAGTTTAATCCATAATAGTACTCTACTTTTTTTGGTCTTATGTTTGGGACTCTCCATTTTTCCCTAATTCACTTCAGCAGTCCATCTCTCCAGCTGACTAAGATATTTTGGATCCTCCAGTATATCTGCTGTTGCTCCCAATTTCAAATGCTTCCCATATGTTGACCTAAGGGTTTGATAAGAGTTACACGTGGTGGGGTAGGTCCGTGCCTTCCAGCACACACACACACACTGCCCGCCCAGGGGCCTTGATCCCCTGGTGAGCCATCTTGAGTGCGATTGTGTGACCAGCTCCTTTACCCACTAATTCTACCACCTTCTAGCTTCCCTTTTCTAGCTTGTACACAACAGTTTCAGGAAGAGCCTGTCAGATGTTTTCAAGATCAGTTACATGGGTGAACCCCATTTCCCTCATCTGCCAGCCTGGTGACCCTGTCAGCGGAGAAGAGTTTTGCCTGACAGGACTTCATTACTGAGCACACGCTGATCGCATCTCCGCTGCCCTTGCTACGTGCCCACTGCCCTCCGTGCATAGTCTCTTCAGTAATTTTGCTCAGGAGGCACATCAAGCTTTCTTCTTTGTGTTTGCAGAAACCACCTCCGACCCCGCTCTGGATGTGAGGACGGTGTGGCCGGCCTGAGGCCTCCCAGCCCTTCTAGTGCTTGCCAGGATCCTGTCAGGATTCCTGCAAGATCCCCACAGCTGTGCTCGGCCTCATTTGCATGTTCTAAGTTCCTGGGATGTGCACCGAGCCAAGAGGCTTGAACTCATTCGGAGCAGCTGGAGCTTTTGCAGTCCTTTCACCAGCTCCGGCTTCGGCCTCCTCTCTCTTTCCTTTCCGTGGAATCCCTTGTCCGGGTGAGAAGCTAGAAGTTAAGCTAGAGACTGTGGGGCCTGCCAGAGAAGTCCCCCAAATCTGTGGACACCATGCTAGTTGCCTCTCAACATTCTTTCCCAGCTCCTCCCTTTCTCCAATTTCTCTCATTCCTAAAATCTCTCTTTGTCTCCTCTCCATTCTTGCTCTTTGATTCTGTGAGGGTGAGTGCATATCTGAAGGTGAAGTGTGTGCATTGGACTGGCTTCGGGCAGGGCATGAATCGGGGGCAAGGAGGGATGCTAAGGCACAGAAGGCCTCAGGTGCTTTGCTGAGGAGTCTGGCTTAGAAGGCAGCCTGGAGCTGCACAGACCTGGGTTTGAATTCTGGCTCTGCCATTGACTCGTAGGGTGACTTTGGGCAAATTATCTCTCCCCTCTGCGGCTCAGTTTCCTCATCTGTAAAGTGGCCATAATACCTTCAGAGGGTGGTTGTGGGAGTTGAATTAAACGAGTTCTTTTTAGTAAAGCAGGTCACCTGGAAAAGTACCTGGGGCCCAAGGGTACCAAAGGATCCTGCCTGCAGAATGGCCTGGTGAGCTGGGGACTGATGTGGCGGGGGAGAGGGAGGCCCCTGGGGAGGGGAGAGGGGAGGTCAGCGTGTGGGGTTGAGGGGCAGGACTGCAGTGAGGCCATTGGAGTGGAGACGGAGTGAGACTAAGAGAAATGGAGAGGAAAGAAGCTCCAGGACCCTGAGCAGTTTGCAGAATGGGATGGAGTGTTATGAGGTTTCCTAAAGTTTACTGAGAACTTACGTTGTCAGGCCATTTAAAAAGCTGTGTGTATTTTAGCTCATGGAAGCCCTAAGAGCAGCTATGACTTTCACCCCCATTTTACAGATGGGCTGACTGAGACACAGAGGTATTAGGTAACTAACCCCAGGCTTCTGACCTAGGTGGGCCTGCTGCCTCCCAGCTCTCTCCGCCATCGGACTGAGGGGCTTTCCTGCTCCCCCTTCCCCTTCATCCATCACATTGCCTCCATCCCGCAGGACCACCACACCATCTTCTGATGGTTGGGGGTGGGGTGGGGCTCAAGGCCCTGCCCTTCTCAAGGACACTTCTCAGGGCACCTTCATGAAGCCCACACTCACCTCCGTGTCGGCTGTCCTCCTCCCTCCATCACTCTGTAGAGGGAAGAATTTAAGTTAGACTGCAAGAAAGACTTTCTGGGTATGAACTGCAAGAGAAATTAAAACAGCTGATTGAAGACAGCTGTGGCGTGACTTAGCTGGAGGAGGCCTGGGGTGGAGGAGGAGGACTGGGACTTGGGGACGTGCTGTGGCTCCTGCCTCCTGGACCTTTGGGACCGAGGCTCGGGGTGCAGGATAAGTGGTGGTGAGCGGCTCCTCTTGGTAAGGTGGCTGCCACTCCTAATGCACCCGTGGCTTTAATTACACTTCACAGCCTTGTCCTGCTGGGCGAGAGATTGCTCTGAGATTGGCACACTGGGCTGACTGTCTGAAGCGGTTTCCACTTCAGAAACGCCTCTCCCTGAGAGCCAGGACCAGGGAGAGGTCTCCACCTAGGCCTGGGGCCTGGGTGGGACAAAGATGGGGAGGGGGCGCAAAGGAGCATGGGGGAGCGAGGGGAGGGGGCAGAAGGCACAGGCAGCCCAGGGTGGAGGAGTGTTCCAGCCCCGGGAATTCATGCTGCTGGAATCGGCTTTGTAGTCTCAATAATGACTGCCATGTGTGAGGACCTACTATGCATGACTCTCATTTTAGTTCTCATGGAGGCCTATAGGGGGAGATGAGCCGCCAAGTTGCACATGAAGAAAGATTTCAGAGAGGTTAAGAAACCGTTCTAACATTGTGTGGCCATACAGAGGTAGAGTGGGAGGCAGGATTTGAACCCAGGGCACAGTGAACAGAAAGCAAGTGCTCTTTCCACCTGACAGAGGGCCTCTCCCAGCAGCGGGCTGCCTGCCTGCCTGCAGACTCCTGTCAATAAAGAGTGTCAGAGAGCCCTAGCTGGTTTGGCTCAGTGGATAGAGCGTCAGCCTGTGGACTGAAGGGTCCCAGGTTTGATTCCTGTCAAGAGCATATGCCCGGGTTTCGGGCCCAATCCCCAGTAGGGGATGTGCAGGAGGCAGCCGATCAATGATTCTCTCTCATCATTGATGTTTCTATCTCTCCCTCCCTCTCCCTTCCTCTCTGAAATCAATAAAAATATATATATATTTTTTTAAAAAAAGAGTGTCAGAGAGAACCAGGGAAATGCATTTGGTGATGGAGGGGAGGTTGGACAGTAGGGGTTCGTGCATGTTGGGTGTGCAGAGTTTTTCTGATGGAGGCTGTTGAGACTGCAGTTGTTCAGAAGCGCTGCCACTGCTGGGAAGCCCAGGGCTCTCGGTTTCTCTGGATCATTCTGCATCCTGAGGAGATGGGGGGAAGCTTTTATGGGAAGCCATTCTACCCTTCCATGACACAGCCTCGGTCTCTGCCCCCAAACCCTGCCCCCAGCCCTGTCCTGGTTCCCATGACTGTGTATCCTCTGTGACCTCCTGGGGCAGCAGCCTCTGTGCCATCCCAGCCCTTAGTGACCACTCCCAGGCCTGCACCTCTGCCAGGAGCCTGTGTCCTGGTCACTTTCTGAGCCTCCAATAGGAAAGTTAACCATGTTTGTGTGTGTGTGTGTGTGTGTGTGTGTAGAGGGAGGGGGGTGTTATTCATTTCACGGAGGCCTGAGGGGAGTCTGCCACCCTATCACTCTGGTCTGAATTCAGATTCTCCATTCTTGGGCAAAACTCCAGACTCCATCTCCTGTCTTCTCATAGGCACAGGGCATCAGGGTAAGTCAATGGCCAGGCTGACCCCTGATGTCCCACAGTCTGCTGTATTGGACCCACACAACCCTGACCTTGCTCATGTGCGACCAGGCTGCACTGGGGTGACCCTGCCTTGGACGCTCACTGTGCCTGACATTCTGATCTCTAAACTCACACTCCCTCATCCCCAGGGGACCATCCCAAGAGTTGTTCCCTATCTTATGAATGGGGAAGCTGAGGCTCTGGTTGTTAAGTAACTGGCCCCAGGTTATACTCTCTACCTTATTGGTTCTCTCCATTCCCTTGCAGCCCTGAAAAGTGAAGGGGCTCAACAATGCCAGGAGAGGGGCTTACTAACCACCACCTCCTTTTGTGCATTCAGCAATGGCCCGTGGGCCTCCCACGTGAGGACAGATCGTCCGTGTGACTGGTGCTCCTGCCCCTGCCTTTGAGGGAATCCCCTGACCTCAGTGACAGAGCCCCCTGGCTGCACAGCCCCGATGTGAAGCCCGAATCACACCCTTATTGGTCTTAGAGGTTTGGGGTGATGGGGCTGGTGAAGAGCTTTGGAGAGGCTCACATCTCAGAAGCACTGACAGAAAGCTAACCCTGCTCACCACAGCCCTCGGGTCATTTCATCTGTGATAAGGAGACCCGTTTCCTGGGTCTGACACATCTGGTGCCCTTTATGAGAATGTGAAGATCAGTGGGTAGGAGGCTGAGCTCTGGGCTGCTGAGTGGCCTGTGCTAGAATGATCCATCCTTTGAGGCACCAAATAAACCCATGTTTCTCCTGTTTGGGCTGACTCTGATGGGACTGTGCAAAAACTCTGCCTGGTTCTAAGTTAAAACCTTGTGAAGCGCCCTGACCAGTTTGGCTCAGTGGGTAGAGCGTCGGCCTGTGGACTGAAGGGTCCCAGGTTCGATTCCAGTCAAGGGCATGTACCTTGGTTGCGGGCACATCCCCAGTAGGGGGTGTGCAAGGAGGCAGCTGATCGATGTTTCTCTCTCATTGATTTTTTTAACTCTCTATCCCTCTCCCATCCTCTCTGTAAAAAATCAATAATATATATATATATATATATATATATATATATATATATATATATTAAAAAAACAAAACACCTTGTGAAGCACTTGCACTATGGGTAACAATGTTCGCAGTGAACTGGAGAATCATGGCGGCATCTCTGTGTCAGGACCCCTGCAGCCTCAACACCCCACATGTGGGTCCACATTCAGCAGGAAGAGCCGGGCCAGGAAAGAGAGGGTGGAGGCTGGCGTTGGTGCCCAGGATCGGGCAGCCTGTGGTGTTGCCTGCTCAGTGCTCTGGGCACTAACAGCTCTCATGGTGGTGTAACAGATGGACCTTCTTCAAGTTCACAGACTCGACCCCTCGACCTGCCCTGTCAACCTCCCCGATTCCACGGACTGACTGAATGTCCAATAGTGACAAAGATTGACTTGAGCCTTCACCATTGTGCTGGATGCCGCAGAGGTGGGGAGAATAGCGCTGCTCCTTTCAGGAGCTAACAGCTACCAAGCGAGGCAGGAAGCCAATGATCCCACTGAAGTCTGCTGAGCTCTGGGCCACACCCTGCCTGCCCTGAGTGCCGGGCAATCCCTATGAACAGTCTGGGCCCCTCATACGCTTTATAGTCTCAGATAATTCACTTTCGCCTGCTCTGGCCTCAGTGACGCTGATGATGTTGACACAACCCTTTCTCATGGAGCACTTTACTATTGTCCAGGAACATTTTCTTCTCTCAGAGGCCACAACTTCCCTTTACGGAGCCCCATGCCAGACACCATTCCCACTGCTTTCTGTACATTCTCTCATTTAATTCTTAAACCAGTAACAAGCACTTCTGCGTCCGGTACAGGAGATGAAGAAATTCTCCAGGAAGAATGAGTCCCAGGCTGCACATCTACTAGGAGACAGTTTCAAGCCCTTGTTTCCATTGGCAAACACCCTGCTCTGTCCCATAATAGCCCGAAACCTCTGCTGTCAGTGTGAGGATCCTGGGGGGCTCTGGGGGGCCTGGCCTCTGCCCTGAGCCCTGGAGTTCCGGACGCGCCCAGGACTTCCTGCTGCACACCCAGCAGAGTTAGCCACCTCAGGTTCTTCCCATCCCTCCAGGGTAAGCCCTGCCCCTCCTCCCCAGACCTGTGTGGGGTTGGTTCACTTCGAAGACCCCTTACCCAGAGGGCCCACCAGCCGCCGCCGCAGCCTCTCCCTTCTTGGGCAGCTCTCACATGGAGTCATCCCTCTGGCACACTGGAGTATTTTTTATTTTTTATTTATTTATTAAAATATTTTTATTGATTTCAGAGAGGAAGGGAGAAGGAGAAAGAGACAGAAACAATGATGAGAGAGAATCATTGATCGGCTCCCTCCTACACGCCCCCCACTGGGGGTGGAGCCCACAACACAGGCGTGTGCCCTGGCCAGGAACTGAACCGTGACCTCCTGGTTCATACGCAACCATTGAGCCACGCCGGCCAGGCCGGAGTTTTTTTTTTTTTTTGTTTTGTTTTGTTTTTAAGGCAAGAACAGAACTCAGAAGGAGTTTCAGAAAGAGAGGGACAGGATGCTTCTGGGCTCTAGATCAGCAAAACGGCTTGGTCTTTCCCAGCCTTGAGGTCAAGGTTGTAAGGAAAAGAGGCCAACCTACTCCCTTCCAATTCGGGTTGTGCCGGCATAGGGTGGGGTGCCCCTGGGAGGAGGTTCCTGCCCCGCATGCCCGCTGTGCCATGCTTTGGAGGGGAGGCACGTATTCGAGCTGAAGCACATCCCTGGGGCCCTCGGCCCAGTTTTCTTTTGTGTTGCCCATTTTGAAAGGATGTATGACTTAACTGTTCTCCCTGGCAGCACGTTAGCAGCACCTGGGGGGCTTGAAAAACGACTGAAGCCCAGGCCTCCGCACCAAAGGGGGTTCCCTGTGTCCCGGCAGAGCGTGGCGTCTGTATTTGCAGGGCTCCAGGTGGATCTCAGGGACAGCCGGGGAGGGAAGCCCTGGCACCTTTCCTGCCTTTGCCTCAGCGCCCGGTGCCCTCGGTAAGGCTGCACAGTTGCCATGGTCTCCCTGCTGGAGCTCCAGCTGCCAGGGCGGGGCAGGGACACGTTTATCTTTGTGTCCCTTTGCCCAGCTTGATGCCTGGCACCAAGGCCTCAGCCAGTGTGTGTGTTGATAATGAGAGAGCTGATGTCAGAAGACATCCTGGTTTCCC
The DNA here is from genome assembly GCF_951640355.1 of Cnephaeus nilssonii. Taxonomy (NCBI): domain Eukaryota; kingdom Metazoa; phylum Chordata; class Mammalia; order Chiroptera; family Vespertilionidae; genus Cnephaeus; species Cnephaeus nilssonii. Next base: position 56,430,466 of record NC_137074.1, read on the forward strand.
CTTTCCTTTATCTCCCTCAGAGCATGGATGGGACATGTTCTCAAAAAGGGGTCCTTGATTTCATATCTCTGGTGTGGGGTGAGCAATGGGTCCTGAACCCCTGTAAGGCTTCACAGCCTCTGGCGAGTCTCAGGGGCAGGGTCCTTCGGGGGCAACCAGGGTGCTGTATTCTCTCGCAGTCCCTGTCTGTCAGTGTCTCTCGCACAGGAATATACATGCGAATGAAGGCAGGAGATCTGTAAATACAGGGGTGGGGTGGGGCCTGATGTGCTCTCTGCATTGATACCCCATGTAATCACAGGCCCCTCATTGTCCAGTCTCAAGGGGAGACTTGGATAATTGAAACCCACAGAGATAACACAGACCCTTCCCTTAGCCTCCTTACAGACATCCGCACTGGGCGCTTTTCCCTTGAAGGAAGTGAGTAAAGAAAGTGGGAACCTCTAAGGCCCTACCCTCCACTGAAATCCCGCCCCCCACCCCCCCCCCCAACCTCCAGAGTAGACATGGAGTGTGGGTTCCTTAGAGGAGTCTGGGTAAAAACTCCCTTTCAGCTCTGCCTGAAATGCTGTGCCTTGATTTCATGCCAGCTGCTCTGTCTGTAGAGCAGTTGCCCTGCCACCGGCCCACGGGCCCACATCTTCTGAGGCCTCATTGAAAGCTGGGTGGCATTGATGCAGTGGGCAGCCCTGGGAAGCTCCGGTTTCCTCTGCCCGGCAGCCCAGAGCCACATCAAAGGCGCACCTGACCTGAGCTGGTTTGTCTCAGTGGATAGAGCGTCGGCCTGCGAACTGAAGGGTCCCAGGTTCGATTCCGGTCCAGGCCATATGCCTGGGTTTCAGGCTCAATCCCCAGTAGGGAGCATGCAGGAGGCAGCCAGTCAATGATTCTCTCTCATCATTGATGTTTCTATCGCTCTCTCCCTCTCCCTTTCTCTCTGAAATCAATACAAAATATATATATTAAAAAAAAAAAGGTGCACGTGCAGTGGGGACAGGGCACTGCCCCACAGGTGGTCCAGAGACACCCAGCCCTGGGCAGCTGCAGGCCCCCTCCAGCAGGACGCTCAGCCCCCCTGCAGCTCCTGAGCCTGGGCCCAGGGAGACCCTGCCCTGTGGGCCTGCATCCTACCTGCTGCTTGGACGGGCTCGTCTCTTGCCAAACAGGCCTGATTTGGCCCTTCTCCAAAAAACCGCAACCAGCTCCGCTGGCCCTGGGTTGTCTCTGCTTTTCCTCTCAGCTGCCAGGTTTTCAAACGTGTGGTTTCTACCTGAGACTCCTGTGCAGCCCCTTCTCCTGTTCCCACCTCCTCAGCGCCTTCAAAGAATCCTTTAGCAAATACCCACTGTGTGCCCACAGGTGCCCGATGCTCTTCTATGCCTGGAGGGCAAGAACCGGCCAGGAGCCCTGTCCCCGTGGAGTTTATAGTCTAAGCAGGGGAGACAGAGAAAGAACTGTACATTTTAGTGTGTGAGAAGATAGGACGTTGTCATTTTAACTATCATCTTGAAAACAATTTGAATTTACCCAAAGTAGAGAGAACCATGCCTGAATTCCCACGTACCTCTCAGTGGGCTTCAACAGTTACCAATATTTTGCCCATCGTTTTTCATATATTCTCCCCCGAACTTCTGTTTGTAAGCAAATCCCAGACGTCGTGACATTTTGTCTATGGCTGCTTCAGCGTGCATCTCGATGGATCAGGATTTATTCACATTGTACACAAACACTGTGCCATTGTCAGGCCTAACAAAATGAACAGTAATCCTTCTGGGACCGGTTAACATGAGTGTGTGTGACGGCCTTGCCTCCCCAGGTATTGAAACTGCTCGAGGGCAAGGATGGTGGTGTTAAGAAAAAGCACCCAAAACTTGGAGACCAGGCAAGGATGACTGTCCGTCCTGGCTACCTCACACTGCCACCTAACAGGTCCCCCCACGGTCCACCCAAAGGGTATCTCATTCTCAGAGGGTATTTTTCCCTGACTCTCAATTGATTATTGGTTAAGGCTGGACTTTATGAAGTTAGATGTTAACATATAGATCAGTAAGATAACATCGCTCTTTACCCAGTAGAGATGCAAGTGATTTCTGTCCAGTGAAAAGGTATCTCCAACAGTTATGGTTCTATTGCCCTGTAGGACATTACCAGTATTCTCTCTACTTAGCAAACTCATTTCTGCATGCCTTTCCTGACTGATTATATGAACCCCTGCTCTTCATAGTCTCTGTTGAGCTAGCCTTACCATCCCTCCTTAGTGATAAAATAATTCTACGAGAGCATTTTGAAAACTGCTCTTTGAAGGTGGCCTGTGGATTTTCTGGGTTTTGCCTTAGTCCAGTCCACCGCCTGGCACCGACCAGATGTTTGTAGAATTGGATTCATACTTGACGTGGGATCTATAAGCGAAGGATCAAGGTTTCAAGTCAAGAGATGCTCAGCAGATGTTGTGAGCTCTGGAATGAGGGTGGAAGCAGCCAAAGCAGGCCCTCCCCCCCCCCCCCCCCCCGGTTGTGCCTCCCTGCCCTCTCATCTGAGACTGAGGGCTGGGGCAGGATCTGCGAATGTGGGGCTATCTAGAGAGCCCTTGGCCACCCCTGGCTCCAGGCAGCAAGGTTCCATCCAGCTCTAACAGTGGGTGAGGAGAAAGGAAGGGGGCAAGAGCAAGGGGTGCCCAGGAGGGTATGCTGGCTTGCCAGTTTGCCCCTGTACTCAGAGGGCAAGGGTAATGTTGTGGGAGGGTTCTTTTATGTTTAAAAATTACCACCTCTGAGTCCAGGTGCTTTTCTGGGTGGGGAGTTCTCTTGTATATCTTGCCCCAATTATTGTTTAGGCCCAGGGGTGCAGAGGGGGGCAAGAATATCTAAAAATGTATCTGGGACTCGTGTGTGGTGGAAGGCAGCTGCCCTTTTCATCTCTGAGAGGCTGTTTCTGTTCTGAGGACGGGGTGGTGGTGGTGGTGGTGGTGGTGGTGGTGGTTGTGGTGGTTGTGGTACCAGTGGTGGTGGTAGATTACTTCACATTGCAGAGCTGTTGAGGGGTAAGGACTGCCCTGTGGGTTCCCAGGACCGGAGCTGTTCAGTATGGAGAAACAACTTCACCCTTCACACACCCAGTTGCCACCCTGGCTCGCTCAGCCTCCTGAGTGCCTGTTCCCCCAGGAAACCAGAGCAGTGAGGAGTCAGGGAAGGCTTTGCCCTCCAGGGCCCCACCCAAGCATCCAATCTCCCAACCATTCGGTGTTCACGGCAGCACTGGCCAGGGCAAGCAAGCACCTGAGAGCGTTGTTTGCTAAAAAGGATTTTCCGTTGAATTTAAAGGTTGGATGTGTTCAATATTTTATTTAAATTGGCATGGGAGAGCTTTAATGACGTCCTTTTCTGTCCGGAGCTAGGGCAGCATTTAAGAGTTATCTGTCTAATCAACGAGGGAGGCACTATGGGAGCATTGTCAGTCCCCGCAGACGAGGGTGGTGGGAAAGGGGCGCATTTCTTCTACCCCTGACTCTTCCTTTTGACCATCCTGACTTGTCAGGCACTCCCGTCCTCCTCCGATGCCCTCTCCTCATTCTGTTCGTGTACCACCCCCAGCCATTCCCAGGAGACATTTGCCAACGCCAGACACTGGCGACACAAGATGAATGAGATGGAGACGCTCTGAGCCCGGTGGACGGCGATCCTTCATGAGTGAACATTGCTGTCTGGTTGACGGAGCACATTCACATTTGTTGTGGGTCTGAAGCCTCTCGAGAACTGAGGAGACAATCCTGATCCATCCCAGAGAAGAACCCGAGGCTTGGGGTGCAGGGCAGCTCCTGGGACACACAGGTGGTGCTCAGTGGAGCCAGCGCTGGAAGAGCCCTGGAGTAATGGTCAAGCCCGGAATCTCCGGTCACAGAGGCTGGTGACTGAAGGTCGCAGGAGTTGGGGAGGTGGAGAGTCAAAGAGGCTGCGGGGTGACTTGCAGGATGTGACGCGACGCGGGGCAGGCCCCTGACCCAGGCCTCCCTGGCTGGAATGTTCAGGGGTTGGGACATTGCTCTCTTCCTTGCCTGGAAAAAGGTGAAGAGTATATATCACCGCCTCAGGCCAACCACCTGTTGGTCCTGGTAGTGACATGCCAGTGACCAAGGGATCCCTGGTCCCTATTCCACGCCCTTTCCTCCAGTCCTCAGCCAGTTGCAGTGACAGGGACTGGGGCTAGACAGAGCTGAAGAGGGAAACAGGATGGGGTGGTGGGTCAATTACAAAAAGGAATGTGTGAAGTAGAAACTGACAGAGGTGCCATTTAATAGGTGACATGGGGTGTCCTTCCTGGCTGGGGAGGGACCATGTTGTCTAGCTGATCCCCGCAGGACCCTGGTGCTGTTGGGTGGGGCCTGGGGTAGGGGGAGAACTATGGGCAGGAAGAGGGTAAGGGAGCAGTTGGAGCTGAGAGGCGATTGGCTGTGGCTCTCAGCGAGAGCGTTGCTTGATGGGCGGTGTGTGTCAGGAACTGCTGGGGCCTGTTGCCGGGCAGGTGGGTTGTGCTTGTCCCCAGCAGGGTGAGTGCCCAGCGCTTCTGCTGTCTCACGCCGGCCTTCCTGAAAGCAAGAGGGAGAACAAAAGAGATGACCTTGTAAAGCTCCAGGACGCCTGGCTCCTATTCAGAGGGCTCTCCCTCCAGAGCATGCTGCGTTTGTAGAGAGGTAGTGTGAGGTCTGGGCTGGCTGATCGTCAGATTTACGAGGGGAATTTTAAGGGAAGACAGAGTATGGTCCATCCCCATGAGATTCTGATTTGATAGGTCTAGGGGGAACTGGGAGTCTAAATACTTGTTCTAAAGAGCAACACCGTAATGCAAATACCTACTATTTGTTTGGCATTGGTAATCAGCTACCCAGGAGTCGGGAGATGAGGAGCAATCCATTTCCATCAGCCGAGGAGCCTGGGGGAAGGCCAGTATGACATCTCCCCGCGTGTGGTGTGACCGCTTGCAGTCTGCACATTAAAAGCCCAGCTTTCCGGAGCAGCTGGCGTGGGTCATTCCGAATTTCAAAGTGTTTTAACTAAGGTGCGATTTATCCCTTTCAGCAACACCACTTAAAAATTGTCAGCGACTGCGCCTGTGATTTTCTATAAAGTGTGTATTACATGCGTCCCTGCCTTTTTAAAGAGTCGCGCGAGCATAAATGTAACCTTTTCTTGATGTCCCACGGGTACGTTAGGGACCTTAATTAATGTGCTGAGCTCTGATTCAGCGGGATGACTTGCTTCCACCAAATGGCCCCTTGGAGGTTTTGCGTTGCTGTGCCTGATTTTTAGTTTTTCCAGCTATGCTTCTTGCTGACTGATGTCCCTTCTTGCTAGACACAGTGTACCTGCCTAAAGCAATATCTCTTCGCTTTTAATTCCCACTTATTGTGTGGGCTTGGGAAGTGGGTAACTTAAATTCTTATAGCTGAGTGGGGTGTCTATGGTTAACTTTCCATCATCTATTCCACACACCCTCCCTGAGTAGCAATAATGAAGTTTGGGATTGACCTCAGCCTGGTGGTGGGGGCGGGGAGAGGGGTGGTGATTGGTTTAAGGGGGACCCTCTTTTTCCTTTGTCAGCGGTTGGCTCATAGATGGACACGGGACACAATTTTGACTAATGGGATTTGAAAAGAGGTTCTCGGCTGATTTCTGGGAGTCTTCCTCATTAGCAACAGAGCGCCACAGGAAATCATTCTCCAAGGAAATGTAAGTGAGGGGGCCACAAGCCCTGATTGCTCTTGGCAGCCGAATGATAACCTCCAGAACTTTCTTTGGGGAAAAAAGCCTACTGGGGATGGCAGAGTGGGACTTGGCATTCCAGAGGCTGGCACAGTGGAGAGATGGAAAGAACTGTGAACTAACTGGATGGTGTGTGTTTTGAACCTCTAAGCCTCCTCTCCTGTGAATTATATTTTCTTTGGTGTAAGCCCCTTTGAATTGAGTTGGGTTTTTGGTTATTCGTGACTGAAAGGATACCAGTGGGTAAATAGCAACTACATGAAATAATAGAGTGGGTTCCTAGTGAAGCCTGAAGGTTTGGGTAGGTGTACTTTATTACTGTCTTTTGTTCCCCAGGAAATTGATATTGACTTTGACGTGGGGGCTTATTTCTTCCTGAGCTTTGCTGGGTGGGTGGTGACTGCGTCTCAGTCACCTTCGGGTCCCCAGTACCTTTCACGGTGCCTTGCACTTACTGGACATTCAAAAAACTCTTGCATTGACCTAAACTCAGCAGCCTGCATGCGGTGGCAGGGAGCTTTCTCCTTCCGGTTGGCAACTATACCTGCTCGTTGCGCTTTACCTACCAGCTTTATTAGGATGTTAAAGACATACCACAAACGCTCCAGGCTAATTATTTTTTGTAGCACTTTCTAGCTTACCAAGTGCCACCTCATCTTTACCTCAGACATGAGTAGTGCCAGGATCCTCACCATTTTACAGATAAGAAAACCATAGGTCAGTGGATGTACACGAAACTTAATTATATAATTAGCTCTTAACAAATTTAATTGCAAGATGGCATCCGGAGCACTTTCTTGTGGAATAAATAACCCTCAAAAAAAGAGCCTCTCTTGTGAGATGTCTCCTAAGCAGGTGCTCCTCTGGTCGCTGAGAGACACAAGTTACGTAATGATCAGCCTGCGGGTCGGGTCTTCAGGAGGGGGCTGCCTCGACCTCCCGCCGCCAAGAAGAATTGCAATTTGCCATTAGGTTCGAGCTCTTCAGGATTCACAGCTTGAGCTTCTCAGGAAGCTAATTGGTGCTTATTCTTCAAATTGGGTTGCTCTCTCCAATGGAAGAGAAGCAGGGGTTTGCCTCTGTCTGCTCTTGTAAGTTGTGCAGCTAAAAATGAACTGTGAAACTTGGGTGTCTCTTGCTGTAGACATATCTCACAGTGGTTATCCACACGAAGGGGTTTGGGGGCTCTGATATAGGTCTGCTTCAGAGGCAATACCTTTCCCGATCAGAAACGAGATGTAATTCCCCTGCCCACAGGACTGGAGTAGGATCTTACTATAACTTGAAGGGAGTTTTGCCCTAACTCATGGATTGTGCAAGAATGTACTTGCTGTTGGGTTGGACTGATTATAGATGGATTGTATATGCTCTACTGAAGGCTATTGAATGAACTTACAATGCTTAGGAAAAATATTTATTATTTTTTAAAAATATATATTTTTATTGATTTCAGAGAGGATGGGGGGGGGAGAGAGAGAGAGAGAGAGAGAGTGAGAGAGAGAGAGAGAGAGAGAGAGAGAGAAACATCAATGATGAGAGATAATCATTGACCGGCTGCCTCCTGCACGCCCCCCACTGGAGATCGAGCCCACAACCTGGGCATGTGCCCTGGGTTTTTTATTCTTTTAGTATAAAAAAATCTGAAGAGCTCCTTCAGTGTGCAATGCATTGGGTTCACTGAATAGTTAAAAGTTAGCTCTACCATCACCCCTATCCATGATGCCTGTCTGTCTGGACCCAACACAGAGCCCCAAGAATGATGCTCTCAAGTCGCCTCTTCCCTGCTCCCTCCCCAGGGCCCCATGGACCTAACCATTTTCATTCTCCTACTCTTGGGCTTCTCCCACCAGGACCTCTTTCATGATGCTTGACACACTGCCCTGCACAGCCCACCGAACTGATCGCTCCACTTCCAACTATTAATAGAAATTTCTATGTAGAACACTCATTCTGACATTGCTTTGAAAACGACATGGTGTGTATACCTTGTTTCCTGGAGGGCAAGGATTATGTTTATGTTGCTCTTGCAGGGTGCGCAACATCTAGCATTTACCTTTCAGTGTAGAAGCTGAGTTTTCAAAGGAGTTACCCAGTAAACACCCAAGGAAGGGCTTCGCCTCTTAGTGATCTGCTTTATGGATTATCTGCGCTCAGTCCTTCGGGCTCTTAAGGGGATGAGAGGGTGGGATTTAGGTTATATTGTCTGAGTGCTTTCTTCGGTACATTACAAATACTTCCTGGATTTTTGTTTCCTGGACACTTTAAAGTGGAGAGGGGTGGGAAAGAAGAGTTGGGTGCGGTGGGGTTGGTGTATTGAATATTATAAGAGTGAGGTTTGAAGGGTTCTGCCACCTCTGAGGCGGAGAGCAGGGGGTTCCCCACAAAAGGCACAAATGCCCTCCAGCCCACTGAGCTGCTACAGCTCTTTGTGAATTTTCTGCCACCACGGTTAAAAACAATGGGGTGGGGGTGGGGGGGAATAGTTTCCTTTCTAGTCTATAGCTTGGGTTCTCAGGCATGTCCCCTTTTTTATCCACGATATTACTACTGTTACCTGGGCCTCTGCAGGAAAAAAACAAAACACGCCCCCACTGAGATTCTGAGAGCTATGGCCAGTCTTTGCCCCCGCGAGAGAGAATGTGGAACTCAGACTCGCCTTCAGTTTCCCTTTCAGGCCTTGGGTGTCTGAGTTTATGGCTTCTTCTCGCTCCTTTTTTCTTAGCCCCAGCCTCATCCTTCCTCCCCCTTCCTGCAGCAGCCCAGTACCCTGAGCTTTGGGGGCCCTTGGAGGACTGGGGCGCCCCGCCTGTGGTGTGACCAGCTTCCTTTCCAGCACAGCCCTTGGCAGAGAGAGGCCAAGCCTCTGGGATCCAGTACATTTTCCTACTCCATCCTTCATCCCTCCAGCAGTGCTCCTAGGTTGGACCCACTACCACACATGTGTCTGGAAGTGTGGGGCTGTGTGTGGTTGACAAAGTGACTTGAGAACCCCATTGTCATTTGGTGACAGAGGCCAGGGACACTAAGTCCCTGCAATGCACAAGGAAGGTGCAGCCCTCAAAACATGCCATAGCTCCCCCGACAAGGAATACTGTGCACCCCAGGCCCAATGACCCACTTCGGATCTTCCCCGGCTGGAGGCTGGAGACAGGAGACTGGAGGCAGCGTGGAGTCAGGGAGGGTCTCAGTCCCGCTCTGCCACCCCTGGCCCTGTGGCTGGTTTCCTAGCCGGTGTCCTCCTCGTGGCGTGGGGTGATAACAGTGCCCCCACTTCACAGAGTTTACATAGGATCAGATTTGTTAATCTACGTACAGATTTGGGACAGAGCCCGGTGTGTATTGAGTGCTGTAGAAACATTTGCTATTCCCGCCTGGGCCTCCAGGGCCACCCCCTTGGCCTCAGGTTGAAGCTGTTGTCCTGGCAGACACTGGTCTCATCAACAATGGGCCCGTGGCCACCGTGACTGAGAACCTTGGCTCCAGGTGTGGGCACTTCCCCAGGGCCTGGACCTGCACCACTGCTGGGTACCTGCGCTTCCTCGAAGCCGCTCTCGCCCAGCTCCTCCCTCCCGCTGCTCTGGCTCCTTTGGATCACTCAGAGGGCTGCTCCTCTGTTCCCTTATCGGGTGTCTACCTCTGCCACGCTTTCTCTTTTCTTCTCTGTCTCCATAATTGTATATATTTGCTGTTTTTTTCTTTTTCTTTTTAGAAAGTCTAGCTTGTGGTACTCAAAATGCAGATCCTCGGGCCCTGCTCCACAGATTCTGAGCCAGGATGTCCAGGCAGGGACCACGGATCTGGATTTCACTGGAGCCAGCCTCTAGCTCCATTGGTCCAGGCTGCATGTCTCTCTTCCCCAAGAGGGGGAGGGCGCTGCTGCCCTCGCCACCATTTGCATGTTACAGCTGGTCATCACCTGGCTCAGACACTTATACCCTTATTCTTAGTGGGGTTTTAAAAAACCTACTTGAAATTCCTCATTTACATTTTCCTGCAGCCGTAGCCAGACCTCCATCTAGCACGGCTCCTTTGGAAGAAGGACAGAAGCTAGAAGGTGAGGGATGGCATTGCTTTCCTTTGGAAGTGGTGTCCTGGGAAGGAGGAAAGGCACTCTGTGCTGGGACTCGACTTCATCGCCAGCCTGCTGTGAGGCCTTGGTTGGGTTACTTAATCTCTCCGGGCCTCCCTCTCCTCATTTCTAACATGAGGGGGCTGAACAGGCTGGACCTGCAGAAGTTCTCTTCCAACTCTAAAAATGTCTGTAAGTCTATGAGTCTATTTAAATGTGCTGACAGCTTTAGAATGGCTAATTAATGAGTTTTTAGTGGAAACACAATTAGGTGATAATGAAGGCCTCAGAAGTAAATCTCTCCACTTGTAATGAGTGAGCAGATGAGAGTCGGAGTGTGTTTTCACCAAATGGAGCCCCTGGGACAAGGCAGCTCGAGCCGCAGCCTCCTACCTGGGGGCTCAAGGAATCCACCCAGAGAGGAAGCGAGGCGGCACCGTCCCAGGGGCTCCGCGGAGCCGTGCTGATGGAGTGGGACGTGGGCAGCTCCGCAGACCAGGGAATAGCATTCCTGCCTTATGTCCATTTCCAGAACATGGTCACCTGCACGTCTTTTTTTTTTTTTTTTTAATATATTTTATTGATTTTTTACAGAGAGGAAGAGAGAGGGATAGAGAGTTAGAAAAATCGATGAGAGAGAAACATCGATCAGCTGCCTCTTGCACACCCCCTATTGGGGATGTGCCCACAACCAAGGTACATGCCCTTGACCGGAATTGAACCTGGGACCCTTGAGTCTGCAGGCCAACGCTCTATCCACTGAGCCAAACCGGTTTCGGCCTGCACGTCTTTTTAATCCTCCTACACTTGGTGAGATAGATACGCCTGGACCTTTTATCTCCCATTTAATGGATGAAACATGGAGGCCTAGAGGACTGACTCACTCAAGGTCAAGGAGCTCAGAGGTGCCAGGTCAGGACCCAGCCCAAGCCTCTTGACTCCAAAGCCCATGTGGTCTTTTCTGCCCAACCCAGCTAGCTCCTCCTGCCTGGCAGACCACCGCTGCCGGCTGCTCTGAGCAGCTGACCCCTCGTAGGGGAGAAGCAGGCCTCCCTGCTTACTCAGCACTCCAAGAGGGTTTGCAGAGTCACCCTGGGACACTGCTTTGTGAGCTGGCTCTGGGAATGGGAAAGTTGAGGCTGGTGTGGGGGTTGGGAGTGTCCAATCTGTGGTCAGAGGGCCCCAGAGAGGCAATCGTGGCCAGCATGGCAGTGTCCAGCATGGCATGTTCTGATAGTTTGCTGACTGCATCTAAGGGGAGAATGCCCTAACTCGGGTACAAGGACAAGAAAGGTGATGCATAGAGGTGGAGAGAATCTCTATCCCAGGGAGACCCAATAAAGAAAGAAACCCATTGCCCGTGGTATGAGGGAGCAGCAGGGTTGCCTGGCCTGGGGGTATAGGCAGGGAGCTGACAAACTTCTCAAACACTCCTCCTGATGCTGGTTTTGCCTGCAGAAACACGACCTTGACCTTTCCCTTTTAAGTGAAACAGGCCAGAGATGCAGCATTTTTGCTGCAGGAGGAGGGAGGGAACACACCCATGAGCATTTGTCTAGGTCCTGCCCTAGAAATGCTCCAAGTAATAAAATCAGGATGACTTAAGCAATCTGTTACCCTTCCTGGCCTCCACAGCCACCTGCCCACCCTGGTGGAGACAGGGAGGGGCCTGGAGACCCAGCCAGGTAACATGGCCTCAGTCTCCTCACCTGTAAACCGGGGGTGGGGTGAGATGGTCCTGAGGTCCACCTGCTCTGACCTCAGGTGGATCTGGAGGAGATCTTTGGGGGTGAGGGGCACAGAGGAATGATTGAGAAGAGATGCCAGGAAAAGGGGGAGAAGAGAGGATGGTAGTGGTAGAGGAGAAGAGAGAAAAGTGAGGGAAGCTGAAGAGAGCTGAGGAGAAGAAAGCCATAGGAAAGTGAGAAACAGACAAGGCAGTTCGGGCTTCAGGCTGTCAGGGAGCTTCCCAATTTGTCAGACTTATAACTCTGGGGTGACAGGGCGTGGCAAAGGCTCGTGGTAGAATCCCGAACAGCAGGAGGGAAGGATTAAGAAGGCAAAACCAGAAAAATCTGGCTGAGGAACATGCTGAAAAGCCAAACCAAGACAGGACCCTGAGCGCATGTGGGCCCAGCCCCATGCACAATCCCTTCTTCCGCTGCTCGTGCCTGGATCCCCATCTTGGCATGAGGCAAGGCCAAGAATGGGGAAGTACAGGGCCGGGGTCAGGGCAGCCAGCTCTCCTGGCAGGCGAGATTTATCATTTGGCTGAAGCTGGTGAAAGAGGGAGCCTGTAACGATCCAGGGTATGAAAGGCAGCCCAGTGTTTCTTGAGGAGCCTCGGTGCCAAAGGCAGGAGCATCCATCTGGCATCTCTGTGCAGTGCATTTGTCACCCTGGAGCCTGGGACCAGGCTGGCCTCCCTTCTGCCATCTGTAGCCACAGCTCCCACCTTCAGCAGCCTCTGCTGCAGGGAAGGCAGCCCGACAGGTGCTGTGACTGGGGGGGAAGGCAGTCTGTTCCCTCCCTTGGGACCCTGTCATGCTGGGTCCTCCAGCTGGTGCCCTTCCCAGCTGGTATCGACTTAACTTTCCCCGAGGACCAGAAGCCGTGGCATCAGAGAGGTGAAAAGCCCTCAAAGACAGCCAAATACGGTAGTTTCCTGCTGAATTCTGGAGCGCCCTGGGGTTCCTCCAGCTGCCTTGAGAGCTGCTGCGAGAGGCTGAGCATCCAAGGACCAGCCCTACCCATCAGTGCACCTCTGCTTCTATCTGATCTAGAGCTAGATGTTTTCAATAAGATTTCCTTTGAAGAATGGGTTCTGCTGATGATAAAAAAATAAAAGTTTGAAGACAACAAATCTGGTCTCATTTCAAAGAAGACACAGAAGGCCAGAGAAGACCAGTAGCCCAGCCATTGTCAGCAGAATGGGGATTAGAGTGCAAACCTTGTAGGCCCCCCATTTCTCCACGATATTGGGCTGTTTCTTCAGAGGTGCCAGCCTGAGCATCCAGGGCCAACACCTCTTCTCTACCCCAGCAGAGCCTCCCCGCCCCTTCAATATCCAAAAGAGCAAGGCCCACCTCACAAGCTGGGGTGCCGTGCTTTCTCAGCTTTTCCTCTGCCACAGGCTGTTTCAGGATGTAAACCATGTGCAGCCCAAGCAAACCCGTTAAAGCAGTGGTTCTCAACCTTTCTAATGCCGCGGCCCTTTAATACAGTTCCTCATGTTGTGGTGACCCCCCAACCATAAAATTATTTTCGTTGCTACTTCATAACTAATTTTGCTACTGTTATGAATCGTAATGTAAATATCTGTGTTTTCCGATGATCTTAGGCTCTACAGTCACAACCTACAGGTTGAGAACCGCTAGCAGGGTCGCCTAAGACCATCAGAAAACACAGATATTTACATTACGATTCATAACAGTAGCAAAATTACAGTTATGAAGTAGCAACGAAAATAATTTTATGGTTGGGGGGTCACCACAACATGAGGAACTGTATTAAAGGGCCGCGGCATTAGGAAGGTTGAGAACCACTGCGTTAAAGGTATGAAGCGAGACCTCCCTAGTCAACCCATGATTATAGCTTCTTCTTCTCAAGGCTATCTCTAGGCCCAGATCGCTAGGGTGGTGGCGCTCCCATCACTCCTGTGGGCACTGGTAGAACATGGTCATTTCCTTTATGTCCCTCTTGTTTCTGGAGAAACTTGGCTCTGTTCTATTTAGGCCTCAGGTTGTCCATTTTGGCTTCTGATTGTAAGTGCTGATCCAGCCACTCTCTGCCATAGTCCCCGAATTCCATTCCAGAAGATCCCAGACTAACACTTCTCCTGGGCAAGGGACTCTTCCCACCCCCAACACTGTGCCCAGTTCTTTCCTGTGGTTCCTCCAGCTCTCACAGGGGTCCCATTCCCCAGCATGATTTGTTTTATATTCTGTCTCCTCTGCTGGACTTGCTTTTCCAGCACGCTGCCCCTCAGCCTCTCCTCTCTAGATCTATACCCTGGCTCTGCTCCTCCTAAATGCCTCTCTTAGCTCCCCAGAGGTGGGCCCTTCTTTAAGCAGCCCACCCGGAAGCTGTTTCCCATGGCAGGAGCCACTGCATTCATCTCAGGATCCCATAGAAGAAGAAAACAGGAATTCCCTGAGGGCCTCATGCAGACCAAGCCTGTGGGTAGCACCTTACATATTTTATCTCACTTGATCCTCATGACAGTCCTAGAAAGTAGGTAGTAACATTCCTAATTTTCACGTGGGGACACTGAATCTCAGAGATTCAGCAATTTGCTCAAGATCACACCATTAATAAGTTTCAAAGTCTTGGCTTTGCCTAACCCCTGAGCCTAGGCAGTTACCCACAATACCCAGCCACCTAGGTGGTCGCCTTGCATGGTCAAGCTAATGGGGTTCCTCCAAGGCCTGGGCTGTCACAGCCTGGTGGTGACCTTTCTCCAAAGCACTCCTCCCTTTATCAGATCCTTTGCCCTGGTTACCATCTTCCCTGTTTCTCTTTAAGAATCCATCAGCCCGCCCTAGCTGGTTTGGCTCAGTGGATAGAGCGTTGGCCTTCAGACTGAAGGGTCCCGGGTTTGATTCCGGTCAAGGGCATGTACCTTGGTTGCAGGCACATTCCCAGTAGGGGGGTGTGCAGGAAGCAGCTGATCGATATTTCTCTCTCATCGATATTTCTAACTCTCTATTCCTCTCCCTTCCTCTCTGTAAAAAATCAATAAAATATATTATTTAAAAAAAAAGAATCCATCAGCCCAAGCCAAGCATAGCAGGGAAATGTAGAAGAGAGACCAAAGCCCCCTCTAGTTTCAAAAGTCAAGAAAGGCTAAAGTTGCCTGGGCAGCATGGCTCAGTGGTTGACTGTTGACCTATGAACCAGAAGGTCAGGGTTTGATTCCAGGATTCCAGGTCAGGGCACATGCCCAGGTTTTGGGCTCAATCCCCATTGGGTGGGTGGGGGGAGGGTACAGGAGGCAGCCGGTCAGATTCTCTCTCATCATTGACATTTCTATCTCTCTCTCCTCTCCCTTCCTCTCTGAACTCAATATTATATATATATATATATATATATATATATATATATATATATATATTATACACACACACTAATAAAAGAGAAACAGCAACTTGACCGTCATTCCGCCATGCCCACCAGCCAATCAGGAGTGAGTATGCAAATTAACCCAACAAAGATGGCGGCAGCCATGGAGCTGGAGCGAGCAGGAGGCTTGGGTTGCCCCCGGTGATGGAGGAAGCCAAGCTTCCCGCCCGCCCTGGCTGCCGCTGAAGGAGGGGCTGGGAGCCTGGGTCACCGGGGGGGCGTGGCCAGCCTGAAAATGGCCCTCAGCCCCTTACCCAGGCTGGCCACGTCCCCATGGAGTAAGAGTCCCCGCTGGGGTGTGTGGCCAGCCTGCAAACAGCCATCAGCCCCTCACCCAGGCTGGCCAGGCACCCCAGCAGGAACCCCCACCCTGAAGGGGGTGTGGCCAGCTTGAAAACAGCCCTCAGCCCCTCACCCAGGCCACCCCACCCCCAAGGGAATCCCCACCCTGATCCGGGACACCCTTCAGGGCAAACCAGCCAGCCCCCACCTGTGTACCAGTCCTCTATCTATACTAATAGAAGGGTAATATGCTAATTAGGCTGGGAGACCTTCCAGGAGACCTTCCGGACATTCTTCTGGACAAAGCCATGGTGGCAGGGCTGAGGTAGAGGTGGTTAGAGGCCAAGAGGGGAGGGCAGTTGTGGGTGATCAGGCCGGTGGGGGGCATTTGGGGGCGAGCAGGCCGGCGGCAGGAGCAGTTGGGAGCGAGCAGGCCAGCATGTAGAGTGGTTAGGGGCAATCAGGCAGACAGGCAGGTGAGCGGTTAGGAGCCAGCAGTCCCGGATTGTGAGAGGGATGTCCGACTGCCGGTTTAGGCCCAATCCCTGTAAACCAGCAGTAGGACATCCTTCGAGGGGTCCCAGATTGGAGAGGGTGCAAGCCGGGCTGAGGGACACCACCACCACCACCCCCAGTGCACGAATTTTGTGCACCGGGCCACTAGTGTGTGTGTGTGTGTGTGTGTGTGTGTGTGTGTGTGTGTATGAAAGGCTAAAGTTGGGAGCAAGCCGTAGTCATCTCCAAAGAAGATGTTGAAGCTGCAGGTAGAGTCCTGGCATGCTCTATGGTAGCCAGGACATGACAGGAGAGATGTTCAGACCTGTTGGAAGTGGGGAGACAAGAGACTATGGAATATCCTTGACTCCTCACCACCACGCCCCCAGTCCTGTGTTCTGTTGGGATGAACTGTGCCAACAAGGTGAAGTTACCGCTCACTCTTGTTACTGTGGCACCCCTCGGTGAGGGCAGTGGTATAGGGTGTTGCAGGAAGTCTGTGGCTCATTGGAGTCCTGCTGACGGGGACCTCCATGGTGGCCAGCCTCCCTCCCCTCAGCCCAGGACCCCAGGAGTGGGGTGAAGAGGGGCATGGCCCTGAGATGGGAGCAGGTGGGGGAGGCTTCTGGGTTCTCGCTTTTCTGGAGAATGGGCACTGGGATGGGGAGCAGGGAGAGCAGTGGCCAATGGGGACGGGGAGGGACCAGGCTGGGAAAAAGAGGGACTGTGCTGCAGATGCTTCTGTGAAATGCTGCTTCTTCCAAAGTTGTTACCCAAGAGTGTTCGCAGAGGAAGCCACCTGCTGACAGCAGCAGCTGTGGAGGCGGCAGGAGGGAGAGGGGTGGCATTATCACCCTCCAGGCAGGGAGGAGAGGATGGTGTCTCCTGCCTCTTCTGGAATCTGTGAGTCTCTCACCACCCATCCCCCCACCCCGGCATCTCAGAACCCGGGAGGAGAGAGGGATCGGAGGGAAACCAGAGAGGAACAGACACTCTAGGAAGATGCACACAACCTGCCTCTCTCCTGGCCACACGTGTGTGCAGACACACACACACACACACACACACACACACTCTCTCTCTCTCTCTCTGGCAGGTCTCTCTTTACCCATCTCCCTAAGCCAGGGCATTATGCCACTGCTCTCTGGCCCGGCCAAAGTTGGAGTTATTTCTGGGATGAGCAATCTACTCCACGAGGAGAAATTGTCCTCAGCCATCCTCAGGCGCCTTTGAGGAAACTCGGGAGAGGAAGCCAGCCTTGGTGGGGTGGCTGGGGCTTGGCCGGAGGACAGCCTGGGCGCTGGTGATTGGTGTGTCGCTAGGGCTGCGAGCTGTTTCCAGCGCTTTTGTCTGGTGCTGGGAGCAGGCTCCGCAGTGTGAGGGACAATCGGAGCCGTTCCAGCTGGCTGCTGCCTGGGCCCTGCTTTCCCTGCAGCTGGACCTGCCACCTGGAGCCACCAGGCAGGACGGAGATGTTTTCTTGCTAACCTGCGCGCGACAGCCTGAACTTACAGAGAAGTGTTTTCTCTCCGAAAGCAGTAGCAGCAGTCCTGGTCCTCCCTGCACTGAGGAACACTGGTGGGGACTCCAGTCCTCATCAGCCCAAGCAAGCCCCGGCCCCTTCCAGGGACCTGGGAGCTGAGCGTGTCTGCAGCCCTGGGTCTGCTCCCTGGCGGGGCAGGGGTCCTGCGCTGGCACTGGGGTGAGGAGTGGGAGAGCCCGCAGCTCCCCAGGCTCTGAGGGACTGCCCGGCTGGCTGTGCCGGCTTCCCCAGGATACATCTCCTGCCGGCTGCCTCTGATTTCCCCACCCTGAGGCGGAGCTGCTAGTGGTGAGTACTGGACAGACGTCCCTTCCCGTGCGCTGGCCGTGCCCACGTGAGTCACGGCGGACTAGGACTGCCGCTTGATTTGCAGAGATGAGGCACTCGTTTCCCTCACCTCCTGCCAGGTGGGTGGGGTGGGACCTGGGGTGAGGAAGTGTGGCCAGGGAACCCCGCTGCAGGGGCAAGGGGACCCTGGAAGGAGAGGCTTCTCTCGCTGCCTTCCTGCCCTGGTTGGTAAAGACGTGCCTGAGAGCGTGTGGAGGGATGGCACCCGAAAAGCCCACCACTCACAGGTGGTTCAGGGCTTGGGGCTAACTTGCACTCTTGCTGCCAAAACCCCGCTGATTGGAGGGCTGGGGGCAGGGCGAGGTTGCCCTTTGCTTCCCCTGCTGTGTGACTTGTTGCCTCCTCTGCCCTGACATCACCATCCTGGGGCGACTGACCAGGCCCCGTTGGGTTCTGCTACTTGCTCACTTGGACAGGCGGCTGCTGGCACGGCCAGGAAAGGGCATTGGAACAGTGGCGGGTCCCCCTGGAATGTGCCGAATGAGACATGGCGAGGCTGGGAGATGCAGCACCGGGGACCCAGGGGCCCTCAGCCCTTGCCTGCCCGTCTAAACCGCCGTCCTCCGTCACGTTTTCAGCCTGGGCTGCCCCCGGGAGCAGGAGGCCACTACCTGCGGGGTGAGGCTGCGCTTCCTGTTCTCCTGCAGGGGCCCGCCACCCCCCTTGGGCCCCACGGGAAGGCCCGACTTCCCAGCACTCCAAATGTGTCTGGGATCGGGTTTTCTGCTCCCTTGGAACCGTAGTCTTTACCTGTGGTTCCGTAAGTTTCATATAAAGAGCTTGTTTGGATGCGATGACTTCTGACATCCCCTTGGGGAATATCTCCAACTTCCCAGGGGTTTCTGAGGGAGACAGCTCTGCACCCTACACTTCCAATATATCCTGATCCTTTGGGGCCTGTCTGAAATCCAAGGCAGGGATGGAGGCCCGGGATTCTGACTCATTTGACAATTCTGAGCTATGATTCCAAAACCGTGGCGAGCGGGAGGGGCACCAGCGTTTCGGGCAGGACTTTTTAAAAGTGGTGCCACTGACGTGTGGGGCTGGATAGCTCCCGGTGGGCGGGACTGTCCTGTGCTCTGTAGGATGTTTAGTAGCATCCCTGGCCTCTACTCACCAGTAGCACCCTCATTTGTGACAATCAAAAATGTCTCCACGTATAGGATTGCTAACCACTATGTTGTACACCTGAGACCAATACAAAACAATATTGAAAGTAAACTGTAATTAAAAAATAAAAATTAAGAAAGTCTCCAGACATTACCAAATGTCCCCCCAAGGACAAAATCACCCCAGTTGAGAATGCTGGTCCCTGTTCATTCTGCCGCTATTGCAGTTACGTTCTCTCCTTGGCTCCTCAGGTGGCGTTGGCCTCGTGGGGCAGGGTCTCAGCATGGCCAAGGGCAGTGTAGCCCTCTCTGCATGGGAGTGCGGGCACCTTGGGCTCTGGGCTCGTGCGATCTCACTCATGTTTCTACCCAACTTAGGCCGAGCCCCTTCTAGTCGTCCCAGCCTCCACCACCTTACGGGTCTTTCTAGTGGAAACGTGGTGGTGAGGCTCAGGGGGACCGGGTTGGGCCTCCATCCAGGGGGGATGAGGTCTGGGGAGGAAAATCCCACTGCGGGGACCACCATTCTCTCATGACATTTGCCCAAAAGCCGAAAGTGGAGAAAGGGAGAGGAATCTCATTGTCTGGGCAGCCTTGGGCAGTGTACAGCTCTGTGGTTCGTGGCAATCTTCTGTGGTTTGCAGGAGTCCCATCTACCATGGGTCTATTCTGTTCTGGGCTGCCTGGCCATGTAAGGGCCCAGGGCCGTGGGCAGGGCCAGGGTGTGTGTAACTCCAGCACTGACATGGGACTCAGCCAGCGTGGAATAGGGACAGAGAAGTGGGCCAGTTCAAGGTCCTGTTGCAGGGCGCGGCCACATGCAGCTTCTCACGAAGGACTTTCTCCTCACCCTCTGAGCCTGCTCAATAGCAGACAGTGACCCAAAGGCACAGCCCTCTCTGGCCCCCCAGGGGCCTCTGTGTGGCCGCTGGAAAACAGGGGGCTGTGAGCCTGGGAATGGATGGGGGTGAGCATGTAAAGCTTCTGATAGGTTCAGGGGTTCTCAGCCCAGTGCCCCGCCTCGGGGTGTTGACTCTGTCAGAACATGTGCTGGTCAGAAAGGTTTTTCCCTAGTGGAGCAAGGAGGGAGATGTGGGCAGGGCATCTTGGAAAGGGGACTCCTGCCCATAAGTTACGTGCCAGTCAGTAACAGGAGCCCCGCTGGCCATCTGGGCGCAGGGAGATTGGCACTGAAGCTTCAGCAGGTGCGAGTCCTCCCGAGGAATTACACGGAAGGCAGCGCCCGCTTCCTCCGGAGCAGAGGGGCTGCGTTCATTTCTTCATTCAACTTTTATTGAGATGATACCCGCTCTGTGCTAGCCGGCGCTGCCTCTGGCTTTGAGAAGCGGTCCCAGGGCCGACAGAGGCTGATGGCGATGTGGTGGCCCGCACAGCGGTGGGAGCCCCGCCGAGGCCCAGACTAATTGGTTTTCTGGCCATTCTCCCAGCAAAGCTTTCCAGTCCCCACCTTAAGGCTTTGGGGAGATAGCTGAGATCTGGGGTCCAGTCACAGCTGGAAGCAGCAGGGCTGCTCCCGAACTGCCAAGTCCTGGAGGAGCTTGTTAATCTCTGTCCCCCGGGGCTGGCAGGAGGCTCCCCAGCGCCCCTCCATTCTCCGTCTGGGTTAATTGCTTTCCACAATCTGTCCCTTCTCTCCCTCCCTCTCTCGCCTCTTCCCGCTGCTGCCTGCCTGTGCGACTTTGGGACTGATCCCACACACACACACACACACACACACACACACACACACACACTCACACTCACTGCCCGTTCACACCCTCCAGCAGGATGTAGGTGGCGGTGTTTCTGTGGGCCCTGCCTGAACACACGGAGATAGAAAGAGCCTGTGCTTGATTCTCATGGCGTCTGGTGCTTTCCTCGCCTTTGGGACTCACCTCCACGCTCTCCTGTCCCAGCGGAGGAGGGGCTCAGGAACAGGGGCTCTGCCGTTGAAGTCCCATGCCTGTTCCTCACCTATAAAACGAGGGGGTGTTCTGGAACCGGGGTCCTCACAGTGTGGACCTCGGATCAGCACATCAGCGTGGCCTGAGAACTGGTTAGACCTGCAGGTTCTCAGGGACAAACCCCCCTCCCCTCCCCGCCCCCCGCTACAGAATCAGAAACTCCAGGGTTGGGACCTAGCGGCCCATGTTTAGCGTGTCCTCTGGCTGATGCTGAGGACCGCGGCCCTAGGGCACCCTGGGGGCCCCCTTCCAGCTGCAGCTGTACGGCTGGGCTCCTCGTTGCTCCCAAAGCAAAAGCTTCTGATTTACAGCCTGGCATTTCCCAGAAGGGACTTGAGGTGGTGTCCGTGCCATCCCCTTTAGGGAAGAGCCTGCAGAGCAGGCGGCAGTCCGGGGAACACAGGGCGTCTGTGTGCACACCCGGGCCTCCAAGACGCCGGCCCCACCCTCCCCACGTGCTCCCTGGAGCAGGCGGCAGCACCCACTGGCCTGCCCGTTCCGAGCCTCAGGCCTCGGTGGGAGCTCTGCCCGGTGACTTGCCCACCGCCTCTGCCCCGAGGAGGGGGTGCCCTAACAGCTCTCCCCCGCCGCTGGCATCTAGCCCATCGCTGAGTTAATTCAAGCAAGACTAACGACCGGTTTGCCCGTGTGAAGACCTCTCGCAGACCCCTGAATCCTGCTCGCTGGGCTGCTGATAACAGGCTGAGAATCCTGTCTGGCCACCTGCGGTCATTCACAAAACAGGACGTGAAAGGCCCAGCGCTGGGCTGGATGCTGTGATGACACCAGAAGAAAGAGAACTTTGTCCCTGCCCTCCCCGCCCGGCCCTCCGGTGTGACCCTGCTCCTCAGGAGGGGACGGTGCCATGGTCCTAGGCCTTTAATAGGGGTCCTCCCTCCTGCCTGTTCTCCCCTTCATGCCCTTCCCCTCGCCTAAACCCTCTCTCTGTCCTCAGTGCAGACTGGCGCAGGTTTCCTGGAGGTCCTCCCCCTCCCCCCCCAACAACCACCCAGCCCCAAGTCGGGCTCAGCTTCCCGCTTTCCACTGGTTCAGTCAGCCGCCCGGCCTCAGCTGAGACCTTTCCTGGCCTTTCTCTGGTCTCCAAGGAGCGTGCAAGAAATGCAGCCCGAGAAAACAGCCTCCTGCCCTTCCCCCACGGCTCTGTTCTCCGCCCCCCAACTCCCCAAGGCTTCCCCAAGCCTGCAGCTCCCGCCCCCACGCCGCTTGCTCCCTGCCCTCCCACACTCATGTTTTATGCAGGAACATCCCCATTCTCATGGAAAGTGCAGCAAAGTTTGGGAAAGAATTTTAAATCTCCTTTGAAGAGGGGTGGAGCGAATGCAAGGTTATGGGGTTGACCTCAGCTGAGAGTTTTGTCCCCTTTGTGTGTGTGTGTGTGTGTTGTCCTTGTTTCCCTTCTACCCACCATTTGCACTGCAAGGGGAAGGGGGCGGGCCAACACCACACACAGACACACAATGGACCCACACCCACACACACAAAGGGATCCACATATGCACACATGTGCCTGGAGCCTGCCTCACCCCCAGTGCCCATCCCGCCTCCCTCTGCCTTCTGGGGGGCAGCAGGAGCGTCTTATCCAGGATTTAAACATTCTCAGACGTTTGGAAGGCACGGGGGAAAGAGAAGGATTTCATAAATACTAGAAAGAAAATGTACATACGTATAAAACTTTTAAAATTGATTTTCATAAGCTCTGATGTCCCTTTGTTTTGGAACATCAAACTGGTTGCCTATGGTTGATTTAAAAAAAAAATCAGCTCATTGGGTGTTTCAAATTGTATGTTACAGTTTATTCTGCTAATAATTCCAAGTTTCCTGTTATAAAAGTGCCTGCCCTTTCAAAAGTCTGTCATCTCTTCTGACAGTTAAGTAGGCAAAACCTTGAACAGAAGAATCTGTCTACAATATACTTAGAGTAAGACAAAGGACAGTATTATGTTTTCTGGACCTGGTGCTGGCGAGAAACAGAAAAGCACTTATTTTCAGAAGAGGAATTGTGGGAAGAGAGGAGAGGGGAACCTTTAGATCCCATTGAGCACAACTGGCTCCTTAGAACTTGATCTAATCAGCCTCATTCTCTGCGCCTTCACCTGGAGTCGTTTTTGATTCTTCTAACCCTTCATTTTTACCACCTTCCCAGAGTCCTGAAAACAAGTCCCGAAGATTTGCCTAGATTGAGAGGAGTCTCTCTCCTTTTTTCACATGTTCCTTTACCTTTTGATTTACACCATGTTTTTCTAAATGTCTCCATTCCTTTCATATGCAGTAGGAGACTCAGGGACAGGTTGGAGCCTACAGTAGTGTGGCCCCCATGTTGGGGGATTTGCTTTCTCTAGACCCAAACCCCCACAGATGCCCACTGTCTGCAGCATCGAGCAGCTGGGGCATGTTCGGTGTTTGTTTTAGTGGATCTATTAAATGCCGTGGCCATTCCCCGCCCCCCTCTCCACAGATCTGCCTTGGGTCCTAGATCCAGTGCTTCTGCAGCAACGAGAGTTGCTGAGGACAAAGTTTTCCACATACTTGATATTAAAGAAATTTATTTTACTTCCCTCTGTACTTATAAGTGGAACGTACTTGGATTCCCAGGAACAATTGATTTTTCTGTAGGTCATTTAGAAAGGAATGTCAAACAGGTGCATCATTATATGCCGACGGAAGGATTGATGCAGCTTGTTCCACATAAAATCCTATCGCATAATTTTTAGAAGCAGTTTGGGAATGTAAAAACACTCCATTCTAAACACTTCATTCATTCTAAAACATTTCAGAATACAGAAATATATTTGAAATACTTTTATTTCAAGGAAGTCTTGGGACCAAACAGGGGGAAAGGATTTTTTTCCCTAATGTGCTTTATTATCTGGGCCTTCACATTTTCAGTCTTGTCCCTGGGGAATCTCCTGTATTGAATACATTTAGAATTAAAATCCATCCTCCTCTTTCTTCCTCTGTGGCTTCCTTTGCTGTTATTGTTAAAGAAAAACATTTACGATGTGCCCAGAATTCCACCATGGCTCTTGGTTGGAGCAGGAGAGCCCAGAGAGAGAAAAAGAAAGACATGGGCCCAAACCGAAGAACACAGGTGGACATAAAGAGGCATGGACAGATTGGCAGCCCCCAACTGACAAGGGGCAAAGAAAGAAGTCTTTAGTGGCAAACCCAGACACACATCTAACATGAGTCCATCCCCTGGCCATCATGAGAGTTGTTAGGGCATCTTCATTAGCTGTGGGGGTGGGAGGTCAGGCAGGCAGACCTGAGGGGAGGCCACCCTCTGGGCCTTTGAACCCACAGGTGATGCTCCAGTCTGGGAGATGGCCTTTTGTGAATGAGCCTGTGGGGGTACAAGGGTTCCAGTGTGTGTGTGTTGAGGCCCTCCCACACCAACCAGCAATTCTTGGATGCCAGCAGGCTGTCCAAGAATGCAACTCAATTCCGATGCTATCTACCCAGAGATGCCATCAGGTTCCACAGGTTGAGGATTCAGTTTTACAAGACTGCTCACCACCCTCCCTCCCACTTCAGATGCCAGGTGCAAACCCAAGTTGTTACCTGTGCTTCTGACCAATTAGCTACAGACTGCAGGTTCAATGACCCCCTCCAACTCAGAATGCCAATTGCAAGTCCAGGCTGTTACCTGTACTTCTGACCTACAGGCTAAAATCAGAGCTCCTACAACCCCTTTCTTGGGTTGGATTAATTTGCTGCAGCGGCTCACAGAACTCAGAGAAACATATGACTTACTAGATCACCACTCTATTATAAAAGGATATAACTCAGGAACAGCCAGATGGAAGAGATGCATAGGGCAAGAAGAGGGTATGGGGGGATAAATGGTGATGGAAGGTGACCTGACTTGGGGTGGTAAACACACAATACAGTGTACAGATGATGTATTTATTGTAGAACTGTACCCCTAAGACTGATATAATTTTATTAATCAACTAGTGGCTGGTGCACGGATTCGTGCACATTGAAAGAAAATTAATTAGAAGAAATATTTTAACACCGATATTTGCCCTTTCTCTATAATAGAAGTGTCAGAGATGAAAGAAAATTAGTAAAATGTATATGAAAATTATATATAAATTGATTAATAAATAAATAATAACAACATGATGTGACAACAACAAAGACATATAAAAACAACAAAAACATGATAATAAAAACAACAAAAACGTGATACAAAACCAAAACTGATAAAAACAATGACTGACAAATGGGTTAAACTTATTCTAATATCTCTCTGTATACCACATTAAGAGTAAAACACTTTCAGAGTGCTTGACTGATTTCCCTTGTGATGAAGTATTTACAACTTTAACTTTCACGGCACACGCTCTTCGAACTCGAGAGAAAGCAACATATAACTGACCATGCCTGAAAACGGGTTCAGGTAGGAATATTCCTACTCTGTCCAGAGTTTGTCCTTGTGATTTATTAATAGTCATTGCAAATGCTGGCATCACGGGAAATTGTCTTCATATTAATTTAAATGGGAGGCCAGTGTCGAAACACACACATGCTATTGGCGCCAGCGAGAGCTTTATATGTGTCGCACATGCGCGAGTCAACATTTATTTTTAAATTGCCAGTGTGTATCATATGTACCGGCCAGTCTGTCAGTCAGACAGTCAGACGGATGTACAGTCTGTCACTTAGCCTTTTGTATATATAGATGTCACCCCATTAAATTCCATTTTTTAAATAAGGTATAGGAAAAGGGCACAGAGCTTCCATGGCCTCTCCAGACATAACACTCTCCCCAAATCTCCACGTGTTCACCAACCCGGAAGCTCTCAGACCCCATACTCTGGGATTTTTATGGAGGCTTCTTCACATAGTCACGGGTGATTAAACCACTGGGCACTGGTGACTGATGACACCTCCAGCCCTCTCCCCACCCTACAATCAGGAGATGGGGGGTGCTGTGGGAGGCTAAAAGTTCCAACCCCCCTAATCACAAGGCTGACTCCCCTGGCAACCAGCTCTCAACTTTAGATGCTTTCCAAAAGTCACCTCATTTAATAACCAAAGACACCTTTATGCTCTCATCGCTTAGGGAGTTCCAAAGGTGTGGGTAACTGTGAGCCAGGAATTATAGACGAAGACCAAATATTCAGATGACCAAATACATATTTCTTATAAATCACAAGATCGAAGAAGGCCACTTGGGGGAGGCAGCCAATGAGAAGAGAAGGGGGAAGGTTAGCCAGAGATAATGGGTAAACTCTCTGTAGCAAAGCGCGGTAGGGATGGTCAGGGTGGCCTCCATCAGCCTTGCTAGCTGTTTATTTACCCCCTCTTCTGAGCAGGACCAATGAGGAGGCTGATGAATTAGTGTCTTCTAAAGGCCAAACCTTGAGGGTGACCTGCCTTTGCTTCTCTCTCCTCCTCCCTGGTTTCCCTTCACATACTGTGTTCCCTGCCACTCCCCTTCCCTCCCCTTCACATCAGTGGTAACAGAGAATCACTATAGCTAACATTGATTGAGCCGTTACTAGGTGTCAGGCTGAGATGAACGGCCCCGGGCCCACCAGGTCCTGCCTGGTTCTTAGGTTCTTTTTGTAAACATCAGTAGCCTCCAGCAGCCTTCAGGGGTAGGTAAGGGCTATGGGTCTCCTCCCCACCTTACAACCAGGTTACCACGAAAGGCAGTCTCCGGCCTCATTCTCTCTCAGATATTTACCACTTAGCCAGCACAAAGCAGTCACACAACCTGTTTTGGAAGCTCGAGGAAGTCCCAGCTCTCTGTCCTTTCAAGTGGTCCAGCAGCACCTGGCCTGAAAGGTTCCCTTGACACGTGTCATGGCATTTGGCTAACCACCTGGTGCCGGGGTCCTGAACCTTGGAGGAGATGCTAAAGGAGTTGTGGTTGCTCACCCTAAAGGAAAGCTGAGAGCAGGGGGGCCTGGGTGATGACACAACTGATTGGCACTGACAGTCGCCGTCATTTCCATTTAATTTTCCCCTTTCAATTTTAAATCGAGATATTATAAAACAAGTATCACAAACCACAAAAGAGATGTTTTAGTAACAGGTATATTAAGGTTAGCCCCTCGCACCATCACCCAGATGGAGAAGGAGAACTTGGGCAGCCACTTGCTCTAGATTCTAGAAGTCTAGAAGCTCCTCTGTGTCTAATCTCAATCTCTATCCCTCCACCCCCCAAAATAGCTTAACTTCCTTGTGTGTCATTCAAGTTTATTTTTTTCCTGATGCTTTATTATACAAAGGAACAGGGGGCGGTTTCGGCTTCCTGAACCCAGAACAACCCACAATTCCTAAACCCTCAGCAGAAAAGATTTTAGTTAGACTGCAGAAAGAACTTCTCAGATTTTAAAATAGAAGTCAGTGACTGGGAGACAAAAAAAAAAAATGCTTGTGATGACTTTGATGTGGTTCTGGTTGGGACAGGGAAATAAAGGCCATCACCCCCTTCCCGGGACTGCCCTCACAGATTTAGACTGGCTGGGCGCTCCCTGCCTTTCTGATCTGCAGGACTGAGGAGCCCCTGCGGTTGGAGGGATGGAGACAGGTGGCCCTGACTGGTATCCTCTGAGATCGGCCTGGCCTCAGAACCCGCTTGTATGATCAGAGGCCAGCTCTTCCTCCTCACGCCTCTAATCCTGCCTTAGCCCCACAGAGAGAGTGACTCTCGAAAGAAACAATGGCCAGCTGGGGAACAGGCCTGGGATCCGAGCCCACTCCATTCGCGGGTGACCAGGGCAGCCGAACAAACACACGCTGGCCCCGGGCCCGAGGGACACCAGGCAAGGTGCCTGGAGGAAGTGGGGCAGTGGAATAAGAGGGAAGTGAATGGTCTCCTGCTTTCCCTCATTTAGTGTGTGGTTTCCATGGGGCCCCAAGTGTGTTTACAGGCAGCAGACCTGGGGGGCCCTGGGGGACCTGGGCTGCAAGGCTGTGGGGATAAGAAAGGGAAGCCTGGGAGGGGGAGGCGGGAGGCAGGGAGGGCTGGGGCACTTGAAAAACCAAATACAAAGTTGGCTGTTGAATGCTTTTTGCCAACCATAGTCAGTTCCTAATTATCCCTGTAATGGGAGGGAGCAGTGGCAGGAATGATTCAAAGCAGCAAATAATCCCAAACCGTTTAAGCTACATGATTTTTAAAAGAAAGGAAAAGAGATTTCCCTTCCTAATGATGTCTGGCTCAGGCTGATGTTAAATGAGGGAAGTATTAACAGCGAGCTCCCCGGGGATCAAGGCCAGAACCAGTCTTATTTAACATGTTTCTAAATTATTTAGAGTTCGCATTTCTCGATTTTGTGAGCAGGTGCGGGAGGGGCTGTAAAGTCCTCCCCGGAGCCAAAGAAAGCCTCCTCCAGGAATTCCACACTCACAGGAGGGAATCCCCGAAGTGGGAAACGAGGAAGCTGGAGGTGTCAGGCTAACAGGCCAACCTCCTGGGAAGGACACAGGTCCGGAGAGCCCTCCCCCGCTAAGCCTGGGCCTAAGGAAGAGGAGCCTGAGTCTGAAACACTGAATGCCTCCCAGCGTCTTCCTGAATTAACTGCATTCAAGGCCCGCCATAGCATGGTCCCAGCCTCCTCCCCCATCACTCTAGCCCTGCTCCTGACTTGGGGAACAATAGCCTGCAGGGCCTGGTGACTTGCCAGTCACGTGGCTAAGTGCTTAGCCCTTGGAATTGCCCCCAGAATTCTGACTCAGAGTGTCTCCATCCATCCATGTCACACTGATCCTGGCTGACCCCCAAAGCCATGCCTGCTTTCCTGCTCCTTCTCCTGTGTCTACTGTCAGGATTCTGTCCACCTCAAGGGCCATCTCCTCTGAGGAGCCATCCCGCTCCAAAGTGCGCTCTCTCTCTCTCTCTCTCTCTCTCTCTCTCACTCCTCAGAAGGCTAGCGGCTGATGTGCCTCTCTCATGGCTCGTGTCATGCTCTAACTGTGTGACAGCCTTGATCTTCTTGCCTCATTCCACCTAGATGCCCCAGAACACCTCTCTTCCCTACAGAGCCCCCAGCTTCCCGCCGTGCCCGTAGTGCCCAGGCCAGGGGTGAGCTGAGTGGGGAAGAAGTGAGAGCTGACTCTCATAGGGCAGGTGTGCCCCTGGGCATGTGGCGACTCGATTTCCTGCCCGATCCCTCACCTTTTGGTTTTTCCAGAGAAACCATCTAATGCAGACTGGCTGCATGTGAGCCAAGGCTGGGGTCAAGTCCTTCCCTTGTTGCATATGGAGCAACCCCTGTGACTACGTGCCTCCCCAGGTGTGCGGCCCAACCCCCTTCACCAGCATCACCTGCTGCACCCTGCCCAAAAGGGCTGTCCTCAGGGCCTGGGGCCCGCGTTGTGACCAGCTCTACAGGTGTCTCTCATGCACAGGGAGGTCTGAGAACTCCCGACGTGTGTGAGGGCCTCCCTCTGGGCCTCGTGGAGGTCGTGCGAAGGGGAGTATGCAAGCACAGGTGCATTTACACACGTGGAGCAAGTGTGTGCACACGTCCCCATTTATGGGTGCCACTCCAGTAACTGCACCTATTCTTCACCACACTCCCAAAGTGCCACCTGGCGCCTTAAAAATAATTTGGTGACGCATGCTACGGCATGGATGAACCCCGAGGACATCATACTGAGTGAAATAAGCCAGTGACGAGAGGACGAATTCCACTTCTATGAATAGTGAAATTCATAGAGACAGCAAGTGGGATAGTGTTTACCAGGGGTGGAGGGTGTGGGGAAGGCGGAGTTAGTGTTAATAGGCAGAGAGTTTCCATTGGGGAAGATGTAAAAAGCTCTGGAGATGATGGTGGTGATGGTAGCAATGTGAATGTACTTAATGCCACTGGATGCTTAAGAATAGTTAGAATGGTAAATTTATGTTGTGTGTATTTCAACACCATAAAAATCATAATAATTTAGGCCATTGCCCATCTCCAGGAGGAGCCCGGCCAGCCAGAATGATTGGTTTGCCCTTCACTTTTGGCCTTGAAGCTTTCTAGGGAAGGTAGGATTGCATTCATCCCTGCCCTGCCCAGCATGTCATTCACACACACACACACACTCACAGCCGCCCCCTCCACCCCCTCCACCCCCCTAACCCCATAGGGACCTTCCTGGATCCCTTAGATCCACGCCACAGTAAGCCATCCTGGGACGGAGGGGTTTTGTGTCGTGAGTCAGAGATGAAGTGAACATGTTTGGCGTGGGGGGGAGCCAAGAGCAGAGTCCAAACGAAAATGTGACGACATCAAAGCTCCCAAGTGATGGGATATTGGGTCAGCTGGAGGTATGGCCGCCCCAAACAGCTCAGCCTCACTTCAGCCCATTGCCACGCATTTGGGGAAAAATGAATTGGGAGTTGCCAGTGGTCTGACACAGTCCAGCTGCTGGAAATGTCCCCCTAAAGGCTTTGGCCTGGGGTGCTGGTTCTGCCAGGAAGAGCAGACATTGTAGTGAGGGGGTTGGAAACAACGTGGCAGAAGGTTCTGACCTCAGCAAAACCGAATGTGTGGCCTGTTTTCCTGAGTTAAGGGGTGTCTTTCTGATGTGAGACTGAAAATCTATGCGGACTCCCGTGCAGGCCGGAAGAAGTGAGGTGGGCCATCCTAATTGTGATCGCCTCTCCATACTAAGGCTGTGGTGGAGGAGACAGGGACTAGGTCTCCAAGTAAGTCCCTGAAATCAGGACTGGTTGCGGGGTGGGGGTGGGGGGGTGGCCTTTGAAGCTGGTAAAAGGCAGCCTTAGCACAAATGAAAGTAAGTGCTATTTACGCAGCAGGTAGTAAACTTATATGGGACTTGTAACCCCAGCGGTGGCATAAGCTAAATATAGGAGCAGGCTCAGGGGGCGTGTGGCAATGTCTGTGGGTGACAGCCGTCATGGGCGGGCACGGGGTGCCGGGCTGGCTGCTGCCATCCGTGTTGTCAGACAGAGTTGCGTTTCCTCCTGGGAAGGGGCCAGCTCTGCCCCATGGCTTCGCTTCTGATGTTCTCTCTGTCTTGCTTTGTCCTCACAGCAATGGGTACCCCCGGGCATCCCCCCCACCCCCCCCACCAGGCAGCAGCCCTGCAGAGGCTGGGTGATTTTGTTTCCCCCCTACCTCTCATCTGTTGATATTTGTGTTCCTTTCCCAGTTGTAGCATCCCCATCCTGTATCCTTTCAAAGTGTTCTTTGCACCCCACATCTCCCGCTCCGAACCCCCTTTCCAGCGACCGTGCAATCAGAGGGCTGGTTAAAGAAGGTCACCGGGACCTGGGCGGGATGACTAGGGGTGGAGGGAGCACGGTGGGGTTGAGATCACACAAGGGGCTGGAACAGAGCACCCAGAGCTGCAGGACCATCACAGGTGCCAGGGAGCACAGGACAGCCATCCGCGTCCTATCTTGCCCTAGGCTTGACCTCCCCCTTTATCCAGTGGAGCTGAGCATGTGTTTATGGAGCCCCTAGGCCAGTGGTCGGCAAACCGCGGCTAGCGAGCCACATGCGGCTCTTTGGCCCCTTGAGTGTGGCTCTTCCACAAAATACCACGTGCGGGCGTGCACGTACAGTGCGATTGAAACTTCGTGGCCCATGCGCAGAAGTCAGTTTTCGGCCTGAGCGAGTCTATTTTGAAGAAGTGGCGTTAGAAGAAGTTAAAGTTTAAAAAATTTGGCTCACAAAAGAAATTTTTGATATTTGGCTCTGTTAACTAATGAGTTTGCCGACCACTGCCCTAGGCCCTCTGCAGCAGGCAGGGCAGGATGCTGAGGACAAAGGAGCCTTCCAGCAGGAAGTCTCTCTCCTCGCTCTCTACTCCTCAGAGCTCCGGGCCACCTGGCCTGCAATGCTGGTACTGGATTCAGGCCTGACCAACCACTCCCAGGCTGTCACCTATTTCACTGTTAGTTTTTCTAGGACCTAACTTTGACCCACGGTCTGTGGGAGTGCATTAAAAACAAGCTGTGGCATAATGGGCTTCTACTGTCGGGGGTCGATTTTCCTCCTTTCTGCAGGAAAGGAAGAATGCCGGCTGGTGGTTGGGATGCTGCAGGTCCCCCGCAGCCCTGGCCCCGCCTTCCCGCTGGCCTGTGAACATTCAGCTGCTCTGCGCGCTTCCCCAGCTGAGTGAGCGGTTCTTTTCAGGGGCAACTGACTGCACACAGATTCCTGAGCCATGATCTCATCGGACTCCCGTGAGCCCGAGCACGTCCACCGACTCACACGGAAGCTAGAGGGGCGCCCTAGGGTTCAAATGGGGTCAGGAGTTGGCCCTTTGGGTTAGTGTCAGGTGGGACTAGCCAGCAGACTCCCACCTGCCATTGCTGCAGCCGCACCAGAGCCCCCAGGACATAGTCTTGGGAGGGTGGCATGGCCCTGGCTTGGGTGCCTTTGTGCCCACACTGTCGCCTTCAGCGCCCCTTGACTAGGCAAATATTTACTGAGCTCCAACTGCAGGGCTTCCCAAAGTGGCCCATGGAGCTTGAGGATTGGAACCATCTGGAATGATGGTTAAAGGCTGGCTCCTGGGCACTGCCAGACCTACGCATCAGAATTTCTAGGTGGAGCCTGGAGAATCTCCTTTGAATTGTTCCCCTGAGTGATACGTTTGTGTCCTTGTGGTTGCGACCTGCTGGCTGTGATGGTTAGTTTTGTGTCAACTTCGCTGAGCCACAGAGCCCAGGTATTTGGTCAGATGTTATTCTGGATGTTTCTTTGAGGATCTTTCTGGAGGAGATTAACATTTAAATCGATGGACTTTGAATGATGCAGATTGCACTGTATAATGTGGGCGGGCCTCATCTGATCAGTTGAAGGTCTTAACAGAACAAAGACTGACCTCCCTTTGAGCAAGAGGGAATCCTGCCAGCTGATAGCCTTCAGACTTGATCTGCAATATCTGCTCTTCCCTGGTCTTCAGCCCACCAGCCCACCCTCCAGATTGTGGACTTCCAAGTCTCTATAATCACATAAGCCAGTTCCTTAAAATAAATATCCATCGATCTACCTATCTACATATGCACACACACACATATCCTATTGATTCTGTTTGTTTAGGGAATGCTGATTAATACATTGGCACGCTGTGTGCAAGGCCCTGGCCATCACAATCACACCTAGGCAGATGTCAGCTTAGAGGAGACCCCTGGCTGACCCTGCAGGAGCATGCTCCAAGACACCACAGGGGCAGAGCAGTTGTTGCTCTGGTTCTTCCCTGGGTAGAGGGTCCCAACCTGAGACTCCCCCCCCCCCCCCCCGCCCCAGAACAGGGCTTAGTGCCTATGGCCAAACTTAGCA
This sequence comes from Cnephaeus nilssonii, assembly GCF_951640355.1. Classification (NCBI taxonomy): domain Eukaryota; kingdom Metazoa; phylum Chordata; class Mammalia; order Chiroptera; family Vespertilionidae; genus Cnephaeus; species Cnephaeus nilssonii. The sequence continues at coordinate 56,463,434 of NC_137074.1, forward strand.
AAGAAAAACACGGGATGCCCAGTGAAAGTTTTTTTTTTAATCTTTATTGTTCAGATTATTACAATTGTTCCTCTTTTTTTCCCACCATAGCTCCCCTCCACCCAGTTCCCACCCCACCCCACTCCATGCCCTTACCCCCCCCACCACTGTCCTCATCTATAGGTGTATGATTTTTGTCCAGTCTCTTCCCGCACCACCCACACCCCTTTCCCCCCGAGAATTGTCAGTCCACTCCCTTTCTATGCCCTTGATTCTATTATATTCACCAGATTATTCTGTTCATCAGATTTTTTATTCACTTGATTTTTAGATTCACTTGTTGATAGATATGTATTTGTTGTTCATAATTTTTATCATTACCTTTTTCTTCTTTATCCTCTTACAGAATACCTTTCAGCATTTCATATAATACTGGTTTGGTGGTGATTAACTCCTTTAGCTTTTTCTTATCTGTGAAGCTCTTTATCTGACCTTCAATTCTGAATGATAGCTTTGCTGGGTAGAGTAATCTTGGTTGTAGGTTCTTGCTATTCATCACTTTGAATATTTCTTGTCACTTCCGTCTGGCCTGCATAGTTTCTGTTGAGAAATCAGCTGACAGTCGTATGGGTGTTCCCTTGTAGGTAACTAACTGTTTTTCTCTTGCTGCTTTTAATATTCTCTCTTTGTCTTTTGCTCTTGGCATTTTAATTATGATGTGTCCTGGTGTGGTCCTCTTTGGATTCCTTTTGTTTGGGGGTCTCTGCACTTCCTGGACTTGTAAGTCTATTTCTTTCACCAGGTGGGGGAAGTTTTCAGTCATTATTTCTTCAAATAGGTTTTCAGTATCTTGCTCTCTCTCTTCTTCTGGCACCCCCATAATTCTGATGTTGGTACGCTTGAAGTTGTCCCAGAGGCTCCTTACACTATCTTCATATTTTTGGATCCTTTTTTCTTTTTGCTTTTCCGGTTGGGTGTTTTTTGCTTCTTTGTATTTCAAATCTTTGACTTGATTCTTGTGATCCTGTAGTCTGCTGTTGGATATCTGGATATTATTTTTTATTTCAGTCAGTGTATGCTTAATTTCTAGTTGGTCCTTTTTCATATCCTCGAGGGTCTCACTAAATTTATCGGCCTTTTCTAGAAAATTCTTGAAAAACCTTATAACTGGTTTTGAACTCTATATCCAATAGTTTGCTTTCCTCCATTTCTTTCATTTGTGACCTCTTTCTTTGTCTCCGCATTTTGGCTGCTTCCCTGAGTTGATAGAGTGGCTTTGTGTGCTAGGTTTTCTATAGGGCCCAGTGGCTCAGCCTCCCCAGTTACCTGGGGTGGACACTCTTGGTGCACCCCTTTGTGGGCTGTGCGCACAGTCTTGTTGTAGTTAAGCCTTGATTGTTGTTGGTATCACTGGGAGGAATTAACCTCCAGGCCAATTGGCTGTGAGAATCAGCTGTGTCTACGATGGGAGAACTTCTGTTGTGGAGACACAATGTGGCAAGACTTGCTTCAGTGGGGCTTTGGTGCTCACTGAGTCTGCCCCTTATGGATCTGAGGAGTTGTAATCTGGATGGTCCTACTCTGACCCCTGGGTACACTGGCTCTTGGATCTCCAAGAAGGTGCTAATTTAGCCTCTGCCTGAGGCCACCCAGCAGGAGCTACGGAGAGATCTGCAGAATCCCCTTCTTTGTTTGGGTTTTGGAGGTGCCCAGATGAGGCCCTGCTGTGAAGCAATGCAAGCTGCTGTGGGGCCTTGGGCCTTCTTTTGGATGTTCTGGGTCTCTCTGACTCAGCTGCAGTTTGATAGGTAAGTTTAGATTTCAAGGGACCAGGCCATTCATATGCAAAAGCCTCTGCGCACAGCTTGGATGGGGCGGAGTCTCAGGGTGGAGCAAACAGCAATGGCTTCCCGTCAGCCCTGCCCTAAGAGGCCCTTGGGTCTCAGTATCCCTTGGTAATCGCTGCAAGCACCTCTGAGAGAAAGCCGCCCTCGAGTTCTGCCCACTGCCAGACAGTCCATTTTCTCCCCATATGAGTCTGGGTCCCCAGAGTCTTACCTGGAACTGGAGTTCAGAGCAGTCGGGAGCTTGTGTCTCCCTGCGGATTGAAAAAGTCAGCCACATATTCAGTTGCCAGTCCTTTCCGTGAGCGCGCATCCATACCTCTGCCTTCCGCAGCTCCTCTGAGTCTCAGTGTGCATTTCTCTTTCCTTCTAGTTGTAGAATTTCCACTCAGCCAGCCTTCCTGTGGTTCTGGATGATGTCCGTTTTGTCTTTTAGTTGTAGTTTTGAAGTTGTTGTGTGAGGTGGCAAGTTCAGGTATTTACCTATGCCGCCATCTTGGTTTCTCCTGCCCAGTGAAATTTGAAATTGGAATTTCAGATAAGCAATGAAACATATTGCAGTATAAGTATGCCTCATGCGATATTTTGGACATACTTGAACTAAAAAATTATTTGCTGTTTATCTGAAATTCAAATTGTGCTGACCATCGGCATTTTATCTGGCAGCTGCATGACAGCTCTGGACACTTCTTGCCAGCCTCCAGTCATTGATTGTTTCCTATTAACCGCAAAGCCCTTTACATAGCGCTTCCTCAGCTGTGATTTCATTCCCGCCTTGCGATGGTGGAAGGCAGAGCAGGCCTCCTCCTCCTCCTCCGGATTTCACAGTGGGAACTGGGGCTAGGAGGCTGTCAGAACCCCAGCTGAGTTCAGAGCAGACCTGGCTGCACAGCGGAGCCACCTGGAGGGTTTTTAAGTCGCTCACACGTGTTTGGGTGATGTGTATGATGTCTGCAACTTACTTTGAAATGCATCAAAAAACAAAATGGATGAATGCATGGATAGAAGGATGATAGATATGTGTTAAAGCAAACATAGCACAATGTTGATGATAGTATCTAGGTGGTGGGTATATAGGTGTTCACTGTACAATCTTTTAAAAGCTTTGAATGTTTGAAAATGTTCATAGAAGGTTGGGAGGAAAAAAGGTAGATGCATAGGTCCCACCCCTCAGACCAGTGACATCTCTGCAGGTGAGGGCCAGGCCCTATCCTCATCCTTTTAGGGTGAGGATATCCGACATCAGTGGTTCCCCACCCGGGGTGTGTCAGAGCCTAGAGGGCGTGTTAAAACAGGTTACTGTGCCCTGTGCCCAGTCTTTCTCACCCAGTGAGTCAAGGACAGGGCCTGGGAATTTGCATTTCTGACCAGTTTCCAGGGGATGTAGACGCTGTTGGTCCAGGGACCACACTTTGAGAAGCACTGCCCTCACCTTCACAGCCAGGCACAGGGAGGATTGGCGCCAGGAGCAGGATAAGCCACCCGCTGCCTCTGTCAGCAGAGGAAGCCAGGAGCTGAGCGAGGGTCCGAATGGGCTTCCCAGGAGAGAGGGCATGTGTGTGAGCGGGAAGGATGGGAAGGTTTCTCTGAGGAGAGGGCATTCTGCGTGGGGGGAGCAGGAGCTGCAGAGGCACAGAGCTGGCAGCTGCACGACTCCATTCGGGGTGAGCTGAGGAGGTGGGGGGATGCAGAGGGGACGGCCAGAAAGGAGGCAGGAGGGTCGTTTGTGCCAGATGCAAAGAGCGTTTAGATTTGATCATGTAGGCATCGGGGAGCCGGCGAATGTTTATTAGCAGCAGAGAAATGTGACCAAATCATTGCCGCTGCTGTGGACTGTCGTCCTGGCCGCTCAGTGAGGACGGGTGGGAGCAGAGATGACAGATAGGAAGCGCACTTAGGGGCCTATGGGGAGCGTCTGGAGTGAGTGATGTGATGGGCCCGCACAGTCACAACACTAACAACGACCATAAAACAATGGCTGACATTTATCCAGCGCTTTCTAGGTGCCAGCCAGTGCGATTGCAAACATTATCTTTTTAATCTTCACACGGACCTGCGTGGTCTTACAGATGAGGAAAGCAACTCAGAGAGGGTAAGGGATGCGGAGGCTGGGATTTGAACGGAGGGCCGTGCGCGCGTGCGTGCGTGCGTGCGTGTATGTGTGCGTGTGTGTGTGTGTGTGTGTGCGTGTGTGTGCGTGTGTGTGTATGTGTGCGTGTGTGTGTGTGCGTGCGTGTGTGTGTGTGCGTGTGTGTGTATGTGTGCGTGCGTGTGTGTGTGCGTGCGTGTGTGTGTGTGTGTGTGTGTGTGTGTGTGTGTGTGCTCGCAGACAGGGAGGGGTGGGGAGGAAGAGGTGGCGGGCAGGCCGCTGCCGTGGTCACTTCTGCAGGCAGTCATCAGTGTTTCCCGGCTTAGGGTCTCATTGCCCTTCCCCTGCCCAGGCTCAGGCCTGAGCCTGGAGAGGCACAGCTGGACAGGGGAGCATCCATCACTTCCCTTCCCCACCAGCTGTGCCTCCCTCCACCCCACTCCCTGCCCCTCCTCCGCCAGTGCCCCCCACCGCTGCCTGCAGACCACACCAGCAGCCACTTGACTAAAGCTTCTAGGAGAAAAATGGCACGGCGTCCCAGCCCCTTCCACATCCCTGCTGGGGCCTGAGCAGAAGGCACTTGCAGGCATCTCCCCAGAATTTTTGCACTTCAGATGCTCCTCCAACAGACCCTACCACGGCCACTCTCTACCCAGGCAGTTCCATTGTGGAAAAGGAGACGGCGGGGGGGGGGGGGGGGGGGGGGGAGGGGGAGGGGAGCGCAGGACCTGCATGGTGAGTTAACAGATAAAGTCCTTATAGAAAAACGCCTGCAAATAGTAAGCCTGTTAGTTATTCTTCTTATAACTGGGCTCTATGAATGCGGAGCTGAAGGGGTTTGGGCACCAATGACCAGGTTTAAACAGAGACATTCATAGAGCACTGGGAGGGCTTTGTCAGAGCTTGACCATCTTTCTGTCTCTGAGAAGGCTGCCTTTATACGGGTCAGAAAGAGCTCGCTGTGCTTCTCTGAAGACCCCCTTCTCGCCTCCCATCCCCTGGCCCAGGGCTGAAGCTCTCTGTTCTGCCCCCCACCAAGCCCCAAGGCCTACTCACCTCCTAGACACTACCCCCTTGAGAGGTTCTCTGGCACGTGCCCTGCCCTGCCCCCCCTCCCCCAAACAAAAGGGCCAGTCACCTGCCTTGCAGCTGCCTACAGCTGGGGCAGCAGTGCGGCTGCCATATCGCACCTGCAGGAGAAGCCTTGTAAGAAGGAGTCTGGATCGTGGGCATCTTAGCGTGTGTGTGTGTGTGTGTGTGTGTGTGTGTGTGTGTGTGTGTGTGCGCGCGCGCGCGCACGCGCAGGTGAGTGCACCCAGGTGCACATTTGCATGTTGCAGGGGTGTGTTGGGGGCAGTGGTGGTGATGCTGTCCTGAAGAGGCCAGTCTAGCTGTGTGTGTCCTGCCATCTGTCCCAGCCTCCCCTCTCCATCAGCCAACCACCTGTGGGCCTCCTCCCTCCCTGGACTGCAGCAAGTGGATGTGTGGGGAGCAGATGGGGGTGGGGAGCCTGGGCTCCTCCCAGCTTCCCTCAGCCAACCCTTTGCTGCCAGATGGGTCTGAGTGCTGACCAGTGTGCTTGGGGAATGGCAGCCGGCTCCCAGCCGATCCATGGCCTTGCCCTGATGAGTTGGGACACAGTTATATTTTGGAAGTTCAGGAATCTGCACTGGCAGGGCCCAGATCAACAGGATTTGAGCCTTTTGTAGAAAACTCTGAGCCCTCCAGGAGGAGACCCTGAAGGATTTGAGGAACCCCAGGACTTCTCCCCACCTCCCCCTCCCCTTCCCCGGGCTCCACACTGTCTGCCCTCCCCGGGAATCTGCAGCATCACACAACTCCAGCCTCCCATCCCTTCGCTGTTGTGTTTAGTGCACAAGCACCATCATAACAGCAAGAACATGAACCAGAGGAAAACCTCCCTTTATTTCATGGCCTTGGCGATGAACTTCTCTTTCCTTTGTTCCCTTCCAGTCCTGGTCCATAATGCATCCTTCCTCCTCCCTCCTCCATCTCTCCCGCGCCTTTTAGTACCTTCCTCTCTCGGGCTCCAGCACCTTCCACCGCAGGCCAGGATCTGCCCCTCTCACCTTGGCAGGAGACTCACCTGCAGCCCTCGGGTTTGGAAAGGTGTCCTCTGCTGGCTGCCTCTCCCTGGGTTTGAGAGCTCATGGGCTGGGTCCCCTCGGGGCTCTGGGGATGCAGGCCTGCCTGGCACCCCTGGTTGGGAAGCTGTGGGTGGGAAGGGAAAGAAGGACAGAAACCTAAGCTGGACATAGGCTGGAGTCAGGGGCCAGAGACCCAGACTGGCAGGAATAGCGATCGTTTGTTCTTTCCCGCCATAGTCTCACTTTCCAGAAGGTATTAAGAGTGACTCTTCTGGGGACCTGGGGATTCAGTCATTTTGAGCTCTCAGGTCCCCAAACAAGGCATGTAGATTCTCTGAATGACTTGCCACCCATCACTGGGGGCTCTCTCAGTTTCTGGCTCCCAGCCCCAAGTCATTGAGAGCCATATCCAGGGTGAGCCATCCATACTTGCCTGGGGAGAAAGGGACCCTCCAGGAGCCGCAGCAGGAGAGGGTGGCTCGGGTTAACTTACCTTTCTGGGCTGCTCTCAGGGCCTCTGACTTCTCCTCCGTGAAGTGGAAGGAATGGCAACTAGCCTGCAGCCCCACAGGGATCTGACTAGGTCCTGGTTGTGAAGAGCAATGGAGCCCGCAAAGAGAAGGGGCTATGTTCCATCCCTGCCATGAACCTTTCTGCTGAGTCATTTCAACTGCTCCCAGCCCCGCATTCTCGCCACTCTCACCAACTCACGGGGCCTCTCTCCCAGAGCTGGCCTGTTTGCCCAAGAGCATCAGTGGGATCAACTGGAGCTACTGGGTTAAACAAAGAGCTGAATAAAGTCAAACCATAGCACAGGCAATGCAATCCAATGTGTAATCAAAGAATGACTGTTATTTTACTCAAGGTCTGGGGTGGCTGATGCAGGCTGAGTTTTGTGTGCGCGCGCACACACACACTGGATGAAGGGAGAGATCCACAGTGTGCTGGGTGGCAGGGGAAAGATTGGCATGCTCCCCTGGGGAGCAGAACCCTGTGTGTTACCATGTGATTTGGAGTCGCATTGATTGGGCTCATCCGATGTTGAGTCGATGCACGCTCTTCACAGCATCAGTGCATGACTGCAAAGAGTCTGTTACTGCTGGTTTCCTGGAAATACTGGAGAACCATGACTGTGGAAAGATCCCGCCATCTGCCATCCTATTCCCTGTCACCATGGAGGGTAGAGTAAGGGTTCAGATTGCAGTAGGAGGGAGGCAAGTTAGACGACGGAAGAACTTCCTGTCTGGAGAGGTGAGGGACCCTATCCAGCCTGGAGGAGTGACCCAGGCACGTGGGTGTCTCAGTGAACTCATCTGGTCAGCAGCCTCTGTTGAGTGCTTGTTCTACTCACGGTGTCACCATTTCCACAGCATCTCATCGTCACGACAAATCTATGAAGTAGTTGTTGTTATTGCTATCGTTGTTATCATTTTCCTTCTTTTAAAGAGAAGAAGGCAGCAGGCCCAGTGGTGAGGAGCACAGTGCCTGGCATTGCTCCCACTGGGATTGTGTCTATTGACTGGTGCAGGGCGAGAGCCAGGGCTTTCCACTCGGTCCACATCCGTCTGAAGCCCTGGGGAGGCTTCCCTGCAGAGGCAGCCACCACCCACGCAGCAGTGTGTGAGCACCTTCCCCATGGGCTTACAGGATGGGAGGCTCACATTCATTCACTCAGCCGACACAGAGACCGGGGACCCAGAGGGGAAAATGTTCTTGTCAGTTCTCAGCAGACCTGTTAATACCTTTGCTTTTTAGCCCACCCTGGATTTGGAAAACCTTTCCTATCGATTCCATTGTGCAGAATTATCACCTGCCCACATCTTCCTTCTCAAGGCTGGCTGCTTTATGAGTGGGCACATTAGCCAAAGTTGTTCCACCATTCAGCCATCCTCATTCAACAAGTAATTCAGTGTCTACTGTGTGTCAGGTGTTGTGTTAGGAGCTAGGGATATAGTCTGAGCAAAATAGACATAGCTCTTGCTCTTAGGAGTTTATGAACATGAATCAGACCACTCCTCTATCCTGCTCTGCTGTGTTCCCAAGGACCAAGGTGCTTGGTTCAGTGGCAGCTTCCTCAGGCCTAACATTCCTAGGGCACTATGCCACCCAGAGTTGGCCCATCCTGCCTTCTGGGAATTATAGGCCCCTGGGCCAAGGACACATCTTGGTTGACCATTCCCTTTGGAAGAAGGCAACGGATACCTATAACTCTCCAGGTCTCCTGGCTCCTGATCCAGCCCTTCCTATGAGAGTTGCCCTAATGGGCAGACTCAGAGGGCCCCTAAGCAGGAGACCATTCTGCTCACCCCCAGAAAGGGGACATTTGTTGAAGAGGGGCCTTGTATCTCTGTGGAGTTTGAAGGCTTGGGAAGGGGGGCACTGAAGTTAGGCTGCTGTGGATTCCAGTCCCAGAACTGTCCCTTATTAGCTGTGTGACTTAAACAAGTCAGGGACATCTTTGTGCCTTAGAACCCAGCAGTAAAGTGGGAACAGTAAGGCCTCCCTAGTAGGGATGCTGCGATGATTGATGAGATATTGTTTATGAAGACGTCTGACACATCGTTGACATGTAAAAGAGGCCTGCCCACCCTCCCTTCAGTGTACATCTGACTTTCTGCTACTTAAAGACATGGTTATCGCCTGAGCTGACATGTGCTGGGAAAAGACTAGCCAGCATTAAAAGGTAAGGAAGTATCAGGTTCCCCAGTGGTATGGGCAGGAGGCTAGAACCATGGTTCCCGAAGTGAGTCCTGGACTCAGCCTCACCGGGGACCTTAGAAATGCAAGTGCTTGGGCTGTAGCTCAGGAACCACTGAATCAGGAACTCTCGGGGTGGGCCCAGCCGTCTGTTTTAACAAGCCCTCCGGGCAATTCCGAGACATGCCCAAGTGGGCTAGAGATGGCAACCCAGTTGTCAGTGGGCCAAATTCTTTCACAGATGCATTTTGTTTGGCTTCTGTCATCAGCTGGAGCTGAGCAGCAGCTACCCCTGAGGCGTGGCCGTGCCCTTCTGAAGGGGTGACAATCTACACTTTGCCACTCCCTCTGTGTTACACCAACTGGCCTCACTGGGCTGCCCAGCCCCTGTCAGCATATGAGTTTGCAGCCAGGGCTCCAGGTCAGGGGACTGTATGGGTCTGATTTCGAGAGAGGGAGCAGCTCAGCCCGTGTGGGACCCCAAGCTACCCAGCCCAGCAGGAAAGAGGAACAGGGCAGATGGCTTTCTACTTCCTGAAGCCCGCAGCCAGGCCCTGCTGGTTTCTCTTCAGGGTTTGGTTTGAAGTGTTGTGAAGTCCCAGCACATCGCACACCCCCACATTCAACTCTAGGTCCAAAAATACCTTCCACAGCCAAGTAGAGATGATTTTTACATTCCCACTACCTCGGATTATCTGCCTCGCTGCTCTCTGCCACCCCCGCCTCTGGCCCAGCTGATGAGCAGTGACTGGAAGGGGATGACTGACGTGGAGGAGCAGAGGGGCCAGGGCCTCCAGCTCCTGCAGCAGAGAGCAGCTCAGCAAGTCCCTGAGGACTCACTTCCCCCCAAAATATAAATACAGGCAGGCTCCGGAGGGCAGGAAGACCTGGGGCTGGGATGTCTTGGGGTGGAGCAGGATGGAGTGGAGCTGAGAGCTCTCCTTGCAGAGGTGGATCAGAGAGGCTGAGTGAAGGCCCTGATGCTGCAGCATTCCAGCCAGGGGAGGGGAAGGAAATGGGTCTAGAGCCCGGCATGGAATGGGATGTAGAATGAAAGCTCTGAGCGGCGCTAGTGGAACTGAGTTGGACTGAGCCTTGGGTACAGGGGTGAGGAGGAGACCTGGGAAGCCGCCTGCTCTGCACCCCATAGCTGGCGAGAGCACTGAGCCTCACCTTCCTTCCTGAGGGAACTGGCTCTACAGAAGTCAGGTATGGTGGTGGGAAGCAGGCTGGCTAAGAGCTGGGCTTTGGCACTGATGGGACACATGATTCGACCCTCGCTCAGCTACTTCCTATGTGACTCTGGGCAAGTGACCCAACTTCTCAGTTTTCTCATCTGTCAAAAGGCAGTTAAACCCATTTTAGAGGCATATGGTGAGGATAAAACGAGACAGCACTTGTGAAACCATTAACACACTGTCATACAATAAAAAACTCAATAAAGCTTAGATATAATTATTTGAGATCAGAAACCACATATTTTCGTCGGAAGACCTAGTATCTGGGATTTGGCAAGTTGGGGTCATTGGTGAGGAAAATGGAATCAGAGGTGAGTATTAATATACTAGGGGCCTGGTACACGAAATTCGTGCACTGGGGGTGGGGGGTCCCTCAGCCCAACCTGCCCCCTCTCACATACTGGGAGCCCTCAGGGGAATGTCCTACTGATGGCTTAGGCCCGATCCCCATGGGAAGCAGGCCTAAGCTGCAGTCTGGCCTCCCTTTGTGGGAGGCAACCGGGCTAATCAGGGGAAGGCACCAGCCCCATCACCCCGCTGCTGCAGCCACTGCCAGTCACCGCAGCCACCAAGGTGTTTTCATCAACACGACTCCAGTCCCTTCACCAAGAATAATGACAACTTTCTTTAGGCATTTTCAAGATGTGTCTTTCATAGGATATGCATTTCTTTCTTTCTTTCTTTCTTTCTTTCTTTCTTTTTTTTTATCCTCACCTAAGGATATGTTTCCATTGACTTTTAGAGAATGTGGAAGAGAAAGGGAAAGACAGAGGGAAACATCAAAGTGAGAGGAACACTTTGATTGGTTGCCTCATGCATGAGCCCTGATCTGGGCCCCGGCCAGGGAGGAGCCTGCAACCTAGGTACATGCCCTTGATCAGAACCAACCCAGACCCTGCTGTGGGCAGGCTGAGGCTCTATCCACTGAGTCAAACCGGCTAGGGCAGGATATGACATTTCTTAGCCCTCCAGCAGCGGACCTTCATTTTTTTCTCCAGAAGTGTGGTAGAAAAACCCTAGATCACCTTTTTGGATTATTACCCAAGTTACTAAGAATATTACCAGTGGCATACAGGAAGCTTAGTCAATGTGCAGTCATAAAAGGTGTTTCCTCTATAGTTCACACCAATCACCGGCTGTGCCCTGCCCAGGCCTAAAGCCTCTGGCCAAAGCTTTAGGCCTGGGAAGGGGACCTCCAGCTCCCTGTGATTGCAGACACCGCCCATTGGGCAGGGGACCCCAGCTCCCTGCAATCCACCACAGGAGCAGACCCCCTTGCAGGAGCAGACCCCCAGTTGCCTGCGACCCATCGCAGGCTCCCCACTGGTGCCGGAAAAGCCACCGGCGGATGGTTTCCTGGTGGGCGTGGCTGGTGGGTGTAGCGGAGAGATGGTTAATTTGCATATTACTCTTTTATTAGGTAGGATGAGCAGAAAACCGTGGAATTCTCAAAAGAGGGGCCCTCCAAAGAGAGACAGTGTCCTCCCCAGTGCTTGGGGCTCATGACACTTATTAGGGCCCTTGGTGAGTGTTGGTTCATGGAATAGAAAAGATTAAAGAATGTCCTTATAGTGACGGGCACCAGACACTGATGAGGCCACTAAGTGGTGGTGACCTGAAGTGGCCCTTCCCCAAATCCAGCTGCCCTGGAGTGAGGAGTGGCGGTCTTGCCTAGAGCCTGGGGGATGGGACAGGATGACCTCAGATGTCTAACCTCAGGAAGATCCAAAAATAAAGAAATATTTCCGATTATGTTGGTATGGGGGAGGGGACGGGGTACACAGTCGTGTAAAGAGCTTCCTCCCCTTCCCATCTAAGAGGCACAGTACCTGGGGGCTGGACCTGTCAGGCCCCTTCGACTCCCACCCCTCCCACTGCTTCGTCACCCCAGGACCATGTTCCTTGCTTCTAGGGAGACCAGTTCTGAAAAGAGGGCCTGGGCTGGGGGATTAGCATCCATGCATTTCCCACTCTGTCCAGCTGTGTTAATGGCTTAGAGGGGAATAAAGCAGACCATAATGATAACAATTATAATGAGAGGGAAGAGCATGGGTGCAGAAGTCTAATCCAAATTAAACTGTACAGGGGACTTACCCTGTCTCCCAAGGCCCTTTCTCCACTAACACCAGGAGTCTATGGGCCGAAACGTTCCTGGGGCCCATCCCAATAATCTCCTGACAGGGAGGCCAATTGATTTTTGGATTTACAGCTTTCCAGGAAAATGTGGGGCCTTGGAGAGGATTTACTCATTTCCATGGAGAGTGGAGAGGGTGCTGAGGAGAGCAGGAGAGCATGGAGGATGGAGGTGTAGATACCAGCTCCAGTCAAGGCTCCCGTCCTGCGGGTTGAGGGCTGGGCTGGCCCCATGCGTTGCCTTGCATGCAGGGTGAGGGGCAGAGCCCTGGGCCAACCAAGAGCTGTGCGCTTGGGTCCTGACACCAGCTTCTTGTCAGCCCTCCTCTGCGAAGGGCTTCAGTGGGCTTCGTCTTAGGACAGGTTCCCTAGAAGCAGGGCCTGAGGCAAGACTGATGTGCAGGTGGTTGACTTGGAGTGCCCACAGGAAACACCTGAGAGGGTGAGAGGGAAGCAGGCAGTGCAGCTGGAGCTACACAGAGGCTTTTATACCCCTGCATCTGGCAGTCAGTGATTGCCCAGGGCCCTGTGTGAGGGTGAGAGCTGCAGTCTCCCAGGCATCTCTGGTGAGGAGACTGCCCTAGGCTAAGGGCCGGCCTCTTGAGAATGTTGCTGGGGGATGGGAGGTGGGTGCTGAGCCAGGGAGTGGGGATCTGCGCAGGGCACCCGCAGCACCTGCTACAGAGCTGTTCCTCCCCCACACGGTCCTCTTTCTCGCCTATGAATTGTCACATCAATTCAACTCCAGAAGTGCCTCACATACTTCTGAAGATGGCACGGAGGTCATTGGTGAAGCGGCTGGGAAGGTGGAGGTCTAAGGTTCGTCTCTATCCTAAGAGCTGCCAGATTACATTCAAAATGAATAATTGTTGGGATAATTCTTCCAAGACTAATCACATTGAAAGGCTTGTTTTAATAAACGTTCTCACAATGTGCTTGGGTGCTGATTTGGTTCTCACAAGAGCAGTATGAGAGGGGTTTTATTATTCTTCCCATCATACAAACTACTGCTCAGAATGGTTAAGTGTTTTACTTAAGGTGACCTAGCTAGTCAAAGTAGTCCATGTCCAATGGTACATTTCAGGCAGGACTACAGACATCTGGGGACTATTCTTTTTAGGGTGTCTCTTTTCGGAGCAGCTCTTTATATCATCAACCTCTTAGCATCGCTCCAAAGTATCAACCTGAAATGAAAGTACTTAGCAGCTACCGTCAGTGTTTAAGACACTGGTGGTTTCTGGAGGCTTCAAACGGATAGTGGCATCTGCCTCAGGGGCTTCAGTCAACACAGGGAGTAGGATGTGTAGCAAGCAGGGAGGTTTGATGGAATCCAAGTAAGAGTGTGGGTGGGCATCACAGGACCTGGGGTGGGGGCTTTTGAAGGGCAGGGGTGTTGCAGGCTGGCCTTTGCAGAAGGGTGGCTCTTGAATCAGCTAGATTCAAGCTAGCTGCTGGGAGTCCCTTCCTGCCCGCTGGTTGTCACTGGGACGGACACCTGTGCCAAGCCGTGGCCCATCCATCCATCCGTTCATGTATTCATTCACACGCGGGTCAGCTGAGCTCCCACTGCATGGCAGGCTCTGGCTTGTCGCTGGGGAGGCAGTGATGAGGGGCTCCCCTCGGAGCCCACCATCTAATGTAGCCAAGCCCACCCTGCTGCCCACGTTCCAGCCCCTAGTTCCAGATCCTGGGCAGTCCAGGCTGGGAAATGCTCTGAGCAGCAGCCTCTGCTCTTGACTTCACTCAACTCTAATTAAACAAGTGGTCAGTTTATCTCCTCAGAGAGAAGAGGGCTTGGAGGCGAGAGTGTATCACTAAGGGATTCTTTTGGCTGCAAGTAACAGAAAAACACCACCTACAAGAACTTGAAACATAGGGATTCATTTGATCACTTAATAAGAGGGATGGAGGTGGCAGCAGCTGCTGGTCTTTGCACACTGGCTCAGCTGCATCTGCATCAGGGTGCATGTCATCCTCTTGTTCCCTCGTGCCTCTGGTCTCATAGTGTCAAAGTGGCTGCTGTAGCCAAGACATCACATTCCTCTGGAAGTCAGGAAGGAGATGGGAGGGAGGGGGTAGTGCCTACTGAGTCTGTTCTCTCATAAGAAAAGCAGCACTTCCCTAGAGTCTGTAGCAGACTTCTGCTTATTTCTCACTAGAGGCCTGGTGCATGAAATTCATACACGGGGGGCGGGGGGAGGGAGGGTGGTCCCTCAGCCCAGCCTGCACCCTCTCCAATCTGGGACCCCTCGGGGGATGTCCGGCAGTCGGACATCCCTCTCACAATCCGGGACTGCTGGCTCCCAACCGCTCACCTGCCTGCCAGCCTGATTACCCCCTAACCACTCCTCTGCCAGCCTGATCAATGCCTAACTGCTCCCCTGCCAGCCAGATCCCCACCAACTGCCCTCCCCTGCCAGTCCAGTTGCCCCCAACTGCCCTCCCCTGCAGGCCTGGTCGCCCCCAACCGCCCTCCCCTGCAGGCCCCGTCACCACCAACTGCCCTCCCCTGCTGGCCATCTTGTGGCGGCCATTTTTGACCACATGGGGGCGGCCATCTTGTGCGACAGCATGAGGGTCAATTTGCATATTACCTCTTTATTATACAGGATTGTCAGAACTACGCACATGACCATCCCTAACTGCATGAGAGGCTGGGAAAGCATGTCACCTGGGGCTAGGCTCATTGCTGCTCTGTACAGCCTGGGGGTTGTTATCGAGATCGGTAGAGGAATGAATATCAGGGAGGCAACCAACACTGTTGCCACAAGGAGAGCCGTGGATTCCCATGTTCAGTCCTGGGCACTGAGCTTCTTCCCCAGCTCCTGCCCAAGAGACGTCTGGGCGTCTGAGCCTCCTACTGAGACATAAACCTGCTTCTTCCTGACCTGTCCTCTTCCTTTCGGCCCATGGGACCTCACACCCTCTCCTCTGCTGCCCTGCCTCCAGCCAGGACCTCCCATCCCATCTCCCCGTCTGCCCTCCAGCTTCCAGCTCCTGTTTCGTTCACCCAGGAGCCCTGCTGGGAAAGGAGAGAGGAGGGAGGGTGTTAATTAAACACCAGATGTTTAACTCTGTTAATTAATGGCTCTGTCACCCAGAGTGGCATCAGCCTTCTCTTTCTTCTCTCCCCCTCTGGGGGGCCGGCATCTGAAGCTGAAGAGACCAGCATTGGTTCAGGGGGAAGATGGAGAAGCTAGCCCTGAGGAGACGGTCTCTTGTCCAGGAGGGTGCGTGGATATGCTGACACACTGGCATTGGGAACAGAGAGAAGGAAAGTGGGAGAGAGGCTGGAACCCTGAGGTCATAAACAGACATGTTTTGTTTGGTGTAAATAGAGGTTTCAAAAAATGCAAGTAATTGCAGCATTTAGAAACAAGGGAATGTCATAAATCACATGCATAGCCTTTCTTTAAAAATGGACAGGTCTGTCTGGGCCCACGTCCTGAGAAGGCAACAGTCGGCTGGTGCAGAGGAGAGCTGAGTCACTGCTGTCCTGTCCACACGGGCACGTGTCCTCCAGCCTCCCCACTCCGCCCTGTGCACTTAGCTCAGAGGTCGCCGGCCAGCCCTGAGCACATCTGCCTCGGGATCCGCTGTAGAAGTACACGTGCCAGGACTCAACAGTGGGTTGGGTGTGGGAGATGAGGTGGAGAGAAGTCTGGGAATGCTGAGATGTGAGTCAGGTGGTGGTTGTAGTTCCAGCGAATGGGGGTGCAGGAGGAACAGGCTCAGGGAGAAAGGGGACAAATTCATTCTGGGCAGCCTGTGGTGGAGGTGTCTGGGTGACGGTGGGATGGAGATGGCCATGCGGTCTGGAGTCCAGAAGAGAGGGACTGGAGGTCTGGGGAGCCAGGTGGAAACAGAAGCCCTGGTGGCCGCTGCGCCCTGGCTGGTGTGGCTCAGTTGGTTGGAGTGTCCTCCCGTGCACCAAAAGGTCACAGGTTTGATTCACTTCAGTCCCTGATTGATGTTTCTGTCTCTCTAAAATTAATAAAAAGTATGTCCAAAATGCTGCAATTACTTGCATTTTTTTGAAACCCCTATTAACACCAAGGACATACTTTTTATTAAAAAAATAAATAAAAGACTCTGCCAGGCTGCTGAGACCACCCTGGGAGCAGTCGGAGTGAGAGTGGGGAGCTGGGAATTGATCCTTGAGACCCACACATTTGGGAGAAGGAACCAAAAATGAAAGTTAGGGCCAACTGGGAGGTCAGAGGGAACCTAGACAGTGTAATGGCACAGAAATATGTACAGCGGCCAAGATTTTTATGGCACCTTCCTTTATATTATCTGCTTCGAGGCCAAAGGAGGGTTTCCAGCAGGCCCTGTGCTCTGTGGCCACGAGAGGGAAGGAAATGGGGCCAAGTCCCTGGTTCCTTCTGGTGCCCTGTGCTCACTGGCTCCCCGAGGAGACAAGGAATCAACTCTTCACACCAGATCTTACCTGTTTCAGGTCATTTGTATTCTTTTCTCTAATAACCGTAGGATGACAGGCTTTGTCCCTAAGTGAAAGTCTCAGTATCATTCCAGAAGTGACCTAGTAGGTAATGTTGGAGGGGTACAGCTTCTGTTACCAACACAGACACACAGCCCTCACCGCCCCGAAAAATCTCTCCCTGCTAAGGAAAGGCGGAAGGAGCAGAGGCTGGGGGTGAGAGAGCCCTGGGCCAGCCCCGACCTGCTCTTCTCCTTCCCCTCGCCTCCGCAGGCTTGGTTTGTGCCTGCCGAGTGAGGAGAGGTGCCGGAGGATGAAATGGATGGCTTTCCGGGGCCCCGGCTGGAGAAGGAGCCCGTCTCCCCACCTCAGCGCTTCCTTCCCGCTCCCTGTGACACCACCGCACAGAAGGCGGCAGATGTTACCGCTCTCACTTCCTTTCAGTGGATTTACAAGCATCCCTGTATGTGCTTGTAAAAACTGGGTGTAAATCCTATTTTAAGAACACAGTTGAACTCATTACTTGGAGAACGCTTTGGGAGACCTTTTTGAGAAGTGAATAATAATCGCCCTTTGGTGAAACTTTTGTGCCAGCGTCATGAATTTCTGTGCCGCGCAGCTCACCTGTGAGCCTCCCCGCATCTCCCCTTTGTATTTCCTGCGTCTTCGTTCCCATAGGGCGCACCCTTCGCCTTCCCCTTCCCCAAGAGTGTCCTCTCCCTCTCCCCACCACCTCGTGCTCACGCCTCATGCTCACTGTCAACTTCCTCAGCTACAGCTTCTTTCCTCCCCGAGACCGTGGCCATGACCTGCCAGCTACTGGGCCTCATTCTTCAGAAATTCAGGCCCAGATGGGTCTTGGTGCCACGTGTGAACGATACCAGGTGGGAGGGCGGGTGGGGGTGTGGTAGACAGAACAGCCCGCCAAAGGCCTCCATGTCTCCAGAACCTGTAAATATGTCAAAAGAGACGTTGCCGATGTGGTTCTGTTAAGGAATCACCCCAGGTTATTTGGGTGGGCCCAGTGTAAGCACACGGGTCCTGAAGAGCAGAGACCCTTTCCCCGCTGTGATGGAGGCGGTGCTGCGGGCCTGGAGATGGGATGGGGGCGGCCTCCCCAAGCTGGAAGGGCAAGGAAATCAGTTCTCCCAGAGCCTCCAGAGAGGAGCGCAGTCCTGCCGGCACTGATTTTAGCCCATGGAGGCCCATGTTGGACTTCTAACCAATAGAACTGCAGGAGAGTACGTGTGCTGTTTGAAGCCACTAGGCCTGTGGAAATGGGGTGCAGCAGCAACAGGAAATGAATACAGCATCAGGGGCAGCATGCCCTGGGGGACAGGGAGGGGCTGGCACTGGGCACCACTCTGTGGTGGGAGAGGACCCCACGATCTGGGGTGTCAGCAGCACGCCTTCTGGCTCTCCTCGGTCCCCTGGGTTTGAGGAGCTCTTTTTTAAAAAATTGTCATAACATATACATGACATAAAATTTACCATCTTACCGTTTTTAAGCGTACGGCTCGGTAGTATTGAGTAGAGTCACACTGTTGTGCAACCGTCACCATCATCCATCTCCGGCACACTTTGCACCTTCTCAGACTGAGACTCCGTACCCAGGAAATAACAACTCTCCGTTCTCCCCTCCCCCAGCCCTGGCAACCACCATTCTACCCGCTGTCTCTATGAATCTGACTGTCTTAGGTACTTCACTAAGTGGAATTTTGTGTCTGGCTTTATTTACTCAGCATAATGTCTTCAAGGTTCATCCACGTTGTAGCGTGAGTCACACTTTCATTCCTTTTTAAGGTTCAATAATATCCCGTTGCATGGATAGGCCACACTTTGCTCATCCATTCATCCGTGGGTGGGCCTTTGGGTTGCTTCCCTCTTTTGGCTGTTGCGAATAATGCTGCTGTGGACCCGTGTCTACAAATACCCTTTCGCGTCCCTGCTTTCAGTTCTCTGGGGTACATACCCAGAAGTAATTGCTGCATCATATGGTAATTCTATGTTTAACTTTTTGAGGAACCATCATACTGTTTTACATAGTGGCTGCACCATTTTACCTTCCCACCAACCCATTTTAACAAAATTTTAAAATATGTTTTTATTCATTTTAGAAAGAGAAACATGGATGTGAGAGAGAAACATCAATTGATTTGCCTCCTGTATACACCCAACTAGGGATCGAACCTGTAACCCAGGCATGTGTCCTGGCTGGGAATCGAACTGGCGACCTTTTGGTGCATGGGATGATGCTCAACCAACTGAGCCAACGGGCCAGGGCCATTTTAACAATGTGTAAGGGTACAGGTCAGTGGCGTTAAGGGCATGCACACTGTCCTGCAGCCATCAGCACCACCCGTCTCTTTAGAAGCTCTTTGAAGAATAGCAAAACTAGCTCTCTGGTGCTGAGGAGCCATGCTCCAGAGAGAGAGGGGACTAGGCCCTCCCACACGGGGTTTATGTTGAGCAAGTGGGTCTGTCATTGAAACCCCAAGAAAGCCCAGGCCGTCAGCTGGATTTGCTGTCTGCTTCTGAGCTGTAGGCATGGTTTCAAAAGCAGTTTCATTTTCTATAGCAATGGACTATCTGATAGCAGAATGTTTCCACGGAGAGAGCTTGCCCATGGGGAGGAGAAAAAGGAGGCTGCTCTAATGACTAGATAAGCTTGATTTATGTTTGGCAACATCCTTAGCACTTAATTCCAGCAATTAAAGCAGGCAAGCCGCCTTTGTTTTCGTTTTCATTGCAAAAACAATAAAATATTATAGAATGTTTGGAAAACAGAAAAAAAATTCCTGCTCATCGTCATACCACCTTAGTGCGACCACCACCAGCACCATTCATAACACTTACCTGCACAAGCCGTAACCTAACGTGTTAGTTACCGCATTTCACCACAGCTGCTCTGCAGCTGCCAGGCAGGGTCCTGCTTCCAGCCCTTGGTTGCTCCCTCCAACCTTCTCTTCCCCAGGCGTTTGGTCACCTTCCTCCACACGCGTGTCGTCGCCTACAAAGTTACCCTCATGAGGTTCCCATTGGCTCATTTTCCCAAGTGATATAAACATTCCCTTTCTATTCTTTTCAGTTCTGACCTTGTGTTGATATACGCTGTTCATAGCAGCAAGTCCCGACTCCATGATTAGAAATACAGAATGGGTGTGGGCCATGCTTTAGAGGTTTCCCCATCTGCAAATGCTGGCTGGAGCAGCCTGCTAGCCCCGGCAAGACGCCTACCAGGCCTGTGCTCCTCTCACAGGTGATATCAAATCATGTTCCTGGTGGTCTGCTGAGACTGTTCAAGGGGCAGGTCTGGAGCCGCACTTTCCCAGTTTGGATCTGGCTTCTATGTGTTTGGCTTTATGCAGGTTACTTAACTGGTCTGTACCTCAGTTTTCCCATCCATAAAATGGGGATGATGACAGTACCTGCCTCACAAGGTTATCTATATATAAAACTCTAATATGCAAATAGACCGAACGGCAGAACAACCGAACAACTGGTCGCTATGACATGCACTGACCACCAGGGGAGCGTGTGTGGAACATGGCAGGCATTGGCCACGGTGGGATGGTGGAGCAGGTGAGCGGGGGCACCAGACCAAGGTGGGGCACCGGTCGCTGTCATCGGGGCGTGCCTCTGGTGGTTACTGAAAGCACTCACACCTGCTGCCAGCGCTGGTCCCGCTTGCACCCACTACTGGCACTGGAGTCTGCAGCCAGTGCCCAGGGCCGGTCCCTATCACTCGGCACCATCAGTGGGTGCAAGCGGCAGCTGCTGCCCTGATCACCCCTCAGGAGCAGGGGGAGGTGGAGAAGCCTTTGGGGCAATCAGAGCTGGCAGCCGCTGCTCACACCCGCTGCTGGCACTGGCCCCAATCACTTCGTACAGTCAGTGGGTGCAAGCGGGGCCGGCACTGTCCGTGTGTGGGAGTGGCAGTGGCGGCGTGAGTGGGGTTACCAGCAGGCCGGGGGACGACGGGGTGTGGGTGGGGTGCAGCAGGAGGGGCCAGGCAGGGGTGCGGAGGATGGGCTGAGACCCACCCCTGTGCCCACTGCAGCCTCACCGCCCACAGTTCCTTTCAAGGTGCACGAATTCGTGCACTGGGCCCCTAGTTTGAAGATAAACAGCATAATGTAAAGAGCATAGAACATTGTCTGCTGCATAAGAACATCATCTTTGTTCTTGCTTTTGTTGTTATTTAGTCTCGGTTCTCCCACCAGCTTCCTGCTCAACACTCTCTCCCAAGCCTCAGTTTCCTCACCTGTAAAACACAGGGTTGAACCAAATGATCTTTAAGAGCTCGTCTTATTAAGCTTTTGGTGATCACATTTTTACTTTTAATTGCAGTGTGTGTGGAGGGGGGGGGGAGGAGGGGGGCTGCAGGATGGACTGCCAAACACTATTATGACAAATGTACATGACTTTTAGTTTGCTAGGAAATAGAGGGGAGGACCCAACCCAGCGGGGTCTGGCCCAGCCCCGACCTGAGAGCAGAGTGCTGAGACAGGGAATGAACTTGCCCCTGGGAAAGGGGGTGGGTGGAGGAGGCACCTGCACCCTCACCCCCAGGTTCCAGAGCTGGAACGTGCTGGGCAGTCTTTCAGAGCCTCTCTTCCCTCCCCCACCTGGTCCCAGCCTTCCCTCTGGGCCCCAGTCGCCCAGATGGTCTAAATGGGAAGAAAAGGGGAAAATCCGTATCCAATCTGCTCTATTCAGAGCAATGGGAAGGAATCTGCATCTCAATTTTATCTTTGTCCTGAGCTTGGCTAAACTTTGCCCCCCAAGTAGTGAGTGATGGGTGGGTGGGAAGATGGCATTCTGGCCCTGGGTGGGGGTGAGTGTGGGGGAGGGAGGAGGGCCCACACCCGCCCCTCCCCACTAAATTGCAGACAGAATGCATTCTTTCCTGTTCTTGGTTTCCCCCCTATTTCCTCTTCTTTTCTTTTCCTTATATTTTTCTCCCCCTTTCCCAGGCAGGCAGCCAAGTGGAGACTTTGAATGGAGGCAGGGAGGGGGGACCCAGGAAGGAGGATCGGTGAGCCCCCTTCCCCAAAGTCCTCAAGGGCTCAAGGGCCAAGCTTGAGGTGGGGACAAAAGGAAGCATCTCGGTCCCTGCCCCCACCCGGCCCTCGGCTGTCCCCTGGGCTGGGGAGTCTCCCAGGCAGTCGTGCTGAGAGCTGGGCTGGGCTGGGCTGGGCCTCTGGACTCTCCTCTGTCCATCCGCAGCCGATGGAATTTCTCTCTCCAGAGCTGCTCAGGTCCTGGAAAAACTGCTCCCACACCCCAAACTCACAGGAGGCTCATTTGCAGCAGGAAGTCAGTTTAATAATTTATAGTTAGAAAGCGCTCGCCCTGGTCAGGAAGCCAACTCAGGAAACCAAATTAAGCTTCTAAGGCTGCTTGGAGAGTTCCTGGAGCCAGGGCTACGGAAGGTGCCAGGAGAGCCGGGCCCATTCTCTCCAGGGAGCACGGTGCATGTCGGGGCCCAGAGCACGGGCTTCTGCAGCAGACAGTCTGGGGTGCCGACCCCTCTGTTATTAATGGGCACTGGGACCTTGGGCGCGTTCCTCGGCCCCGCCGACCTCTGTTTCTTCCTGTCGGCTGAGGATGGCCATCACAAGGCACTTCTTTGCTTTCTTGCCCGATGGCCACCAGGTCTTGCAGGGAAAGAGCTTTGCACAGCGCCTGGCACATTCTTGGGACACAGCAGCCGTGTTTTTTCAAGCCCCCATCTTTCAGGGTCATAGATGGTCCTTTCCTGTCTGATTACACCCTTTTTATCAGCCAGAGGAAAAGAGCCCCTGATTGCTCTGGAGGGGCCCCCTTGCAGCAGTAATTTGAGGGCTCAACTCCCCTACCTGGTCCTCCATTTTTTGCAGTTGGGCTGGTTTGTCCTCCACAGGGTGCAGTGGGGGGCTGAGATCCAGCCGTGCTCCTGGTATGAGGCTGGGTTCTCTTGGAGGAAGAGGCACCCAATCAATTCTGGTTCTGAGAGTTGCCCAGCAACCCATTCCTCCCCCCACTGTCCGCTGCCCCTTAACTTCCCCAAGCGCAGACCCGCCCTCGTCCTTCCACAGCCTTAAACCATCAACGCGTCCTCCTTTTCAGCAGAAGAAAACCTCCTGAAGCTTTAGGTTTGCGCTAGAATCTCCCATGAGTCGGCCTCAGTCTTCTGTTCCAGACTCATCTCCCTCTACATGTCTCTCTGCCCCTTTCTCCAGCCTCCATGGATTATGCAAAGATGGTTCAGGGCCAACCACGCCTTTGCCTGTGCTCTCAGTCTGGAATGCTCTGCCCTGGGGAAGTCCCCCCTTCTTTTCTTCAAGATTGTATTTGAGTTCTGCCTTCGAGTTGAGGCACCTTAGACCTCTATCCTATTGCATCATCTCACTTCCCTTGCCCAGGGCAGCTTGCATCTCTCTTCAGACCCCTCCTGGTCTGCTGCCTGCTCATCTAGCCATGCTGCCATCTCCTTTGCAGCCCTGGAACCTGCAGGAGGGCTGGGACCCCTTTCTTCATCCTCATACTGAAGGATCTGAGGGTCCTCGGTGTGGCAATTCAGCCTCTCCCAGTAGGAAGGCTGGCTTTCTGGAGAGCAGGGGAGGGCACAGTTGAGCAGGGGGAGCCTGTTGGGAGGCCAGTTTGGGTTCATGGGAAATTCAGCTCACATACACACACACACACACACACACACACACACACACACACACACACTACCCCATGCTCCTCATCCTTTGCTCCAGAGAGAAGAGCAGAAGTTCCTTCCAACAGCTCTGGCCTGGCCCTCTGCCCTTCTCTCTCACGCAGCAATGTCATCCCCTCCCACAGTTTGAGCTAATCCTTCTCCCACTCTCTGTGCTGGGGGAGTGAGCCCTGGAGAAGTCCCAGAGAAGGCATCCTCCAGGGGGTGCCTGTGTGAGTGTGCATTCTCTCGCACATACATGCACACGCATTCACACGCCTCCAGGCACCATTAGCGTGACCTCATATCGAGGACTACAGGGAATTGGGGCAGCAGCGGGAGAGAAGGCAATAGAAGCTCTGGCCGATGATTTGGGAAAATGCTTTCCTTATCACTGGGGGTTTCCCGAAATAGCAGGAGTCCGCTGGTGCTGTGCCTCCCTTCCTCCAGCTCCGGGAGCGAGCATCCTGCAGCAGAGCCAGGGGCCAGGCCCTGAGACAGGGCCAAGCACAGGCTTCCTGTGTCCCCTTATCCACCCAGACCCAGGCCCAGTCGGTCATTCTCTCTGCTTGTGACACAGTGTTCCTTGGGGAAATGTCTCCTCTCCTCTATTAGACTATACGCTCCTTGAAGGCAGGGAGCTTACTTATGTCATATGGGCATCTCCCCTCCCTCACTTTCCCTATCTATACAGGGCCCGGCACATACTAGGTGTTCAGTAAACGTTCAGTGAATTTATGTGTAAATGAATGAAAAATGAGCCTGAGACAGACACCTGGTAACCAGTTGAATGTTTTATGTATATGAATACATTTATACAAATGTGTTTCATAAAGGACCTACTCTGTGCCAGACTCCCTTCTGGGTGCATTATAAGCACTCTCCCTAAAGCAGGTGGATTATTAATCTCGTCGTACAGGTGATGAAACAGATCTGCACGTAGGTCTGGCAGTCCCCCAAGCTCAGAACTTCCATGGCACTCCACACTCCTCAGGAAGATTGGCTGGCTTCTGCTACGCCCCGCCAGAAGAGACATTCTGGGATTCTTTTAACATCATATCAGACAAACCTACTAAAAATAGAAATTCTTGTCTGTCTTAGGAGAATTGGTTGTAAGTACGAGAACCCAAACTGTAGGGATAGGAATGGTACTTGGCTAGTGATAACTGAGACCTGAAAAGCAAGGGTGTGAACAGAGCAGGAGTGATTCTCTAGTAATAATCCTATCTAATGATTCTCTAGTAATAATCCTATCTAATAAAAGAGTAATATGCAAATTAACCGTCACTCCACGACAAAATGGCAGCGCCCACAGACAGAAGATGGCGGTACCCAGTCCTCTCAGGTCCACCAGAGTCCCCCAGTCCCAGGGAGGGCTGCCGATGAGAGCCAGCAGTGTGTGGCCTGGGCTGTCGGCCTGGGAGGCGGCTGCGCCCTCCCACCCGGCGCGATCAGTTCCCAGCTGCAGCCAGGGCTGTGGGCCTGGGAGGCGCCTGCGCTGCCCCCCTTCCCTCCCCTCAGCGATCAGCTCCCATCCGCAGCTGGGGGGTATAGGCCTTGGAGGCAGCCGCGCCCCCCCAGAGCCATCCCCTCCCAGCAGCAGCCTGGGGTGTCAGCCTCCAAAGGGCCTGCGCCCCCATGGAGTGATCCCCCACACACACACCTATAGCCTTGGAACTTCCCTTGCCCCCAGCCGAGTGATTGGAGATGGTGGTGGTGGGGGGGGGGGGCGGGTATCTGGGCGATACTGCCCAGCAAACCTCTCCCATTGGGTAGAAACTTCTGACCAGGTTAGGGAGGTAAATGGGTTTTGTTTAAAATCTTTAGAAACCGCAATGGAAATGTCTGAGGTAGGGTTTCACATCGGAAGTAACTTACAACTAATTTCTGAAGGCAAACGGGGACATTGCAGTTACATTACTGGAGAGTACCCCGAGGTCCGGAGGTTGGCTCTGCAAGGGTGGTGGCGGATGCTCCCCACCCTGGTTCCTCAGCACCTCGGGCAGGGCTTGAGCCCACCCAAGAAGGCCTTTTCCCCTACAGTTTTCACCAAGGCAGGGAGGTTTTGTAGACATGAATAAGAAGTCCCACGCACAAGTCCTGAAGATGCCGGGACCAGCAGAAATGACAAACAAACTGGGAAAAGAGAAAAACCAGAAACACCACCGATCCCAACATAGATCATCTTTTTCTTCAGATGACGGTGTGTTTCCCTCTACTTCGTCTTCTGGAAGCAAGACAGATTCAAGTACTGATGATTCTACCAACGGAAAAGTTAAGAGAAAGAGAGGACAGAAAAGGAATAAAAGGAGAAAAGAAAGGAAGGACAAAAAGATGAAACATCAAGAAAAAGAAAGAGAAAGAAGAAAGGCAGAAACAACCACATGATATCACCTTTCCAAGGTCTCATGAAATTCCTGTTTAAGGAGTTTATTTTATGACACTTTTAGTTTGGGTTTACATTTTTACTGGTTTGTCAAGACCACGGCAGGTACACTGTCCAATATGTTAAAGAAAAAACCCTATCTAATAAAGAGGGAATATGCAGGGGAGGGCATTTGGGGGTGACTGGGCTGTCAGGGGAGGAAAGTGGGGACAATCAGGCCGGCAGGGGAACAGTTAGGTGTCGATCAGGCTGGCAGGGGAGTGGATAGGGGGTGACCAGGCTGGCAGGTAGAAGCGGTTAGGGGCAATCAGGCAGGCAGGCGAGCAGTTGGGGGCCAGCAGTCCCAGATTGTGAAAGGGATTTCCCCCGAGGGGTCCCAGATTGGAGAGGGTGCAGGTTGGGCTGAGGGACAACCCCCCCCCCCAGTGCACAAATTTCATGCACCGGGCCTCTAGTCTATATATATAAAGAGCCAGGGTCGTAACATCCACAATGACCGGAGGCTCAACCGAACACCAGGCTGCGCACACAACAGGCGAGCAGGCTGAACTGCTGACCTCTCGAAGAGAAAGAGAGGCGGGGCTGATCAGCAGCAGCAGTGGCTGCTGGCGAGGCCGGGAGAGAGACGCAGGGTGATCAGACCCTGCGTCTCTCTCCCGGCCTCGCCAGCAGCTAAGCCTCTCTCTCTTTCACAGAGGTCAGCAGTTCAGCCTGCTCCCAGCAGCCTGGGGTGGCTGCTGATCAGCCCCACCTCTATGATCAAGCCCGGAGATAGGCCCGGAGATGCTGACATAGAAGCCAACCAATCAGAACCAAATCTGGTTGAAGTGCCAGGAGCCAATGGCTGCCTAGGAGGCGGAGCTTTTGACACTGACTGGCATAGAAACCGACCAATCAGAACCAAATCTGGGTGAACTTCGAAGGCAGAACCTAAGGTGAGGGCTGAGGAGAGGTTTTAAGGGCAACAGCTGTTTGGTGTAAGGTGTAAGAAAGTGATTCAACTTTTTAATGACTGCTTTGGCAATATAGTGCATATGGCTGGCTACCAGTCCAGATATAGGATTGTGTTTTTGTCTGCCAAGAGCATCTTCTCCTGCTGAAAAAGGCTCCCCCCCCCCATTTAAGCAATCCTATTCTATATAATCTATCTATACTAATAAAAGGGTAATATGCTAATTAGACTGGGTTGATCAGCCATCTTCCAGATGTCTGACTTCCTTCTGGACAAAGCCATGGTGGTGGGGGCCAAGGCAGAGGCAGTTAGGGGCAACCAGGCCGGCAGGGGAGGGCAGTTGGGGGCAACCAGGCCGGCAGGGAAGAGCAGTTGGAGGTGAGATCAGGCCTGCAGGGGAGGGTAGTTAGGGACGAGATCAGGCTGGCAGGGGAGGGCAGTTAGGGACGATCAGGCAGGCAGGCAGAGACAGTTAGGGGCGATCAGGCAGGCAGGCAAAGAGGTTAGGGGTGATCAGGCAGGCAGGGGGGCAAGGTAGGGGTGATCAGGCAGGCAGAGGGGCAAGGTAGGGGCGATCAGGCTGGCAGGCAGAGGAGTTAGGGACGATCAGGATGGCAGGCAGGCGAGTGGTTAGGAGCCAGTCATCCCAGATTGTGAGAGAGATGTCCGAGATTGGAGAGGGTGCAGGCCAGGCTGAGGACCCCCCCTCTGCGCACAAATTTCATGCACTGGGCCTCTAGTAGTAATAATAACAGCCGACCCTTATATGAGGCCTATTGTGTGGCAGGTGCTATTCTAAGTCGGGTAGACAAAATAACTCATTTAATCTTCACAACAACTCTGTGAGGTAGGTGTTATACCAGGTTCCACCTGTCTTTCTGCACCACATCCTTATCACCTGGTTAATGGTCACTTAAAGCAGTGGAGGCTAATGTAGCACCGTCCACCCAACCTGCAGGCCAGGTGGGAAGAAGGCGAGCCCTCTCAGAGCGTTTCCCCAAAAGCCCCACCATGACTTCCTCCGCCCCTCACTGGCCACCAGGTCCGAAAGGCTGGGAATGGCTTTGAGCAGGGCACACTGCCCCGCCCCACACCGAGGCTCCTTCAGGAAGGAGAGGGCAGGAGTGGACATGAGGAGGCAGTGCTGCGTAGGCGGCTCCTGGTCTGACACCACTCACTCTGACGGACTTCAGCAAAACCAGGGGAAACTTCACTACAAGGATCCGGGAGGGGGTGGCTCATCTGACCTCAGGAAAGGGCTAGAACCTGGAGTGGAAGGCTGTCAGTATCCCTTATATGTTTCTCTCCTCAGCCCATGTGACAGGTGGGAGATGGCCACCCCACCTGTCCACATTACATGTTCCTAGTTCCTCTGGAAAGACTGACTTGACCCTGGGGGTGGGGAAGGGACCAAAATTGCCATGGGAGAGCATCTGATTGGTCTGTTTTAACCACATGACTATCCTTGATGTAGCAGCTATAATGGGGGGAGGGGGCAGTAGGTATATATATGAGGTGCCAGGGGCCTTTGACCTGTGGATGGAGGGGGGATAGTTTCCAAAGGTGGGGAATTCTTGGGAGTTGGGAAGTCCCTCCCCACCAACCCCCCACACCAGGTATCTAAAAGTCTGCTCAAAAAGTCAGACCCCGGCCCTTGTTGGTGTGGCTCAGTGCCTAGACTGCCAGTCCACACACAAAAGGGTCCCATGCAGGCTTGATTCCCGGTCCAGGGCTCAAACCTGGGTTGCAGTTTCTATCCCTGGCCCTGGTTGGGGCAGGAGCTGGAGGCAGTTAATCGATGTGTCTCTCTCACATCCATGTTTCTGACGTTTCTCTTTCTCTCTCTCCTCCTCCTCCCTTTATCTTCCTCTCTCCCACTCTCTCTAAAAAGCAATGGAAAAAATATCCTCGGATGAGGATTAACAAGAACAACAACAAAAGTCAGACGCTGTAACACCCTCAGTGACTGGGGGATTAACCACTCTTTGTTTTCCAGTGTGGCACCCCCTATTCTGCTGGCGTTTGCAAAGCTGCAAGCCCTGGCTCATTGAGCTCTGTCCCAACCATTAGCACCCCACACTCCAGCCCCATGCCTCGCTGCCCGGGTCCTTCTGTCCCTCCTTTGCACCCTTTTTATGGTCTACTGTCTTCCTTGCCAAGGGCAGAGGAGGTCCTGGAAGATGGTGGCAAAAGAGGTGTGTGTGTGAGCCCCTGTGGGACTCCTAAGTCATCCCCTGGGCCCCCTTTGCACTCCTAAGGACTGGAATGTCCATCCTGTCCCCTCCCTGACCAGTGCCCGTTCTGTCTACCTCTGGGCGACTCTCTCCGGTCTGTGTATTGTTTGCACATCCATCTGCTGCCCTGGCTCTCTCCTCCTCCCCCCCCCCCCCCCCCCCCGTCACCTGAGTGGAGGAGACCTGGAATCCAGGTCCTGCCCTCAGACCTCACCCACCCCCATTCACAGCTGTGCTCCTTCCCTTCTCAAACAGCAGACGCACTGTGCTGGAGCCCAGGTGGAGAACGGGATCTTAATCTAGCAATTATTGGTTCAGGAGGGCCGTGGAAGACCTAGTTACATAAAAACCATAAGCTATGGAAGTTAGTACTTTAAGTACCTAAGGGGAGGGAAGGGGGTAAGGATGTGCTCCCAATTCAGGCCTGGAGCTCAGGATCTGGCCACACAGAGGGGCGGGGCAGGCCTGGGGGCAGTGCGGGTGGGTAGTCAGACCTGGGTGGGAGGCAGGAGGCCTGGGAAGGGAGCAGGGGGAGGGGGAGGGTTGGGAATAATGAGGGGAGGGCAGTTGTCCTAATACCTTAGTTGTTCTGAGCAGCTAAGAGGAACAGCCCAGCTAAGGTCTAAAGAGATGATATTTGCATATGCGTTGAAGATCACCAATTAGGTGTTGTAACCCCAAGGAAACAGATGGCACAAATTGGGACGAGGGAAGGCAGTTTAATAAAAGAACGATTTACCAAGCAGTGGGAAGGGATTCGGAACCACTTGGGAGTGCTCACCGTGGGTGGGTCTCGGGGCTGGTGTGAAGGCGGTGGTATCCCTGGGTGTGAAGGGAGGAGGGAGGGAATGATTACTGAAACCTGGAGGCACAGAAGCTAGTACCAGGGCTCTGACAGGAGGGCTCTCTGCTGCCTCCTCCCTCAACCCCTCCCTCCTGCTATGTTCTGCCAGTGCCCTCCCCCCACCATTGGTCAAACAGAGGGAAGGGGTCCCTGGAAGCTGCTCAGGCACAGAGCAGGAAGGAGGAGGGAGGGTGGAGGGACAGATAGGAGGCATCTAGCACAGGGGTCAAAGGGCAAAAGGAAATACCTCCAGTCCCCTCCGCCTCTCCAGGGCATCCGAAGCGTTCTCACTAAAGGGTGCTCACTGTCTGCCAGGCACTGTTCCAGGCCCTTTAAAGATAGTAATTCCTTCAATACTTACATCTGTGGAGGGAGCTGATTTTGCTATTCTCACTCCCAGTTTGGGGAAACTAAAGCAGGGAGGAGTGAGTATTTTTCCCAGAGTCACAGCTGGTAAGGAGAGCTGGGATTTGAACCCAGGTTGACTGGCTCCAGAGGGTTGCCCTGGCCTGTGATTCCCCACTCCCTGAGTCCAGGGATCAGTGTCGGGGAAAGGAGACCCTGGGACAGGACAGCAGTGCCAAGCACCAGGCTGCAGGAAGGACCCGGCTCAGCACTGAGGACTGACTCAGTGAGTGGCGGTGTGAAACATCACTCCAGCGAGTGAGCTCGGGCCAAACCTTCCTCGAGAGGGTCTCTGCTGAGAGAGATGGTTAGACTCTCAGATGAAGGGATCAAAGAGGTGCCTTAGGAACCATTGCCCCGTGGGCGCAGGATGGGGCAGAGTAAGGGAGAAGGGCCCACTCCTGGGCACACACATTGTGTGGTCATGGGGGTATTCCCTTGAAGCCTGGCAGCAATGCAAGGAGGGTGTTAGCCCATTTCACACACAAGTGAGGAAGCTTAGGCCTGGAAGAAACCCATCCTACTGTGATTCTCCAGACCTGGGCGTGGTAGTGGCAGTAGGAAGGGAAGAGAGAGGAGGGGTCCGGAGCAAAGGGACTTAGAGAGGGACGGAACCCCAGGGGCCGCTAGTCTCGTGGAGGCTGGCAGAATCCCCTTGGGGTCACTCACCTGGGGGCTGCAGGCCGCCACCCCCAGTGGAAGTGATTCTGATTGGTTCCCCCATGCACCCCCTGGAAAATCCCGAGTTCATATAACCTTTCATTTCACAGATGAGGAAAGTGAGAGGCCTGAGGCCAGGGGAGCGTGGTGACACAGTGGATGGCCTCTGAGGAGAGCTGGGAGCTGGCTCAGACTGCGTGAGGCAGGCTGCAGGGAGCTATCCAGCCTTCCCTGTTAGGAGTTTTAGGAACCAGACTAGTTTTTAAAAAGGATTAATTTTTAATAGACTAGGTAATATTAGACATATTTATTATTCAAAAATGAAAATAATATAAAAGGTCTATATTGAGAAGGCCGGATTACGATTTTGCTATTTATAGATAACCTTTTTTTTATTAATTTGATTTATTATTTCAGTGTATGTTAATGCTAAGATAAGCAAACAGAAATATATATATTCTTGTCTCTACTCTCTTTTTTACAAAAGATGGCATGCTATTACCCTGTTGTGCACCTTGCTTTTTTCACTTAATATCCCTGGAGAGTTCTCCATATTAAAATCTAGAGTAAACCTCATTCTTTTCTAGAGCTGCACAGTATCCCATTACAAAGATCCACCGTAGATTATTGAAGCAGCCTCTGGTTGCTAGATATTGGGTTGTTACCCGTCTTCTCTTACTTCACAGAACGCCACGGGAATAATCTTGTGCCTCCCTGACTTTGCAGATGTGCAGGTGCCTCCTCAGTCTATTTTGCTTCTCGATAACCTGTGATGAAGGAACGGGTTTTATTTATCAATTTACAGCCTGTTGCAGGTGGATGATCATGTAAAATGTAATAAAAGTGAATCCCTAGAGAAGTGAATTGGAAAAAAAAAAAAAAAACCTTGCAAAATACAAGCCCAAATGTTTTGTTATTAGATCCAATAGACATGAAAATTATTCTGTCAAATAACTATGAAGGTTTTTAAACACTTACTCTCCAATGTCTGCATTAATCTTGCCACAGAGTCATCAGAGTTCATACTGGTCCGTGGACTATACTCTGAGTAGCACTGATCTAGACTCCCACAATTAGGTCAAAGGGTAAGCGCCACTATGTTTTTGCCAGATATGGCCAGATTCCCCTCCCTGGGCTGTGCCATTTTGCACACCCACCAGCCGTACACGAGGGCGCCTCCCTTCCCACAGCCTCACCAACAATGGTCTAACTTGGATTTTTGCTAAACTGATAGATGAGCAGAGGTTATCTCAGGCTAAGTTTCAATTTGCATTGCTCTTATTCTGAATGAGAATAAGTGTCATTCATGTTTTTAAGCCCAGTTTGCATTTATATTCATTTTCTACTGGACTGTTGGTTTTTTTTCTTCTTGATTCACAGGAGTTATTTACATAGCAGGAAAATTAGCCCTTTTGTGATATAAATTGCAAACATTTTTCCAATTTGTTATTTGCCTTTTGATTTTGCTTAACATTGTTTTGGGGTTTTTTTGGGGGGGTATTTTTTGGGGGGGTTGGGGGGAGAGGGAGGCATGCAGAAGTTTGTGGATTTTATGTAGTTAAATATTTTTCTTTAATAACTTCTGGATTTGGAGTCATGGTTCTTGCACTCCAAGGTTATAAAGATTACTGCCCACATTTTCTTCTAGTATTTTGTTGGTTTTATTCTTAGCATTTAATCTTTCATCCAGTTGGAATTTTTCCTAGTATAAGGTGTAAGTTATGGGTCCAAATTTATCTTTTTATAACTGGCTATTCATTCATCCTAGCTCCATTTATTAAAATCCCTAAGATACCACTTTTATCATTAAGACAAATTTTAAGCCATTTGGGATCATAATAGGAAAAGCTCTATAATTTGTCAGTTTTGTGTAGAATACCATTCCAAGGGAAATTAGCTTTCAGGCTATGATCTATAACTTTGTATTTCTAGAGCAGAATAAACTCTAACTAACATAAATGTATTTAAACAAACAAAAACCAAACCCGTGGGGCCCCTGACATCCACGAGGAACTTGGGAGAAGTGGGCCTTGCCGAGGGAGCACGTGGTGAGATTGAATGTTTGCATTGCAGGTCTTCCCCGGCCCGCCGGCCTGCCGCTGGGAGCTGGGACCCAGAGGGGCCCACCATGGTGCTCCCGGGACCCCTGGCTGCCACCCTGTTGCCGCCCAGCCTCGTGCTGCTGGTCTTCCACCTCTCCAGCTCCCAGGATGTCACCAGCGATCCCAGCCGCGAGCAGCAGCTGTGCGCCCTGAGGGAACACCCCACCGTGGCCTTTGCAGGTGAGAGACGCTTCCCACCCAGTTCTTTCTGCAATGACCATGCCCTGAAGGATCAGGCCCACCTAGGATGCAGAGATGCGTAAGGACGGCAGCCATGGGCGGGATGGGTCTGATCTTAGTCTCCAGACAACGTGTTCAGGCCCTTCTCTTGTATTTATCTGGGAGGCGGGGTCTTCCTCTGGCTTCCTTTGCTGGGGAAAGAGGTGTGGGCCCCCTGGGAGGGCTGCCAAGGGCTGGTCAGTCGCTCAGCTCTGGGTCTCCTGGAAGCATGAGCTCTGCATCCTGGCTTTTCTGGGGGGTGGCGGGGGGGGGGGGGAGCATGAGGATGGCTCACTCCTTAGAAGTGCCTCGTGATCTCTGCAAAGCCTCCCGCTCTAAGACGGCTGCAGGGATGCCCGTCTTTGGGGTCCTGGGAGCCCCCTGGGAAGGGGGCCCTGGTGAAGAGTAACTCCTTTCGTCTGTCAAGGGAGGGCATGAGAGCGTCCAGCTGAGGTGTTTCCCAAGCTGGGATTTGTGACTCGCTGGGCGTATGCTGAGGGTCTATCAGTTTTCAATAAGAGTTTCTAAGATTAGTATATATGTCTGATGGTCATCTAAAAACAAAGCAAAAACACAAATACTGGAGCTTCCTGGATGTTCTCCCCTGACCTGTGAGCCAGGGTGGGGGTCCCTGGTGGTGTGACCATCACATCAGTACTTCGGACCCATGGCCTCGTGGAAGCTCCCACTGATGCAGTCTCAGGGGTCCCCAGGTTCTTAAGTCTCATAAACACCTATCCTGTCTCCACTTCCCTGTAACCCCGGCTGGGAGGCAGGGCAAGGCTACCACGCCTTTTGACAGATGCGGGCCGAGGTGCAGGGGGTTGCAGAGACTTGTCAGAGCCTCCTGGCTCAGGGCCCAGGCAGAGTGACGGAGCGCTCCACCCTCCGGGGCCCAGGCAGGAGGAGGAGCAGCCAGTCCTCTGGGATGCCACCGCCCGTCAGGAGGGGCAGGATGGAAACCAGCGTTGCCCTGGCTGGTTTGGCTCAGTGGATTGAGCGTTGGCCTGTGGACTGAAAGGTCCTGGGTTCGATTCCGGTCAAGGGCACATGACCAGGTTGCGGGCTCGATCCCCAGTGGGGGGCGTGCAGGAGGCAGCCAATCAATGATTCTCTCTCATCATTGATGTTTCTATCTCTCTCTCCTTCTCCCTTCTTCTCTGAAATCAATAAAAATATATATTTTTTAAAATGATGGAAACCAGAACGGAAAAATAAACCCATGAGTCAGAGGCTGGCATGGGATTGGGGGCTGGGGAGCCTTATGAGTAGGAGTTGGGGGCTGTGAGGGGGGAGAAGTGTGGGGTTCCCAGCTGCGGGCTGCTCGTGTCTCCTGTCTTGGGGAGCTTTTCTAGCTGGTTTCTCCTTGCTGTTTTCTCTGTCTTGCTTGAGCTGGGATCCAGGCTTTGAAGGCTTAAGTGGATTAAGGTAAATTAGCAATCCCTTTAAGCCTACAGAACGAGCATGCACACCTCAGACTTCTGATGGCCCCTGAGGTGCTGCAGGTGGCTGTCCCTGAAGGGAAGGACCAAGGGGGGGCGGGGACAGAAGGAGCCGGATTCTGAGGGCTGAAGATTGTCCCCTTCACAGAGGGGTCCCCTGTGGCAGCTCCTAATACAACATTTCTCAGGGCTTCTCAGGGGCACTACTGGCTGACTCTGGGGCAGGGACAATGGAATGAGCGCAGGGAACCCCTTTCCCCCAGCCAGGCTGCTCTGTATCGGGGGTGGGGATGGCAGGGGGTGGGAGATGTGTTCCTTGAGTTCCTGGCTTCCTTGACACCATTTTGTATTTTCACGTGTAAATTACTTGACTTGCCACCGCACCCTCTTTCAGAATGAGGGGCTGGGGCTCAGGGTGACATAGAGTCATAAGGAATCCCCTTATTTCCGGGCAAGAGGAGATGGTCTGTCGTCTGGGACTGGCAGCCCTGCGGAGTGGCGTCCTCTCTGCTTCTCCCCCCTCTCCCCCCGAGCCCTCCTGGCCTCCTCCAGCTCACCTCCTCCCTCCTCCTGACAGCTCTGGCTTTTCCTGTCCACTCACTAACGTTTTGTTGGTCCTGCTTGATGCCAGGCACCGAATGGGACCCTGTGGGGCCGCAGAGGTGAGCAAGAGTCTCTTCTGGGTACTCACGTACCTCTCATTGCTTCTTCAGTGTCACTCCCCTTCGGCCCCCAGTGCAGTTGGTCCTGGACCAGGACTAGTCAGTCCTACTGTCTCCCCACACCCTTCTGCACGGCTGAGTACACACTGGGACTAGTGATGGACTGTCTTCTGGGTGACAACGTGTTCTAGAGAAGTTGCCGCAATCCATCCCAGCACAACCCCCAGCTTCCAGGGTTCCCTCAGATGTTGCACTTTATTTCTGACCGATCTGTAGGTTTCCAAACCCGTAGCTCTGAGTTTCCTTCTCCCCTGACACCTGACTGATCAGTGAATAACCCCTCAGTACCCAGAGGAGCTGCCAGGTGCAGAGTCTGACATTTTCCTGTTGTGGAAGGTTACATTCTCTGCTGTGTGCTTCTTTTAAGGGGGCCTACCTGTGTCTCTCTCTCTCTCTCTCTCTCTCTCTCTCTCTCTCTCTCTCTCTCTCCATATATATATATATGTATATATGTATATATATATATAATTTATTTTAAATATATTTTATTGATTTCAGAGAGGAAGGGAGAGGGAGAGATAGAAACATCAATGATTAGAGAGAATCATTGATTGGCTGCCTCCTGCATGCCCCCCACTGAGGATCGAGCCCACAACCCTGGGCATGTGCTCTTGACTGGAATCGAACCCAGGACCCTTCAGTCCGCAGGCTGATGCTCTATCCACTGAGCCAAACCAGCCAGGGCCACCTGTGTTTCTCTTTGGCCCTCACGGTATTCCTCTCGCCACAGCATGGCCTTTCCAGGCAGCAGGAGAAGCCAATATGGAGTTAACACTGGCAGTGGTTAATCCACAAAGTGGGTAATTGAATTGACTATACATAATTAAAATCACAGGCGCGTCATGGAGAATGTCATTTTTCTCTTAAAGACGCTGTCCAAAGCCTTCGCTGCACACAGAGCTCAGACGTGCTTGGTGTTTTAAAGACAGCCCTCCCTCTGGTCCTCTTTGCCTGTTTAATCAGAGGAAGCTGGCTGCCTTCCCAAGGAGGCTCCCCCAGGATCGCGGGGCTGCACATCTCTCCCTTTCCCCTTTGCCCATGTTGGCCCCTTCTGTGTTAGGGGAGAGGGACAGAAACTGGAAGGGCCTCCACCCGCCCCGCCCCTCCCCTGCCTCCCCCCAATTGTCATCCTGGCTCCTGCCCTGTTTCCTCTCCCTCTTCCCTCCTCCCCAAGGACCCACCTAAGCAAAGACTGGGCTGAGAAGTCCCCAGATGAAGTTCCTCCTGGTTTGCTGCAGACCAGTCATGCCACCTCTCGCCCTATGTGGCTGCCCACATCTGGAATACCTCTGTCGGAAGGGGAGAGAATTGAAGTGTGACCCAGTTGCTACTTTTGGAGAGCACCCAGTCTCATGGGCAAGCCCTTTCACACCACCACCCGCTCCGCGAAAATACACTGGAGCACATTGAATGATAACAACATACAGTGTGAATGGAACAGAAAGGGCAGAGAGAATGTAGACCAAAATAAAATCAGCTGGAGGGGAAGTGATCCAGGAGAGCTTCCTGGAGGAAGAGGACCCTTGGCTTAGTCTCTAAGGTAGTATAATATCCTACCAGGATTTCTGAGAGTGGCCCTGAGGTCAGCTAAAAACCCAGTCTACCTGACTGCAAATCTACTTCTTGTACTGATACTGCAAAAGTGTCATTGCAATTACATGACAGTGGTTGCCAATCCATAGTCACCTGCTGGGGGCAGAGGCAGAACCAAGGGGTTAGCTTCATTTTGTTGCAGAATTTCTTTCTTTTTCTTTTTTTTAAATTATGCATAACACAGTTTTCTAAAAAACATCCAACTCGTAAAACCTCCAGTTCTCCAGCGAGCGATTAAGTGTTTGCCTGTTGTGCAGAAACGAAGGGCTGCTTTTACTCTGTAGTGGAGGGATAATGAGCAATGATTTATTTCCCTTGGATTACACACACACACACACACTCCTCTGGGCCTCCTGCGAGCCAGTCGCTAATGCGCTGTGGGGAGAAAGCACAGGGCCTCACATCCCCCCTTGTCTTTACCCCAGCAGCATGAATGTTCCTCTGCTCACGGCTCTCTCATTACTGGTCAGTTCCCTCCCATCCATGAGGCAGGGGTGAGGGGCAGCTATTAGGAGGCCATGCACTGAGGTGGGAGAAGCGGGCCTCCACAGAAGCCATCTGGGTACTGTGCCCCAGGCCTGCCTGCCTGCCCTCCCCACACCGCTGCCCATCCACCCAGAGGGCTGCATGGTCTCCTCTCTGCCCACCCAATGCCCATGAAAAGTTTTGGCCTTGTCTGGGAAGACCTTTCCTTGGAGACAGGGATGGACACTGGTCGCCCACCCTCTGTGGAGCCTTGTCCGATAACCCAATACTTCTTGTACAGAAGGGAGCTGAGGATTATTCATACAGTCATTCCAACACTGCCCAGTGCTGGGAGAGGCCTGGCAATCCAAGAAGCAATATCTTCCCTGTCCCCCAGGACAAACCACTGGGATAGACACCCAGGGATATGGGGACTTGGATGGCAGTAAAGTAGAGGTCTATGGGAGCCCCTTACTCTGGGTTGGGGGAGTCAGGGAAGGCTTCTTGGAGGAGGTGGTATAGGGAGGACAGAAGTGGAGAGTGTGCAGGCTCTTGTGGAATAGACTGGAGAAGTGCACAGTGTTCTGGTTTAGTGT
Source organism: Cnephaeus nilssonii (assembly GCF_951640355.1). Classification (NCBI taxonomy): domain Eukaryota; kingdom Metazoa; phylum Chordata; class Mammalia; order Chiroptera; family Vespertilionidae; genus Cnephaeus; species Cnephaeus nilssonii. The sequence goes on from NC_137074.1 coordinate 56,501,268, forward strand.
GGCTGGGTGGAGAGTCTAAGGGGGATGTAAAAGATGAAGAATCATTCTTTCCAGGGATCACTGAAGAATGACTGTGCCAGGCATCTGGCTTGGGGGGACAGTGGGGCCACAGGTTGGGACTTTCTCTCCAGGAGCTTTGACAGGCTCCAGCTGGAGAGTGACACAATGAGATGTGCATTTTGGAAAGATCACTCTGGTTGCCCTATGGGAAGTGGCCTGGAAGGGCCGGAGTGGAAGCCAGGCCAGTGAGGAGGCTGTTGGCACCAGTCCAGGCTAGAGCGGCTGGAGGCTGGCTGGGGGGTGGGGTGCAGAGGGCAAGATGGATGGGTTTCAGAGGGAGTTGGATGTATACCGGTCAGGATTTGCCAGCGTGTTTGATGCAGCTGGCGAGGGTCTGAGGGAGTCAAGGGTGATTGCAGGTCTCCCTTCGGCAGCTGGGGCAGGTGGAGCCCTTTTCTGAGCTAGGGAAAAAGCGGGGACAGTGACAACACCCCAGCCCTGCTCCCCACCCCCTCCCAGCCGGCTGCTCACAGGTCTCCTGGCGCCCCCTGCCTCACTGCACCCTGACTGCACCCTGACCGATGCTTCACCCTTCCGTTCTCCTGTCCCGTGCTGGGCAGCTGGTAACCTGGTCAGTGGTAACTGGATGTCTGCCTCTCCCTTCCCAGACCTGAAGCCCTGGGTCTCTAACTTCACCTACCCTGGAGCCCGAGACTTCTCCCAGCTCGCTCTGGATCCCTCCAGGAACCAGCTCATCGTGGGAGCCAGGTAAAATGGTGCAGGAGGGTTGGGGTCAAGACTGCAGGTGCTTAGAATTGGGTGGAGGGAATGTTGTTTGGGGTGAGCCTACTGTGGGCATTCTCGTGTCCTGGGCCCCTGTTCCTCTCAGCCAGACCCTCTCTGTGCCTGAATGTCTCCCACAGAAGGAAGCATTTGGGGTTGGGGGTGGAGAAGTGACCTCCAGATCTCAGCAAGCCACGTACCTCCGTGGCTGGCAGTTACTCAGAGCGGCCTCCTCCTGCCCCCTGTCCCTGCCAAGCGGCCTAGCTGGCATCCTCCCTGGGAGCTCCGTGCAGAGAAGGTGCCCAGGAGCCCCCTGCTGGCCGGCCGGCCACCTGCACCTGGGACTCCGGGACACAGGCCTCCCGCTTCTTTTAGGCAGGACCTCACTTCCCTGTTACCTGACCTCCTTTAGTCCCAAGGTCCAGGGCTAGTATCCAAAGGATAATACACTCTAGGGAGAACTTTTGGGGACTTTATGGGGTGGATAAGGAGGAGATAATTCTCACAAAATTATAGACCATGAGTTCTGATGGGGAAGGGAGCTCAGAGATGGTTGATTCCAGTGGGTCTCAAAGAGTGGACCAGCCACACCAGCAACAGCTGGGAGCTTGTTAGAAATGCAAATCCTTGGGCTCCACCCCGACCTGCTGAACCAGAAGCTCTGGGAGGGCCAGCAGCCTGCATTTCAGCAGCCCCTCCAGGCAAGTCTGAATTACACTCAGGTTTGAGAATCGCTGGTCTAGTAATCCACTGCCTTTGTTGTAAACATGAAGAGGCAGAGAGAGGCCTGTTGAGGGCAAGGGGACCTTCTCAAGATAATATAGCCAAATGACAACAGTGATGAGGACAGAAGCCAGGTCCCCTGAGCCCAGGGCTTGAGTTTGTCCTGCCAGTCCGTGTTGTCCCCTCCTGCTGCAGGGGTGTGTTTCAGATGCTCTCCACCCCAGAGGTCCTGATTCTGCTCTTCTGGGGCCGGGGGAGGGCGATCGCTAGGTAGATGACCAGCCTTGACCTCTGGGCTTTCCTGAGTGTTCCCGTCCCCTCACTGTCGTCTGAAAGGGGCAGGTGAGGACAGAGCTCTGGATTAGGACCCGAGGAGTTACATTCTTGTCCTGGGTGATCTTCTTCACTTTTTTTATTTTTTTAATCCTCACCTGAGGATATTTTTTTCCATTGATTTTTAGAGAGTGGAAGGGAGGAGGAGAGACAGAGGGAGAGAAACATCAACATGAGAAAGACACATTGATTGGTTGCCTCCTGCACATGCCCCGACCAGCACTGGGGATCAAGCTTGCAACTGAGGTACGTGCCCTTGACCGAAATCAAACCCACAACCCTTCGGTCTGAGGGCCAACACTGACCACTGAGCAAAACTGGCTTGGGCTGATCTTCACCTTGGAGCCTCAGTTTCTTTACCTGTCAGGTCTGGGTGACAGTCTCTGTGCTGCCACCCTCACAGGGCTATGGCGAGGCTGGGCTGAACGCATGTCACTTTTTACTTTTATTTATTTTCTAACTTTTTTTTTGTTTGTTTGTTTCCTCACCTGAGGACATGCTTAGAGAGAGGAAGGAATATATATAGAGAGAAACATTGATTATTTGCCTTCCATAGGTGCCCCTACCGGGGATCAAACCCACAGTCCAGGTATGTGCCCTGACCAGGAATTGAACTAGTTAGTGACCTTCCGAAAGTGCACGGAATGAAGCTCAACCAACTGAGCCACTCGGGCCGGGTTAATTTTTATTTTTAAAAGAACTAGTCACAGTGCATCGGTGCTACGTGTTCTGGTGTAACATTCAGAAGGTACAAATAGTACACAGTGCAGAGCAGGGCCACCCCGCCACACTCCCAGCAGGACCCCTCCCTGGAGGCACGCCCTGCCGTGCGTGTGTGTGTCTGCCCAGAGGTATCTGTACGTGTGCAAGTCTGCAAGAGTGTGGATTTCACTTTCCAGCTCAGAGAATAATTGTTCTGCTGTTTATTTTGAGATACTCGTGGATTTACATGCAGTTGTAAGAACTAACACAGAGAGACCCAATCCATAAGCCTTCCACCCAGTTTCGCTTAATGATAACATCTTGCCTAACAGCCGTACAACATTCCAGTCAGGACGGTGACCGGTAAGATCCTTCCACCTCATTCAGGTCCCGTCTGTTTTCCGTATGTACTTTTTAAAATCCTGATGTCTGGCTCTGGGCTGTGTGGAAACATTTTAGAAGCTGCCATTCATCCTGCGCCGGCCGTGCGCCAGGCACCATCTTACGTACCACGTATGTAGTAAAGCATCTAAAACACGTAGGCAGTCAGGTATGTAAAGATGCCCCTAATCTTCACAAGAACCCCAGGAATGGTGTTCTATGAGTGGCCCCATTGTATGGACCCGGAAACTGAGGCTCAGAAGGATAGGTGCCTGCCTGTGGTCACACTGCTCTTCCCGACCCAATCTGGGGCTCCCCCCACATGGTGGACACATACCTTTTCCTATCCTTGCTCTCCCCCCAATCCTGGCTGTGCCCCAAGGATCGGGGCGGGGCAGGAATGGGGGGCGGGAACCAGCCCTGGACTTGCCCCTTGCATCTCTTGAAGCAAATGGAGTGGGTCCTTGGCTTCTTCCTTCTCCCTTTCCTTCCTCCTCTTCTGCCTGTCACATTTCCCCTCCTTTCTGAGCCCCTGGGCCTCCGGAATTCCGGCTAGGGGAATTCCGGCTAGGGGACGTGTTTTTGCTCCTTTACACCCCGCCTTGTTTCCTGAGGGATTTAGGGCGGGTCAGGCTACAGCGATTTCTCTCTGTTCTCATCTCCCAGAAGAGCAGACCTCGAGGACATTGTGATGAATGATTTTTGATGGGATAAACATGAAAAATTAAAAAAAGTGATGCAATGTTTCCCCTAATTCTTTAAAGCTGTGACTGAATGCCTATGCTACCTAGCAGGCCGCTGGGGCAGAGCCATAAGCCGCAGCCCATCTGTCCCCAGGCCGGGAGGGAGAGGGTGGGGCAGCTCTTCAGGGCCGGCGGCTGGGGCGGGGCGGCAGCAGCCCGGAGCCAAGGTCGCCGGTGAGGCCCGCCAGGACCGCAGAGCAGCTGAGCGGCCGGGCCAGCAGCCAGAGCTGGGGGAGAGGAGTCCCCAGCCTGAGCGGCTTCCTCCAGGCCCTGAGTTCATTCGGCAGGGCCCCTCCGCATGCTGGCCCACTCCACCACCTTTCCCCTCTTTTCTCTTCCCGCACAGCTGAGGGAGGCCCGAACTTTCCAAAGCAATTACTTCTGAACACTGCAGGAATGAAAAGAGGAATGACCAAAGATGTAAGAGGGAACGAAAACTCTCAGGGAAAAACCCATAGTTCACATCTGCTTGACATTAATAAAGCATCTTAACATGCATCTGACCATTCACTGCCCTGTCTCCAGCACCCCGTGAACGAGGAAAGACAGCCACGTCCGTTTTAGCTGCCGACGCTGAGGTGCTCAGAAGGCCCCTCATGAGCAGCTGAGCGGACTCCCCCGTCTCTGCCGCAGCGTCTGCGCTGTGAACCTGCACTCTCACGTGGCCCTCCGACCGGTGGTTCTGCCACCCTCGGGTCCATGCAAGGGGGCCTTGTGGCTCCAGAGTCCAGGCAAAGCAATTTCAGCAGAGCTTGACATGTGCTCAATAGGTAACATCATCGTTAAGACTCTCTTTAAAAAATATATATATATATATATATATATATATATATATATATACATATATATATATATATATATATATATATATATATATATATATATTATTGATTTCAGAGAGGAAAGGAGAGGGAGAGATAGAAACATCAATGATGAGAGAGAATTATTGATCGGCTACCTCCTGCACGCCCCACACTGGGAATCAAGCCCGCAACCCGGGCATGTGTCCTGATGGGGAACTGAACCGTGACCTCCTGGTTCATAGGTCGACGCTCAACCACTAAGCCATACCAGCTGGGCAAGACTCTTTTTTTTTTTAGAGCAGTTTTAAGTTCAGCAAAATTGATGGGAAGGTACAGAGAATTTCTTTATACCCCCAGCCCTACACGTGCAGTCTCCCCCACCGGAGCGGTAAGTTGGTTACAATTGATGAACCTAGATGGACACATCATTATCTCCCAATGTCCGCACATGATGTTATGGTGCACTGTTGGTGGTGTGCATCCTCTGGGTTTGGACAAACTTATAATGATATGTATCCATTATTATGGCATCATACAGAGTATTTTCACTGCCCTGAACATTCTCTGTGTTCTGCCTATCCATCCATTCCCTCCCACCACCAACTCCTGGCAACCATGGATCCCCAGTGCTGTCCCCTAGTTGTGCCTTTTCCAGAAAGTCATATAATTGGAATCAGACAGCATGTAGCCTTTTCAGATGGGCTTCTTCCATTTAGTAATACGCATTTAAGGTCCCTCTGTGTCTTGTTACGGCTTTACAGCTCATTGCTTTTTAGGGCTCAGTAATATTCCCTTTTCTGGGCGGACCACGGGTTATTTATCTATTCACCTGCTAAGGGACGTCTCGGCTGCTTCCAGGTTGGGCAATTATGAATCAAGCTGCTACCCACAGTCCACGAGCAGGTTTTGGTGTGGGCGTATTTCCTCACTTACGGTTTCTGAGCAGCTGGCTGATCTGATGTCAACGGTGCTTGAGGAATCTGCGTCTGGCAGCCCGGTGCCGGCTAGTCCATGGGGAAGAGCATCGTGAAGAGGCAGAGGGGGCGATCTGGGCACGAGGAGACAGGTGGTCCAGGGCGGTGGCCGTGAAAAGTCAGACCCAGAGTCACTGACTGCAGGACGCGAGGAGGCAGACAGGACCCCAGGGGCCCGTGGCGTGAGCCAGGAAAGACGGCTGGCCTGTTTGAGGAGGGGAGTGGGTCTGGGAGGGAGGTGAGGGGAGAAGGCGGGTGGCCTGTCTGGGTCCCTGCAAGAGCTGCAGGAGGCTTTAAGTGGAACAGAAACGGGCTCCAGGGGTGGGAAAGTGGTGGGGGCTTCCCGGGACCTGCCAGGGTGGCCAGACGCGTGGAGTAGACAAGTCTGGGTTTTAACTCGTCCTGGGGCCATTTACCCAACCTGTTTCCTCGTCTGTAAAATGGCTTTTTCCCCTCCGTACTCCTGGGGCTGCTGTGAGGATTCCATGAGCTAAGGGACGTGAAGCTTTCCTTGAGGGTCCGCTTACCGAAGACCCTCTGCACTCGGCACCTGTCCTGGCACCCGGCGTGTGAGGCAGGAGCAGCTGCCTCCCGGGACTGGCCTGCGGGCCCAGCTTGACTGATGATTTCCGTCTCTGTTTTCACAGGAACTACCTCTTCAGGCTCAGCCTTGCCAATGTCTCCCTCCTTCAGGTACATTCCCTTCCCTTCCCTTCCCTTCCCTTCCCTTCCCTTCCCTTCCCTTCCCTTCCCTTCCCTTCCCTTCCCTTCCCTGTAATGTCCCTGGGGTTTGGGGGCCCAGCTGGGGCAGCGCAAAGAGCAAGATTCACAATTTAACCCCTAGCGTGGAAAACAGGAGCCCCGGGCTCTTCTCATTGGCCATGGACTCCCCCTGGCTGTCAAGGTGACTGCTGGGAAGGTCATTGGAAGTGGGGGTGAGGCCACGTGAACAGGGAGGCACGCACAGGGCCCCTTCCTGCGAGGAGGGGAGGAAAGGAGCCCCAGAGCTCGGTGGCCCTGGCCCTGCTTGCCCGGGACTGAAGAGCCTCAGGGTGCTGGGCCTGCAGTGCTAGAACCAGGGCAGGACCGGCAGAACGGGACTGGTTGGTCCTTCTAAGTCCAGCGCCTCATTCCACAGGAAGGCCTCTGAGTTTGGGCCTCCAGGGACAGGACGCCCCTGGTTCCTTTCTTAGCCTGGCCTGAGTAACCCCTCCTCACCCAGCAGCTTCCCTGAGCCGTGACTTGTTAGTTACTTACTGCCAAGGACGCCCCACGCCTCCTTCCCTAAGTGCCCCGGGTGAGAAGGCGTTTTAATGGGCCTTCTTGATCCAGAACATTTACCCCAGATTGAGAAACAAGATGCCACTCCATCTCTGCAGGGGCTGAACATTCCAGAGAAAGGGCGGCCGTCTCTTCTTCTTCAGTGAGGGGAGCGCCCCCGTCCTCCTGTCCAGGAGGCTTGCTGGTCTCCCAGGGATCAAGTGTTCATTCAGCACTCGCTGTGTGTCCGAGCTGAGCTGGGGCAGAGGGGCAGTAAGACAAGCAGCGTCTCCGACCCTCTGGTCTCACAGGACAGCCAGGAGAAGATGATGAGTGATGCGTGGAACTAGAGAATGGTACGAGCAGTTAGTCAGGTGCTGGGCTGCTTGGTATACAGTTTCACTGCAGAGGCCAGTTGGGAGAGGGGAGACCGCCTTGGTGAGCTGGTGTGACATTCTGGTCCGTTTTTTTCTTGCTTCACCTGGGTCTACACCCCATAGGCCATTGCTGCTGGTTTCTAAAAGGGAGGTTGAAGGGAACAGAAAAGGTCTATCCTTCAGGCCAGACCCTTACCAACCAACTCACCCATCCATCCATCTAACCAGCTGCAATAAACGTTGTTGAATACCTGCTAAAGCCCAGCTCCAGTCCTAGGCATGATGCCAGGCATTTAAGATCCAAAGGTGAATCAGGCCCCATCCCTTGCCTCAAGGAGCACGTATGTAAAGGACCATAAATGATTCCCTTTCCTGGATGGGACCCGTGTCGCGTGTTCCTGGAGCCTGGGCTGGAGCAAGGCAGAGGACGTCCCAGAGGCAGCATCCTGTGGCCGCCCGGCTCAGTCACAAGCAGCCCACCCAGGGCCTAGTTTTCTCTTGGCAGCCCCAGTCCTCGTGTCCAGGAGGCTTACTGGTCCCCCGATGATCAAGTATTCATTCAGCACTCGCTGTGTATCCGAGCTGAGCTGGGGCAGAGGGGCAGTAAGACAAGCAGCATCTCCCACCCTCCGGTCTCACAGGACAGCCAGGAGAAGATGATGAGTGATAGATGCCAAGCCCAGCAGGTCAGGGTCTGGGGGAGCCCGTGCAGAGGCAATTCACAGTGGGTGGGGGAAGTGGATCCAGGGGTGCTGTCCTGAGCTCAGGCAGTGGCTTTTTGTTAGGTTCCCATGGCCTGCAAATCAAGGTCTGCTGGAAGGAGTAAAGTGGCTAAAGGCTGCAAGAGAGACAGATGTGCAAAACGAATGGCGGTGCTGGGGGAAGACTGCAGGGAGGGGTTCGTGCTGGGTGTAGTGGTGGCCCAGCAGGGTCTGCACAGGCTTTGCAAAAGTTGCCCGTGGACTGGAGCTTGAAGGATGGGGGTTGCCAGGCAGCTAAGGAGGAGGCACAGATGTGAAACAGCGTGGAGCACCGAGGGGTCCGGTGTGGCAGGATCATGGGGTGTGAGTGGGATGAGGGTGGGAGATGACGCCCGGGAGAGACAGAGGCCACGTCGCAGAGGGTCTTCATTGCTGAGCGGAGAGGTCCATGTTTTATTTTTAAGGCACTGGGGGCTCCTCAAAGGGTTTAAAGCAGAGAGGTAGGTTTGGTATTTTGACCACTTGGCCCAGTGCAGAGACAAATAAGTGGAGAAGCCAGTTAGGACTCAAGTGCAATAGTCCAGACTAGTGATGGGGAGAGCTGAACTAAGGCAGCAGAGTGGGGGTGGAGAGCAGAGGGAGGAAGAGGTCGGCAGGTGGCAGAATCACACAGGGTCATAGCACTGGGGGGGCACCAGGCACGCTGTCTTCTGCATGAAGGTGACCCCTGTTGTTGGGGAAGCTGGCAGTGCTGGAGAGCTTAGGAAGGCTTGGACCACAGCGGTGCCCCCAGGATTCTGGCTTGCATAGCTGAGTAGCATAGATCAGGATGGGCACAGAGCCCGCCTGACTCCAGGCAGTGGTTCTCCCACAGCTGTCCACTGGGATCACCAGAGGAGCTTTAGAAAACAGCGATGCCTGGGTCCCACCCTCAGAGACTCATTTAACTGGTCTGGGGTCCAGCCGGGCGCTGGGGTTTGTAAAAGCTCAATGTGCAGCCTATTTAGGAGCCGCTGCTCCAGGATGTCAAGGAGGCCTTTTCTGGCTTGGCTTCCCCAGGTGTCCTTGAAGCTGGCGCCCATTTCTGGGTCTGTACCTATCAGATGTTAGACTCTCCGGGTTGATGACCAGGCCTGGGGTTTGGTTCATCCAACGCCACGTTGATCTCAGCCATGGGAAGGTATCTTCGGCGAGCCCACAACTTGTGCTGAGGGCAGGCTCAGCTTCGGAGGGCTCTCTGAGGGCTCTGCAAACCAGCCCCAAGTACACCAGGAATTAGTTTTACCATCTTTTTAGGTTGTCTCTTTGGAGCCTGATCTCTGGAATTCAGATTAAATTCTTCCCACTGAAACGAAAAAGAAAAAAAAAATTCCATTGCATGTCCATGTCCCCACCTTAGGCGTACCATCTGGTCAGAGAATGAGAGGAGTTGGAGTGGGCTGTCCAGCGTTCCCTCGAATAGGCAGGCGGCAGACCTCAGCCGCTGGTGAGAAAGTCCCGACTCCAGCGAGCCAGCTCCCTGCCACTGCCCCAGGAGGCTTCAGGTCCCTGCGTGTAAATGTTCAGTCCCCAGATCTGCTACCACAGGTGGCTCACAGCAAAAAAGTGCTAAAAATGAGCTGCCCTCCAACCCGGCCCAGCTTCCTTGACTCTCCAACGGCCTGGGGTCCGCGTGGCTGTAACGTGACTCTCCATGACAGCCCACTGCTCCTCCCACATGGCCCCAGGGCACGCTTTAACCAAACTTTAAAACTCAGTCCTTTATCAATAGTTTAAATAATTAATATCCCTTAAAGAAAAATCTAAGTGCAAACAGTTCATGCAAACCAGTGTCCATTAAAAGGACGTTTGAGTGCCGACCCCTTATTAAACAGGTTATGTAAACCACTGCTCCTTAAGGCAAATCGAAATACCCCAGTCTCCTCCAGTCTCCAAGCACTGAATGGAGGGGCGTGGGTGGGAGGGGCAAAGTGTGCACACACACACACACACACACACACACACACACTCGCTTACGAAGGGAGCGGAGAAATCAAATCAGCTCACCTGTGATGTTATTTATCAGTGTAACATAATAAACTGGCCTGGGGGAAGGAAATGTGGCAAGTGGGTTTGATGAGCTAAGTTGGGTTTGGCAATTAGGAGCCGAGTGATGAGACCAGAGCATGGTGTGGCTGGAGGTCTAGTTGCAATGGCTTTCTGATCTCGGGCTGCCAGGTGTCCTGAAAGTGCAGAAATGAGGACTGAAATGCACAGACGCATCAGAACGCATCCGGGGCTGGGTCCGGTCCAGGGCTGGGTCCGGTCCGGGCTTGGGCACACGGTGAGGCTGATTCTGAGCTCTCGCCTAGTTACCTCCACATTCTCCAAGCTAGTCTGGCAGCTCTAGAGTTGTTTGAAATCTAAACTCTGCTGAGCACTCAGAAGATGTCTTAATGTTCAGCATTGTCTCTGGTGTCCAGGGGAGTTGCTGAGTCTGCAAGGAGATTACCCAGTTCCTGGCTGTCTCACCTGCTCTCTCCCGTAGCTGAAAACCATGCAGGTATTCTGCTACTAGAGATCACCATCCTGGAATTTCTGGGACAGTCCCAGTTTAAAGCACTATGTGTGGCAGATTGACCATACATGCCTATCTGGACTCCTTCATAAAACTCCACAAAAGGACAGTGACAGATTTTAAAGCTACAGGTGCACAATGACAGGACAAAAGAGGTGTCCGTGGACAAGAAATTAACTGCATTCTGGGGAGATGGAGAGTGGATGGAGCCATCGCAACTGATTTGTCAGAAGAGTTTACAGAGGGGATACGGTAGACTCCCAGAAGGCTCAGAAATTGGGTGTCAGATATTGTGGACTGTGAGGATGGGGTGCAAGCCTAAAAGGGGGGAATGGTTGAAATTCTCTAAATTGAGAGGTTGGAACCCAGATCTCCTGTCCCATCCCCCACAACCATCCCTTCCTCCATTTTACCCCTCCCCCAACAAAGAAAGACTAAGACCCTTTTTCTAAAGACCCAACTGGTGAGGCTCCAAATTTGGAGACTCCAGGAAAGGGGAAGACACTGATGGGGTTTGAGACAATGTTTCTCCTCTTCCTCTCTTCATGCAATGTATTTTTGAAGAAACCTGGTCATGTGTCCCACAGAGTTTCCCACAGTCTGGATTTTGCGGATTGCAATCCAAGCATAACTTAACATGTTCCCCTATCCCCGGTATCATCTGTAAATTGATTGTTAGAGCTAAAGACTTTATTCCATTAAGGTTCCCACAAGATTACTTTAATAGGTGTTATTTAATTTTAAAGATTAGTATCTTATTTTCTCTCTTTTTTTTTATGTTAGCAACTACTGATGATTGTTTCCTGGATCCATTAATTCCTTTGGCGTTATAATGTATTAGCTGGACGACTTCTGCAAAGATATATTTCTCTTCATCTACTATTTGGTTACCAAATGATAGTCATATAGGAATGGCAGAATAAATGTTTGATACTCTGTCTTTATTTACCAGTTGATAGTATCTGTCAGTGGTGATCAATTAATTGTATTGTTTTGTTATTACAGACTCGTGGCTTTAAACATTATCTATCCGTTGCATGACTATCCCATCTTTTGCCACTAGGGGGCTGCTTCAAGTTGGCTCCTTGGTCCTTTGACAGGATGATGCCAATCATCTGTGCTTGCATCCTTGGTATTTATAAAGGATACTAGAAGCCCGGTGCACGAAATTTGTGCACGGGGGGTGGGGGGGTGTCCCTCAGACCAGCCTGCACCCTCTCCAATCTGGGACATCCCTCTCACAATCCAGGACTGCTGGCTCCCAACTGCTCGCCTGCCTGCCTTCCTGATTGCCCCTAATCGCTTCTGCCTGCCAGCCTGATCACCCACTAACCACTCCCCTGCTAGCCTGATTGATGCCTAACTGCTCCCCTGCCAGCCTGTTTGCCCCTAACTACCCTCCCCTGCAGGCCTGGTCCCTCCCAACTTCCCTCCCCTGCTGGCCTGATGGCCCACAACTGCCCTCCCTTGCAGGCCTGGTCCCCCCCAACTGCCCTCCCCTGCTGGCCATCTCGTGGCAGCCATCTTGTGTCCACATGGGGGCAGCCATCTTTGACCATATGGGGGCAGCCATCTTGTGTGTTGGAGTGATGGTCAATTTGCATATTACTCTTCTATTAGATAGGCTGTTTCAGTCTCACCTTGCACATTCAATAAACCCAGACCTGGAATAAGCCATTGCTCTAAGAAGTCTTTTTCCTTTCAGTGGGAAATGGTTAGAGATTTATTTTCTAATGTAAACTAATAGTCAAAAATCCCCAGACATTTGAGGAAAGCCTCAAGTGAAAGAGAAAGATCGAAACAAACAGGCAAGCAGAGTGAAGGAAGCTGTAAGAAACAGGGTCAGTGCAAGAACTAAAAGAAAACATTAAATTAATTAGAAAAAATAATTAGACTCTTCTGAGATATAAAAATACATCTTGTTACATAAAACAATAAGTTAAAAATATGGAAATTAAAAATATGATTGTGGAAATAAAATTTGAATTTAGAAGATAACATTGAAGAAAAATCTCCCAGAAATTAGAACAACAACAAGAAAACAAGAAATGAAAAACAGGAGAGAAATAACAGAAAACTAGATGATAAATATACAAAGAACAACTGGATTGGATTAATAAGAAAAAGAGAACAGAGAAAAAGGTGAGGAAAAAATTAAGGACAAAATAACCTGAGAAAATCTGCCAAAACAGAGGATGAGCCATTACACTGAAAGAGTTGACTGAGTTCCCAAAAGACACCTGCACTAAGGCACATCCATGTGAAAGTCAGGATTCGGTTATCAAAGAGAAGATCCTAAAAGCTCCCAGAGCCTAAAGAAAATGCTCACTACCAAAGATGGGGAATGAGACTCACACCAGACTTCTGACTAGCAATCCTAGATTCTAGAAGACAATGGAGGAATAAATGCCTTTGAAATTCTGAGTGAAAAATTATTTCAGCCTAAAAATCTATATCAAAACTGTCAATCAAGTATGAAGATAGGTTGAATCAGTAATGCAAGAATTTTTAAAAATTGGCCTACCACCGAAACCAGTTTGGCTCAGTGGATAGAGTGTCGTCTGAGGACTGAAAGGTCCTAGGTTCGATTCCGGTCAAGGGCATGTACCTTGGTTGCGGGCACATCCCCAGTAGGGGGTGTGCAGGAGGCAGCTGATTGATGTTTCTAACTCTCTATCCCTCTCCCTTCCTCTCTGTAAAAAATCAATAAAATATATATTTTTTAAAATTGACCTACCGTATTCCTTTCCTTAGGAAGATACTGGAGATGTGCTCCACAAAAATAAGCACGTAAATCAAGAAAGAGGGAAACATGGGATTCAGCGAGCAGGAGAGGAAAGAAGGTACATCCCAGGTGAATAGGCAAGCAGGAGGCTTCCGTCCACTCGGGCAGGAGGAAGAGGATGGGGACTCATAGATTATCTAAACCATTTGTGTGTGCAGTTAGCAAACAATATCGAGAGGGGTTTGTAACACCTGTTGAGCATCTGGGGAAAAATAGTAATTTGCAAAACAAGCAAATGAAGAAAATTACCCAAGATAATTATTCCATTCAGGAAAAACAAAAAGCTGGTCAAGAAAGGAAACCTCATCAGAATAGGCAAATTTCCTTGATACTCGGATGCACGTTTTCACATTTTTAACGAGTCTGAAATCAGGCCACGTCTTTCCGTCAAAGGCATCCTACAGTCCCTGTGGCCAGACTGCAGTCCTGATGGAGTTGTCATTGCCTGTGCCTGAACTTGGTCTTCATTCCCGTGTTCCGATCCTACACCACCAACCAATTGGCATTTTAGTCCACAAACCATTTGCAGATGATTTGAGGAGGGAATAGCAGTCCTGGTTTGTCAGAAGACCTTCTGTGAGCACCTTCTGGTAAGATCAAGAAAGTGCCAGCATCCAATCTTGCAGGATGGGGTCAATAGTTTGGAAGAGAAATCTGGAGAACAGAGTGGAACGTTCTTTAAGAATTGCTGTATCACTGATACCCTGGGTAGTTCAAAGAATGAGACACCAAGACAAACAACAGCAACAAAAATGAGCGCTGACAACGGAACAGAAAAGTGATTCAGACGAGATGAACTATGAATTCAGAGGAGGTTTAAGGATACTCAGTTCTGCTTACATTTTTCTTTTTTGTATGCACAATACCGATAGATGATTTAAAATGTCTAAATAAGAGCACTGTCAATAAATTTACATTAAAAATTTAAGTAATAAAGGTTTGGCAGCATATATTCTTTCTTAGTGGTTCATATTACAATCAATGATGCAATCTGGGGTATTAAGTTGGTAGTAGTGAACAATTTTTACATATTTATAATACTAGTTAAATACCGATGTTGATTTTTAATTAAATTACTATCACACTAAAAGATTAAATAATTAATGTTACAGAATTGTAATGGGAAGGTGGGGAGGGCAAAATGAATGTGTGCTTTGAGGTAGGAGAGATGGGGATGAGTAAGTGGGGGAAATCTTCACCTCCATAGCAGAAGAAGTCAAGACGAAGTCTGAGGTTGATGCATATTTTTTAGAAACTGAATTAAACACACACAGAGGAATAGCTGACCTTGAGAAATGGGGTTGGGGTGTGAGAGGAGGAGGCTACTTGAGCTTATTTAAATAAATTTTTCATACTATTTAACTTTTTCAACTCTGTGCATCATTACTTTGATAAAAATAATTTTAAAATAAAATAAATGACTCAAGCCCATTCTATGCTGTTATCATTATAAATATACATATTCTTTGCAGGCCATCTGCTCTAGCTTTTTGGTTTGAGAAATCTTTTCGCTGTGAGAGGCTGTAGGATGCAGCAGAGAGAGCTGAGCGCTGGTGTCTGTTGTCTGAGATGGCATCTCGGGTTTGTTGCCTACTAGCTTTGTGACCTTGGGCATTGCTCCGCTCCTCTGAGCTTCCTTTTCCACACCTGTAAAATGAGCAGAAGGCTGCGTGTTTCATTGGCTGTGCTGAGGATCAAAGAGAGGAGGAATGTCAAGTCCCTGGCAGTGTTTGTCCTGAGGTTCAGCCCAGGGTGACTCTAACTCCTTTTGATTGAACACACCTGCCTCCACCCAATGAGATTCCCACCCCCTTAGGAACAAGCCTACCCCTTCAAAGTGCCCCTGTGCTGAGGGATCCCAAGGCCCCAGTGAGGCCCTTTGCCCACACAGTCCCCCGCAGCCACCCACGTTCCAGAGCTTTAGACCTGGACATGCGCAATGTGTGTGAGTCACTGCGCTTTTCTACCTACAAAGCCCTGAGGTTTCTTGTTTATGTTCCTCTTTTCTTCTCACATCAGGCTCAGCCTGGGAGCTGCTGGGGCCCTGAGGATGACAGTGGCTCCCTGGTTTCTGTCCAAATGAACCCTAGGGGTCATTTGTCCTTCCCCTGAGCCCCTGGCCTGGCAGGATGAGCCCAGCCCGCTCATGGGTCTGATGGAGGCATGACCAAACTTGTCACCGCTCCTGAATCCAGGAAGTCAGCCCTCCCTCAGCCCCACAAAGCAACCATCTTGGGCCTGTGGGAGGCTGCAATCTGGAAAGCAGAGAACAGCCCTGCCCCCCACTCCAGGCACCCTTCTTGCCCTCTCACACCCGGGCCCCTAGACCCCAGCAGGCAGTGACTGCATAGCTAGGAGCTTTGTTAGAAATCAGAAGAGGTGTTGTTTTATTTTCCCTGTTTGGATGGGAGAGCTATTGCTCAGGGCTCCCTCTCCCCGGACAGGTAGGCAGTTCATATTTACACACGGGACCCAGAAATCTCTAAAGAGCCACACACCAGGGCTGCTGACATTGCCTGGACCTGAGGGGCATCACTTCTCCTTCCAGATGCTCTTTCGGAGGCCGGAGGCCGGGAGGGACCAGCTGAGAGTAGAGATGGAATAGATGAAGGGGGAGGGGAACAGCCCTCTCCCAGGCCATGGGCACTTGGGAACATGACAGTGTCCTCTGGGTCCCTGAGTGAAAGCTGTGTCCCCAGGCACGTTGCCTCATGAGAGAGCATGCTGGATGCTAAAGGGAAACGAGAAGGGATGCAGGCGGAGGAGAGCAGTTAGGAAAGTGGAAGTCCTGGGTTCTGGAGGTGGTGGGGTAAAGAAACACACACAGAGCCCTTGAATCCGGAATGTGGGTCCCAATCCCAGCTCTACCGTGTAGCAGCAGCAAGTCACACAGAACCCGAGTTTCTTTATCTAAAAACAACAAAAAAGCACTCTGCAGGGTTGTAGTGGGGAAATTAAACAGATCTCTGGTCTCTAAGGTTTGCAGAATCTAGCCTTCCTTGCCCCCCACTCACTTGAGGGACATCTGGCACATGATGGAGGCACGTTTCCTATTGCCCACTCAGGCCTGGTGCGGTCCTGAAGGTGGAGCACTTCCATCTCCTGCTGCCCCGGGGAGGAGGGCTCCGGGAGGTCCTAGGATGGAGCTGCAGGGGGTGCAGCTGAGGAAGCTGGTACTCCAGCCTCCCCGGACCCTAGCAGGTGCGGAGGGTGTTGGGCTGAGGGGATGTTCACTCCTTAAAGGTCTCTGGGTACGGAGGTCTGCAGCCCTCTGGGTCCATGTGGATGTAGTGAGAGAAGCCCTTACCCTGCAGGCTGTCCCTGACCCTTCCCCAGTTTCCTGTCCACCCAGGCCCTGACAGCTGCCTGCCCTGGCGGCGAGTGGCACAGCTGTGTGATGTCTGTGTCCTCCCCCCACAGGCCACAGAGTGGGCCTCCAACGAGGACACGCGCCGCTCCTGCCAAAGCAAAGGGAAGACGGAGGTATGGTGGCCTTGCTGGTCCGGGGTCCCGGCTTGGGGCCAGTAGGAGGCTGTGGTTTCGGGGATGGACGGGCATGCTGTGGGCACAAGGCCACCTGTGCACAGGCCCAGACTGGATGCGCTGGGGGCTCCTGTGCAGGTGAGGTCAGCCCTGAGCATTTGAGAGGGCAGTGATGCAGTGAGGCGGCCGGGGAGGGAGGTATGGGGGCAGGGGAGGCCCACGCTGCCACCTGAACTTGAGATCAGGGTGAGCTGGGGCACAGGGCAGTGCTTTTGCGTACCTGTGGTGCAGTGGTGAGAGGGGAAGACACCCAGAGCCTGGAGAGTTGTCCCTTGATCACCTCCCCTTTTGCTTCAGGAGGAGTGTCAGAACTACGTGCGCGTCCTGATTGTCACTGGCCGGAAAGTGTTCCTGTGTGGGACCAACGCCTTCTCCCCCGTGTGCTCCAGCAGGCAGGTGGGGACCGCTCGGCGGGGGGTGGGGGGGGGTGGGGGGGTGGCAGTAAGAAAGGCACACAGCAGGTTCTCCCGCCCAGGCACATAGCCTTGGAGTGGGGGTGCCAAATTTAGCAAACAACAAACCCCAAAACAAGAAAGGATCCCCAGTTAGATTTAATTTCTGATAAACAACCAATTATATTTTAGCATAAGTATGTCCCAGGAAAGATTTGGGCCATACTGCCCAGATGGCGCGGCTCAGTGGTTGAGTGTCAACCTAGAACCAGGAGGTCACGGTTCAGTTTCTGGTCGGCACATGCCCGAATTGTGGACTTGATCCCCATTGGGTGTGTGCAGGAGGCAACCGGTCAATGATTCTCTCTCATCATTGATTCCCTCTCCCTTCCTCTTTGAAAAAAAAAATAAATAAAGATTTGGGACATACTTATACTAAAAAATTATTTGTTGTTCATCGAAATTCACATTTCACTAGGCCTGCTGTGTTTTATCGGTGTACCTTACCGTGCAGGGGCCAGAGCAGGTGGGGCTCCTGACACAACCCTCCCCTCCATGAGGGCTGCTTCCGCAGAGGGACTGTGGGGTGGGCATTGAGGGGGAGGCTGGGAGAGGGAGGCTCACAGAGACCAGGGACCCAGGGGAAATAAACTCTGAGGTGGGAAAACAGGCAGCCCCTGGATCTCAGGGAAAAGTGCCCCCATCTCCCCGCCATCCCAGGTGGGGAACCTCAGCCGGACGGTGGAGAAGATCAATGGCGTGGCCCGCTGCCCCTACGACCCTCGCCACAACTCCACAGCCGTCATCTCCTCCCAGGGGGAGCTCTACGCGGCCACCGTCATCGACTTCTCGGGTCGGGACCCTGCCATCTACCGGAGCCTGGGCAGCGGGCCGCCCCTTCGCACGGCCCAGTATAACTCCAAGTGGCTCAATGGTAAGGAGACACAGCCCCAACGGTGGGGTTCCCCCAGTTCTGACCCACCAGCCCATCCTGACCCCCATCAGTCCTCCTCCCTGCCCAGCCTCTGAAAGGGCTCACACTGGCTTCATCAAGGGGCCCAGAGTAGGGTGTGTGTTTGCCCAGGGAGATGGACTCTGGTTGAAATCGCAGATGTCCTGAGTACCCAGGGCAGAGGGGGGCAGGCTATGAGGGGAAAGGAAGCGTTAGGAATTGATGTGGAGGATGGATTATGGGAAAAGTGACTGGGGCGAGGTGAGGGGGGGGGGGGGGGGAGAGTGGCATGAGTTTCCTGCCCCTTGGAGTTGAATCCCTGCTTCTCCACTAACTAGCTGTGTGGCCTTGAGCAAGTATTGACCTTGCTGTGCCACAGTATTCTCATCTATGACCTGGGGCTAATCACGGTGCTGACCTCCTCGGTGGTTAAGAGGATTAAATGGCTGATGCATATAAAGTGCTCACATTAGTCCTGGTACACAGTGAGTGCCGAGTAATGCATGTCAGTTATTATTCCAACTGCACTTTGGGTTGGAGGTGGGGACAGGGTTAGAGCCTCCAGGTCGCCAGGCTGGCAGAGGGATGTCAGGATGCCCACCTGGGAAAACGGAAGTAGGTGACTACTCCCGACTCCGCCCCCTTCCTCCCTGCTAACCTGACCCACCCTTGTTCCTCTTCTGCCCCCAGAGCCTAACTTTGTGGCAGCTTATGATATCGGGCTGTTTGCGTACTTCTTCCTGCGAGAGAACGCGGTGGAGCATGACTGCGGGCGCACCGTGTACTCTCGGGTGGCCCGCGTGTGCAAGAACGACGTGGGGGGCCGCTTCCTGCTGGAGGACACGTGGACCACGTTCATGAAGGCCCGGCTCAACTGCTCCCGCCCGGGCGAGGTCCCCTTCTACTACAACGAGCTGCAGAGTGCCTTCCACCTGCCCGAGCAGGACCTCATCTACGGGGTCTTCACCACCAACGTGTGAGTGAGTCCCTGCCCTCCCCCACCCCTTCCCTGGGATGCTGGCCTCACAGCCTGGTGGGCTCGGGGAAGTCCCCCTCTGATTCTTGTTTCTCTTTCTGTGCGATGGGGATTGTTGTGCCTTCTGCAGCGGGTCATCTGAGGATTTTGTGACTTGCTGCCCCTGCCGTGGTCAGCATGTATTCTGGGTTGCCATGAAGGCCAGGCCTAGGCCAGATATGAAGCAATAGAAGGAGCTGGGTTGTGGCTTCAGGAAGAAGTTGTGGTGATGAGAGAGAGGCAGCTGCCTTGAGGGAGGGGATGGCAGCTCCGGAAGGTCCGGCAGCAGCCTATCCGGGAGACGCCGAGGATGTCACAGTCCCTTCCAGCCTCAGGATTCCATGGCCCTGCTAACCCTACCCAGCAAAGCAAGAGCAGACCTTAAGGAGCTTACATTCTAGAGAGGGTGGTTATCAGTAACTGTGATATTCATATCTCACCACTTTAATCGTGGTAAATGCTACAAAGGGAAAGGGCAGTGAGTGCACAGGGAAGCCTCTAAACATATAGAGAGAGGGGTGGTGATCAGGGAAGACTTCCTGTAGGAAGTGACGCCCGCAGGATAAACAGGAATTAACTAGGGGAGAGGAGCAGTCTAGCCCAAGGGAACCACACATGCAAAGCTTTTGGGTTGGTAGAAATGTTTGAGGAACGGAGCCAGACCAGAGTGGCAAGAGCCTGGAGGGAGAGGAGGAGACAGACAGGAGAGGAGGCAGAAGGGCTGGGAGAGGGAGGATTATGTCCTGCAGGCCTTGTAGCCGGTTTTACCGGTTTTGATATTTATCCTAAGAGCAATAAATTATTGAAGGACTTGAAGCAGGCCAGAGACTAGCTCGGATGTGCGCTTTGAGACACACACTCTGGCTGCTGAGTGGAGAACGGATTGGAGGAGACGAGGCAGTGGCAGGGAGGCCAGCCAGGAGGCCAGTGTGGCATCCAGGGGAGATGATGGCGGCGGAGACCAGGCAGAAATGGGCACATTTGTGAGAGGGACTGAACGCAGAGAACGGAACTGGAAACACTTGGTGTAGTGATATCAGCTCTGAACTGTTCACATCAGACTCATAGAAACCTGAGACTTCGTGACTGAAAGGGGTCTTAGAGGTCATTTGGCTCAGGGTGTTGTGGGCTGCAGTATATCAGTGGTTTGGTAACCCACTTTTAAAACAAACAAATAAATAAAACAGAATAGGCTGGAATAAAAATATCAGAGTATAATGTATTTAATAAGGGTAAGTATTGTCTCATAAAACTTCATTGCATATGTGTGTGTGCATATATGTGTGTGCATATATGTGTGTGTTATACTGAGTTGTAATATAAAATACTAGAGGCCTGATGCACAAAGTTCATGCAAGGGGCTTGGCCCTCGCAGCCCCGGCTGCCTCAGCCCTCCCCCTGCGGCCCCGTTCCCCCACCCCCAACCCACTAGTCATTCCGGAAGGTTGTTCCGGAAGATAGTTCTGGAAGGTCGTTCTGCCATCGGTCTAATTAGCATATTAGCTCTTTATTATATAGGGTATTTCCTACAGTGGCCATGGATAAAATGAAAACGCTGAGTTTATCTGACCCTCCCATAGGAGAAGGGAAGGGGACGAGTAGGTAGCACAGAACCACCAGGGTTCTCATCAGTGGCCTTTCTTTCCCAGAGGGTTCCCAGAGCATGAGGACCACGGTTCCTCCTCTGTGACCCCCCATCACGCAGGAGGCACCAGGCTAATCATAGGTGTTCAGTCGGCCTTTGAGCAGTGCCAGGCGATGCCTTGACTGCTGGCTGTGGGGTCTAAGGAGGGTGCTGAGGCCTATGCGGGGGCAGCATCCCACCACCTCTTGCCTTTCAGAAATAGCATCGCTGCTTCTGCTGTCTGCGCCTTCAACCTCAGTGCCATCTCCCAGGCTTTCAACGGCCCGTTCCGCTACCAGGAGAACCCCAGGGCTGCCTGGCTCCCCATCGCCAACCCCATCCCCAATTTCCAGGTACAGCTTCTCCTCTCTGCCCCTCTCTGTACACAGGGCCTTCCACCAGACTACCAGTCACAAGCTGACTCCCAAGCCTGTCCATGCTCATTTACGCCCATCTGAGGGGGTCTACAGTGGTCCCCTACGAGGGTGGTAACCTCTGAGACTGTGGAACAAGAAAGGTAGAGCGGTTGGGTCACAGAGCAAGGGATCATGCTCTGAGCCATCTCTAAATGTGACCCCACCTCCAGGAAGGTAGGGAGGTCGGACCAGGAGACCACACAACCTGTCTGGCAGAATTTGGGGATTTTGGCTGAAGTTTGCTTGCCGTCTGCATGGGTACTAATGCCTGGAGAGTCTCAGTGTCAGGAGTGTGAGGGTGTGTCATCACCTGATTGATTTCCTCAATTGTTTTTGCCCAGCAACGGACCTGAACGTTCCCTGTTTCTGTGTGTTCTTTTTCTGTTCCTATGTTGAACTTTTTCTGTTTCTATGTGTTTGTACATCTTGTTTACTGCAGGCCCTCCCTTGGTTTCCCATGCCTCCCGCCTTAAGTCCAGAAACATTTTATTATTTCTGCTTAATTGATTCCTGTGGTTAGGCTGGCTCAAACTGCCATGTCTGTCCCTGCCTGTGTTCCACCTGCCTTTGTTTGCCACTGGACCCCTGCCCTGTCTGCCTGCGTTTCAAATTAACCCTCTCAAGGGCACTGGGTGCCCTGGGTGGTATGGGAAAGAGCCATGGGCAAAGGAAACTATGGATGGTGGACTTTCACATCCATCAACTTCCTGTCCCGGCCAGAAGGAGCAGGGGGAGACTTCAGGCTTTGTGGTCCCACAAGCTTGAGCCGGATCTAGCCCCTCTCTCTGTGTGTGACCTTGGGCAAGTCACTCACCTCCTTGCCTCACTTTTTCTTTATCTGGCATGCAGGGATAATTCCACTGACCTCATAGGTATGTGTGAGGGTTGATAAGCACCTGATATGGTGCCTGGAATGCAGTAGGTGCTCAATAAATGGTAGTCGTCTGCCAGTTTTGGTTTGGAAGGCATACGAACTTGAACAGGTAGGGACACGGGAGAGGAAGGCAGAGCTGACACAACATGAGGGAGGGGCGCCTAGAGCCACAGCATACGATCAGAGGACACTTGTTGTCCGCGCTCAAATAATCCCTTTTTTGGACAAGACAGTCTCCCCCTCCTCTTCCCCAGCCCTGGCAGGTCCTTCCTGCCCCACCTTCCCAGCCTCAGTTTCCCTTAGTTCCCAAAGAGGCATCTCTTCCTGGAAGAGGGTGCAGGGGGCTGGGTGGGGCTGTTGGGGGAGGACTGAAGAGCCAGAGTGTGCCAGTGACCGCCTGGGTTGCCATAAGGAAGGAGGGAGACAGGGATTGCGCAGCCCAGCGGCTGCGCTCCTGTGACCCGCCTCCCTGCGCAGTGCGGCACCCTGTCCGAGATGGGCCCCAATGAGAACCTGACGGAGCGCAGCCTGCAGGACGCACAGCGCCTGTTCCTGATGAGTGAGGCCGTGCAGCCGGTGACCCCCGAGCCCTGCGTCACCCAGGACAGCGTGCGCTTCTCGCACCTCGTGGTGGACCTTGTGCAAGCCAAGGACACGCTCTACCATGTGCTCTACATCGGCACCGGTGAGCCGGCCCGCGGGGTCTGGGCGCGGAGTGGGAAGAGGTTGAGGGGCGAGGGCTAGGGCCGTGAGGTTCCCGGCCCTTTAAGGCCACCCCCTCACCTGACCCTTCCAGAGTCGGGCACCATCCTGAAGGCACTGTCCACCACGAGCCGCAGCCTCCGGGGCTGCTACCTGGAGGAGCTGCACGTGCTGCCCCCCGGGCGCCGCGAGCCCCTGCGCAGCCTGCGCATCCTGCACAGCGCCCGCGCGCTCTTCGTGGGGCTGAGCGACGGGGTGCTGCGCGTCCCGCTGGAGAGGTGCGCCTCCTACCGCAACCAAAGGTAAGCGAGCCGGGGGCGGGCCTCCGCGGGTTTATCCCCGCCCATCGCGCTTTTGGGACGGGGGGGGGGGGGGGGGGGGGAGGGGTCTGTTGGACCCGGATGTCATTCTGGCACAGTCTCCAGCTGTGTGCCTTTGAACCAGTCACTTAACCTCTCTGAACCTGGGTTTCCTCCTCATAAAATCTCCGCAGGGTTCTGGCAGGGTTTGGTGGAGGTTAATTGGGATAATCAGCATAAACCACTTGTCACTGTTGTCATCCCTACCATCAGCCCCGTATAGTTACAGCCCACTTAACTTCTTCTCTGTCCCCTCTGTTCAGAGAGTGGCCTTTATCTTTGAGACCGCAGTGCTTATCAGGGGGAGGGGGGGCAGATGGGAGACGCGCTTTGAGTCAGCCCCCCGCCCCCCCCCCCCCATCTTTGCTCCTCTTCCTTCCTTAGAAGCCTAGCTGGGGTGGGATGGAGGTGAAGAACCATGTGGAGCCTGTATACCCTCCCCAGCTGTGTCCCAGATCAGTTCCCCATACCTTAGCTTCAAGCGGTTCCACAAATTTGGCAACAGAGACACTGGCATTTAAGGGGAAAACAAAAGCTTATTCCAAAGCCAAATGGAGATAGAGCTCAGACTCCCACCACGTGAGCCTCCCCCAAACTGCAGCTCTTCATTTCTGAGCTAATCAAGAACGGCCTTTAGCTGGCATGGTCACAGCCACACGGGCTCCTGTGATCTTTGCAACACAGAGACCTCCTGGCCGTGCCCATCTGTCCTTGAGATTTGGGAGACAAATGCATCTCCTGCTGCCAAGGATTGTCCTCCAGCCCCAGGAGGGTGTGCTGGGAGCTGGGCAGAGGCCTGGAGAGCAGGGGAAGAGGCCTGATAGTCCTGATGTGGCGGCCAGGGGAAGGGGGGAGGGTAGCAGTGGGCAGGCAGTTAAGCTACCCTCAGCCCCAACACATGGCTCCATCAACAAAACACCCAACATTGACTTAGCCCTCCCATGCTCAGAGCCCTTTGCAGGGCTGTCCGTGTGAGAGGAGCGAGGCAAGAGGAACTAAGTCTGGAACGCTTTCGTTTTCCTGGGAGTTCTGAATGCGTGGCTGGGGAGAGAACTCTTGGCTTGTATCTGACATGTGGGGAGAGACAAGGGTGCAGTGGGAGGGACTCACATGCTGCAATTGGACACACCCAGGGTACCACCTCAGCTCCATTGTCTACTATCGATATGATCTTCAAGTTCTTTAACCTTTTGTGCTTCAGCTTTTTCATTTGGGAAAACAGGGTGACATAGTGATGGAGCAAATACTGTTCAGTTTGGGCTGAGTCATTGTAAGGATTGGGAATAATACTCATGGAGCGCCAATCCAGCGAGTCATAAGTGGTAGCTAATGTTCTTATTCCTTTTTCTCTCTAGAAATATACTTAGGGGTCTCCAACCTCCTGGGTTTTCTGGAGTCTCCAGTCTCCAAGCTTGAATACAGACAGCACTGCTTGGCAGTGAGTCACAGGCTCCTGCTGATGCCATTCCCCCATTGCTTGTGTTCATTAGCCCTTGTGTTGTTATTAAACTTTTCACATGTGCCTTGTTCTTTAAGAGGTTGTAAAGCTTTGAAGGTAAACTCAGTGTCCCAGTATTTTTTTATATTCCACCGGGGGCCACGCCCATTCCAAGGCATACACTGGCCTTGCACACATGAATGAATCTTCTTGATTTGGCCTGAAAGGAGGTTGGTGCAGGAGGGAGTGAGGAATGGGGCTGGAAGTGGATTGAGGCCAAGGGAGAATTTTGATTTGAATCCTGTGACTGGGCACTGAAGTGGTCTTAGAGCAGGGAAGTGACAGAGTGACAGAAGATCAATCAGAGAGTGGCGGGCAGCACTGTCGTAGGGCAGATGGTCGGCCAGCATGAGCTAATGTGGCTGTGGCCAGATCTGAAGTAATGGGGTCTGCAGTGGAATGAGAGGAAGAAAGCTGCTGCTGGGACAGGTCCCCGCTCACACAGTGCTGCAGAGAGGGGACGGGCAGGTTGCATAGCGTGGCCAGGTGGCACAGCCAGTTCGAAAGAGGTCAGGTGGGAGTCTGAAACTTTCATACTATTTGGCTTCCTGAGTTTGGGATAAGGGGCATTTGTGTGTTCAGTGAAAACCCTGTCATAAACCTGTGGTGGATGTAAAAAATGGAAAAGGTGAGGTTTCATTATTGCAAAGTTAATCAACTGACCGGAGTAAACCCGTGCAGCCAGCAAGCTGTGCACCTCAGAGTCTGGAAGCCAAACTGTCTATGGTACAATGTACATCAGAATGTGCGCAATATGGGTGGGTTGTCACAGCGTTTTATCCTAGGATAGGCATTTCATGTGTTTTCCTCATTCCTTTCAAAGCTGGCAGGAGGATGAGGGTGGGTGAGCGGAGCGCCTTCAGGCCCCCTCCTCTGCCCAGAATCTGGGGCTTGTGTCCAGCCCTCTCCTTTCACTCGGGAAAATCTGGGTTCTGTGGGGCACAACCAGAACCCTAGCCTGGCCAGAGAGAGACCAAGGCTCACAAGAGGAGGAGCAGGGAATGATGCTGACTTGGCTCTACAAAGCAGGTGTTTATGCATGATCCACCCCTTCCTCCTTCCAGCTTGCCAATCAGGCTGCACCGGAGGGATGTGGCCTCTACCTCAGCTCCCTCGGGAGGAAAGCTCAGAGAGTGTCTCCTCCTGACCTTCCTCCTGACCTTCCCTCCCTCTGCTGCCATCTTAAGTAACAGCCACTTGCTCCCAAGCTCCTGGGACACCATTGCTACCTTGGACAGCTCCCATTTAGAGCCTTGCTACTCGGTGCTGGAAACTGCCTGCTTGCCACCTCCACCATCCATCTCTGAGCTCATGGAATGAGCCTGTTCCCTTCTATAATGGCTGCTTGAGACATTGAAGTAAAAAAAAAAAAGCACATGGTGATACATTATTGGTCTGATGGCTGCTTTAAACACACACACACACACACACACACACACACACACACACACACAAAACTCTAAACTGCCACCCAATCCTACAGTCAGAGACACAGTTTAACTCTTCCCTGTTTGGAGCTTTAATTTTCTTAAGAGCGTTCCCTGCCCTGTAAGCTTTGGAGCTTCATTTGGCAAAAGCAGTGAACGCAGATAAGAGAGCTCAGGCACTAGCCCCAGCGCGGCCTTGCAGGCCTCCCCGGGCAGCCAGAGCCAGGGCCAGAACAGGGCAGGAGTGTCCTTGGAATAGGAGAGGCAGAGAGGGTGAGGGATCCTGATGGCGGAGGCGGGGAGGGGGTTGGGGTTAGCATCTACCCTGAGGTTTCTCTTCTCTCCTTTCTTGTTCCGTCCTGGGTTGGAGAGACGGGGCACTTTATCTCTAGGCTTTGGAACGTTGACAAAAGTGGCCCCGGAACAGCGGTTCTCAGCCATGCTATTCATTAGAATCACCTGGGGGGTATTTAAAAGATCCCAGTGCCTGGGCCTACTCCAGTCCAAAGGCCTAGGTAAAAGGCAGGGTTTTTGTTTGTTTGCTTGCTTAAGGTTTTTAAAAGATTCCCAGGAGATTTTAATTTGCAGTTAAGACTGGAAACTACTGTTCTAGAACTGGCTAGATGAAAGAAGTAGCATGAGGCAATTGCATTCCTCCTGAATCTTCTGCTTTGATCTTGTGTGAACCGACTCAAATGTGCTGCTCTTAGTCATTTTCTCTATTGGCAGACATATGTTTTTGATAAATAGCATCTTTATTATTATTAATAACCACTAGTCATGGCTAGTTCTTCTTTAAAAATTTAATATATGCTGCTTAGTAAGTGCAGTATCAGCTGCTTCTAGAGTTTGGTCTCCCTTTCGGAGAGCTGGGGGAAATACACTCAGGAGTGGGCTTTATTGAATTCTAACTGGTTGAATTTGCTAGCAGCCAATTTGGTCCAAATGTCAGCACATGAGCAGAATCTTAAAACCACAGGTTGCTGGGGCTACGCTTACACATGTATTTAGTCCCATAATGTCTAATTTGATGCATTCTGCTCGAGAAACAACCCCCAATCAAACCATTGGTCCTAGATGAAAATATGAGTGCACTTATACTGTACAATTTACACAAATGGTGCTTGAGTGAACAAAGTGGAAACAGATTCTTGAGCAACAGATGAGTGTTCTGCATTCCCAGGTGGGCCAGAGTATGCTTCCTGGGCTCCAGCAAGGCCCTCACCCACTAACACCCCAAGCCCCACCTCCCTTATACAAGGTCAGGGGTTGCTGGAACAAGGGAGAGAATTGCCTTCTTTGACCTCCGCCGGGGACAAGGGAAGCCACACCCTCTTCTCTATAAGGCCTCTCATAAAACCTCTTTTCTCTCTGGGCCTGGTCTGGAGGCCTGGTCTGTTGAATTCACTAAAAATAAAGAACTCACCTGACAGGCGACTCTCCCTGAAGCTTCAAGGAGACACCAACAGGGCAACCTCTTGACTCTTTAGTGTATCCCTTTAGCCCTCGACATCCCTGGCCCCGCTGGCCAATGGAAAGTCCCCCTACAGACTCCAGGAGGATAATAACAGTGCCTTCATTATTGGGTTGTTGTATTAAATTCTTCCATGCTTGTAAAGCACTTACAATGATGATGCCTGGCAAACAGTAAGTGTTCAGTGAACTCATCATTGTGGAGGGCAACTGGATGGACAGGGGTGCCCAGAGGGGAGCGGCCAGGTGTCTTCTTGGGATGCAGTGAGGCTGGGAGGCCAGTGGGCTTGAGTCTCAGGGCCTCTGTCTGGCAGGGCATGCCTGGGGGCACGGGACCCGTACTGCGGCTGGGACGGGAGGCAGCAACGTTGCAGCACCCTCGAGGACAGCTCCAACATGAGCCTCTGGACCCAGAACATCACAGCGTGTCCTGTGAGAACCCCCTTATCCCCCCCACCTAGGACCTGTCCCCCCATTTCAGGCTGTGACTCCCCAGCAGAATCCCCATACCCCCTAGGACCTCCTGCCTTCCCTACTCCTGCCTTCTGTGACTGGCCCCCCTGCACCCCACCCCCGCCCCGCCTCTGATGTGTGTCTGCAGGTGCGGAATGTGACTCAGGATGGGGGCTTTGGCCCGTGGTCACTGTGGCAACCATGTGAGCACTTAGATGGGGACAACTCAGGCTCTTGCTTGTGTCGGGCCCGAGCCTGTGATACCCCTCAACCCCGCTGTGGGGGCCGAGACTGCCTGGGGCCAGCCATCCACATTGCCAACTGCTCCAGGTATGTGTGGCTACAGGGTTTGCATGGCTACTGTCTTTACCTGGAGTGGGGCATCCCTAGCCAGATGTTTGCACTAAAGGGTGGAAACCACTTCAGGGCTTTACAGGCAACTGGACAGGTAGCTGAAGTCTGAGGCAGGAAACATGAGCACTGGGGGAGCTTCCACTTTAGTGGGAGAGAAGTTCTGCCTTGTGAGAACTCTTGACACAAAGAGGAAGGCTGGACAGACTTGGGAATCACCCCTGGACAGATCTTAGCCTCAATAGGCCTTACTGTCCCAAACATGAGGGGCAGCATGGGATGGTGGTAAGGCAGGCAGGCCTGGCGCCAGTCCTGGATTGCCACTGTCTGGAGGTGTGACCTTGGCCAAGCCACCTAACCCCTCTGAGCTTCTCTAAGTGGGGGGTCAACATCCCACCCCAAGCGGCTTATAGGAGGTGATATATATAAAGTGCCTGCACACTGCCTAGTACTTGGGGACCTCATGAAGTGGTTATAACAAGTAACCCACAATTCTGGACCCTCGTAAAATAATTTAATTAGTACATTTATTAATTTAACAGTCTAAAGAACCTGATGTAGGAATACCATCATTATCCTTACTTTAAAGATTAGCGTATGATGAGGCACACAGAAGGTTTCAGTCACTTGCCCAGGCTTATGCAGCCAGTAAGCGGTAGAGCCAAATTTTGAAAATTGGAGTCGAAGTAGACAGGAGTGAGTGGTGCCTAAGGTTGGAGCAAAGCACTTGTGGTGGTAGAGCAGGAGAGGGAGCATGGGTTTGAGTGCAAGAATTGGCTAACCAAGAAGGTTGAAACCAAGGTTGCAGATTGGCAAGGTGATTGGGGCCATTTCTAGAGAATGTGTCCTTTTGTCCCTGTGAATAGAACCCATGTCCTATCTCTGTACCCTTAGCCCTGAGCACAGTCTGATATGTGCAAGAAGGCTCTCAACACATGTTTGAGGATAGATGGATGGATGGATGAATGGATGGATGGATGGATGGATGGATGGATGGATGGATGGATGAATGGATGGATGAATGATGAATGAATCACTGTCTGGCACTTCCTGACAACAACAAATCCGTCTGCCCAGATGTAGACTAGATCAGAGAAGCTAGGGCTCAGGGGTCATCTGTCTCTGTCTCCTCCCACCCCACAGGAATGGGGCGTGGACCACGTGGTCGTCGTGGGCCCTGTGCAGCACCACCTGTGGGATAGGATTCCAGGTCCGCCAGCGAAGTTGCAGCAACCCTGCTCCCCGCCACGGGGGCCGCATCTGCGTGGGCAAGAGCCGGGAGGAGCGGTGAGCTAGTCTGTGCTTGGGGGGTTCTGAGAAGCTAGCCCTGAGGTCCCAGACTTTCCCGGCCTGGCCTCCTAGAAAGCGGCTGGGGTTTTCCAGGTGACCCAGTGGACTCGTCCTTCATAGTTTGCACTCCCAGTGCCGCTTAGTAGGGAAGGGGGCGCTTGCTCCCTAGAGGGCTGAACCCCTCCCTTCATGCCCCTCAGGTTCTGTAACGAGAACACGCCCTGCCCAGTACCCATCTTCTGGGCATCCTGGGGCTCCTGGAGCAAGTGTAGCAGCAACTGTGGGGGCGGCGTGCAGTCGCGGCGTCGGGCCTGCGAGAATGGCAACTCCTGCCCCGGCTGCGGTGTGGTGAGGGCCGGGCTGGACTCGGAGTCTGTAACCTACAGGAGGGTGGGCCGGGCGGGACCGCGGGGCAGGCCTGGGGGCTGCAAGGCTAGGAAACAGCCCCAGCTCCTATCCCCCAAGGAATTCAAGACGTGCAACCCGGAGGGCTGCCCCGAAGTGCGGCGCAACACGCCCTGGACGCCGTGGCTGCCCGTGAACGTGACCCAGGGCGGGGCGCGGCAGGAGCAGCGATTCCGCTTCACGTGCCGCGCGCCCCTGCCCGACCCCCACGGCCTGCAGTTTGGCAGGAGGAGGACGGAGACCCGAACCTGCCCCGCAGACAGCTCGGGAACCTGTGACACAGACGGTACAGCCCGTCCCAACCTCCCCACCGGCCTCCCAGCTTCCCCGGCGCAGAGCGAGGGGGCGGGGCGGGGGCGGGGCCAGGGGCGGGGCGGGGCGGGCGGGGCTGGAAGCCGGAGCGGAGCTCTGGGCGGCACGGTTCGGAAGAAAGCCCTGTGGCTGAAGCCAGTCCCCCCACCCTCAGCCCTGGTGGAGGATCTGCTGCGCAGCGGGGGCACCGCCCAGCACGTGGTGAGCGGGGGCTGGGCCTCCTGGGGCCCCTGGTCGTCCTGCTCTCGGGACTGCGAGCTGGGCTTCCACGTCCGCAAGAGGACCTGCACAAACCCCGAGCCCCGCAACGGGGGCCTGCCCTGCGTGGGGGACGCCACTGAGTACCAGGACTGCAACCCGCAGGCTTGTCCAGGTAACCCTGTACTAAGTAATCCTGGGACACCTCCACCCAGGGAACCCCCATCTAGGAGACTCGCAGGCCACAGCTCATGCTCGGGTGACCTCTTCTCCCAGCCGTCTGTGCAAGGGCCCCAGAGCAATAGTCCTGAGCAAGGACTCAGCAGCCACGCCCATAGAGCAGAGCTTTCCTCACCTTCCTGTCACTTTTCCCTCTCCTCCAGTGGGTTAGCCGGATGAGGAGCTTGTTTTGAGTTGGTTTTCGATGACCTAGCCCCAAAGGGACCCCTCCCCCCCACCCCCACCCCCCCGCCGGTTCCCCTCTCTCTCCGCCAGCCTGCCTTTCCCCCTGCCACCCCTGACAGGGAGGGGCCTCTCCTTGCAGTGAGCTGTGGGAGTCGGGGTGGAGCGGGTGTTGAGGTCTGTGTGGCCCAGGGCAGAAGTGGCCTTGCCTGGGAAGGGACGGAAGACTGCCTCGGGGCCCTGTCTGCACCTGCAGCTCCCCTCACACACACTATCCCCTTGTAGTGCGGGGCGCCTGGTCCTGCTGGACCTCCTGGTCCCCATGCTCAGCCTCCTGCGGTGGTGGCCACTATCAACGCACCCGGTCCTGCACCAGCCCCGCGCCCTCCCCAGGCGAGGACATCTGCCTGGGGCTGCACACGGAGGAGGCACTGTGTGCCACGCAGGCCTGCCCAGGTACTGAGTACACCCGGCCCGGGCTGGGGAGCACCATGGAGCCCTCCAGTCCCCACCAGAGGGTGCTGGGGCAGTTAACCTCGTCCCAACCCACCACCCACAGAAGGCTGGTCGCTGTGGTCCGAGTGGAGTGCATGCACTGAGGATGGAGTCCAAGCCCGCAGTCGGCATTGTGAGGACCTGGTCCCAGGGCCCAGCACCTGTGCCGGCAACAGCAGCCAGAGCCGCCCCTGCCCTTACAGCGAGATTCCCGGTAGGTCTTCCAGCCAGCCCCTTCTCACCAACATTTCCCACTGAGCCCCAACTTCCTTCCCTTTCTGAAGCATATACCCTGGGGGGTGCAGGATAGAACATCGGGGTGGGAGGCAGGTAGCCCCAGGCCTATCCCACAGCTCAGTGCTGACCCAGGGGTCCTCTTAAAGACACACCTAGCCCCAGAGGGACCCCTCTTGCCCCCCCCCCCCCCCCCGCCGCCTGCCCCAACACCCTCTTTGCTTGTCTTCCTGCAGTGATCCTGCCTGCCTCCAGTGTGGAGGAGGCCACCGGCTGTGAAGGTAAAAGGAACCTTCCCCCCGCCCCCCCCCCCCCACACACACCTTTATAATACTGTCCTCTACCCCTCCTCCTCCAGGAGGAGACCCACCTTACTTTGAAATTTGGGACCTCTCCACCTCCCACTCCAGATAGACTAACCTTGTGGAGGTTCCCCACTGCTTCAGACCATGTGGAGGGGGCTCTGGGCAGTTTCATTCATGCCCCCCATCTAGGAGGTAGTCATCAAGTCTGTACTCAAGAAGTCACAAGTCACCCAGCTCCACATCCTCTGCTTGCCTCTGACCCAAGCCATAGGTGGTCCTGTTTCCATTGGCTCTGGTCTCAAAGCTCTTCCTTTATGTCTCTGAGCCTCCTGTTGGGAGCCAGTTGGGAGGCTGTCCACCGCACAGTGGCCCGTTCCTTACCACTTACCGCTCCCTCTCCCAGGGTTCAGTCTCATCCACCTGGTAGCCACGGGCATCTGCTGCTTCCTGGGCTCTGGGCTGCTGACCTTGGCCGTGTACCTGTCCTGCCAGCACTGCCAGCGCCAGTCCCAGGAGTCCACACTCGTCCATCCTGCCACACCAAACCACCTGCACTACAAGGGTGGGGGCACCCCTAAGAATGAGAAGTACACACCTATGGAGTTCAAGGTGAGAGCCCTCCCATAGAAGCAGAGGGCAGGGTGATGGGTGCAATGGTTCTGGCTCTAAGGTGGGCTTACTGGGCTGGGCACTTGGGAGGGAGCAATGGTGTTGTGAACAGGATACTACATCAGCAGTTAGAATGTCCTTTCATTGACTGGCTCCTGATCTCCTTAACCTGGCTGACCGCTTACCCTGTCTGTCCCTTAACCCCTTCTTTTGTTCCTTCCTTCTCCCACAGACCCTGAACAAGAATAACCTGATTCCTGACGACAAAGCCGGCTTCTACCCATTGCAGCAGACCAATGTGTACACAACTACCTACTACCCCAGCCCACTGATCAAACACAGCTTCCGGCCCGAGGCCTCCCCTGGACAACGGTGCTTCCCCAACAGCTGATACCACTGTCCTGGGGACTTGGGCTCCTTGCCTTCCGGAGGCACAGAGCAGATGGAGATGGGACTGTGGAGCCAGTTTGGTCTTCTCCTTCTGCACCAGGACAAGAACTTGCTGCCTTGCCCTGGGGGGGTCCCATCCAGCTTCAAAGAGCTCTGGCTGGCAGTGACCATGGGAGAGAGGGCTGGCTTCAGGCTGGCACATGGCTGCAGTTCCAGCTCAGCCCAGGTCTCTCATGGCCTCCTTTCGACTCACCGTCATGCTCACCTCCCCTGCCATGTCTGGGTTGTGGACCTAGCGGGCATGTGAGGAATTGGAGAGTAGAGATGGCAGGAGGGCAGGCTCTTAGGTTTGGGTTGGAAATGACAGCCGTGTAGCCATCATGGGCTGAGTCTGTCCCTCTCTGGCTGGCCCAAGAAAGGGCCTGGGCTACAACCTGATTATCTCTGAAAGGAGTTAATCCAATGGCCTCAGAAGCTCTGGATTTTCTGCTCAGGGCTGGGCCATTGTGGTGCTGCCACAGTGTGACAGAGGGACCACGGCTGGCCCAGGGTGCACATACCTCTGGTCAGAGGCAGTGAGGGCTGAGGACTGAGGACTCATCTTTGCTGAGAAGCCCTTTAATCTGGGCTGGCCCAGACCTCAGCCTTGTCCTCCGAATGCATGGGAGGTGGCCCAGGAGAAAAGGAGGCAGGAGCCCAGCCGCCATGCCGCTATGGAGACTGTCTTCCAGTCGCTGCTCAAAGAGCTATTGGCTGAGACCTGCTTGGGAGCTGCTGGCCCCTCCTCTGTTCAGGAACACACACACACACACACACACACACACACACACACACACACACACACACACACACACATGATCACAACCTGCTACAGCAACAAAAAGGATGCTGGGCTGTGGCGTTATTATTAAAGATGATATCCAGTCTCCAAATGGAACTTTGTCTTCGTGCATATGCGTGTGGGCTCCTCTTGGGATGGTCCAGTCAGAGTGGCACACTGGGGTGACAGATGGTCTGCTCAGGCTGGAGGAAATGACCCAAGCAGAGTGTGACTTTAATAGAGGATATCTTTCCATTTGTGAGTACAAACACACACGTCTCCTTTTGGAAAAGAGAGTAGGGACAAACAAATCCACAAGTGGGAACACAAGGTATGCCAGTGGCAACACGACAGGAGAAATTTCTGCCCGCTCTCTTAGCAGCTCTTGCAGAGCGGGAATGTGTGAGTCCAGCAGGGGAGAATTGATGAGGGTTATTTTATGAGGTTGTTACAATGCGGAGTTTAATAAAATCAAAATTGACTGAGAAATGAGTAAAGCTGTGAGGTGTAAATGAGTAAACCTGTGACGCCCCATGCAGTTTTTGCTGGATTAAATAAAAATCACCTCAAAGTCTCAGCCCACCAAATCAATGCTACTCTTTTGGATGAGAATGATGGACATGTTAAATTTAGAGAGCAATTTCCTCAATTAGCTGGATCAATTCTCATAGGATTCCCAGCAAAATCTACTTGTGGGTCACTCTGTAAAGGCTGTGATCCTAGTGGTAGAGGAGGAAGAAAAGAGCATTGCTGGACCGCATGTCCTGGAATCCCTGTGCTTACCAGGACAACTGAAATAGCAGCATCCGCAGGCCAGGGTGGAGCCCGTCAGAGAGCTCAAGGACAAGGAGTATTTCTGCAGCTTTGGGATTTCTCACTGGGTTCTTGTTAGCCCCATGAGTCCAGAACTTGTGGAGGCCGGGGGGTGGGGGATGGGAGGTGTGGTGGTGTTAGATCTTAGGGTCTAGTATTCCCTCAGATCTGGTAGAGCCAGTGAAGTTCAATCGTGTTTGAAAGCCCAGTGTGCCTGCTTCCCAAGGGCCACTCATGTTGTCCAAGTGGAGGGAGTATATAGGTCTGTAGGAAGTAGTCATGGAAAAGTCCCAGATAATGCCCACCTCCTATTGACTGCAATTGTACCATTGGGAAGAAATCAATAGATGCCATGGCAAAACACCACACACACACACACACACACACACACACACACACACACACTGAATTCTCTTTTTATAAAAACTGTTGTGGTCTTGAAGGCATGACCATTCAGAATGCATGAAGGGATCCATACCATGCATGGTTGACATGGCTACCCCATAACCAGCCCTGGCTCAGAGATGAGGAAACCAAGATTGTGCTCCTTGACAAGGAGGGTGTGGTACTCTTTGGCAGATGCTTGAAGCCACATGGATGGCTGCATGGTGTCAGGAAGCTGAGGTGTGAAAGATAAGGGGGTTTCAGGAGCCCAACTGGCTCAGCAAGAGCAGAAGGAAGATGCAGGATCTAGTGCCCCAGGCCTTCAATAACTTTCTGTGTGTGTGTGCACGCGCGCGCACTTTTTTATTATTAAAGTAATATGTGTTCATTGCAGAAAATTTAGAGGATACAGGAAACCAAAAATATAATTACAGTTATATTAAAAACCAAGGCAGAGACTTAGGGATTTAAATGGTGATGTGAAGACATTTCGTTCCCTTCTCTCAACAGCACTCCAAAAGCAAAGAATACAAAAAAACAAAAGCTCTGTCACTATTTTCAATAAAAGTAGGATGTATCTGTAATCCCAAATCATAACACATGA